>NC_064642.1:588551100-589801100 GCF_023864345.2 Schistocerca serialis cubense
TTACGTCATTACAGACTTTTTGACATTTCGATTCAATGTTATGTAACTCAGTAGTTAAATCTTCACGTGTTTGTTCAAGTGTTTGTTCCAATGAGTCTAACTTTTTAAGATTTTGTTCCACTGTGTCTAACTTTTGAAGCTTTTGCTGTGTTTGTCTCTGATTTTGTTCCATTTGTTGCGTTAATTGCAATAATAATGTATTAATGTCTGGAATCTGTTTCTCTACGCTGTTCGGCAGTGCATTTGCACCGGCAACATTCACATTTTGACAAGCAGAAAATGTGTCTTGACTTATTTGAGAAAACGGTGAGGATCCAAAACCTGAATCTACAGTATTTGCGAGATTGTTTCCTGTCATTTCGGATTCCTGAGGCGAGCTGTTGCCGACCGATCGATCGATAATGCTTCCCTGTTCTCTACATGTTTCAATGTCTACACCATTATTTGACGCCCGCTCCATTTCCCTATGCACAGTTACCAAATTACTACTTTGAATATTTGTTAATTCATTACATGGTGGCGTTAACACACTGCTTTCGTCCTCACTGTCATTTCTCAGTTTACTTTGGAGCCTAGTATTACGTTTTTCACACGCCATTATTGTCAGAGTATTTCACACGATAACAAAGAAAAGCACAATTTGAAGATCAAAAATAAGAGAACACATTAACATAGCACTGAAAATAATATCTAGTTAATTACCAGCGCAGCTGCGAAATACTTGGTGCAAATCTACATGCATGCCACAACTGTTTTACAGTACAACAATGAAAGACTGCAACTACAAAGGAGATTCTCTCTACAATTACGCACTAGCAATAAACAAAAGCTACACTAAATACACAAACTACAAGAAAATCAGAAGATTCCAGTGAGGTATCCTAGGCTAAGGGTCGCCATATGAAACGTCCCCTTTGAACAGTTTATACACGACTGTCCTTAACCTGACACACAATATTTTTAGCGCAACGCAATCTGACTTTCAAAACTCCCTACTAAAGAATGGCCCTGACAAACATTAAACTATACCTTTCACAAATCACTTATCTCACAAAAATCTTCGCTGCTCAAGCTACTGCAATACAGCGAGCGCCACTACTGCCAGCTAAATAAAAGATTCAAACTACTGAAGGCACTAACTACTGATAGGGGTAGTTAGCAAATGAAAGATATTAATAGAGAGCAAACAATGTATTTACCTTAATATCATCACAAATCATAATATATATATCAGTTCATGACAAATTACAAACCTCCGCCATCTCTCTCCCCACATCCACCACTGCTGGCGGCTCACCTCCAACTGCGCAACGCTACGCGCTGTTCACAGCCAGCTGCCGCTGCCCAACACTACAATGGCGAGTATTACAACAATGCAAAGCAGCCACAGACTGCACACAGCACAGCCAGTGATTTTCATACAGAGGTGGCGTTACCAATAAAAAACCTAAACAGCCCACTTACATAGAGAAAACATAAACAGCCTACTTACACTTAGAACTACTTAAACCTAACTAACCTAAGGACATCACACACATCCACGCCCAAGGCATAGATGTGTGTGCGATCGTAGCGGTCTTCCTTCTCACAGAGGCCTTCAGTGCACTCTTTTCACCTATCTTTCCACCTGTCCTCTCTACATTTAACAGTGAAATTCCCGTCGCACTTTTAATGTTACTTCTCTTGCTTTTAATTTCAACGAAGGCTGTTTTGACTTTTCTATTGTTGAGTCCTTCCAACAACCATTCCTTTTTCGATTTCTTCACATTTTTCATGCAGCCATTTCGCCTTACCTTCCATGCACTTTCTATTTATTTCATTTCTCAGCGATTTGTATTTCTGTATCTCTGAATTTCTATGAACATCTTTGTACTTCCTTCTTTCAATGATCGACTAAAGTATTTCTTCAGTTCTTTTTTCAGGATAACCTGCAATCATCAGTTGCAAATAAAATTTATTTGTCACTGATGACTGAAACTTATCCTGAAGAAACACTACTACAGTTGCTAAAAATTACAGCCATCAATAAAATAATTTCTTCTGTTACCCATAATTCCTTCGCAGTTACGTTCTTTGTCAGTGTTTTTATTTCCACCTTCTGTGATTGCCCTTTTCGGGGATGTCCATTCTTCTTCTGCTGTACTCCCTGCTGAGCTATTCTTTATTGCAGTATCTATAGCCTTAGAGAACTTCAAGAGTATATCTTCATTCCTTTGTACTTCCACATCCCACTTCTTTGCTTATTGATCCCTCCTAACTAATCTCTTAATCTTCAGCCTACTACTACATTGTGATCTGAGTATATATCTGTTCCTGGGTACGCCTTACAGTCTACTATCGGAATCTCTGTCTATGACGTCATCTAACTGAAATCTTCCCGTGTCTCTCGGCATTTTCGAAGTAAACCTTCTCTGGAATGTGTGTTCTTATAGTACAACTACCCAAGGAGTTCCACCCAATAATATCCAAACAGCTGACTGTACACAATTTATTAAATTGCCAATACTAACCTCTTTTAAATAACAACAAATTCATATCACTTACAGTGTAACTAGCCTGTTACTACGGTTTATTCCGTATTATTGGGAATGGAAATAATAATTGCTTATGAAATTAACGTGAGAAAAGTAGGGTCGCCACCGACTCTAACCATACAACTAATCAAAGATTTGGTCGAGTCGCCGACCGTAGTGGCCGAGCGGTTAAAGGCGCTACAGTCTGGAACCGCACGACCGCTACGGTCGGAGGTTCGAATCCTGCCTCGGGCATGGCTGTGTGTGATGTCCTTACGTTAGTTATGTTTAAGTAGTTCTAAGTTCTAGGGGACTTATGACCACAGCAGTTGAGTCCCATAGTGCTCAGAGCCATTTGAACCATTTTTGAACCATTTGGTCGAGTCAGAAAATAAATTAATTTGATTTGAGACCAAAAACTCACAAAAATGCATACGTTGTGATGTCGTTCATAGGGGATACGATGTAATTAACAGTGTTCCCCGTGCACTGTTCACGACAATCAAACATTTAAAATAAAATAGCACATGCAAGAACACTGTGCAGAAGATCAGCTCCCAGCAACACACCTGAAAATAAAACTTAATCTAAAGCATTTGTTATAAAATACAAGGGGAGACTAATCACTGGACCTGTGCATAAGGAAACGCATTGGATGTACTAACGGGAAAGCTACGAGGTGAGTGGCTTAGGTGCAAAAACGTAATTTCGGAACGCAAGAGAAAATTGTAGATAAAATCATTTATTCCTAAGATAAGGATGTGAGGTATGTACACGATTCCTGATAACACGTGGTTTGTGGAGACACAATTTCTAGGTACAGTGCCCAAATTCCAACAATATCACATCACACAATCATGTTAACATTATCTAACACAAACATGCGATCGGACAGTTAGTGATGGCGGTAGCCCAACAACTATAATGTTCTACCACGTGGTTGGCTCCCCACGGCCGAAAGACACATAAAGCAAGGAAAATTTACGAGAAGGCAAGGCTCTAAATATTTAGAAAGGTGAAAGCTTATGCAGGCACAGCTGAAGGCAAACAGACATTCATACAGAAGCGAGTGCTCACTTCTTACCGACAACTTTGTGTGGCACTCTTCCGGCGGATCCAAGTCTGCTACAGAAATTTCCTAAAAGAAAAATCAGCCAAAGTTTTGCATTCCTTGCTGCGACAAGGCAAAGCAATCTTACAGATCTGAAAAGCGAGACCAAAAGCTAACAGCTCTCCCCTCGCCAAGTAACAGCGCACCACGCTGTCAGTCTAACTCACCCTTCTTCGACTGGAGCACAGCTGTGGACGCTTCCCGTACCGGCGGCAGACTGCCTCCCGCTTCTCCAGCCTCTTCCACGCTCCGCGTGGACCGGAAAACCCACAGATGCCATTTCCACCACCAGCCTAACGCAGGTGGATTTCTCACAAGTAGCGCAAACCTCTTTGCCTACTTGACCACTACGAGAGTTGGCTATTCTGTGCAACCGCTGCTGAATCTGTACGACCATCGCAGACTTTCTGCAGCAGACTACGCCACCGTCTAGCAACGTGACATACAACTACATTCATTCAATCACACCGCTATGAGAGATATGAGGAAAGAGAAACAAGAAAAAGAAAGAGAAATGCTAACGAAATTGGGCTATCGGACTAATGAAAGGTGGCTACAGGATCCTTTCATCACACCAAATGTCCCGGAGAAGACTGTACCGCGAATTTTCTCGCCATGCTAGGGGATTCGCCAACAGTCTTCGAAATAAACATGTCATAACGAGAATCAATTGCATCAGGCAAACAGCAGCACAAAAGAATTGATTAATCTCTTATATCCAAATGAGTTTTATCTGACCTTAGTCAGAAATTGTGACCTCATGCGGTCCGCAAAGCAAACAGAACAAATTAAAGTAAGCGTCATATTGTACGCTAACATCATGTCATCTGACCTACTACGACAACAAACATGAGATATTATTTTAAAATTGCTTTAACCAATTATCAAAAATCAACACAGAGGCATAGATGAACAGGTACACGAAATATATACATATGTAAACAAATACAATGATGCAAAATCATTACCAAGAACCAAAGGAGTGTCAGCTGGTGCTGACATATATAAAAACATCTAAGTGAAAGTGCAAAACTCAACGTGCCTAACAAATACAGTGACACAAAATCATTAATGAACCCAGTGGAATGACAGCTGGTAAATAACCACCTATGGAAAATAAGACATGAGTACAACAACACATCCAGAAACCAACTCATTGACACGCTGTCATTTTTCAGTTTCGTCACATGGTAGTTTCACTGGCTATTCTCTTTAGGTGCTGGGGTTGGCGTCTCTTCTAAAGGCGACTTGGAGGATAAGCTACTAGGGGACCACAACACTGAACTGGGGAGTTCGCCGCAGCGTTGATTGTAACGTCCATTGTAACAAAGGATGTTCATCCTAGACAGCACCCCGCGACGTTGCCTCGTGCCCGTTTCCACCCTCTGCGTCCATACTGTGGGATGGTTCGACGTTGCAGAATTGCAGGACATCGTCGCCTGTGGGTCCTGCCTCATCATCGAGAAGGCGGCTTGGCGGTCGTCGTCCGTGTGTTGCGGAGGAACGTGTTTTACGACACACGCCCCTGTCTCCTGTCGTGTCAATGTAGAGACACGTGCTCTTCTCCGTCGCATCGAGGTCGACGTAAACTCGTGCGGGTGTCGGGCTTGAGACCCGCTTATCACCTCTTTGCACCGTCTCAGCTGATGCGTCAGTGGTGGGACCCGCGTCCCTTCGGGCAGTGGGCGTTACCTCACCGCAGCGGCCGTCTGGACTAGCAGCGCTCGGGGATCGGCAGCCTCGCCTGGCGTGCGTCAAACTTTCCCTTTCGCTTGTCAAATGACTAGCGCATGGAGTGGAACGCCGGCCGTCAGCTGGGGCTGCCGTGGTGACACGCCTGCGGGCCCCGGTGTGAGCCTGGGCTTGGGGGAAGACCAGCATCCCCTCCCCTCTGATGGGAAAACAGCTGTGACCGCTCGCCGCACCACTGCAGGGTTCTGCAACGCCTGCCGGTGGACAAATCCCTGTGCTTCCTGACGCGGAGGCTCCCTAGGCGGCCTTGCACCCACTTGAGAACTGCGCTCACTGAGATCGTTACAAAATATCATGTGTACAGATTAGCACCAGATCAGCTGAGTTTATTACTCCTGATCAATACGTGGAATAGTGCCCAAAATTAACTTGACAAGAAGAGCCTTGTTAACAATATCAATAAAAAAAACAATGAACATAATTACATAACCAATATTCAAACAAACAGAAAATCCTTTTTATTAAATATTGTTCCAGCATTACATCTGCTGTCAATCATTCAGGGTAGATCTTGTACAAGGTTTGGTCAGGATTTGGATAGGATTTGGCGCCGCTGCTAACTACAGACACAAAACTATACCTACTCCTAACTACGCCCTCACACACAATCTACAGAGCTCGTACCAGTCACCATCACCATATAGTCCGACTACAATTCCCACATGTAAACAAAATATTCCTTTCAACACCAATACCCATATCGTTGTTCATTGACTGCTGGTCCAAGGTTTGCAGCACACGTTTGCTGATCTGTGAAACATTTCCGAGACTTCTTTTCTATGGACATTGCCTAATATAAGTTATGACTACAGAGACACAGAAGGTTCATTCAAGTCACATCTGGAATGGTAAATGTTTCAACATCTATTCATCAGACTAATGCAAAAGGTCAGTGGGCGTAAAAATGGAAATAAAAATCATTCTATCCTATTAGCAAACACATAAACACTTCGTCCTATAAGTACATAAAAAAAGACTGTCAAAAGTAATCCATTGTCCAGGGCCTGAGTACCCAACTTAACTGCTGTCATAAGATACTCATAATGATTACACAATTACTCACCACATGTCCCCAGGGGTCCTCACCTACCGTCATGTTATTTCAGCTTGGAGGTAGGCGCATTGATTCTCTATTAAATATCAAGCTGCTTGAGTTTATAAGCTGTTTCCATATACGTCTTCTAGGGTTTCACATCCTGGTGCCCTCAACCGTACCTAGTAGTATGTGGCGGCAAGTTACACTTTCCAAATATCTTATAAGATGGTGACTCCGAAAATCAAACACTATTAATCTCCCTTCGTATACAAATCCGTCACCTACAAGTCACCAAGTCACTTCATCAACATCGCAGTACATTTGAAAAATCTCACTGAATCATGCTCACCTAAGGGGAATAAGAACACTAAAACTGTAATTTATCATCAAGAATTACCTTACGACTGTTGACTCGCCACGCCAACACACCCGATACCTTTTTAGTCATCAAAAAACAAAAGCCATCTTACTGTAATAGGAAACGTTTCATATGAACATCATAATCATTCACATTCAGATGTTTTGAAGCTGCAAAACACTACTCCTTTCTGCTGAGAACAAGAAATAACTACACACATATTGGGGAACCCCTTACAATTCATAGAAAATATACACTTTAATTTTAATCACACCAGAGTGAATCAAAACATTGGAAAATATGCACTGTAATTTTACTCACGAAAGAATGAATGCAAGAAAAACATATGGGCAATACGTCATTCCGACCTCCGAGGGGTAAGATCTTCTGCTTCTTATTCAATGTAAGGTTTTACGTTGGAGATGTGGTGCAGGCCCTTCGACTTCAAGCGCATTCGGATGTGGAATCCGCTTGATTCTGTATGGCCCGTTGAATAAGAAGAAGAACTTCTTTGACAACCCAGCCCGTTTATTAGAGAGCTTGTGCGAGCGTACAAGTACTTTCTGCCCTATGTGAAAAGTTATGTTCCGCACCTTCTTTTTGTTGTCTCTTATCCGAGCCTCGGCGGCACTCTTTATATTTTTCAGGGCAAGCTCCACAATTGCAGATCTTCGTAACCTGGGTTCTGCTGGCCAGAGAACCACCTCTTTTATTTTACTCGAAGGCTCCTTGTTTTTTCAGGACCAGAATCGGTGGCAACATCGTCGAGGCATTTGGCAACTCATTTAATATGTTCTGGAAACCGGCTAGTTTCGTGTCCCACGTCCGGTGGCCACGTTGGCAGTATAACCTACACAATTTTCCAATCTCTTTCATCCACCTTTCACAAGGATTTGCTGAAGGGTAGAAAAGGGAGATACAGATCGGTTACTCTAGTTTTTTGGATAATTCTTCTCGCATCTCTAGGTGGGCTGTGTCTTGTAGTGTTTGCATATGCCCTTGCTCTCGCTCGAGGGCTATTATCGCCTGGCTGAGGGTTTCTACCTGCGCGCAAAGATGGGCCGGGCACTTAGCCGCAGTGTCCTCTATTCAGGAGACAAGAGCCGCGTGGTCACTCTGGCATTGTTCTACTAACGCGCAGAGATCCCCGGCGGAACTATGTACTACTCAAGACTCAAGAGCCACGTGTTCACTCCGGTGTTGCTCTGCTAACATGCGTACATTCCCAGCGAACCTTTCTTCTTGCTCCATCACCTGCTTACTAATGACTTGCTGCCCCTCTTCTAAAACGGAGATGCGTTGGTCAATGATCGCCAGTTTCTCCCCAACACCCTGTACCATTTCACTACTCAATCTTTTATTTGCTTCCTCGATATTCCTTTTATTACTATCTAGTAATTGCCGTAGCATAGTCTGTAATGAATTTGCATCTATCGACTGATTCGAAAACACTACAGCGGGCTCAGGATGGACAACACTTGTGCTTGCGTTTTCTGCGTTTCGTTCCTGGTCGGACTCAACGTTCTGATCTCGTCCTTGTTCAGAGTTGTTGTCTGACTGGTTTTTCCGATCGCGGCTCCCTGAACAGCTACGCGTCTCCATCATAAGGATAGTTACTCCGTGCTCCAAAATACAAGAATAGTACCAAAGTCTCCTAATGGAATCACAGTCCCCACAAGGCAGCCAAGATTTACTATATTACACCGATACACGACACAGGACAAGAATCAACCCACACTTGTAGCACAGTGGAATACTAAATCACAATGTCTATATAGTAATACATAAACAAAATAAAACATGGAAGAAAATGCACACCTATATCCTAAATTCAAATAAATTCAGTGTTGCAGAAAGACAATATACCAATTAGCACATTCAACCGAAAATAACTAATCCTCACTGCGCATCAGAAGATCTCTGGTTTGCCGAAATCCGTGAGCAGGGTAAGCCATGTGTAACTAACCACGTGGTCGGCTCCACACGGACGAAAGACATATAAAGCAAGGAAAATTTACGAGAAGGCAAAGCTCTAAATATTTAGAAAGGTGAAAGCTTATGCAGGCACAGCTGAAGGCAAACAGACATTCATACAGAGGCGAGTGCTCACTTCTTATCGACAAATTTGTGTGGCGCTCTTCCGGCGGATCCAAGTCCGCTACAGAAATTTGCTAAAAGAAAATTCTGCCAAAGTTTTGCATTCCTTGCTGCGACAAGGCAAAGCAATCTTACAGATTTGAAAAGCGAGACCAAAGGCTAACAGCTCTCCCCTCGCCAAGTAACAGCGCGCCACGCTGTCAGTCTAACTCACCCTTCTTCGACTGGAGCACAGCTGTGGACGCTTCCCGTACCGGCGGCAGACTGCCACCCTTTTTCCTCTCCAGCCTCCTCCACGCTCCGCGTGGACCGGAAAACCCACAGATGCCATTTCCATCACCAACCTAACGCAGGTGGATTTCTCACAAGTAGCGCAAACCTCTTTGCCTACTTGACCACTACGAGAGTTGGCTATTCTGTACAACTGCTGCTGAATCTGTACGACTATCGCAGACTTTCTGCAGCAGACTACGCCACCGTCTAGCAACATGGCACACAGCCACATTCATTCAATCATACCACTATGAGAGATATGAGGAAAGAGAAACAAGAAAAAGAAAGAGAAATGCTAATGAAATTGGGCTACCGGACTAAAGAAAGGTGGCTACAGGACCCTTTCAACAGAACTTAACACATGGTTAAAAGAGTGAGCTTTAAAAATAATAACGCCGGCTTGCCACCATAAAGTCAAAGAACCTTTTACAATAATGCTTTTAGAGTTCACCCAAAAGACAAAATCCAATAATAAGTTAACTTGGCAATACAATTTAAAATGATTTATATAAAAAAAACTTTGAGAAAGATAATGGTGTTTGGCACCATAAAATGAAAGAAGCGCAACACACAACCAATAAATATAATAACAAAATAATGATTTGATACAACCAAAGGGCGAGGGCAGCTCCCAACGCAATCACAGACGAGCGAGCTCTCAACACTTCGGAGCCTTCCCACTAGAAACGGTCCCCGAAATAAACCGCTGAGAGCTTCCCGAGATACCTCCCACAGCTGCCCATCACTTACGCACCTTGGTTATGTTCTGTAACGCACGACAGATAAATTAAACACAAGATAAAATTCAAAAATACAATATAACATCCCCATAGCATATGATAACCATGGCGCCATTAACACGGGCGCTCTTCATAAGTGCCGGAAACCAACATGCACAAATCTCAATAAACAATTCTCGCTTCTTAAGACGAAACAATAAAAGCCAAGCGCACATGAATAGTCAAACCACAGTCTTAGAAGTGCCTTAACGACACCAAACGCGACTATTCCACCAAGTTAATAATAACACAGTGAGAAAAATACAGAACATACCACTAAATGCTGGCCGGCCGGAGTGGCCCTGCGGTTAAAGGCGCTGCAGTCTGGAGCCGCAAGACCGCTACGGTCGCAGGTTCGAATCCTGCCTCGGGCATGGATGTTTGTAATGTCCTTAGGTTAGTTAGGTTTAACTAGTTCTAAGTTCTAGGGGACTAATGACCTCAGCAGTTGAGTCCCATAGTGCTCCGAGCCATTTGAACCACTAAATGCTGTTACACAACCAAATTGACGAGATCGTGTTGTTCAGGTCCCAGAAGACCACATACACCAAGCAGCAGTAAATCACTATGTGTAAACTGTACAAAACCGCTCTTCGTAGGCAGACTTTGCCTAACACATCGAAAGCATATATACCATACATGAACGCAACCCCGGGCAGGACTCCAGTTGAGCAAATAAATTAGTACCAACAAATATGGTAACGTGCCACACACACACAGCAAAAATTTCCAACAACGCCGTCCCACATCAGAATTAGAAACCGTTGCTGGAGCTTCCAGGGTAAAATCCGACGAGCCAACCGAGCCCACACCCTAACCTTGCAGACGACTCCAAAATTCAGCAACTAGTTGTCTCCGGGCCAGAGTATCACAGGGTCCCACCTGACCTCCACATCAGACAGGAAGGAAGAACAAGTAAGCCGACTCCAATTAATCACCACCGCATGGCCAGCACAGCGGCGAGTCGCCTCCGCCCCAGACCACTCTGCTCGTATTGCGAGGCTCAACAACCTTAGCGCTAGTCACTAGCAGGTCAGGCAGAGCGAACTTCACGTTCCGTGCAATACCTGGAAAACGATCTACCCTCTCGCTTTCCGCCGGCCACCGCAAACACACGGCAGTGACGTCATAGCAAATCGCCGCCGGAGCGCCACCCGCACCAGGACAGCGAACTATAATCGATTACAGTGCGCGTCCTGAACAAGATCACAGAAGAGCGGCGCGCGCCGTATCACTTCTCCTTTTGTGATTCTTCACAGTCCCAGTCCCAGTAAACAGAATTTCACGCTAGCCTCATGACAGGACTCAACGTCTTCATGACACGCTTGCCAACCGGAACAATGCATCCAGGACAGATATGTGCAACATTATACTGATAAGTAGGCTCATGTCGCCAAGTTCCTTGTAAATTTCACTCGATTTAATCACAGAAACTATATCATAAACCCTGTCTACCGGCGATGTTTCATTTCGTTTCTTCCTGCCCTTTTGGATGCTTCACATTTTCTGTCAGGCAATGTAAGTGCATCACGTGCTGATGTTCAATGAGGCAAATAATACGGTGCTGTAAAAACCCTTATTATGTGCTGACGATTTCCTTTGGGACGAAATAGAAATGCGATTACACAGTCGTTCAGTTCCATTTCAGTAATTACGCCAGTGCAGCATGGACCCTTGCCTGATGCTGACAGTGGTGCGCGCTTGAGCGGTTCCCGGACGCAGGGCCGGCGCTGTTTGGCTCTTGTCAGTGGGGCAGAGCCCCGGGCAGCCTTCCAGGAAACACTATCTCATCTCGGGGGCGGTAACTGTACGCCCGGCAGCCGCCGCGACCTGAACCAACAAACAGCGGCTTCGGCGCTCTCTGCTGTGTAAACCTCTTGGCTGCACCCCATCAGACTCCGACCCCGCTGACGTTCTGATAACCACAAAGACGATACCGGCCGCGCCGATGGATTGAGCGGCAGGCGAAGCGCAGACTCGGATTGTTCGGATCAGTAACCTAGTCCATCCAATACCAGTTACAAATTGTCTCAATCACGACGCAGAGATGGCATCTTCCTTATTTAGAAGCCGATACTAATACAGCGGCCCACTTAGAATCGAAATAAATACTCTGGAAATGAATCATTTTTATAGCATTCACAATGGAACATCACCAACTAGGCCTCATATTTTATAGGGAAAAAAGAACACTCGCAAGGTATCAGTCGTAGCAATCGATTCCGCGCGAAAATTCGAGGCACTATTCTGACAGTTCGCAGTTAAGACCTCCTGAAACTACAGCTTTTAAACTTCGAGTGAAACGGCTGTTTCTCACTCACTCCTTCCCCCTTCAGCCGCTTAATGCCGTAGCGCAAACTACTGTACAGCGGAATGATAACCAAAGCTCTCCTGTTCGTGGGACATTGAAGGCAGGCTGAGAAGACGGCGGAGGCGGGGGCTGGTGGATATATTTGCCAAACCTGTTCTGAAATCTTGTTCGAGATACGTGTTATTCTACGCGAAAAACAGTAAGTAATATAATTATGTAATATGTCAAACTCAAACACATATTCTTAAGTACATTATTGTTTCAACAGTATTGCCGTATTACTATTTTGCAGATGTATATCATTCATTTACACCACGTTTGTGAATCGCAGCGTAAAAATGTTCACAGCAATGAGATCTCTGGCACTAGCAACAAGTTAGAAACCGCGCTTTGACAAAAACCAACAAAGCATTTCACCAATGTCAAAAAACTATTTGATAAAGCTGTTACACCACTTTGCAGTAAGTACTTCGCGCTCGGGTCTTAGGCGGCTGGAGTGGGGTGGAGTAAATGACAAACAAACGGTGCGCCCAGAGGTTTAGAATCTGTATCTTCAGAAGGTTACAACTGCATACCATCAGAATTATGGCCCAAGTTTTTGCGCGGGTTCGATTACTTATACTGGTGTCTAGTAAGGGTGCTTTTTTCTCCATAAAATGAGACGTGGAGTTCTTGATGCTTCCTTGTCATTGAGGAAGATGACCACATCGGAGTACTTGGATCCCTTTCTTACATGTGTCACCTTTCACCGTTGGCCGTAGAATTAATAAACGTAACGGCATGAATGGTAGTTCTCGAAAAGATCGCTGACGCCAAAGATTCAAAGATTCATGCGCCTAAGTGTGGAAGCTCTCTTGTCGGTGTGAGTAAACACGTGGAAATGCACAGAAGCCAAGGCACTCTTCAGCTGGAAGCCCAGACTGGATTTAGGCAGCCACGTGTGAGGTAGTGCTAGCGATTATCCCGCAGTACTTTTTTGGTTAAGGGGTTACGTTTCATGCTTGGGGTCGTGCAAAATAAAGACCCACTGGCGCAGGAAAGCATTCTCGTCCTGAGAGCGGGGCGACTTCATCTGGCTAGTCCGAAGGGAAGGGCCTTCTCATTTCACTGTAACCTGCCGATCCGCACACTTTTAGTGCATGCGTTGCTGTTTTTCTTACGTAGCATGGCACAGCAGGTTCGCACATCATAGGTGTTGGGAATGTTCTCATAATCGGGCAGGTGTGGTTATATGGAATAACATTAAATTTTTGTCGGAAGCGGCTCACGAGGAAGAAAAGGTATAACTGAAAATTGTACTTGAGCAGGTTACAGGAATCATTAGCTATCACAGGCATACAGTAAAAAGAATATAGTATATTACTCGAGAATTCACTACTTCGGAACGACACGAAAGGCATTGTCGGCATCATAGTAAACGACGTTGTCTGCTGCGCTACATTTTAACCGCTTCTTTGTTTGATGAGACTTGCTTATGGCAGCACGACCTTGATCTTGTTTTGCTTCCGGTGATCCTTTGTTTATGCGAATATTTCTTTTCCGGCCCTGGAAGAAACTATTAACTTCAATATTTACATTTGTCGAATTATTGGTTGTACCAACGTAACTTCTTAATACGACAGTTCTATGACTCGCTAGCTGTAGCTTACTAGTTCCCCTTTGTTTTTTTTTTTTTTTTTTTTTTTTTTTTTTTTTTTTTTTTTGCGTAGGCTGCAGCAGTCGAACTCCATCCCCTGCACACCGAAGCGCGCCAATGGAGCTTCCCAACCATTAACTTCGTCTCTTCCCCAGAAAACTTCTCGATCCACGGATGAATAGCTAAGCAAATTTATCAGAATTGTCATACTGTTCAGAAAAACTCCACAGTCGAGCACGAGCACTGGAAAACGTTGACCAACATATCCAAAGATATTCCACTGAGACACTCAGTACGCAGTATCATTTCGCCCAGCCGCATTATTGACATCGCATGTGACCCGACGGACCTTACATTGAGGCTGAAAGCCGCGGCTTAAACAATATCCAGCTATGTGACTGCTTCACGTCCTAAAACAGATGAGAAAATGTAGTTTCACGCTTCTTTCCACAAATCACCACTGCCGAAAATCCACTCCAAACTGTTTGTGATGATTGCTACTTTATTCTTGTCTTTCCCTGGCCCGAGCCTTTGAAAGAGCTACAGCGATTGTACTTGAAGCTATCACGTTTTGGAAATGTTATTCAATTTCTTAGAACAACTGAGTTATTGTCGGCCAGGTATGGAGTACGTCACCATATAAACTGAATAATAATTAACTACACAGATCAATTTTAACTCTACTTTTTTACACTTAATAGCTATGCGTCTACTGAACTCATTTAATGCATTTACCTCCATTTATTAAGAACTCATATTACCTTGTAATAATACTCGTATCCGCAACACGTAACACCAAAAAATGCAGATAAAATACTTTCTGCGCCATCCAAAATTTTCGCCTTTTAATATTCGTTGATAACTTGCACTGTACTTTTGATTCTGAAGTTGTAAGTTGTGTTACAGAAACTTACGTAATCGACGTACTAGTGTATTTATTTTTGACTGTATATAATTAATTGTAATTATAATGAAAATATTGTAAATTGCTGAGTAATAGTCAAGGGAATTTTACTGAAATGTATCGACAGCAGCGAAAAAATGGTAGTAGCTGTGCCGTTGTTTGTCTTAGCGTATGGAGAGTCTAGTCTCTGCCGCGTTGCGAGCAGAGAGGAGACAGAGCAGCTTGGGTCGTGAAAGAGTGCGCTTCCACGCCGCGGTGTGCAGCTATGCTCGCGCCAATGTTGACGCGTATGATTCCTAAACCTACGGGTATTGAGAGCACGGTAGGAGAGGACAGGCGGAGGAAGTTGCGATTCCAACTGTTGCGTGTCCCATAATCCGTGGCTCTGCAGACGACTCGGGGTTCTTCTCATCGAACAGCAGCAGCTACAACGACAACTCAGCATTGTCGTCGGTTACATTCTTTGTCGTCCGCACAGCTACAAAACCGTAAGACTGTTAATGCATTGCCCAGCAACATTTCTTTCACGAAGTATGAATAACTTGAGTAACAACTTGCAATAGTTAAAACTTGTAGGGCACCTGTGTTGTCATTGTCCAGACATTATTACCAAGCAGAGTCCCTTTCCTTTCCATGCAATCACCGAGTGTCATAAGAATATGAAAAGTGATTTAGTGTGTTTGCTAAAGGCCAGTTTCAGTTTAATTTTCTGTCACAGTAACTGTTCATTGTTGTATTGCATAACACAGCTACTTAAAGTGAAGTAAAATTTCACTGGCAAAATTAATAGCTAAAGACACAGCACAAATTAAGAGTGCACAAATTCATTTATTCTGTATTTAGCTTAGCGAGTGACTTCTGCTGGCTTGGTTTGTATGCTATTGTTGTTATTTTAGAAGTAAAATCAATTGCTCATTTGCTTAAAGTAAATTCAGTTCAATCTTTCAATAATCAAAAGTAAATTGCTTGTGTATTTCTAAATTTTGCATTACGTTACACTGACGTTACTGAAAGTTATTTTTTTCTATAACAATGTTCAAGTTAAGCCATTCATTTATTTAACTAGTAATTTCAGTTAACGTTACATTAAAAATATAGTATTCCAGAATAAGTAACCGCAAACACAGTTCTTTCTGATTCGTTTATTTTCTCGTGAACTGTTGAGCGTGGAAAAGCGTGACAACCTTCTATTGCCACGCCAGTGATTATTTGCTTAAATGTCTTTGCCATTACCTTTCTCAAGATTCCCTTTTTTAGCTAATCAGTGGTTTCCTTATGTTATCAGTGATTCTTGTAGTAAATATTACGTGGTAACCTCCCCCCCCCCCCCCCCCCCCTGTGCGGTTTGTTAGCGATTGCACTATATTCCAGCCAAATCAAAACTATCATCTAAATTTAGCTTAAATTTAGAATAAGTTATTCCTTCAGAAGAGTCTGTTGTACTTTCCTCCATCTAACCGGTGTTATTTGCCATCGGTAACGATAGCATTATTCACTGTAAAATTTAATTAGGCATATGCGATCACGGTCAGTTATACCGCAATCCAGTAGGACGATTAGGAAGGGTGAGGTTACAGATATACGAGGAATCGCTAATGTGACGCGATTATGATCTTACTGATATTCTGCCGCACGGGATTAGCCGAGCGGTCTTAGGCGCTGCAGTCATGGAGTGTGCGGCTGGTCCCGGCGGAGGTTCGAGTCCTCCCTCGTGCATGGGTGTGTGTGTTTGTCCTTAGGATGATTTAGGTTAAGTAGTGTGTAAGCTTAGGGACTGATGACCTTAGCAGTTAAGTCCCATCAGATTTCACACACATTTTTTTGACTGATATTCTACTTTCCAGCTGCAGTTTCAGCAAAGCTGCAACTTACTTCAGATCTGCAATACACGTGTAGAATGCATATAATTTGTATTTATGAAATAAAAAATGAGGATGTTTACAGTAGCTAAAATCATTTAGTAGCCGGAAAGGTAAAAGCGCTCTTACCTTTCTTACAGGCTATATTCAAAAATTCATTAGCAAGATACACACAATTCACAGACAAGATGTAAAGTAGCAAAACGATAGATGTTTGCAGTTTATAGCTGAATGATCTCGTTAGTGGACAACACGATTTGCACTGACCAGCACCTGTATAACGCAGATGGATGCGTGCAGAATGTTATCGCACAAATGAATAAGGCAGTACAAATCGTGTTATTGCGGATCCCACTAGGAAGCTCACTGAGAGTGTCAATTAAACTTGCGCAGCGGATATTTATACTCCGTCACTTGCATTTCAGTATCATTCTATAGCAATTAATGTGTACACGAATGCAAGACAGAAGGCAGAAATGTTGGGGTGCAGCAGACATACACCCTATAATGATATTGTTACAAAAGTTGTCCGAAAAGCAAGAATCGTGTGCTGCCACACGTGGACAGAACAGCTCTCGTTTGGAATGACAACAGGATTTACTTCCGGAAATTCTGCAAACAAGGAGCGGCAGTTAACCATTATACACATCGTTAAGAAAACGTGTCTACTGACTGAAGCGAGTTTTTCCTCGCGAGTGCTGTAAGATTTTATTACTAAAATTATAAGAATTACGAGCCAATCAGGGGAATAAACTACGGCCTGAAAATGGAACATCTCGTTAACTAGCCTGTTACATTTACACTCCGCGAGTTAAATAGCTGAAACTTGACGGAAACAAATTACCAAACTTCAGTCAGACTGCACGGTAGTACAGTTGCTCGATGCTTGTTGCGTCCGTCTCGTCTAACAGTTCACAGAAGAATGTCCATCCGCATACCACACCTGTGCGAAAATTGTTGGAAGTGCCCGTGACTTCATGCCATGGAATTCGTGAAGAGATTCATCCCCTGGAACTGGCGAGCGGTAATGCTCCAGTGTTCCAGAGAGAACTCTTGCTCCGACAAGACCACTCCAGTAGTGAAAGAGGTGGGGTGAGAAAGAGACATACGCATGCAGTGGCCTGTAACATCTGGAGCGCTGCCGCTTTTTCGTCTGCTTTACATAAGCAGACATTTATCTGTTTTAATTAAAGGTCACGGAGCTAACAGCTCCTTTTCAGGACAACAGTTCAACTCGTGGAAATGTCTCTGCAAGTGTTCTGAAATGCGTTCGCTGCAAGCTTTGTGCAGTCGTTTGACTTAAAATTCTATGTTCTCTGAGCAAGGCTCCAAAAATTCCTCCGTACTTTATCAATGCGAAAATTGTAAATGGTTTTGAGATTACGTAATAACAAGTTACGATGCTGAACAGAGAAAAGAAAGACCTTTGAAATAAATATGTCATAAATTTCCGTGTGTGTGTTGTTGCGAGATAAGAATATAAAGGCCCTTACATTTCATCCCGTAACGTTTAGATACAAATAAATACTCTCACAGAGAAAACCATTCGCATATGCTTAGTAGCGATATCACTCTTTAGCTTCAGCTTTTAAATTCACTGAGTTAATTTCGAAAGGTGAATTCACAATGTTTTTTGTAATTCTGAAGCTTCTTATGTGACAAAATGTTACTTCTGTTCGCGCATCTTTCGGTGAAAACAAACACTACACAAGGAACCTAGATATTACAGTTACGGAAAAGATAAACAGTATTCCAGATGTCACCTGCAGGTCGATGCCACCAGTCCACCACCAGTCAGCAGATCAAGATGTTGGTTTCATCATAAAGGCGTCATGCGCTGTCTCTATCATCGAATGCCGGAGAAATATGGACACGGAGATATGAGGACAGAAGGGTTTGACGGAGGTTTGTGGACAGCACGTTTGTCAGTCATTGGTGGTGTTCAACAACGGCAGCCGGCCGCGGTGGTCTAGTGGTTCAGGCGCTCAGTCCGGAACCACGGGACTGCTACGGTCGCAGGTTCGAATCCTGCCTCGGGCATGGATGTGTGTGATGTCCTTAGGTTAGTTAGGTTTAAGTAGTTCTAAGTTCTAGGGGACTGATGACCACAGATGTTAAGTCATATAGTGCTCAGAGCCATTTTTCAACAACGGCACATAATGTAAACAAGCATTGGTGCAAAATGGTTCAATGGCTCTGAGCACTATGGGACTTCCAGAATGAGATTTTCACTCTGTAGCGGAGTGTCCGCTGATATGAAACTTCCTGGCAGATTAAAACTGTGTGCCCGACCGAGACTCGAACTCGGGACCTTTGTCTTTCGCGGGAGGAGACGAGATACTGGCAGAAGTAAAGCTGTGAGTACCGGACGTGAATCGTGCTTCGGTAGCTCAGATGGTAGAGCACTTGCCCGCGAAAGGCAAAGGTCCCGAGTTCGAGTCTCGGTCGGGCACACAGTTTTAATCTGCCAGGAAGTTTCACTATGGGACTTAACATCTGTGGTCATCAGTCCCCTAGAACTCAGAACTACTTAAACCTAACTAACCTAAGGACATCACACACATCCATGCCCGAGGCTGGATTAGAACCTGCGACCGTAGCAGTCGAGCGGTTCCGGACTGAGTGCCGAACCGCTCGGTCACGCGGCCGGCAAACAAGCATTGCTTCTGCCGAAATCTGTACAAATAAGTAGCGATAAAAGTCTTAAATATATACAGATTTAGAATTGGGCCAACACATAAGTAAGTATTGCTATAGCTGGATGTCCAGGTCCCTTAACCATTTATCATAATTTCGTGAGACGCGCATTTTACAGATTACCAGTTACTGTAAAAATACCATGTACTGTTCAGACTGGACGCAGTCCCTGTCATAATTGGGTATGAATAACACTGACACTGCCGGCCGGTGTGGCCGAGACGTTCTAGGTGCTTCAGTCTGGAACCGCACGACTGCTACGGTCACAGGTTCGAATCCTGCCTCGGGCATGGATGTGTGTGATGTCATTAGGTTAGTTAGGTTTAAGTAGTTCTAAGTTCTAGGGGACTGATGACCTCAGATGTTGAGTCCCATAGTGCTCAGAGCCACCACTGACACTAATTAATATATTGGCTAATAAATGTAGTCATTATTTTTGTTCTCTACTTAGCACCACAAACTTCCACAGATATTTCAAACAGACCTTATTTTATTATATGAACCGACAATTGATTCCATGGTCTGCCATTTCTTGTTAAAAATTATAAATGCTGAAGTTTGTGGTACTAGGTAAAGAATAACTACAAAAAATTATTAACAACGATATTAATCGATCCCATTGGTAACCATACTCAACTGTGGTTTATCCTCAAATCTTTTGACAAAGTCCCTTTCAGACCCTTAACATACTAGGTATTAAATGTGCAATCGTGTAGCACTTGATCACCACACGCGCATGTACCCATATAATTATGCGAGAGCGGGCTCGCAAGTTACTGCTGTGTGTAGCTGAGACGATACTAGAAGCCGCTGTCGCGATGCATATTGTCACATTATCTTAAGTGTCCGTAAATCTCCGGTGTCTGCAATTCTCCGTGTCCGCATGGTTCCGGACACCATATGACCTATGGTCTAAGCACGAAACCTGTACCTTGTATTAACTTCATTGTAGCTACAAAAGCAATCGAAGACACAATAAACAATCAGAAAGAAACAGCGTTGCAGATATCAGTTAATAATGGAACTGTAAAGTTTTCACTTTTATGTTTACTGTGCTGAAACTTGCACAGAATAAAGTCGCAACCCGATCCAATAGCATATTTGGTTCAAAACTAATTTTTTTTTATTTAAATGATATTTCCACCATTTGACTTTATCACTTCTGTACTCACTGTCATGATACCGGTCTTAAGCCATTATGTCGAGTATAATTGGACTTTGATAAGTGAAGACATCATCAGTATCTATTGATATGAGTGCCCCTGCGTGCATAGATAAGCACAAAGTCAACGAAATGTGTGGCAGAGAAGTTGCACAGTTAAATGACGGAAATATCATTCAAACATTATTACATGAATTTGACCCAAAAATATGAAAATATTATTATCAAATTCTTTCATTCGGTTTATTTTCAAACAGATAGTAAACTACAATTAGTTTATATTCAAGTGTAAAAATAATGGATATAGGATTGTAATATTCACAAGTTTTTGAAATATATATTAATATTTTGAAAAAGTATCCATATTATTATTATTATTAGTACTATTATTATGTTTGTAGTTTTCATTATCATTTATAACATTAATGATGTCAGTTCCCAAATTATAAAAAAATATAAATAATTTTCTTTGTCTGTATATATCGGTTTTGAACATCTTTGCATAGTTACGAGGGTGAGTCAAATGAAAACCTTACATTTGTAATAACAAATCGAAATTTCGCGCCGTTATCCTGGAAGTTGGTAAGGGTGCTACAAACAGCTTGCAGGATGGCCTGTAATAAGTGGCAGCATAGTGCAGATGCACACATACCGTCGCAGTATCAGTATAAAGATGGCCGTCCCACTTGCGGCTTGTACCAGGGAAGAACAGCATTCTGTTATTCTGTTTTTGGGTAGTGAAGGTGTGAAACCTATTGATATTCATCGACGAATGAAGGTTCAGTACGGTGATGCATGTTTGTCACAGCAGCAAGTCTACGAATGGAGTAGGAAGTTCGCAAATGGTGTGGCTTCAGTGGAAGATGCTCCTCGTCCAGGTCAGGTACAACGAGTTGTGACTCCACAGAACATTACAGCAGTTGAAGCCATAGTGAAGGAAAACCGCCGAGTGACACTGAATGACATTGCAGCCTGTTTACAGATTAGTCATGAGTCAGCACTCCACATTGTGCATGATGTGCTCCACTTTCACAAAGTGTCTGCAAGATGGGTGCCACGGCAGCTGACTCCTGAAATGAGAGAACGACGTGTTGATGCTTGTGAAGAACTTCTTCGGCTCTTTGAATGAGAAGGTGATGGCTTCCTTGCAAGAATCGTTACTGAGGACGAAACCTGGGTTCCCTCCCACCAACCGAAAACTAAGAGAGGGAGGAAGGAATGGCGCCATTCCTCATCACCAAACCCAATGAAGTTTCGAACCGAACCATCAGCAGCGTAAGCTATGCTGACTCTCTTTTGGGACGAAAAAGGCGTCATTTTGGAGCATTACATGCCTAGAGGGACCACTGTCATCAATGCATCATACACAGATCTCCTAAAAAACCATCTGAGACCTGCAATCAAATCAAAGCGACGTGGATTGCTGTCAGCAGGTGTCCTTCTGCAACATGACAATTCAAGGCCCCACACTGCCCGTACAACAGTTGCAAGAATGACAGACCTGCATTTTAAGTGTCTTCCTCATCCACCATACTCACCAGACCTTGCCCCAAGTGATTTCCATATGTTTTGACAACTGAAAGACACAATGGGAGGAGAGAAGTCGCGTTCTGATGAAGAGGTACGCCAGGCGGTGCATTAGTGGTTGCGCAGACTACCAAAAGAATTTTTTCCTAAAGGAATTTATGCACTTTATAAGAGCTGGAGGACTTGCATTGAGCGTGGGGGAGATTATGTTGAAAAGTGGTACAGCTTTGTATCACTTCTGCACAACAAATAATATTTTTAAAAAAATTTAAGATTTCCATTTGACTCACCCTCGTAAATATACCACATCTCTCTCTTCCTGTTTCGCGCGTTTCTAGTAGTTGAGAGACGAGCTTGTCGTACGAAGTTGAGAAGGGTGTGATGTGAGCCCACGTAATGTTACGGAAATATTTTGTAACATAAGAATTATATTTTACGAAGTGTTCTTCAAAACGAAACATTGCAAGATGGAAATAATTATACGAAAAAATTTCGCAACATTTCATTTGAAATGGTAACGCATATCCAAAATGAAGATTCTGGATTTCTCCGTTTTAAACAGAATCATACTCTTATACAAACCGCGCAAACAAAATTCTTCTGGAAAACTACGAAGTAGGTTAAAAGATAAGTACCAAGAACTTTTAATTATTTTTGACAATTATTACTCAAAGTTACAGGGGATAGGCAAAGTAATGTGAACAGTGGTAGTAATGGGATGGTCGTGTTTGATGGTCAACAACACAGGTAAGACATGTGTCGCGCTGGACTGTGCGTGTTCAGTACGGACTAGACATCAGTGCAGCTTGCTTGCGAGTAGTGCATTCAGAGGCCGAAGTAAGCATGCAGTGAAAGACCTAACAGAGTTCCGAAGAGGGCAAATTGTGGGGGCCCGATTAGCTAGAGTATCAGTAACAAAGTCAGCAAACTTATTGAATGTTTCGAGAGCAACTGTTTCCACAGTCACGACAGCCTACACAAAACATGGAAAGACATCACCGTGTGAACGTAATTGTGGACGCGAATCAAAACTAAATGACAGAGATCGTCGTACGCGAACACGAATCGAGTCAAAACAACACAAAAGTACGGCGGCTGAAGTGACTGTAAGGCTCAATACCCATCTTCGAGACACAGTATCTATCGACACTGCTCGCGGAGAACTCCATAAAACGAATATTCATGGACGATCTGCCATACCGAAAACATTAGTAGCGACAACCAGCGCAAAGAAGCGTAAAACATGGCGTCAGGAGCATAAATCCTGGACGGCTGATCGGTGGAAATACGTCATATGATCCGATGGCAGGATTTGCGTCTGGTGAATGCCAAAATCATAATTGTTTGATTCCAACGGTTAAGCATGGAGTGGAAGTGTCATGGTGTAGCCAGCCATATCATGGTATTCTGCTGGTCCCATCATTACTCTCAAAAGGCCGTGTTACAGCCAACGATTATGTGAACATTTTAGGTAATCAGGTGCACCCCATGATTCAAATGTTGTTCCCAACAATAGTCCATATTTCAGGACGATCCATTCACGCAACCAGGACAGTACAATCGTGGTAAGAGGTGCGTGCAACTGAACTGCAGCATCACCCTGGCCAGCACAGTCCCCGGACTTGAACATTATCGAACCCTTGTGGGTGGTATTGGAGCGTAGACTCCATCGTCACTACAGGAGTTAGAAGAGGTTCTGATCGGAAAGTGGCATGACATTCCACTGGAAACTACTCAATCATTACATGCCAGTATTCCAAGTAAAATCGCAGCTGTATAACGGGCAAATGGGGCACCCCTTATTAATAAACCATTCCCAAGTAAGTACAGGTGTTCACATTATTTTGCCTGTTCCCTGTAATTCGCCATTCTTTTGAGTTCTCAAGGTACTGAAAATTAGTCGAGCGGACTACACCGTTGTTTCCAATGAGGGCTGCTGGAGGTATTAAAATCCAACAAGTTTTGTCGTGTCACAAAAGAGTAGGTTAGAACTTCGATGCAGGAAGTAATTTCTGCCGCTCGGCGGGGTTCAGAAATTGTTCCACGTGGCTTCGTAGTTGTTGACTCGACAGCGAGCGCTGTACTGGGCAGGGTGAGCAGCTGTTCCGACAGGGGTGTTAGTCGGCCGGTGTGATTGGAGCGGGGTTTGTGATTCAAATAGGCTACATTTACAGCGTGGTAAACGCCGCGGGCGCCGTGTTGACTCGGCGTGCGTCGCTTTGTTCTGCCTGCGGCACCCGTGTGCGTGGGGGAAGGGGAGCGACCCGAAAGCCACCCCGGCCTCCCACCAGCGCCACGACATTGTGTTTTCTTAATCCAGTTTTATGCGCGCCGCTTAATAAACACCGCAGCCCGTGGCTCTGCGACGAAAACTGTAGCAGCCATTATTTGTCCCTGACCTCTCGGCATATGCAGTCGGAACATTAGCAGCGAGCTGATTTCTTTCTGGGCGACACGGTGTAGCCGGTGATAAATGTGGGGCGGAGCGGGGATTTAGGCGCCACTTACATTGTCCGCGGTTGCGTGTTTCGCGGTCGCGGGGGTCCCACAACAAAGCTGTGAACAATGGGGCGCTTAGGCGCGTGCCGGTCACGCGGATAAGCGGCCGGCGGTTCTTCGCCCGGCCATTCGTCGCGGTCGCCAGCGTAGGCTGCGTGCGGTGAAATGAACAGTGATTTTAATCTGACTGTAAAAAAGAAAGTTAGTTTAACAGTATAAATCAGATTGTATACAGTAGTGTCGGCGACCGCATTTCGAGTTATCAATGGACCCAAGCGGTGGCTGGAAAGGGGAGTAAATCGCTGCATCGTACATCACCGCTGAAAAAGCTTTAATATCCTGAGGAAGTAACGCAGGACACTCTTCAAATCAGTGACAAGCATACCGTGAATATTACTGAATTTTATCCTTATCCACAACAGAAATGATGTAGAAGATGATGTTGACGTGTTTTGGGCGTATTACAGTAAAATTCTTAGTGACTGTTCTAAAGCGCTGTGATTAGGGTTGGCAAATTAAATTGACAAAATTACCTATCATTTCCTGGCAAAAGTATTTGCTGATCTCAGGAGAGAAAACAAAACAAGGACGAAAGACTTAGTGACTATAGACGTGCAGACGCAACTGTCATTAGACGATGTTCTCACAATCCCGGCACTAAAGAAGGCTCTCCCTCCAGCAGAGGACGGTGAGCGAGAAGTACAAGTTAAGCAGACGCGTGTTCTAGCAGTTACCAACCACCAACAGCAGACAGGAGAGAAGATGGAGCAGTGAATAATCCACTGCTGGTGTACAAACTAAGTTTTCAATTGAGTGATTGATTATTTTTTGTATTGTCATTGTTCTTTCGTTCAAGGAATTTAACACTTCATTTTTCTGCCCTCATCATGGAGATGTTATGTATGTGAAAGACTGCGTTTAAGATTTTTGAATGACTTACGTTTTTTGTAAGTGTAAAACAGTGTTTCATACACAACTTCTTGTAGAATATATTTTATGTACTGTTTGTAGTTGAGCATACTTCTCACATAAGATTTTCGAATCACTTACGTTTTCTGTAAGTGTAAAACAGTGTTTCATACACAAATTCTTGTAGAATATATTTTATGTACTGTTTGTAGTTGAGCGTACTTCTCACATTGTAACACTGATAGTATTTATATTGATGTTCAATAAACATTTTCTACGGGAAAAAAAAAAATGATTCACGCATCTGAAGACTTTACACACAAGCATTGCTGCATGGAAGTGCCATAATACTTTTAATAACATGTTTAGCTTTAGGCGTTTCTCCTTCGTTTAAAAACGTTTTCCACGAAAGCGACTTTGTGGACATAGAAGCCAGGCTCTGTAATTGTTTCAAAAAAATGTTCAGAAGTGTGTGAAATCTTATGGGACTTGACTGCTAAGGTCATCAGTCCCTAAGCTTACAAACTACTTAACCTAAATTATCCTAAGGACAAACACACACACCCATGCCCGACGGAGGACTCGAACCTTCGCCGGGATCAGCCGCACAATCCATGACTGCAGCGCCATACACCGCAAGGCTAATCCCGCGCGGCTGTAATTGTTTCAAAGCTTTGCTTAGTATACGAATATCTTCGTATAAATAATCTAAAATAGTGATGTGACTGGAATTCTAAAAATACCGAACCAATCATCCTTCTGCTGACACTAGACTGAAATACCTAAGGATTCGGTAAAAAAACGAATACCTGACAACCTAGGCTATGATACGAATATGTGTAAAGGTCGCAGAATAATAAAACTTGAAGTACAGTTAATACAGGTAAAAGCACGCGATAATATGGAAATGCACATGCGCACACTCGTTCACACACACGTACAAACACAAATACGTTGGGTTTCGTCAGACCTAAAACTTGTAATGAAATTGGAAAAGGCAGAGGAAAGGATATGATAGCTTAGGCTGGCTGATCGCTTGAATAAAGCAGATGAGCCGGCTAATCTGCAACGCACTAAAATCTCCAACTCAAAAGCTTACTCGTGAACCCAGAGACCACAAAATATTTTTATAGCTTTCCGACATTGATCTCGTCATTAGCTAAAGTAGACGATAAATTCCCTTCTACTTTTGCTTTTTCCCTCTTGCCACCACATAATTGCAGTTAAAACGTTGATCTCACCTAAATTTGTTCCTGCCCTCCAGTCACAAAATGCAATTAAAATGATGTGATATGTTGTGTTGCACGCAACAGGCATCACAATATGAAGCCATGTGTCATGGAACAGTGCTCTTTTCGGGGAAGGGGCAGATTCATTTCATCCCACTAGTGAAACTGGTATGAAATGCGTCATAGCCAGTTAACTGACTTCAACGGCTGTAGTTTATTGTTCTTCGCTGCCAGCCACTCCTCTTGGCACAGTTGTACGGATTTGGGCTCAACAGCGGCAAGCCAGCGTGCAGCCGGACGCCACATCATCACACGTCGTGTTCCCTGCAGGCCTCCTTGGCCGCTGAAACTACTTGCTCATTTGCCCAAATTCCCGCAGCCCTGGTTGATTGGCTGGTTTGGGAGAGGGGACCAAATTGCGATATCATCGGTCCCAACGGATTATGGAAGGTTGGGGAAGGGAGTCGGCAGTGCCCTTTCAAAGGAACCATCCCGGCATTGGCCTGAAGCGATTTAGGGAAGTTCACAAAGTTTCAATGTGGAAATCGCATCCGAAGTGCCTGAAAATTAATTAAAAGTCTGACGCGGCCTCCCTGCCACGCCCACGTTTAGAAGCAGCACTTCAATACCAGCCCAGTGAACAACGATTCTGTGTATTACTTTCAACCAAATGTGTGCGGGATACATCTAGAAGATCGTGATACACACTCTTTGGTTTTATAGATCATCTTTGGCCGATCCTGCACTTCTCAAAAGTTGTGTTCATAGCAAAATCCAAAATCCAAATGAGTCTCTAAATTCACTCATATGGAAACGATGCCCTAAAAACACATTTGCATCTGCTGCAGTTGTCAGAATTGCATCTTATGATGCAGTTATTGTATTTAGTGATGGAAACGTCGGGAGGATCAAGGTATTAGAAAGAATGGGCTTCAAGATAGGAAATTTTACTCAAGGCTGCTGAGAAAAATAGATTTACAGCGCGTCTCTGCAGCTGAAAAGTCAGTTGAAGACCTGGTAAAGGAAAGAAGACAGACAACAAGAAACCTGAAGAGAAGCCTTGAACGGAAAGACGACCCACAGAACAAATGTGGTGCCTTCTGAAGAAGTGACATACGGAAAAAAAGTTAGGTTGAACTTCAAATTGCGTTTCCTGAAAAGTTTATTTTTAAAGTTTATGTACCTTTTCCTCAGTTTCTATGAATGCTAAAATTATGAAATTTTGTACACATATTGCTGTAAACCTAATAGATGTTGTCTCAAGAGCAAATTTTAAAATTCTGATTGCAAGCTGAGATATGCGGCAAAGTGCTTGGAATTTTGCATGAATTTAAAATTGTACTTATGGAATTATAATTAAAAAATTATGAAAATCTCCTATTTGACCAATTCCAAAAACCTCATGAGAGAAGCTTGCAACATATAAAGAGATGAAACGGAGATATTTTTTGCAGAAATATCTTGAATACTTTCTGAGGAAAAGGGACATACACTATTTTTTGAAAATAAAATTTCAAATTTCTTTAAAAAAGAAGCTGAATACATTTGTTCAAATGTTTTATATGTAAATGTGCTACTTTGATGTAAAGCGTGGTACAAAATTTCATTGCCATATCTCCAAAATTGTGGATTGGGTAAATTTTTGAAATAGTGTGTGTTTCTCATCAACGTCCCCCCTTAACAGAATTACAAAGCCTAGACAAAACAACTGAAGAAGACAGAAGACATGGTCATATATAAATGTACTTTGCGCACATACACGCCACCAATCGTTATGTAAGCGATTGTAAGTGTTCTTCGTGTTTAGTGTTTTGTAGCGTGTATTAGGGGCGTAAATGCGTCAGATGTTGAGTGATCACTGTGAAGGACACGGAGATGCTGCGTACTGCTGTGACAAGAGTCTGAAATACGCCTCAGTGTCGGTCTCCACATTTGTCGGCTGGTGGATCCTTACAATATCCACATGTTTCTGACATTTGGATCTGACAGTGGCCCAATGTTGCTCTGTAAGGGAACGTGAGACCAGACATGACCATTGTGAAGGTTACGGTCGTCCATTCACCTTCACATGGGAGGATCACCGAACTGGCGCACCAAGCACATCGTAACCTCATCACGTCTGACACGTCATCCGAGAACAAGTAAGAGACATTCAGCAACATTTTGTCTCATCCCGTAACATCGATTGGACGTATTGGGAGTCCAGCAGCAGCCGGTCTAGCGAATTACTATCCCACTAGTAGGCTGCCGTTTACGTCACAACACAAAGGGCAACGTTTGGAGTGGTGTCATGACGATTAAGGGTGGATTGCTGACGAATGGTGCCGCATTGTGTTCTGCACGACTCTCGATGACCAGAGAGGTCCCACTTTTCCAATGTTTTGGAGAGACACAGTGCTGTTACTCCGGTCGTTGTAGTGGGAGGAGTCATCGGGTATGTATTCAGTCAAGCATGGTAGTCACTGAGGGAACTCCGACGGTACAGCTGTACATCACGTACATATCCAGAATCCTCAATGCGACAGTATCTCAGTGCCAGTTTTCAAAAGGACAACGCTCGTTCACACATGGCACGTGTCTCTGTGAACTGTCTACTTGAAGATGAGGCGCTTTTGTAACCGGAAAGATAAGATACACAGATACGTGCCCGATAGACAGTGCTGTAACTGGAAAAAAATCTAGTCTGTACTCACCAAAATTCACTTAAGGAGGTTCCAGATGGACTCCTAGTGGACTTCGTCGATCGGATCACATTATCGGTACACTATTTCTTCAGCAGATCTTCTTCATCTGAGCCAAGACTGCACGTAAATTTCGGATTAAATTTTTTCAATGGAGCCCCAACGCTTCTTTGGAAAATTAATCCTCCGCTTTGTTCTAACAACAAACTCTCCTTTTTTTTTTTTTTATATAGTGTGAATGTCATTCAGAGCACTAAATGCTCTTTCGCATTCAGACGTTTAGTGACTGTTCAAGATCTTTAGGTTGCATGGTCGTGTCCATATTTTGCCTGAATGCCTGAACAGATTTTCTCTCGTCTTGAAGCCGGAAAACCTCACATACTAGAGATGCTCGTATATCCACAAGTTACGTCTGTATGTTGCGGCCAATACTTTCTCGCTACAAGAGCAAGATCTTTAATCAATACTTCAGTCTTTTGCTTCCTTTCATTTTCTGTGCTGCTTTGCTTGGTTTGGGAACCTATATGGGATACTTGGCTAGGATTGGTAACAAATCTTTGACATGTGGAATAATCGGGTCTGCTGCCGGATGTTTGTGTCGCTCTGGCACATTATTTCGGCCACGCAACTCGTTGTCTTCTTCAGGTGCTACCTGAGACTGCCGTATTGGAGGATCTTGTCCAGGCCGGCCGGAGTGGCCGAGTGGTTCTAGGCGCTACAGTCTGGAGCCGTACGACCGCTACGGTCGCAGGTTCGAATCCTGCCTCGGGTATGGATGTGTGAGATGTCCTTAGGTTAGTTAGGTTTAAGTAGTTCTAAGTTCTAGGAGACTGATGACCACAGCAGTTAAGTCCCTTGGTGCTCAGAGCCATTTGAACCATTTGATCGTGTCCAGTATTTATGGCCAAAGGGCGCTGGGAGCTCTGTTTGCCGTCCGCGCCCGCCTGGCGCTGCTTGTAAAGTGTTGTCTCTTCCCCGCTGCTCCCTCGGACGTCCGCGCCCGACTAGGTCGCCATCTATGGCTGCTCTCTGAGGCCCGTCGTGTGTCGGAAGCGACACAAAAATCCGGGAGCAGACCCGATTATTCCACATGTCAAGATCTCGCCGGGAAAGCCTGAAGAGTTACAACAACACTTTCTTTGAGATTTTCAGCAAGACTTTGATAAAACTGGTCACTGTTTATTTGAACAGCTTTATGGTTATTCTGTAGCTCAATGTCTTTAAAGACTTTGTCTTTAGCTGCTGTAGTTGCGTCCTCAGCATGAGCACCTGGAGAAGATGCCATGGACTTCAGTGCCCCGATACTACGCTTTATAGACTTGTCAGTTTCGGTAATAGTGACATATCTTCTTTGAAGAAGCAAAGATAATTCTGAGAGCTCAATCAGAGTGTTGTATTGTAAGTAGGCTGTTTAGGTTTTCTTATTGGTAACGCCACGTAGCGCTCTGTATGATAATCACTGGCTGTGCTGTGTGCAGTCTGTGGCTAGTTTGCATTGTTGTCTTCCATTGTAGTGTTGGGCAGCTGGATGTTAACAGCGCGTAGCGTTGCGCAGTTGGAGGTGAGCCGCCAGCAATGGTGGATGTGGGGAAGTGAGATGGCGGATTTTTGAGAGCGGATGATCTGGACGCGTGTCCATCAGAAACAGTACATTTGTAAGAATGGATGTCATGAACTGCTATATATATAATGACTTTTGAACACTAGTAAGGTAAATACATAGTTTGTTCTCTATCAAAATCTTTCATTTGCTAACTGTGCCTATCAGTAGTTAGTGCCTTTAGTAGTTTGAATCTTTTATTTAGCTGGCAGTAGTTGGCGCTCGCTGTATTGCAGTAGCTTGAGTAACGAAGATTTTTGTGAGGTAAGGGATTTGTGAAAGGTATAGTTTAATGTTAGTCAGGACCATTCTTTCGTAGGGATTATTGAAAGTCAGATTCCGTTGGGCTAAAAAATATTGTGTGTCAGTTTAAACACAGTCATGTATAATTTTTCTAAGGGGACGTTTCGTAGTATACAACTGCTAATTTGTAACAAATCAGAGAAAGTCAAAGTTTTGCGAAGGCCTTTCTGTGGAACCCCTCTATTTATCAGCACCAGCTTCTGTGAAATGTTTTGCAAGAGATATATAGTTATTGCAAACAGATTTCACAGTTATAGCACTTGATGCAGCCCATCAGATAGTAAATATCTTCTTAACTTTATTTAGTTTTTCGCCAAGGTCTGCTGCACATTCTCTAAGTTGGGCTTAATTTTCAGGCGACATGCTATAGATAGAGTACAGTTTAAGAAAGCAACAATGGAAATGAATAAGACCTTCAACGTCATCTCTCGTGTCATGTAGTGCTAGTTCGAGTCTGTGGTTAGCACCATGCCAAACAATCAACTCAGAAAATATATTCTGTAACGGAGTACCACAACACCTCTCCTAACGTCACAGAGGCTCCGCCACTTGCAAATCTAACAAACTTACCTTTGTGGTAAGAATGAGAAAAACCGTATGAACTCAGATTCTGCAAGGTGGCATACCAGACTGAATTGGATTTCGTGTCTTTAAGTTGAATGAGATCCCAAAAAATGAATGAACTACAGTGTTTTCTGAGATGGCACATTTCAAACAAAATGCCAATAATGGTAAATTACTGCACATAGCGGATTCCTCTACCGTAACACTTATTTTAATATTATTTTTTTATAAGGAGATTAGCTATTTCTTTCCCCATTTCCGTAGAGATGTGATCAGTAATGTTGGTACACCTGAACTTAGAATGTAAGACTCTTCCCAAATCCAAACAATTAAGTTCCTGGGCTTGAATGTCTATTGGAAAATCAATGTATGGTTTTTCTAGCTTTGCCTCTGTATATGCTGTCGTAAATAGTCTTCTTGTAGTATGACACTGATAGACTAACATTTTATCTACTCCTATTTCTGAAGGTTTCCTCTCAGCGCTAACCTTAGCCTGCTCTGCGGTTTTATGACTCATTGATTTTTTTTGTTCGTGTATGTTTCTTTCTTAAACTATTTTGCTGCATTTTTTTTACTATTTCTAAAATAAATAACTTCCGCATTAACGCACTCTCCAGCTGGTTTTAATACTGAACCTTGTTGTGATACCAAACCATGCCTACTAGCTTCAGCACAATAAGAACAGTGAATCGTTTTGTTTTATATTACTAGCCACCAGTGGCCGAGCGGTTCTAGGCGCTTCAGTCTGGAACCACGCGACCGCTACGGTCGTAGGTTCGAATCCTTCCTCGGGCATGGATGTGTGTGATGTTTTTAGGTTAGTTAGGTTTAAAGTTCTAAGTTCTAGGGGACTGATGATCTCAGATGTTAAGTCCCTTAGTGCCCAGAGCCATTTGAACCACTTTACTAGCCTCCCGTTTTCAGTTTTAAAGTAGTTGTACTGAGGCACCGACCAGCATTCTGGATAATCTGGAATCACTGAACTCACTTGATCAGAAGGAATAATTGAATTATCTCCTTCATTCGTAAGTCGCTCCTCAAAATCTTTGTCCTTTGAGATGATAGTTCTTTTCGAAGGACCTCGGTGGTCACAGCTAGCACTATTCTCTTCAACTTACCTGTGATCATCTGGACTTCTTCATTTGCCACTGTTTAACAGTTAAGTAAGCTCATTATTACTTTGAGATTATGATGTGTGTACGTACACGCACACAGACAATTCGCACAAAGTGTACGTAACAACACAGGCTCAATTCAATCAAATGGCACAGCGTGGCGCTGAAAACACGCAGCCAAATGTTTACCGCTAAAAGAAGCAAAGTTGACTATCTTGCCAACAGCTCAGCATGTATTATACATTCGGCAGGTTGAACAAGCGTTAGTCCAAGAGAATAATATTCGCTTCTGTTTTAGTTAGGGGTTGTGCCACGAGATAACTCTGAACAAGTTAATAATCATTTTCGATTTTGCTATGTGAAACCTATGCAACAGTTTACGGTTGGGCTATTTTTTACCGATTTAAAAAGTAAGATTGACCGGTACGCTTATAACGAGAGGAGATACGCTGTACCAGCCCAACTACAGCACTGCCGATAGAGCGAATGTGGGACAGCTCTGCGTAAACTGCGTCCGAGTGCCAGTATCCTGGATACTAAGGACCAGTCACAACAGTCGTGGATCAGTTTGTCACAGGAGAGCATACAGCAACCCCTTCATGACACCGTTCTCAATCTAGTCAGTGCATGCATCCACGCCAGAAAGAGTTCAACGTCATACTGATAAGAAGAAAATGTTTCAGCAGGTGAATATCCGCAACTGAGGAACATGTTTACAGAATAAAAATCCCCTTCAGTTGCCAGAATTTTTTAAATTTATTCCAGGACCAATTTGGAAGCTTGAAGCATTATCAGGTGTCACCAACCGTACACAGGAGGAGGGATATGGACGTACAAGTACTATGGGGTTGAGATAATAAAATGAAAGCTACAATGTGGAAACTGGTGTACTCATATTAATATGAGAACATAAATGTGTGGCGGCGGACCAGCGGCACCACACCCACATCAACAAATGCATGGGACTGGAACATAACGCTAACTTCTTGAAAGGTTCCACACAGAAATGAACTCAATAATAACGTAAATAAATAACGGAACTCACGCGTAGGACTAGCAAACACGGCCTGAACAGCACGACACGGAAGTGACTAGTGCAGACGGCCCAAAAGCCAGCTGACCGTAGCGGCGGAATCGACTGACGTAGAAGCCAGAGAGGCGGGGAACCGAAGTAAACAGCCGCAAAACAGGGGCAAACGGGGACTGACTGGTTCGTACGCTTACGTAAGTGTGGCTCACAAGATCGATACAGAACAGAAATGCAAATATAATAACGTAATAACGTACAGACGTAGAGAATCAGCAGAAATGCTTACAAGCCAACATGACTGAGTGCGTCAGATTAGAGAAATATAAGACAAAAATATGACTAAAACATTGGGTGCGGAAGATATAAAAATACACTCCTGGAAATTGAAATAAGAACACCGTGAATTTATTGTCCCAGGAAGGGGAAACTTTATTGACACATTCCTGGGGTCAGATACATCACATGGTCACACTGACAGAACCACAGGCACATAGACACAGGCAACAGAGCATGCACAATGTCGGCACTAGTACAGTGTATATCCACCTTTCGCAGCAATGCAGGCTGCTATTCTCCCATGGAGACGATCGTAGAGATGCTGGATGTAGTCCTGTGGAACGGCTTGCCATGCCATTTCCACCTGGCGACTCAGTTGGACCAGCGTTCGTGCTGGACGTGCAGACCGCCTGAGACGACGCTTCATCCAGTCCCAAACATGCTCAATGGGGGACAGATCCGGAGATCTTGCTGGCCAGGGTAGTTGACTTACACCTTCTAGAGCACGTTGGGTGGCACGGGATACATGCGGACGTGCATTGTCCTGTTGGAACAGCAAGTTCCCTTGCCGGTCTAGGAATGGTAGAACGATGGGTTCGATGACGGTTTGGATGTACCGTGCACTATTCAGTGTCCCCTCGACGATCACCAGTGGTGTACGGCCAGTGTAGGAGCTCGCTCCCCACACCATGATGCCGGGTGTTGGCCCTGTGTGCCTCGGTCGTATGCAGTCCTGATTGTGGCGCTCACCTGCACGGCGCCAAACACGCATACGACCATCATTGGCACCAAGGCAGAAGCGACTCTCATCGCTGAAGACGACACGTCTCCATTCGTCCCTCCATTCACGCCTGTCGGGACACCACTGGAGGCGGGCTGCACGATGTTGGGGCGTGAGCGGAAGACGGCCTGACGGTGTGCGGGACCGTAGCCCAGCTTCATGGAGACGGTTGTGAATGGTCCTCGCCGATACCCCAGGAGCAACAGTGTCCCTAATTTGCTGGGAAGTGGCGGTGCGGTCCCCTACGGCACTGCGTAGGATCCTACGGTCTTGGCGTGCATCCGTGCGTCGCTGCGGTCCGGTCCCAGGTCGACGGGCACGTGCACCTTCCGCCGACCACTGGCGACAACATCGGTGTACTGTGGAGACCTCACGCCCCACGTGTTGAGCAATTCGGCGGTACGTCCACCCGGCCTCCCGCATGCCCACTATACGCCCTCGCTCAAAGTCCGTCAACTGCACATACGGTTCACGTCCACGCTGTCGCGGCATGCTACCAGTGTTAAAGACTGCGATGGAGCTCCGTATGCCACGGCAAACTGGCTGACACTGACGGCGGCGGTGCACAAATGCTGCGCAGCTAGCGCCATTCGACGGCCAACACCGCGGCTCCTGGTGTGTCCGCTGTGCCGTGCGTGTGATCATTGCTTGTACAGCCCTCTCGCAGTGTCCGGAGCAAGTATGGTGGGTCTGACACACCGGTGTCAATGTGTTCTTTTTTCCATTTCCAGGAGTGTATATCTAAAACTCGAGCAATGAGACGAGAGATGAGGTGTGATAGGAGAATGATGCCAACTGTCAGGATCGGTATCATTGTATAGATTCATATTACAGAGCAAAAACATCGTAGTGGAAGATGCTAAGTTAAGATTAAAATTGTAAACGCCACAATAAATAACATTGTACACATATAAGACAGCATTTGCATCCGCACAGTACCTAACGTAATAAAAATAAGGGAAGAGTAAAAGGAACTGTAAACTAAAACTACGGAAAGTGAGTAAACAGATTAAACCCACGTGTACTAAACGGGATACAATGGGATTAATGCAAAGACACGGTCGTTGAACTGAAATAACGTAAACTAACTTAGATACATGGGAGCGCCACCTTTAAGGCACTAAATGTAATAAAACATAAACATAAGTGTTCGGGGAAATGCCCAGAAGTCAACGTGACGGAACGGATGACATAAAAGAGTATAATTGGCTTACAGGTTTTTAAAACAATAGAGTGCTCTTTTTTTAAATAAGAGACAGCTCTATAAATGTGAGTAGCATCGGAAAGTAACGTCTAACAATTGCTTTCTCCCCTGATATTTCATCTGGATTGTGAAATTTTACGATGAGATTTAACTGAGTTAGAACGCGGAGTTATAGTCAACGCACGAGCGATGGGACAAAGAATCTATTTTTTTAGGATAGTAAAGAAAGAGTCATCCCTTCCAGCAGTTGATGGGAGGCAGATGAACGAATGTAAGAGAAAACAGAGGTTTTTCACTGTTTTGTAGACTATTTTTGTAAATCAGGTTGCCTGTCAGCGCACGGGTCCAGTGGGACACTTCCATATAGACAGTGAAAGGGTCTTTCGAGTCTCGAATCGGCATACGAGCATATAATCATAGTAGATGACACTAACATAAATTTTCTATACAGTTCTTATTCGAGTGTGAGCTTTAAACGGATTCTTTCTTCTTTAGACGAGTTGCTCCTTCAGCTTGCTCGTATCCATTCTACAAATAATAGTCACACTGTCGTACACTCAAGCGCCAAAGAAACTGGTATACGCAAGCGTATTCGAATACAGAGATATGTAAACAGGTAGAATACGGCGCTGCGATGGACAACTCCTATATAAGACAACAATGCCTGGGGCAGTTGTTACATCGATTACTGCTACTACAATGACAGGTTATAAAGATTTAGGTAAGTTCGAACGTAGTGTTATAGTCGGCGCACAAGCGATAGGCCACAGCATCTCCGAGGTAGTGGTGAAGTGGGGATTTTCCAGTACGACCATTTCACGAGTTTACCGTGAATATCAGGAATACGGTAAAATATCAAATCTCCTACATCGCTGCGGCCGGAAAAAGATCCTGCAAGAACGGGACCAACGACGACTCAGATAATCTTTCAAAGAGACAAAAGTGCAACCCTTCTGCAAATTGCAGCAGATTTCAATGCTGAGCCGTCAACAAGTGTCAGCGTGAGAAACATTCAACACAACATCATCGATACGGGCTTTCAGAGCCGAAGGCCCACTCTTGTACACCTTCTGATTGCACGACACAAAGCTTTATGCCTCGCCTGGACCCGTCAGCATTGACATTGGGATGTTGACGACTGGAAACATGTTGCGTGGTCAGACGAGTCTCGTTTCAAATTGTATCAAGAGGATGGACGTGTAAGGGTATGGAGAAAACCTCATGAATCCATGGATCGTTCATATCAGCAGAGGACTGTTCAAGCTGGTGGAGGCTCTGTAATGGTGTGGGATGCGTGCAGTTGGAGTGATACGTGATCCCTGATACGTCTTGGTACGACTGTGACAGGTGATACGACGTAAACATCCTGTATGATCACCTGTATCCATTCAAGTCCGTTGTGCTTTCCGACGGACTTGGGCAATTCCAGCAGGACAATGCGACACCCTATACGCCCAGAGTTGCTACGTAGTGGCTCCCGAAACACTCTTCTGAGTTTAAACACTTATGCTGGCCACCAAACTCCCCAGACTTGAATATTATTTAGCTTATCTGGGATGCCTTGCAACGTGTTGTTCAGAAGAGCTCTCCACGCCCTCGTATTCTTGTGGATTTATGGACAGCCGTTTAGGATTCAAGGTTTCAGTTCCCTTCAGCACTACTTCAGACATTCGTCGAGTCCATGCTACGTCGTGTTGCGGCCCTACACGATATCAGGCAGGCGTACCACTTGCAGTGGCTCTTCAGTGAAGTTTGAAGTTAACGCTGAAGAAAGTATTTTGTTTTCATGTACACTTCTAGCGATAGAAGCCTGAATTACAAACGAACATGCCATGCACGCTACTTTCGTCAATTTGAGAAGAGCAGCTAAGTTTACTTCGATATAAGTGGGCCAAAGGCCATAAACCGTGTGAAAGTCACAGGGACAAACGTGGCGTCTATGGGGACGACTGGACGGACCGTAGCTTTCTTCCAGGAGGACCGTGTGAACCGTAGTGGCTCGCCACGCTGGTTTTATGGTGAAGAGCATCGTCTTGCGGTATTTCTCTCACTTAAAACTTTTTTTCGGTTTGTGAGCTTCTTTTCTTGGGTCTTTAAATCTTATGAGGCTGTTTTATTCTTTAAAGGCGGTTAGAAAGAACCGCTAGGGCAGCAAAGGCCGTTCACAGTTTGGCTATACTCCAAACAGCGAGTAATGAAATCTGCGCTCGACATCTGACAAAAACAACAAGAGAAGGAAAATGGTACTGTTAATATGCGTTAATAATGAAACACACACAACACTGGTGTAATGTTTTACAGTAGTTATTATTGGTTATATGCGCCGTTTTTCGGATGATAACGGCATCATCAGGTACAAAGATAAGCATGTGGTGCAATGACATTTTTTGGATCAAAGATTTTAAAGTAGTGCTTGTACAGAATATCTCTTTTTCTAGAGATGAAAAATGTTAGAATTAGGAATAAAACAAGTGAGATTGATTCAGTGTAAATGTGATGTAGGACTACTTAATTGAGATGACATATGTAACACATCAACTAATGAACTATAGACAAATTACAGCTGTTGTGCATAGAACAACATAACTGAAATACAAACATTCGTTATATTTTCGAAAATAATCTTGTCCTTAATAGTTCCTAAATTACAAACAATTAAGGTATAATAGTGATATTAAGCAGGTGAGTGAAGCAGTTGTGATTCACAAAGTAAATTTTTTAATACAACGAAACAAATTATAATTACTGAAATAAAGGAAAAGGGGCATATGAGTTAGAGGGGTGATTTACTACATTGTCTGGATGATATTGTGAGTAGTATCTTAAGTTAGGAGTGGTGAGTAAGGGAACATTGTGTGGTCATTCAGTACTAAGTTGGAGTTGATAGACGTTTGTTAATTAATTTGCATTGGTTCAGGATAGTTCAGCTTCCTTTCGTTGTGGATGTGATGTGACACTTCATTTCTCACCCCACACAGTCCTATAACGATAGAATTAGAAGTGTTAACAAACTGTTTAAAACTATCACTTCAGACTCTGATGCCTACATCTTCACCAAAAGAAATCCTGTAGTTCCCAGATTTTATCGCCTCCCTGAACTCCGTAAAGATAATATCCCAATCCACCCTGTGGCGTCTTCATACTCAGATCCAAGTTAGAAAGTAGCGAGAGAGGTAAATGACCTGATCAAGACCAAAACCTAGTTCAAACCCAGTCATGGGATCCCTCATTCAGTTGACCTTTTGAATAAGTTAAAAGACATGCAAATCTCCCCAATTGCCAAGCTGGTTTCTTTTGAGGCTGGCAACATATTCACTGATTGCCTGTTCAGGAGTGATTAAACATTCTCACAGACTTACTAGGTGAAGCGGGAGCCAACTTGGTTGTCACACAAGACATGAGGGTAGCTACAAAAACTTCTCTAACAAAAAATCATTTCCATTTCAATGATAGGATATATAAACAGTTGGATGGCCTAGGTATGGAATTCCCACACCCTCAATCCAATCCTTGCTGAAATCTTCATGGATAATTTGGAGCCGGCCGGAATGGCCGAGCGGTTCTAGGTGCTACAGTCTGGAGCCGCGCGACCGCTACGGTCGCAGGTTCGAATCCTGCCTCGGGCATGAATGTGTGTGATGTCCTTAGGTTAGTTAGGTTTAAGTAGTTCTACAGGACTGATGACCTCAGAAGTTAAGTCCCATAGTGCTCAGAGCCATTTGAACCATTTTTGACAATTTGGAAACACAGTTTCTGGAAACTAATCTACTCTCTTTCAAGGTTGGATATTAGTTTAGGCATGCTGATGATGTATTGTGCTTATGGACAGGTACTACCAGACAACTTCAGAAATTCCTCCAGTAAGTAAAATCTAAACACAACAGCATAAAATTCACAACCGAGTTTGGGGGTAACTGCATACATTATTTTGATCTAACCATGGACGTCGTTGACTGTACTCATACTTCCAATTTTTATAATAAACTTGCCACCACAGACATAGTAATACCGACGAATTCTCAACACCTGTAGACCCATAAACATGCTGCCTTTCATTCTATGGTGCATCGCCTTGGAGTACAGTACGGATAGTATCACGATTATCGGAAAACCATCGAATTCACGTATTTATACCGTAAATAGCACGATCATATACTTTCTTTCGGCATTTCTGTTTACGAAACAATAAAAGTGCTTGTGTATCCTTTATGAACCACTCACAGTTCGTTATGAGTACTAAATGTATGCAAGGAAAAACCGTTCTCTTTTCTCTCTTGTATTCTTACAGTTCATTTTGCACCTACAATGTCTGTTGCCCTAGTACTCATAAATAATAATATATCATCGTTTTTAATCAGTTATCTTTAACAGAGCATTCCGTTTTGCGCATTAACATGTATGAGCAATACTGCTACGTTGTGTGTTCCATGGTAGACTAGTTATGACTAATAATCTGAGAATGAAAATTATATGCATGAAACTAACCACTGTTTGATATAAGAAAAATTATTAAATATGACTGTCTGTTACATATGAGAAAAATGCATTGTGATTTTATTTTTACAGCAGAACTATGAACCCAACGGAATTAATTTAATCAGAAATAGCTTACGCTGAATATTATGTGCGCCGGTAGATTTAACGCCGAAGCTTCTGTATGGATGTGTCAGTTTTGTGTGTGCGCCAGAGAGCCCCTTTTTAAATTTTGTTGTTGGAAAACAGTTGTGTACACAAGTAAAACACATAACAGATAATTACCAAATCAGCGTGAGTAAACGGTGCCCAAACAGTCGACTAATCAGCAAAAATCATGCAGTTTAACAATGTTCACGTAATGAGCAAAAAAAAAAAAAAAAAAAAAGTACCCAAGTTGACTGTACACACAAAGTATATTAGCTTCACAACCGAACGCAGATAAATGCTAGCACACACACACACACACACACAGTTACGTTTGTGAATTCGCGAGTAATAAATGACATCGTACACAAGGAGAAGCGTTCGACAGCAGAATGTTACTTCCATAAACCGAAGACATTTCAGCGATACATCATTACACAGTGAAAATACTTACTAGTCAAAGACATGTAGAAAATATTAGTATACTAAAATAAAAAAAGACAATCTAGAATCTCACATTGTTGTACTCTATCGACGCAAGCTTGGCAGAATAATTTAACATTTATCCATGAATACATAAACTGTGGACGTTATCATTTGTGATGTCAATCAGTTTTCGGTTTACACTCCCATAGTCATAGTCCAAGAGGATGCCAAATTGCATTATCAAAGAGACTTTTACCACACCTTACGTTTGAAAAAATGTGGTTCCCGAAACTGTTCACCAGTTTGCGATCGTCTTTGGCGATGACTGGCAGTTATTTTCTGAGGATTGTCTTGCATTCCATAGTTCGCGAGTGCGTTGATATAACAAAAAGCTCTAGAAAATTTCAACAGTGTACAGAAATTTTCGAAAATTATACAATGTGTGCCACTTGTAGTTGTCGCTGTGCCGAAGAAACAAGCATATTTTTGGTCTGAAATAGTCCTGCTGCTGGCAAGACATTACTATACAATCATGGCGAATAAGACGAAATGGATCCCAGTACACTGTCTGTTACTGGAGAACACCCTAATTCAAATGGAGCAATAGTTACTGCTGACCTGTAATACCTGTATTGAGGCAGAGTTTCGATATTCCACACGATGACGTTGAACGTTCTTCTACCTTTTAATTACTCTTTTTTTTATTTTAGACCTTCTCTGGCAAGTAATCAGAGCAGCCCGTTGAGATTCTATTTTAGAACTTGCAATCCTTCCGGCGTCGTAGTGAGCTGGGAAATGGGCTGGCGGCACATTATTGGGAATAATGTACGAGGGTAATCACAAAAGTAGGGTCTCCTATTTTTTTATAAGTACATAGACCTGTTTATTTTTACAATGGCTTACATCAGTTTACAGCTTGAACATTAAGCTATTTTTCGACAATCACCATTTCTGTCGATGCATTTTTGTACACGCTGTGGCAGTTTTTGTATGCCAATGTCATACCAGGTCGCCGCCATGCTGTTCAGAATATTATGAACCTCTTCTTTCACCTCGTCGTCGGAGCTGAATCGCATTCCGGCCACATGTTCTTTTAACTTAGGGAACAGGTGATAGTCACTGAGCGCCATGTCAGGACTACAGGGTGGGTAGGTTATTTTGTTCCACTGAAACTGTTGCAGGAGAACAACGGTATCATAAGTGATGTGTGGGCGAGCGTTTTCATGGAGAATGTGTACGCCCTTGCTCAACATTCCTCTTCTCCGGTCCTGAATTGCCCGTTTGAGTTTTTTCAGTGTCTCACAGTACCTGTCAGTGTTAATTGTGGTACCAGTGGGCATAAAGTCGACCGACAATACCCCCTTCTGATCCCAAAAACCGGTTGTCATGACTTTACCGGCAGACGGTGTTTGTTTGAATTTCCGCGGCTTTGTCGAAGAAGGATGCTGCCTCTGGCATGATTCTTGCTTGGTCTCAGGTGTAAAGTGGTACGCACAGGTTTCGTCACCCGTGACTATTGAATCCAGAAAGTTGTCCTGTTCGGTTGCAAGGCGGTGAAGAAATGCGCAGGAAACATCAACTCGTTGCCGCATGTGGTCGTCAGTCAACACGCGTGGCACCCATCTTGCGCACACCTTCCGGTAGTTCAATGTTTCCGTTAAAATTCTGTGAGCGGTGCTTCGGGAAACCTCAGGAACCAACGTGCAGAGGTCATCCAGGGTGATCCGCCGATCTTCATGCATGCTTTGCTCAACCTCAACACTGTCTCCTCAGAAACTGACGGTCTTCCGCTCCTTTGTTCGTCGTGAATTTCGGTCTGACCAGATGCAAACTCTCTACACCACTTACGAACATTTCTGACTTCCATGCACGACTCACCATACACTTCCGTCAATTGGTGATGGATTTCAATCGCCGCAGTGCCCTTTGGGTTCAAAAACCGAATAACTGCGTGCAATTCGCACTTGGCGGTAACTTCCAACGGGAGCTCCATTCTCAACGGCTGCGAAGCCAAGACTGAGCGCCTCAGCGCGGCATGCGCATGTTTACACACAGCGCGTGAAGCACTCTTCATATCAGTGTGGCCAACTGCCATACAAACAGAGTTCCGTACTTATAAAAAATAGGAGACCTTACTTTAGGGATTACCCTCATACTTGTTGGAGAATCTCCCGTTTCGGCATTTGTTTCACGACCAAATTAAAATATTACGCGGGGGTGGGGGTGGGGGTGGAGGAGGAGAAAGGAAAGGAAAGGAAAGGACAGGAAAGGAAAGGAAAAGGAAGGATACAATAGTATCAACTACGTCGGTACTTTATGCGGAATCAGCAGCGACGGGTGAAAAACGTGCGCCGTATCGGTAATCGAACCCTGGATCTCCTGTGAATTGGGCAGTTGCATTAACGACGGCACTAGCCAGGCACAGTGGTTATCGCAGATATATGCACTATCTCGGCACGCTGCTAGGCCAAACCACATTCCCACCTAGTGCTATCACAGGTTCGCAGGCTCCGTCCATCTCGTCCGTGCTCGAAAATTTTTGATTCCCGCTGGATGTCGAACGTAAATGTGCACAAGACCGAAAGAACATGCACCACGCGGAATCCTCAATGTGGAGGGGCGAGAAAGGAAAGGAAAGGAAAGGAACTGATAATATCAGCCGCATTCAATCATTTTTCATAAATTCTCACGACAGTAGCAAGCGAACAGTAGAACAGCTTGGTCGTTTCTGAGATGCTTGCTCCCAGGCACTACTCTGTAACAACCTGTTCTTTGTCTAAGTCCCTTGTATCAGTGGATTCCCCATTTGCTATCCATATCGTCGCTAGAATGAATCGTCATCGTCTCTGATCCTCTTATACACAGGGTGACCCAAAAGTCCGCTTACATTTGAAAATGCACTAATTCACGGGATAATTAGGTAGAACCGTAAAAATTGACACATCTGCCTTAAGGGGGGTAGGACTTGGAGCAGGAGAGGCACCACAGGACATTTCAATCTCCGGTGTCTATACTTTTACAAGTGAATTCATAAAACTTTGTCAGCATGAGCAGGAAAGATTCAGGATTCACACTCGTAGCAGCGGAAGTTCAAAAACATAACAAAATAATTTTTTTACATGCGAAATTTCACCATTCTTTCACTTACTATTGGCTGCATTTGTTGCTATAGGTACACTTTTCTTCATAAGTAAGAGAGACTGTTCGATGAATTTTGCACAGCATACTAACCATACTTACAGGTGTCTGAAACTCTAGAATCTATTTAATTTATGAAAAAATGAATGAGCTGTTACGTTCTAAATTTTACGTTTAGAAAAGAAAATCAAATTTTGTAGTTAATTATCTCAATTTTTACCACAGTTTTTATTAGATTTGGAAAATTGTAGAGTTTCATACACCTGTAAGTATGGTTTGTATGCTGTGCAAAATTCATCAAAGAATCTCTCTTAGTTGTGAAGAAAAATGTACCTATAGCAACAAATGCAGCCAACAGTAAGTGAAAAAATGATGAAATTTCATATCTAAAAAAATTTATTTTGTTATGTTTTTGCACTTCCACTGCTATGAGTGTGAATCCTGAATCCTTCCTGCTCATGCTGACAAAGTTTCATGAGTTTATTTGTAAAAGTGTAGACAGTAGAAAATAAAATGTCCTGTGGTGCCTCTTCTGCTTCAAGTCGGCCCGTTTGACGTCCTACCCCCATTAGCTGAGATGAGGTTTTATTGAAACCAGAAACAAGTGAAAAAACGGGCCAACAGATGTTACTGGACAGTGGGGTGCTGCTTTTCAAACTGCCAGCGTGACGGGTGCGAGGTACGTACAGAATCGCATCATCCACAGCCTGGCTGATAAACACCTACAGGAAGGTACGACTTTTATGCAGGATGGCGCTCCATCCCATATTGCTACACGTGTTAAAGATTTCCTGCGCACATCGTTTGATAAGGTTCGCATGCTGATTCACCACTTCCGCCATGATTGGCCTCCCTGACAACCTCAATCCGTGTCATTACTGGTTTTGGGCGTATCTGCAGCCGCAAGTCTACCACTATCGTCCGATCTCTTTAGCGATGCTAGAAAGACAACATCGATGGCAATTTGTCACGAAATCTTCTGTTATGCTCACAACTTTGTCTCTCGACTACAAGTTTATTTGATGAATGAGGGCGTCATTTTGAGCATTTGTTGTAAAGAACATCGGCCATGCTAAAAACCAATCTGTTGGTCATTTTGTGCACTTTTTTGCTTTCAATAAAACCTAACGTCATTCCAAGAAATCGTGCCAATTCGTACATGTCTACCTACATTACGAATTGAATTTTCAAATGTAATCGGACTTTCCTTACCGCGTCACGTGTCCATAGCCCCACCAGATGACATTCAGACTCGCTGTAAGCAATGGTTACAATGTCTTGCCCCATCGGTGTATGTTGCTCCTTATCCAATCGCTGTTGACCAATCCATACCTCTATTTAGTAAATTTGTCGCTCTATAGTAGCACAGTCAGTATGATTATCGAAACACTAATATGTCCAACTGCGTTCCATGTTTGTTTACATTCGTGTAATATTTTTACGAGATTGCGGTTTCCATGTATCAGGACGAACCAGGTGCTGAATATGTGATACAAAAACGGGAAAGTGACTATCGAATTTAAGCAATGATTTTGTATTGTGGAATCTTAACTTTAAAAGGCTTACAGACAGTGGAATGAGGCCAGACAGTTGCGAGGAGGAAAAAGGGGACGATGTGTTGATACAATGTTAACTTAAATTCTTCGTGACGCTGAAATTTGCCTGCACCATAGGCAAACAAGTCGTCATCCACAAAACTAAGATGGCGCAGAAACATACCATGACCACGGATCACTTCTTCGTTTCCTCGTGTGAGTAATCAGAGAACACCTGGAAAGCCTATTGAGAATAGTTCTAGTGTTATGTAATTTCTTTTCCTCGTATCTCTTTTAGTTCTGAATGTTTCACTACAAAGATGAAGTCTAATGTAATCCGTGATGTTGCTGTACATGAGGAGAGTCCGTGACGATTTCAGTTTTTGAGCGATGGTTGAGAAACGTCAGTGCATCTATTTGAGGTAAAGGGACCCTGGTCCTGAAGCGGCTGAGGCGAAAGCTGTAACTCAAAATTGTTCTGATACCTCTGACAGTGGAATTCACATCGCGGTACTGTTGTTGCTAAGACTGTAGGGTAGACAAATTTCAGTGATGGTAGTATGAACCAAGAAAAAAATTCTAGTAAACGTATGCTCTTTAAATACATACCTTAAGATCTATGAACACTTGCTCATCTTCACTACTGTGAAATACATCTCTACTTCTGGACAAATACCAATAGCTCTTAAGGTATGTATTTTAGAGACCATATTTATTCGACTTTTTTCCTTGCTGTGGTTCCTAATACCTCCTCCAAGTTATGGAAACCAAAGATCGAGCAGTAGAAGTGTCTCAATAACGAAGATGAATAAGTGCTTGTAGCTCTTAAGATATGCATTTTAGAGCTCATGTGTACTAGAGGTTTTGTTTTGATCCGTACTACGACATCATACAGATGCCAACCTCATATCTTAGCAAAAACAGTACCGGTGTATGCAGTTCACTGTCAAAGGTATAATAACGATTTTTGTCAATAACTTTCGACTCGGTCGTTTTCCGACATAGGGCTCGGTTACTTCAGATCTTACATTTACTCATGTCCATCATCCTTGAAAGTTTGCAACACCATCACGCAATAAGCGTACATATTCGTCAGTACACTGACATATTGTCGCGAATGTTCAGCCTGAACTCAAGCGACTGCTGACGCCACCTACTCCTTCATTCAGAGTCGTCGTAATTGAATTACAGCTCCGTAATGTTGTTTATTTTCGTAGATTCTTACTCAAATCACCTTAGATTCACACATAATGCTTTTCAGCTTTTTTTTATTTTTTTCATATTAAATCGCCTTACTTCCAATTTGTATGGTACTAACACTGCATGGTATTACGTATAAAGTTGTGGCAGCTACGATGTGACGTACCGCTTTTCACTTGTCGTGCTTTTCAGCTTTCTTTGGGCGTTTGCATTCGATATTCCACGTGTTAAAGTATGAAACCGGAATTTCTCTATAGATGGAGCTGGCCGTCAGTGTAAGGCCCGTGAGACCGCGTCTACAGCGCCACCTGCTTCCTGTAACGGCTGACGACGAATGTCAAGGCACAGTAACGCAACTTCCATACATCGGCATCTGTTTAAAACCCGTAAATACGACGAGTTTTGTGCCTACGAACTACGATTTGCGGACAGCATTAGTTTTCTGTTATCATTTGAAGAAAACTGCGCAGAATCGCACTGAATGAGTGTCGAAGATTTCGGCGAAGAGGCGCTTCGGAAAACAGAGTGTTTCGAGTGGTTCAAAAAATTCATAAGTGGTCATTTTGAAGAGAGAAACGACGAGCGCGAGAAACCACCGAGAAGTTCGAAGACAACGAATTGCAAGCCTTATTGGATGAAGATGATACTCAAACTTAACAAGAACTCGCGGAACAACTGAATGTGACGCAGAAAGCCGTTTCTCTTCGGTTGAAAGATACGGGAAAGGTGCAGAAAATTGGAAATTGGGTTACGCATGAACGAAATGAAAGACAGCAGGTAAATCGAAAGACCATTTGTGAAATGCTGCTCGCCATATACAAAAGTAATTCTCCATCGAATAGTGGCAGGTGATGATAAATGGATATTTTTTGAGAATCCTAACCGTCGTAAATCATGGGTGAATCCAGGCAAACCATCGACATCCGCTGCACGACCAGATCACTTTGGAAAGAAGGCAGTGCTCTGTGTCTGGTAGGATCAGAAGGGTGTCATCTACTGTGAGCTGCTATAACATGACGAAACCGTTAACACTGATCGCTACCAAAAGCAAATGATCTATTTAAATCGAGAATCACTTGTAAAACAACCGAACATGGAAAAAGACAACACAAAGCAATACTGCTCCACGATAACGCCCAATCACACACAGCAAAACGGGTCAGGGAAACGATCGAGGCGTTCAGCCGGGAAATACTAGGGTATGTGGTGGCTTATTCTCGACTTGTCTCCGTCCAATTATCATCTATTTGCATCACTGGGACGCGCTCTCGCTGAACAACACTTCAGTTCGCATGAGAATGTACGAAAATAGCTGGCTGACTCGTTAGCTTCAAAAGAAGAACTGTTTTTTGGCGTGGCATTCATAGCCTGCCGGAGAGTTGGGAGACATGTATAAATGGCAACGGAGATAATTTTGAATAAACTATTGTTTATTAATTTCAAACAACAGGCATGTAATTATTGTTCAAAATGTTCAAACGTGTGTGAAATCTTATGGAACTTAACTGCTAAGGTTATCAGTCCCTAAGCTTACACACTACTTAACCTAAATTATCCTAAGGACAAACACACACACCCATGCCCGAGGAAGGACTCGAACCTCCGCCAGCCGCACAGTCCATGACTGCAGCGCCTTAGACCGCTCGGTGCAATTATTGCAACCAAATTCCGGTTTCATACGTCAAGACCTGTTTTGTAGTTCTAACACTACATAGTATTATGAATAAAGTTGAGACTACTGCGGCATGATGTACCTTTTTTCACATAATACCTCTGTAATCCAACTGTATAGCTACAGCCTTCAAGAGCATTCTAAATTGTTTTTCTGCTTTTAACTTTTTTGTTACATACTGTATTACATTATTTTATAAGGCATGAAAGGAGATGATGTATAGTTTTACAAGTATTTACTTTAGTATCTACGTTTAAATATATAGATGACGCCACATACTTTCAGTCGTCCTTTCCTAGTATCCTACTAGCACCAGTAGCACTGGTCATTGTAAGACTTATTTAATCTATAAATTTGCGGTCTCTGCTCTTTTTATTTTATGTAGTGACTACACGACGCTGCAAAATTTTTATGTAAATTGGTCATTATAGTCGTGAGAAGTTACAGTCAAAATTTAATAAGCCAACAACTGCAAACATTAGTACTGTGAAGAAAAGCAATAGAGACGTTTACAAATAGTTTTGTTCAGTTAAGTATATTCTATCGTGTTCTTGCTACTGTTTCCTCGAAACTCACGCTCTCTTTTGAATATTCACCTTGAGGTTTTCTTTCCTTTGACCTCTTTCATGCCTTCATCATAATGTATTTTGCTGTTTTCCCCAGAAACTTCATTCAAAAAATTCCTTTCTTAAATTTCATTTTCCAATATGCTGAATGTGTTGTTTAATTTGGTAAGGTATATCTCCCAGTTATTAATTAAATTTTCATGGCTATATTTTTGATTTCTAAACTGATACATATATTTCTTTCTGGCTCTGTATCTGTTTTTTACTTAGGTTTTACTAGTCGTTGAACATTTCCAAATCAGAGTATAGCCAAGTAGCGTTAGATCATCATTTATCCTGGTACTTATTCTGACTACCCCAAAGAACTGTAGTCATAATGACACGATTGTGAGATTGTTTCCAGTTGTTATACGAATCGAAAAAGTGATTGTACGTAATTTCATATAACTTAAAGAATAATGCAAGGAAGGCATGTAAAAAATTATTTTCAATCGACTAAAATTTCATAGTATTCGGATGGGTAATGGTGAGGTTCGTCGACCATTTTAGAAAACCACGTCTTAATTTTAAGCATTTTTGAACTATAATATTGGCCTGACATGAATGTCATACACTTAGAATATGTATCGAAATTCCTATTTCAACGGGTAAAAAAAAGATAACAATTTTTGATCCACAAGGAAACACTTGTCAATACATTAATTTAAGAAAAACTTGTAAATCACTAGGGGAAGAAGTAAAGATGCGGCAAAAATTTGGACAATCGCTTAGTTATGTGAAAAGTGTTTCTCGTCTGTTCAGAGATTATTTAAAAGCCAGTCGACAGATGTAGTTTTGTCAGGCATAAAATACGTTAAATCAGTGACCTGCAGTAGCCCTGAGTCTTTTATAGCCTCAGCTGTATCCGTCTGGAAAACATGATTTATAACCTATGCTATTCCACTTACATCATTTTCTGATGCTGTTGATATCACCCCACATTCATCTGACCAGATGTCTTAACCTTCTACATCTACATCTACATCATATTAAGCAAGCCACATAATGGTGTGTGGCGGAGGGTACTTTTGGTACCACTATCCATCCCTGCTCTACTCGCGGATAGTGCGTGGAAAGAACGATTATCGGTAAGCCTCTGCATTGGCTCTAATTTCTCGAATTTTCTCCTCGTGGTCAATACGCGAGATGTATGTGGCGGGAAATAATATGTTGTCTGACGCCTCCTGAAAAGTGCTGTCCCCGAATTTCAATAGCAAATCTCTTCGTGATGCACAACGCCTCTCTTGTAACTTCTGCCAATGGAGTTTGTTCAGCATCTCCGTAACGCTCTCTCGCCAGCTAAACGATCCCGTGACGAAACGAGCCGCTCTTCGTTGGATCTTCTCTATCTCTTTTATCAGTCCTACCTGATAGGGATCCCAGATAGATGAACAACAGTCAAAAATCGGGCGAACAAGCGCCACTTCTTTCGTGGATGAGTTACATTTCCTTAAGATTCTTCGGATGAATCCGACTTTGGTGTATGCTTTTCTCACTATCTGTTTCATATGGTCATTCTACTTAAGGTCGCTCTGGTTAGTTACGCCTAGATATTTTACGGCAGACGCTGTCTCCAGCTGTTTGTCATCAGCAGTGTAGCTGTACAGTAGTTGATTTCTTTTCCTGTGTATGTGCAATATGTTACATTTATTTACGTTCATGGTCAACTGCCAGATTCTGCACCATTCATCGATTCTCTACAGGTCTTCCTGCCAATTCTTACTATCTTCTGGCGTTGCTACTTTTGTATAAACAACTGCATCATCTCCGATTAGCCTTAAAGTACATCCGACGTTTTCTACTAGATCATTTATATATATTGTAAACAGCAACGGTCCTATCACACTTCTCTAGGGTACTACGTATATTACCTTTACATCTGTAGATTTAGTGCCGTTAAGACCCTTAATATATCTATTTCAGCCTTTTCTTGATCTTTTTCAGATTTTCTAGCTTCCCTACCACATTAAAAATTCTGACGTTCCGTGCTTCTCTTCGTAGAATGTCACCTTTTAATTGGTTTTTCAATCACTGACATGACCTTCTTAGCTGTTCCGTCTTGGAGATCCGAACGGAAAAATTATCCAGAATGATTTCCCACTCTTGTTTGTTTCTTATCTAGAGATTACATTTCGTGCGCATACACATACTATGTAATGTAGTAGTTTCCTCAACTGCTTTCTGCGCCACTGTGGTACTAATCGGTGTTGAATTTTCCTCCTATTTAGGTCAATTTCTCTCTTTATTTTCCAGATGAATAGACTTTCCATGGCTTTAATGCAGCACATTTCTCAGTTACTTTCTACGTCCACATACCATTGACATATGATGGGTCTTCATGTTTCCAGAATGAGATTTTCACTCTGCAGCGGAGTGTGGGCTGACATGAAACTTCCTGGCAGATTAAAACTGTGTGCCGGAACGAGACTCGAACTGGGGACCTCTGCCTTTCGCGGGCAAGTACTCTACCTGTTGAGCTACCCAAGCACGACTCACACCCCGTGCTCACAGCTCCTACCTTCCAAACCTCACAGAAGCTCTCCTGCGATCCTTGCAGAACTAGCACTCCTGGAATAAAGGATATCCTTCTTAACGATTTTGTATCCATTTTTCAAAGTAATTTTCCGGAAATCATAATGAAATGCAATTCGCGGAAATCTTTACAAAAACCTTCGATAGCTAGAGGTATCAGAGTATCTTCAGAACGAATAGGAGTTGTGTACAAAATAGCAAGATCAAATAATCATGCAGAAGTATATTCAAATTAGAACCAGTACTGTAAAAAATTAAGAAAAACTCTGAAAAAATTAGGAGTATTGTCACATCAGACACCAATATCAAATGAATATGACAAGTTGTTAAAAGAAGACAGGAAAAGTAGCCATGGGATATGAAATTATTTCCTGTTAAAGATAATAGGAGCATCGAAAAAGACAGTTTATATGTAGCAGGTGTTTCTAATAAAATACGTGAGATAAGTGGTTCCGATTGTTCAGAAGAGAAAGGAAAAGCATACGCTGAAAAAGCGAGATGGAGATTTCTCATTTCCCCATCTGAAATGAGGCAGAGTATCATGATTCTAAAAAGTAAAAGTCGATACAGTTTGGATAATGTCTACAATAAGACACTAACAAGTTGTGGTTCTTTAACATGTAATGTTCAGTCAATTACCTAACGCATCATTAATTCAGAGTGTCTTGTAAGCCAGATGAAACATTGCCACTGACAGGCTGTTCTGTGAGAAGGGTGACTGCAAAGATGTCAATCACTGCCACTAAGTTTCATTTCTTACGTAATTTTCTACAAGTTTTGAGTAGGTAACTTATTCAGGCTCATCACCCACTTATGTAAGAATGGAATACCTAGCCGGTCACTGTTTGTACTTCAAAACGTCCACTCTGCTGAGACAGATATTTATGAGTTTACTGTGCATATAATAGAATTTTGAAAAGATACTGTGTCGCCGGCTGGAATCTTCTGTGATTTCTTGAAGACATTTGGTTTAGTGAATCATAATAATCTCTTAGAGGAGATAAGTTTTTATGGAAAACATTTCCAGCAAATGTATGGTTTAGTTCTTATTTAAGAACGAGAATGTTGAAAGTTAATCTGGCTGTTTGAGCACTGCAAAGACATGCGCCACGTCGTCATCTGCATGGGGTCAAATTACAACTGGAGCCTATCAGGGCTCGATCATTGACCATTACTTTTCTTTTTTTATGTTACTCATGCACAATTTTATTTCAATCGTGAGGCAGAATCAGTCCTATCTGCAGATGATACAAGCGCTGTTGTAAACCTGAGCAAGGAACCATCGACAAAGAAAATGGTAAACGTTGTTTTGTGAATGTTACAAACTGATATTGCACACGGTAGTTAGCTTTCAACACATTTCATTCATGTTTGCACTGCAAATTGAAAAAAAAGAATCACACCTCCCAATAGCCCCGTGTACTAACAAGAAATAAGCACTTTATATTCCGTACAACAGTAGAAGGAAAAATTACCTGCATCACCGTTAAATGAATATAGCTTCAAAAGGGGTGAAATACGCAGCTGTAAAAAAATAACCATTTTTGATCCACAAGGAAACACTTGTCAATACATTAATTTAAGAAAAACTTGTAAATCACTAGGGGAAGAAGTAAGGATGCGGGAAAAATTTGGACAATCGCTTAGTAATGTGAAAAGTGTTTCTCGTCTGTTCAGAGATTATTTAAAAGCCAGTCGACAGATGTAGTTTTCGTCAGGCATAAAATACGTTAAAACAGTGACCTGCAGTAGCCCTGAGTCTTTTATAGCCTCAGCTGTATCCGTCTGGAAAACATGATTTATAACCTATGCTATTCCGCTTACATCATTTTCTGATGCTGTTGATATCACCCCACATTCATCTGACCAGATGTCTTAACCTTCTACATCTACATCTACATCATATTAAGCAAGCCACATAATGGTGTGTGGCCGAGGGTACTTTTGGTACCACTATCCATCCCTGCTCCACTCGCGGATAGTGCGTGGAAAGAACGATTATCGGTAAGCCTCTGCATTGGCTCTAATTTCTCGAATTTTCTCCTCGTGGTCAATACGCGAGATGTATGTGGCGGCAAGTAGTATGTTGTCTGACTCAAGTAAAACCATATAGTAGACCTGTAGCAGCATTTAGTTTCTTTTACTTTTTCTGCGAGAAAAATTTCCAGCTTTGGCTATATTAAAGTCAGCGAGTTAAAATATTCTGCATACTCGTATTTTCAATCATTGTCTTATGTGATAATTTACGGCGTAACATTTCACTTAGTTAAAAGATATTCATTGCAGTAAAGGAAGTAAGGAGGTATAAGTGTCGTGTGGATCCCTTTAAGCATCTAAGCTACTGGCAATATTAACCACACCATTACAGTCCGAGCACATTTATCCACTTCTGAAATTTGTTGTGAGCAATCCATTTGAGTAAGAGAGATATTCAGAAGTACAACACTAGAAGGAAAAATTACCTGCATCACCGTTAAATGAATATAGCTTCAAAAGGGGTGAAATACGCAGCTGTAAAACCGTATGAAAATTTACTCATTGTAATATGGCAGCAGAAGTGCGCTCAAATGTAAGGATGTTTTTCCTTGCCAACATATTTTATACAATAGAGGAACTCCTGAAGTTGAATAATTAGTCATTTAGGCAGAAAAGCTTGTGAATGGTCTACATGTACGTATGTAAGTATTTTTTTCATTTTTTCATGGTATGTGGTCTATTTTTGTTATGCTGACACAATCTGCACCGTATCGTTTATCTTGAATATGACCTATAGAACATGTAACCAACTACATAAATAACCAACTAACGAAGTAAGTAACTTACGCGTGATCAGTCAATTTTAACAATTTGATCGAAAATTTCTGTTCATAATGTTGCATTAGAACAGGTCACATTCTTTAAACACTCTGGAGACAAGCGAAACTGTTTATATGTTCAAACAGTTCCACTTTCTGAGCTTGAAGCAACGAAGTCCTTCTAGCATTTGACGTCTCCGTACCAGGTCGGGTTGACGGAGGAGATAGAAAAGATCCAAAGAAGAGCGGCGCGTTTCGTCACCGGGGTATTTGGTAACCGTGATAGCGTTACGGAGATGTTTAATAAACTCAAGTGGCAGACTCTGCAAGAGAGGCGCTCTGCATCGCGGTGTAGCTTGCTGTCCAGGTTTCGAGAGGGAGCGTTTCTGGATGAGGTATCGAATATATTGCTTCCCCCTACTTATACCTCCCGAGGAGATCACGAATGTAAAATTAGAGAGATTAGAGCGCGCACGGAGGCTTTCAGACAGTCGTTCTTCCCGCGAACCATACGCGACTGGAACAGGAAAGGGAGGTAATGACAGTGACACGTAAAGTGCCCTCCGCCACACACCGTTGGGTGGCTTGCGGAGTATCAATGTAGATGTAGATGTAGATAAGCAGATGAAACGTTAGCCACAGAAATACGCCTTATGTCTTGGAGTAACGCACATATAACGAAATTCCTGCGGATCCTTCTATTCTGTACACTTTGCTGTCCGCTTTTTACCTCAGTACAACGCACCACACCAGAAAAATTCTTTCAAATATAAAAAAAATTCCAAATACTGAAATTTTTATTCGATGCTAACGTATTTCCATTTTTAAAAAAGTATTTTCTACTGCTGCAAGTCTGCGTTTTGTGTCCTGTTAAACATATTAACAATCCAAATCTAATACACAGAGATGATGTAATAGACAGCCAAATTCTTCTAACACATTACGTTGTTAACAGCAGTCTTTTTCGACAGACAACCTGTTTCGCTTTTTTCCCCTCGAGGCAACCCGGACTGCAAACGCACTAGCAGTTTATGACGAAGAGTCTACTATTTAGTAACACGAGGACCTCTTCCGCTTCTTTTTTCTTTTCTGAAGTGAACCGGATGCAGCTCTCTCGTGACTTCTTATTATCTCGCCGACAAGAAGGCCCTGGTCCATTACATGGAATTAAGACATCTCGAATTTGTTTCAGCCGACAAGAAACCACACGCAAACGGCAGGTGTCGTCGCCAGTGACGTGGGCACACACACGTACTGACGGCCACGGAAAAAAAAAAAAAAAAAACAAAAAAAAAAAAAAAACATAGCCGGCCGAAGTGGCCGTGCGGTTAAAGGCGCTGCAGTCTGGAACCGCAAGACCGCTACCGTCGCAGGTTCGAATCCTGCCTCGGGCATGGATGTTTGTGATGTCCTTAGGTTAGTTAGGTTTAACTAGTTCTAAGTTCTAGGGGACTAATAACGTCAGCAGTTGAGTCCCATAGTGCTCAGAGCCATTTGAACCCATTTGAAAAAAACATAACGCCGTGACGGCTTCAACTAATTATTCCTGGTAGTTGAACTTTTCGATCTGTGTGACATGGTATAGGTATAAACGCACCTATAGTTGGGTACAAAGCTGTTTACTTACATTTCTCTTGTTACGCTTTTAAATTTCAACGCACTATTACCGCTAGTGTCGTGGGAACAGTAAAAGTTGGAACGTCTTTAGTGTGAAACAGGAATATATGGGAGTTAACATTCATCATATTATTATATTTATGAAAAAAAAACAGATTCAGCAAATGTAATGGTCTTCCTAAGACTGCATAGCATGCAAATCAGTTTGACGTGAAATGTGAAGAGCGGTCGCATGCCCGTTGATCAAAATGCGATGGTCCCACTGTTTTATTCTGTTCAGTTTGTGTATCCTGTTATACAGTGTCTTAGAGAAAAGTATTCCATATTTTGAGAGGTTGTAATATGGACCAAGTTGAGATAAAAATATTTAGTGAATGTAGGCTCTAATATCCTCCCCATGAACCATGGACCTTGCCGTTGGTGGGGAGGCTTGCGTGCCTCAGCGATACAGATAGCCGTACCGTAGGTACAACCACAACGGAGGGGTATCTGTTGAGAGGCCAGACAAACGTGTGGTTCCTGAAGAGGGGCAGCAGCCTTTTCAGTAGTTGCAAGGGCGTCTGGATGATTGACTGATCTGGCCTTGTAACAATAACCAAAACGGCCTTGCTGTGCTGGTACTGCGAACGGCTGAAAGCAAGGGGAAACTACGGCCGTAATTTTTCCCGAGGGCATGCAGCTTTACTGTATGATTAAATAATGATGGCGTCCTCTTGGGTAAGATATTCCGGAGGTAAAATAGTCCCCCATTCGGATCTCCGGGCGGGGACTACTCAAGAGGATGTCGTTATCAGGAGAAAGAAAACTGGCGTTCTACGGATCGGAGCGTGGAACGTCAGGTCCCTTAATCGGGCAGGTAGGTTAGAAAATTTGAAAAGGGAAATGGATAGGTTAAAGTTAGATATAGTGGGAATTAGTGAAGTTCGGTGGCAGGAGGAACAAGACTTCTGGTCAGGTGACTACAGGGTTATAAACACAAAGTCAAATAGGGGTAATGCAGGAGTAGGTTTAATAATGAATAGGAAAATAGGAACGCGGGTAAGCTACTACAAACAGCTTAGTGAACGCATTATTGTGGCCAAGATAGATACGAAGCCCACACCTACTACAGTAGTACAAGTTTATATGCCAACTAGCTCTGCAGATGACGAAGAAATTGAAGAAATGTATGATGAAATAAAAGAAATTATTCAGATAGTGAAGGGAGACGAAAATTTAATAGTCATGGGTGACTGGAATTCGAGTGTAGGAAAAGGGAGAGAAGGAAATGTAGTAGGTGAATATGGATTGGGGCTAAGAAATGAAAGAGGAAGCCGCCTGGTAGAATTTTGCACAGAGCACAACTTAATCATAGCTAACACTTGGTTTAAGAATCATGATAGAAGGTTGTATACATGGAAGAACCCAGGAGATACTAAAAGGTATCAGATAGATTATATAATGGTAAGACAGAGATTTAGGAACCAGGTTTTAAATTGTAAGACATTTCCAGGGGCAGATGCGGACTCTGAGCACAATCTATTGGTTATGACCTGTAGATTAAAACTGAAGAAACTGCAAAAAGGTGGGAATTTAAGGGGATGGGACCTGGATAAACTAAAAGAACCAGAGATTGTACAGAGTTTCAGGGAGAGCATAAGGGAACAATTGACAGGAATGGGGGAAAGAAATACAGTAGAAGAAGAATGGGTAGCTTTGAGGGATGAAGTAGTGAAGGCAGCAGAGGATCAAGTAGGTAAAAAGACGAGGGCTAGTAGAAATCCTTGGGTAGCAGAAGAAATATTGAATTTAATTGATGAAAGGAGAAAATATAAAAATGCAGTAAATGAAGCAGACAAAAAGGAATACAAACGTCTCAAAAATGAGATCGACAGGAAGTGCAAAATGGCTAAGCAGGGATGGCTAGAGGACAAATGTAAGGATGTAGAGGCTTATCTCACTAGGGGTAAGATAGATACTGCCTACAGGAAAATTAAAGAGACCTTTGGAGATAAGAGAACCACTTGTATGAACATCAAGAGCTCTGATGGAAACCCAGTTCTAAGCAAAGAAGGGAAAGCAGAAAGGTGGAAGGAGTATATAGAGGGTCTATACAAGGGCGATGTACTTGAGGTCAATATTGTGGAAATGGAAGAGGATGTAGATGAAGATGAAATGGGAGATACAATACTGCGTGAAGAGTTTGACAGAGCACTGAAAGACCTGAGTCGAAACAAGGCCCCCGGAGTAGACAACATTCCATTGGAACTGCTGACGGCCTTGGGAGAGCCAGTCCTGACAAAACTCTACCATCTGGTGAGCAAGATGTATGAAACAGGCGAAATACCCTCAGACTTCAAGAAGAATATAATAATTCCAATCCTAAAGGAAGCAGGTGTTGACAGATGTGAAAATTACCGAACTATCAGTTTAATAAGTCACAGCAGCAAATTACTAACACGAATTCTTTGCAGACGAATGGAAAAACTAGCAGAAGCCGACCTCGGAGAAGATCAGTTTGGAATCCGTAGAAACACTGGAACACGTGAGGCAATACTGACCTTACGACTTATCTTAGAAGAAAGATTAAGGAAAGGCAAACCTACGTTTCTAGCATTTGTAGACTTAGAGAAAGCTTTTGACAATGTTGACTGGAATACTCTCTTTCAAATTCTGAAGGTGGCTGGGGTAAAATACAGGGAGCGAAAGGCTATTTACAATTTGTACAGAAACCAGGTGGCAGTTATAAGAGTCGAGGGGCATGAAAGGGAAGCAGTGGTTGGGAAGGGAGTAAGACAGGGTTGTAGCCTCTCCCCGATGTTATTCAATCTGTATATTGAGCAAGCAGTAAAGGAAACAAAAGAAAAATTCGGAGTAGGTATTAAAATCCATGGAGAAGAAATAAAAACTTTGAGGTTTGCCGATGACATTGTAATTCTGTCAGAGACAGCAAAGGACTTGGAAGAGCAGTTGAACGGAATGGATGGCGTCTTGAAGGGAGGATATAAGATGAACATCAACAAAGGCAAAACGAGGATAATGGAATGTAGTCGAATTAAGTCGGGTGATGTTGAGGGTATTAGATTAGGAAATGAGACACTTAAAGTAGTAAAGGAGTTTTGCTATTTGGGGAGCAAAATAACTGATGATGGTCGAAGTAGAGAGGATATAAAATGTAGACTGGCAATGGCAAGGAAAGCGTTTCTGAAGAAGAGAAATTTGTTAACATCGAGTATAGATTTAAGTGTCAGGAAGTCATTTCTGAAAGTATTTGTATGGAGTGTAGCCATGTATGGAAGTGAAACATGGACGATAAATAGTTTAGACAAGAAGAGAATAGAAGCTTTCGAAATGTGGTGCTACAGAAGAATGCTGAAGATTAGATGGGTAGATCACATAACTAATGAGGAGGTACTGAATAGGATTGGGGAGAAGAGGAGTTTGTGGCACAACTTGACCAGAAGAAGGGATCGGTTGGTAGGACATGTTCTGAGGCATCAAGGGATCACCAATTTAGTATTGGAGGGCAGCGTGGAGGGTAAAAATCGTAGGGGGAGACCAAGAGATGAATACACTAAGCAGATTCAGAAGGTTGTAGGTTGCAGTAGGTACTGGGAGATGAAGAAGCTTGCACAGGATAGAATAGCATGGAGAGCTGCATCAAACCAGTCTCAGGACTGAAGACCACAACAACAACAACAACAGGCTCTAAAATGCATACCTTAACAGCTGCAAGCACTTCTTCAACTTTGCTACTGTGAAACACATCTCTTCGCTTACAAGCTCTTTGCTACGAGTGTTACGAACGACATCAACACTACCTAGAAGGAAAGGTTGAACAACTGCGAGATTTCGAAGTTGTCAACATGAAGCGGCGTAAGTCATCAGCTGTCTTGTGTTGTATGAAGAATGTGTTTGCTATGAAAAACTCGTTTTGTTATATGATCGTTACCAGATTGTTATTCAGGTACGCAGAAATCGTAAGCTGTGTTTGAGTGAGCTTAACGCAATATAATATATGTTTATGCAGTTTCATCTTCGTTACGGTTATGAAATGTTACTTACCAAAAGGTAATGGAAATTACACAACAGGAAACAAAGTTCATGTGTTCAATTTCTTAAAGAGGATATAATGATACAGAAATGCCTCCACTCAATTTCTAGGGAGGATTTCGTAATCACTAATTATTCAATGATAAGCTTTATCTTGAATGTAATTTATTAATGCGTGTTTTAGATTATGTTATATAATTGTTTCCCAGATGACTTGGATGAAATATTTCGCTGCTCATTTTTCAGATACGTCATAGTCGTATCAAAGCTAGCAAGGTTATTTTGGAAGTATCTGCCGTAGACAGAAAAACCATAACTACTCCAGTTCGAAAACCACGGCTCGATTCAGATTTCATTTCAGGAATTTTCGTGAAATGTCTAGTCTACCTGTCTCAAGCTGGAGGACCATCCATAGAGAGTCCAGAAGAAAGAAGAAGCAAGGTGGAGGCAGCAGTAATGCTGGAAAGCATCTAGATTAGCGTAGAAAGGCACGAGTATTTAAAAACAATTTCATACAACAGCTTTTAAGACGAAAAAAATTGAGTTAATGTAATATCTTTACAGAAGAATTTGGTGAGAATAGTGAACGAAGATTGTATTATTTTTATGCATGTCGATATATCTATGTAGGCTCATAACTTAGTGTATATTGTGACTGATAATCATTTGGAAGTTGAGGTCTATTCAGAACGAATTTCATTACAAAAAATTCTAGGCCCTGAGTTTGTTCTTGAAGTTGTACTAGTAACAGGAAATTGTGTGAATACAACCAACTGTGATTTCCATGACTGTGTTTTTTATATAAAATATTATATTTAAATGTGTGAATATTTTACTAAACGACTACTGTAAATTTAGAAAGGCCCCAGATGTTCCTAACAGTTCATACGCACGAAAATAGTATTTTTTTTAAATAAAAGTCACCAGCTTTGTGTAGCTGTGTACCAGGCGTGTTGTAGATTCTACGCGCGAAATTACTCGCAAGTTCGTGTTCGTAATATTTTTGCCTCATTTCCATATAAACAACTGTATGTGCTTTCTGTGTTAACCAACCTTAGTAAATAACAACTCAAAGATGGCTAATTTTACAAGGCATACAATTCTTATGTTGTTGGCGGCTTTATATACGTATCGCCGCTTGGCTGCGACGTAACGATACGGTTGTTTGGCCTTGTCCCTAGGTGGTATTAACAACATGCAGATTGCAGTGTAAACAAATGAGGACACATTCCGCTCATATTGACCACGGATACCGCATGCATTGAAACTTCTTATTTTAATTCTGAAACTGGTGAGTGATTTTCAAATGGCTCTGAACACTATGGGACTTAACTTCTGAGGTCATCAGTCCCCTATAACTTAGAGCTACTTAAACCTAACTAACCTAAGGACATCACACACATCCAGGCCCGAGGCAGGATTCGAACCTGCGACCGTAGCGGTCGCGCGGTTCCAGACCGTAGCCCCTAGAACCGCTCGGCCTAACAGGCCGGCCGGCTGAGTGAAATTGAATGCAAGTGAACCTGCTTAAACTGCTGAGTGAAGCTGACGTAATGTCACTTTGCTTGTCTTTATCATTTCAACACTGACCTACAGAATTTGCCCTGACAAACACAACTCAAACTTTTCCTATTCATTAATTACTCCCAATATTCAAGAATAATGCGATCTGACTGCTTTAAAATTGATAACCTGACTTTAAATAATTAATACAAAATAATGGCCCTGAATTATTAGAAATCCTAACAATAACCCATACATTTCATAAGTCACTTACCTCACAAAAATCTTCATTACGCGAACTATAGCAATGCCGCAAGCACCAATGCTGCCAGCTAAATGAAAGATTCTAACTATTGAAGGCTCTAACGACTGATAGGCATGTGGTTAGCGAAGGAGAGAATTATTGCAAAGCAAATAATGTATTTATCTTAAGAATGTGACAACTATTTCAAAAATCATAAAATCATCAGTAATAAATTTCAATGACGGATATACATTCAGACCGTCCGCTCGCTCTAATACAGCAAACTTCCAACACTGCTAACTACACTCCTGGAAATTGAAATAAGAACACCGTGAATTCATTGTCCCAGGAAGGGGAAACTTTATTGACACATTCCTGGGGTCAGATACATCACATGATCACACTGACAGAACCACAGGCACATAGACACAGGCAACAGAGCATGCACAATGTCGGCACTAGTACAGTGTATATCCACCTTTCGCAGCAATGCAGGCTGCTATTCTCCCATGGAGACGATCGTAGAGATGCTGGATGTAGTCCTGTGGAACGGCTTGCCATGCCATTTCCACCTGGCGCCTCAGTTGGACCAGCGTTCGTGCTGGACGTGCAGACCGCGTGAGACGACGCTTCATCCAGTCCCAAACATGCTCAATGGGGGACAGATCCGGAGATCTTGCTGGCCAGGGTAGTTGACTTACACCTTCTAGAGCACGTTGGGTGGCACGGGATACATGCGGACGTGCATTGTCCTTTTGGAACAGCAAGTTCCCTTGCCGGTCTAGGAATGGTAGAACGATGGGTTCGATGACGGTTTGGATGTACCGTGCACTATTCAGTGTCCTCTCGACGATCACCAGTGGTGTACGGCCAGTGTAGGAGATCGCTCCCCACACCATGATGCCGGGTGTTGGCCCTGTGTGCCTCGGTCGCATGCAGTCCTGATTGTGGCGCACACCTGCACGGCGCCAAACACGCATACGACCATCATTGGCACCAAGGCAGAAGCGACTCTCATCGCTGAAGACGACACGTCTCCATTCGTCCCTCCATTCACGCCTGTCGCGACACCACTGGAGGCGGGCTGCACGATGTTGGGGCGTGAGCGGAAGACGGCCTAACGGTGTGCGGGACCGTAGCCCAGCTTCATGGAGACGGTTGCGAATGGTCCTCGCCGATACCCCAGGAGCAACAGTGTCCCTAATTTGCTGGGAAGTGGCGGTGCGGTCCCCTACGGCACTGCGTAGGATCCTACGGTCTTGGCGTGCATCCGTGCGTCGCTGCGGTCCGGTCCCAGGTCGACGGGCACGTGCACCTTCCGCCGACCACTGGCGACAACATCGATGTACTGTGGAGACCTCACGCCCCACGTGTTGAGCAATTCGGCGGTACGTCCACCCGGCCTCCCGCATGCCCACTATACGCCCTCGCTCAAAGTCCGTCAACTGCACATACGGTTCACGTCCACGCTGTCGCGGCATGCTACCAGTGTTAAAGACTGCGATGGAGCTCCGTATGCCACGGCAAACTGGCTGACACTGACGGCGGCGGTGCACAAATGCTGCGCAGCTAGCGCCATTCGACGGCCAACACCGCGGTTCCTGGTGTGTCCGCTGTGCCGTGCGTGTGATCATTGCTTGTACAGCCCTCTCGCAGTGTCCGGAGCAAGTATGGTGGGTCTGACACACCGGTGTCAATGTGTTCTTTTTTCCATTTCCGGGAGTGTATTAACCTCTAACCTCCATCATTGCCGACTACTCACTCCTACCTTCCATCACTGCTGGCTGTTCACCTCCAACTTTCATCACCGCTCACTGTTAACTTCCAACTGCTAGTGCGATCAGCCACAGTCTCTTACAGAGTGCGCACATCGCTATCAGAGTTATTAATGCAGCGCTGCCAACATACAAACACATAAACAGGCTACGTACATAGCCCCCCCCCCCTGTTCCTCTCAAAAAACTCCAGAAAATAGTTTGGGCAGTGGTCAAGACTAATTTGTAATTTTTTTTTCACATTAGCAGTATCAGACAGCAGATGCATACAGTTAGTAATATACTGTTAGTCAATAAATAACAAAATTCACCTCACAGTCGCTAAAGGCAGTCCTAATCATTCATCACAAGAGTAGTCTATGACAGTTTTATGCACAGAGTCTGAGCAGTAACAGAAAATGCACATGTAAGTAGTGGACCTCCATGCAGTCTTGAAGAAGTAAAGTGGTCCTCCCAACGGAAACACAGTGCTGACTCTTGACATGAAGACAGGTAATGAGCCACAACAGAACAGACCTACAGCAGAGTCAGTCGAAGTCTTGCAGAATATTGGTAGAATTGGTAGGTCACCACAGAGCAGACCCACAGTATTTCTTGTAGAAATTATGGCAGTAATGGGCCACCAAAGGCCAGCCGGCACAGTAGCTCAGCGTGTTCGGTCAGAAGGTTAGCAGCCCTCTGTAATAAATAAATTAAAGAACTGAGTTAATCGAACAACAACGAACTTAAACGGGTGTCTTACGACGTCCGCCCCGAGCAGATTCAACGAACGAAAGCGAACAAAAGAGATTAAAAAAAAAAATAATAATAAAAAGGTGCAAACCCACTGTAGCCCTTGTAGAGATTATGGTATTAGTGGGCCACCAAAGGTGCAGACCCACTTTAGTCCTTGTAGAGGTGGCCAGCAGCCATCTGTTACGACTGTGCGGGTGCACTATCACAATTGAAGAGCCTTGTGGATAATATAGCAAGTCCGTAAACCACCTCTTGTTCACTTAACTAACTTTTTGCAATATCCTTAGAACCAGCAGTGCTGTTAACCAGTCCCTTGCTGAGTTATCAACACACGTGTAAGTACTAACACAGTCATATAACCTCTGAAATTTTACATATATAGTATGACCAACAGAAATGTGTGCAGTAAAATGAATCCCTACTATTTACTTAAATTAAAGAACTGGTGTCTAAAGAATTCCGATTTTACAGCATAAGATTACAATTACAAAAGTACAAAAAACATCATATCGATCAAGAACATGATAATACAGATGACATTTGTAGTAATACAGGCTTTACAAAAAGAATAAAAATAAACATATACATCAGTGTTACAGGAATTGTGACATAAGTAAATAAATGAAAAATGGGAATATCCTTAGAAACATTAACTTGACACATGAGCATTAAGGAAAACAAAACAGAGTAAATAATGTCCAAACATCCTCCCAAACTAAAGAATAAGTTACAAAACCAGATTAGATTTCAGGATAGTAGTATTCTTGATCATAGTGAAAGTAGCCCCCCCTCCCCCCCCCCCCCCCCCCCCATGAACCATGGACCATGCCGTTGGTGGGGAGGCTTGCGTGCCTCAGCGATACAGATAGCCGTACCGTAGGTGCAACCACAACGGAGGGGTATCTGTTGAGAGGCCAGACAAACGTGTGGTTCCTGAAGAGGGACAGCAGCCTTTTCAGTAGTTCCAGGGGCAATAGTCTGGATGATTGACTGATCTGGCCTTGTAACACTAACCAAAACGGCCTTGCTGTGCTGGTACTGCGAACGGGTGAAAGCAAGGGGAAACTACAGCCGTAATTTTTCCCGAGGGCTTCAGCTTTACTGTATGGTTAAATGATGATGGCGTAAATATTCCGGAGGTAAAATAGTCCCCCATTCGGATCTCCGGGCGGGGGCTACTAGAGAGGACGTCGTTATCAGGAGAAAGAAAACTGGCGTTCTACGGAACGGAGCGTGGAATGTCAGATCCCTTAATCGGGCAGGTAGGTTAGAAAATTTAAAAAGGGAAATGGATAGGTTAAAGTTAGATATAGTGGGAATTAGTGATGTTCGGTGGCAGGAGGAACAAGACTTTTGGTCAGGCGAATACAGGGTTATAAATACAAAATCAAATTGGGGTAATGCAGGAGTAGGTTTAATAATGAATAAAAAAAGTAGGAATGCGGGTAAGCTACTACAAACAGCATAGTGAACGAATTATTGTGGCCAAGATAGACACAAAGCCCACGCCTACTACAGTAGTACAAGTTTATATGCCAACTAGCTCTGCAGATGACGAAGAAATTGAAGAAATGTATAATGAGATAAAAGGAATTAATCAGATAGTGAAGGGAGACGAAAATTTAATAGTCATGGGTGACTATAACTCGGTAGAAGGAAAAGGGAGAGAAGGAAACGTAGTAGGTGAATATGGACTGGGGGGAAGAAATGAAAGAGGAAGCCGCCTGGTAGAATTTTACACAGAGCACAACTTAATCATAGCTAACACTTGGTTCAAGAATCATAAAAGAAGGTTGTATACATGGAAGAAGCCTGGAGATACTGACAGGTTTCAGATAGATTATATAATGGTAAGACAGAGATTTAGGAACCAGGTTTTAAATTGTAAGGGGCAGATGTGGACTCTGACCACAATTTATTGGTTATGAACTGCAGATTAAAACTGAAGAAATTGCGATAAGGTGGAAATTTAAGAAGATGGGACCTGGATAAACTGACTAAACCAGAGGTTGTACAGAGTTTCAGGGAGAGCATAAGGGAACAATTGACAGGAATGGGGGAAAGAAACACCGTAGAAGAAGAATGGGTAGCTTTGAGGGATGAAGTAGTGAAGGCAGCAGAGGATAAAGTAGGTAAAAAGACGAGGACTACAAGAAATCCTTGGGTAACAGAAGAAATATTGAATTTAATTGATGAAAGAAGAAAATATAAAACTGCAGTAAATGAAGCAGGCAAAAAGGAATACAAATGTCTCAAAAATGAGATCGACAGGAAGTGCAAAATGGCTAAACAGGGATGGCTAGAGGACAAATGTAAGGATGTAGAGGCTTATCTCACTAGGTGTAAGATAGATACTGCCTACAGGTAAATTAAAGAGACCTTTGGAGAAAAGAGAACCACGTGTATGAATATCAAGAGCTCAGATGGAAACCCAGTTCTAAGCAAAGAAGGGAAAGTAGAAAGCTGGAAGGGGTATATAGAGGGTCTATACAAGGGCGATGTACTTGAGAACAATTTTATGGAAATGGAAGAGGATGTAGATGAAGATGAAATGGGAGATACGATACTGCGTGAAGAGTTTGACAGAGCATTGAAAGACCTGAGTCGAAACAAGGCTCCAGGTGTAGACAACATTCCATTAGGACTACTGACAGCCTTGGGAGAGCCAGTCCTGACATAACTCTACCATCTGGTGAGCAAGATATATGAGACAGGCGAAATTCTCTCAGCCTTCAAGAAGAATATAATAATTCCAATCTCAAATCAAGCAGGTGTTGACAGATGAGAAAATTATCAAACTATCAGTTTAATAAGTCACGGCAGCAAATTACTAACGCGAATTCTTTACAGACGAATGGAAATACTAGTAGAAGCCGACCTCGGAAAAGATCATTTTGGATTCCACAGGAATGTTGGAACATGTGAGGCAATACTGACCCTACGACTTATATTAGAAAATAGATTAAGAAAAGGCAAACCTACGTTTCTAGCATTCGTAGACTTAGAGAAAGCTTTTGACAATGTTGACTGGAATACTCTCTTTCAAATTCTGAAGGTGGCTGGGGTAAAATACAGGGAGCGAAAGGCTATTTACAATTTGTACCCGAAAGCAGATGGCAGTTATAAGACGGACATGAAAGGGAAGCAGTGTTTGGGAAGGGAGTGAGACAGGGTTGTAGCCTCTCCCCGATGTTATTCAATCTGTATATTGAGCAAGCAGTGAAGGAAACAAAACAAAAATTCGGAGTAGGTATTAAAATCCAGGGAGAAGAAATAAAAACTTTGTGTTCGCCGATGACATTGTAATTCTGTCATAGACAGCAACGGTCAACGGTCTTGGAAGAGCGGTTGAACGGAATAGATAGTGTCTTGAAAGGAGGATATAAGATGAACATCAACAAAAGCAAAAAGAGGATAATGGAATGTAGTCTAATTAAGTCAGGTGATGCTCAAGGAATTAGATTAGGAAATGAGACACTTAAAGTAGTAAAGGAGTTTTGCTATTTGGGGAGCAAAATAACTGATGATGGTCGAAGTAGAGAGGATATAAAATGTAGACTGGCAATGGCAAGGAAGGCATTTCTGGAGAAGAGAAATTTGATATCATCGAGTGTAGATTTAAGTGTGAGGCAGTCGTTTCTGAAAGTATTTGTATGGAGTGTAGCCATGTATGGAAGTGAAACATGGACAATAAATAGTTTGGACAAGAAGAGAATAGAAGCTTTTGAGATGTGGTGCTACAGAAGAATGCTGAAGATTAGATGGGTGGATCCCATAACTAATGAGGAGGTACTGAAAAGGATTGGGAATAAGAGAAGTTTGTGGCACAACTTGCCTAGAAGAAGGGATCGGTTGGTAGGACATGCTCTGAGGCATCAAGGGATCGCCAATTTAGTACTGGAGGGCAGCGTGGAGGGTAAAAATCATAGAGGGAGACCAAGAGATGAATACACTAAGCAGATTCAGAAGGATGTAGGTTGCAGTAAGTACTGGGAGATGAAGAAGCTTGCACAAGATAGGGTGGCATGGAGAGCTGCAACAAACCAGTCTCAGGACTGAAGACCACAACAACAACAACTCAGGCTACCTCTTCGCAAATATTTAGACACTTTCTACAGTGACTAACAGACTCTAGCTCTGTAGCTCCAACATCGGCGGATCGTGACAGAACTTTCACCATTCCTACGCGTCTTGTGCAGGACCGGGGATTGTAACGAGTGAAAAAAGAACCTGGAGCTACTGTACGCAGGATTTCAACATGTATTGGGGCTACTCTTCCTCTAATCTGGGCGATCCTGAACGACAGGTGCTGTACCCGTATGTTGCACAACATATCCAACTCTTTCAGCCATAGGCTGCATTCCAGAATGCAGTTCTGCCAATCGCTCTTACAAAGATTTGGTAAAGATACTGCTTACATACCTGATAGATTCACGCGAGATGAAAGTGTCAATTGTCATAACTAATATGTGTGGGCTGATGAGAATACGTACGCAGTTGAAGAAGCAAGGAGTAGGAATCGATTTTGAAATTAACATACGGGCGGCAGTTATTGGCAATAGCCTAGAGGGACCTTACGTACGTGACGTATGATATTTTCCGCAATTTGTCTTTCGCCTTCAGCCGTGATGGGCTACAGCATTAACTTAAAAGACCCGCTACTTCAAACTGCTGCGTACTGGGCAAGGGGGCAGTGGCCTCTAGCATTAGCCAAGGCAGCGCCGGCGTCACCTTTGCGGTGGTGCGATTTTGAGATAGGCTATCGACACGTTGTTGTCCTTGAAAGTTTGAAAGTTTATTTGCTGCTGTTTTTGGTCAATGTCTTTTGAAGAAATGTGTAGTCTGAGATCATTGATTACCTGAACAAGCTTCCGGCCGTCGATGTTTGTAAGTTCAGTGATATGTTTGCTGGTGTTAGCTGTTGTTGTGGGAGTGTCAGCAGGGACTAAGAGTTTACCACTCTTCGTGTTGCGTTGTTATCCTTGTATATTTTTCCTTGAGATGAATTCGTTTGATGTTTGTTAATCTGTGGTTACCGGTGCTGCACTTGCTCTTCAAATATTTATGATGTTTTTAAGTGCTTCGCTTATTAATCAGGCACCTATTAAGTCCTGCGTGCTGACGAAACTTTGTTGTCACTTTACAGTGTAAAGGTCTGTCGGTGTTAGTAATAGTCAGGGGGAATGGCTTCGATTTCCTTACGAGAATACCGGTTGAAGTGGCTTGCCTTTGGTTGCAAGTATTTCCTTAAATTGCGTTTTAGGGAGTAGCAGTAGGGTGATGTTGCTCGTGGTGATACTACAGCGCACTCGGAATTAAGTGGGTTTTGTTCGCCAAATATTTCTAATACGTCTCAAGGCTGTGGTGCCTATATTGATTGTTTGTTCTTCAGTAGGTTTACATATTAGGTTTATCTGAGAGTCGCTGAATTTTTAAGTTTTTAAGTAAGGTAGTAACTTGAGTATCCAGCTGAAGATGAATTCTGTAGTATTAGTGCTGCTATGATGGTTTTTCTCTTTTCAACCTGTCGGTTGCTGTTATTTGCAGTTCAGCCTCAATACAATTCCGAATTGTATTGGAGCTAATGAGCGATATAGCTTATGCCGGTTAAAACGGCTCATTGCTGAATTTGGCTGTTGGTCTCCATATGAGGTTAGCTCCATATGAGGTTAGCTGAGACATAAAACCCTTCCATTCGCCTTAAAACGGTAGGGCAGTTATAAGTAGACATATGTGTGAAGTACTGACGGGGAAATACAGACCAAATAAAAAAGAAAAAGTGTTCTGAGTTAAACAACTGTGATTATGACAGTTTTGCTTCAGTGTAAATGAAGTTGACCAGGGTTGCAGTTCCAAGTACGCTGTGAAACACATATAGGTCTTGCAGAACGGTAATTGGTGTGTGGCTTAATTAGTCTAGTTGGTTGTTGGTTCTGGCCCTTAACTTGGATATGGTAATTAGAGGTCGTTTAAGTATCGCGAGTGGGACAAACCGCAGCCTTCCACTTGACTATCAAATGCCTTGCCAGTCCTGCTAGACGAGGTACCATTCTAAGAACGGCTGGAGATGAGATTCGTTGCGTGGTGGAGCACCAGTCCCTTTTCTCCGAAATCTTAGGACAAAAACAACACAAACATCTAATGGTCAATGGGCTGGGTGCGGAGGTGCAGTGTGTTCGCTAGCTCGTGTGCCCCGATCTTACTCCCTTGGACATTAGTGGTGCCATTGAAACCATTATTGTATGAAATCCCCATTAATGATGATGAAGAATGCGTCATCAATGGCTGCCAGCGCGTCCATGACCAACACACAGTTTTCCAGAAAGTTTATGATTCTGTGAGATGTCGGATAGAAGTACTTCTTAAGGTGAAGGGCCAGCATACGAAGCACCTCCTTTAGCAATGCTCACAAGTGAAGGTCATATATAAAAGTAAGCACGTTTTATTGCAAGTTCTGCTGTTTCACATTAATAGAATTAGGTCATGCCATTTGTTTACTGCGTTCTGTATGTCGTTCGTTATAGCTAAGGTTTTGCAGTAGAATAGGCGTATTTCACAGTGGCGAAGATGAACAAGTGCGCCTAGCTCTTACGGCATGTATTTTAGAGACCACTAGAAGTTCACTCGACAATATTTCCCTGTCTTCGTCCATACTACCACCTCTCAATGTATGGAATACTTTTTTGTAACATCCTATAGGGAAGTGCCATATATTTACTTTCTACTAGTTACAGGTCACTTAGCTCAGACAGAAAACCCTTCCAATAGTCATAAAACAGTAGGTCAGATATACGTAGACATATCTGTGAAGTACTGACAGGGAAATGCAGGCCAAATAAAAAAGAAAATGGTTTCTGAGATAAACAACTCTGATTATGACAGTTTTACAGTTATTTCTTGCTCCTGCTGCCTGACATCAAACAGCGGCAGATTAACTAAAGGAGCTCCCAGGTAATAAGTGATGTAGTATATCGTGTTCATAACGCAATATTAATAATCGTGCATGTGCCATTTTATAGGTGTCTAACATATTCATCAGTACGTTATTAACGGAGATTTTGTCATGGGCTGTTCGTGACAGTAGCTTCTAGGTTAGGTATGTTTTTAACAGTAATATACCCTCTTCAGCGACAAAACTTCATTTTTCTGTTTGACTCCAAGCACATTTAGACTAACTCTATTGTAAAGGAATGCATTAACGTTTTTGGAGTTAAATCTGCTTCATTGCATCATCTAGCAAAAAAGCTACAAAGTATTTGTTAATTTACAAGAAAAGCGTCTCAGACGAGTGTAACGATAAAGTGAAGTGGTATTAGCAGGTGCCTTTATTTGAAAAAAAAAAGAATTTTTCTCTTGTGAGTTTATTCTTCTAATTATTTAATATGTATATTATCGTACGACACATCGCAAATAACAAAGTTTAATTTCTAGGTGTGTAGTATTGTAGGAAATTTAGCGTTATATTCGTTTACACAGGCGGGTAAAATAAAATAAAACTAAAATGTCTCAGAGAATAGACAGAAAATGTAGTACATTCTTCCATATCTGTTCCAGAACTGACACTTTTATTATCATACTGGGTGACTCAAATTACTTATCGCTATTTGCTACTTCCATTGACAAATACATTTTGTGCCACATATTATTTCCAGATATCCAGCAAACTACACGAAGGTATGACACGGGCACTGTAGTAGATTTCCTTTCGCCCGTGTTTTAATTTCTCCGTTACGATAATCAACTCCCGTGACAACAGCTTTCACTACAATTTGTTAAAATCGCAGCAGATACTGTAGATGCCTCATAAAAGACAGTAAAATAATACACCATTGCGAATGCGTGCATTAATTAAACCAGTGTCATTTGAATTCTTATATCATAAATTAGACTTCTGCTAATTAAATAAGCACATGATGCCAGTCATAACTGACGATACCTTTAATTACCAGTTCTGCACCTGCTAGAATTATTGAGTATTAAACTATAAGGAAAATAACACGCTTGCTACCAACGGTCATGTAATGCGTTTGCTCTTATATGCTTGCTCCATCTGATTGTTTTCTGAAATGGTTTAATTATACTCATTTCCCTGTAATGCTACCTCGCCAACTGTACTTATCTCACAGTTTGTCTGACAGCAGTTTCCTCAAACTTCCGAATTCGCACAATTTTTCTGCTTTACCCTTTCATTTGATATTTTTCAACTTCCTGTGACCCTACATTCCAGATACTTTCAGTTTCTACCAAACCGGCTTTGAACTGATTCTTTCACTCCAATACACTAACATTCTCCTCCTCAAATACAGCTTCTTATTCTCCTTTGTCTGACAAAAAAAAAAAAAAAAAAATTGAGCAGCGAGAAGACACTGTCGGACGTCAGTGTAACTTGGTACAGATACTCACCACCGGCAGGTATGTAAATGATTACAGAGTCGCATTTCTTTGTGACAGGTAGGGCGGCCACCAGAATGCATTAGTGTCGCTCCAAGGGCGTGAAGAGCGTCAAGACGCCGAGATGGTGCATTATACAGTGTGATTCAAAAAGAATACCACAACTTTAGGAATTTAAAACTCTGCAACGACAAAAGGCAGAGCTAAGCACTATCTGTCGGCGAATTAAGGGAGCTATAAAGTTTCATTTAGTTGTACATTTGTTTGCTTGAGGCGCTGTTGACTAGGCGTCAGCGTCAGTTGATGATAAGATGGCGACCGCTCAACAGAAAGCTTTTTGTGTTATTGAGTACGGCAGAAGTGAATCGACGACAGTTGTTCAATGTGCATTTCGAACAAAGTATGGTGTTAAACCTCCTGATAGGTGGTGTATTAAACGTTGGTATAAACAGTTTACAGAGAATGGGTGTTTGTGCAAAGGGAAAAGTTCTGGACGGTCGAGAACGAGTGATGAAAATGTAGCACGCATCCAGCAACCATTTGTGCGCAGCCTAGGAAAATCGACTCGCAGAGCTAGCAGAGAGGATGGAGCGCCACCACATTGGCACTTATCTGTCCGTAACTACCTGAACGTCAACTACCCGAGGCGATGGATCGGCCGCCAGGCAGCCCGTGACAGAGCACTTCATCACTGGCCTCCAAGAAGCCCTGATCTTACCCCCTGCGATTTTTTCTTATGGGGGTATGTTAAGGATATGGTGTTTCGGCCACCTCTCCCAGCCACCATTGATGATTTGAAACGAGAAATAACAGCAGCTATCCAAACTGTTACGCCTGATATGCTACAGAGAGTGTGGAACGAGTTGGTGTATCGGGTTGATATTGCTCGAGTGTCTGGAGGGGGCCATATTGAACATCTCTGAACTTGTTTTTGAGTGAAAAAAAAACCTTTTTAAATATTCTTTGTAATGATGTATAACAGAAGGTTATATTATGTTTCTTTCAATAAATACACATTTTTAAAGTTGTGGTATTCTTTTTGAATCACCCTGTATTCATAGTCTTCCTATTAGAGTGCGGTAGTTTTTGTCAAAGTTGAAAGTATAGTGCTGTTGTTTGCTGCTATTCTGATACTTACGCTTATCATGTGTTAATGTTACCATATGATTTAATGTTGTGGTGGGACATTTAACTGACGGGTTACAGGACGATTACGAGGTATGTACATTTGAGTGTTGGTTTCCTTGTAGTACATGATTATTCAATTTCATTCTCCTTGAAGTATTACCTTTTATTTTAAGTTACTCAAGATCACTATTAGTTTAGGGTTGGTTGTCATTCATATGTTCGTATCGCGAAGTAAGTACACTCTAAGACAAAAAGGAAACGACGCACCACAAAGGAATTGTCGGTATGACTTTGGTGTCTGTATATGTGATTTACATATACAGACAAACAAATAATTACAATTTCAGGAAAACTGGATTATTTATTAATGAGCAAGATCTTCACAAATTGACCAAGTCAAAACTGCGTTGGTCCATCCCTCCCCTTATGCAAGTAGGTATTCTACTTAGCATTGATTGATGGTATTGTCGGGTGTCCTACTGAGAGATATTGTGCCAAATTCTAATTGACGCGTTAGATTGTTAAAACCCCAAGCTTGTTGGAGGGACATGCACATAATGCTCCAAACGTTCGCAGTTGAGGGAAGATCCGGCGACCTTGCTGGCCAAGGTAATTTGGCTAGTCTGAAGACAAGCAATACAAGCAATAGAATCTCTCGCCGGATGATGCTGAAATTTAAGTCCAGGTTGGCCTGCCATAAAGCTCCACAAAACGGGGCGTAGAATATCGTAGACGTACAGCTGTGCTGTAAGGGATCCAGCTGTGAAAAGAAATTGCACCCCAGATCATCACTGCTGGTAGTCGGGCCGTATGATGGTCGATAGCCAGGCTGGTATGCCGCTGCTCCCCGGGGTGTCCCGAGACACTGATTCGGCCTGGAATCTCTTGGCTGGAGTAAAATTGTCCAAAACTGTCTTCTTCGAAATGAACCCCGATTATCAGCGAAGATATGCCTGGAGACGCCCCGGGATGTGGTTGAATACCAACGTGGAATACCGCCATGTGGCCCAAAAAATTGTTCAAATGTGTGTGAAATCTTATGGGACTTAATTGCTGAGGTCATCAGTCCCTAAGCTTACACTCTACTTAGCCTAAATTATCCTAAGGACAAACACACACACCAATGCCCGAGGGAGGCCAAATGGTTCAAATGGCTCTGAGCACTATGGGACTTAACATCTATGGTCATCAGTCCCCTAGAACTTAGAACTACTTAAACCGAACTAACCTAAGGACATCACCCAACACCCAGCCATCACGAGGCAGAGAAAATCCCTGACCCCGCCGGGAATCGAACCCGGGAACCTAGGCGTGGGAAGCGAGAACGCTACCACACGACCACGAGATGCAGGCCCCAAGGGAGGACTCGAATCCCCACCGGGACCAGCCGCACAGTCCATGACTGCAACGCCTCAGACCGATGGGCTAATCCCGCGCCGCATGTGGCCCAACAACCAGGAGTGGTGATCTGGGGTGCCATTTCATTTCATAACACGATTCCTTTGGTTATCATTCGGGGCACCTTCACAGCACAACAGTACGTCGACGATATTCTACTCCTCGTTTTGTACTCTTCATGGCAAGCCATCCCGGTATGGCATTCAGCAAGATAATGCCCGGCTGCACATAGCGAGAAATTCTGCTGCTCATCGTCGTGCTTGCTAAACCCTGCCTTGACCAGCAAGGTCGCCGGATCTCTCCCAAACTGCGAATATTTGGAGCATTATGGACAGAGCCATGGAACCAGTTCGGGATTTGACAATCTAACGCCCCAACTGAACAGAATTTGGCACGATATACCTCAGGAGGACATCAGTCAATCCCATGCCGAATAACTGCTTCCTTAAGGGCAAGAAGTGGTCCAGCATGCTATTGACTTGCTCTGTTTGTGATCCCCTTCTCTTAAATAAATGATCCAATTTTTCTGAAATTGTAATCATTTGTTTGTCGGTACGTGAACATTAGAGGTTCTTAGGTGGTCGTCAAAGTGATGAATTCATGCTTTCTGCACATTTTTTTCTTGTATGCTGTTGTAGTCCTACGACCGTGCATTGTATTTACAATATTTTTTAAGTTTTTGATAAAGGGGATGTTGAAAGATTGATGGTTCAAATGGTTCTGAGCACTATGGGACTTAACATCTGTGGTCATCAGTCTCCTAGAACTTAGAATTACTTAAACCGAACTAACCTAAGGACATCACACACATCCATGCCCGAAGCAGGATTCGAATCTGCGACCGTAGCAGCCGCGCGGTTCCGGACTGAGCGCCTAGAAACGCTAGACCACCGCAGCCGGCTTGAAAGATTGAGTCGACATAATGATGTCTGCATATTTCCACTTTTTCTTTTTCATTTAGTGAGAGTTTCCACGATTGTAAGATACCATATGTCGAGTTGTTACTAGGAGTTAAAAATTACAGAGTGTCTTTCGGTGCCGCGCGGGATTAGCCGAGCAGTCTGAAGCGCTGCAATCATGGACTGTGGGGCTGGTCCCGGCAGAGGTTTGAGTCCTCCCTCGGGCCGGGCATGGGTGTGAGTGCTTGTCCTTAGGATAATTTATGTTAAGTAGTGTGCAAGCTTAGGGACTGATGACCTTAGCAGTTAAGTCCCATAAGATTTCACAGACATTTGAACATTTTTTTGTTATTCGGTTCCGTGTAGTATGCCTTCCTACCAGAGTACTGTTTGATGACGAATTCAGGACTGAGTATCACGTGTTGCGTCAGTGTTGTTATGTGCTTCGCCACAGATTCACTGTACGGTATATGTGTTCCTGATTTTTGGGTGAATGGCGATACTGGTTGGTTAAATGATGCTTGATAGTGGTTATGGGTTGTAACACAGCTGATTAAGATGTGACAGTCTAAGTTCTCTGTAAGCTATGAATGCTGAGTCCTACATTTTCGACTGTTTTTGTAACGATTCACTGTGGCTCGTGGTATTTCGTTGTATGTAGACACCTGAAGATGGACTTCTTATAACTGAAAGTGACTGTGTAGTAAACAGCTGTGTGCGACCATAATTCCTCTACAATCATGATTTTATTGACCCGTCTGTGCTAAATAAGCATATTATGAAAGATATTCAGATACAACTGAAAACGTTTGTTTTCGCAATAACGTTGCAAGAGTATCCATGGAGTTGTTACTTGTGGTTAAACCCATATTGTGAATGTAGGTTTTGTTATTGAATTTAAACTAGTTAAAAGGTACAGATAATTCTAAAATTTTCATCAGATCAACCATTTCTCCTAGATACTCTCCTTCTGTCCGACGGTGCTAATTCTCCTATGTTCAGTGCCTGCGGTATCTGAGATTCAGATCCAGCTCTCACAATTCAAGCCATTCCATATGCGGGAGGTTTTCACTCTTTGTGTACATTTAAAGAAAAGAAAAATGAGGATCGGTTAGCTGAGGATCAGTTTTAGTTTCGGTAAGAGTAAAGTCGCCAGAAAGGCATTTCGAACTGGAAACAAGAGTTAAGGAACTTCAAAGAACTTATATATTATTTGTTGACATAGGAAAACCAAGTGACTATGTAAAGTGGTGGAATATGTTTGAAATTCTGAGGGCAGACTATTTTTGTACAGTATGTAGAACAAAACCGGAGGAAACCCTAAGAACTAAAGACCAAGAACAACGTGCTCTCGTTAAAAAGAGTGTAAAATATGGATGCAGTCTTTCTTCCCTGTTGTTCATTCACTCTATGTAGGAAGCAATGATGCAAATAAAAGAAAAGATTAGCAATGGGACTGAAAGGCAGAGAGATGATTAACCGTTACCAGTTGAAACCTTCCCGTCTCCTCTATATCTCTTTTGTTATTACGCAAGAACCATATCTTCTATATCTCTTTTGTTTCTCAACCTTCCCTTCTACAACAACCTATGAAACCTTCCCTTAGGATTTCTACCTCATGCTTAATAATAAAAAATGAAACCTTCCCTTTGAATTTAATTCCTGTCCTCAATCTTCGCATACAATTTTAAATGCTACTTATTAAAAGTTATTTTCTGGTTATTTCGACGAAACATAGAATGTGTCATGGTCGTGGTCCTGAGTCGTTACCTGCAGTAACCCAAAACTGTTCCTGACCTTTTTTACTGTTGCTGGATCGCCATCTGTCTGCTACATCGAACTGCGACATGAATATACTTACTCTGTTTTACTATACTCTATTAGCTGCTGGTGGGCTGTCATAATAAGTGACTATATTTATTACCAGAGCTGATGTTATTCTTTAATATCAAAGCTAACGTTATTCTTTAATTAATTTGACTGAAGTTACGTAATTCATAGTTAAACTTTTTCTTGACAACAATAAAATTTTGCAAAGTTTTTCGTTGATGGTTTTTTGAGATGGATTATAATCAGTAATGCAATATGGCTGGCAAAAATTAATTATATTCTGAATGAAATGATTTTACAAACGTTCAAATGGGACTTACTTTTTACAATAATCTTACAACTAGCATTACGCAAACATACCTTCAGTAGTCTTGAGTTTCTCAAAAAAAATAATTCAATAATATTAGTTCCCCTTATGACAATAGTTAGCTGATGTCTCTGTACATCCGTTTATAATCTCTTGTAAATCATAGATGGTGACTGGCAGGCACACTGCTCCTCTCAACCTCTCACTTCAGACCTGCTACCGACTCGCTTCACATTTCGCTTACTACCGACTTCCTACGAACGCTAAAGTGCGGTCCCTCCTGCCAACAATGATTTCTGGTGCAGACAATCCCTGCTACCATTACAAAATGTATCAATGCGCGGTCTTTCCCGCACTTGTCTTAAAATGTATCCGTACGCGGTCTCTCCCTCCCTTTTTAAAATTATATCAATGTGCGGTCTCTCTTGCCAACAATACTTTGGTGCAGACATTCCCTGCTACCACAATTATTTCCAGCATGACAAATATTAATGACTCCTACTTAATCCTATTAATAAAATATAAACATCTTTCATAAATTGTGGTTCGACAATAGACAATAGAAATATACACGTCTTACACAGTGGCAGACGGTGCAAGAGTGCATTCTGCATCTGGTGTGGTTTACTGTTACAGACCCGAGAGCGTACATTGCTAGAAAAGTCAACAAATACAAGGTTCAGTCATGCTAGCGTGACCACCGCCCGTGTTCGAAGTCTATATATTACCCACTCACTGACGGCAGGTGGTAGCACTCGCAGGAGACGGTATATAAAGTGTGACCGCGGGGTACGGAGAAAAGTGCAATCCTTGTCGTAATGTGGAAACGGAGCGGTTTATCTGAGGTCTAAATTAGCATGCTCATTGCCGGCCGGTGTGACCGAGCGGTTCTAGGCGCTTCAGTCTGGAACCGCGCTACCGCTACGGTCGCAGGTTCGAATCCTGCCTCGGGCATGGATGTGTGTGATGTCCTTAGGTAAGTTAGGTTTAAGAAGTTCTAAGTTCTAGGGCACTGATGACCTCAGCAGTTAAGTCCCATAGTGCTCAGAGCCATTTGAATCATTTTTGAACTTCAAAATTAGTTCATTCAGGCTTTTGACAGTTGGTACATTAATGTGACTAGACAGAGTACATTGCGAAATTAGAATTAGGTTAATATATTCAGCTGCTAATGGGCGCTGATATATATCAACAGGGAGAGGTAAAAGTGTGTGCCCCGACCGGGACTCGAACCCGGGATCTCCTGCTTGCATGGGAGACGCTCTATCCATCTTTTTCTTTTCTTTTTCGTTGTTGACCGTTGTGTTTGGTCGTTGCGGACGTCGCCTGACATCCGTTCATGTTCGTTTGTTGATCCTTCACTCAGTGTCTTTTATTACAGAGGCCATCCAGCTCTCTAACCGAACACGCTGAGCTACCGTGCCGGCGTTACTCGTGGAAGACATTCTTACCAAGTCCTGTAAGAGTTCGGGGATTATGGATGCATGCGCACAGAAGAAGGCCATGGCCGGTATTGCCAGAACTATATATTTATATGGATATGTTGTCTGTTCTCTTAGACATGTTCGAAAGAACAGACACCATATCCACATAAGTATAGAGTACATTGCTTCCTCTCACGTATATCTTGCGGGAAGAGCATGAAGATAAAATCAGAGAGATTCGAGTCTACATGGAGGCTTACCGGCAATCGTTCCTCCTGCGAACTGTCTTCGACAGGAAAAGACAGGATGTGTGTGTGTGGGGGGGGGGGGGGGGGGAATGACATTGGTTCACGGGGTACCCTCCGCCATGCACCACAAGGTAGCTTGCGGACTATAGATACAGGTACACATGTAGATGTAGAAAAAGATTACAGGAAGATCCGATCAGATGTATGGATGGATCAGATAAAGATGTAGGTACATGGATCAGATAAAGATGTAGACAAAACAAACATGGGTCCAACTACACCGTGACTTGGTTCAAATGGCTCTGAGCACTATGGGACCTAACTTCTGAGGTCATCAGTCCCCTAGAACGTAGAACTACTTAAAGCTAACTGACCTAAGGACATCACACACATTCATCCCCGAGGCAGGATTCGAACCTGCGACCGTAGCGGTCGCGCGGTTCCAGACTGCAGCGCCTAGAACCGCTCGGCCACCCCAGCCGGCACACCGTGACTCAGAGGACCGGGAGCAGTGGAGACAGCCTGTTAAGAGGGTCGTTTGGTGGGTCACCATCATTCAGTTATATGTAGGATACCAAAAATATCTAGGAGGAACTACCCAGAGCATCTATACGTGAAAAGATCACACACAAAACAAATAATGGGAAAAGTGGTTTCCGGAATAAGTTTCGTAGGAAGAATCTTAAGGAGATGTAACTCATCCAAGAAAGAAATGGTTTACATGGCGCTTGTTCGACAGATTCTTGAGTATTGTTCATCAGTCTGGGACCATTACAGGTAGGAATGATAAAAGAAACAGAAAAGAACCAACCATAAACGGCGCGCTTGGTCATGGGATGGATTAGTTGGCGGAGAGCGTTAAAGAGATGCTCAACGAACTCCAGTGGCAGGTGCAGGAAGAGAGGCGCTGTGCGTCACGGAGAGGTTTACCATTGAAATTTCTAGACAGTACTTTCCGAGAAGAGTCTGACAACGCAATACTTCCTCCCACATACATCTCCAGAAATGACCACGAAGAGAACATTCGAGAAATTAGAGTTAATAGTGATGCTTACTGACAATCATTCTTCCCACGCGCCATTCGCGAGTAGAGCAGGCAAGGAAGGATCAGTTAATGGTACCAGAGGTACTCCCCCACACAACGTCAGTTAGCTTGCAGAGCACTGATGCAAATGTAAATATGAAAGACAGAGTATTGATAAGCTCTTCGTACTGGTCATCCGGTGGAATTTAACAGCACAGAGATTCTAACGTTCAGTTCCTGCTATTGGGAACTGTTATTAAGGAAGCAGTTGAGCCAAATTAGCAGGGCACCTTATAACTAGAGACGGAGGCTATTGCTGAATTTACCTGGAATGCTGTTCTCTCCCTGCTCAGACAACAGAAAGACGGAGTTAACAGTACTTGGTCACACATTGGTAATTAATATTCGGTATCGATAACGTCTTGAACTTAGAATATTTTAGGTATACGTCAAATCATGAAGAAGAAACGGGGCTCACTATGCAAGGCAGTCCGAGTACCTGACCGTATGGAAAGAAACATAGAATATTAGGAAAAGATAACGCGTTCAGACTCAGGTGAGAACTAGTTGTCTCTTGGAGGTCTCTCAGTGCGCCAGGGCAAAGCTAACATTTCTCACTTCGCCAAAGTAACCGAGGATTGAGGTTCAAACTCGTGCTAGGAAAAGTCCACAGAAGCGTGACAGGAAGAAACCAAAGCTGAATCAGGAACGTTAAACTAGAATTAAGTCGATCACTTGGAACGTTTGAGGAAGACAATGAAGAAGGTCGTGTGTAACCAAAGCCAACTGAAAACGATATAAAAGGGTACAACTTTCAGGGTTCAGTGTGCAGCTCCAGTGTCTAGTACGCTTATGGAGTACCCAGTGGGCTGTGATGCATAGTAATACCTACTGGTGGAGCCTTTACACACTTAGACTACGAGAAGATGCTGATATATTACAAGTCACTACGTTTAATAAGCAAAAATCATTTTAAAGAAAATTAATATCGTGCTACTTTTGCAGATCACTCCTGCCAAAAACCAACTCTTTGCCACCAGTCGCCTATACTACCCTAAGCAGCTACGGAGTTTCTACTCCTTCTCATCTTCGCTATAAGGGTTGATAAGAGTAATTAAAGCAATACCAGAGAGTGACACTGTTGCCAACGTTTCGACTGCGCTATACAAGCTCTAGAAAGCCTGTGATGGTGTATTGGACCTGTGCCGGGACGCTGCAGTAACTTCTGACGTTGGTCAACTTTGGGTGTGTGGTGGCACTCGTGTACTTTCTTTCTGCACAAACCATAATGTGGTTCTTGGTAGGCGTAGCCCCGCCTACCGAGGGTTTAACCCTGTGGTGCATGATTCTGACTGTAGAGGACAGCTGCGAAGGCGCGCAGCGCATAACGTGAGAAGCGAGCTTTCGCTGCAGTGGACTGGTTGAAAACCCCAAAGAAGCGACCACTAACGGCTATGCACCACAGGGTTCAATTTGTTTGTGTAGAGTTCTCTCTATGCATTCGTGCCTTGAAAATGACGCCCTGTTCTCCTGTCGAAATATCCGTCGTCGAAGACGTCACCCAGCTACATTCCCTCATCTACATCTGTATCTACACGGATACTCTGCAAATCACACTTAAGTGTGTATTATGCCAATATCGAGCAGCGCGAGTAAAACAGCGAACACCTATATCTTTCCGTGCGAGCTGTGGTTTTCCCTATTTTATTATGATGGTCGTTTCACCCTATATAGGTCGGCGTCAGCAAAATGTTTTCGTATTTAGAAGACATAGTTAGAGATTGAAGTGTGGAAGACGATTATTGTAAATGAAGTAAAAGATCGCCGCAGTGGACACCAAGTAAAAAAGCTACTCCTTATGTTTCAGATGTAGTGTGTCATAAAAGAAAAGGGAAGGAAGTGTTAATCACAAGTCAGGGAGAAGTTGTAGTCTAATTCACAATCCATTTATTGATCTTAGACATGACAAGACAACAAAACTATTAAAGAAACATCACAAAAATTTTTTTATTTAACAAACGCCTTACTAACATGAGATCTATGGTGGACAAAGTGATTTGCTGGGGATCGACACACGACACTATCCAGAACACTACTTGCTCTATCTGACCTCATACACGTGAATCCAGGTTATGGCATCAAACTACGCCACCACCAAGCATCCATATTCTACGATACAGAAAAAAAGGAAAAATATGGTCTGAAAGAACAGGGTGCTGAGAAATATATATTATAGCCCTACGTCTCAAGTGCCGTGAGCAAAGTCCGCCGCAACGAAAAACGCCTTTGTTTTAACGATGTGTGTCCCAAATCATGTATCATATCAGTGACACTTTCGGCCCTACTTCGCGATAACACAAAACGTGCTGCTCTTCTTTGAACTTTCTCGATGTACTCCGTTAATCCCATGTGTTAAGGATCCCACACCGCGCAGCAGTCTTCATAGAGGACGGACAAGTGTGGTGTAGGCAGTCTCTTTGGTAGCTCTGTTACACTTTCTGTGTGCTGCCAGTAGAACGCAGTCTTTGTTTAGCCTTCCCCACAATATTTTCTATGTGTTCCTTCCAATTTAAGTTGTTCATAATTGTAATTCCTAGGTATTTAGTTTTATTTATTGTTTTTAGATTTGACTGATTTATGTGTAATCGAAGTTTAACGGATTCCTTTTAGGACCATGTGGATGACCTCCCACTTTTCATTATTTAGAGTCAGTGGCCAATATTTGAACTATACAGATATATTTTCTAAATCGTTTTGCAATTTGTTTCGATATTCTGATGACTTTACTAGTCGGTAAATGACAGGAGCAACGGCAAACAACCTAAGAGGGCTGCTCAGATTGTCTCCTAAATCGTTTATATAAATAAGGAACAGCAGAGGGCCTATAACACTACCTTGGGTCTGCCCCCAGTAGCTGAGTGGTGCCGGCACGGTAGCTCAGCGTGTTCGATTAGAGGGTTAATTGCCCTCTGTAATAAAAAAAAAACTGAGTTAATCGATCAACAACGAACTAAAACGGATGTCTTACGACATCCGCCCCGAGCAGACGCAACGAACAAAAGCGAACAAAAATGAGATTTAACAAAAAAGAAAAAAAAAGTGGTCAGCGCGACAGACTGTCAATCCTAAGGGCCCGGGTTCGATTCCCGGCTGGGTCGGAGATTTTCTCCGCTCAGGGACTAGGTGTTATGTTGTCCTAATCATCATAATTTCACCCCCATCGACGCGCGAGTCACCGACGTGGCGTCAAATCGAAAGACTTGCACCAGGCGAGCGGTCTACCCGACGGGATGCCCTCGCCACATGCCATTTATTTATCTCGTATTTAACACTACCTTGGGAAACGCCAGAAGTCATTTCTGTTTTACTCGAAGACTTTCTTTCAGTACTACGAACTCTGACGTATCTGACAGGAAATCAGGTTTTTTAGAGCAAGCAGTTCTTTGTCAGTGAGCAGAAGACTATCGTGTTCCAGCAGCAGGGCCGAGTAAGGAAAGGGGAGCTGTCCCAGGCACCTGCCGGTAGAATCTCATCTCTCTGCCGGGGAGAGGGGAGAGAGAGAAAGGGGGAGAGATGAGTGGCTTGAGGGGGAAGGGGGAGGAGAAGGAAGGGGATAGAGAGGAGAGAGAGAGAGAGGCCGAGAGAGGGAGAGAGAGAGAGAGAGAGAGAGAGAGAGAGAGAGAGCGAGAGTATGCACGTGTGTGGAGGTCTCGCGCCGCTGCGGCTAATGAGGGTGTCGGTCTGGGTGGGCGTCCTCCGCCACCTGCCGCCACCGCCGCCGCAGATAATGTCTTCATCAGGCGGGCCTCGCCGGCACGGTAGCCCGCGGCCTATCTGCCGCATCTCGGGCCCGGCCCGGCCGGCCCAGCCCGGCCGTCCACACACACACACACACACACACACACACGCACACGGGGAGGCCCTCGTTAGCCGAGGCGACACCGGCGGCGGCAGCTGCGCCGCTCCGCGCTCCGTGATGCTCGGCAATTAACATGCGTCGCACGCACTCGCGGCCCTGCCCGCTGCAGCCGGCGATCGTCGCGCCTGATGGGGATAAACACGCGCTCCGCCTCGTTGTCCGGGGAACGTCTCAATGGCGGCGGCCGGCGCCAGGTAGCCGCGCGCCCTGCCGCCGGAATGACCGCGCGGCAGCGATGCTAGACTGGCCGCGTTATTAACGGCGGCAATTTGGCCTCCTGCCTCCCTGCGCTCTGCCGAGAGGGTCGCCTGCCAGCGCGCCCGACAATGGAAAAAAATATCGCCTCCCGTAACAAAGGGCGCGCGCCCGCGCCGTGTGCGCTCGCTACGGGAAGGAAGCCATCATTTTGATTGAAACGCCCCGCCGCCGAAGCTCGGGTGATTCACGCGCGCGGTGGTCAGCAGCCAGACCGCAATAATAGATCACTAATAATGCGGTGAGTCGGTGAATTAGAGCGGCGCAATTACGTCGTGAAGCTATCGATAGCGTCGTTACTAGACAATGTAAAAAATGGTATCTCCAGACCGCTGACTATACGTTCACAGTAAGTTTGCATGCAATGAAGTAAACACAGAGCTGTGTATTCCTAGACATTGTTACCTCGTTCGAGTCTCCTTCCCGGAACGTTAATCACGCCCTGTGGACTACAGTCGCATACGTATTACAGCACGAGCTCCTTAGTAAGCACGCTTCTGTGTTGCACTTCGTAGCGCTGTTGTTATGGCCGACATTATACTTAGGTGCTGAGTCTTTAGGAAGCGAGATCCGAAGATAGTTTTCAGTGATCCGAAGTTGTCATCAGGTTACCTTCCATTAGGAACGTGGGTGCACTCAGCGACAGTTTTTTGAGTTCTGTGACAGACGCCCGAACAACATGGAACTGACATACATTGAGACTAGAAAATAATGCACTGATAATGGCTAGGCACTTGCCGAAATCTGGATTTGCCAAATAAAACCTCAAGAAAAAAAAAACTGATTGCTGCGCTCTATAATTTATAAATATAGATACGAAATTGGTTACCAGTAAAGTTTATCAGTTAAGTTTATCAGTATTGGTTAAAAACAGTCTTGCTTGCAATTTTATTTTTTTATTTTTCAACTACGCGTTCGCCTTATTTAGGCGTCTTCAGGTTATCTTAATTTGGTATTTCTTAGAAGGATCCTTTAGTCAGTGTAGCCAAAGGGCATCGTCGAATATATCAGGCCAACATCGCCTTCGTTAAACTCAATAAAAACTTTTCTTAAGATGACCTGAAGATACCTAAATAAGGCGAAACGCGTAGTTGAAAAATAATAGACTAACATTGCAACCAAGACTGTTTTTAACCAATACTGTTAAGCACTGGTTTGCTGTATGCCACATATGGATTGGAAGAATTTCTATAGTTTTAAGTTTACTGTGATCACGACTACGAAAAAAATATTATATAATACAGTTTCCTGTATCTCCGTCACGCGACGATGTGAGGTCTTACAAACCATTGTGAAGACCAACGCACTACTCTTCTATCCGTCTTGAGAATGCATGTAAGGTACGTCGAGAAAGTTAAACTTGAGCCAATACGGTGATGTACATGGTCCAGTCATATTAATATGACTACCACCTATATTCGACGTCGGCGTTCAATAACCACTCACACATCACCGGTGGCAGAATTAGTAGCGCGTCTGTTGAACGCGGCAAACAATGCAAGTCGTTACTCTAACGCGGAAAAGGGCAATTTTCTAACGTCCCAAAAAATCATGATCATTAATTTCGGGCGAAAGGTGGAAGCATTTCCGAAATCTTGGGATCTGTTCATGTATCGCCGTGGTTAAAGCACACCGTGCATAGCGAAATGGTGCTATCCAAAACTGGCGCGGAGGCAACTGTGGTCCACCACGCGCCATAGGTAACACGAGTGAACAGCTGCGTCGGAGATGTGTACGTGTGAACAGATTTGCAACTGTAGAGCAACTCGGCCGAAGTGGCCTTGCGGTTCTAGGCGCTGCAGTCTGGAACCGCGAGGCCGCTATGGTCGCAGGTTCGAATCCTGCCTCGGGCATGGATGTGTGTGATGTCCTTAGGTTAGTTAGGTTTAACTAGTTCTAAGTTCTAGGGGACTAATGACCTCAGCAGTTGAGTCCCATAGTGCTCAGAGCCATTTGTAGAGCAACTGACCGGCCGCATAAAGCAAGCGGCTACCAGCTACAAACTGACTCTCGTCACCGACCGTTGCTGTGTATTGGCCTGCGAGTCAGGCACCCATGCTGGCTGCTGCTCGTCGGCGACGAAGGCTGGAATTTGCACCCCAGTACTGCAACTGGACACCCATTGAGGTGATGACCTTTTCAGATCACACCTTCCTCATCCCTAATTCGTCAATCAGAATGTGGTAACTATTGAATTTCGGCGTCTTCCAATAGTCTTATCATTCTCACGCTCAGGCTTCGATCCTAGATCAAAACTCTTACCATTTTCTTCACATTTCCGTGCGTTTGGGACGCTGACGGACCCTGGATGCTCGTTGTTGTCGAGATTTTCTTGAGTCTCCCGGAACATCCGTCACTCGTAAATTCTTATCTGGCACACGGCTTCCTACCCGAAAGCTTCTCGAATCGTTCCACCGCCTGAGAGCCCGATTTTTAACACAAAATCTGACTGCGTGACGCTGCTCGATTAACCATTACCGCAAGAATCTCGAAGCGACATCAAAACACACTACGTGTGGAGTGTGATCGTCATTCTCTTACTGCAAACCAAGTAGCTCGAGTCAACGCATAACATACAGGGTTGGCTAGAAAAGGGCAACGTGAAGTCTAATTGTTCGTGGCAGTCGCAAGTGTTTGTTTTATAATGCTATGGTGGTGGTGGGGGGGGGGGGGGGGGTGTCGGCTGGGGGGATGCAGCATGGGGTCTAATTGATCGTGTCAGTTGCAAATTTTTGTTCTGTGGTAATAAGGGGTGCTTCTACTTTGTTTCTGTCCCCACAACAAGGACATTTTTAGAATGGTGTACATATCAAACCTCACACAAAATTCAGTTGCAAGAATGCCTGGAGAAATAAAACAGCGAGAATTCTAAGAAAATCATGCCTTGTCTGAAACTTACTGTAGTCAAAAAATCTATGAACTTTGGTTGAAAACTGATTACTTTGGAGCTACACTGGTTCCTGCGAAATTTAATTAAAGAAGGAATCCGTTTGCCAGACCATTTGGTCGCACTGGATAACGCTGTGCAAACTGCTCTCGTAGCCATAGTGTGTCCCTAAAACAGAGCTGTAAAATTTAACTACTGGGATACTAAAAGGTACAACGCATTCTCTAAAAGCATTGCTATTATTCTTGGCTCATAATATTTGATAATTGTTTTAAATAAATGGAATATTAATTGACTCTTGGAATGTAGAAAATGACTCTAGGTTAAATGAACGGAATAGCAGTCTTGTATCATTTGCGTTAATGATATTTAATGAAACTTCAATAATAGTTTAGCTTTTTCTGAAATCACATAACTGTAATCTAAGAATTGCAAGAATTAAACCAACATGAATAATCTTTCCTTAAACAAAATACCAAAATCTAATTCTTAAAACCATTTCTCTCACAGAGAGTGGTAAATCCTAACAAAAAAATGAAAAACAAAAAGTTTCCTGTCCTGGATGTCTGACGGACCAAGAATGCTGTATTATCAAGCCGCTGCCGCAAATTAAATAAACTTAATCTTTACATGTAACTTAATAGATTAACTACAAAGGACACAATCGTACCAACGTAAACATCAACCGTTTTTCTCTCCGCAATAAATCTTCCATTAATCCATAATACAATTCCCGAAAATCTCTACTAACCAGAACTCGACTGTTCACATTAACCTAAAGATAAAACTTCCCTGAAATGTCACATTTTTATACCATACAGGTTGCCATCTTTGAATTCTATATATTCAGTGAAAATCGTTTTTAACTTGAGTGTAACCAGTATGCCACTAAAGAAAACTCTTCGAAGTGTACCTTGAAGTAAAGATGTTTTGTCGAAGACTTTTTTAGTACATTAGTTCATTTGTGAGGCGGCTAAGAACAGACTCAGAGAATGCAGTATTTCTCCATAAATATTCCACTGACAACTCAGAGCCAATGTCTCCCCCAACAGTACTGAAAATGCCTGTGAAATAATTGTACAAATACAGTTGAAGTGACCTAATAAATCGCTATTGTAAAGAAAACTCCATTCGTTCATGTGTCTCACAGTACAGAAGGTCCGCAACTCGTGGTCTATTGGCTAGAGTTGCTGCCTTTGGATACGGGGTCCCGGGTTCGATTCCGGGCCGGGCTGGGGATTTTTCTTTGCTCGGGGACTGGATGTTTCTGTTGTCCTCATCATTTCATCTTCATCATCATCCCAAAAACCAAAAATCATCACAGTGCGGAAGAGTATACTTAAATATTTCCATGAATGTTCTGACCCATCATAGTACATAAGGACAAACATTGTTGCAAATGAGTAAATACAGGGTAACACAGAAAAACGGGAACATTTCCACAATCCAACAAAACCAGAAGTGATGAATGAAAGAAATTGCATTCATAGTAATTGAAGCCTTACAACCTTGCCATTTACGAGAAATTGATGGCATTTATCATTTTTTAAAAATTACGTCCTTTAGATGGCGTCTTCCTATAAGAATACATTCGTGAAATCTGCTGTTGAGATTCCTCATTGACCGCTGCAACGTCTCAGCTGGGATACAGTGAATTGCATCCCGAATTCTCTGTTTTAACTCATCGGGAGTTCTTGGTCGAGTCATGCAGACTTTCCTCTTGAGGTAGCCCCACAAGAAAATAATCACAAACGGATAAATCTGGCGATCTAAGGGGCCAGGCAATGTTACGGAATCGTGAGATCACACGGTTGCCAAACAATTCTCGCACATATGCCATCGAGTGCCGTGCAGTGTGTGGTGTCGCTCCGTCCTTGTAAAACCAGGCTTCTTGAACGTTTGGGAAGTTGTTCAATGCAGGTGTAACGAAAGTTGGTAACATCTCCACGTAACAATCGCCACTGAAAATTATTGTGTTTCTTTGTTCATTTGCGAAGAAATACGGTCCGACAATCCCGTGCGATGAAACACCACACCATACTGTCACTTTACTAGCGTGTAAAGGGCACTCACGTACGTCGTTAGGATTTGTGTTTGCGCAGTAACGGTAGTTCTGTTTATTCACATAACCTGTGAGGTGAAAATGTGCCTCATCTAACATCCAAAACTTGTTTAGAAATTCATCGTCATTGTTTATTTTTTTACCATTTGTCGACAGAACCTTTATCGTAACCGGCAATCGTTGTCCTTCAATTGGTGCACCATCTGTAGTTTGTATGGGTGTAATTTTAAATCAAGACGAAGAATTCTGTGAACACTCTTCCAGGGCATTCCAACCACTGCAGCTTGCTGGAGAATCAAACGCCGTGGGCTCCATAAGACAGACTCGGGTACATCATCAATGTTTGCTGGAGAATGCACAGTTCTTGGTGGTCCTGTTGGTTTCTTCTTGAGGGCAGATCCAGTCTGTTCACAGTCATTAATCCAACATTTTATCGCGTGTTTCAACGGAACGGCGTCATGACGTCCTAAATTATAAAAACGTCGAAACTCCCTCTGCGCCGCTACCAAACTATCATTGTTTTCATAAAATATTTTTAGGGCTAACACACGCTGTTGTCCGTTCCACTGATCCATGATTACTGAAACGCTGGACTGTTTACTCGCTGTCACGAGCCCGCAGTGCTGCCATCTGCCCATGGCTGCCACTACTCATTTCAAACATCCCCGTTATTCTGTGTCACTCCGGCATTCAAGACCAGTGCACGGTAAAGTTGACAAAGATTGCATAACAATGTGTAAATGAATTTCTTTACATCAGCGTTATACGGAGTTCTGTGTTATATAACATGAGTAAAACGTTATGCGTACGAGACATGAACTGAGAGTATAAATCAGAGCATCCTCAAACAAATATGCATCAAAATACAGATACAAAAGTAACAGATTTCTTAAGGTTATCATGCTTACGTTGTACAGTAATAAGAAAACATAATATTTCCTACAAAAAATTCTAGCTCGAGCAACTATTGAGCAGCAGAGGGACTGAAAGAAAGGAAGAAACGGAGAAAGGTTTATGCACAAAATTATTGTTGTACCGGTCAAAAGGAATTAACTACATTAAAGTATGACGTCAGTCCGTCACAAAACATAATGAAAGTGAAAACGTGGTCACTATTCATTTTCATCTAAAAATGCTTAGCATACCCAAATGTAAGAAAGACAAACTGGTACAAAAAATGCCTTAAACTATATGTACGTAAGATAGAGAATAATTAAGCTAAATATAGTTTAATATGTTGAGCTGAAAAATTATAAAAGTCATTAACCTGTTAAGTAAGAAAGAAAAGTTGTCAGGATAAGTAAAGCCAAACGTCTGTCAAATCAAGCATATAAACTGATGTCTCATCTGTCATAAGCATCACTATTCACACAGAAAAACGCTTACAGACCAGAAAGGTCTATCACAGTGTATACAATAAAGTAACAAATTTTCCAAACATCTTATATCCATTCGTAAGAATTCTTCTTCCCAACACCAGTCATTAAATCAGAACAACTCAAAGTGTTCACTACGAATAAATCATCACTTAATCCCTAATACTCCATAACGTCATTGCACATCTTCTGAAACCATATCTCCTCAAGAACATAATTCAGCAATCTACAAAATCATTAACTTCATCATGTCATCAATCAATCATCATAAACTCGTATTTACTGCCATCACATGCTGTTTGTAACTCAAGAAAGCTTGTGTGATGTGCTCATAGTTCTTACTCCGTCCAGTGCTCTATGCTGAAAATAAGAATCATCCTTCGACTAGTAACAAAATATATTAAATCCAACGAAAGAATCTCTACCTGTTCCACAATTGTGTACTGTGCAATATTTGCCCAATACCGTCCAATTGTTGCATAATTCAGTGTATCAGCCTGTAATAAAATCCCATTACTTTACACAGTACCCGATATTACTATTGAACATTCAAGTTTCCTGCCACGCCACGTTTCTACACGGCTAATATTTGGTGCTTCTGTTTTGCAATGTAGTTTTCCCAGAGTCTTCGTGACACACACCGCTAGGAAGTTTCATTATTAGTGACAGTGTGCTTTATATCTGTAACAGTAAAGTAAATTACATTAACAAAATATATAAAGTGAAAGAAATACAAAGAAATGGGAACCTCTGCTACCTTATGTAAGGGAAATAATTGCAGTATACACATACGTAGGATGAAATGACTCATTACTAAACTTCTACACATTTACAACAGTCCTATCACCAATGAGAAAATTACACATATCACAACATGAGTATGCTAAGAAATGTGTACCGCGAGCAAAAAGAACAAGCATTCAAAGAATTACTCTACGAAACATTTTACACTGCAAATGTGGTAGACAACCTTTTTTTTTTGTGGGCAATGTTTCGACTTCTGACGTATTCAGGTGAGCTATTCGGCGAATACGCAATGGTCTGTTCTAGATTTAAAAGAATTTTTTTAATTTTTTGACCTGTTTTGAATTCGTTATTGTTGCATCTCCTCTTCTGTACCTGTTTTCCCTTCTCTGCTGCCCCTTTTATGATTGTACGAGCCATTTAAGTGATTTCATGACGCCTTAAAGCATTGTGGCTTTGGAGGAGGTGCAGTTTCCCTGATTTTGTTAGGCGGTTTTTTTTTCAGTACCAAATATGGAAAGAGAAGTGTGGGATCATTAGGTAAACAATTTATGGTGTCCTGTAAGATTTGAATATTATATCTATCCCATTCTGTGCGCTTTTTGTGACAATATAGTCTGCATATTTTCCTGTTTCTTTATGATTCTTTCGGACAGGTTGGAAGAAGTGTGGTAACGGGAAATGAAAACTGGTGTAATTTTTTTTTATGTTCTTCAATGTACATATCCAATGAGCCAAGTGAAATTTAGGTATACTGGTAGAGATAACTTGTCGACATGTCCTACTTCTTTTCAAAAATCCTTTGGTAAGTGCTGCAGAAACGGTTCTCGCAGCCAGTTTACAAACTGGTATAAAGGAGACAAATTTGGATGTTAGTTCTACATCCAAAAAAATATACTGCTTGTTGGAACAGACACATACAGGTCCATGACTGCTAAATGACGTAAGTTAACTGGTGATACGGTAGGTTTCGGGTGTGAACATAGGATTAGGTGACCGTAATGGACGGACCTGGGCCTTACACAGCTGCTGCAGTAATCACTGCTCTTTAAATATAGTTTCCTTCATTGAATTATAGAAAGAATCCAACAGCTGCCACAATTTTAACAGTAATAAACATAACTGAGCAGAAAAATCTTACGACCCTTCACTGTATGGGAGTTTCATTAGAAAAATATTCTAAGAGGTGCCACAATTTTTAAAAAATAGTTATTAAGCAGACAGCTCACATGACAGCTTGGTGTTCACCAGTTTAAGAAAAATATTCTAACAGTGATCGACACTTTCTAAAATAGCAAAAGAATTATTAACCAGGCAGATGAAACATTAAGTTGCTATGTACCAGCTCAAGCCACAAGTGTGTTTCAACAACACCCCTGTACTTCAGTACCAACAGCTTAAACTCAAAGAAAGGAAAAATTAGAAACCAAGAACCATGTGTGAAATTCCTTAACGTAAAAGGCAAGGATGCCATCCTTTGGTTTCATAGGGGCAAATCAATTCCAAATCGTCTCTGAATCAGAACTTAGACTAATGTACCATGACCCTACTAACAAACATGGCTCTCCAGAACAGGCGATTGTAGTCAATGCAAACCGGTCTCATAATCCTTCCCAGAAGCAGTTGATTGTGTCTGTAAAAAGCCATTATATCAATGCACTAGCTCACACTGCCGAGAGATATCTCAAGCTTTGGCAAGGGAATCGCCTCTGAACGAAGCTATAGCTTCAAGCCATGCCACGTCGACTCACCCTGCTGTTACACCTCCGTTCCCTCCTTTCCTCAGTGAGCACTGATGGCGCCACCGGAAGCACTCCACCCTACCGAGACAATGATGCCCAACCAGAGCAGAAATATACAAGGGACAGAGCCGCCACAGCTCAATTTACCCCGTTCAAACCCATTGACGTCCTGGCGGGCAGTCGGCACATTCGGGAGAAAGTGCCTGACTAATATGTACTCTTGAGATTTTCCCATTTGAGTCATTACAGACCACTATATTAACAGGCTTCAGAAAGCTTAAGAATTTACAGGGCCTAACAAACGGTGAGCCAGTTTACTAGGTGTCGTTGCTCCGTCCTTAGTCCCAACATTAAACCTGAGCACGAATACGTGGTCTCCATCCTTCCCCTTGAATTCGCGCTTCCCATTGATTGTAGCTACGTGCCTGAAGCGTATGTGCGAATTGTAGGTTGCACCTCTCTCATTCCCAATTATCTAAGACTGGCTGAGGTGTGACTCACTCAGGAGGCAACTTGACAGTAGTCCAAAGGCTAGCCAAAAGAGAGTTCATCGGATAGGCGAGGATTATTGAGGCTAGAGAGGCCTTGATAAATTCGTGATGAGCAGTATTAAATGCCAGAATTAATCAGGGGATAGGAAAGTCTCACCACTTTTGAGTCTTACCTTGAAATATTGTCAGGGTGGCTTTCAAATTCCTGTTCATGTGTTAGGTAAAAGAACGTCTCATCCCATGACTAAAACAAAATGCTCTGAAGGAAAAAGCCAGTGTGTTATCACTTACCGAGATCCTAGGGGGACCAAAAACCGTAAAGACTTTAGAAAGGTGATGTACTGACTAACCACTAGGGACCCCACAGCTGTGTACAACCAGCTAAAACGTGAGAATCCATCCACCACCACCAGGATATTACGATCCCTCCCCTGCTCCCTACCGGTGTATGGAAGGGGTCCCACATAGCTCACAAAAAGGTGGTCCATAGGTCTGCTGTCAAGAGCAGACTAGAAGAAACGAATGCATGGATTAGATCTCGGTTTCCCTTGTTTGAGTAACTGTCACTTCCCTACTATCCGACCTGTATCCTTATGTATAGACAGACAAACTCCACGTTGTCTTATTTTTCCCAAGATCTAATGAAAACCTAAATGACCGACCATCATGCGACTGAATATACCTGAAAACTGCTGAACCATCTATGAGCTACCAAGAGATACGGAAAAGATGTCAGCAACAATATGCTGTTTTCCAGAAATGTGTAAAACAGAGAAATGAGGTTCCTGTAAGTATAATCCCATTTCCTCAAGCGATCATGAGAAAGTTTGGTGGTCATAAAAAATTGTAGCACGCGGTGGCCTGTGTGTACTTTAGCATGTTTGCAAAATAGAAAATATCAAAATTTAAAAAAAATTCAAACGACGCTAATGCCTCAAATTCTGTGATCGAAAAATTACGTTCAGAAGCGAAAAGAACACGGCTGGCAAATGCAATGCTCTTGGTAACAATAGCACAAATTTTCTCTATTTCCGGAAAGACATGAACGCCAAGAGCTGTCTTTTAGTTGTCAGTCACGATGTGAAATACATGTGCATTTAGGAAAGCTCGTTTCAACTTATTTTTTCTTTTTGTGCTTGTTCGTCCCAAAACCAGTTTGAATTTTTACCACTTAACTGAGATAATTTTGTAGCGTCCAGAGCTACAAACGCTGAAACGTTGAAGAAAACTGGTGAGGCCTATCAAACTTCTATCTTGGCTTTTAGTAGTAGGAACTGCAATTTCACGAATGGCTTGATGTTCATCTGGATCGGATTCTTCATTTTAATTAAGAACAAAAGTTAACAAAGTTAAACGTTTTTTTCTGCATCCGGTTTGTAAATTGATGGATTTACCTAATTTTGGGGTGCTGAATACATTGGTAAAATCAGTTTTTCTCTATGACGTCACATTTCCTAGATACACAGCAGAATAAGGAATGTTAATAGCGATAATTGACACAATTAAGTCAAACAAAAATACACATTCAGTACGTTTGAAATCAGTACTATTTTGTATGTGTGGGTGGGCATGATGCCAATAAAATGCCATCATGGGGCACAGGCAAATGCACGAAGATATATTTGGACACTTTATTTTATGTCTAGTTTCACTTGAATGTCCCGAAATATTTGTAAGACAGAAGCAACAGTCAAAATAATGGTCATAAGGCTCACACCATACCTTCGGAACAGCGAATGGCATGGCTCAGCGCTTTCCTTTCAACTATTCGGTTAAGGTTGTAGTACAGTTCATGCAGGCATTACGAGGAGCAAAATTTTTTATCTTGATCACCAACAGAACAATCAAAATACAATTTATATGCCTTCTCAACCAAATCAGTGATTGGTTTTCTTTGGGCTTTTGAAGTGAATTTCCCACACTCATAACAAATGTTGTTGGGGTGGTTTAGACAGCTACGAGATTTACCAGTTGAAATTTTTCTTAGTGTAAGTTATAAACAAAAAAAGTTTGCACTATCTTTCACAGGAAACACACTGAGGATCTCTTTCACACCACTGGATTACCACACCAACCATTTACTGACGATTTGTAGATCTTCTAGGTCTCCTCTGCAAACCAAAAACAAACGATTAAACATCAAAACAGAAGAACAGCAAAAAGCGAAAAACTGAATACAAGAAATAAGAAACGTTTAAGAAGTCAAAACTGGTACGTGCTAGAACATTTTGAAAGGTATATTCGGATTCTAGAAACCAAAATACATACTAGTTGATGTATCACATCCCAGATGCAAAATGACTGCTGACTAGTGTAATAGGAAATTCTGCATCAGCGAAGAATGACATGTACCACTTCCTATTTCTGGTGACGTGAAAAACTGTAGTCCGTTAATCTCGTATTCCTCCACTGAAAAACTCTTCTCAAAATGTAATATAGCCTACCTATCATTATTCTGCAGTGAAATACACGAATTTTCAAAATCCAACATTGCATTTTCTTCTGTTTAAGAAATAAGTGCCAAGTATAACCTATGTATAATCTATGTTGTTAGCAGTCGAACGAGCAAGAAGTCAGCAAAAAAAAAAAGAAAAAAAAAAAAAAAAAAAAAAAAAAAAGAAATAGTAAAGTTGGCGAGTTTCATGTGAGTTACATTTATTGAATGCTGCATAACTAGTTACGAAACTGGACAGACTGAATGTAAAACTGCGTTTAGATTACGTTTAGCTATCTGTATACTGATGATTGGATCGTAAATTTGTTTTTGAGGTTCCTCTTTTTCTTGTAACAATATGTCCCTCATGTCTGCCAAACAAATTATATTTACAGTAGTGTCGGTGGGATTGGTACTAAATTGTGTTGTCTGTGTGTAAACCTTCTGTAGCCTTGTCCTCTGGTCATTGTTGTCCGCCATTGTCGCGTCGCTATGAAATAGTTTGCGAGACTTCAGCCATTTGTACAGGTCGTCTCGGGTATGTATTATTAGAATTAAATGCTCATGAGTGAGAACGACTGTCCGACACACTGAAAACAAAATTTTCTTGTTGTATTCCTTTATCTGTCATTTCCTCGGAAAACGTGGTTTTGTTGTCTGTTCTCATGACGATTGTGACTGTGTGGCTGCTGCCTATGCACATGCAAATTGTTATTCCTTTGTATGTAGTTGTTTCCAAAATTACTATGTTGTGTAGGATTGTTCATGCTGCCTGTTGAATTATCACAATGCTGGTTGTTACGATAAAATTCGGATTTTTTTGCTGGTCATGCTGTGGTGGTCTATTGAGAATGTTATGTCCCTGACAGTGTTTTTGGTACTACTGGTTATTCCCGTATCTTCTGTCTCTGTTGTCCCTGAATGATCTGAACCGTCCTCGGTTCCGACTGTCATTGTCTTGCTATGGGTAGCGTCCGCATAACTAATTCATCTCCCAAAAACCGCAAATTAATTCTAACTTGTGTATCACTTGTCAGTTTGGCGGTAAAGAAAAGCTAGACTGTTGGATCCAATCTTAGGGATGTAAATAATTGATGCCAGTGCGAAAAACCTTAAATTTCTGACCGATAAAAAATATTTTAGTGAAATCTGTTGCATCTTGTTAAGTCATTGAAGTTCTGTTCGTTGAAATGCGTATAGGAATGTTCGTGTCCATTTTCAAAGTCCCGTTAACTTTTAAGGTGGCTAACATCTTGTTCTTGCACGAAATATTTTTCTCGTTTCTGATAGCTCTCACTACAATCATGTGCATCTTTTACTTGTGTTAAATGCTTTCCAGTGTCACGTAGATGTGTGCGTATGCTATTGATTTCTTGTTTGTGCTTTTTTTCACCGTCATCTGTCCTTAAAGCGATCTAAAGATTGATATTCTTCGATCTCTTTAACCTGTATTGATTGTGTGTCTGCTGAGTGATGGTCTCTATTTACTTCGATTTGTTCAACTTTGTTTGAAGGTTCATCGATCTATACCTTCTGTGTTTCAAATTGTTCTTTTCCTCTGGTGTCAATTCTATTTGTTTCTGTTTTCAACCCTGTATATGTTCTGAATGCTTTAGTGATTTGCGCTGCAATCTGCGACAACAGCGCCACAAACTGCTTTACTAATTTTTTCAATGGAAAAAATGGAAATGTCGTGTGGCTAGGGCCTCCCGTCGGGTAGACCGTTCGCCTGGTGCAGGTCTTTCGATTTGACGCCACTTCGGCGACCTGCGCGTCGATGGGGATGAAATGATGATGATTAGGACAACACAACACCCAGTCCCTGAGCGGAGAAAATCTCCGACCCAGCCGGGAATCGAACCCGGGCCCTTAGGATTGACAGTCTGTCACGCTGACCACTCAGCTACCGAGGCGGACTATTTTTTCAATAACTGAAGCTTTCTCTGTTCGGTACCTATCTTTTTTTTTAAATTTTATGTCAGCCTCAGCCACTCTGAGAAAACCGACGTTTTAATTGTGCTTGTGTTTCTGCAGTTTCTTCTATTCTTGTAGAGATGTTGCTTGATTCTGTTTTCATGCGTGTCATTACATTCATTGCGGCAGAATCATTGATGTCATTTTGTTTTGTTTCAGGTACTTTTTTGTCATCTTGTAATTTTATTTCAATCAGCGTACTGTAAGGAAACACAAACGATTAGTAAACAGCGCACCAGCAAAGAAAACTACAACAGCGACCGAAATCAGGGACAAAAAATCTCTCAAAAAATTCCCCTACGGCCGAACGTAAAAGGAATGTCGCCAAGTGAAGTCATTTTAGTGAAAGTGTATCTGTAATGTGGTTTGTGTTTTCAATTTTAGATTGTCTGTTAAATGCTAAACTTTGGGTTTCCTGGTTTTAATGGTGCGCACACTCGACCTTAAAACTGATATGCTTGCGTAACACTACCTGTTGGTGACAAAACTGAACTGCGAGATTGCATAGAGAACTCGAACTGCGAAAATTGTAAGAGAATCATGCCCTGTCTGAAATTTTTTGCTATCACAAAATCTGGCTATGAACTTTGATTAAAAATAACAATTACTTTGAAACTGAAGTTGGTCCCTGTGAAATTTAATTGAAGAAAGAATCTGTTTTCTACACTATTTGGTTTTCCTGGATCGCACTCCATAACGCCGTGCACACTGCTCTAATAGCCACAGCGCGTCTCGATAACAGAGCTGCAGAATCAGACTGCTGAGATATACTTAATCATCACCTGTAATCCATTCTTCACAAAGAGCATATCGTACCAACGTGAAAAACAATTATTTTTCTTTCCACAATAAATCTTCCATTAATCCATAAATAATTCCGAAAAATCCTCATTATTTGTTGCTTACCGCTAACAAACCAAAAAGCGACTATTCACATCTAACATCGAAGTTGAACCGTTTCCTCTTGTCTCCTCTACTCAGAATCAACAAACCAATCTGGCGCGCATCTTCGCAGAGCAAAGATCACTTCTAACTAATCTCTGGGTAGCGCAGGTTCTTTGCCGAGGCTGCACGCGCAGGTCTAAGCAATTGAAATCTTACGAGCGTGATTCCAGGCACCCAAAAAAAAAAAAAAAAAAAAAAAAAAAAAAAAAAAAAAAAAAAAAAAAAAAAAATTCCTGCGAAAATTTACACACAGACCTTTCAATGTCTGTGCCGTACCGGTGTATACTTTTCCTCAGGTTGGTGTCACCACAGGTTGTGGATGTGCAACGAGCGGGGTATCTGCCGTCAAAGGGTAGGCAGTACGCTTTGACGTGCGATTTATGGACAGCCGCGTCCGGCAGATTGGTTGATTTGGTAGACGGGCCCAAATAGCGAGGTCATCGTTCCCTCCGTATTTGGGAAGGATGGGGGAGGAGGTCGGCCGTGCCCTTTCAACGGAACCATCCCAGCATTTGCCTGAAGCGATTTAGGGAAAACCTATATCAGGATGGCCGGACACTGGTTTCAACCGTAATCCTCCTGAATGCGAGTCCAGTGTGCTAACCACCGCTGCGGTGGGCAGACCTCTCAGTCACTTCGGGCAGGCAGTCACCTGTCGCCCATGAGCATTCAGCAAGGTCTCGGAGTCCATCCTCTCCGGACGCATCCGTCAACACCTGAACCAACGCCACTTTCTTCCAGTTAACCAGTATTGCTTCCATACTAGTTTCTCCTCCTGCACCTCATTCATCTGCTCCCGTATATCCGCTTTTTTGTCTCTCTTGACCTACAAAATGCCTATGACCGTGTATGGTATTCCAGTCTCCTTTTCTAACTCCAGACATACGCACTTCCAATTAATTATGCCCGCCTTATTGTATCCTTTCTGTTTAATCAATCATCCTTTATCACTATTAACAATACCAATTCCTGTAGCTGCCATTGGTGCCAGGAGTGCCCTAAAGCTCTGACCTCTCCCCTTCCCTTTATCTCTTTCACACTACTGCTGTGTCCAAACCACCCCCACCCTCTCTCCTTCAATATGCTGATGACACAGTTTTCCTCGCTCCCTGTTCTGCTCTTCAGAAATCGCAACGATCAGTTTACCTCCTGGTGTAATCAATGGCTCCTCAAGATCAGTCTCTCCGAAACCCAGGCAATAATTATAGGGCGAACGACAAGCACACTCTGCCTCCACGACTTCTAGCTGTCTTATTCACTTAACTAACATACTAAATTATCTCGAGCAAGCCATCGACTGGCAACTAACGTGGATACCTCACTTACTAACCGTTCAGCAGAAAGCCCACGATAGACTTCTGAAACTCCTAACAGGCCAAACTTGGGAATTACATCCTTCCACTGTTTTCCACACCTGCAAAACCCTGATCCGATCCATCATTTGCCATGCAAATGTTGAATGAACCTCCGCCCTACCAAAGTTCTGTAAGTCCCTCCATATCCTCAACACTATGCAGTCTGTCTCGATCTCCGCATCTGTTTGCCATCTGCAACGTTGACCTGCACCATCTTATCAAATTCCTACCCCTTCTCACCAACATCGAACACCTCCTGTACTATTCGCAAACTACATTCCAGTAACCCCACTTTCTCCCTCTTTTCATCTGCTGCTGGACCTTCTCAAACACATTCCTCCGTCCCTACACACATTCCATATCTTATCTCAACGCAACTTTAATGAACTCCCTCTCCCTCTCCAAGACAACAAGATGCGCCCAGATATTTATCCCTCCTATCAAGTTTAAGTCTTCCCCACCTATCCCACTCCACATCTGGGACCCTCCTTTTCCCTCTCCATCCATCCCTGTCCGTTTTCTCTTTTAACCACTACCCTACTATCCACGTAACGACACTACCTCTCAACTCTGTCTTTCCCACTGTCTGTATACCAACTAGTTGCCTCTTACTCCTATTATCTCCATAATTTCCCTACCGAACAGACCCCTATCTTTTCACCCACAACCATTAACCCTATGAAACATATTCTCTTCTCCCAAATACTTATCATCCGTGCTTTTTCGTGGAAGAATATTACCAGGCTGCAACTGCGTTTTCTTTAAATTGTATATATTCTTCATTCTTCTTGCTGTCCGTCACTGAGCTTTCTAATTTAAAACGAAAATAGTCCTCCTATTCTTTTCCCTCATCTTTGTTATATTTTTAAGAACGCTCTTGACTGAAGAGCGGAGAATTGTACGGCTGGCAGCCCACCCCCCGCCCATACGAAGCGAAGGCTATCAAATAACAATAAAGAAAAGAAAGCAATGAGATTCGAGTAAGGGCTGTGTCCTCGCGGCCGGCGGTAGGCTGAGACAGCAGCTGCGCTTAAAAATTTACCTTGTGCTATTTTGACAACGAATGTAGCCCAGTGGGAAACTTGTTACGACATGACGGTCGGACCTTTACGTGTTCCCCGCGTTTGAATATCTGAAGGAAATCGGAGTCAGCCGTGATGGCGGGATTGTTACCTGTCTGTCATTTCCGATCTTTGATCGAAATAGCTGCCTGTGGACTGCAGACAGCTGTATGGCGAAAGCTCCGGCTAGCTAGCGGTCTCGGTTATTTGGGGCTGCTGTTCATTACTTTATCGATCCTCAGCAGTTACTGTAATCATTTTGTTTTACAACTGTTCTATTGTTACGTGATCTGCCTGTCTGTGTGCTAGCCCTCCTGGTTAATCAAAAACTTTTCAGAAGCACGGTAGAATCAATGAACTGGTTACGTCAGGTTGGCAATTAAGTGATATCCTGTCGATTGTTTATTATTAATCTTACGGTATAAGTGGAGCCGCTAGGCCAAGTCGGGTGGTGTTAAGTGTGGGACGTGTTCAATCGGCAAAGCCGCATGGGTATGTCAGTCCTGCAACGTGATAGTTAAAGTCTTATTTATTGTTCTTTATTGCACCTTACGGACGAGCGGTCCTTTAACCTCAAGGTGGTCTCTTCTGTGTATGTGTAGTTGGTAAATTCAATCTGTTCATCTGTGCCTCGTGTGTTACGAGAAGGGGATCTTGTAATCCTGTCTGTTCATTTTGTGTATTCATGGACACCGGAATGGGGCTAGCATATAATTAATAACGACTCTGTTGAAACAGACGGACGACTTGCTACCAAAAGCTTTATGATGTCCATACGCTGCGCTAATGCAGCGAAACAAAGAAACTAGTTAAGCTGATCAGCTGTTTTTTGTCTAGTGCTCTCAAGTCGAAGCCAACCGCTGTGGCACAGCGGTTCTAGGCGCTTCAGTCCGGAACTACTACGGTCGCAGGTTCGAATCCCGCTTCGGGCATGGATATGTATGATGTCCTTAGGTTAGTTAGGTTTAAGTATTTCTAAATCTAGGGGACTGATGACCTCAGATGTTAAGTTCAAATGGTTCAAATGGCTCTGAGCACTACGGGACTTAACATCTGAGGCCATCAGTCCCCTAGACGTAGAACTACTTAAACCTAATTAACCTAACGACATCACACACATCCATGCCTGAGGCAGGATTCGAACCTGCGACTGTAGCAGTCGCGCTTTTCCGGACTGAAGCGCCTAGAACCGCTCGGCCACGGCGGCCGGCAGATGTTAAGTCCGATAGTGCTTAGATCCATTTGAACCATTCTTAAGTCAAATTTCTGTTTTAGTTTTGTCTCCGTTACCGTCTAACAGTCCCATCTTACGGACGGAATTTGGTACTGTTTCAGCGTGTGGATAACAGTACAGATTTTTTTGGGTTACACAAGTCTTTTGAGTACCTCTTCTGTAAGAAGTTGTCTGATCGAAGGCGTGTACTATTTGTTTTCATTACTTAAAAGGCCTTGCTGGGGCGGTTCTAGTAAAGATATTTGCTACAGTATTTTGTAGGACACCCCACTCTGAATAAGATTTAATTTTCAGTGTAATTGTTAGTGGTACACTAAACTATGTATATTTCAGTGTATTTTTTTTAAGGAAATGGTTCTCTGGTCGGCAGTTGCTGTTTAACTATATTCTGACTGATCATTTTTAAATTCTGCCAACAGCTGCTTTACTTAGGTTTAATAGTAAATCTTGTTGGTAATTGCTGTTTTGCTCATTGATCATTTTATTCAACTCTGCCAACAGTTGCTTTCCTTAAGCTGTAATGATAAATTCTGTTGGCCATTGCTGTGTTGCTCATTGACCATTCTGTTAAATTGTGGAAAGAGTTGATTTGCTTAAACTGTAATAGTATATCTCGTTGAAAGTTGCTGTTTTGCTCATTAACCATTTTATTAATTTTAGCTTCTGCCAGAAGTTTGCCTATCCTGAGTTGTAATAATAAATCTTGCTGGCAGTTGCTGTCTTGTTCGTTGAGTATTCTACAAAATTCTGCCAATAGTTGCTTTTTTAGGCTGTAACAGTAAATTTTGGTTGGCAGTTGCTGTTTAACCTTTTGCTCGTTTTGTTAAATTCTGCCTCCAGCGATTTGTGTAAATCATTATAATAAATTCTGTTGGCAACGTCGCTCGGATTTGTGGTGCCAACTGTTGCTTCTCTCAAGTGTGATAGTGAATCTGGTTGGCAATGTTACTTAATGTCGATTTCATTAAATTGCTGGTTGAGTTTTCCCTTCTATGGTTTGACTTCTGGCACCAGCATTCTTTTGCAAAGTCGTATTAATAAATTAGGATGGTATACGCTGTTGTTATCTGGTTTATTTTACACCTGTGAACTTCCCTGCCTGTTTAAATAGAGGAGGCTTGTTTAAATTTAAGTAAACTTATTTCGATCCAGCACCTTATCACTCAACACCAGCTCCCTATCGCTTTCAGTATCTACATATTTATTTCTCAACATAGTCACCCTGATGACGAACACAGTTCTCCCAACGAGGAAAGTTCAATTTTTAGAATTTTTTCTTTGAATAACTTGAAAACCGCTTCTTTGAGCGAAAATATTCTATAGTGCAAAGTTGAAGTCAATTAAATTTTCTAAAAAAAAATAGATCGTATTAATTTTTTCTCTGTGAATAATACTTTCCACGTTGCAGGGGACAGAAGCATCGCAAATTATTGAAAGTACTTAGCGCAGTGTATGGATTTGACAGTGTATGTGTAGTTCGATGCATCGCCAAAGGATGGCAAACTAACGAGAAAAACATTGTATCTCCATACGCGGCAATTACACGAATAGCGTGCGGGCATTATGTGACGTAGAGGCTACGGCAAATGGAAATGTGGACCGGTGCGGGAAGTTAAGTCCCCTGCGGTAGCGCGCAGCGGATTGATTGTTAACTGCGTAGTATTGTTTATGCCAGTAGCATATCGTTTATACCCAGTAGCATAAACGACACTACTGGGAATTACCTACTGAACTGTACGTCATATGTCTTCCTTGAGGAGGAAGAATGCTACACCAAACAGCCTATCCGTCTCGCAATTCGGAAATGGATAATTAATTATGTAAAGTTTCTTGATGAGGAGGTGATAGACATTCAGACTGACAGTGACGCGAATAGCATGTATACAAAACGTATAGCTGCCGACGTTAGAGGGCGAAGAGTCAGGAACACCAACGGCACCGTAAACTTTAAGCATGATGATGGTTCTGTAAGCACAGTATGAATAACATGCGCAGGTCTTGGCTTGTGAGTGTCTGTAATTTTTCATCCAGGGTGCTGCTCGAAAGTTTCACAGAAGGGCTTAATTTTTACGGACAGGTTACACTATCATAAAGCTTCAGGCATGACAAGCCCAATGGAAATCGAACAGATAAAGTAGAATTACAAAAGCACATACCCTCTTACGCGACTGTATGCTGTCATAGGGCGTATGGTGTTTATGAAAATTAGCCCTGCACGTGCTCCCTATGCAATTCCACTGAGTACCTAACGGGAAATTGTAGCCGTAGTCGCTCTGTACAACTGCGTATTGAGAGAAGTCCAATTAGTGCAATGACATAGGCATGCATCAGGGCCTGGCAGAAGGAGAAATGTGAATGAGAAAATTACAAGAGCAAAAGAGCTGATAATACACGTAACTCAATCGAGAACGTGGTATCCGCACCAGTGATGACATATAAGAAGTGCCTATGAAGGTGGAAGAGACTTTAGAGAAAGCAGCAGCGTATATGAAGTTATCGCAGGAATGGAGAGAAGCATAGCAAACAAAGTAAATTAATTGACGAAGCTATCGTCATCGATACTACTACCGAACAGTATCAGGAATATCAAAATGTGTCTCTGGAATTTGAAGACGACGTGGATGTGGCAGCAAGCGTTAGTGAATGTGAAGAACAATTAAAACACAGTGAAACTAGATGTTCTGAACAAACAGAAAGTAAATGTGATGCTGAATCTACGACCGATGAAGGCACCATGCTGGAAAAATACCTGGAAACTGGACGTGATACCATAACCACTAATACACAGCTACGTCTTCAAAGTAATTCACTGAGCAAGCACAAACCAACAGCACTTTGATCAAAACAGATACGGCAAACAGTAAAGAAGCTGAGTTGAGAAATCGTCACTCCAGTATGTAGTACTGTATCAAGAAACATAAGAATGGAAAAAAAAGACAGTGAAATCACGCCAATCTCTGTGTTGCACGCCAAGGAATTTCACGATCTGCTAGAAAAGACTGGCGTTAAAAATATTGTAATATTGTATTCTGGACAGACGAATCATTGGACCCACTGGATGAAGCCTCACTGCGACAGTGCACTAGAAAGTAATGATACTCGGACACAGAATGACATGAATGATATCGAAATGGCTTGTGGTAGGCACGGGGAGAAATGGAACTCAAATGAATATGTGAAGTACTGTCACACTTCTCCTTTTTGATGTGACTACTTCTTTGGTGAATGCAAGTGAGGATAAGTAACTGTTGGGAACTATCATACTGAATTTTAGAAGCCTTTTGTGATTGGACGGAAATAGAATTTGATCTCTTGTTTTTGACTGCTAATCCGTTTCCTTCTTTATTGCCGGCCGCGGTGGTCTAGCGGTTTTAGGCGCTCACTCCGGAACCGCGCGACTGCTACGGTCGCAGGTTCGAATCCTGCCTCGGCATGGATGTGTGTGATGTCCTTAAGTTAGTTAGGTTTAAGTAGTTCTAAGTTCTAGGGGACTGATGACCACAGATGTTAAGTCCCATAGTGCTCAGAGCCATTTGAACCTTCTTCATTTTTTTTAAGTACTATCGTATTATCCTCGAATAGGTCTTAACAGTTACAATAGCTTGCATTTTTCTGTTCATTCTAAATGGAACTGAGTGCTCTGTCAATATTTTTAGCAGTGTACAACCGAAGGATGTTCCAGTGTTTAAATGTATTTAGAGGTAATGGCACGAACATTTAAAGAATAAGATACACCATTAATAAGTTTCCTTAAAAATATTTATTTATTAGTGGTCGAATAGATATGTTACGTAAGGCTGAAAAGTTTGATCATTGTCCTATGGTACATCTTTGTGGTCCTGATTCCATAATAGGCCTAAACCTAAGAACATGACCTGTGGCTGTATGGTTTTCTTATGTCTGTAAACGCTGTATGCAGTAATAACTGTACGCCTATCTTACAGAGTTGATAACTGTTTCCAATATCTGTAAAAAGACGAGAAGAGAAAAATCATCTGGATGATGTTGCAATGGCTTTGAGTTAGGCACTGAGAGGAGTATAACACGAGTGACATGTGAATTAGAGGCACGCTTTTTCTAATCAGTGTGACAAATTCGACAGTGAAAGTAAGGGTTAGGTAATGAAAGGTTACAAGAATACAATATCGCATCTGTAAAGCTGTTTTGTGATTGCGTGGCAGTACAATGTGTTCTGTTATTTCTGACCACTAAATCTGTACCTTTTTTGTGTGTAATCGTGTACAATCTAAGAGTACCACATTGTTTACATGTACTTACAAAATGCACGAACATTTCAAGTATTAACATATGCTACCAATTGCTTTTCTTATAGCGACGAGAAAGATGTGTAGTGTGGGGCTCCAGTGTTTGATCATAGAACTTGTCGTAGATCTTCCTTTGTCCTATTGACATGAGACACGTGTTGCTGTACGGTTTTCTTACGTCTGTGAAAGTCTTACGAAGTAATGGCCATATTTATACCCTGAAATATAAATAAATGGTTTTAATAAATAAATAGAAAAAGATAGTCGATGTGGTTAAGGCACCCGCTCGCGATAAGCGGGAAATCCGGGTTCGAGTCCCAGTCGGGTACTAATTTAGTAAACCATACAGCTGATGTAAATCGAATTCGTAATTTGCGATACATTTCATAATTAAAAAATAGTGTTTTATTAGTTAAAAATTAATGTTTATTGATATATGAAGTGGTTTAAGAACAAATATTAAGTGTGTACACAACATGCAATGGCTCTGAGCACTACGGGACTTAACTTCTAAGGTCATCAGTCCCCTAGAACTTAGAACTACTTCAACCTAACTAACCTAAGGACATCACACACATCCATGCCCAAGGCAGGATTCCAACCTGTGACCGTAGCGGTCGCACGGTTGCGGTTGTAACGCCTAGAACCGCTCGGCCACCACGGCCGGCTCACAACATGCAAGTGCAGTACATAGGTATTAGTGGATAAACTGAGTTCTGAAAATGTGTCAGTCAGAAAGGAGTGCAGTGGAGTGAAACGTATATGTGTGAATGAAAACCGGTCGCTGGATTCTGGTTATGCGCTTTCCTCCTCCTCAGGCTTGCAAATTGAAGAGCTAGCAGGCGATTCCACACTCTCTCTATCCCAAAACGTAACAGCAGGTAACTAAGAGTGTTTCACGAGGTTTTACTGGTCCTTCCGCAGTACCCTGTATGAATCACTGGCGAGGCAGTGCATAGACATGCACGGGTGGGGGGGTGGAGGGGGGTATTTTCCACGTAGTGCGTAATACTATATGGAATAGAGGTAGAAATTACTAATAATTCGTACTAAGGCAAGAAGCACGTATGGACAGAATCTACGTAAAACTTCACTGCTAGAGGAGAAACTGATTCTTAGTCACCTTGTACGGCGGTTGAAGCCTTCTTCTGGGAAAGACGACCTCACCCGCTACTAGCACTGCTCGTTTTTCTGTTCACAGACAGACTATACCCGCCAACATTTCATGTTCAGTTCTTTTTTATGAGTAGAGAAAGCATTTTCACTGAACTCGGGTCTCGTGTTTGTTTCTATAGTACTTGTTTGCTGTCGTTAACTGCGCTATGTAAAGTATGTTCCTACAAACAATGACTGAAAAGTGTTTATTTCGTAAATGATGATGATGTCAGTTATTTAAGCAGTGTTGGTGGAATAGGGATGGGATTGGTGAATGTGGCACCTCGCTGCTGTCTGTCGTCTCGTTGACAGTGTGTTGTAAAGCAGTATAACCTTATTGTGCTCACTTGGTGCTTTCTTAGTGACTGAATGGTTCAAATGACTCTGAGCACTATGGGACTCAACTGCTGAGGTCATTAGTCCCCTAGAACTTAGAACTAGTTAAACCTAACTAACCTAAGGACATCACACACATCCATGCCCGAGGCAGGATTCCAACCTGCGACCGTAGCGGTCTCGCGGTTCCAGACTGCAGCGCCAGAACCGCGCGGCCACTTTGACCGGCTGTTAGTAACTGACTACAAAGTTACTGCGTTTCTCTCACCCTTAATTGTGCCACTTGTAGACTGCATAAGTCTCTTCGTTTAGGAATTGTTGGCGTTCAGGAATTTTTGGCGCTTGTAGAGTGGGCTACACTGAATGGAGCCACTTGCCATACATCCACAGAATACGTTGCAAATTTGGTGTAATATATCTGATGGAACGGGACTGATCATGTTCAGGTCTGAAACACTTACCTGCCGTACAGCATTTCTTTATTTACTTTGAAATATCTGACGTTTTACAACAGCTATGTGACCCACTTTTTGTTGCTAGGTGACCCACTTCCGTTGTCGGGGCGGGCTTATATAAGACTTTGGACCTTTACAGATGTTAGGACGGCTGAGGCTGCGTTGTGATACATTTTATACGCCTTATATTGTCAAAAATATTCCACCCACTCGTAGCGGAGACAACAAATAGACATTGTCAAACACATAATGACTGCACATTGCTCTTGGGGAAGGCTCTTTAGTGCGGCAGTCAGTTCATTGCCCTAGTTGTTTATTTTTTTCACATTCACAGTATTCATTTAAACAAAAAAATAACTACCCGATTTAAACAAGAGCTCAGTAATGTTATTTTGTCTACTCACGTTAAAGAACTGGGCATGGGATGGGGGGGGGGGGGGGGAGCTGTAGTCTGTGAACTGAAAAGCAAGCAGTGCTCGTGGTGAAGAAAGTTACACTCCACAGAAGAACACCACAGCTGCCGTACATGATGGCTAAGAGTAGTTTCCCCTATGGTAATGTATATTTACGTCGATTCAGTCCGTATGCGTTCCTTTTCTTAGTAGTACTAGTTACTTATATCTGTAGTCCAAGTAGCATTAACGCACTCTGTCGAAACCCTCCCTCCCGGGCATGTCTGCGCTACGTCATCAGTGACTCATAATGTGTGCTGCGGAAAGGTCAGAATAACGTTTGAAACACTTTGTAGTTGGTTCTCGTGACGTGGTGGAAACAGTGAGGACTCGACTGCTTGTTCTCCAGTTAGGAGACGTATGAAAGAGGTCAGTTTGGCTTTAGAAAAGGTAAAGGACCAGAGAGGCAGTTGTGACATTGTGGCCGATAATGGAAGCAAGTGTAAAGAATAATCAAGACACGCTCATAAAAATTCTCGACCTGGAAAAAGCTTTCGACAATATCAAATGTCGCAAGATGTTCGAAATCCTAAGAAAAATATGGGTAAGCTTTAGGGAAAGACGGGCGATATGTACAAGAGGCAAGAGGTAATAATAAGAGTGGACGACCAAGAACGATGTGCTCGGATTAAAAAGGGTGTAAGACCGGAACGTAGCCTTTCGCACCTACCGTTCAATATATACATAGAAGAAACAATGACGGAACTAAAAGGAAGATTCAAGAGTGGAAATGAAATTCAAGGTGAAAGGAAATTAATGGTAAGCTTCGCTGATAGTGTTTCTATCTTTAGTGACAGTGAAGAAGAATTACAGGATCTGCTGAGTGGAGTGAACAGTCTAATGAGTACAGAATATGGGCTGAGAGTAAATCGAAGAAACACGAAAGTAATGAGAATTAGCAGAAATGAGAACAACAACAAACTTAACAGCAGGAATGGTGATTACGAAGTAGATGAAGTTAAGGAATTCTGCCACCTAAGCAGCAAAGTAACCAATGACGGACGGAGCAAGGAGGACATCAAAAGCAGACTAGCACTGCCTAGAAGGGTATTTCTGGCCATTGGATGTCTGTTATTATCAGACACAGGCCTTGATTTGAGAAGAACTTTTTGAGAATGTACGTTTGGAGCACATCATTGTATAGTAGTGAAACATGGACAGTGGGAAAACTGGGCAAGAAGAGAATCGAAACATTTGAGATGTGGTGCTACAGAAGAATGTTGAAAACTGGGTGTACTGATAAGGTAAGGAATTAGGAAGTTTTGCGAAGAATCGGCGAGGAAAGGAATACATGGACAACACAGACAAGAAGAAGAGGCTGGACGGTAAGATATCTGTTACGCCATCGCGAAATAGCTTCCGTGCTATTAGAGGAAGCCATCGAGGATGAAAATTGTAGAGGAAGACAGAGACTGGACTATATCCAGCAAATAACTGAGGACGTAGATTGCAAGTATTACTCTGAGACGAAGAGGTTGGCACAGGAGGGGAATTCGTGGCCAGCCGCGCTAATTGCGCTAATTGTTGTGGCTGAAAATCATAGTCGTTTACATAGCAACAATAACTCTGTGGTGCTGCATAGAGATGTTTACAAATTCGAGTTACCTGACTGGCTGAGGTGTGTGGGCGAAGCTGCGGCGAATTAAACCTTTAAGAACGCTGCTTTTCCCGTCACTAGGATCCGTTGCAGTTGATGGTTAGGATGCAACTTTTAACCGTCCAGTTACTTACGTCGTTTTATTCCCCGCCAAAACATCCTAGCGTACATTTCATCAAGGTAACGCCCAGCCGCTCATTGCGAGATTTCTACAGCTTGTCTATGTGCTTGCCAAATTCTACCTTAGTCAGCAAGTTTGCCAGATACCTCCAGAACAGAGAACGTTTGCAGCATTGTGGGAAGGGCTCTGCAATCAGCTCGGAATTTTGACGATTAAACGGGCCAGTTGGGCAGAATTTGGCTGATGTCCCTCAGGGGAAGTTCAACAACTCTGTCAATCAATGCCAAGCCGAATTAATGCTTGCATAAAAACCGGAGGTAGACCAGTGACATATTAACTTGCTCAATTTGTGAAACTCTTTGCCTTGAATGACTCATCTAATTTCTTTGACACAGCAATCATTTGTTCCCCTGCACGTCTACATCGCTACCGATTTTCGTCCGCCGGCTGCGGTGGTCTAGCGGTTCTAGGCGCACAGTCCGGAACCGCGCGACTGCTACGGTCGCAGGTTAGAATCCTGCCTCGGGCATGGATGTGTGTGATGTCCTTAGGTTAGTTAGGTTTAAGTAGTTCTAAGTTCTAGGGGACTGATGACCACAGATGTTAAGTCCCATAGTGCTCAGAGCCATTTGAACCATTTTTTGATTTTCGTCCTATTCGGATAATTGCTTCGTGGTGCATCGTTCACACTTCTTAAAGTGTATAAAGATAGGAAAATACTGAGTGATGGGAGAAAAGAGACACGTGGAGAAAAATCCTATCATTAATAATTTTGAAAAAAGTTACTTCATGCTAAGAACGTCCTAGCCCTCAGCTATCTTTGACCTCTGGGGAATTCAGTACCCGTAAGACTCATGTGAATAGGGCGCGTTGGAATACAAATCTAGCCTTTTTCTTGCTGAAACGAGAAAAGTTTGGACAATAAATCAGTCAATAATTGCTTTGTATTACTTCTGAACTTGTTCCAGATTTGTTGTAGTTAATACTATTTTTTTAAAGAGTGTTATGAAGTCATTCCTATGAGGCACATTGCCTGTAATATTATTTCAAGAATATGCAAGGTTATCCACTATTAATCCCTAGTTTTATTTCGTTATACATCTATCATAAAGATTGCTACGTGCTAATTATACTTGTGTCGATCGGTCCGAGAGCGAAAATGTGATTTTACCGGAGTGGTGGAGGGCCATATCTCGAGTTCTATTAATCTGGAAATAAGAGGTCAAGTGTTTTGGATAGCTATCGGAAGAACGGGCGTACTGTAGGTGCCCTGCAGTACAGCGTCAAAATTTAAACACTACATACTTCCTCCTGCCCAAGCAAATTGAGAAAATCCGTTGGCTCTCTTGCGTTAGGTATCTTCTGGCGTGAGCCGTAGACAGCTCATAAAAGCACTATTTGTTCATGGGCGATTTATGAGAAAACCCAGAAAAATCATGATTTTTGTCTACAAGGAGTACCAGTTCTGAGAATGGCCACTACTATAATTTGTATTCGCGGAAAGTTGTAGAAATTTTCGCCATATGTTCTCCAGATAATGATCTCGGGACCTTGAAACTTTTGTTTGTGTATCATTATCCGTTGCACAGACCGAACATATGGCGTAAAACAGTGCCCGTAACAATGTCAGAAAACTTCTAGCAGCTAGGATACAAATTTATAGCCGGCCGAAGTGGCCGAGCGGTTCTAGACACCACAGTCTGGAACCGCGCGACCGCTACGGTCGCAGGTTCGAATCCTGCCTCGGGCATGGATGTGTGTGATATCCTTAGGTTAGTTAGGTTTAAGCAGTTCTAAGTTCCAGGGGACTGATGACCTCTGAAGTTAAGTGCCATAGTGCTCAGAGCCATTTGAACCGTTTGAACACATTTGTAAGAAAGAAGCTGTTAACAGGGCATATAGTACCCCTAACAGACACACTTCCTGCACAGCGACGTAGCATGCTTTATAACGTAGCATGCTCTCTACGAGATGGTTCCCTATTTTCAGTCAGAGACTTTTTGAAAAGACCATATTCGTCTTCTTTGTGCACATTCAATTGATCACGTACTACGATCGTTGCTATTTCATATTTCAGTATACGGGCTGGATATAGTAGTAGACCGTCATAGTCGGGGTACAACGATCTTGATAGACCAGTGCAACATACCGTTTGGTAAGGGCGCACACTCCTCCCTAGTCACTGCTTCCAGAGTAGCAAGGTGATCTGGCTTACACGTTCTTTATCAAATAAGCCTAGAGATAGAAATCTAATGGTGTCAGATCTGCACTTCTTGATACCCAGTCAACATTACGTAGATTAAAAGGGCCTGGACAGGCACTGTCAAGTTGTATCACGAAATCAGTGCAATATGGGGAGCGGCTCATCTTGCACAACTGCACATTGTCCATATCGTTCCAGATTGTAACAATGGCATGAACTACAGTTCGCAGCAAGTGCACATACCTCACTGCATGGCCGGCCGCGGTGGCCGAGCGGTTCTAGGCGCTTCAGTCCGGCACCGCGTGACTGCTACTGTCGCAGGTTCGAATCCTGCCTCGGGCACGGCTGTGTGTGATGTACTTAAGTTAGTTAGGTTTAAGCAGTTCTAAGTTCTAGGGTACTGATGACCTCAGATGTTAAGTCCCATAGTGCTCAGAGCCATTTGAACCATTTTGAACCTCACTGCATGCGCTGTTTCCCGAAGAATGAACAGACGAATATGAGTATCATCTCAAATACCATGCCACACTGTAGACGATGGACATGCCTACAATTTTTCAGTTGCAGCTGCAGAACTGTTTTGCCAGTGGCCCAGTAATAACAGTGATGGCGATTTATGAACACGTGGAAGACGGCTTCGCCTGACCACAGATTCTTACTGGCACTCCTTTTGCATCAATCGCAACTTGGATTTAGAAAAACTCCATCCTAACATCACACTCTTGTGGTGACAATGCTTGCACAAAGTGTGATTTCCATTTCTTGCACAAAGTGTGATTTACATTTTCCATTGGACCTAAACATATGATTTCACGAAAGAAATTTCTGACTTTGTCGCAGTGGGGCATTGAAATAACTGAATGGAAGCAGACGAAAATTTGTACCCAATCGAGATTCGAACCAGTATTTCCCGCTTCTAAGGTGGACACAAAAGGAGCTTGAAGCAGCGCTGAAATTATCCCCTTGTTGTCTAATTAGACGGCACATGGTGGCTGCTGGTGGCGACGTGGATTCGCATGGTCTTTCGCGGTCTCACAGTTGCCGGTGAGTTTAGATGAACGAGACATTCTTTGCCTGCTTTCGGCGCGTAGCTCCGACGTGCTGCGCTGACAGAATTGCGGCACGCACACTGCAGTCTATCTCGAACGATTTTACAGAAAGTATTCGGTAAAGAAAAAGGATTATTACTTTATTTACAATTTTGTTTGTCAGCTTAATGGTGAAATGCCAACCATCTCCCTAATGGTAATTCTTATTATGATATTCGCATGTAAGTAAGACACTTCGCAAGACTCGGAAGTTTCCAACGGAAACCTAGGGTGTGTATCTTACAGCACATGTTGATGCGTACGAAATTTAGCTAACGTATCCAATTTTTCTTTACACTTGGAAGGAGCTCTGTGTCTCCAATCTCGAGAAAATAAATTTTATGTACCGCATACACTTCCGATGTTTGAAATATTCATAATACAGGTCATATCTCCTAAACCGTTCGAGATATCGAAAGTAGACTTTGGCAAATGATAGCACAAAAAGAAGAGAGTATTTGTCCATATGGTTAACATGTGGAACTTTCTTGTCTATCCTGATGGAGCCGAAACTATAGATTTATTTAATTTTTTTATTTTTTTTTTTTTACTGTAGCTTTTAATAAGTCATCGACAGCTAGTGAAAAGAGAATTTTGCAGTATGAAAATGAACATAAAATTTCTTGTCTTATGTTACAGCGAACTGTCGCAATTAAGTCTTCCGGAAGTGATGATCGTGATAATAATGACTTTGGTATGTGCGGCGCTCGACGTCGTGGTTATTAGCACCCGTACAAATTCCCAATCTTTTCACCTTCCAGTCTAGCCACTTCCTGAATGGTGATAAAAGGATGAGGACAACACAAACACGCAGTCCTCCAGCGCAGAAAGCCCCAACCCGGCAGGGAGTCGAACCCAGGACTCACTGATCCAGAGACAGCAACTCTAGCCAGACCACGAGCTACGGACAACCGTAGGACAGTGACCTCTCTGATCACCAGTTGCTTGTTTAATACTAGGCATTATTTCAAAATGTTGTTGCTATAGCTATTGCAAGATGCGTCTGTGCAAACTATATTGAGTTTTGGCAAAATAAACATAATTAAACCTGTCAAAAAGAGAAATGTAGCTGTTACTTGTAGTTAATTATGCTATTTCACACGAGAAAAGGTTAACAATTCAGACAAAACTAAATCGCCAATTGTGTTGCAGTTTTGGCAGAATGCTGTAATCAGTCGTATTTTTAATTGGGAACGACTGAAATGGAAACTCACCAAAGGATTTTCTTCCTAGTCTTCGTACGACAAATATGAAAATAATTCACAGCAAATAGTGCACTATAGTTTATGTGCCAATGGACCAAAACCCTCAGCCTGGAGGAGTCCTACAAATACTTAATGACAAAAAGAAGCCTTGGGATAAATTTGGCTATGATAAAAAATTTCAGGTATGAAATGTTGCTAAGTAAAATTATTTTTATTTGCAAAGCTATTTTTGAATTTCTAATTTTTTTTCTCTGTCCTTGCCATTGTTATTGTGTCTATCTCTACGTCGTCCTGTGCACTGTAGGCCTACTGATTGTCTCTCTCACTCTCACAAACACACACACACTCACACATTCACACACATATCAAAAGAAAAACTGGGCCTCTATGGGTAACTTAACTAGAATTGTTTATTTTCAGATACTTAATTCCGAACAAGAAGATATGCTTGAACAATGCGTCATGAAGGCAAGGGACATATATTATGGTCTTTCCCCGAAAGAAGTCAGGCGGTTTGCGTATAGATATGCTATTGCATGCAACAATAAAATACCCCAAACTTGGACCGAGACCGAAATGGCGGGAAGTGATTGGTTCACAGAATTCTTGAAGAGGCACCCTCAACTCTCCATTCGGACTCCTCAAGCAACTAGTTTAGCCCGGTGCACCAGTTTCAACAAGCATAATGTAGAACTGTTTTTTAATAATCTCGACATAGTTGCAAAAAGATTAAAAGTGACCCCTGCGGACATCTGGAACAATTACGAAACTGGAGTAACTGCCGTCTAGCGTCCTAATCGTGTAGTCACTTGAAGAGGTTTTCGCCAAATAGGGCGAGTGACATCGGCTGAGAGAGGATCACTTGCTACGATCGCTTTTGCAGTTTGTGCGTTGGGTAATAGTGTGCCTCCATTCTTCATCTTCCCGAGGGTCAACTTCAAGCCTCATTTTATCCTTGACGGCCCGATTGGGTGTGATGGAGCAGCTCATCCTTCGGGATGGACGACGGAGACAAACTTTGCAAAATATATGAAACATTTTGTTCTACACACTCGCTCCTCAAAAGAACGCCCTTGTTTGGTTTTTGACTGATAATCACAGTTCGCATCTCGACTCTGAAGTTCTTGATTATTGTAAAGATAATGGAATCACCTTCCTATCTTTTGCGGCGCATTGTAGTCACAAGCTGTAGCCTTCAGACAGAAGTGTTTATGGGCCTTTTAAAAAGTTCGTGAACTCAGCATGTGATGCATGGGTTACCAATAATAAACGGCCTATGATTATTTGAGACATCCCGTCTATAGTGCGAATAGCACTTCCAAATGCTGCGACTCCCAATAACATAATCAGTGCATTTCGGGTAACTGGGATCAATACCTTTAATAAAAATATTTTTACTGACAGTGATCTTATGGCTTCCTACACTTCGGATAGGCCAGACCCAAACACTGAAAACAGTCCATCAACTCGAGCTGAGATAAATGTAAGACCGTTTCCAACTCCAGAAGAGGTCAGACCTTTTGGAAAAGTAGAGAAAAAGTATGGGAGCAGGGAAAAGGAAAAGAGTTTCTGCCATAGTGAGAGACACTCCAGTAAAAAAAGCCCTCGGGGAAGAACAAAAAGCTGCAAAAGAAAAGAAGGTGAAAGCATTGGAAAGAAAACTTAAATCACAGGCTAAAAAAGCACTTTTTGAAAATGAAAGTAGGAGCAATGGTAGAATGAAATTAACTAAATCTACTTCAGTAGGCCTAAAACACAAGAAGAAGCCAATGGAAGATGACGATGATGAAGATGATGATGACGATGAGGAATATGAAGATTCACTGTGCCTAAGGTGTCTCAAGCCTTTTTCAAACAGTCAACCTGGAGCACAATGGATTCAGTGCACAAACGGCAACCGTTATGCTCATTAGACATGCATGAAAAATGAAATCCGTGGACTATTTTATGAGTGTTATAACTGTGCTGATCCTTTGGATGTGGATAGTGATTAAAGTTGATTGGTTTGTATTAAGACACTATAGTTTCTAATAATTTTAAGCTTCCTCGTTGTCATAATAAAATGTTAAGCATTTAACTCTATATTAAACTTCATTTGATGTACATTAAAGTATGTGTCTTGATAACTATTCGTTTTACTTTGATATCCTAAAGTTATACTAGTTTAACTTATCAAAATACATGGGTCAACGTGCCCCAGCCTCTGGGCCAACTTACCCCGAGGTAGGGGCAGATTGCCCCACTTGACATATGTCCGGTAATTAATTTCTTAAAACTTTTTAACTCATATTTTCAAGGTTAATAATTGTAATCCAGATTCAATAAGACTGCTCTAAATATTTAGCTATAATCTCCTAGATCTAAATATTTTAAAACAATATAATTTTTTTAAAATAAGATATGGCCAACATGCCCCGGTCTTCCCTGCATTTTTTTAGAAGCAGAACGGCGCACTTTGAACGAATTGACCGAATGGGACTGAAATCCGTAGATGTGTTGTACATTTGCAGACAAAAAAATGATTACAGATTCAGAAAAATAGAATGAGCTTTACAGTCGGAGGAAGCAAATAACGCTTTCGTTCAACTCTGGCCCTTAATGGAAGCAGTTTTTCGGCTTGGCATTGACAGACGGAGTTGTTGAACGTCCTCCTGAGGGATTTCGCGCCAAATTATGGCCAACTGGCTCGTTACATCGTCAAAACCCCAGCTGGTTGGAGGGTCCCACCCATAATGCTCCAAACGTTTTGAAGTGTGGAGAGATCAGGCGAACTTGCCGCCAAAGTAGGGTTTGGCAGCCACCAAGACAAGAAGTAAGATTATCAAATAACAAGTGTCGAATACTATGAGAGGTAATTGTACTCATCGTAACAGGAAAGCAAGTCTAATAAACATGGATCCGAAAATGCGTAATGACTGATAATTCCAATAAATATGGTTTCGGAAATGCATAATTTCTGCGATAATCTCGCGTTTACAGGAGGTGTTCAGTGTGGCGTCCATTCATGACAATGTTCCCCTCCGCCCTCTGGCGTTAGGAGTGACGCACCCCTTGACGTATACCCGGTTGTTGTACTTGCTGGCACGTATTAAAAATGTGACCCTGTAGTATCTGCACATCATTGATTGGCGTGTCGTAGACCAATTCCTTCCAGTGTCCCCATAACCAAAAGTCTCGGGGACTGAGGTCTGGGGAGTGAGTAGGCAAGAGTGTGCCCTTCCCTCCAACCCCTCCGCACCAACCTGGCCAACCCAGCGATCCTGAAATGTCTGTGTCAAATATCTGCACACACTGCGACGAAGTTGTGCTGGTGCCCCACTAAGCATGAACCACATTTTTATTCGTTGTTGCAATGGGACAGCCTCCAGCAAAATAGGCAATACATTAATGTAAAAGTCCAGATAATGGGTCCCAGTTGTCGTTGCTGATAGCACGGATAACATTCGTTAATCTATTGAAGCCGTGGTCTACGGGTAGTGGCTTTGATTACTAATCAAAGCCTATTTGGTCCTGGGTTCGAAATCAACCACAACTTAAATTCTGAATAATAATCAGCATTGGCGGCCGAAGACTTCTGACATAGGAAGTCACCCTCATTCTTCCAACGGCCTTGTCAAAGAGGGCGGAGGAGTTGACAGAGGATCAAGGCACTCTTTTGTCCTTGGGGTGGGAAACTGACCCTAAAGGTGGAAGAATGAGCAATGATCAATAACATGACAATGTAGAAGGCAATAGAAGCCACAGCATTAAAGACACAAAACCTGTATCCACCGAACACGTGGCCTGTGACTGAAAAATTGTCAAGATGATCTCTCCAGTGGCAAAAGATTCCGAAGTAGTCCTGCACTCCGATCTCCGGGTGGCGACTGGCAAGGGGAAGGTGACCATGAGAAATATATTGAATAATCAACGAAAGGCTAACGTTCTACAAGTCAGGGAGTGGAATGTAAGAAGCTTAAGAGTGGTAGGGAAGGCAGAAAATCCGAAAAGGGAAATGGAAACGCTCAATATAGGTATTCTAGGAGTCAGTGAGGTGAAATGGAAAGAAGACAAAGATATCTGGTCAGATGAGTATTGGGTAATGTCAACAGCTGCAGAAAATGGTGGGACGTGAGTAGGATTCACTATGAATAGGAAGATAGAACAGAGAGTGAGTCACTGTGAACAGTTCAGGGATAGGGTTGTTCTCGTCAGAATCGATAGAAAACAAACACAGACAACGACAGTTCAGGCATATTTGGCGGCATCGCAAGCTGAAGGTGAAGATACAGATAGTATATGAGAATAATGAACGGGTAATCCAATATGTAAAAGGAGAAGAAAATCTAATAGTCGTGGGGGACTGGAGTGCAATTTTAGGGGAAGGAGTAGAAGAAAGGTTACAGGAGAATATGGGCCTGGGACAAGGAATGAGAGAGAGGAGATAGACTAATTGAGTTCTGTAATTAATTTCAGCTAATAATAGCAAATATTCTGTTCAACAACCACAAGAGGTGGAGGTACACGTAGAAAAGGCGTGATAATACGGGACGATTTCAATTGGATTACATCATGGCCATACAGAGATTCCCAGATCAGATACTGGATTTAAGTGGTACCCAGGAGTAGATATAGACTCAGATCACAATGTAGTACTGAAGAACAGTAAGCTGAAGTTAAAGAGATAGCAAAAATCAACAAGCAAAGAAGTGGGATACGGGAGTACTAAGCAATGACGAGTTACGCTTCACGTTCTCTAAGACTATAGATGCAGCAATAAGGAATAGCTCAGTAGGCAGAACAGTTGAAGAGGAATGGACATTTCTAAAAAGTGCCATTATAGAAGCTGGAAAGAAAAACATATGTACAAGGAAGGTAACTGCGAAGAAACCATGGGTACCAGAAGAAATACTACAGCGTATCGATGAAACAAGGAAGTACGAAAATGTTCACCGGAATTCAGGAATACAGAAATGCAAGTCGCTGAGGAATGAAATGAATATTAAGTGTAGGGAAGCTAAGACGAAATGGCTACGCGAAAAATGTGGAGAAATCGAAAAAGAAAAGATTGTCGAAATGACTGACTCAGTATATCGGAAAGTCAAAACAACCTTCGGTGAACTTAAAAGCAAAGGTGTCAACATTAAGAGTGCAACCGGAATTCCACTGTTAAATGCAGAGGAGAGAGCGGATAGGTGGAAATTGTACTGTGAAACGGAAGATTTGTCTGATGTGTTAAAAGAAGAAACAGGAGTCGATTTAGAAGAGATAGGGGATCCAGTATTAGAAGCACAATTTAAGAGAGCTTTGAAGGACTAAGAACAAATGAGGCGGAAGGGACAGATAACATTCCATCAGACATACCATCTGACTTTCGGAAAAATATCACCCATACAATTCCGAAGACTGCAAGAGCTGACAAGTGCGAGAATTATCGCACAATCAGCTTAACAGTTCATGCATCCAGTTGCTGACAAAAATAATTTACAGAAGAATGGAAAAGAATATTGAGGGTATGTCAGATGACGATAGGTTTGGCTTTAGGAAAGGTAAAGGCACGAGAGAGGGTATAAAGGCACATTTGCATGCCGAGCGTGAGTTTCCGCGGAAACGCGAAATATTAATTAAATAAATAATCAGTGACAAATAAATAAAGCCTATGGCACGCAACTGCAGCGCTGTGTCGCTGATAAAACAAAAGCACAATTACGTTACTCTTATGTTTGATTAAGAAAGAGAGAGCTCAGGTTGAAGTGGTGCGAGAAGCACGTATTTTTTTATTGTCTGGCACACCGCCATATTTCATGTTATAGAAGAATACTGCGAGTTGCAACCACACTAGTCACTCGATTCTGTAAAGAATTATATTTATAAAAGTAAGTAGGATTATGAACTGTAGGCTTATTCATTGAATATATCTGATTTAACTAACTGTGTAACTTTTTTATGTTTAGTAGACAATCACCTCTGTACGACGTATTGGCATGGCTGGCAAATTATTGTAATATTGAGATTTAGATTATGAGTCCGCACCTACCGCAGCAGTCTTTGGAAACGATTTAATTACGAAGTCCGATTATTCAGTTTTATTTCACGGTCAACTACGAGTAACATTGCCTTTACGAAAAAGCCATTGTCAAGCGTCTGATACCGAATAATTAAACGTCCACGTTCCAGATAAGCAAATACAATTGCAATCACAATCACCATCATACAGATAGAATAATTAACAGATTTAAAATAACATTTTTTTTAAATTTATTTTATTTATTTTATATTGGCGACTGCGTGTCGGACTTGTTATTTTGTCATTTGTTACATTGTTCTCTTTGTTTCATGTAAAAAATCAACTTTCTGGACCTGGACGTCAATGTATGAGAGATAACAAAATCTGAAGATATTTTCCAATTCTGAAATTTTGCGGGAAGACGCAATGAAACTTCCAGGAAAATAAGGTAAGACGCAGCATCTTTGCATTAGCAGGCTTGACCAGACGTATAATTCAGTGTATTAGCTTTTCAGTAAATTCTGTAGTGTTTCTTTTCTGCATAACAGTTTCAGTGATAAATTTCATTCTCAGTACTTTTCCCTAAACAATAACGTATGCAACAATACCAATACACGAGTGTACAATATGGCCGACTTCTGTACGATATCATGTAACATGGCCAGCAGCCATTACCAATAATCTCAAATTCAGTTCATATTTTTAAATTAACATACAGCCATTGTTGCTACGAGCGATTCATGCTCAACTACATTTTATTTTAAAATCAGTGTCAAAAATTTTCTTGAAACATATATCACGTGTGGCATGGTAATAACTAGAAAACAATACGCAAAAATGGAACAGCAAGGACGTACTATTCAGACGCAATCCGACTCGGACGGGAGACAAGTGTTAGAAAATGACTTTACGACAGCAACCGGTAGTGACGATTCATCAAACATTGACGCAAGTGTTGACGAAAATTTTGACGATAGGCCGTCCACTACAAAAATTTCAAAATCTCAATCAGAGCCCATGTTAATGCATGACGTCACGTCTAATGACGCGGCGGGGGCAGAGACCTTGCAAACGGTAAACATTGCCGACATGTTACAAATGCTAATGAAACAAAACGCCGAAAACATGGCAACCTTAAAGGCACAATTAGAGACACAAAATGAACAGTTAAAAACACAAAATGACGAAATCAAATCTGATCTCATAGCAATCAAGATAGGTAATGACACTTTATGTAAGCGTGTGGAACTTATAGACGCCACACTGACCAAACAGATGCCCGAACTCAGTACTAAATTTTCCCAGCTCAATACGAGACAAGAAAAGACTACAACTGACGTAGCACTTTTACAGACACAAGTAAAAAACCTTAATGTCACGTGTGAAGTTCTTACTGAACAAATTCAAACATATCCTTCAGTACATGACAATCTTGAAAAACGAATTACTGACGTACAGAATAAATTTGACAATGTTGAACAACACCTGACTGACATCTTACAATCTGATGTCACAGCTCATTTTCAAAATATTAATAAAGAATTTCATGATTGGGTTGAGAACAAAGACAAACATTTTGATAGATGCTTACGTGAAAATTTACCAACAATTGTGCACGACTCCGTAGCGCAATACATTACTAATAACAAACAGCTGATCAGTGACGCAGTACAATCCGTCACTGCACCCATGAGACAATTCACCGATCAACTACAGTCTGAATGTAACGAAAATATCAGTCAAAATGTACAGTTCAGAAACCAATATACATTCGAGTATGATACACACATTCCGCACACGACAAATACACAAGAACAAAACACACCACGACTACAACACATACCACGATGTGGAAACACAAACACAAGCTATTATCATGGTAAACCACAGCAACATTATCGTAATTACTCGCCAGCTGAACATACCAGTAATTACAGTGGAATAAATCCATATCACAATGCGAAGGAAGATGAAAGCTTAATGAAACACAGGCAATTTCAGACTTTTATCCCAGAAAAACGAACCATTCATCCGGTGATTTTTCTTAAATCTTTCAGTAACGCATTTCCACGCACTTGGAGTGACCGGAAAAAGATTTCATATATTGTCGGTTACATCCAAGGCGATGCAGCTGTCTGGGCATACAGTCAAGCTGACGTATGTACCACGTACAGTGAGTTTGAGCGTGCTTTTCTGAACAAATTCTGGTCGCAATCCGTCCAGGAGCGACTCAGAAGACAAATTTTAGAACCTGAAACTTTTAACAGTAAAAATGGTAACTTACGCAGATATTTTGAAAAATACTTGAACATGGGACATTTTTTAGACGAACCAGTCGCAACGCGTGATATACTCCGAGCGTTGAAGGCCAAATTGCCTTTCAACATTAAGGAAAAACTTCTACATATCCCGGATGACGATTCAGATTATTTTTTAACAGCTTTAGATTCGGTTGACATGTTACTTGAAGATCAGCGCTTCGCGCGGCAAAACAGCAGCCACAATGTTTACACTAGTGGTATGCAAAACATGCAGGCTTGCCAACACAATTCTGGCGCGCCCACAGTTGGATACGCGGTACAACAAAAACAGCAAACTCACATGCCGTCTCAGTACGGAAATCAAAATCAACACGCGTATTCCAGTACAAACAATAGTTACAACAGTAATAACATTTCATGCGGCAATCCATACAAAAGGCACCGCGGTAATAACTACAACGGTAACAACGGATACAAAGGTAATAACAAAAACACAAACAGAAATAGAAATAATAATAACTACGAGCCAAGACAGCATCATGGTTGGACTCGTAACGATCAGTACTTTCATTCAAACTCTGCTTTACCACAGCAGCCACCAGGAGAAAATTGGAGCATACCTTACGACCGACAGGTAAGTTATAATGCGCAACAGCAACAACAACCGCAAAAGTTTGGAGATCATAATAGGCAATATCCGAATGTGAATATAATAGAAATGACACCTGATGCACAACCTCAATCTGTGTCAGTACCTAGTACAAATGATAATCCAACAAACTAGAAACAGTCACTACTTTGCCCCAGGTCGTGGCTGAAGAATTCTTGGGGGGCGACTTCAATGTTAATCAGTTATTTGACACCACACTTGAACAACAGAATAATGATATGCCGAGTAATTCTAAACAAAAACTACCTGTTTTATTTATGAGATACAACCACAATAACAATATATCAGATGAACTTTTACAGGACAGTACACAATGTCGTTTAAACACAAATGAAATTGTTTTAGCATCTACTACTGGTGTAGTAGGTGGGATTCCAACTACTATTATCCTAGATACAGGTGCAGCTGTGAGCGTTTTGTCTTTTAATTTCTATAAAAAGATGTGTGAATTGGAACCTGTGCCTGAGTTTCCTGCCCAAAACTGTAAAATAACTACTGCACTAGGTAATAAGTCATGTAGGGTTACGAAGCAAGTTTTTGTAAACGTTAAAATAGGTAATGGAACCGTACAATGGCCATTCCTGGTTGTACAAAACCTTGTGACAAATTGCATATTAGGAATAGATATTATGAGCGAGAAGGACTGCATTATAGACTTCTCCAAAGGTAAATGTATTTTAAATGATAAAGGCAGTGTAATTATTATTGATTTGGACAGGAGAACTCTAAAGCATGACAAACACTGTACAGGGTACAAGGTTCAGTTAGTACTGGACAATGACATTCAAGACATGCAAACACACTCATCTGACACAGAGATAATGGACTTGAAAACATTGCTTGATCATAAGATAAGTGAAGCTACAGCTCTCAGTGTACATGAACGTATAAAACTACAGGAAGTGTTATCCAAATATTTACAAGTTTTTACCAAACGATTAGGTGTTATCAACACGTATGTGTACAAGATTGAAGTTAAGCCTCACAAGATCTTCTACCATAAGACATATAACGTACCGTTATCTCAACGACCTGCTGTGTGGCAAGAATTAAAACAAATGTTAGACTGGAAGGTCATTGAACCATCCACCTCACCTTATTGTAGTCCTCTACTTGTTGTCAAAAAATCAAATGGAAGCATTAGGTTAGTGTTAGACGCACGAGCTATTAATGAAATAATTTTACCGGTCCACACAAAACCTGAAAATTTAGAAGAGCAATTACAGAAATTTCTAGATGCAAAATATTTTTCCACAATAGATCTCGCTAATTCGTTTTGGCAGGTGGGTATCACTCCTGATTCTCGGAAATATACTGCATTTATGTTCGGGGGGCAAACCTATCAGTTTTGTGTTCTACCCTTTGGACTGAATGTCAGCTCTGGGGTATTCATTACAGCCCTGGATACCGTGCTTGGCGACGATTTAGTTGAGACAGTCACACACTATGTAGATGATATACTGATAGCTACACAATCTTGGAATGAACACGTTGACACTCTTCAAAGAATTTTAGAAAAATCTGCACAAGCTGGAGTCACAGCCAACCTAAGAAAATCAAAATTTGGTTGCAGTAAGATAAAGTATTTAGGACATATCATTAATTCACAGGGCATACGTCCGGATCACAGTAAATTAGATGCTATCAGAAACTTTCCTAGCCCTCGAACTAAAAAGCAGTTAAAATCATTCCTTGGGCTATGTTCATTTTTCAGACGTTTTTTGCCACAACCACTTTTGAACAGTAAACATCTGCTAAATCTACTCAGAAAGAATCAAGTTTGGATCTGGTCGGAACAGTGCCAGAATGACTTTAATACAATTAAACATGCTTTAGTGAATGCTAACATATTGAGCCATCCAGATTTCAATTTAGATTTTTGTATGACTTGTGACGCTTCACGTACTGGCTTGGGCTGTTGCTTATTTCAAGTTGTAAAGAATAAAGAGGAGGAACAGATAAGAATTATTGGGTTTGCGAGTCGCACTCTAACTGAATGTGAGCGTACATACTCCACTACTGAGTTAGAAACACTTTCCATAGTATGGGCATTCAAGAAATTCAATTATTATTTATTTGGAAAACATACGGTAATTTACACCGATCACCAGGCCCTGACATTTTTGTTAACTTGTAAACTTGTACATCCTAGACTATCACGATGGGCAGTTACACTTCAGAACTACTCTTTTGAAATTAAGTACATAAGAGGTAAGGACAACACCATTGCAGACACTTTGTCTAGACTTCCACAAGGTATGAATGATACCAACAGTGACTTAGAAAATATAAATGACTACAGGATTCTCTTAATGCAAGACAAGCAGTATCACCAATATTATATTGATATGTGCAGAAACATGGCTGAATTACAAAAATCTGATCCTCACTGGTATAAGATAATAACATTACTGGTAGAAAAACACAATCATCCTTTGACTAAGTATTACAAGTTACACAATGATGTGTTATTTTACCGCCGACATCCAAATGCTACTAACTGGTGTGTATGCATTCCCAAAGAGTCTGAACGTAATCTAATTTGGCACACACACTTAGTTTGGGGTCATTATGGGACGAAATAGTGTTTGGCAAAGCTCAGCACATACTGTTATTTTAGCAATATGAGAAGAAAAATTTACAGGGAACTAAAAACATGTGTCATATGTCAAAAATCAAAACCTCAGAATTTATCCACAAAAACAGATTTACATTCTATTTTACCCAGTAAGCCCCTGGAAATTCTGTGTACTGACATCAGTGGACCGCATCCAGCAAGCTCTGGAGGCGTCAAATATATCTTAGCTTTTTACGATATATTTTCTAAACATGTAAAACTTTATGCTTTAAAATCCGCCACTGCAAATGCTATAATACGAAGATTCTCAAGTGATTACCTGACGCACGTGGGAAAACCTAAAACAATTCTATCAGATAATGCAGCATACTACTCTGGGTACAAATGGAGAAATTTCTTGAAGGACAATAACATCAAAAGTATATTTATTTCGAGGTTTAGTCCACAATGTAACGCGACTGAGAGACTTTTCCGAGAATTAAACCGTTTCATGAGGACCTATATTTCATCAAAACATACTAATTGGGTGTCCTACCTAAGTCTTTTCGAAGACGTACACAATAACTTAAATATTTACGATACGAATTACACACCTAACGAGATCATGTTCAATTGCAAACAGAACGATCAGTGGATAGAACCATTACCTAAGTTGTCAGACAAGGAAATCACACCTGAACAGAAAATAAAAGAAGTATTGACTACATTGACACATCACGCACAAATACGAAACAAACATCACAGAAACATAATAAAAAGAAAATTCGAGGTAGGAATGCTTGTACTACTTCGTACTCATCATAAATCTGTAGCACTCAAACGACGCAACGCTAAGTGGCGTCTGCTATATGAAGGACCTTATATAATTGTTAACATACCTCATCCTGGTGCGTATCTGTTACAACATCCTAGAACTAACAAAATTATTGGGCTATACGCACACCGAGATCTTAGAGCATTTCATGCTGAATAATGTCAAAGTCATACCCATCAAAATATTGCTAAGCAACTCGAAAAACTCTGTTGTTACAACACAGATAATAAGTAGTATAGAAATTTTCATTTCAGCGGTTCCAGTGACGCAGTTGAAGACAGAAGAACTCTTCTTTCAGCGCGCGCCTCCACCTGAAAGACGGAATATTAAAGTAAAATTTATGATTACGTAGCAGTGGATGACATATTAATTTTCACGGAACATTTGTTACTGAAGGTACCACTGACTTGGTGTGACACCTGACGAACTGACAGACGTCATCTGTGAAGCGATCTTTTACTTTGAGAAATAGATTAGACGCACATCTCTCAACACGAAAAGCATCTATCAGTAGTCAAGGCCACACAGACACTCAACACACACGCACAAAACGCGAGGAATCGAACATTTTCTCTCTCTTACTATTTTGAATATTTATTGAGTAGTGAAAACGCCTGGTCTTGCCTACTGATGTAATGAATGTTGTGTCTAACCTATCTTAATTTCAGATGACATCACAAAAAACGTCGATAATATCCCAGCAAAACCGCTAAAGAGGATGTAAATATCTGCAATTCATGTAATCAAATGTGACACAATGTAATAACCTATAGCGATGTAATGATGATGTAAACATGTTTATGTGCAACTGTATTATGTTTATGCTAAGAAAATATGTGACGTGTGTATGTATAATTACTTATTTTTTTAACTGATGTATAGTGCAACTGTTACTATGTAAAAAATTTGAACAAAACGAGTGCCAAAAAGACATTGCATAGTGAACCACTGTTCACGGATATTAACGAACATTACTAACTCTGCAACTACGCGGAAACCTATGTGAAAGAAACTGTTAATGCCATTCATTATGCAGCGTATCTATGTAAACGCGATGAACGATTTCCTTGATTAATAACTACGAACATTTAGGTGAGCTATATTCAGCAAAAAACTGAAAATGTGAAGTGCATAATTCGTGCATCGTCTAGTGATATTACTACAGTACCCAACTTCAAGATGTTAACTGGATTAAATGGACACAAAGTGCCTGTCAAGAAAACAACACGACGGGTGGAAGAATTTTGGTTGGAACTTCAGGGAATGAAATGTTCTCGAAATGTGACGGACACTCTTACCTGGACTGTCTAAGGATCGACGCCAGCTATGTGCCGTCCGAGGTTCTGCAACCAAGCTTCCACGGAATGTAAAAAACGAACTGCACGTGGACCAATTACTCGACGGGTCACGTCTGATCTGTAATAAGCAATGCTTTTAGTCACAACGAACTGCATCACTACGACTATAATGGAAATGAGAAATGGACACGCTTATGTATTAATCACGTTGTTATACAACGATGTTACTGTGATCAAAAAACTTTACCACGACGATACTAACCTGTAAAAAATTATTGTGCAGCGGATGAATATGAACTGTAATAACGACACGATGTGTATAGGTCAACGCACCTGAAAAATACGGACATTTTTCTTTGAAGTATTTCAAAACAATACTATGTAACTAAGAACATTCAACAATCTAAGTTGTATTGTGTTATAACAAATATTGTAAATTTAAAACTAAGTTACCTGTCATAGAATGTAGTCTTCATATGTAATCTTGGTTGAATATTTTCTTTGTGCAAAGACTGAAAAACGCGCGCACACGAACAATATGATCTGCAATACTGTGCCGCGTGATCTAACTGTACGATATAACGGCAGTGCCGCAGTTACACAGACGCTTCTGCGCATGCGCGCACTCTATCTGCCAACATTAGAACTTTTACGGCGCACCCGCGTCATTCAAATTTTGTATATAATGTGTATAATGTGTAATGTAAGTCATGTAAATAGTTGTAGATAACTTAGATTTTCTTGTGCCTTTAAGTGAATTGCTCGCCTGCAGGTGTGTCCTTTCGCCTCGCAATTCAGGGGGCAATATAAAGGCACATTTGCATGCCGAGCGTGAGTTTCCGTGGAAACGCGAAATATTAATTAAATAAATAATCAGTGACAAATAAATAAAGCCTATGGCACACAACTGCAGTGCTGTGTCGCTGATAAAACAAAAGCACAATTACGTTACTCTTATGTTTGATTAAGAAAGAGAGAGCTCAGGTTGAAGTGGCGCGAGAAGCACGTATTTTTTTATTGTCTGGCACACCGGCATATTTCATGTTATAGAAGAATACTGCGAGTTGCAACCACACTAGGCACTCGATTCTGTAAAGAATTATATTTATAAAAGTAAGTAGGATTATGAACTGTAGGCTTATTCATTGAATATATCTGATTTAACTAACTGTGTAACTTTTTTATGTTTAGTAGACAATCACCTCTGTACGACGTATTGGCATGGCTGGCAAATTATTGTAATATTGAGATTTAGATTATGAGTCCGCACCTATCGCAGCAGTCTTTGGAAACGATTTAATTACGAAGTCCGATTATTCAGTTTTATTTCACGGTCAACTACGAGTAACATTGCCTTTACGAAAATGCCATTGTCAAGCGTCTGATACCGAATAATTAAACGTCCACGTTCCAAATAAGCAAATACAATTGCAATCACAATCACCATCATACAGATAGAATAATTAACAGATTTAAAATAACATTTTTTTTAATTTATTTTATTTATTTTATAAGGGAATTCTGACGTTGCGATTGATAAGGGAAGCAAGACTAAAGAAAAATGAAGACACATTCAAAGGATTTGTCAACCTGGAAAAACCATTCGACAATATAAAATGGTGCAAGATATTCTAAATTCTGAGAAAAATAGGGGTAAGCTATAGGGAGATACGGGTAATATACAATATGTTCTGGAGCCAAGAGGGAATAATAAGAGTGGACGACCAAGAACTAAGTGCTCGGATTAATTAGTGTGTAAGATAAGGATGTAGTCTTTCGCCCCCACTGTTCAATTTGTACATCGAAGAAGCAATGATGGAAATAAAAGAAAGGTTTAGGAATGAAATTAAAATTCAAGGTGAAAGGATGTCAATGATGGGATTCGTCGATGACATTGCTGTTCTGAGTGAAAGTGAAAAGAATTACATGATATGCTGAATGGAATTTCTTTTAACAGTGTAATGAGTACAGAGTATGAATTGAGAGTAAATCGAAGAACGATGAGAGTAATGAGAAGTAGCAGAAATGAGAACAGCGAAAAAGCTAACATCAAGATTGATGGTCACAAAGTAGATGAAGTTAAGGAAATCTACTACCTAGGTAGCAAAATAAACAATGACGGATGGATCAAGGAGGATACGAAAGCAGACTAATACTGGGAACAGGAATGCCTGGCCAGGAGAAATCTGCTAGTATCAAATATAGACCTTAATTTAAGGAAGAAATTTCTGAGAATGTGCGTTTTTAGCACAGCATCGTACGGTAGTGTAACGTGGACTGCGGGAAAACCGGAGTAGAAGAGATCGAGGCATTTGAGATGTGGTGCTACAGACGAATGCTGAAAATTACGTGGACCGATAAGGTAAGGAATGAGGAGGTTCTGCGCAGAATGGGAGAGGAAAGGAATATGTGGAAAACATTGACAAGGTGAAGGGACAGAATGGTAGGACATCTGTTAAGACATTAGGGAATGACTTCCTTGGTCCTGGAGGAAGCTGTAGAGGCACACTCTGTATATTTTCGGATGGAATGCAGCGTTCAGTAAGTTGTTCGACATGCATCGCATGTTGGCTTAACCATCGTGGAATATCGTTCCATTCCCTGCCTGCAATAATGGATCCCCTTTCACTGTTCATGCCATTCGTATTCCACTGCATCAATAATCTAGGTGTGATGGCAGCGCAACTCAAAATGATAGTACGGATGTACGAGACTATTGGAATTGCTGTGTCTGACAACAACACGACATAGGAGTATGTACATAGACGAACGTAGATAGTAAGAAATGAGCGACTAACGTCAACAGGAAGACAGGCCACACCAGTGATAACTGACCGTGAACGACACACGTAAAATGGCCCGTATTTCAGTAATTTGTTGTTTGCGAGCGTATATTTACAAGACTTTTCTTCCATCTTTGTCTAGTGCTGCCTACTGTAAGAATCCCTGTTTATGTGTATAAGTCAATAGTTTCGATGAAGCTTGTGGTTATCTGGCATCATTTACGAGGCGACAGCTGTTTCTGCGGATGGCCACGACTTCCTCAGGCGGAGGTCAGCGGCTGCGAGTCCCAGAGGCAGTTCCTCTGGGTCCAGGTAACCGTGCGGTCGCCCCACCCGTAATCACGTTCCCTGATTGAAGTGTGACAAGCGCCTCTCCCCGGAGACGTGAGGCAGAAGCAGCTTTTGTTTTCGTTTTCTTATGGCGCTTTCCGGTTGTCATCCAATCAGTGTTTTTGTCGCAACCCTGTCGATTCCGATCAACAGAAACCACAAATCAATGCTATTATTTTTTTTCTCGCCCCCCCCCCCCCTCCCTCCCTTCACCACCATCGAGGATGGCGACACAAACCACAAATCCCGAGATAGACGGCAGTAATTTGAGCTGCGTCGGTTTTTCCCACTGACTAATTTGCAGGGAAGGAAAACCACAATTTTATGAATGAATTTCCGTATGGGAGATTCTACTGCTCGATATTTATTTATTCCTTATAGCGGTATGCTGAATATACGAATGTCGAGAAAATGGCTTCGCTTTCAAAAATGCTACAGAATCAATCAGTGAGTGAATGTTATTCTTTCTTATCCCGTGCCTGTCTACGACAAGAAATAGAATACAACAGATTTGCGTCAGTACGTAAGGTAACTATTCCCGTCGAAATGATATTTGTTACATTTTCTTTCCCCAGACGCTTATTAAATTGTATCGTCGTATACACGTAAGCACATGTGCAGCACAGGTTTTAGTCAATATCCTGTCACGCCACTATATTTGTATACAATAAAATTACGCTCGACAAGCTTTCTTTTTTCGTTCCATATTACCAATCGAAAGCTATGAAGATTGCCCACAACATATTAATTCTGTCAAGGCCAGTAACGTACTTATAGGGGCAGTTGAACGCAATGGACAGCGTCTCGAAAAGATGATATAAGTATCAACAAAGGTAAAACAATGGAAATGGAATAGAATTATATTAACTCACGCGATGCTTAAGGGATTACTTGGTTAATCAGGAGGAAAGGTACATGTTTTGAGAGGTGATAGTGATTCTGACCAAGAAACTTCGTATGGGTAATATGCCATATTCCGAATGGATTCCGAGCAAGAACACATTTTGTACAATGTTGTTTATTTTCTGTGTTATTCAAAAATTGTCATTGCTTACTACGTACCACATTAGTGCAGAGGAAGATGAGACCAAAAACTTGACACGGAACAGTTTTGGTCTGTCAAGTCGGGAAACTACCTCAAACTGGCCTACAAAAACTACCTAAGCTACACCGCATGCGCGTCGCGTGATATTTTCGATATTCTCGTGCTCTCTTCGCGCACGCTGTTAATACTAGGAAAAAAGCGGTTGGGGCCATTTTTTTTTTGGTAGGAAACCTCATGCAGATTTATACTGCGATACGTCTTCGCTAGAGGGTACGGTTTCCGAACTATTCAAGAAAGACGTACGGAAATCATTCGAAATAGCGCATATGTCCATATGAAGTTTTTTGTTCAGAATCATTAATACTATCACGCCTCAAAGTATGTAAACTACCTTTCCTTCTGACTCAAGCTATATGTTAGGAAATGAGGCACTAGAACGAGTAAAGTTTTGTCATTTAGGCAAGAAAATAACTTCATGGTGTAGAGAGGACAGTAGATATAGATTGGTAATTGGGGACGAGCGTATCTGAAAAGGCGAAACTGGTTAACATCAATATAAATGTAAGTGTTGGCAAGTCTGAATGTATTTGTGTGGAGTGCAGCTTTTTACGCAAGCGAAACGCGGATTACAACTAGTCCAGACTAAAAGGCAATAGAAGCTTCAGAAATTTAATGCTGCAGACGAGTGCTGAAGATAAGACTTGTAGATCGAATAATGGAGTGGTACTTAACCGAAATGGGGAAAAAAGAAATTAATGACAGAATTTAACTGTTAGAGGAGATCAGTTGCTAGAACACATCCTGGGGGATCAAGGAGTCGCCAGTTTGGTGTGGAGGAAAGTGTGTATGTGTGTGTATGAAGGGGCGGATTGGGAGTGGAATGAGGTACAGTAAACGGAGATCAAGGGTCGAGTACAGTAAGCAGATTCAGATGGATGTGGGTTGCCGTAATCATGCAGAGATGAAGAAGTTTGTACACTATAGACCAGTGTGGAGAGCTTCATCAAACCAGTCGTCGGACTAAAGAACACAGCAACATCATTACCTCGTGCTCTGCAAGACTCATCTGTAACCGAGAACCCACTGGTGCCAAAGAATCCCTCTTCTCCTCTTATGAGAATTCGAACCATACGGATTATCGTACATTCGTAGAAATACTTAGTACCTGTTTTGTGAAAAAATCCCCAAACATAGCTCGGAGTGAAAACTCTATTGCTTACCAGGCAATATCATTCCAGATGAGCAGTTGTCTCTGAAACGTATTGCTGTTGGGGACGGAGCAACCGAGTTAACGGGACGAATCCGTAGCACGTAATACTTCATGCGAGTAAAGAGCTAGTTGTGTTTCACAGTTACCATGTTTTCTAAATCCATGTTGACTCTGTGTCAATAGACCGTTTTCTTCGAGGTAATTAATAATGTTCGATCACAATATATGGTCCAAAATCCTGCTGCATAACGACGTTAATGATATGGGCCTGTAATTTAGTGGATTACTCCCACTACCTTTCTTGAATATTGATGTGACCTGTGCAAATTTCCTTTCTTTGATTACGGATCATTCGTCGAGCGGACGGTTGTGTATAATTGTTAAATATGGAGCTATTGCATCTGCATACTCTGAAAGGAACCTAATTGGTATATAGTCTCGACCAGAAGACTTGCTCTTATTAAGTGATTTAAGTTGCTTCACTACTCCGAGGATATTTACTTCCATGTTACTCATGTTGGCAGCTGTTCTTGATTGGAATTCTTGAATATTTACTTTCTCTTCTCTTGTGAAGGCATTTCGGAAGGCTGTGTTTAGTAGCTCTGTTTTAACAGCATTGTCTTCGATAGTATCTCTATTGCTATCGCGCAGAGAACGCATTGATTGTGTCTTGCCGCTGGCATACTTAAACAAAGGCCCAGAATCTCTATGGATTTTCTACCAGGTTTCGAGACAAAGTTTCGTTGTGGAAACTATTATAAGGATCTCGCATTGAAGTCAGCGCTAAATTTCGAGCTTCTGTAAAAGATCGACAATCTTGGGGATTTTTCGTCTGTTTAAGTTTTCATGTTTGTTTCGTTGTTTCTGCAACAGTGTTACGACCTGTTTTGTGTACCAAGGACGATAAACTCTGTCATTTGTTAATTTATTTTGTATAAATCTCTCAACTGCTGCTGATAATATTTCTTTGAATTCAAGGCACATCTGGTCAACACTTACATTGTTAATTTGGAAGGAGTGGAGATCGTCTCTCAGGAAGGCGTCAAGTGAATTTTTATCTGCTTTTTGAATAGGTATATTTTTCGTTTATTTTGGAGGATTTGGGGGTTACAGTATTCAATCTCTTTACGACCACCCTGTGTTAACTAATCCCTGCATCCGTTTTGATGCTCGTTATGAACTCATAACCATTTGTTGCTAAGAGGTCAAGTGTGTTTTCACAACTGTTTACTATTCGCGTGGGCTCATGAACTAACTGCTCGAAATAATTTGCAGAGAATGCGTTTAGCACAATTTCGGATGATGTTTTATGCGTACCTCCGGAATTAAACATATATCTTTGCCAACATATCGATGATTAATTAAATTCACCGCCAACTATAATCGTATGAGTCGGGTACGTTTTTGAAATCAGACTCAAGTTTTCTTTGAACCTTGTAGGAATTGTATCATCAGAATTGCGATCCATTCAAAATATCTTGTATAAATCTGCCCTTTTGCTAAGTTGGCACCACAACGACATTACAAGCCATCTTATAAGATTAACTGCCACGGCTGTTAGAGGCAGTTAGTCACTAGCGGTAGCAGAGTGACGACTTATTGTGGTATGGTTGGTCAGCTGCGTGAAGAGTTTGACAAAGCACTGAAAGACCTGAGTCGAAACAAGGCCCCGGGAGTAGACAACATTCCATTAGAACTACTGGCGGCCTTTGGAGAGCCAGTCCTGACAAAACTCTACCATATGGTGAGCAAGATGTATGAGACAGGCGAAATACCCTCAGACATCAAGAAGAGTACAATAATTCCAATCGCAAAGAAAGCAGGTGTTGACAGATATGAAAATTACCGAACTATCAGTTTAATAAGTCACAGCTGCAAAATACTAAGGCGAATTCTTTACAGACGAATGGAAAAACTGGTAGAAGCCGACCTCGGCGAAGATCAGTTCGGATTCCGCAGAAATGTTGGAACACGTGAGGCAATACTAACCCTACGACTTATCTTAGAAAATAGATTAAGAAAAGGCAAACCTACATTTCTAGCATTTGTAGACTTAGAGAAAGCTTTTGGCAAAGTTAACTGGAATACTCTCTTTCAAATTCTAAAGGTGGCAGGGGTAAAATACAGGGAGCGAGGGGCTATTTACAATTTCTACAGACACCAGATGGCAGTTATAAGAGTCGAGGGGCATGAAAGGGAAGCAGCGGTTGGGAAGGGAATGAGACAGGGTTGTAGCCTCTCCCCGATGTTATTCAATCTGTATATTGAGCAAGCAGTAAAGGAAACAAAAGAAAAATTCGGAGTAGGTATTAAAGTCCATGGAGAAGAAATAAAAACGTTGAAGTTCGCCGATGACATTGTAATTCTGTCAGAGACAGCAAAGGAAGAGCAGTTGAACCGAATGGACAGTGTCTTGAAAGGAGGATACAAGATGAACATCAACAAAAGCAAAACGAGGATAATGGAATGTAGTCGAATTAAATCGGGTGATGCTAAGGGAATTAGAGTAGGAAATGAGACTCTTAAAGTAGTAAAGGAGTTTTGCTATTTGGGGGGCAAAATAAGTGATGATGGTCGAAGTAGAGAGGATACAAAATGTAGACTGGCAATGGCAAGGAAAGCGTTTCTGAAGAAGAGAAATTTCTTAACATCTAGTATAGATTTAAGTGTCAGGAAGTCATTTCTGAAAGTATTTGTGTGGAGTGTAGCCATGTATGGAAGTGAAACATGGACGGTAAATAGTTTGGACAAGAATAGAATAGAAGCTTTCGAAATGTGGTGCTACAGAAGAATGCTGAAGATTAGATGGGTAGATCACATAACTAATGAGGAGGTATTGAATAGAATTGGGGAGAAGAGGAGTTTGTGGCACAACTTGACAAGAAGAAGGGACCGGTTGGTAGGACATGTTCTGAGGCATCAAGGGATCACCAGTTTAGAATTGGAGGGCAGCGTGGAAGGTAAAAATCGTAGAGGGAGACCAAGAGATGAATACACTAAGCAGATTCAGAAGGATGTAAGTTGCAGTAAGTAATGGGAGATGAAAAAGCTTGCACAGGATAGAGTAGCATGGAGAGCTGCATCATACCAGTCTCAGGACTGAAGACAACAACAACTGGTCAGCTGATACGAGGCGGGATATTTTCGTTTCGGAGCCATGATATGGTAGGAGCAGTCATTGCGGTCACGTTGAAGTACTTTAGACTGATGGTTTTATTTGTGTCGGAGGTTAATAACAACAAACAAACGTTTCGTGAAGTCTATTTGTTATTGAAACAAACACTTGCTAAGACATCACATGAAACTGTGGAAGTGCAGCACTGATCAAGAATGCTACAAGATAAGTGTGTCCATGGACGTAGTGAATTTGAAAAGCTACTGGAGGGGGCGGGGGGAATTCCATTGTATGCTGGAAGGTAAAAATAGGTAGATCTCAGTATGGGTTACTATACATACCTTCTTTTATTTGTTACAGCACGAACTACATGTGAGTTTAGCTTAGGGACACTCACCTATGACGGAGGGGAGATTTATTTTTGGCAGTCAGCATAATGAGTGGCCCAAAAATCACAATGTTAAGCCTGTTCGAACGTGGATAGCTGGACAACCAGGAAAAAAAATCTCTAGTAACTCAAGTCCACAGAGTGCTCATTCTAACACTACGTCTACTTCTATCGCACCACTTCTTCACCAGAGTCATGAGCCTTCATGTTGTCCTCCAAGTCTTCCTTTGTCCTTGGTCCTTTGTCCTTGGCTCCAAATTTAATATTTACGTTTAAGTGCTTCAGTGCTATATTTCTCTGGTGCTATATGTCTCATTACATCTATTTGTTCAAAGTACTGTGTATGATATGCGTAGAACAAAGTTTGGTAAACATTGCAGGAGGCCTGATGACGATGTTAGAAATCCCAATTTCGCAATTTTGGAACACTGATTCCCACAGAACTCGGGTATACCGATGAATAACTTAAGTCCTTAACACACAAGCAAGTATTCAAAATCATCAATACCACGACTTCTCTAAGTGAATATTTAGTTTTCTACAAGGGCTGATAATTAGTTTTTCTGGTACTGAATACTACTTTAAGTTATTTGCGGTGGTTTCTCTCGTATTTAAAGGTCATACTTTTTCCTTGCTTGGTTCATCCTTACCGATAGCCAGAATTTCCGACAGAAAATCTGGGTAAGATGGTTCTTGAAAACACCATCTTATGCAACACTACCTGCGTATTTTGGATTATTATTTATCTATACCGGTTTCTATATCTATGCGTTATATTCATTTTCATATCTATAAAGTATAATTCGAAGTTTTCGTTGGCTTTATATTTTTGGCTCGAACAGTAACATATTTGTTGGGCCTGTTGTAATTTGAACTACAAAGATAGGTGATAAGGAGAGGGGGAGATGGATTTCGGTTGTGAGGTAGATGAAAACATCTTGGCGGTGAATGATGTTTCGAAAGCACTGAAACTTTTGAAAAGGCTGGTCGGACGGGCCTTGAACTCAGCTAGACCACTGGTATACCCTGCAACACGCTTCACCATACTATTTCCCGTTGCCTTTAGAGTAATAACAATCGGTCCTGAAAAAAAAAACTGTTGCTGTTTGTTTTCGGCCATGTAATTCTCATGTCTATTTGCGTTTTGATTTCACATTTTACCCTTTCGCCGTTCTCCTCTATGACTATTTATTTTGGCATTTGGTATGCGTGTACAGGAATGGCTGAGGAGTTCTGATGAAACATGCATCGTGAACTTGCCGTTACCGGTCCGCTGAGCATGACACTGCTGTATTCGTGGAATAATAAAACAGAATGATGAATATGGTATCAATCGGAGCGCTTAATCTCTTTCTTCGTGTACATACCTTAACGCGAGTCTGTCATATCGCGTTATTAAGCTCCCATCATGTTATTCAGCTCTAAGGAAGCAAACAATTTTTTCAACAGTGGTAGGGTAACATCCGTCGGCACCCGATGTCTGTGGCATAATAGCTTTCAAACGATTATCCATGCTTCGAATGTAGGTCTGTCGTCGTTAATAATCAAACAAAATTAAAGAACGATTTCAATCCTGGCAATAAAACGGGATTATCAATCATGAAATATGAACGCGTAATTGGTTGTGATACCGCTTTTTACCTGTCAGCGGGTAATTAAAAGTCCACTCCCACCTTACAGATTGATGGAGACCATAAATATGTAAGACAAGAATTACGATTTCATCGACTGCGCCAGCCGCGCCTTAACATTCTTGGCATAGACCCAGCGGAGAATAGTTAAGGGCTCCTTGTGTACATATGAATCACAAACGCTGATGCCGTTAAGTTACCGTGCACTGTGGTAAGTGTGGTTTGTGTCGGTGACTGACAGGAAACACTGGCGTCATTTTATTTCAGGCATTAGTGAACTGACGTCGTCACTAAGCGCTCGACCCTCTCCGACGATCCACATAAAGATTTTTTGGAGAGTTTTCTACATTGCTTAAGGCGAATTTTCAGGCGATTACTTCGAAAAAGATGGCGCTATGTTCCTCTTTTATCCCTGACACATACGACCTTGCACTCTGATTGACTGGTTTGTTCCGTTCTATTGTTTGGTTTTGGCTGATTCCATTCAGCTACCAATATACACAATAGATATGAAGGAAATATGTTAAGATGATGCATAAGAAGTGAACACATAATAACATTAATCCGACAATTAGTACGAAAATGGAGGAGTTAAAGTAACCGCTTTTTATTTCATACATGTCTCTTTTTACTTTTGCTTCGACTGAAAAGCCATATTATGTCCTATACTCCCACATTTTATCTTTAAGAAAATGAAACATTTTTTGGTGGTAACAGAACAGGGACTGAGTTTGGTAACTGATGTTTCAAAAGGCTAGTGCTTCCTAGTAACATTCTTAGCAAATCTGTTCGGTTTTTGAATAAAAAAAGCACTCCCTCTTCAGGTCACGAGTGGCCTATCAGGACCATCCGACCGCCGTGTCATCCTCAGTGGAGGATGTGGATAGGAGGGGCGTGGGGTCAGTACACCGCTCTCCCGGTTGTTATGATGGTATTCTCGACCGAAGCCGCTGCTATTAAGACGAGTAGCTCCTCAATTGGCATCACGAGGCTGAGTGCACCCCGAAAAATGGCAACAGCGCATGGCGGTCTGGATAGTCACCCATCAAAGTGCCGACCACACCCGACAGCGCTTAACTTCTGTGATCTCACGGGAATCGGTGTACCCACTGCGGCAAGGCCGTTGCCCTGTTCAGTTTATGAAGCCAAGGGAAATGCGGTTCAGATCCTCGTCTAGCCACATTAGAACAGAGGGGATGATGCGACGTCGATATGATGAAAGTGTTGTTCCAGTCCACTGCGACTGTACATTATGCGGTATATAGTGTGACCCAAAAGCCCGTTAACATTTGAAAATTCAGAACTTAAGATGATAATGTGCGTAGAGAGGTAAAAATCGACATACATGGATGAAATGATAAGAAGAAAAAAGAATAAAATGACTAACAGATGGCATTTAACATGATACAAAAGCAATATTAAGCGTAACAACTGATTTTGAGTGAAGACGATGTTCTTTATACAATACTGGCAAATAAAATTGCTACACCAAGAAGAAATGCAGATGATAAACGGGTATTCATTGGACAAATATATTGTAATAGAACTGACATGTGATCACATTTTCACGCAGTTTGGGTGCATATATCCTGAGAAATCAGTACCCATAACTACCACCTCTGGCCGTAATAACGGAGTAGATACGCCTGGGCATTCAGTCAAACAGAGCTTGAATGGCGTGTACAGGTACAGCTGCCCACGCAGCTTCAACACGATGCCACAGTTCATCAAGAGTAGTGACTGGCGTATTTTAACGAGCCAATTACTCGGCCACCATTGACCAGACGTTTTCAGTTGGTGGGAGATCTGGAGAATGTGCTGGCCAGGGCAGCAGTCGAACATTTTCTGTATCCAGAAAGGCACGTACAGGACCTTCAACATGCGGTCGTGCATTATCCTGCTGAAATGTAGGGGTTTGCTGGGATCAAATGAAGGGTAGAGCCACGGGTCGTAACACATCTGAAATTTAACGTCCACTGATCAAAGTGCCGTTAATGCGAACAGGAGGTGACCGAGACGTTTAACCAATGGCACCCCATACCATCACGCCGGGTGATACGCCAGTATGGCGATGACGAATACACGCGTGTACCGCGATGTGGCCAAACACGGATGTGACCATCATGATGGTGTAAACAGAACCTGGATTCATCCAAAAAAATGACGTTTTGCGATTCCTGCTGCCAGGTTCGTGGTTGAGTACACCATCGCAGGCGCTCCTGTCTGTGATGCAGCGTCAAGGGTAACCGCAGCCGTGGCCTCCGAGCTGATACTCCATGCTGCTGCAAACGTCGTCGAGCTGTTCGTGCATATGGTTGTTGTCTTGCAAACGTCCCCATCTGTTGACTCGGGGATCGAGACGTGGCTGCACGATCCGTTACAGCCCTGCGGATAAGGTGCCAGTCATCTCGACTGCTAGTGATACGAGGCCGTTGGGATGCAGCACGGCGTCCTGTATTACCCTCCTGAACCCACCGATTCCATATTCTGCTAACAGTCATTGGATCTCGACCAACGTGAGCAGCAATGTCGCGATACGATAAACCGCAATTGCGATAGGCTACAATCCGACTTTTATCAAAGTCGGAAACGTGATGGTACGCATTTCTCCTCCTTACACGCGGCATCACAACAACGTTTCACCAGGCAACGCCGGTCAACTGCTGTTTCTGTATGAGAAATCGGTTGGAAACTTTCCTCATGTCAGCACGTTGTAGGTGTCGCCACCGGCGCCAACCTTGTGTGAATGCTCTGAAAAGCTAATCATTTGCATATCGCAGCATATTCATCTTGTCGGTTAAATTTCGCTCCTGTAGCACGTCATCTTCGTGTCGTAGCAATTTTAATGGCCAGTAGTGTAGCAAATGTCCAACATGTCGACCATCATTCATAAAAAACACATGCAGTCGAGGGACAATGTCATGAACAGCACTGCACAGCATATCACTACGTACGGTGAGAAACTGCCATCGGATATTGTGTTTTAGCATCCCTAATGAGATCGGCTGACCGCGGTGGACTTGCGAGTTGAGGTAACCCCACAACCATCCATCACACGGACTGAGGTCAGGGGTCTGGGATGCCAAGCTTCACGGACGTGGCGGCTCAGCACGCGATCCTCGAAACGATGTTTACAAGAGATCTTTCACATGTATACCAATATGGGGCGGAGCGCCACCCTGCATAAGAGTCGTACCTTCCAGCAGGTGTTTATCAGCCAGGCTAGGAATGATCCGACTCCCTCTCTCACTATAGCTCATTTTATACCCGGTTCTCATGCAGCGTCACTGACGTGTTGCTGTCCAGTGCCAAGTGTTGGCCAGAATTTGTACTCGTTTCCGGTTTCAATAAAATCCCATGTCATTTCCGGCACGTGTGTCGATCTTTACTTCTCTGCCTACATTATTGCGTGGATTAGTGCATTTTAAATGTTGGTTGACTTCTGGGTCATCCTTTACTACAATGACTAAGAATTCGCCTCCACAACTGAGATCATGGTAGCCAAGATAATGTCGGTATTATTGGTATTATCATACGATACTGCTTCCTCCTTGTAGCCTGCGAGCTCCTCCGTTCTTTGTTCTACTCTTTTCTAATGAGACACTATATCTCGGGGATAAAACCTCCAGACGGTACTAGTCGGTTTTCTTCTTAGTGGCTTTCTTCACAGCTGCATTAGCAATTTCATTGCTTGGTACGTTTACATGTGCCCTTGGTACGTTTACATGTGCCCTTACTCAACAAGCTGCCATGTGTTGTCCAGGGGATTATAAACTTCGTGTGTTTAGGGTGTACCTACTGTAAACATCGGAAATAAAAGATGATACAGATACGTTGTCACCATCCATCCGCTAATATTGCTGATTATTTAATGAAACAGTTTTCTTTGCATTACGCAAAGATTTGGAAGGGTCGGTTACAAGTGAGTCACAATTTGTACGAAATGAGGCTGTGTAAGCGAAAGAGTATCTTTTTTCTTTACGAATTCTTCAATTGAAATGGAAAGGTTGCTTTGAAAGTAGAACAATTTATACCATTTACGTCGTTTATTGAGATCGTAGATAGCACACATCGCAACAGTGGTGAGAGTCAACTGCGCTCACAGTAACTGTTAGATTCATGTCCATTTCCTCGCTGAAGTCTGCCATTGCTATATTGCTTTTCAAAATTGAACTACCACTTTATAAAAGTTCACAGTCACCTTAATAACTGTTCGGGTAATAGTACAGATCGCCAGTGGATGCTACCTGCAAATAATGACGGTATTGATTCGTCCACTGATTTAGTGTGGCATTACATACAAACTCGGTGAATAAACCGGTTAATCACTCACTGTTGGCGTATCATTCGACGGAAAACTTCCAGATTAATATTTTATCCACATTTCAAATTGTTCACTCATATCTGACACGACTAGATTGCATACGATCATTCCATACGATATCTAAACACCTACTGTCCTCGCCCCGCGTAAAGTCACGTGACCGGTAGCAGTAGGGCGTTGTCGAACTAAATAACACCTCTTGGCCCAAGAGGCGCTCTCAGTTTCGAATGTTCCAGAGGACAGCAATACGTAAAGAGCACGGTTGACTGCGTCATACAACTGTCGACAAGAGTAGCTCTTCCAACGTTTGATGCCCTCGACGTTCTGTTTCGAAGTAACTTGTGTATCTCGTCTTACCACGCTCAGTTTCAGTTCCTTGGGGTGGATGGACAGGGGAAGAATAAATGGTGTGATAAGTTACTGTTACGTATCACAAAGCGGATTTAATTTCTTAGCCGGGTATCATTTCGCACTAAAATGACTTATCTGCAGAATGTACAAAGTTTTCCATCGACGATAAATCCGACTGTAAAAAATTAAATGTTTTTGAGTTTGTGTAATTCTGTATTTGCAGTACCAGCGTAGACTGGGTTATAATTATCACCATCTGACTTTTCTGGAATTAGAATCACGTTAGTACAATATTATGTCTTACATTTAAATCGAGCGAAATAAATGTGCTCCCTACAGATTATCAACAGAATGAGGCATATCTTTTTCCTGTTGCTTGTTATCAAAATGTAACACAATCGTATACAGCTAGCAGAGCACTTTCCGTATAGCTAAAGGGAGAATGATCATCATGTCAATATACTTATCTATAATAATGTTAGTTTAATAACGTGACTGTGAATTAAATAATTTCAAACAACCAAGTAAAGAGTTAATTTTTTAACAATTATTTACATATCTTTGACACAACCAAATAACCAAGAAAGTAATTCCTATCATAAAAACCAACTCCTGCCATATAACTGATCTAGGACGTATAAGCTTGACTGCAACCCAGTTATCTCTGCAACCCCTTATGGCCTACACATCGTCGAGGCTGCTCATTGTGAAAGATGCCTGCATGATACACTTTTATTAGGTACTGCTAGGAATGATCACAGGAAGTTGCTGGCAGTTCCTAACATTGTAGGGGTCGTTGTGTAACTGTAGCGCAACAGAAAAAGATCGAAACAGGTAAGGAATGAACGTAACGACATCATAAAATTGTAAGATTGACTTGATGGCATTAACTGCAGTTATTTGATTCCACAGGAGTAATACCAGCGCACGAGCCATTTCATTAAAACAATGTTTCTATCCCTCAGTTATGTTAAATACACAGCACTAGACACACTTTGCTACAGACAACACATCCCATGTGTCTTACAGGACATAGACGTACAAAATAAAAGGACTTAAACTAGTGTTCAAAGAGCGCACGTTGTAGTGGAGGTTTTCTTTGGTCATCACTTGTATTTTCGGAAAATTTGATCTTAGTATCTGACGAGAAGTGTTCGTATACCCCCCTTGTAATGCGGAAATGACCACTAGAAGCAACAAGAGGTGGAACCACCAGTATAAATGGAGACAAGGAGTACTGTAAGTAGAAAAGCTGTACCAGAAGAATGATTCAGTCAGGAAAGCTCAGGGACTAGTCATTATGTGTCATGTGAGTAACAATATCCATCAGGCTTTAACTCTTTCTAAAGCTGTCGAGGTCGATTGTACTTCTGAATGTGAAGTGGAAACGAGGAGAAACAGCTGCAGCTAAATCAAGAGCAGGCAGACCTCACGTACTGACTCGGCCAGTGCGGAAGGTAAAAAAAAAAAAATTAAAAATTAAAAAAAAACGGCACGAAATAAGCGGAATGAATCACTCATGAATTCCAGACTGCTATCAGCATTCCAGCATGCACGAAACTGTGTACAGGAAGTTAAAAGGAATGGAGTGCAATGGTCGAGAAAAGCTCCGTTTCTGTAGTTAGTGCCAAGCAACGCTTGAGGTTATATAATGAGCGACGCCACCGATCAGTGGATCAGTTGAAACGAATGATTTGCAGTGATCAATTCTGCCATATCCTGTGGCAATCCAGTGGAGAAGTTTGGGTTTGGCGAATTCCTAGGCAGCGTTTCTTGCCTCAGGTGCAGTCCCAGCAGTGACTGCTACGATGATGCCCTTAAGAAAATGCTATATATGGAAGGATATGACCACATTCTACACAGGAGTAGTCCAGACACTGTGACTATATTAGTACGACCACGCACCTTGTCATACTGCGGCATCTGTGACACAATGGTCTGTGTCCAATAACATTCCTGATATGGACTGGCCTGCCCGGAAGTTGGACCGGAATCCAGTGGAACACCGTTAGAATGAGATAGAATGTCGAATTCGATCCAGCACTCAGCGCCCTACATTAGTACTACGGATTCGGCACTTTAGGAGGAATGTGCTGCCATTCATTTACAGACATTCACATCCGTCACTGAAAGCGCCCCCTGCTGAGATCAACCGTCATAAAGACGAAGAGTGGGGACAGCCCATATTAACGCTCACTAATAGGAGGTCCGGATTATACACATGGAATTAACTTACATTCATTATCAAACGTTAATACTGTTTATATCATTTAGATAGTGTATGCCACCATTCAGAATGACATATATTCTATATGCATTGGCACTCAAATTACATTTGTCAGGTTTAGTATTGCTATTTACATATTGATAATAGACAGGACATGATCGCTTAGGCTGTTGGTGGCTTTTTTGATCATATACGCACCATAAAATGTTATGGAGATTGAAATCACTGGCTTTTCGGATACAATAGATTTAGCAAATGACCACAAGAAGGCTTAAACAATGATTCCCGCATACTAAGAAGCAAATCTTTTACCCCGGGGGAACATTATTGAGTTAATTATGCGAATAAGGAAAGCTCTTAGTGACTCAAATTGGCTGGCAGGAGCTCGCGTTATTGAACGAACACAAAAGGAGCACCGTGTCGTGGAATGCAGTGACCTGGGAAAAAAGTCATTGGAAGAAAAGATCAAACGTTTTGTGAAACGATTTTTATAAAACTAAGAAATAAATCAGACTTGAGAGACATTTGACGTCTCTTTGAATGATGATCCAAATCAGTTATCGTAAATGAGGTGCTGACTAGCTATTTAAAGTTGAATGTTTAACTTACTGCTGTAAACAGTACAACAGAATATTTGTCTGGTGAATTACACAGATCGCGCAGTCTGCTGTGGTGTGGTCTTGAGATGTTACTGCTATTTGAAGTCAAACAATAAAATATATTACGCGTTGAGGTGCCACTCATGGGTAAAGCTGAAAGTTCTCTTTAAATAATAATAGTAAGACTGAGGTACTCTGTTTTGAATAATAAGAGCTGTGCAGAAGTAATAATCAATCGTTATTGCAAACTGAAATGTCGTAACAGAAGGCAAGCCTTTAATACTGGTAAAGTGAATCATCTGACTGCAAAAATTTGAACAGTATAAACTGCATGAATAATGCAGTGTGACATAAAACCTACGATAATTAGTTTTGCAAAATTGATCACAGATCTCACAACTAAAACTGATACACAACACAGAAAACCTGCCTCTTAATGACATAATTTGGCCCCGATTCAATAAAAGGAATCATCAAAATATTTAGTCCTTATCTCTATTGCCGGCCGAAGTGGCCGTGCGGTTAAAGGCGCTGCAGTCTGGAACCGCAAGACCGCTACGGTCGCAGGTTCGAATCCTGCCTCGGGCATGGATGTTTGTGATGTCCTTAGGTTAGTTAGGTTTAACTAGTTCTAAGTTCTAGGGGACTAATGACCTCAGCAGTTGAGTCCCATAGTGCTCAGAGCCATTTTTGAACCTTATCTCTATTCTGCGCAAATCTGGATAAGGCGTTTGCAGTACTGCTTTGTCTTGTGCGCCGTTATGCTAAACCTGAAAATTACTATATCTGCACAGAGACACTAGGGAGGTGCAATTAGTTCTCTATCAGTTGCAAATCGAAATATTTTCGGAACACACTTGGATCCTTTTCTACGTTTGAAAAAACCATGATCAGTTAAAAATTGTAGGAGAAAGGTAGGTGAAAAACGGCGCTGCAATAATAGAAGAGTGACTTCAGAAAAATTACCGTATAATTACTCTTCAGGTAAATAAAAGCTTCCATTACACTTCCTCCTTCTCTGATCAGTCACCATTACATAATCTGTAAGTAGGCTTGTAACACCATAGCTTAGACACTACGTAGCTTTTGTTGATTCATTTAGCCTTCTATTTTGTTCAACATCCCATCGTTGAACTTCTGTAATTAGTGTACGATTAATTCGACACTGCAATGAAGTGTAATCTCTGTAATATGCACAATATGAGCAAATGATCTTTTGTCTTCCTCATATAACCTCTTTGGTTATCTTTAAAACTAAATAAATTTATTTAAATAATTTTGTTTAGAACTACCTATATGTGCAAATGATATGTTTTGTTTAAAATGATTGTTTGCTGTTATGTAAAGTGATGACCTTCACTCGGATTCTTAGTTATTCTCTATGTAAAAGGTAGTGTGGTTCCCCTCGGGAACGGAACTTGGTAGCGCGCGCAAATTGTGATTGGCCTAGGTCGAAAAGGTGGAACCAAGAGTCAGTCAGGGACGAGCTACCAAACTGTGGACTGACCATGTAAAAGTTGTATATTGTGCTGGTACCAAGAGAGGCTTTTACTGACTTTTTCCAATGCCTCGGATGGATGGACAAAGAGCTGGAATTATTCTGAAATTGGTATCTATCATGGCCACCAAGAAATGACAGAGTCCAGCAATTCGACCTACCAACATGCAATCGCCACCACATTGCGCAATCACTGTAACGGAATACTATAATAATGTACATTGAAGGATCAGCTTATTGGATTCTTAAGACTGAGGCTTATAAAGTTTTGCTTAGTAAATGATCACATTGCTGCCTGTTGTAAATCGCAAAAGGTGAGTCAGTATCTTACAAATATGTTAATTTTGTGTCTCGTTGTAGTAAAAGTGGAAAACTGCAATTGTGGAAAGTTATATACTCATGCTTGATAAGCACTTTTATCTTTTGTGTATTGAAAGTGCATATTAATAGTCTAATAGGATCCACAGGTTATCCTTTATGCTCATTATAAATAACAGTTAATAGAAAGAGAACTATTTATGAAAAGAATAATTTTTTTATTCAAAAGACAGTGAGAAGTAACATGTTAGTGGATTCCATTTAACTTTCACTCTAAATAGAAAAGTATTTAGCTGAGAGAGTCTTAACCTGTGACCAGTTCATAATTTTGCAGTGAACTACATTTATAATTTTATGTCAGCTAGGAAAATGTTTGACCAATAATAATGAACCTATGCCCAATTTATGATTCTGCAGTGAATATTAATAATAATGTTATAAAGACCATTCAGTTTAAATAAGCCCTGAAAGTAATAGTGTGTTTCGTTATCTTATATTTATGCAAATAATTTGTTCTACTCTGTCAACTCAAACCTTAACGTCAAGATACTGTGTTAAGGTGCCAGAGTTCATTGCACACGCGTGTGGCAAAGTATAGGTTGTGTTTGTCCATTTAAAGTTACTCATACTTATTTTTTGAACAAGAATGTCAATCATTCTCTTGCCTAATTAGGCTGGCGACCGTTTTCTTTATTCTTTAAACAGTGTAGCTAGGTAAAATATTATTTGTTACTGTTCGAATATTTACGTAATTCTGACTTATGCTTCCGATAAGCAACCCCCGTTAGGTACAACACGGTCAACATAACAAAATTCCTCTCAGAGGGTAACACTGCTCTGTTGCGTTGTACCATTATTGCTTTAAGGTTGTGGTACAGCAGTAGCAGACGGTAGTGTTATACGTGGCTTTTCCGTGACAGGACTATTTGTTCTGTTGGGGCACAGTACGTAATAAACCAAACTTGGTATTTGATTGTACAAGCTGTTGTAAACGCTGTTGCAGTGTTATGGGCTGTTTAGGTTTTTATGTTGGTAACGCCACGTAGCGCTCTGTATGAGTGTGTGCAATCTGTGGCTGGTTGACATTGTTGGAATATTTCCTATTGTAGTGTTTGGCAGTGGGATGTGAACAGCGCGCAGTTGGAGGTGAGCCGCTAGCAGTTGTGGATGTGGGGAGAAAGATGGCAGAGTTTTGAGAGCGGACGATCTGGACGTGTGTCCGTCAGAAAAAGGAAATTTGGAAGACTGGATGTCATGAACATATATATATATGACTTTTGAACACTATTAAGGTAAATACATTGTTTGTTCTCGATCAAAATCTTTCATTTGCTAACTATGCTTATCAGTAGTTAGTGCGTTCCGTAGTTAGAAACTTTTATTTAGCTGGCAGTATTGGTGCTTGCTGTATTGCAGTAGTTAGAGTAACGAAGATTTTTGTGAGGTAAGTGCTTCATGAAAAGTATAGGTTATTGTTAGACAGGGGCATTCTTTTGTGAGGGTTATAGAAAGTCAAATAGCGTTGTGCTAATAATATTGTGTGTCAGTTTATTGATGATCAGAATAAGTAAAGAGAGAAATGTCTGAGCACGTTCAGTTTTGCTCAGCTGTTTGAATATCAAATAACGTAATAGGTTTACCAGCACAGTAATTCATAATTTTCCAAAGGGGACGTTTTAAATCATCTTAATTGAACACATCTATAAATTGCTTCCTCACTTTAACACAGCTAACCACTCTCTGCTCCTGCGCCTAAGCGCACACCACAGATGATAACCTAACCCTTCGGTACAGCTTACAACATCGCTGCTCGCTCACATGTAACAGCTCGAGAACAAAGATATGACATTATTGTACAGCCGATTAATACCCAAATGACACTATCAGAGCCAAGTGGTTAAATATTTTATCGAAAGACATGCTGTTGCAATGCAAATCAATATCGTAGCAGCTAAGATGCTAATACGTTATTGACATAAGGAGAGTAATGAAACTGATTCGGCAACCGATTCCAACTGCAGCCCGACTGAAGATTCCAATTTTATTTCATTTTATTGATTAACCATTTTCTGTTGACAAACGTTGGTGAGCAAGAACACTTTATTAACAGGAACTTCCTTCACCACACACGGAACTTCTAGTATTTTTTTGGGTTTCTTGTCACCAATTTTTCAGGCTGAAGCTATTTCACGTATATTCTTCCAGATCAGAGAAATATGTTGTAGGCCCACAACGGCAATGAGCATTGTGAACAATATCCACCAGGCAAATATTCCCTAGAAGACTTGAAAACTTGAACAGTGAAGCAAAGGTCTCATTGACGTTGCTATGCAAAATCAGGTATTTAAATAGCTGAAAACAGTTACAAAGGACTGTTGCAAATGAAACACTCATACACATGTGACGAAGAAAGAGCATCAAGTAGAGTCCGAAGTTCGACTGGAAATAGTGGTACCTGTAATGGTCTTCTCCACAAACAAAATCGTGTTGTAAATATTGTCCTGGGAAATGGCGCGAAACATAGCAAGCTTTGGAGGGTCTCTCTCGTGCTCCACTCTGATAAGTGGGCGCCATGTTCCCCATAAGCTTGCATTGTAGCGTTTCATGTTTCCATTTCAGTGGAACGACCATAACAGAATAAAACCCTACAACTCTCTGCACACTAACACAGCTGACTTAGGAACAAGGCATATCGTCTCCGATAGAAGCTTTCCTAGGTTAATAATACCTCGTCTACTACCAACGACCATTTCCCTGAGTATGGGACAACATTCTCAAGAGATGACAAAAATTTCTAACAGTTTGAAAGGGAATCCTGCGATCAGTATTTTCTACGTTAGCCATTACAGGCTTTGCACATTGTCCTCATGGTGGCAAGTTGCGATTAATTACATCTACTGATCAGCGTGTCTACAGTTTGAATCAGTTTACCGCAAGAGTTGATTGTTAAGTATTGTGCCGTGTTCGGCTCTGTGACCTAACCGGCACTACCTGAACTGTTATTCTAGGTTGGTCGTACTCCCTATCAACGCTCTCTGTGACTTCTCTGACAAAGAAAATTCTTTATCGGTGCAAGCGGAGCAGTGAAAAAGGGGGTGGGGTTACAGCGTTGGTGAGTTGGAATCAATATCGTGAGTAAGAAGAAGTGGTCGCTGACAGTGAAGGACGGGGCGTTTATTTAGCTGTGCCTAAGCGGCAGGGACCGGGATCCGTCACACTGTCATTGTGTATCCTTGGAACGAATCCATTGTGCACTTACGGCATGTGAATAAGTCGGACGCATAGTTGTTTGTCGTGAATGTGACGGACGTTGAGTTTGTTTACTGTGTACGGATGGTTGTGTCGCCATTTCATGACTTTCCATTCTTATAGTGTCCTGTTATGTGCTCACGAAACTGTTAGTATCTATTTTGTGTACTACGTGAGCTGTAGAGACGCAACACTTTCATGTACACACTTTATTACAAAGGCGTTTGGCTGATTTAAACTATTCAAGGGTATCCACCGTCAGTGTGAAATGCTATAGATATTTCATTAAAACGTGACCAGTGTATGATTGCTTATTTCTTAGTTCGTAACACACTTGAGCAGTGCGCATGCGACCCGAAACTTTGTAGTGCTTGTGTCTAACACTGGCCTGTTTCAGATATTGTCCTGTACTGAAGTCTCGTTATGTAGTTAGTCGCAGGTTTCTTTTTGGAACATTCTAGCAAGTGCGCCATGAACATTAAGTCATGAGCAGACATCCCAGGTGCAGATCTATGGGAGATACAAATCACTGTGTTTGGGGATTTCGTTGCAAATATACACTGCAGGGCGAAAGAAACTGGTACACCTGCCTAATATCAAATCAAATGGTTCAAATGGCTCTGAGCACTATGGGACTCAACTTCTGAGGTCATCAGTCCCATAGAACTTAAAACTACCTAAACCTAACTAACCCAAGGACATCAAACACATCCATGCCCGAGGCAGGATTCGAACCTAATACCGTAGCGATCTCGCGGTTCCAGACTGTAGTGCCTAGAACCGCTCAGCCACCCCGGCCGGCTGCCTAATATCGAGTAGGGTCCCAGTGAGCGCGCAGAAGTGCCGCAACAAGACGTATCATGGAATAGTGGTGTTGGAGGGAACTGACACCACGATCCTGCAAGGCTGTCCATAAATACGCAAGAGTATGGGACCTGGAGATCTCTTCTTAACAGCAACTTGCAAGACATCCCACATATGCTCCATAATATTGATATCTGGGGAATTTGGTGGCCAGCGTAAGTGTTTAAATCGCAAGAGTCTTCCTGAGGCCACTCTGTAGCAATTCTGGACGTGTGGGGTGTCGCATTGTCCTGCTGGAATTGCCCAAGTCCGTCGGAATGCACACTGGACATGAATGGCTGCAGGTGATCGGGCAGGATGATTATGTACGTGTCACCTGTCAGAGTTGTATCTGTACATATGAAGGGTCTTGTATCACTCCAACTCCATAGATTAATGAGATTCTCTCCATCCCGTACACGTCCAACCGCTCGATACAGTTTGAAACGAGATTCGTCCGACCAGGCAACACATTTCCAGTGAACATCAGTCCAATGTCGGTGTTGTCGGGCCCAGGCGAGGCGTAAACCTTTGTGTCGTGCAGTCATCAAAGGTACACAGAAGGCCTTCGGCTCCGATAGCCCTTATGTTTCGCTGAATGGTTCGCACGCTAATACGATACTTGTTGATGGCCCAGCGCTGAGATTTGTGGAAGGGTTACACCTCTGTCACGTAGAACGATTCTCTTCAGTCGCCGTTGATCCCGTTCTTGCAGTATCTTTTTCCGGCTGCAGCGATGACTGAGATGTGATATTTTACCAGATTCCTAAGATTCACAGCACACTCGTGAAATGGGTGTAAGGGAAAATCCCCACTTCATCGCTACTTCGGAGATGCTGTGGCCCATCGCTCGTGCGCCGACTATAGCACCACGTTCGAACTTACTTAAATCTTGATAACCTGCCATTGTAGTAGCAGCAATCGATGTAACAACTGCGCCAGACACTTGTTGTCTTATATAGGAGTTGTCGATCGCAGCGCCGTATTCTGCCTATTTACATATCTCTGTATTCGAATACGTTTGCCTATACCAGTTTCTTTGGCGGTTCAGTGTAAGAGAGTGTGACTATTATTTGTATAATGGATAGGAGCAAGCTGAAGGAGCAACACGTCTAAAGAAGAAAGAAACGGCTTAAAGTTCACACTCGAATAAGAATTGTATAGGAAATTTACGTTAGTGTCATCTGCTATAATTATATGCTCGCATGTCGATTCGAGACTCGAAAGACCGCTTCAGTGTCTGTATGAAAGTGTCCCACTGGAGCCTTCCGCTGACAGGTAACCTGATTTACGAAAATAGTCTGCAAATTCAGTGAAAAACCTCTGTTTTCTTTTACATTCGTTCATCTGCCTTGCATCAACAGCTGGAAGGGATGACTCTTCTTTTATTATACTAGAAAAATTTAAGTTTTGTAAGCGACATTATGACTCTTTTTACTTCGCTGAAAACTGCTTAGAGTAAATGCGATTTTAATCTTTCTCGGCGTATTCCACTGATGAACTCTTCTCGGGTTATCAGCCGAGTGGAGGCGGCGTCTTGTCGCAACGTTTCGATGAGTTTCCTACACACCATCTTCTGGCGAAGTCTGCTTAGAATAGGTTTTTCAGACACTCGTCAACGGTAAAAGTATGTTAAATTTTTTTGCCTGTGACAAGGCCATTTTTCCAAAATATCTTTTCTTCCAGGAGAGCTAGTCCAGCAAGCTATGCTAGACTCCTTTTGAACAGTTTGAAAAATAGATGCAAGTACCTGGATATCTCAGACACTAAGAGCATTTCCAGCGACAGGTGAGGCTTTGAATTCGAATCGCTGTCCAGTACAATTTTAACCTGCCGGGAACAACCATACATCGCTGAAGAGTGGAAGATACATTCTCAGAATAATCCCATAGGCTATGGCTGCTCCATTTCTCCACAATATCCGTCCTGAGAAGTGAAGCTGTTAGGGCCGGTCGTGAAAGGTAAAGTTTACTTTCTGGTCAATCATACAATTTTAATTTGCCATGACTGTGTCTAGTAAATAAGAAATCAACATCTTAATGGAATATAAATAAGTACTAGGTAATGCAGCATTGATTAAGGGCAGAGGATAAGAAAGGATAGAAACGACTGATTGAGTCACAGCTACATTAACATATGTTCATTTACTAATATTCTCTCAATTTTAACAAGTTTACAACCTGTGCTTGAAGCAACAGTTTCTCTTAAAACTCACACATAATCCAATCAATTAGCAAATTAATAAAGCGTAACCATGATACAGGAATCCAGAAGTCAGTAAATTTCCGGTACTGCTCAAATAACGAAAGCTGGCAGTTACTCATTCTGGAATCTAACAGATCTACAGAAAGTAAAATTTACATAAATTATTTTAAGAGGCGTAAAAATGGAACTCTGCTCTATCAGTTGAAACACTGCAAGGATAACAGTAAGTTGTACAGAACTCTTCAGACTTTGTTTAACTCACAGATAAGCATTAGAAATGTCTTGCTATAGCATCTATTAATGAACACAGGGTAGAAGCAATATCTGAAACGGTTCCTTCTCTTTTTGAGAAGCTTGGTTAAGTTCGGGGTGCTGCACAGTTATACACAGTGTTTATATCATCAACCTTCGAATTACTTCATATGACAAGATAGAATACAAGGACGCCAGTGAGTAACCCGTCGCACTAACTCGCTGCAACTGAAATCAAACCGGCGGTGGTTCCTTTATACACCGCCTGTAGGTCCACTGCGCGTGAGCGAACGCAACTGCCCTCTAGGGCAAAGCAGGACAGTGCACCAGTGGTAAAAACACGCGAAATCGATTTATCATTTCCGCCGGTTTTCACCATCTTTACGCTGTCGTGCTTTGCGCTAGAGGAATCACAAGGAATCGATATCGATTTATCGTTTCCACTACTTTTCACCGTTGATGCGCTGTCGTACTTTGCGCTAGAAGGCTGTTACGTTCGCGCCTGTGCGGTGGACCTACAGGCGGTCCCAAGCGTGCAGATCTATAACTACAACCTGGTTCAAGTCGATTTGTACACTATCCGTGCGGGAAACACATGGGGCACATGCGCAGTAGACGGTAATAACGCACGAGACGAAAACAGAACTGTCTTATCTGTTAATAAGTCGTTCGTTCTACCGCGCAAAACAGTTGAGCGAACATGTAACATATTGGAACGTCATTCGTTCAAATTATTTCCGTGAGCTAAAGGTTCCTATTTCAAAAAAACTGTTTTTTATCCTTACTTATTAAGTAATTGTTATTCTCATATGTAGGTTGCTATTGTTCTGAATTACACTCAACAGTTAGTTTCGTATTACGACACTTAGTTACACAGGTATATGTATATCTAAATCTACATTTGTACAGCATTTTGCACATGGAGGACCAACTTGTCTTGGGAGCTGTTGTCCTGGCAGTGACAGTAAATCTTTGGATTGGGGTAGAACAACGGCGAAAACGAAAAGCCAGAAGTTGTTGGGTTCGACCCTAGCTGAAAAGAAGGAACGAAGGCACGGAATATTTTCACTGTTTATGAAAGAACTGAGGCCCAAAGATCCGCAAGTATTTCGGAATTTCGTGAGGATGGACATGCCCTGTTTGAGCACTTACTGTCTATGATAGAAGATGGAATTAGCATGTGTGACACAGTCATGAGGGAGGCTATCTCGCCTTCTCGAAAGTTATAATTAAATAATATGTTTATAATTTTTGTGATCGTACCAGCCAAGATCACTGATGAAATACAGATAGCTGCCTGTTATGTTGCAGGCTGGTTGTAACGTCAAATTTCTTGGCGAATGGGCAATCTTTCAAGAGTCTGGCTTTTAGCCACAGAATGGCACAGCCCACCATTTCAACAGTTGGTGTGGATGTACGCACTGTAATTTGAAAAGCGTTAAAAGATAAGTACATAAAAGTGCACTTGGTTTATTTTTCCGTGTTTGGAATATACCTGTATATGTGCCAGAGTATTGTAGTCCTTGTTTGTCACACTGGGCCTTAACTGTCTGTTTCTTTTTCCTGGCACGCTGAAATAAAGCAAGAGACGCAATCAAATCAGTCATGAAATTTCGTAAGCTAAGGCATTACGATACAAATCGAAAATCACTGTGTAGCGTTATAGGCATATTACTCAGAAATAAACGATTGTCGACGTACGTTGTTATGATACAGCGAGTCATACATACACCTTTCCTCGCTATGTGCCTAAATTAAGGCGCTCAACGCCTCTTTGCTCCATTTTCTTACGAATCAATCAATACAAAAAATGCTTTCTCAAACAGCTAGTATAAAAGAAAATCTACCGGCCACAAAAAATCTGCATTTAAAAACTTACTTACTGAAAAAATACGGAAAATCCCCAACACGAAAATCTGAAATTAGTCAGTAGCCACCTAACAATAACTAAATTACAATCAGAAAGCACTCCGGCACACCCTTCTACGCATGCGCGAGTTGTCGCTGCCTAGTGCGCATGCGCCGATCGACGGCAGTTTAGAACTGCTCTCTATTCTAGCGCACGGATGTCACAGGTCTGCAAAAAAGTTTTTTCTCAGCTCCATGAGATATTTTTACTGAATTATATGTTTTAGACTGCGCTGATTTCAGAAGAAATGTTCAATTTTTCTATTACATAAGGTTGTAAACTCCCCACAAAAAACAAATTGTAATTAAATAATTATTATGGATAGCGATTCTAATTTTAGTGTAACCTCAGAACAAAATTGGTTCCCATTTATAACCTCCCTACAGAAATTCGTTCACATTTAACCTCCACACAAAATTTGTTTCCCATTTAATGTAAGCTCGAAACAGAAAAATTCCTAAACCTCGTAATAAAAAATAACTTCAGTAACCTGGTAGAATTTGGACGACAGCAGCGCTGCGTCATGGCCCTGTAAGATCATTCTGAATAAAAAAGGAAAAAATTCTTACCTCAATAAAAACGGCGATTATATCTGCTCTTATATAAATTTTTTCCGGGATAGCTCTGTGCAATGCTGACCGATAGATTTGTCATTTGTGAAAGGAAGCAACTGATTTTTCTTTTGCAACAATAGGAATGATCATGGATTGATGAAATTAGTAAATTCTTTAAATTGAAATGAATGTTTGTTAGAAATCACTTTATACCACGAAGATTACTATTAGGACATTTTTAAAAGATTTACATGGGACTTCACATAACATTACTAGATATGCGCGAGGCTGCTTTTTACCTTGTACAATAATACTGAGGCTCCGGCATCGCTGCATCGCGACCGGCCCAGCCAACATGATACACCAGACTCGACAGATAGGCGACTGCTCGCTAGCAACAACTTACTGCTACTGCTACACAGTTCGTACTGCAGTCAACACTGCTCTTTGGTCTCAGATTCTCTTATAGCTTACATATCGCAGGCAGCACATACCTCTTATAAGGTTTCTTGCAAATTCAAGCACAAAAAATTGGTAAATGCACTCGTTTATTCAGAATTAGCAAACATAATATTTTTTACCACCAATAAAACATTATTTTGAGACATATAGTAACAATATTATACTTATTCATGTTTTTTTTATGAAACCTTTCCTTCTTTCCGTTGATACTTCGCCGAGTCCTTTTCCGATTTCCATCTTTAGTTTCCCGCTTAAGCATCCAACAGTAGTCAGCAAGCATAGTGACACCCCATCTTCCTTGGTACCGTCTCTTGAAATCGCGGACATCCTGGTGAAACCGCTCCCCGTGTTCTTCACTGTAAGCTCCCAGGTTTTCAGGAGTCCATGTGTGAGTGTAAAAAATGGACTTCCAAGCTCATCTTGCAGCCTTGAGCTTCGTATGCTGATAGCATCCGTTGAATAATGGTTTTGTAGTCAGGATCCTTAGTATTTCCCAAAAACTTTCACACTACAGCCTTGAACGATACCCAAGCTCCTTTTTCCTTCTCATTCATCCTTTCCACAAAGAGGGTGTCGGCTAAAAGTTTTCTTATGTCGGGGCCAGTGAAAACTCTCTCTTTCAACTTTGCTTCTGACAGCTTCGAGAATTCTGTACATAGATATTTAAAACAGTCCCCATCCTTTTGCAGCGATTTTACAAATTGTTTCATCGACCCCAATTTCATATGGAGAGGGAGCAACAAAGCCTTTTCTGGTGGTACCAAAGTAGTATTGATAACATTTTTCTCTCCAGGTTTTGAAGTTTCTCGGGGTGGCCAATCACTTTTAGTCCAGTGCTGTTCTCTGGCTCTACTACCCCACAAGCATAAGAAGCATGGGTATTTAATATAGCCTGCCTGCTGACCCAAAAGCATCGTGAGTATTTTGAAGTCTCCACAAACCTTTCATTGGTGGTCCTGATATTTGATTTTTTCTAGGTTAATGGCCAAATCGTTATAGTTTTCATCCATATGCACAGAATGTCCCATCGGAAGCGATGCAAATTTATTTCCATTGTGTAATAATACTACTTTAAGACTAGTTTTGGATGAATCAATGAATAGGCGCCATTCATATATGAGTCATACTCCATATCAAAGCACTACATGAGTCCATCCACATCATTGCAAAAAACCATATTTCCTTCTCTTGAGAAAAAATTGGGTGAATTATTTTTTTCGGTATCTGTACCATGAAAATGAGGTGCCAGATGATATAAGGTTTTTATTTTTTAAATCTGGTACCTAAGAGTTCGGCTGCATCTTTTGAAAGACCTAAATCTCTTACTAGATCATTGAGCTCACTTTGAGAAAATAGTTGAGGTCTTCATCTTCGTCTGAAGAAAGATTTGAGCTTGATTCACCCTGAGGAGGTAATGTAACTTCGTCCTCCAAATCACTGGGGTATTCATCCAAACTGGAAGGTGGCTGTGGGATAGATATTTCAGAGCTACGGGGCACTGGACGTATAACTGAGTCAAGGTTAGGATAACTTACGCTTATCTTAGAAGAAAGATTAAGAAAAGGGAAACCTACGTTTCTAGCATTTGTAGACTTAGAGAAAGCTTTTGAAATTATTGACTGGAATACTCTCTTCCAAATTCTAAACGTGGCAGGGGTAAAATACAGGGAGCGACAGGCTATTTACAATTTTTACAGAAACCAGATGGCAGTTATAAGAGTCGAGGGGCACTAAAGGGAAGCAGTGGTTGGGAAGGGAGTGAGACAGGATTTAAGCCTCTCCCCGATGTTATTCAATCTGTATATTGAGCAAGCAGTAAAGGAAACAAAAGAAAATTTCGGAGTAGGTATTAAAATCCATGGAAAAGAAATAAAAACTTTGAGGTTCACCGATGACATTGTAATTCTGTCAGAGACAGCAAAGGACTTGGAAGAGTAGTTGAACGGAATAGATAGTGTCTTGAAAGGAGGATATAAGATGTACATCAACAAAAGCAAAACGAGGATAATGGAATGTAGTCGAATTAAGTCGGGTGATGCTGAGGGAATTAGATTAGGAAATGAGACACTTAAAGTAGTAAAGGAGTTTTGATATTTAGGGAGCAAAATAGCTGATGATGGTAGAAGTAGAGAGGATATAAAATGTAGACTGGCAATGGCAAGGAAAGCGTTTCTGAAGAAAAGAAATTTGTTAACATCGAGTACAGATTTAAGTGTCAGGAAGTCGCTTCTGAAAGTATTTGTATGGAGTGTAGCCATGTAAAGAAGTGAAACATGGACGATAAATAGTTTGGACAAGAAGAGAATAGAAGCTTTCGAAATGTGGTGCTACAGAAGAATGCTGGAGATTAAATGGGTAGATCATACAACTAATGAGGAGGTATTGAATAGAATTGGGGAGAAGAGGAGTTTGTGGCACAACTTGACAAGAATAAGGGGCCGGTTGGTAGGACATCTTCTGAAGCATCAAGGGATCACAAATTTAGCATTGTAGGGCAGCGTGGAGGGTAAAAATCGTAGAGGGAGACCAAGAGATGAATACAGTAAGCAGATTCAGAAGGATGTAGGTTACAGTAAGTACTGGGAGATGAAGAAGCTTGCACAGGATAGAGTAGCATGGAGAGCTGCATCAAACCAGTCTCTGGGCTGAAGGCCACATCAATCGATCAATGGATCTTTTGTTTTTTGAATTGAATCCCTTTACGTCAACTGAACCGGAGTAGCAAACAGTGGTATGGATTTTCTGCTCACCCCATTATCATAGGAATTCCAATCCGAAATGCATTTATCTTACCCTTAAACCACAAACGAAGATCTTCACATCTTCTACACACCTTATGCGGGTCCCATGGTTTAGATTGATCACCAAGTTTCAGTTCAAAGAAAGAAAAATAAACTTCCCTCAAAAGATCACTTATGTTCTCTGTTGAATTTTAATAATAACAAAAACTGATTGGAGAAATAACACAACCTCTTGTAGTCATGACTACACAGAAACAACAGCACTGTTCACTTCAATAGCAATATGTCTATTGAGAGTTTCTCTTCATTTAATGCGAGATACAAATCGTCATTTGACTTGTCGCACCACGATAAAACTGAACAATAAGAATGTTTGCATTTGCTTCTGGTGCCCAGGAGTTAACGGTAAAACCTGCAAAAGAATAGTTAACATTGTAAATATTTAAATTTATGTTTAGTTTATCAATTATAATCGATATAGTATCTAATAATTATTAACTTAAAAAAACACATAGGTTTGTAACTAATGAACATAAACAGTGCAATATACATAAAACCTATGTGATAGAATTTTTTGAATACTTTTCCGGTTTTTGGGATGTCAAATCTATAAGAAAATATTAAAAATCCTATTCAGTTTTTTAGTCGCAGACCTGTTAATGTGCCTGCTTATTTTCGTAGTTTCGCCTGTTCTACAGCTAGATGGCTGTCGCGCTAGATCAGTACCGTTCGCAGCGGATCATCGTGCAATACCCCTTTAAAAGAGCCGCCGCTGTAGTTTGATTTGAGTTCCGGCGAGTTAGTGTGACGGCTAACATGAAGATGGCGGCCAGGTGGACCGCCGAGAGTAAAGATGACGTTATGTTCGGCTGGAGATCCGATATTAATATCTGCCAGGTGCGAATAACGCTTTTCACACGGGTACGCAGCATTTCTGTGCCCCTCACAGTGATCACTCAGAATCGGACGTTGTTCACGTCCGTTATAAACCGTACGAGGCCTCCTAAAAACACTAAACGCGAAAAACGAACACTCTTGTTGTTGTTCTACCTTTCACAGAGAACTGCAACTCTCATTATTTACAAATCTGCCGATAGTGTGTACGAAAACGAAGTTACATTGATAGCCAACGATGTCTTCTGGGTGCGCTATTTACTTTTTGTGAATCAGTGAAGTATTTTATAGTCAGGCAGGCAGCGTTCATTTACATATGAATATCTTTTATAGTCATACATTTAGTAGTTAATGACGTCTGTTAATACGAGAGAAAAATGACGATTTGCAGGTACAATGCTGCTGGAAGCTTTCAAAACTCAGACCCATGTAACATTTACTAAAGAAGTTTCAGAGTACACTTTGGTAGGTTTTACAGCTATCACTTTACTAAGGAGAACTGCGATGTAGGGTGAAGTAATTTGGAGATTTCACAACAAATCAGTGCGGATGCACTTGTTTCTAGTCAGTTTCCATTATGTGTTGTGGCTTTCTTTAAACTGATAAAAGAGTTGGAACGTCTGGCTGGGTGGCGAAGCGCTCCGATACGTGAAGGTCAACTATTATATCTTCTTGGAGAGAACGGTAGCGCCAGAGATGAGTGAGAAACTGTTCTAACCTACCCCGCGCTGAGTATGCTCTTGAATAGAGACCTCTCAGCAGTAGAAGCATAATTTGTTTTCAACGTTGCTGTATTCATTTTTCGTCAGAGTTGCAAGTAATCATGGCCCAGGGCAGCTAACGCAGTGGAGTTTCATCTCCAATGACACGTAAACATCGTCAAATCTGAACGCGAATCGCTGCGTGGGGCTCGCATTTCGAAGCAGTACCCATCCAATTTACGAAGAGTTTGACTGTGAACTTAGGCTTGTGTTACATAATTGTACTGACAGTTTTATCGATAACTTTTTAAAATATTACATCGTTCCATTACAGTACTAAAGTTGCTAGTGTTACCCGTATAGGAAACTGCATGGCAATATATGAAATCATGTAGCTTCTAGGGCTATGTTACACAAAGCATACTCTCTAAATTTAGAGGCATAGGAATATAGGCAAGAATTAAACACCAAATAACTGACACTTTAGCCCCACCCTGTAAATATAGCAACAACAAAGAACAAAAAATTCTAATACAGGAAAAGAAGAAAAATGTATTCTTGCATCCTACGTCTGGGTCACACCTTACAAAAAAGTTCGTAATGTATTAAAAATGGAAAGAATGCCACAGTTACATTCTCCACCAAGAGGTTGGGATACGTATTACCCCACAACATAAAAAGAGACAGGAAAATATCCAGTAATATTCCTGTATTAAAATGTTACTCTAACATTTAGAAAACTTCTCACGTTTGAACACAGGCAGACTGATACATGTATTCCGTCCCAGAGGCAGCGATGGCTTCCGCTAAGTCATTGAAATCAAAAGACAAAGCCATTTTCTTAAAAAATTTTCTATTCGAAAACTCACTTATTAAAACCTATAGGGTGTACTTCCAGTAGACGTAAAATCATTAAATTTGGCAAGACGCGAGTTTTCAAACTACAATGAAAAGAAAAATCAGGAAGTTGTTAATTTGTCAAATGACAAAAAATTCTTTCGTCAAACGTGCAATTAAAACATTCGCAAAAGTCTTGGAGTCCCTGTGCCCCTTCAGGGATATGAAATGAGTAAAAGAGAATATATTCTTTGGACCATTGGAGGAGGGCAATGTACTCTTTGGATAAAATTTGATCTTAGACCGTCGGGTTGCCTATGTGCAGGGGTGAACACGTGATGTCATTATACCTCTCCCCCCTCCTAAACTACATCCTCTTTCAGTGCCACAGCCTTTCTCTCCCTTCCCCTACCCTCTCTCACACCTTACAAGTAACTCAGTATTTTGCTGCCATATCAGCTCATCGAGTCAGTTTCTCAACTTTCTAAAGTCATGTCCTTACTTTCTGTTTGTGATATAGCTATTTGAGCAATACGCTTATGCACGTAAATATGTGCGTTGACATTATGGCTGCCGCAAACAGATGTTAGCTAAATGCTCCTCTTGATTTTATTTCGTATTACGATGTTTTTGAAAAAAAAATTGAAATTAGAGCACCTCCATAGCTAAATTAATATTCTTTTTTGTTTGTTAATAGTGTCACCATATATAAAAGTGTTTCTGAGGGAGATATAAACCGTTTTTTTTGCGTATACTACAGTTTTTCACTATTAAAATCACTATATTCTCAGTAAAACCCGATGAATTTTTGTGAAACTGGTGTCTATAATGTGAGGGAGCATTTGTTACTACAAATAATGTTCAAGGAACAAGGCGTATGAAAGTCGGACTTTAAAAACCAGTCGTTTTAGAACTTTTTCAGCAACCGTCCACTACACTAACTGCCATTTCATTGGACGAAATGCTAAAGTATCATGCACCATATTTGAAAAAAATACAATTGACGTTGTTTTCTGGATACTGTAGATTTTCGTTTGTTTCTGTTTTAGGTCCAGTTCGAACGTAAATTGAATAATATCTTTTAGAAGTTTTTCAGTAATTGTTCACTTCGCCAACCACCGTAGTAGGAGAAAAGATAATAATGCATTATGCTTCACAAACTAAAAACAGTGATTAATGTTGTTTTTTTAATAAATATGAGTTACTAAACCCCCTCTAATGCTTTCGATTTTGCGGAACCTAAAAAGTTGAAACGCTACTCTATAAGCAACCTCAGCGAATGTTATTGGCTTATTTTGCTACATTTTCTGTTTCCGATGTAACCATTGTGCGCAGTATGTGCTTAACTTATGCTTTCTGACCTTATTGGATGTCACTGAGATTCATTATTCTTTTGTAAAATGTACATCTGAAGTCTTGACTTGGTGTGTGTCTGTCTGTGTGTGTGTGTGTGTGTGTGTGATGCATTGGTATCTCCTTCCCGAATATGACGGATGGTGTAGTTAACCATAACTGAAAAACTTCTAAAATGCTGGGTGAGTAAAGTTCGAGTTTTGTACGCATTTCCTTAAATATAGTTTACAATAAAAGAAACTGTCCCAGATAACAGACAAAAATATCAAATTTCAACGTGGTTACTAGGAATACAGTGATTTTAATAATGGAAAACTATAGTATATAGCAAATATTTTCAAATATAACAACTCTCAACAAACGAAAATAGGGTGCTGATTCAGCTGTGGAGACGCTGTAGCTCCAAGTCTTTTTACTCAAAAAAAAAAAACCATTCCAAATACGAAATAAAACATCTACACTGATGAAGAAAAAAACTGAAGCACCATGAAGGAGTTATGCAACTTAAATTAAAGGTGGTACGCGTATTTCTCCACGTGAAAGATAATCTCTATTCAAATTGCGTCCCAGTAACATAAGAGTGGGGCTAGTTGCGCCACTATGAGGACGCCAAGTAAGTTTACTTAAAATACACGCTGTAAAAGTCGTGAGTTTTAGTTTAGTTTTGAGACTGAACGTGCTTCATTGATATTGATCAAGAATGCCGTTAAGGCGACAAAGATGCGGTTATAAGCATCTCACTGACTTTGAACGAGGTAGTGTAATAGGGCTGCGAGAAGCTGGATGTTCCGCCTGCGATATTACAGAAAGCCTTTGCAGGGGTGCAGCCACTGCGCATGATTGTTGGCAACAGTGGTAACGGGAATGTACGGTCGCAAGAAGATCGATCTCCGGACGGCGAAGTGGCGTGTTGGGGGTATGGCTACACAATGCTTGCACGTTTGCATGTTTGCATTCATCATTCTGGCGGTGGCACATTTGCTAACGTTAAGCTGTGATGGGGCTTCGTACTGCATCTGCTGCAGCAATTTGATCAGCAGTTGGCACTACAGTGACACAACGAACCGTTACAAATCGGTTACTTCAAGGACAGCTCGGAGACAGACGCCTGTAGTGTGCATTCCACTGTACCCAAACCGTCACCGTTTGCGACTTCAGTGGTGTCAAGCGAGAGCTCATTGGAAGGCAGGGTGGAGGTCTGTTTTGTTTCCTCATGAAAGCTGCTTCTGCCTCGGTGCTAGTGATGACCGTGTGTTGGTTAGAAGGAGACCAGTTCGGGGGTTGCAACCAACCTGTCTGTGTGCAGACACACTGGACCTACACCTGAAGCTACACTCTGGGGTGCGGTTTCGTATGACAGCATGAGCGCTCTCGTGGTTATCGCACACACCCTGACTGAAAAATTGTATGTCTGTCTGGTGATTCGACCTGTTGTGCTGTCATTCATGGACAGCATGTCAGGTGGTGTTTTCCTACAGGATACCGCTCAAGCACATAGCGCTGTTGTTGCTCAACATGATCTACGGAGTATCGACTTGTTGCCCTAGCCGAGTCGATCATCAGATCACCAGCTCTGACTCCATTCGAGCACATTAGCCGGCACGGTAACTCAGCGTGTTCGGTCAGAGGGTTAGCTGACCTCTGTAATAAAATGAAAGGGTCCGGTAAAGCCTGACAATGAAAATAGGTACAACATTCTTCGTTATTCTTGTCAGAACAACATATTTTTTGTAATAACAACTCAGTTTCACTTAATACACCGAAGCTAGATACCAGTGTAGGAAAGAATGACCATTTATTTATTTAACTGATCGCATGTGCACTCCCACAATATAAATTCCTACATCCAATTTGGTGAGATCTGCGAAATGAATGAATGTATGCTCGTCTGATAACCACAGATAGTGAATGTGCAATATATGATCATCTTTGAGACGGTACTTGGGTCACCTATGGTGTTACCAAAGAGATGAAATTTACCTGAGCTTTGAGCGCCTGAAATGTGGCTGACCAATACGGTAGCATGGTGCTCCCCCACCTTGGCGGACGTGCGAGATCGGCCATATTTCAGCACTCTTCCTCTGGATCTAGTGTTGGTAAGACCTTGAAAGGTCTCTGTTGGATTCCTTTCATGTTAATTTCTTAAATCTGTTGTCATTTACGGCATAAATTCCTCTTCTAAATTTACTGTGGTGTTTCTGACTATCTGGGAGGAGACTGAGCTGTGGAACGTGTTACTTTTACACATAAACAAGAACGATCTGTCACACTACTACACTTTAAAACACAGTTTATATGTAATTCATGTCACACAGTCTCATACAGAACCTACATCCGCTTTCTTTTATATACTGTATATGATAAGATACTGTCATTCCCCGTCCCTTCTGTGTGAGAGGATGAATGAGCAAATGTATTTCTAGTTGCATGCTTGATGGTAGCAGACAAGTCTGACTACTAGAGAACAGTAGGACCAATGTCGGAAAAGGTAGCTACGCTTTCTAAAGCAGAGAGGTTTCTGTTCTTAGTATGGTCCTGTCTGTCCCTTGTCATGTTGGTGTAGGAAGTTGCATCTCTGGTCACTTCCGTTTGTATCATTTAAGCACGCTCGGTAGGGGCCCAGGCAGTCTGTCCGCAGCGAGCGTCTGAAGTGGTAAGATCTCCGGCTAAGCGAGTGTCTGCTAAGTCCGTAGGACAATGGATTTCTTAAGTTCAGCCTAACTGAAAATTTAATCACCTTTATTTGAGGCTTAGCTCTAAAATATCTGATGTTATCTTAAATTGCAATGCAGTGTAATTCGAGTGTGAAGTCAGAATATCTCCTGGTAGTTACTTTGTCACTATTTTGTGAGTAAAGTGGAACCACGTGTTGATCAGTAACTCTAACTAAGACCATCAATCTTAAATGCGAATGTGCGTGAGATTATAACGTCTCGTCTTGACAATATTCTTCAATATAGCAACTTTTCTTTATGTTCAACCCACGTGGGGTGTACTTTGTGAGACCAGTACCACATGCTTATACAATTTTTTGACCCATCACGTTAATAGTAAGACGATAGTAACCAGTTCAAGGTATTTCTTTTGTAAATTGTGTTTCGATGTAATTTAGTTTAATTATCAAAATTATTGTGGAGTTACACTCTTTGTGTAAACCAAGTTGACCACGTGAAGCATGTGGTGTAAGCATCAAAGTAGCCCTCGGCTATTCTTAACGCGAAGATTTCACAGAAAGTTAGTATGAATTTAGTATACCAGTGTGTGGTAATTTCATGATGAACAGGATTGCGCTACAAACGTAACTTCTTTGGGTGAAAATTGAATCGGTTGGTTGTGGTTAATTTCCTCTTGCAAATGTTTCAACGTTCTTCGTGTGTTATTTTATGAATGCAGTGTTGTATGTAGTCTCCCAATCTTGGCTCCCCATTTGATGTGTTCCGTAAGATTACAAACTCACATTTACACAATCCTTAATAAGGCGCCAGTTTATTTATGAATCAAGTTTGATATGCTGAAATTTTAATGGAACAATGATCAATGTTAAAATAAATGTCCAAATATAAACTGATTTATTTCTTCTTATTTAAATTTTCTTTACATATGTATATATATATATATATATATATATATATATATATATATATATATATATATATATCACCGGTAATCGTGAGCACCAAAAGATTATAATTAATGTTAGTCTGGTTGGGAATTTCGTAAGCTAGACTGGATACATTGAGAAACAGATACGCAGTAATGCAAGGTTAACTTCCTCAGATAGCTCACAGCTCTTAACCCTTTTATGGTCTTGAATATCAGCACCGCTCTTAGAACAAATTAATGCAACACATTGCACATGGCGACCCTGTTCTGTGATTCTGCTAGACTCTGGAATCTCTGAAACGTTAGATTGCGAGCTTTGTATAATCTTAATTTTTTTTCCCTACAGCGCTCAAACAACTTCTGCTTTGTTTCTGAGCAGACTTTCAAATGATTCATGGCGTTGTTGAACGGCGTTGTGTTGTTTGTCTTGTTTTGTTTTCTGTATTTGTGTGTTTTATATGTATGTGTTTTTTTCCTCGCTTGTAAATTGCACTGACTTCGATCAAAGATATAAATTTGTTTTGCATGTGAAAAAGTGCATATTAGGTTGGGTACCTTTCGTGCATCTGTCGTAATTTTTGGGGGATAAATTTATTCTGATTAGTGTGTTGCATACCGGGTATAAAATGAACTAATGCAGACACGTACCCAAGCTAAAACCAGGCGGTCCAACAACTTAAGCAACATGGACCAATGGGATAATTTGATTCCGATTATTAACGCGTCGGACGGTTCCGAAAATGCATTGGGGAATACTGCAGAGGAAATGCAAAACAGGACGAACGGGCTCACGTCAGAGCCAGAAATTAATTTGCCTCCAACTAACCAAATTGATTTGGCAGTACTCATAAAAGCCTTATCGCATCAAAATAAATAAAACGCAGAGAAATCAGAAAAATCGTTCCGATACCAAAAAGAATCATCTGAAAAATCGATCTGCGAGCTAGGCGAACAAATGATGCAGAAATCTGAAAAATCGATCCGCGAGCTAGGCGAACAAATAGACGAAAAACTAATCCAGCAGACAAATAAAGTCGACAAGTCGATGCAGAGAGTGTTCGATGGTATCTCACAAAGAATAAACAATCTGGCAAGTGAAATAAAAAGTGATATTATGAAAGAATTATGCCGTACATTTGAACAAATCGATGATCGTCTGCCAGCCTTAGAACAGGGTAAGCGGAGTCTCGATGCGGAATGGAAAGAGAGGGAGGAACAGCTACTTAGGAATTTCCAAGTGCTGAGAGAAGAATGCCAAAGGGAATTCCAGCAGGTACTCTCCAGGGTCCAGGAGGCGGAAACGCATTGTCCTGCGTTCGTTAGCAACACAGTTGTGGACAACAGTCAAGCGATTCACGCACTTGAGCAGCAAGTAGAACAATTGAAGCAGACAGGGGCGGAGGACAACAGACAAATACATGACAAGATTGCGGCATTAGAGGACATCGTAGGCATGATGAAGGTGACGGAGAGCGATAACAATACTACATTGGTAGCGGTCGTAGAGACTGAAGAAGTGCGTTCGCTTCTTAGATTTCAGAAGGGACAGTTCGAAGTGAACAGGCGGCACAAAGCTGTAACGGGCGAATTACAAGAAAGCGTGGCGCATCTGGAAAGCCGCATGGGGTGTGATTCCGAAATCGCCAATAGCACTAAAAATAGCTGTACGAACAGTGAAGAGAGGGACTCCGGCAACGAGGGAGATTTTGACGACAGGGAAGAATGTATTTTGAGGGGCAGACATGAGAAAAATAGAAACATTCAAGGGCCTCACTGGGAGGAAATGAGGGGATTTGATTTCAAACATTTCCTTACGGTGAGATATTTCGATATTCGCAAAAAGGAATACATCCACGAGCATGGCTCGAGCAATTTGAGTTCTGTCTTCCCCCCGACTGGGCAAGTTCACATAAGATAGAATATATGTGTGGCTATTTGGAAGGCGAACCGGTGATTCGCATGAGGTTGGCAGCGCGTCACTGCAACTCCACTCGGGAGTTTCGACAAGCCTTTCTGTCCGCCTATTGGTCGGAAGCGGCACAAGATAGGGTCAAGCATGGCATAATTATGCTGCCAAATTTGAACCAGTCCGGTTTCGGCAGCCCAGCACGCCTATTCGACCACATGCTGCAGGCAAATCAATTTCTATAGGACCCACACGGGCCTGCGGAACTAATTAGGATATGCATCAGAAAATTGCCGATGCACTTGCGCCACGTCATTCTTGCGGGAGGATGCAAAGAGGACGTGGAAACGTTTAAGACACTTCTCCAAGAGTTGGAATACAATACAGGAGAATGGCCGCCTAATCAGGCACAAAGTAATTACGGGGCACAGCAGCGCAATCGCAGTCGTGGCCGTAGTACTAATCAACGGCGTGACTGGTCGTCACGTCGCGAACGGAACAATAATCGGGACCGGCCGTATAGAAACTGGGGTAACAGTCGCGAACACAGGTGGAACAACGGAATTGATCGAGGACGTGGACAAGATCGTGAACGCAACAGTTACGGCAACCAGAATCGATACTACCGTGAACACGGTGGGAATAGGACTGTAAGTGGAGCACCACATGATGTTGAAATTCGGCCGGCTAACCCTAGACATAATCTAGCAAATGGAAATGAACAAAACCGGCAATGACAAACGATCAGCGCAGAAGGCGCCCAATCGGAACAAATGAGCGACATGGCAAATGAGTGCATAGGGTATATAGAGAGGGAAGATATTAGAGAGGATTTGTTGCAAGAAACAACGAGTGCTAAAATTTCGGGAATAAATCCAGTCGTGGCAGTTGCAGTAAACGAAATATGTTTTAAGTGTGTCATTGACACTGGAAGCCCTTTCTCGATAATGAGCGAGGCAGCATTTCAAAAATGCGAAGGGACTGGGACTTGGCCCGTTTTTCAAGTGCGAGGAATAAAGGTGAAGGGCGCAATCTACGGTAAGAGCGTAGAAATCCGAAGGCAGACTCGGCTTAATTTTACCTGCCAGGGAAGAGAGTTTGAGTACAACTTCTTTGTGCTCCCAATGCTGAATGTGGCAATGATTTTAGTAAATGACTTCATGAATGCCCACCATGCAGTAATTGACATGGGTGAAGGAGTAGTGACAGTTCAAGTTGGGGATCAGCCAATTAATTTAGTATTTGATGAATGCATATTACGTGCCGAGTCAGAAATTAGTTGTCTAAAATTTCAAGCTCAAACCGAGTCGCAACCCAGACTGGAGCTACTCGTGAACTATGTAAGTGAGTCGTGCTCTACGTCTGGTGAGCAGGGGAAAGATGTTTTTGCTGATGCACTGAGAAAAAGCATCGCGGGTGTCAGAACCATGGACAGGGAAAAGGAGAAATTGTATTGCCTGCTTAGGAATCATGAACGGGTATTATCTGAGACTCTGGGGGCGTTTAAAGGTTTTACTTACCAATTCAGAGTACGTGACCATCAGAAGTTTTCTGTTAGACCATACCCAATTCCCGTGGCGTATAAAGCGCAGGTGGAGAAGGAAATAAACAAGATGTTAGAACAAGGAATAATTGAGCGGGCAGTAAGCTCGTACAACTCACCCTTGCTTGTCATACCAAAACGCGACAACTCGGTTCGTTTGGTACTAGACTTGAGACAGATAAACACAATTATTATGTTGGAAACGGACAGGCCAGAGAGCCTTGAGGAACTCTTACATTTCCAGGGGGTAAAGGTACTATCATCTGTAGACCTCCGTTCGAGTTTTTGGCAAATCGTGCTACACCCATCTTGCAGATTATATACAGCGATCCTGTTTTATGGAAATTGTTTCCAATTCCGGCGTCTCCCGTTCGGACTAAACGTCTCATCAGCTGCTTTTATAAGGGGATTAAATAGCATTTTGCCTGATGATTTGAAACAGCGAGTGGCAATTTACCTGGATGACATATTAATTGCGGAAAAGTCGTGGGAGGATCATAATGACGTTCTGAACAGACTACTGGATGTTTTTGAGAAGGCAGGTGTAACAGTCAGATAAGTCACAGTTCGGACGAGAGAACATAAACGTCTTAGGCCATATTGTCTCAGCAAATGGAATACCCGGAGAAAATTGCGGCGATAGCGGAGTGTGCAATGCCGAAAAATAAAAAACAGTAGCGAGCATTCTTAGACCTGTGTAATTTTTATAAGCGATTTATAAATTTTAGTGTACTTGGTACACCCCTTCTATGTGGACTAACAGGGAAGAACGCTTTGTGGGTCTGGGATCAAGAAGCAGAGAATGAATTTTACAAATTGAAAAAGGCATTGGTAGAGGCTCCCATCCTCGTGCATCCCGACCTGACACAAGAATTCTGTTTAATGACGGACAGATCCTTGTCAGGATTAGGTGCGGTACTGTTTCAAACGGAAGTAAATGATGATATTACAACTTGGAAAACAATCTCGTTTGGGAACGGGGTGCTCTCTCGATGTGAAAAAAGTTATTCCGTGACAGAACTCGAAGCACTAGCGATATTTTGGGCATTCTCAAAATTTAGGTATTTCTTATTTGGGAGGACCACCAGGGTGTACACTGACCATCGTGCACTCCAATTCCTTATGAGCACAAAAATCACGCAAGGGAGACTAGGACGCTGGGCACTATACCTACAGGAATATAATTTCACTGTAGAATATATTCCGGGACAGAAAAATGTAATTGCTGACGCTTTATCGCGCATTCCTATAGGTTTGGCTCACACAGAAGAAGGGGAATTCGGTGAAAATAATTATAGCATTCTACACTTACAGAATGCAGCGTTCGAGAACTTTGTTACCACATCTTTATGGAGTATAGCGGACGAACAGGATAAGGACGCAGTATTGAAAGATATAAAGAAGAAGTGGGAGGACAAGGAGAATGTAGGAATACGCCAGTACTACTTAGTGCGCAATAGAATACTATTCAAGAAACGAGCCCCGGACGACTCCAGATGGGTGTTGGTGATTCAGGAGGAACTCGTAAACAAAATTATGTGGTACATACATTTGAGTTATGGTCACCTCGGAGCACAGAAATGTTGTGAAAAACTGAAGGAGACATGCTATTTTAATAACATGCTACGGCGTATTCGTTGTGTACTTAGAGTGTGCGGACCTTGTCAGCGAGCAAAGGCGGCCACAGTGACGTATGCTGCATCATTGCACCCGATAATCCCAAGCAAACTTTGTGACCTCGCGGCCGTGGATCTATTTGGGCCACTAATACGATCTAAAGCAGGTTTTGCATATGTTTTCGTGGCGTTGGAGCTAACCTCCAAGATTGTGTGTCTGACTCCGTTGAGGCGGGCCACAGGACGGGCAGTGCCAACTGCATTTACAAAGCAGTTTCTGCATGAAGTTGGGCGTGTGAAAAGGGTTATCTCGGATAATGGACCACAATTTAGATCGCAATACTGGCAGCGGATGCTTCGAAGGAGAAGAATTAAACCTATATATATCTCTCTATTTCACCCCAGCTCGAACCCCAGTGAGCGTATTATGCGTGAATTAGGAAAATTATGTAGGTTATACTGCAGTCGTGATCACCGATCGTGGGACATACACCTAAAAGGATTTCAGAACATAATTAATGAGTTGCCTAATACGTCAACAAAGCTTCCGCCAATCACATGGAGCCCCCGAGCAAAATCAAAGAGGTGGTGCCTTGGCCACTAGAGCCGAGACTACGCCGGAACGCAATTGTTGACTTAGCTTTACGCAACATCAAGCGTGCAGCAGAAGCCAGAGTCAAGGCGTATAAGAAAAACGTGTGAAAAACAGTGTTTCATGTAGGATAAAAAGTTCTTATCAGATCACACAAGCTGTCTAACAAACGGTCAGGTGTCTGCAAGAAATTTTTTAATCTCTTTAACGGCCCGTATCGGATAAGGAAGATTCCCCATGAAAACGCCATAGAAGTTGAAACTCTTCGATCGAGGAAATCAAAAGGGCTACACCATGTGTCAAATGTAAAACCATACATTGAGTAGAAAGGACAGTGAGGAGTAGAGAGGGTGGTGAAGAGAAACAATTGATTAGTTTACGTTTGTGATAAATGCATTTTGAATAACATGTTGGTAAAAATAATGATAAAGATGTTTCTATTTGATTGAGTGAAGTGATGTTTATGGTTTTTTTGTGTAAATTGAAAAGAGTCGCTCCTGAGGGAAGCAAGATCTGTGTTGAATTAATGCAAAACTCAGGGGAATATCTGATCTGTGGGTATTATGGGTCTGGCAAAGCCAGGTCTCCAACTGTCAGTAGCCTTGTTTCCGATTTTCTACTTTCAGTGCTGCTATCTATCTATTACTGTTCTATATCTGTCAGTATAAATGAGGATCTCTTACTATAGTATGCGTGATGTATGAATATTTTAAAATAGGAGAACTCTGAGAAAGGAATGAGTAAGTTTAGAATCTTGAAAACAGGATGCAATAATACGATTGTTTAACCATTAGCTTCCCAATATGCGATGATATGTTAATATTGATGATTTATGTCTTTTTTGTTCTTTATAGCTGAGTATGTAAAGTGCTGTCTGTAGATTTCGTCAGTATATTGATTCCTTCAAGGTGAAAGAAGAATTGTGGTTTGTGTAATTTACGTGGCCCTAAAATATTATTGTGGTAGTCAAATACGAGCAGTTTTTCAGCAAATGGAGAATGGAACAGAAATATGGATCCTTCCTGTAGTCTTGACTGATGTTGAGCCAGAGCCTGAAAAATTATTCTGCGTTAATACTTGCCCTATAAAAGCGACATTTATGTGTTTTGCTGATGCTGTAAACATTACAGCATACTGTTTTCACTGGTTCGGGTTGCACTGCAGCCCATATGAGCTGAACTCAAGAGATTTCCCTCTTGAAGGTAGAGGAAGATTAAATTATTTTGATTATGGGACCGAAGGAAAGCTTGGTTTAAGGTAATAAGAATGAAGCAAAACATTTGTCATTTAAACTACAGGAGGGTTTGGATCTTTTGTGTCAGTTGTAAGTTCAATAGGATGTTAAGATGAAACTGGTTTACAGAATAGAGGAGACCACAATTTTGCCATTCATGAGAAATGAATCCAGAATAACCACCACAGGCGAAATAACTGATTTGGAAACGAATGGTAACTTAAAGAAGGAACGAAATTGGAGCAAAATTGGTAAGAAAATGTAATATAACCTGTAGGATGAAAATACATTTACCCTTCTCAGAGTCATTTGTGTGATTAATTCTTGTGATAATGCAATTTTAGATGAAATTGTCTTACTGTTTTATGTATAAACATATGAGTATGATAAATGTATAATTGCGAGTTGCATGGGGGCTTAATTAAGTATGATGGAAAATACTTTTTATTTTTCGTAGCTGTAAGTCCGATTACGCTGTGTCTCGTAATCGGTTGGCCCTGACTAGTATTATTACGCTATCTGACTGCAAAGAACAACAAGAAGAATGAAATGAAATTTTTCGTTAACACAATTAATTAATTAAGTCCCCAGCAACTATGAAACCTACGAAACCAAAGCATAAGTATAACTGTTCTGTATGTGGAAGTATGACTCAACGCACATCTGGCACGGTTCTTCTTCAACAGGACAAGAATTTTTAAATACCAATTTTACTGACGTGATAAAAGAAAATTACAAATACTATAATTGCGTAAGGAAAGCAGAATTGAACTCTAATACAAGAACACACGCCAGATGCTTTGTTGACTGAACCTGTAATGACGCATTATTTAGGACACTGAAATAAAAACAAACGCAGTTAGTTACCTCATTTATATTGATGAAAATCATTCTAATCCTTACATTATATCTCAACCAGAACTCTCCAATATCACATCTCAGCAAGCACTGCCTAATAGCACATCTCAACAAACACTCTCTGCTACAACATCTCAGTACAGACTACCACGAGACCTCGACAGGCACTGACTACTACGAGCTCTCTCCAAGCACTGACTGCTACGAGTTCTTAACAGGCACTGACTACTACGAGCTCTCTCCAAGCACTGACTGCCACGAGTTCTTAACAGGCACTGACTATTACGAGCTCTCTCCAAGCACTGTGGAGGCGGCAGAATAATACTCTTTGGCGCCATCTCTGGCGCAGTGGCTCAGTGTAGCCACCTTTCATATGCCCCTCCTCCACAGGCCAGAATTTGATGGTATTTTTGCCAGTATTGGTGGTGAAAATACCACCAAATTCGTCCACAAAAATACAGACAAAAATAAAAGATAATATTAATACCTAAATATCACATAATTAGTTAAAATTTTGGCTTTGCACTGACCTTTCAATAACCTAATATATAAAATACAGTAGGCAATACAAATTCTTTTCATACATGTGGCTTTACATAATAGTTTGCACAATACACAAAAAATCAGTTTATACAAATGTTCACATAAAATACTTTAAATTGTTCAAAAAAAAAACAAATAGTTGATAATTCCAGCCCAGCAATGGTCAACAGGTGTAAACACCAACAAGTGACATCATTTCAGCAGAAGCAGTCCATCGGTTGCACCCAGTAATGTTGAGCAGGTGCAGACACCAACAAGTGACATCATTTCAGTAGAAGCAGTCCATCAGTTGCACACAGCAATGTTGAGCAGGTGCAGACACCAACAAGTGACATCATTTCAGCCGAAGCAGTTCATCAGTGGCACCCAGCAATGTTGAGGAGGTGCAGACACCGGCAAGTGACATCATTTCAGTAGAAGCAGTCCATCAGTTGCACCCAGCAATGTTGAGCAGGTGCAGACACCAACAAGTGACATCATTTCAGTAGAAGCAGTCCATCAGTTGCACCCAGCAATGTTGAGCAGGTGCAGATACCAACAAGTGACATCATTTCAGTAGAAGCAGTCCATCAGTTGCACCCAGCAATGTTGAGCAGGTGCAGACACCAACAAGTGACATCATTTCAGTAGAAGCAGTTCCATCTGTGGCACCCAGTAAAGTTGAAGAGGTACACACAGCAACAAGTCACATTAGTTCAGTAGAAGCAGTCCATCAGTGGCACCCAGCAATGTTGAGTAGGTGCAGACACCAACAAGTGACATCATTTCAGTAGAAGCAGTTCCATCTGTGGCACCCAGTAAAGTTGAAGAGGTACACACAGCAACAAGTCACATTAGTTCAGTAGAAGCAGTCCATCAGTGGCACCCAGCAATGTTGAGTAGGTGCAGACAGCAACAAGTGACTTCATTTCCATGCAAGTAGTCCATCAGTTGCACCTAGCAATGATGAGCGGGTCCAGAGACCAGTCCATGATATTCACTATCACCGATCACACTATTCATCAGAGTATATAAGCACAAATTAAACATGTCCTAGTGGCACCAATCATGTAGAAAAAGTACAAGTAACAGTCCATAATATTCACTATCCCTGATCACACTGTTCATCAGCAGAAATTAAACATGTCCTAGTGGCACCAATCATGTAGAAAAAGTACAAGTAACAGTCCATAATATTCACTATCACTGATCACACAGTTCATCAGCAGAAATTAATCATTCCTAAGTGTCACACATTATGTTGAAAAAGTGCAGGTAACAGTTCATAATACTTACCCTCACTAATCAGACAGTTCAGGCATGAACAATAGTTTGAATGCACATACAAATGCTTTTACACTAAACATACAAATCATAACAAACACACAAATGATGTCAGATAATTTTCATACTAACTATTACAAATACTCAAATATCAGTAAACCTATAATATTTATGGGTGTCAGTGCAAGCCACAACAAACAAATAAAATAATATTCAGGCATGAACAATAGTTTGAATGCACATACAAATGCTTTTACACTAAACATACAAATCGTAACAAACACACAAATGATGTCAGATAATTTTCATATTAACTATTACAAATACTCAAATATCAGTAAACCTATAATATTTATGTGTGTCAGTGCAAGCCACTACAAACAAATAAAATAATATTTACGAGATAGGTGGGTAGGATTAGGAAAGGAAAACACACAAAACACACTCACTCATCTTTCATCCACATTAAGAACTACTGTGTAATTGAATGGTGTTAACTGTGTAAATGTAATTCTGTCAAAATCTGATGTTCATCATGTGTATCAAGTAGCAGTGGCAGCGATGTATAACAGTCAATAATAGTTAGGTCAACGTCATAGTCATCATGTCAAGACCAATGTTTGCCAAGCCAGATCAAATGTACTGTTGTTGAACAACTGTCAGTGAGCCAAGATATGCAAATACTTCCTCTCTTCAAAAAAAAGTATATACTGCTTAGTGATTTAACAAAGTGTGTGTATAGACTATCTTCCTTCTACTTTAGTGTTCTAGTCTGCTATCTTCATCCTGCTTGTTCCATAAGACCAACAAAAAAAAATATGCATCTCACTTACTTTACCTCTTATCCACCAAAACTCCAATAATCATCAACTTCACACAATCTCAATAATACCTCAATAATACCGATTCAATACGTCGATACATATAAACCTTATTGCCAATATATGCTCCTCACTTACTTTACCTCTTATCCACCAAAACTCCAATAATCATCAACTCCACACAATCTCATTAATACCTCAATAATACCTCGTCAATGCGTCGATACATATAAACCTTATTACCAATCCCATTTCACTTCCATAACAACTCTTTCCTCTAGTCAGTCTCCTCGAACAAGTACAGATAAAATCCTAATGCAAACTTCAGTTCATCATCCCATACAATCTGAAGACACATTGCCAACACACAACCTCTGTGTAATCCATCCGACCCAAATCTTCTGCTCATTATGAATTATAAACAAAGAAATGCATACATGACCTCTAGCAGACTTAGTTCGAATAACTCTCAGTAATTAAGTACGATTACGGAGTGTGAATGATCATAATATTTCACAGTGTGTACACCACTTCAAGAATTATGGCAAACAGAAGCAAACATGTGGAGTATTTCTTGTGTCAAGTGTCACTTCCTATTTCAATTGCTCACGAAAAATGCAGTGTAATAACTGTCAATGGTCTAAACCTAGTTTTGGTATGTCATGTCGTTAGCTTCCTTCCTATTAGCATAAATTTATACAGCTTCCGTAAAACCTCAGCTCATGTGACTTCTATGAAGTTTCTTGTACTAATGTCGTTCGTCGAATTATAGCAGTTCATTTTCTTATCTTAAAATATAAGGCACTGAGCGTAAGCAAAACAAGCAATAGCGAGTAAATATACCAGTAGAGAACAGAATGTCAACAAGTGGATGCAGCACAATCCTTACAACGAGGCTCTGCCAAGCGAAAAATCTATAATTAATCCAATAGTGTGACCTAAACTCTCTGTTTGTACACAGTATATCAGCATTTCTATACACCAAATTAAAGAGTAGTTATGACAACAAACAGAAATGTATAAATATGCAATCCATACGCATAGCAGCAAACAGGTCATTGGCATCATATCAGCATAAGCAAATAAATGTTCATATGTCATCTTAATAAGTAAACATGAAGGCGCAAGCAGATAAATCACAAAGTATAACTTACATACATATCAGCACAACTAATCAGGTGACAATTATAATTTAAATAAATAAGCACAGCAGGCACATAACTAAAAAATATGACATCAGTGAAAAAGCAGTGCAGCCAAGCGATGCATAATATACACAAGTTACAACCCAGTTCATTAATAATCATTGTCAAAATCAGTTAACGTACGCAAGCACGTCGCTTCACAAGTAAATTCATAGAACATGAAATTTAGCACAAAGTATGAATCACGTAATCGCGAGCAGCAAATTACGTCTAAAGTACGTACCTAAGTGAAAATATGTTAGCTGTAAAATGAACTCAATTAATAGTTACCTTTTTTAGTTTATTAGTTTCTTCTTCGAAATTACATTCTTCCTGAAATTTTCTCGATAGCAAGTCGTCTTAACGTCGGACACGCACAGAATTTACCTGAAGTTCTTAAATATTTTATACAACCGTATCCTGGAAAATACTGAATGTTAATAACAGAATTCATCAAGTCACTATAGCTCTATACTGAATTAAATCGGAGAAATTAAACTGTGTATTTGTTTACGGCTGTCAGTGCATTCGCACTGAGCGCTCGATCAGCTGTAGGCGCGTGACGTACGAGGCAATTGTTCGCGGTCAACGACTGCCTTGTGCGGCGCGCAGACTTGACTGTTGCTTTGAGTATGTGCCGCCGCCAAAACACGGCGCGGTATCCTTGTACTCTCCGCATGTTTACATGTAGCTGTTAGTTTCTCTAAAGTATGTCATTCCACAAAAATTTTTCAAAAGTATATCATTCCACAAAAATTTTGGAAACTAGGAACCTCACGTTTTGTGGTAGGAACAGAATAATTACGAATACCGTCTAATTTTTTTGGATCAGGAAGAATACCGAGAAATTTCACCTGAGAACGACCAAATTCAGATTTTTCTAAGTTCACTGTAATGCCAACTCTTGCAAAGATACGTAATAATGAATCCAAAATTTTGTTGTGCTCACTCCAAGAATGTTTAGCAATGTGAATATCGTCAACATATGAAGTAATATTGTTACGAAGATAAACAGGTAAAATTTCATTTAAACTACGAATGAATGCTGCTGAAGATACAGTAAGTCCAAACGGTAATTTCCGAAATCTCCTTTTGGGTAAATTAGTCAAATCCGGTTATTGTTTACTTACTCACTAGATGGATTGATAGTCGAAGTGTTGTTTTGACAGATGCAAAGAATAGTAAAAGAGTAGGCAGCGGTACAGAAAACTAAAAGAGAAATAGCACCACTACAGCTCGGGGCCCTATGTTCGCTACGGCACATATTCACTTAGAGTAGTGAATCCCCTGAGGACTTTAATAGCCGCACATAATTTCCAGTTTGTGACTTTGTGGCAAATTTGGCGGAAGTGCGTACATAAATTGATCTAGCCATGAACATGGATGTATGTCATTCTTAGAATTGCGGAAGATCTTAAATTTCCGGACAGTCAAAAAGTGTTTATAGTCAAAGTTTTCGCCTCGTGGCGACAAAGACCTACCGCGTCTGTCCAAGTCCGAATGTCGATTATTGTAAAGTTCGCGCGCCTGGCGCTCTCTTGTTGCTTCTCGTAAATGAAATAAATTACTTTCTTCATACCCCTCTGCTATCTGTGATTCTAAATTTCTTTTGCCGTCTTTTCCTACGATTTCGCCCTCAATCTGTTTGACTTGCTTTTTTAAAGCCTCAAATTCCCTTTTAACGCGTTCATTAAATTTTCCCTGATTTTCAACGTGTTTATTTATGTTCTGGTACTCTTCGGTTTCTGCAAATGGTAATGGAGCTGTATCATCCGAATCTCTGTCCCCATGTAAACTAAGATTTATCAATTTATCTGAAATCTCCTCAACTCTTTCCGATAAGTCACCTATTTGTTCTTTCTGTTTATTTACGTCTTCCGTAAGTGTTGCGACTCGGGTTTCAGTGTTGACACATTTGGTAGTTAGCTGTTCATATTGTTGTGTTAGGTTATTTAATCTGTCATTTGGTACGGATTCCTCGATTCTCTCAAATATTTCTTCCTTATCCTTTGCACGTTGTAAATTTAACTCTGAAAATTTCTGTACTATCACGCGATCTCTTTCTTCCTGTTCTCTATCCTGTTCCCTTTGTCTGATTTCTACTGCAATTAATCTATAACTGTGAGCATTCAAAATTGGTTGTACTTCTTCTCTGATTTCTTTCTTTAATTCATCTTTCATATTTTTGAAACATGTCCCTATTCGTAAGTCTAACCGTGTTTCCAAAGTTCCCATCTCTGTTTTATATTCAGATCGTAAAGTTCCCATCTCTGTTTTAATTGTTCCTATCTCTGTTTTAATTGTTCCCATTTGTGATCCCAAATTTAATATTGCACCCATCAACTGCTCCATATTAACTGGTTCAAAATTCTTTTCGCCCCGAACATTTCCCGCAAAACCAGTTTCCTTCGTCATAGCTGTAAAGCTATCTGTGTTCGATACTATTTCAGAATCTTCGATCGTTAATCTCGTATTCTGTGAATTTTCTGATTGAGAAAAATTTTGAAATGATTCCGGACTCTTTTCCCGACTTATTACATTGTTTTCCACTTCATTATTCATCACACTGTTCTCCTGTGTTGGCGAGTTCGCCATGTCAACAATTTCGTCATTCTCACTATTCATCATTTTCGCCTGTTTCATCGACCGCGTAATCATTTACAAAACATAAAAAAAATTCATCACTGTACGAAAATTACACACAATGACTCTTTATCTCCAACAATACCATTTACATGCAATGTCTCCCTCAAACACGATCAATCGAACAATTGAAATAATTGCACTAGATTGTCAAACGCGTATACAAGACAACAATTTAAATTTTTAAAAAATACCATTAGAAGAATGACAATTACCAAATCTACACATGCAATACAGACTACAATTACTAAACTCAAATTACTACAACAATACTACGGTCTACTATTTTTACAATCAGAAGATTCCAAGGGACGATCCGAAGCAGCGGTCGCCACGTGCATGGGGGCTTAATTAAATATGATTGAAAACACTTTTTATTTTTCGTAGCTGTAAGTCCGATTACGCTGTGTCTCGTAATCGGTTGGCCCTGACTGGTATTATTACGCTATCTGACTGCAAAGAACAACAACAAGAATGAAATGAAATTTTTCGTTAACACAATTAATTAATTAAGTCCCCAGCAACTATGAAACCTACGAAACCAAAGCATAAGTATAACTGTTCTGTATGTGGAAGTATGACTCAACGCGCATCTGGCACGGTTCTTCTTCAACAAGACAAGAATTTTTAAATACCAATTTTACTGACGTGATAAAAGAAAATTACTAATACTATAATTGCGTAAGGAAAGCAGAATTGAACTCTAATACAAGAACACACGCCAGATGCTTTGTTGACTGAACCTGTAATGACGCATTATTTAGGACACTGAAATAAAAACAAACGGAGTTAGTTACCTCATTTATATTGATGAAAATCATTCTAATCCTTACATTATATCTCAACCAGAACTCTCCAATATCACATCTCAGCAAGCACTGCCTAATAGCACATCTCAACAAACACTCTCTGCTACAACATCTCAGCACAGACTACCACGAGACCTCGACAGGCACTGACTACTACGAGCTCTCTCCAAGCACTGACTGCTACGAGTTCTTAACAGGCACTGACTACTACGAGCTCTCTCCAAGCACTGACTGCCACGAGTTCTTAACAGGCACTGACTACTACGAGCTCTCTCCAAGCGCTGTGGAGGCGGCAGAATAATACTCTTTGGCGCAATCTCTGGCGCAGTGGCTCAGTGTAGCCACCTTTCAGAGTCTCTTATCAGGTGTGTCAACTGGTATAAATGTTTTGGCGTGTAAATAACCATTGTTCTTTTTTACTATGCTTGTTTAAGGAAAGTTTCTCCATATTTATCATGCGACAAGACATATGCCGTGAGCGTCAAGAAGAGGACGAATTAGAACAATGTTGTAGTGATACAAACACTGTGTTAAAGTAGCATTTAAGTAGTGGATTGAAGTAGAATTTTGAGTAATATATGTTTATGGGTAGTTAGTTTGTAATATAGACAACAGGTGTGCATGTGTGTGTGTGTAAATAACATGTGAACCCTATGCTGTCCTGACCTATACTTGCCCAAGGCATAATCCTATTCATTTTAGTGAATTAATAACTAGCATTTGATTTATTAAAACGCAAGTGAACCACATTAGTGATGTGGATTTAGATATTATATTGTCAGTTTGTTTTATTTTTATTTTTATACTGTCAAGTCCTTTCACTTTTATTTTTTTTATATTGTCAAGTCATTTAACTTTTATTTTTATATTGTCGATTCATGTAACTTTGTTATTAAAAAAAATTAAGTCTCACTTTTGTTCCTAAAAATTGTGGTATTATGTATGACATTTTGTAATCATGTAACTGTGATGAACAATTTCTGTGAATGCAGTTGAGAACGTGAAAACGAACCGGCTAAACTCTTACGAGACAGCGGGAGCAGCGAGGAGGAGGACTAGTTATAAACAGGCGGTTTTCCCAGCAGGACACTGTCAGCCAGGCCACATCTGGAGCAGGCTCGCCAACTAAAGAAGGGCTGCGGGGGAAACACTTTCCCTTGCACCCAGAGATAATGGCCGACCGCACCAGTGCGACCCTTCGTGGAGGCGATGACCCGAGATGGCCGAGCTGTCCACCGCGCGGAAATCCATCTGCTGGCAACGCACCACACGCACGCGACCGTGACGAGACGGCCGCGGTGAAATGACAGAAGACAAGGGATAAAGGGGCGTGGAGCCTTTTGACAGGTACTGTCCAGAGAAACTTGCAGACGTGAACGACGACTATCAACATTTCTTGGCGGAAGCCCATTGTCAAGCGACAGTGGTTCGGTGTTCTCTGGTTGCTAAGGGTGGCACAAAGAAGAGCCACTAGGTGTCAACCTTGCCCAGGAATATCAAACCGGCGAGTCAATTGAGGATAAGTCAAGAATTGAATAACACAAGGGGCATGGAGCCTTTTGACACGCACTGTCCAGAGAAATTGGCAGACTTCAACGACGCCTATCAACATTTCCTGACGGATGCCCACTGTCAAGCGACAGTAAATCATGGTTCGATGTTCTCTGGTCGCTAAGGGTGGCACAAAGAAAAGCAATTGTCATCCTTGCCCAGGAATATCAAACCGGCGAGCCAATTGAGGATAACTCAAGAATTTAACAACGCAAGGGGCGTGGAGCCTTTTGACACATATTGTCCAGAGAAACTGGCAGACTTCGACGATGCCTATCAACATTTCCTGGCGGATGCCCACTGTCAAGCGACAGTAAATCAAAGTTCGATGTTCTCTGGTAGCTAAGGGTGGCACAAAGAAGAGCCATTAAGTGTCATCCTTGCCCAGGAATATCAACCTGGCATGTCAAACGAGGATACCGCACGAATTTGACAACACAAACATGGAACCAAATCGAGATGTACGTGACACGGGCCACCAAGAGAAACTTCATGAGAGAGCAGGGACGGCGGGATTGCACGCAAAAGATGGACAAAAATCCCTACTGACAGCTGCGGCGACGAACCCCCCCCCTCCCCTCCCCTCTTATATTGTGCCTCGGAACAGTGGAAGAGTGTGCCAGTAAACAGTGATTATACGGTTCTTAGTCCAATGCATATATGTTTGTTCTTTCAGAGAACCTTTGATCGTGTACTCTTGTATTTTGCAGGTGTTTCATTTATTGGTGTTTTTTTTAGACGTTGACCATTGTACTTTAAGAGCTGTTTTGTTTCTCAATGCTATTTTTTTCTGTTGTGTTAGATCTGTGATATATTGATTCATAAATTCATTCCTGTGGCATTGCTTCGTTTATCAGTCAGATAGCTATTCATGCTCATTGGACTGTGATCGATTAGCCTTTGCATGGGGCATATTTATAGTGAGGAACCCCTTAAGGGTAACAATCACATAATTAATTGTCGTTTCAGTATAATGACACAGTGATCATTGTTTGCTAACTAACTGAAATACGGTAGAGTGATTAAATTAGTGCCACAAAGTTATTTTAATTCTACAAATTATTAGTTTTATAAGACATAGAATTTTTGTGTGATAACCACTTTGTAAAACATGTTTTTTCTCTTATGTTTTTTTTTTGCTTTTGCGGTTGTGCGTTGTAATGTTCTGCTTTATAATACTCATGTTATTTTCATGTTTTTTTTAACTGCTGTGGCACCATTGCTATTTTCATAAATTTTTCTTGTTAATAAACAGTCATAAATTTTCCTGCGATCAGTTGGCTCTTGCTATGAGCAAATACTGGTGCTCTCCATAAGGGTAACAACCAGAAATTGTTTTCATATTAATGACACAGGAACCATTGTTTTTACTTGCTCAACGAATTAGGTCTACACTATCTTTTAAATAGGTGCCACAGGTTGTTTTTTTCTCTTTGAAATTGGTAGATTCTAAAGATGTGTTGAAATTATTGTGTTTTAGCAAGTAGCTGGTGACCTTTTGCCTTTTCTTTACATTTTTGGTTTAAGTTGGGTGTGAGAAGCCTGCTTGGGAATGTCCTAGCATGGCCAGAAAATTCCCTGCACAGTCTTTTCCCAGAGCGTTGGGGTTATGAAAGGTCTCTGTTGGATTCCTTTCATGTTAATTTCTTAAATCTGTTGTCATTTACGGCATAAATTCCTCTTCTAAATTTACTGTGGTGTTTCTGACTATCTGGGAGGAGACTGAGCTGTGGAACGTGTTACTTTTACACATAAACAAGAACGATCTGTCACACTACTACACTTTAAAACACAGTTTATATGTAATTCATGTCACACAGTCTCATACGGAACCTACATCCGCTTTCTTTTATATACTGTATATGATAAGATACTGTCATTCCCCGTCCCTTCTGTGTGAGAGGATGAATGAGCAAATGTATTTCTAGTTGCATGCTTGATGGTAGCAGACAAGCCTGACTACTAGAGAACAGTAGGACCAACGTCGGAAAAGGTAGCTACGCTTTCTAAAGCAGAGAGGTTTCTGTTCTTAGTATGGTCCTGTCTGTCCCTTGTCATGTTGGTATAGGAAGCTGCCTCTTTGGTCACTTCCGTTTGTATCATTTAAGCACGCTCGGTAGGGGCCCAGGCAGTCTGTCCGCAGCGGGCGTCTGAAGTGGTAAGATCTCCGGCTAAGCGAGTGTCTGCTAAGTCCGTAGGACAATGGATTTCTTAAGTTCAGCCTAACTGAAAATTTAATCACCTTTATTTGAGGCTTAGCTCTAAAATATCTGATGTTATCTTAAATTGCAATGCAGTGTAATTCGAGTGTGAAGTCAGAATATCTCCTGGTAGTTACTTTGTCACTACTTTGTGAGTAAAGTGGAACCACGTGTTGATCAGTAACTCTAACTAAGACCATCAATCTTAAATACGAATGTGCGTGAGATTATAACGTCTCGTCTTGACAATATTCTTCAATATAGCAACTTTTCTTTATGTTCAACCCACGTGGGGTGTACTTTGTGAGACCAGTACCACGTGCTTATACAATTTTTTGACCCATCACGTTAATAGTAAGACGATAGTAACCAGTTCAAGGTATTTCTTTAGTAAATTGTGTTTCGATGTAATTTAGTTTAATTATCAAAATTATTGTGGAGTTACACTCTTTGTGTAAACCAAGTTGACCACGTGGAGCATGTGGTGTAAGCATCAAAGTAGCCCTCAGCTATTCTTTTTGGGAAGATTTCACAGAAAGTTAGTATGAATTTAGTATACCAGTGTGTGGTAATTTCATGCCAGACAGGATTGCGCTACGAATGTAACTTCTTTGGGTGAAAATTGAATCGGTTGGTTGTGGTTATTTTCCTCTTGCATATGTTCCAACGTTCTTCGTGTGTTATTTTATGAATGCAGTGTTGTATGTCGTCTCCCATTCTTGGCTCCCCATTTGATGTGTTCCATAAGAATACAAACTCACATTTACACAATCCTAAATAAGGCACCAGTTTAGTTATGAATCAATTTTGATATGCTGAAATTTTAACGGAACAATGATGAATGTTAAAATAAATGTCCAAATATAAACTGATTTATTTCTTCTTATTTAAATTTTCTTTATATATATATAAATATATACACACACACACACACACACACACACACACACATATATATATATATATATATATATATATATATATATATATATCACCGGTTATCGTAAGATGAGTACTAAAAGATTACAATTAATGTTAGTCTGGTTGGGAATTTGGTAAGCTAGACTGGATACCTGGTGTAACAGATGCGCAGTAATGCAAGGTTAAGTTCCTCAGATAGCTCACAGCTTTTAACCCACTTTTATGGTCTTGAATATCAGCACCGCTTTCAGAACAAATTAATGCAACACTTTACAACCTGTCTTAGGTGTAGTCCGTAAAGACAAAAGAGTGGAGGCATGGTATGCATGTGAAATACTTAAGAGTAGTTTGGAATAATAATTTCTCTATTTCAAGAACTTTTGTGGGGAGCATTAAATGTCAGGCAGGTAACATTAAGGGGATCGTAGTGATCTTCCGAAGTGACCAACGGTCACAATGAAACCACATGTAGCAATAAGTTGAAATACTTCCGAGTGCTTAAGTTAAGCTGAATTACTAGCGTGTGTACTATAAGTTGGAAATATTTAAGAAATGGCGTGTGCAGGACTTGAAATTAGAGACGAGTACTTCCACGTGGTGAGTACTGTGTGAGTCTCAATCTCTGTATGAGACAAAGGATAAAGAGAAGTACTCGTCCATGGTATCAGTTGAGGACTCGCGTGTGTGATGAATATGTTCTTAATATTACTTTGCGTGTTATGTTTTCGTGTGACGCTTGATTCAAACTATAATACGCTGAGAGAGAAGCAAGGTGAGTCAACCGTCTATCCAGCAACGCCACTTGGCTTGCATTGCACAGGAAGACGTGCATATATCCTCCAGAGTTCATAGTAGGAAAGAAAAATTACGAAGTGGGGCAGTGTCATGTGAAACTGGAATAAATACTAATTGAAGTGGGAAAGCTGAAAGTGATGTGATTATAACGTTATGAGTATTCTTTGTGTTGTATGTTGCCAGTGTGATGTATTTCATGAAATTTAAGTATGTGTGGTTGGCATGGGAAAGTAACAAGATAGTTTCAGAGGCAGTGAGTTATGCATGTTCCTTTTTGTACCGTTCGGCCTGGAGGAAATTTTCGTGATGATGGGTGTGAGAATTGAAGTGTGAGATATAGCAAAAGATCCACCATCCTATCCAGAAAGTGCACTTTAGCGTTAAATAATTACGAGACCATAAGATAGAGAATCACCAATGTAAAGCCATGCCCACTGGGCGGAATTTCTCATGTGTTATTGTTGTAGGTTATAGAATTTGTGTGTTCAGGTTTTAGAATTTATCGGAATAAATAAGATAGTGAAAAGAAAAAGATTGGTGGCCTTTTCCTTCGAATAGTATGTTGTCATGATACCCAGAATTTATAATGTGTGCGCCATTCATATTCAGTGCGATGGCCACGTGTTGATCAAAGCCGTTAAATAAGAAAGAAAATGTGCTATTGCCAGTGCGTAGTGAATAGTCAGAGTTGTGTAAATTACTAATAGTCAGATGTGCGTTTCCATTGCGTAATATCCAAACAGGAGAATAAGCTTTAACTTAATTGTGAGTACTAGAGTTCATGTTACTCGATAAATAAGAATGAGTTCACTCACTTGGCAGACCACTCATCTTGCAGGCCTGACTGCTTGATGCCACAGTATGAGCAAGGCATGTGGGTGCCTCTCAAAAAGAGCTGAGTTAATGGATCAACGACGAACTGAAGCTGGTGTCTCACGACGTCCGCCCCTAGTAGATACAACGAACAAAAACGAACAAAATGAGATCAATTAAAAAAAAGCACATTAGAGACATTACCGGCCGACAATTCCAGCCTTACCGCCCCTCTACTCACCGACCAAGTGCAACGGGCATGAAACCCCACGTACAAACTAACATCCGGCACCTTGCTTGGATTCATCATTCTGGCGGCTACTCATGTGCTTACCTCAACATGCGATATTGCAGTGTTAGTCATTGAAATACACTACCGGCCATGAAAGTAGCTACACCACGAAAGTGACGTGATACAGACGCGAAATTTAACCGACAGGAAGAAGATGCTGTCATATGCAAATGATTAGCTTTTCAGATCATTCACACAAGGTTGGCGCCGGTGGTCACACCCACAACGTGCTGACATGAGGAAAGTTTCCAACCAATTTCTCATACACAACGAGCAGTTGACCGGCGTGGCCTGGTGAAGCGTTGTTGTGATGCCACGAGTAAGGAGGAGAAATGCGTACCATCACGTTTACGACTTTGATAAAGGTCGGATTGTAGCCTGTCGCGTTTGCGGTTTATCGTATCGCGACATTGTTGCTCGCGTTGCTCGAGGTCCAATGACTGTTAGCAGAATATGGAATCGGTGGGTTCAGGAGGGTAATACGGAACGCCGTGCTGGATCTGAACGGCCTCGTATAACTAGCAGTCGAGATGATAGGCATCTTATCCGCATGGCTGTAACAGATCGTGCAGCCACGTCTCGATCCCTGAGTCAACAGACGGAGACGTTTGCAAGACAACAACCATCTGCACGAACAGTTCGATGACGTTTGCAGCAGCATGGACTATCAGCTCCGAGACTATGGCTGCGGTTACCCTTGATGCAGCATCACGGACAGGACCGCCTACGATGGTGTACTCAACGACGAACCTGGGTGTACGAATGGCAAAACGTCATTTTTTCGGATGAATACAGGTTCTGTTTACAGCATCACGATGGTCGCATCCGTATTTGGCGACATCGCGGTGAACACACATTGGAAGCGTGTATTCGTCATCGCCATATTGGCGTATCACCCGGCGTGATGGTATGCGGTGCCATTGGTTACACGTCTCAGTCACTTCTTGTTCGCATTGAGGGCACTTTGAACAGTGGACGTTACATCTCAGATGTGTTACGACCCGTGGCTCTACCCTTCATTGGATCCCTGCCAAACCCTACATATCTGCAGGATAATGCACGATCGCATGTTGGAGATCCTGTTCGGGCCTTTCTGGATACAGAAAATGTTAGACTGCTGCCCCGGCCAGCACATTCTCCTGATCTCTCACCAACTGAAAATGTCTGGTCAATGGTGGCCGAGCAACTGGCTCGTCACAATACGGCAGTCACTACTCTTTATGAAATGTGGTATCGCGTTGAAGCTGCATGGGCATCTGTTCCTGTACACGCCACCCAAGCTCTGTTAGATTCAATGCCCAGGCGTATCAAGGCCGCTATTACGGCCAGAGGTTGTTGTTCTGGGTACTGGTTTCTCAGGATCTATGCACCCAAATTGCGTGAAAGTGTAATCACATGTCAGTCCCAGTACAATATATTTGTCCAATGAATACCCGTTTATCGTCTGCATTTCTTCTTGGTGTAGCAATTTTAATGGACAGTAGGGTTTATTACCTAGAAAATGTATTTCCAAAATTTCATTACTCTACATTAATTAGTTTTTGGCGAGTGATTTCTTTCTGTCATTGTGTTTGCGACGCCTATGTTTTCAATACTCGTATGTTATGGTTCATATTGCTCTTAATAACTACGTCGAAAGAAAAAGGAACTCTAACAAAATAATAAGAACGTGCGGACATCCAGTTTAATCTGTACATTAAAATGCTGTGAAACTCCATACCGCCATCCATCATCCACGTACAGATATCATGAGCAATGGAGACAGTACGAAATTTGCTACTTTCTGCACGTCACTTCAATCTGTCACGCAGCAGGTGTAAGTCGTCCGTAAACAGCTGTGACAGGCGTGTGCAGGGGTAGTGTTTACCATTCGCATTGTAGCGGCCGCGGCTGGCAGTCGTAAAGAAGCCGTAGGGCAGTGTGACTAACACTTAATAAATGGTCTTCCGCGGACCGGCCATTGTGCAGCATTAAACGATCCGTCGGCTCATAAACGCGCCACGGCGGAATGGCCGCCCACCCCGCGATTTCCTTGCATCCGGTGGGGGCAGGGTGGGGTGAGGCACCCTCTAGCACAGCCCCACCCCTCCTCCTTCCCGTTCCGGCCGGTAATGGCGCTGGCGGCGCGCGGGTGACCGCACGGCGCCTTTATGACGACCCCTCACCGCATACCCCTCCCCACACAATTCCTCACCACTAGGCCCTTCAGCGTGAATGGCAGCGCTGACGCTGTCACACAGCGCTTCCGGTAGTAATTTAGCAAATGCCCACATCAAGCGCCTAGCACTCGAAGGTAGAGTAAACACTTTTTGATACATACAATTATTTTCATAATAGCAATAAGAGCTAATAGCGAGTCTTACAAAACTGTTGTTAAGCTGCGTAAAAATAAACGACCTTGATGTAATCGCCTCGAATTTAACTTCAAATTCCATCTGTTTTTGCCGAAGGCATGCAGCCTTGAGAGCTAGGTAGCTCGGTTCTCATTCTCCGACTGCTTTAGAACGTACGTGAAATGTATTCCCAGTTGCGAATATGGACCATCATCAACTGTGCAGCCGATCCACGAGAGTGAAAACTGGTGCCGGACTGGGACTCCAACACGAGTTGCTCACTTGTCGCGAGCAATCGACTTACCACATGGTTCAAATGGCTCTGAGCACTATGGGACTTAACTTCTGAGGTCATCAGTCCCCTAGAACTTAGAACTGCTTAAACCTAACTAACCAAAGGACATCATACACATCCATGCCCGAAGCAGGATTCGAACCTGCGACCGTAGCGGTCGCGCGGTTCCAGACTGTAGCGCCTAGAATCGCTCGGCCACCACGGCCGGCTCTTACCACACGGCTATCCAACCACGGCTCATGGCTAGATCCAAACTTCCAGATGTCGACAGCCATGTGTCTACATCCTGTACTCGTACATCCATTATGTGTATTCACGTGCTGGGGAGACATTTTACTTGATAGTCGCTTGATACATACGATATTGCAGTGCCTGTGTTATTCCGAATTTCGATAAAGAGTTTCTTCGGATATGGAGGCACTGCTGCTATTACAGCCATTACGAGACCCATAAAAGGTATTCACAGTTACGAATATGGACAACCATCAGCTGTACATTTGACTGATTACTGAAAATTTGTTGCGGATTGGGTCTCCAGCCCAGGTTTCCCGCTTTTCGCGAGCGATCGCTTTACCACAATTTTTTTACTGATCTCATTTTCTTCGTTAACATTCGTTGCATTTGTTTGGGGTGGACGCCCATATGACACCACTTCAAGTTCAGCGTTGATCCACTCACTCAATTTTCTTACATTACTAGCCATTAAAATTGTTACACCACGAAGATGACGTGCTACAGACGCGAAATTAAACCGATAGGAAGAAGATGCTGTGATATGCAAATGATTAGCTTTTCAGAGCATTCACACAAGGTTGGAGCCGGTGGCGACACCTACAACGTGCTGACTTAAGAAAAGTTTCCAACCGATTTCTCATACACAAACAGCAGTTGACCGGCGTTGCCTGGTGAAACGTTGTTGTGATGCCTCGTGTAAGGAGGAGAAATGCGTACCATCACGTTTCCGACTTTGATACAGGTCGGATTGTAGCCTATCGCGATTGTGGTTTATCGTATTGCGACATTGCTGCTCGCGTTGGTCGAGATCCAATGACTGTTAGCAGAATATGGAATCGGTGGGTTGAAGAGGGGAATATGGAACGCCCTGCTGGATCCCAACGGCCTCGTATCGCTAGCAGTCGAGATGACACGCATCTCATCCGCATGGCTGTAACGTATCGTGCAGCTACGTCTCGATCTCTGAGTCAACAGATGGGGACGTTTGCAAGACAACAACCATCAGCACGAACAGTTCGACGACGTTTGCAGCAGCATGGATTATCAGCTCGGAGACCATGGCTGCGGCTACCCTTGACGCTGCATCACAGACAGGAGCGCCGGCGATGGTGTACTCAACGACGAACCTGGGTGCACGAATGGCCAAACGTCATTTCTTCGGATAAATCCAGGTTCTGTTTACAGCATCATGATGGCCGCATCGCTGTTTGGTGACATCGTGGTTAACGCACATTGGAAGCGTGTATTCGTCATCGTCATATTGGCGTATCACCCGGCGTGATGGTATGGGGTGCCATTGCTTACACTTCTCGGTCACCTCTTGTCGCATTGACGGCAGTTTGGACAGTGGACGTTACATTTCAGATGTGTTACGACCCGTGGCTCTACCCTTTATTCGATTCCTGCGAAACCCTACATTTCAGCAGGATAATGCTTGACCGCATGTTGCAGGTGCTGTACGGGCTTTTCTAGATACAGAAAATGTTCGACTGCTGCCCTGGTCAGCACGTTCTCCAGATCTCTCACCAATTGAAAACGTCTGGTCAATGGAGGCCGAGCAACTGGCTCGTCACAATACGCCAGTCACTACTCTTGATGAGCTGTGGTATCGTGTTGAAGCTGCATGGGCAGCTGTACCCGTACACGCCATCCAAGCTCTATGTGACTAAATGCCCAGGCGTATCAAGGCCGTTATTATGGTCAGAGGTGGTTGTTCTGGGCACTGATTTCTCAGGATGTATGCAAGCAAATTGCGTGAAAATGTAATCATATGTCAGTTCTAGTATAATATATTTGTCCAATGAATATCCATTTATCATCTGCATTTCTTCTTGGTGTAGCAATTTTAATGGCCAGTAGTGTATTGTTTTTTATTGCAGATGGCAGCTAAGCCTCCGACCGAACAAGCGCTCCCCCCCCCCCCCTCCCCCCGCCCGTTTTTTTTTTTCCACCGCCACCAAGGTTTTGGAGCACAGGAAAGTGGGAGACACAGGAATCAGCAGAAGTGGAAGGCTTGTTGATGTTTATTTGTTTTCATTAGTTGTTGTAATTTTCACGATTATTATTAAATTATGTGGAACATATGTCATCCACATAGAAAAGATAAAAACTAGTTAAAAGGAAAGAAAAGGAAATGGAAAGAACAAATTAAATAAATAAAATCCATGCATTTACGGCGCGTTCTCCCATCCACGAAGATCGGAAGTAGAATCAATCAGAAGCGGCTTAAACTCAGACACCGCCGGCGGAGGGGTAGGTGGCCTCAGCTCCAGGCCCCCTCCAACTTAGTGGAGGTCTAGCAAAAACCACTCGAAGATAGTTGGCAAATAATGTTCGGTAACGTGGTGTGTGTTCGAGCGCTGCATGAGCTGTTCGTAAATACGTCCAGAAGTGGAGGCGGGATTTAGGTACCTCATGGAATAGGTAACCGACCAACCACCCCTTGACGCACGTAGTGGTATGATATTTGGCTGCGGGAAAATGTTTGTCCTCTGGGTGTAGTAACATTCGCGGTACGATTGTGTCTGGTGGCACTCGGAGATAACAGGCAATGAGTTGCTGCACGAATACTCAGATGTAGTGTGAAGATGCGCAGGTCAGATAGTGGTCGTCTATGTCGAGTTGCTGGCAAAGGAGACAAAGAGGCAAATGAGACAAACCAATGTTGTGCAGTCGCTGTTTTGTGGCAAATTTTTTTGACTATGTTATACCACATTGCCTGGTGACCTGTTGGGAGGAAGAGCTGGTGCATGGTATTCCACACTATGGACCACTTGATGGAGGGATATTTGGTCTCCAGCACATTACGAGGAACACGGCGCAATAGTAGGATGTAGAAGTCCTTGGTTCTAGGTTGAAGCGTATCTGGGAGACCAGTATGTGTGTTCCTGCAGTAGACGAAAATAGTCGAAATGCGAGACAAATGAGGCCTACGTGGCCCACAGACACTTGTGGTGAGGTGGACGCAGGCAGGAGGACCTCAAGCAAGCTATGTGTTAGAGATATGCCCCATCCGGTCTACTGTCTCCTCATGGCGCTCGTATCGAAGACCGCAGCTCGCATACGGACGTTGGCGAGTCCGAGGCCACCACTCAGTGGGGACCAGGTAAGTGTCTCATATCGGACTTTAAACATGGAACAAGCCGTAAGAGAACAGTGAAGGAATGCCTGGAGGTTGAGCCCAATCGCCGCTACGTGGACCAGTTTTGATGCCACATAACGTTGAAGAAACTCGACGCGTTGAAATGTGTTCCGGCGGCGCAGGTGCTTCAGGTGAACGTCGTTACGGATAACGTGTAGTAGGCGACGGTAATTGGTTGCCGCTGTGCGTGTGACCTCCCTGGAGCCCTCGTCCAATGTGTCGCAGAAGATCTGGCGACATACTCGTACATGGCACTGCCGGCAGCAGCCCCATAACGCGTAATCAATTCGAGGACTGTTCGAATCTCAGAGCCGGAACGGATGAGAAGGAGGATGTCATCTGCGTATGCCCGGCAGTGAGAAGTTTATTGGAGAAGGGTGACGCCAGAGAGCTCGGTCGTCAGGCCCCCTATGAGGGGTTCTAGGGCAATGACATACAGGTGGGTAGAGAGGGGGCAACAAGCTGAGCTACCTTGCCGGCTCACACTTGGCTGTCGGACTATGACCCACAGCCACATCCAAACACATGGTTGATGACATAGGGAAGTTTCGGTTAGGCCGCGAGTCGTGCTCTTATAACCAAGTGGTAAGGCAACCGCTTGCGATAAGTGGCACAAATTTTCATTGTCATGCAGCTGATGGTTGCCCTTATTCGTAACTGCGAGTGCATTTCATGTATTTCATAAAGGCTGTAGGCCCCACAGTGCCAGTTCCTTCGGGCGTGTATGCACGAACATTGCATTTTAATTCGGAATAAATCGGGCAGTGCAGTGTCGTATATCACTTTAGAGCATTGTCTCGATCTTGTCATAGTGTTGTAGGTGTAGGCGAAAATGGCTGCAAAATCAGTCATTGGCAGAACCAACGATCTCATCAACGGGAATGTGCAAATCAGCCCGAAATTTTACGTCTCTCAATACATCACCTATGACTTTTAATATAAAGAAACGTTGAACTGCTGTGTTTTCCATCCCTTCCTGAATTCAGACTGACTGCGCTCCAGATCTTCTAAGCGCCGAACGGTAAAAATGCCGCTTACAACACGTTAGTCCCCTTCCCTGGGTTTTTCTCTATCTGGTTAACCAATAACTTTTATTCTACCATCTTACACAAAAAATAATTACTGCACTCTCTCTCCGTCTCTTCCTGTGACCAATGAGGAAGTATTCTACGTTTAAGCTTTAGTGAGAAAATCCCTGCAATTCTTATGTTACACAGTCTTTTTTTTTTTAGTTAACACTTACAGTGATGTCTCAGGAGCTCAAAGGCCCAAAATGAAAGTCCCCACTCGATTTTCAAGATGTTCTTTTGTGGCATATGGTGTCTTCCAGAGAAAAACTCTGCTTTATACTTTTGTGCGCAATAGTGCTTTCTGTGAGAACATGTATTGTAAATTTTTGGCGAGCACCACAGGAGGTCATATCTGTGTGTCCGTGAATCTTTAGGCACCCCAGGGGGCGACACAAAACAATACCTTGACCATCACCTCCCACTAACAGGCCTTCTGCGGAATGGCTCACACGTGACAGCCGACTCTCGTACTACCAATGCGCAATCCAGAATATTTCCATTGTGCAAAAAATGTGTGTGAAATCTTATGGGACTTAACTGCTAAGGTCATCAGTTCCTAAGATTACACACTACTTGACCTAAATTATCCTAAGGACAAACACACACTCCCATGTCCGAGGGAGTACTCGAACCTCCGCCGGGACCAGCGGCACAATCCATGACTGCAACTCCTTAGACCGCTCGGCTAATCCTGCGCCGCATTTTCAATATTACCGAGTCACTGGTACTGCTGTTTATCATATTCCTCGACCGTAATTAAATATTGCAGTCAACTGGGTCTCTCACTGTGAATCTCCATACGTTGCATGACGGTTTCGGGAAAAACGGTCGTGTAACACAAGTCTAAAAATACAAAACAGAAAGTTGCCTACCGATTGGTAGTGTGCCTCATTAATTGAAAAATTATCGATATAGTTATGAAAGCCGTTATTTACAGTCAGTCTTATTACCACCATGTTAAAGAATTTCCTCATAATGTTCTTGCAGAATGTGAATAATGACATCCAGCAGAAATGTACGGCAGTAGTTCAGGAATAATGAAATGTGGAAATAATTGACCCATTATGGGAAGATTGGCAGGTGAGGTGAAAGGAAGAAAAGAGAAATCGAAAGGAATGAGGAAATCATTAATAATGTTGACGATGTAACAGTGACAATTTCCATACTCAAGGAAAGTAGCTGGCTATACTGGAAGAGAAACTATAACGATGAAAACAGATAATGCTTTAATTCCATCATAAATTTAGCGTGGTTTTGAATAAGACGAAGACTATAGGGCCAAGAATTTAAGAGCGATATCGACGTAATAGAGAAGGAGAATGCTAGTACGTTGCATGGAAGATGGAGAGGGGCGGTCTCCATCTTTCCCAAACCCTAAATTTTAGACCCGAAATTCCTTCTTCTCCTTGACAACATCAATGCATTGTCATCGAGAGGCAGTTTAAAGGTGATTATTTATCAGTGCCGGTAGTCCCTCTGCTGAAGTCAATGAAAGCAGTAACTACTTTCCGAAATTAGACGGGCAGCACTCGATATGCTGCAATAATTTTGTATTAGTAATGGTGGATCATGATTTCCTTCTATCCCACAGCCTACATTTTCGACTTAGCTCACTCATCTTGATGCTATTCTAAACGCTAAGCATTAATTCACAATTGATGCTTCTAGCAAAACAAGAATCTCTTGTTATGGATGGGGCTGTGCACCTGAGAAGAACTTCACGAAAATACTGTTTTTAACTTTCGGAATTATTCATTAATATACTTTTTCTGTAATATCATACTTAAAAGTGCATCAACTTCCTTCTTCTGCAATTCATTCACTGAATATATACCTAAAATAGAGGGAATTTCTGTGTTTTATGGAGAACTCGAGTATTGAATGAACTTATTTTTGATCAGTTTTTTTTCGTCAGTGTCAATTTACTACATACATCTTATTTAATTTGGTAATTTTTTAAAATTTCGCTTTGAAGATAATAAGGCCCTTTGACAATCTATTTCCAAGGTACTCCGATACTATACTTCCTAAGGTAGTCTTGCAGTTTATTTCTGCGTGTTAGCTGGTTCTTATTTTCGATTTCAGTTTCTTTGATTTGTCATACATTTGCCCAATCTAGATGGTAAGAAACTTCTACTTTCCTGTTAGTACTGAGTTATACTCTTCTGTCTAGGGAAATTAATTCTTATATGTTTCCCATGGAGCTACATTCTAATTCTAACAATCTTTGCTTCCTTAAAACATAACAAATCATGTCCACTAAACATCACGCTAGTACCATGTAACACGTGTAGCCGTTATAATGGCATCAATTCGGTTAAAAAGAGAGTCTGCAAGTTCCTTCAGCTGTGCCCAATCCAGCTGAAACCACGCAACGTTTAATAATTTTTTCATCATGTGGGGCCTCAGTCATAATATATTTCTTTAAAGTCAGTACCGCCATTAGATTGTTTTTTTTATTTTATTTGCAGTGTTACATTTACACGATCATGATTTCGGCTTCAAAGTGCCATTATAAAGTGTTCTATGTGTAATAAAGTGCCTAAGATGTCATTCAGTCAAGATGGTATACTCAGTGATAAAACAAAGCATTAGGCTTTACCAGAAATATCGACCCTTAGACAATGTGTCTAATAGTCTATTTTACATACGACAGTATGCCATCTTAGGCACTGTATAACACTTAAAACACTTGATAATGGCACTTTGAAGCCGAAATCATGATCGTGTAATTGTGACACTGCTAATAAAAAACAGTCTAATGGCGGTATTGACTTTAAAGCCACTCAATGTTGGTTAGCTCCTCTAGTGGTGCCAAATTCCGGGGGTGATGACTCCTACATTTTACGAAATCTATTCGCATTTAGCGAATCTGAATTGACGTCAGATGTCTGAAACACATGAAAATTTGTGCCAGATTAGGACACGAAATCGGATTTCACGCATGTCGCTAGCACTCGCCCTAACCACTTCGGCTATCCGAGCTCTCCTCCACGACCGATCCAGACATCCATATGTCACTGAGTCCATAGCCCTTACATTCGCGCATTTCATGATTATGGCACAGGGAGAGTCAAATATTTTATCATTTTAGCCTGTCGTATCATGGACACATCATGGAATTCACTTTTTTTTCTTTTTTTTTTCATGGTCAGTCTTCTGACTGGTTTGATGCGGCCCGCCACGAATTCGACTCCTGTGCCAACCTCTTTATCTCAGAATAGCACTTGATACCAATGTCCTCACCGATTATTTGCTGGGTGTATTCCAGTCTCTGTATCCCTCTACATTTTTTGCCTTCTACAGCTCCCTTTTGTGCCATAAAGTCATTCCGCGATGTCTTAACAGATGTCCAATCATTGTGTCCCTTTTCCTTGTCAGTGTTTTCAACATATTCCTTTCCTCTCCAATTCTGCGCAGAACCTCCTCATTCCTTACCCTATCAGTCCAGATAATTTTCAGCACTCGTCTGTAGCACCACATCTCAAGTGCTTCGATTCTCTTCTGTTCCGGTTTTCGCGCAGTCCTTGCTTCACTACCATACAATGCAGTGTTCCAGACGTGCATACTTACGTCTATTTTTGATACTAGTAGACTCATCTTAGCCAGAAAAGCCCTTTTCGCTATTGCTAGTCTGCTTTTCACGTCGTCCTTACTCCGTCCATCATTGGTTATTTTGCTGCCTGAACTTCATCTACTTCGTAACCAGCAATACTAATGTTAAGTTTCTCGCTGTTATCAGTTGTCCTACTTCTCATTACTTTTGTCTGTCTTCGATTTACCCTCAATCCATATTCTGCACTCATTATACTGTTCATTCCATTCAGCAGATGACGTAATTCTTCTTCACTTTCACTCAAGTAACAATGTCATCAACGAATAATATCATTGATATCCTTTAACCATGAGTTTCCATTCCACTGCTGAACTTTTCTTTTACTTCCGTCTTTGCTTCTTCGATGTACAGACTGAATACTAAGGGCCCTTACACCCTTTTTAATCCGAGCACATCGTTCTTGGTCGTCCACTCGTATTATTCACTCTTGGCTCTTGTACTTGTTGTATTTTACACGTCTCTTCCTGCAGCTTAGCCCTATTTTTCTCAGAATTTCGAACATCTTGCACCATTTTACAATGTCGAACGCTATTTCCAGATCGACAAATCCTATTGACGTGTCCTGATTTTTGTTTAGTCTTACTGCCATTATCAACTGCAGCGTCAGAATTGCCTCTCTTGTGCCTTTACCTTTCCCAAAGCCAAACTGATCATCATGTAATACATCTTCAATTTTCTTTTTCAGTCTTCTCTGTATTATCCTTGTGAGTATGAAATTCGTTCCACGTCTATGTTATTCTTGTCATTATGAAATTCATTCAGTGTGTCTATTATTCTCGTCATTATGAAAGTCCTTCAATGCCTACGTCATCGATTGCAAAGAACCGTCACGGGGGACTCATCTGCTCCCTTCAGTGACTGCCGGGGCTCCCTGCTGGCCGCTCTCGTCATCCACCGGATTTCCCGCCAGAGAAAACGGCACTCACCGAAGCCGGCGGGCGTTACTTCTTCGCGGATCGGCTGACATTTTTATGACGCACTTACCGGCGTAATCGCCGAACTGCGTAGCTCTCGCCGCCCGACTGCACTCTACCGCTCCGTCCTCTCAACCTCTACATTACTCCTATCAATCCACCCTCCCCCTTTCTTTTCCTTCATCTAAACCGGAACTATCGTCCACGTTCAGTGACCATTACTTCCTAAAGTACAATAAATCGGGCGAGAGATCGCAAGTTAGCCACCGCTGACCCAGTCCCCCGGATGGATGAGAATAAAATACTTTATTTGCGCTCGCAGGACGAGATAGATGCTTGTCTGAAGAGTATCGTTTCACATTAGACAATAACTTAGGCGGATAACTTCAGAATGAGTACTGTGTGAGATTTCGCATGTTTCCACATTGTATAGTTCTGTTCAAGAACCTCACCGCCGTTTTTGTTTGTCGAAGTAAAGAGATACACAGACAGTTTGAGGTAAGACATGTGTCACATTTGGACGTGCTAAAGTGCTGCCCATCATGGCTGGTCAGTGGTAAAGCTAACTCGGATGCTTGATGGTTGATAAGCAAATCGGTTCAGCAGGGCTTCAATCATTTGACTGTTCTGTACTTTCCTGGTGACCTGTATCTATTACATTGTACCTGCCACACTTTGGCAATCAATTATGTAAAATTTCCTTCAATATTTTAGATGGATCTGTTGTTAGCTCCACGTGTTGCTTCAACGCGATCAGTTAGCGTCATTCTGTGTTGAGTGTTGTTTATGTGTTTGTGCGTTTGTGTAGCATGAACCTGAACTCTGCCGATAAACACTGGGAGGTAGTTCTGGGAGAACCTTGGTACGAGTATTAAGGACATATGGTCTCCTGTGTCTCATTACCTAGTGATAAAGTTCGGTTTCTTATCCCCATAATCTTTTTTTTCTGTGAAAAATCACGAAAATATGCAGTCGCTATAACGGGGAATTATCTGGTTTCCCGTAGGCGCCTATGCTGTTACCACCGCAAGAACAGCACAGAAAAGCGATGCCGTATCGCTCTTCCGTTGCATTTGGGCTGCATATAAGCCAGCTTTCACCAGTAAGGCTGTCACACTACTGGGAATCACTGTTAACGTGCAATTACCAGTGCCGGAAAAACAAATCCGAAACAGCACAGAGCAGTACTGAAGGCTAGGTTTACTATCACAAAACTAAGATATGTTGCTCCCACCAACTGAGAGCGTGATGCGATGTTGAACAGAACCCTTCTGCTTTTTCTGTCGAAATCTTCCCGGCTTTTGACATTCGAAAGTGTAAATTTTCCTCCAGTTGCTCAGAATTTTCGTCTTTAGCTGTTTTTGTTTCTGTCGTTAACACAGTGCCTATGTTACGAATGGTAGTATTTCAGCAGTCGTGCACATTATTCTCTAATTTCAGTCAAGGATAGACGTTTCCAAACACACATATCTCATCTGCACTATTATTACTGTTCTAATCCATCTTTAACATATGTATCATACTATTGTCAGCTGAATTATACCTCGCACTTTTAATCACAGATAGTTTCCTTTCTAATTTACCCATTGGAAAATGGCCAGTAAGCCAATAGTGATTAGGAAGTTGCAGGGCTAGGCCATCAAATAATCATCACTTCACAATAACAAATTTGTTGAAATCAATCGGTAATGCCCGCATTAAATGAAAAGATACAAATGGTGGCCCAAAACTCTACAATGCGATTATAAATGCCATCAGATGTCCAGTTACCACTACATATGTCAACCGAGTGTGGGCAGGACTCAAACCCAAAACCAGTTCACAGTACTGAATGCTCCTTTCTGCAGGGAACTGGCTAAATAGCGTATTACTGCTACTTTTAAAGCATACAAATAGAATACATTCATTAAATGCACGAAAAACTGTTCACAAAAAGTGCTGGCTCTGCAGAGTTTTGCAGGATTACACATTGCATTGCCTGCGCCCAGAATTATGTTTCAATCTTTCACAATTCTAGTACATAATTTAAACCGCATAAATAAGAATAAGAGTAAGTGCTAGTACCTAACGCAAATAACTATTTATTCTTGAACAATAACCCAACAAGTCCATGAAAACCTGTTACAACCATAGTACAACTGGATTGAAAATTGCATGGAACAGCGCAGATGTGGAAGCCTACTCTAACAGAACTAAGCAAATAATACAGAATGGTTCAAAAATAGTTCAAATGGCTCTGAGCACTATGGGACTTTTACTCCTGTGGTCATCAGTCCCCTAGAACTTAGAACTACTTAAACCTACCTAACCTAAGGACATCACACACATCCATGCCCTAGGCAGGATTCGAACCTGCGACCGTAGCGGTCTCGCGGTTCCAGACTGCAGCGCCTAGAACCGCACGGCCACTTCGGCCGGCTACAGAATGAACATTAACAAATTACAATACTCACATAATAAATGTCTTAAAACCGGACAGACTCACTGAGCAACTTTAGAACATCTGTACCACGTAAATATATTCTCTTCTTACAATCCGATTCTCAGCCGAATAAATGGATAATTTAAACCTTGTGAAAATAACATTTCATTCCGTCCCGAGATAATTGGAACAAATTAACGGGGAGGAGCAAATTAACACCAAGCAATAAATAATTAATCAATTCTTTGCAGTCTGTCGGTACCAGTAACAAACACCAAGTGAACAATCGGATGCACACCAATGGGGAGTGAAGTACCGCAGACAGCACTAAATCACACTGCACTGTATGTTACAGTACAACTCCGCGGTACAAGGTCACAGCAGCAGGAAATGTTCTGAAATGTGCTTACCTGGTCAGTTCTGTTTGTTTGAACAAGGACTGTTCCAAATGGTAACTGGTACACCCGTCTTCATTTGGTTGTGCCCTGCGACCTTATCATTCCATTGCACAATGTCCGGCTACCCACTTTGCGTCCTGTTTGCACGCGTGCGTAGGGAGCACACATCCGTCGTGCAATCGCAACGTAGTGCTTACCTTCTTGGAATTGACTCTGAACTGCTGTTGGCAGCTGGGTATCTTGAAAAATGTTCGTTTGAAATGTGACTGAAATTACGTGACTGACAGTAGTCTGAAATACTACTGTTAGAATGAGAATGGCATCTCGTCGCTTTGCCCTGTACTGAACTTTTCTGACTGCGAGTATGTAAATTTTGTATAGCTGTGAGAAAGTAAGCTGTTAATAACTTTAAACCAAACCAAAACTGCATGAATTTAAGTAACACAAAAACTCAATCTGATGAAACACTATTGATATGAAATTGACCCTGGTAGCAAAACAAAGCTTGATCAGTTTGAAAATAATGGTCCCTATGCTTAATGAATGCTATCCTCGAAATAATAAAATTTCTTTCCTTTATTTGCGCAATAGTAACGTTCCTCGCACTGCTCTCTGTTAGTACTTTAAGTTGTACTGTGCAAGGCTGTTGTGCACGGCTGTTGCTTCGCATACATTTTAATTAAATCGAATATAACTGAGACAATAACTTGTTGAACAAAATAGTTAATAAAAATGATATGGATCTGGAAACTGGTATTGACTTGGGTAAGTAACAATGTGGCACTAGAATGAGATTTTCACTCTGCAGCGGAGTGTGCGCTGAAATAAAGCTTCCTCGCAGATTAAAACTGTGTGCCGGACCGACACTCGAATTCGTTCGAGTCTCGGTCCGGCACAGTTTTAATCTGCCAGGATGCTTCAATGTGGCACTAACTTTAAGACCTGTATTTTGACTCGTTGAAAATTAAAAATATTCACAGTTAACATACTCAATAAACTGATTACACATTAACAATTAGCTTTACAGAATTATTGGATTTGAGCGCTATACGTTGTCTCAATCAACACTTATGAATACACGCACTGCATTACTAACAAAACAACTTTCTTTACCTTATTTAATTACAACTTCTGTGGAGATTCCGTTCACAGTTAGCAAACATCATAGTACCTTGCAAATGAAAAAATCATTACTGGCCATAGCCAGTAAGTATACATACAGCACACATCATATACACGTCTTTACACTTGAGAGTTCTCCATACATCTCTCGATCTAAAGTTACTCCAACACGTTACCCATAACACCTTGAATCAGCGATCGCTCTTGAGCAGCGACACTACCACACAATCGATACTACACTTGACCATCTCTGCTTCAATATAATACTCTCTTTCAAAACTTGAATAAATTTGAACTGTTTAAGTACCTTTCAATCTTTTTTCTTGAAGGCCAGACCGAGAGTCCTTCTACATATACGGTATGTCTGTAAAAATTTAAAAGTCACCGCGTATGCCCTCTTGGGAGTCGTATGTGAAGCCTTTGATGAGTAGCAGCCAAAGAGCATTATCATTATTACCATTAAGAACCAGTGGAGCTCACACCGCTTTACTCGAATTATGTACGTGTTTTAGACTACTGCCTTATCGTTGCACCTTAACCGCGCGGGGTAGCCGTGCGGTCTAGGGCGTCTTGCTACGGTCCTCGCGGCTGCCCCCGCCGGAGGTTCGAGTCCTCTCTCAGGCATTAGTGTGTGTGTTCTCCTTAGCGTAAGTTAGTTTAAGTTAGACTAAGTAGCGTGTAAGCCTAGGGACCGATGACTTCAGCAGTTTGGTCCCATAGAACTTACCACAAATTTCCAATTTACACCTCATGGTAAGTCAGCAGTTTCAACATCTTATTTCAGCCTACTACATCGACTTGTGTACTGAGGTCAAATGATGCATTTATAACAGCCCATTGTTCCTTGTAAATCCTTTTATATCAAGTACTACGACTCACTTGCTATTTGTGACTCCTTTGACTTCCGTGAAGCCTACACGATCTTTGGTTTTTGTTATATGGGTGCACAACGTTTCCTGAGCAGACTCATTTCCTCCAGTGTTGCAGTAGCTGATAATAAACACCAATTGGCGTGATGCCGTGAAAAGCACTCCACAGACCAGGCCGCCGCCTTCCAGCTACTTTTCCTCAACAGAGCGCTTACACATCTCAGGCAAAACTGAACTTCTAACAAGTGTCCACAACACTGCCAGCAAGTAACTATCCTTCCCAGCCTACCCCTATATCACTATCTGACGGTGCTTACACTCCCTCTGCAACTTTCCAGAGACATACACGACAGGTAAAATCGATTAAGAATGCAAAGGATGCCGAGCGTACATGCCACGATCCTTCCCTCCTTAAGCTGGAACCAGTTGGGGCGGGAGTGGCAACGTATGAGAGGGTTCCTCACCATCTTGCTTCCAAGTCGCGACCTTCACTTAGATGAAATGATTCCTCGCCAATTACCGGTGGAGGGGTCCTGCATGCACAGCGCTTACTGGGATGTGATTCGGACCATTCTGTATGGTCCCACAAACGATGGCAACATCTTAGAAGCTACCTTCTGTCCCCTCTGCTTTGCGACCAAAAGGTTTTCAAGCTGAATCTGTCACAGTGAAATCGAACACCTGCCCTTGTTGCGCCAGGTGGTCTGCCTCCAGTGAGTAAGTTTGATGTTAGTTCTTGGAGATACCCAATTTTTCTTAATGACCTTAGGATCGTTATCCTCAGGAAGGAGGTCATTAACTGACCACAGTTTGGAATACAGCTAGTTAACAGGGAATGTGAACATACATTTGGAGGGAGTTGTCCTATGAGTCTCATGCAAGTCTGTGTTAAATGCAAAATTAATATGTCTGCGACTTTGCATGGCAGATGATCAAGGCCAACTGCATTTCACACACTCTGTGAATGAGGGCTGTGAATCGTAAGGGTTGGTGGTTACATGAAAAATGGCGCTGGTAAATTCATGGGACATAAAAGCTAGGAAATTGTCACTTACCAGATAACGATAGGGAAAATGTGACTAAGACGCTTTATGTTATAGAGCCTGCCGTGACAAAAGCTGATGACGTCATCCAAGATGGCGGCCGTGACGTCAGTTAATGACGCAAGTAATGTTATCCAAGATGGAAGTCGTGCCGTGAGCTGATGACGCAAGTACTGTTATCCAAGGTGGAGGCTTTTGGCGGGAAGTTTGAATTATGGCCGGAAGATAGGTCAGTTGGGCTACCTCCACTAACCTAACCCTCTCCCCTCACACAGAAAACGGCGAGAAGTTCATACTCCATCAGGACAATGCAACACACCATGGCTACCTCCACTAACCTAAGAAAATGGCGGGAAAAAAGGGCACTTGGGCCACCTCCACTGACCTCAGTCGCCCGAGCACCACCTCTTCCTCGGGATTAGCGGGAAAAGGACATAAGTTTTTACTATACGTGCATTCTTTATTTAAACAACTATTGGCTGTACCATCATCAAGTGTGTTCACCACATGATCCAGAGTCCAACTGACCTAGTACACAGTACCGCCACCAGAAGGCACTGTCATCCCTTCAGTGATGTAATCCAAGATGGCGGTTTGGGATGGGCGAAAATGGTGCGAACCAATGGGAACCCTTAATACAGTCACGTGTTAGACTTCAGCCACTAGAATAGCAGTATCCGGTAACGTCATTGGAGGCAATATAGGGCTGGATCAGCAGCTCTGGGACCTCAGTCTTGCCCAGTCAGCAGCAGCAGTAGAAGAAGAAGAACCATGAAGCATCAACAGCAGTCACAATCCAACACGGCCCTGCAGAAGAGAAGGAAGTGGAAAAGTAAGTATCCATATCACATCTTTCTTTGTGGTTAGCATTATTATTATTAATATTATTACTATAGCCTGAGCAACAAGAAATATAAAACCACTATAAAACCAATACTTGATGGCGACAACTGCAACAACAACAATACCAGCAGCCATAGTTGATGTACTACGCCACGTACTGACAAGTAGTCGGCTTATATAGAAAGATACACTCGCAGGGACAGTAATAGTTTGTATAGCCACTATAGCTCCATCACTTAACCGACTGCGCTATATTGACTCTGAGCACTATGGGACTTTTACTGCTGTGGTCATCAGTCCCCTAGAACTTAGAACTACTTAAACCTACCTAACCTAAGGACATCACACACATCCATGCCCTAGGCAGGATTCGAACCTGCGACCGTAGCGGTCACGCGGTTCCAGACTGAAGCGACTAGAACCGCACGGCCACACCGGCCGGCGCGCTATATTGGCTACACAGACAAATCAGATATATATATATATATATATATATATATATATATATATATATATATATATAAAACCCATGAAGAGTAACTTGATGATTCATTTATGTGAATAACTGGTGTAGCATTGAAAAAATATTAATAAGCGCAATACCTTGACTATAATGAGAGAGGTATGAAATAAAACACAAACACAGTTTGAGATTATGTATACATACATTATTTATTTGTTTAAATATCATACATAGGATGTAGAATTTCAAGAAAATTATCATTACAATCTGTATGTATCTTCTTCTTCGCACGTGTACAGTATTTCCCAAACGGAGCTTTTTGACATGCAATAAATTCCGCGCGCATCTCTCTCAAACCAATGGATGCCTCACAGTACTCAGGTTTTTCACATGCACATTTAATCTGTTTCTTTTTCGGTTCAGCGTTCATGTGCAAACAAACGTATGCTTCAGATCATCAACATCTACACTGCGCACTCATAGGAAGTTTACAACATCATTGTTTCCAGCGTCTATGCTTGGCAACCAGCGGTTCAATCTATCCAAAGTAAGACATAGCGCAGTATCCAGATCGTATAACTTCATAACCCAGGCGTGCCTTAGATTTACACAGTTACCATCCGATTTCACGAATAGTGCACAGTCATCATACACTGTTGTAATAGATAGTGTCACACCAGTAACACGAATGTCTGGGGGAGGACGAATTGGATAATACTCCGTAGTCATCTGCTGACTGATGTAACGTTCTGCACGACATATTTCGTCCCAGTCAAACTCGGATATTGACACTTTAACACGCGTTGATGTATTTTCAATTCTCGCATGCAAGCCTCAGAGATGACGTGCTTCTATAACAACGTTTACACGTTTCGTTCCACAGGGAGTTAAATTGTATGTGGAACTGAAAGGCATTGGTGTCCTCGATATCTTCTTACCCACAACATCTGCACTCTGTGGCTGCACTAGGACAGGGATGTTCTGCTGGGATGGGTCATATGTTGGTGACCAGTACTGTCCTCGATCTTGCTGTTGTTTAGGCCCACCAGCAGTGTTCGATATATTGGGAGCAGATCGCGTGTCTTCATCACACAAACCAATAAGTGGGACAAACAACAGCAGCTCCTGGTCCTGCTCCAGCTAGGGCTATGTGCGTTACAGGATACCGAGTGGTCACTACAGGTTCAGAAGTGCTGCAGGTTGTTGCTGCTGCAGATCCAGAGGTCGCTGCAGGTCTCGACAAAATGGCAGCCGAGGATGCTACAGGTCCAGATGTAGCAGAGCAGCATGTTGGCGCTCATCCCTGCGGGCTTGGACACGTCGAGGTCTACTGCTGAACAAAGACAAGGAAGCATCACACATGGATCAAGAGGCGAAAAAAATCAATAGTAACAACAACAACAATAATAATAATACTAACCACAGAGAAAGATTTGATATGGGATACTTACTTTTCCGTTTCCTGCTGTCCTGTAGGGCCATGTTGGATTGCGACTGCTCTTGGCACTTCATGGTTCTTCTTCTGCTGCTGCTGACTGACTGAGCAAGACTGAGGTCCCAGAGCAGCTGAGCCAGCCCTATATCTCTGCCAATGACGTTACCAGACACTGCCAGCCTACTGGCTGAAGTCTAACATATGACCAGAGTAAGGGTTCCAATTGGTTTGCACCATTTTCTCCCACCCCATTCCGCCATCTTGGATTACCTCAGGGAAGGAATGACAGCGCCCTCTGGTGGCGGTACTGTGTACTAGGTCAATTGGACTCTGAACCTCGTGGCGAACATACTTGATGGTGGTACTGCCCCTAGTTTGTATAAATAAATAATGCATACAAATTAAAGAGATGCCCAGCACAGGCTGAGTCCTATTCCCGCCAATTCCTAGTAAGAGGTGGCGGTCGGGTGACCTTGGTTAGTGGAAGTAGCCCAATTGAGCTATCTTTACGCCAAAATTCAAACTTCCCTCCAAATGCCGCCACCTTGGATAATAGTACTTGCGTCATCAGCTGACGACCGCCATCTAGGATAACGGTACTGTGGGGTGGCACACCTATGGCCTCACTACTTACCTATATCCTTTTTATCTGTAAGCCTGAGGTCCATCGTCCCACCTTCAACGAACACACGATGACCAAGAAACAAAATCTCTTTATTGATAATGTTGACATTGGCAGATTTTGCAATCATTCCCTTTTCCCAGAAGCAGTGAAGGATGAACGGCTTGACCCTATATGAACCAGGCGCCCACTCAAGGTTTTCCTGTAAATAACCACATAGTCCAAATATTTATCAACACACCTAAATTCTAAGTCACCCATCATAGAATCTAGTAAGTACAGTAATACAGTTTCTCTGGTAGCCATTCAAATAGAACTGAGTCATACTGCAAAGGGTACCATTCCTTGTTAAAAGCAGTAGCACCAGTTGCCATGTGGCAACTGGTGCTACACCTGATTCAGGAACAGAATTGTAAAATTTTGCGCACTCGAAAAAAAAAAAAAAACAATTTCAAAGGTCAGGCAGTGATACAGATTTTTGAATCACCTTTTGATTCAGTGTCCTATAATACACTACTGGCCAGTATTCTTCCCTGCTGGGTTTGGAAACCACAAAGACCGGTGATTTTTAGGGCAGGACCAATTGTCGTATTTCACCATCAGCCAAAAGCTGATCAAAAATCTTTCTTAATTCTCTCGTCTACATTGGTGATAACAAGTAAATTGACTGCCAAACCGGCACCTCACCTGTCAGTGAGATATTATATTGGATTTTGTCAGTGACTCGCATCCTGTCGGTGAGTACTACTGCCCGCTCTTTATGAAATGGCGACTGCTCTGCCTGTATTGAGTACACCCAACTTACTATGCTGGTGTCTGCACGATAAATAACTAAATGTGAACAATAAACTCCTCTTCGGCTTAATTTAATTTGCACCCAGTATGCTCAAGGAAATCGCACTCAAAGACGATGACAGTGGTCAGTCCGTGAGTAATGGTAAATTCAATGGGCAAAAAGAGCTCCTGAATTCCAAAATGTAGTCGTACCTTGTCCACCACTGGAAATGGGTTCCCATTCAAAATGCGACACACCATACTCTATTTTTATATACCAGTTAACTTACAAATGTGAGAATCGTGACTGTACCATTCCCAATTCGCCAGTGACACAAACTACCAGTATCTAACAGCGCAATATGTGGTTCCTGATTCACGCTAGCACACACAGATAGTAAAGTCACCTCGTGTTGGAGTCCTGACCTTACTGCAACATTTTATTAATTCACGGAGACCTACACATCAGTTGCGCCTGCACGGCGACAACTCTTATCACAATTTCCTCGTGGAACGGTTCAGTCCCACATTAAGTCCACAACTCGGTTGCACCAGAATCATGTCCTCGCGTTCTTAGATCTGACTTTAGGTTGATAATACCAGGTGACTGATCTTTGCTCTCACTTTCTAGAAATAGATGGAACTGCAACACTCTTCTCATCACTGAAGCGGGCATTTCCCAACTCAGAAAAGATTTGGAGCTTACTGGGAAACAATATCCGCAACCTTTGCGCTAGATACATCTCTTCCAATTTTTGTTGTCGCCATCTTCCTACTCACAAACGTAAAAGCCGTCATCACGATGCAGAAATCTTCAATATACTACACCAAAATTTCGTCATCTTCTTGAACTTAATAAAAATATTGACTTGGTAAGTCATTGCGACATTAGAGTAGTTTTCCTCTAACAATTTCCGTCAGAATGCAGTCAGCTTCTGAAACATTTCTGCTTAGCTTCCCAAGAATCAGGGAATACATAACCTGAAAAATTACCGAATCGGCTATGCACAAAGCACTGATTTGTCTTGCAAGCACACAGTTGGCCACAAGAAGTCTACCAGTTTCTTATAAGTGTCAATAGATAATTTAGTGATACCCTGCACCATAGACCAGAAGGCGTTGGACAATTTGTTAAATAATTCCCACCCTTCTAAATGGCCGTCCTAGTGGGCTTGAACGTTTGTTGCTGATCAGCCTGTCCAGGAACAGAATCCTCATCCCATCCCATGTTCTGCTGCCAATTGAGCAAGCTACACTCGAGTTGCAAATGGATAAACTTTGTCACGCAATTCTTTGATTGCAGCTTTCTAGGGTCAGTCTTACATTCAGTTGTGTAATTTTTATAAACGGTTGAGATGAACACAGATTCTAAACGCTTAAGCCCAATGGGAACTGTACACTGCAACAACTCAATATTGGCTTGCAGACCAGCAAAGGGGCTGCCGCAAACCAACAGGTGTCATTTGTCTCATCCACGGTGTTAGGTATAATAATAAGGCTGCAAGTATTGTCACAGCTCTGCAGCGCTACCCTCTGTTTCCTCACCCTAGGTAGCCAGCTCATACTTTAGTTGAGCTTTGGTGAGGAAAGATATCTGCAGGATCCCTCTCTGAGCCATGATCGTCATATTCTGAAACAGCGAAATGAAAACACACAGTGCACAGAAAAATTATTTTATCGCAAAAATACACATGTTCAGAACCCTGTCACTCAAGTTTACACACTCTGCTAACAGTGAAGCAGAGTTGGTTGGGGAGTAAGAATGCATTGGGATTACGAAATTATGTACACTTGAGCAGCAGTTTATTATACAAACACTTAAGCTCTTCACAATTATAAGATATACAATTTAATAGTGGGAGCACTGGTGATTAGTGAAAAAGGAAGTTAAAGACAGCCCTCAATGCTACAACAACTTGAGTTCTTGAAATGCATGAATGAAATATATAACTGTTAAAGATTACCGCAAATTGGTGGGCCAAACACAAAATCACCAAAGCAATCTAAAGTATTAAGCAGTATCACAAAGACCTATCAAGTGCCGTATAGTGTTACTTTTAACCGAAAGCTAAAGGTCAAGAATTTCAACTGATAAAACCGACAACTAATGTTAGCAACTGTGCAAATGTCTTAAGTATCAATGATAAATGTCTACCACGGCAATGCAAGAATAGGCTTAAGTGTTAAAAGTTGCGGCAAGAGTTAATAACAAACGCTTTCAGATCAAGAACATCAATTGACGAAACCAGTAAATACATTTAGCAACTATACAACCGGTTTAAAGCCTAATGAGAAATGCCTACCGTGCTGAAGCTAAAGTAATTTAAAGTACTTAAATTTTACATGCAAATTTTATTAAGGAACACGAAGACCTTGCCAAAAAGACTGTTTTACGGCAACGCAGACCAGTCTCAGGAGACCAGAATTTTACTATCAAAGACTTTAATTGCATTTAGGACGGATGCAGGGCAACTGAATCATCGGGCGCTAGCCAAGCAAACAAGCGTTTCAATTGGTGGAGGTGCTCCAGGATTTTCATTAAATTTGGCTAAAATACCAGAAATCCATTAGTAACTATGTTGAGGGTCTTAAGCTCACATCTGATCAGGCGTATGTGGGCAGTCAGGCTATCAGGCTTATAAACACAGTGAGGCTACGGCGCAATGGCCGATCTGAACACTAGGTACAAGACGTGAAGTTCGTGAGAGTATTACAGTGAATCGTTTAGAACATACAGGATGCCACAAATGGTCAAGCTGGACTTATAGTGCAACCTGCTTCTATAAGGTATTGCTTAGTGTCACTAAAGTGGGATTCAGAGAAATCGGTTGCGTTAAAGCAGAAGGGAACTTAATCACTTTGTAAACACATAGTACAGAAAAGTATTCTGATTCGCATTCAGTTTGGATTCCGGAAACGATTGTCAACTGATCAAGCTATATTCACTTTTACAGATGATACATTAGAATCAATAAATCAAAAGTTATTACCACTTGGAATATTCTGAGATCTGGCTAAAGCTTTTGATTGTGTTAAACATGATATCCTTATACAAAACTTGCAATATTAAGGGATAACAGGAGTAGCAGGCTCATGGTTCTCATCCAGTCTTTTTAATAGAAAACTGTGTCTGTCTCTATCAGGCTTACCACATAACAATAGTCACTCAAAATATGAAACCATCAGACAAGGGATGCCCCAGGGCTCTATTTTAAGTCCCTTGTTGTTCCTATTTTATATTAATGACCTTCCATATGCAATGTCACAAAACGGAAATTTTGTCTTATTTGCAGATGATACAATTATTGGTATAAAAACAGTACCAGTGATCTCACTGAGCAATCAGCTAATGAAATATTTGTCAGTACCAATGGGTGGTTCACAGCAAATGGATTGTCACTGAATTTTGACAAGACCCAGTACATACAGTTAAGTACCTCACAAAGAATACCAGGCCCTATAAGTACAATGTATTCAAACAATGAAATTAAAGCTGTAGACAGTGTCAAATATTTAGGCCTACAAATTGAGCGCAACCTAAATTGGAAAACTAGCACGCTAGACTTAATGAAACGCCTTAGTTTAGCTACATTTGCAGTATGCATGATGGCAGAATCAGGCGATTTAAAAATGAAGAAGTTAGTTTATTCGGCCTACTTCCATTCACTAATGAGGTATGGAATCATCTTTTGGGGAAACTCCTCTCACAAAGAGAACATTTTCAAAATTCAAAAACGAGTCATTAGCATTATGTCTGGTGTCAGTCCTAGATCATCATGCAAAGACCTCTTCAAGAAACTTGGTATTCTATCTACTACTTCTCAGTACATACACTCATTGGTTTTCTTTCGTCATTTCCAACATGTCTCTTTTTACACAAAATAGTGCAAAACATGATTATAAAACGAGAACCAAAAAGAATCTGTATGAGGACTATAAAAGCTTAACATTAGAATAAAAAGGAGTCAAATACATGGGTGCTCATATATTCAATAACTTACCAGAGCATATCATAAGTCTTGTAAGTGATAAAGATCGGTTTCGGAGTGAATTAAATAACTTCCTGGTGGCCAGCTCCTTCTACTCCATCGATGAATATCTTCACAAGGATTATAAATCGTAGCTCGTCTGTATTAGAATTGTACAATATCCAAGTATCTAATTAAAAAGATAACAACTTTCACTCTTTCCACATCCCAGAGACTTCTCTCCCAAGGATCCATAGAAAACGATAAATGTAATGCAATCATAAATGGTACCATATACAACATAAATGGTACCATATACAACTGAAATATAGAACACCACAGTAAGGCAAAGGCTTATTCTTAGGGCTTATAGACAAACTAGTAATACCAATTTACTAGAATCAGCAGGGCAGCTGTCTTGTCAACATAAGACACTTTTTTCTCTAATATATGAGAACTTTTGAAACACCCCCGTTTAATTCCTTTACTTGATTTTGTGTAATTTTCCGAAGCCGCGAAACAGTTAATTATTATATGACCGTGCGCTTAATGGAAGAAAGGCTATCGGTTTTTCTGCTGGTTTCGGGGGTATTTCAACCGAGTGCGGCTGCTCTGAGATTGAATAGTGGAATGATCGAAAGTTTGTCTATTATTAAGGACCACAAAGGTTGCGATGTACAAACTGATACATATTTTCTACTAACACACAAATTCTGAGGCAGTTGCTACCTTCGCCTTACACATCTAATTACGGTTATATCTCTTATTGGCAGCTGATTTTGGGTATTTCGTCACACGCAATGATGAGGGTTAACATCCACAACAATCCTCACTGCAATCCATGATTGTTGCTGGCCGACGCGGTTGACACGAAACACGAAATTCGACACTTGACACTTTTGGTGTCATATCACTCGCGAATCGGTATTGATGAGGGTCCACCCCACGACGATTAGGGGGACGCGCTCATCTGTCACACTTCGGTGAATTTACTCGACCACCATTCTTGCCCGTCTCTCCAGTACCACTTCTCACTCGACACTCTCTAGTACTACTCTGCACTCGACACTCGTCTCACTGCCTTCTGCAGCGCTCGACAATCGACCCCTGTCTACTATCGACCTGGGCGTCGGATACTAGCATCTATGTTCGTGGGATCACGGATCCCTTACACGTTACACTACAAAAAATGCAACGAATGCCACAATATCACCCGAAGTACACAGTGATGAATTCAACAAATAAGCATTAAACAGTGCCTAATCTGTGCTGTAAAACACACACACGCACACACACACACACACACATACACACACACACACACAAACACACACACGCACACACAAAGAGATAGAGAGAGATAGAGAGAGAGAGAGAGAGAGAGAGAGAGAGAGAGAGAGAGAGAGAGAATTAAACACTATCCTAATAAAATACAAAACACCAGTGAATAAAATAAGTTTAGCATGACTGTGTTAATCACAACTCCAATACAATGCAAAGGCACCAATGACTAAAACAAAACTTGCAATCACTGAATAGGTAATACGTTAGGCAAGTGGTCAATAGTTAACTTCAACATTAAGTGCGTTAAACACTAGTCTAATAAAAATAAAAAAAACACCAATGAAGAAAACAAGCCTGGGAAGCACTGTTACCACAGACAAGTAGGTAACGTTTTACCTTAACAGCACGTGCGTCTAACACTATTCTCACGAAATACAAGAAACCAATGAAATAAATAAAGCTAGCGAGCACTGAATAGATAATACGCCAAACAAGTAATTTTCAGTTGACCTTACATAAAAATTTGACAAAAAGCGCGGGATTGCGAACACAAACGACAAAGCCAAGCTACCAGTTAACGTGGGGAGTAGGCAGCAAATGAAATTATAATCCATGTTCTGTTGCTTAGGGTGGATGTAACTACAGTCGATAAATAAGTCATTATTGAGTAGATATTGCTTTATTTTTATTCATTTATTTAATGTCATGAGATCTAGACCTTCTGGCCCGCTTTCACCTCGGACCAGGATTTTAGACATACAGTATTTTTTACACCACAGTTACTTCAAAAATAGTTCTAACATGATAAATAGTAATAAAATACTATTAAAAGGGTAAAAAATTATTTGAAACAAAGCTTGAACATAAAAGTGTTGCCTAAGAACTAAAAGCGTTAATGCTAGCGTTACTACTACTACTACTACTACTACTACTGATGCTGCTGCAAATAGTACTAGCAATAAAAACAGCAGTCACAAATTGTATTTTTGGATGGAGAAAACTGATATATTCTGCCATTAAGAAATTTGAAGAAGAGGAATTTAGATGAGTGTATCAGGTTTTGAGAAATGGGAAGTTCTGCTAGGTACGTAGGTAAAAGGCGGACATTATTATTGTTTTAGTAGATATGGCATTAACTGTCCTTTGAAGTGGAGGACGTTATTCACTTCCCTGATACCGCGAGGGATATCATTCCAGAATCTGGTTCCTGCTACTGAAAAGGATGTATGGAAGACGTCTTATTGGCGGAGTAGGCAACAACGGATTTTGCTCTTGTGGGAACGAGTACATCTTCTGTGTTGTTCAGACAAGAACGTTTAGATCTGGGAGAGATGCGAAGCACTGTACATGCTGATTAGTTTTAGGTGAGACAGAGTGGTTGGAATTTTTTGTGGTTTTTCTGCACGTAGCCAAGATCGTAGCTATGCAGAAGATGGCAAAAAGTGATCAAAATATCGAACGTCACGTCAGGTGTTCGTCGCAGGACTCAAATACGAGACTCTGCAGGCAATGATTAACACGAGTGTAGCTCGGAGACTACAGAATTCGTAGCACTTTTTACTACTTTGTAACGTGAATGCTTATCAGGCTTGATACTGTAATCTGATGTGGGAAAATATAGCTAAGAAGCCCAATGAAAAAACTGACATTCCATTATGAAAATATTACTTTTTTGAAGTGTACTGTTTTTACGATACTTTAATGCCTCTCACAACAAGGTCATCCATGCATATTTGTTGTATGCAGTTTATTCATAAAGTAAATCTCCGAGCCCCTTCTTGTTTATGACAGTGCTACGTGCAATGCAGATACTTTTCACATCATTTCACATCGTATGAACATTACAAGCCAAATCTATTGATAGGAATCTCTAAAAGACACAGACAGACAGACAGACAGACACACACACACACACACACACACACACACACACACACACACACTGAGAGCGCGCGAGAGAGAGAGGAAATTGTAGGGAGGGGCGAGAGATATGGAGGTCGGAGAGCACCCCTAAAGAAATCATTAACACTATATGAAATCGCTCCTTAACAACATCTTTGCAAAGATGAACTTAGTAATAGAAACATACTAATTTCGTAAACGGATGAAAACAATTTATACTCTGTAGTTTTGCGCTCAGGAAGTCAGGTTGCTATTGTTTCTGTAACTGCCGAAAAGCGTCATCCGCGGCTGCGAGCGCTCTCCTGCTGGAAATTGTAAATTATTCGATAGAAGCGCTATATTGGATTTCCCGCTTGTATTTCGAGAGCCGTAAGAAGATTATAGCTGGTAATCTCCAGGAAGAGCTCGAAAGACGGCCAAATAAAACTGGGCGATGAACGTTGCATATTTTACGAGCCGTGCACGTATAACTTCTGTATCAGACGGGAAATAATTCACCGAAAGGCACCCATTCGTAGCTACTGACGTCACGAACGTGTGTCGCTACCTTCTCCCAAGAAACGTTAATCCCAGTAATTTGATGGAAAATTTCTACATTGGCTTTTCCCCTGGCTTCCAGTGTCACAGTAAGCACGCGAGTTGCTGCTTATTTTCGACAGAAGCGCGTCTTAAGGCTTCAGAAATCCAACAGCCTGAGAGCGGAGCTCTCTCTATACTATATATAAAAGTCAAAGTCCCAACTGACTGCCTCACTTACTAACTGATCAGCGTCCTGCCAAAAGTAATAAGGATAGAAACGTGAAATTTGCAGAGGGTGTTGATTTTACACTGTAGATTTCGTTTAAGAAGGAATTTTTTGATATTCCATCTCCATGAGGGTGAAATAGGGACTGGCTAATTTTCTTAAAATATGTCACTATTAAGGCAATTTTGAACCTAGACCTACGAAAAATGTTTGGTTTCTAGTACAGAAATAAAGAACTAGGCGTTTCAGCATTTACGGAAAACTAGCCACTACGGTGTGAAATATTTTTTAAATAAATCATTATAAAAGAGCTACTGAAGTATTTTTAAAGCTACACCTATGAAAACTGTTATTTGATATCTCGGTCACTAATTAAAAAAATTTATGTTTCACTGTTTTTGGAGATTCAACCTCTATGGAAGTGAAATAGGGGATAAAAGTGTCCATGGAAATATTTCGTTATGGAAGCATTTTTGAAGCTGAATCTATGAAAATTTGTATCTGGATTCTCTTTTCGAAAGAAAAAAAAGTACTCGTTTCACTATTTCTGGGAATTCAGTCTCTGAGTGAGTGAAATGGGAGGTGAAATGTTTTATGAAAATATTACAATGTGAAAGCATTTTTGATGTTACATATTTGAAAACTGGTATTTGGCTTGCCTGTTGGAAATGAAAAAAAAATGTGTTTCACTGATTTTGGAAATTCAATCCCCAAGGGGGTGAAATAAGGCCAGACTGATTGACTGACTCATCAACGCACAGTTGTAGCAGCTAAGGAAAGATATTTGAAATTTGGAGAGGGTGTTGAACTTATTCTGTAGGCAACGTTTACAACGGAACTGTTAGAAATTCCACTCGTAAAGGAGTGAAATAGCGGATGAAAGGCCTTATAAAATTATGTCGTTATTAAGACAATTCTGAACCTAGAACTATGAAAACTGGCTTGGTTTCTGGCAATCGGGAGTTTCAACATCTGTAATATTCGATAGAATCGACACGGATCATTTGATTAGAAATATGTTTTATCTGGATGCACAGCACAATTTTAATGCATTAAGATATGAATAAGGGTCAGAAGTTGGGCGGTAGCAAGCTCACACGAGATCAGTTAAGAATGAAAATGTTTAACACCGGTTTAGAATCGATGATGTTTCCAAAACCGAAATGAAATGTGGACAATGGCAAAAATGGTGACAGTGAAATTTCAGTCATTTGACATGATGTTGTGAGGATAAAACAATAAGTGTATCAGTAAAGTGAATTATGAAGCTATACTAGGGAAGTAATTGAGAAAATACATGTATGAAAACTTTCTCCAGAAGCGCTGAGATAGCAACAAATGGAGCAGTAACGGAAAAGCATTGTGAACTCCAACACGTACTTTGGTATGTAGGGTATACCAGAATGCACATTCAAACTTCGAAAATTCTTACAAACGTGTTCACAGGACTTACAGACTTGAAAATTCGTACAAACTTATTCATATGACCTAAAGACGCATTCTTGGTATCGTTTTCAAGGCAAATTGATCACGGTGTGACTGTTTAGTAAGACGTCTGGGATTTCCTAAATATCCTATTCCCACGTAGGTGAAAAGGCCGAGATGCACCAACTGCGTGTCCCCATTCGCTGGACCTGACATCTCTTGACCTTTTCTTTTGGTGAATCATCAAGGATACCTTGTTTGTTCCACCCTTGTCACATTCTCTAGCAGAGCTCAGAATTAGAACCCACCTCACAACTGAAGAAGTCACACCTGAGATGCTGCAGCGAATTTGGCAACAAATCGACGTCAGAGGGGTGTGTGCCACATAACCAATGGATATCACTTTTAATCTTTTTAGGAACATGGAAAGAAACTGGATGTATTTTTCTATAAAATAAACCAAAACCATGTGTATATATTAAATGAATGAATCACTACGAGCTTTCAAGATTACAGAATCCTTTTTGATACACCCTATATATCAAAATTTACTGAAGAATGATATTTATAAAATAAGGGATATGCTACGAAATAGATAAAAAGAAGCAGGTTCTTGGGTTAGTCCATACAATGCAATACATAACAATTTATTTAATAATATCAAATTGTTTGAAGAATTTATGTCATTGTATGTAAGCGACATTGCATAATTTTGTTAGCTTATGAACACATGCAGTAAATGTTTTCATTAAGCATTAGCGCTTCACGAAATTATATGTTTGGTCAATTTTTCACTTCACTCAGATTTTCAAATACACCAAAAGCTTTCCTGTTGAATCATCATCTAAGGAAGAATACTTGTCCTAAATGAGGAAATGTTGTGAGGCCCCAAGACATTGAGTAAGTACAGTGCACACACAAAATAGGTAGCATTCACTGTACTTTAAGGCACAGATACGCTTAGGGTAACATGGAAGGTGAACAACGGATGAAGGGTCATAGATTGTCATGGCCTAATCACTTTTAATAATAGGTATTTCCATGTATAATGTTCATATCAAACATCGAATGAACGTCAGCATGGTGTCCTCGTTTTCTTTCTATTTCCCTCTTCTCTCTTTATCCCAGAGTAGTATTTAAATCTAATGCACTCATATTTTGTTATGTACTCGTAAGATGCAACCTCTGCCTCTATTTACAATTTTTGCCTTCCATGTTCATATTCTGTACCCAGTAGACTGTGCATTACATTCAAGGCCCAGTAATTCTTCCTCACATTCACAGAGGATAACACTATTACCAGCGACTCTTAATGCTGATATAGTGTCACCTTGAATATTAATCTCACTTCTCAACCTTTGATTGCTCTTTGGAATACAGCTCGAACAGTAGAAAAGATAAGTTAGAAAATTTAAAAAGAGAAGTAGGTGGATCGTAATTACATATTTTTGAAATTGGTTGATTTCAGTGGCAGGTACAACATGATTCCTGATCGTGTAAGTACTAGCTATCAAAACAAAACTAAACTGGGTAGTTCAGGGGTTGGTCTCTTAGCGAATAAGAAAACTGGCATTAGAGTAGGCTACAATGAACATAACGAGAAAATTTTCATAGCCAAAATAGGTACCCAAAGCTATAGTACAATTATTCATGCCTCCTAACTCTGTAGATGATGAAGAGATGGAACGAATGTATGATAAGAGAAATTTATCAAGAAATGAACAGCGACGAAAATTTATGTGTGATGGTGGACTGGAGTACGATAGTAGTAAAAGGAAAAGAAGGAAAAGTAGTAGAGGAACATGGAGAGGGGAAGGAATGAAAGAGAAAGCCACTTGGTAGTATTTTGAAAGGAGCATAATTTAATCATTGCTAAAACTTTATTTAAAAATCGCGAGACAATGTGATATACGTGGAAGAGATCTGGAGACACGAGAAAGTTTCAAAGATATTTCTTAATGGTAAAACAGAGATTCCGGAACCAGTGTTTCAAATGCGAAACATTTCCAGCGACTGTTGTGTTCCTTGGCTATAATTTATTGGTTATGAACTGTAGGTTAAAACTGAAGAAAATACAAGACTTAGGAAATTTAGGAGATAGGGTCCTTAATATACTGGAAGAACGGAAAGGTTGTTGGAAGGTAGCATTATCCAACAGTTGCCGGACTCAGGGGCAAGGGATCTAATAGTAGACAAATGGGAAAGTAAATAAAATAAAATAATAAAAACAGCAGATGTCATTGCTCAGCAGATGCGCCTCAACAGGCAGTGCTAAATACATCGTCCATCGTCTGCAGTGTCGGAAATTGTGCTCGCCCTGATTTCCGTGTTCACTGTGCCCTTCACATAAAGAAACGTGTCTGCCCTTTCTTGTCCGTTACGCCGTGGAAGGGAATGATTTTCTAAGCGGCATCATTGCAAGCCAAGAAACATGGATCCATCATATCACATCTGCAACTAACGGCGGGTCTGTGGAATGGAAAGGCTCCTCCCCTCCTGCACAAAAAGGAATGCTAAGTTGAGCCATCAGCAGAGATGGCCATGTTTACCATTTTCTTCGACTGTGAAGGAGTTGTGTAGACAGAGTCTATGGTAAATGGCGGTACCGTTAATGCTGATTCGTAGTGTGCAAAACTGACATCGCTGCACAACGTCATTATGAGCAAGAGGCGTGTAAAAGTAATCAAAGGCATTCTTCTCCTGCACGACATTGGAGCACCAAACGCGGCAGCAAGTAGATAGTTCTTATGAAATAGTGTGGGTAGAGGTTATACCTAACAATCGGACTAAACTATTAATTGGATCATTTTACCGACCCGCCGACTCAGAATACATAGTTGCTGAACAGTCCAAAGAAAACTTGAGTCTCATTTCAAATAGGTACCCCCCTCATACAATAATAGTCGGTGTTGACTTCAATCTACCCTCGATATACGAGAAAAATTATACGTTTAAAGCCGGCGGCAGGCATAAAATATCATCCGAAATTGTACTGAATGCTTTCTCAGAAAATTATTTTGAATTATTAGTTCATGAGCCCACTCGCAGCATAAATGGTTGCGAAAGCATACTTGACCTTTTAGCAACAAATAATCCTGGACAAATAGTGAATGTTGTGACGAATACAGGGATTAGCGACCACAATGGAGTTGCTGCTAGGCTGAATACCGTAACACGTACAACCATCAAGAAGAAACGCAAATTATATCTACTTAAAAAAGCTGATAAAAATGCTCTTAGTGCCTTTTTAAGAGACAGTCTTCACGCCTTCCGATCTGATCATGTAAATGTAGAAAACTTGTGGAATATTTTCAAAGAGATAGTATCAACAGCAATTGAAAGATATATGCCACATAAATTAATAAGAGATGATACTGATTCCCCATGGTACACAAACGGGTCAGATCGTTGTTGCAGAAGCAACGAAAAAAACATGCGAAATTTTAAAGAACGCAAAATCCCCAAGATTGGCAAAGTTTTACAGAAGTTAGAAATATAGTTCGTACTTCAATGCAACATGCTTTTAATAATTTCCACAACGAAATTCTGTCTCGAAATCTGGCAGAAAACCCAAAGAGATTCTGGTCATACATAAAGCACACCAGTGGCAAGACACAATCAATAGCTTCACTGCGCGATAACAACGGTGAAGTCACTGACGACAGTGCCACGGAAGACGAAGTAAATATTCCTGAATTCCATTCAAGAACAACTGCCAAGATGAGAAACATAGAAGTAGATATCCTCGGTAACAAAGCAGCTTAAATCACTTAATAAAGGCAAGGCCTCCGGTCCAGATTGCATACCAGTCATATTCCTCTCATAGAATGCTGATAAAATAGCTCCATATTTATCAATTATATACAACCACTCTCTCACAGAAAGATCCGTACCTTAAGACTGGAAAATTGCACAAGTCACACCAATACCCAAAAAGGGAAGTAGGAGTAATCCGCTGAATTAGAGGCCTATATCACTAACGTCGATTTGCAGTAGGGATTTAGAACATATGCTGTATTCGAACATTATGAAGTACCTGGAGAAAACGATTTATTGACATGTAGTCAACACGGATTCATAAAATATCGTTCTCGTCAAACACAACTAGCTCTTTATACTCATGAAGTAATAATGCTATCGACGGGGATGTCAAATTGATTCCATATTGTTAGATTTCCAGAAGGCTTTCGACACCGTTCCTCACAAGCGTCTTCTAACCAGACTGCATGCCTACGGAGTATCGCCTCAGTTGTGCGACTGGATTCGTGATTTCCTGTCAGAAAGGTCACAGTTCGTAGTAATAGATGTAATGTCATCGAGTAAAAGTGAAGAAATATCCGGCGTTCCCCAAGGAAGTGTTATAAGCCCTTTATTGCTCCTGATCTATATTAACGACTTAGGAGACAATCTGAGTAGCTGTCTTCGATTTTTTTCATATGATGCTGTCATTTACCGTCTTGTAAAGTCATCAGATGATCAAAACGACTAGCAAAATGATTGAGATAAGATATCTATATGTGGCGAAAAATGGCAGTTGACGCTGGGTAAAGAAAAGTGTGAAGTTATTCACATGAGTACTAAAAGAAATCAACTAAATTTAGATTACAAGATAAGTCACACAAATCTGAGGGCTGTAGGTTCAACTAAATACTTAGGGATTACAATTACAAATAACCTAAATTGGAACGATCACATAGATAATATTGTAGGTAGAGCAAACCAAAGACTGCGATTCATTGGCAGATCACTTGCAAGGTGCAACAGGTCTACCAAAGAGACTGCTTACACTACGCTTGTCCGCCCTATTCTGCAGCATTGCTGTGCGGTGTGGGATCCGCATCAGGTGGGACTGACGGATGACACCGAAAAAGTACAAAGAAGGGCAGCTCGTTTTGTATTATGGCCAATCAGCGGAGATAATGTCACAGACATGACACGTGAATTGGAGTGGCAATCATTAAAACAAAGGCGTTTTTCGTTGTGACGCGATCTTTTCATGAAATTTCAATCAGCAGTTTTATCCTCCGATTGCGAAAACATTCTGTTGGCACCCACCTACATAGGGATAAATGATCATCACGATAAAATAAGAGAAATCAGGGGTCGCACAGAAAAATTTAAGTGCTCCTTTTTCCCGTGCCTATCGAGAGTAGAACGGTAGAGAGACAGCTTGAAGGTGGTTCACTGAACTCTCTGCCACTCACTTTATTGTGAATAGCAGAGTAATCACGTAGATGTAGATGTGAACATAAGTTCTGATTCAAGATTTTTCGATGCGAAGCTTTGAAGCATTAGCCATACAGTCCAGATCTTGCATCATGAGATTTACATATTTTCGGCAACCTGGAAGAAAAAATGTTCAAATGTGTGTGAAATCTAATGGGACTTAACTGCTAAGGTCACCAGCCCCTAAGCTTTAACACTAATTAACCTAAATTATCCTAAGGACAAACACACACACCCATGTCCGAGGGAGGACTCGAATCTCCGCCGGGACCAGCTGCACAGTCCATGACTGCAGGGCCTGGACCGCTCGGCTAATCCCGAGCGGCAACCTAGAAAAATGTCTAAAGGCAAAGAGATTTTCCAACGATGAAAAAGTTCACAAAGAAGTTATCTAACGGCTCCGTGACCAGAGAGCGGATTGCAGTCATCGAGAAACTGAACGATCTTTAAAAAGTTCCCATCGCTGTTTAACAGAGGCTTGGTGACTATGTTTTTAACAAAAGTGTCATGTGTCTATTGTGCCCCGCGGCGCAGTACGCTTAGGCTATTTATTATAGCTCATTCAATAAATGATACCTCGCCACCAAATTCATTGACTTTAATTACCTAGCCCCATTCTCAGTGCTTCAGCTGGTGTTCAGTTGTCAAACATGAGCTTTTGTACCATGTAGAGAAGCTTCAGATGAATTGCAACGTTGGAGATTTGCATGAGTAGTAACGAAATGATATATTCGGCCTGTGTATGTCACATGCTATTTGTTACTGTAGTTTCTAGGATCTGAACCAAATTAAATGACACTAGTGGTTTACTTCTAAATTTACAACTACACTCTACAGCCATACTCCAGAAGCCAAATTTTGGTGTCTGGCGGAGGATACTTTGAGAAATATTGTAACTTCCCAGTCACGAGTGGTCCGTATCAGCTCCAGACTCTCAAATTTTACTTTCACAGTATTTTCGCGAAATGTACACAGCTGGAAGCAATACATTGGTTGCCTCTTCCAGGAACGTACTGAAAAGTCCCCTTTTTGAAAAATTATACATGACTGTCCTTAAACTGACACACAATATTTTTTTAGCGCAACGCAATCTGACTTTCAAAAATCCCTACAAAAGAATGGCCCTGACTAACATTAACCTATACGTCTCACAAATCACTTACCTCACCAAAAATCTTCGTTACTCGAACTACTGCAATACAGCAAGCGCCACTACTGGCAGCTAAATAAAAGATTCAAACTACGGAAGGCACTAACTACTGATAGGCATAGTTAGCAAATGAAAGATTTTAATAGAGAACAAACAATGTATTTACCTTAATAGTCATAATATATATAGCAGTTCATGACATCCAGTCTTACAAATTTCAAAACTCTGCCATCTCTCTTCCCCACATCCACCACTGCTGGCGGCTCACCTCCTCCAACTGCCCAACGCTACGCGCTGTTCACATCCAGCTGCCGCTGCCCCACACTACAATGGCAGACAACAATGCAAACTAGCCACAGACTGTACGCAGCACAGCCAGTGATTTTCATACAGAGCGCTACGTAACGTTGCCAATAAGAAAATAAAAACAGCCTACTTACAGTACGATCTCTGAATTTTGACAGTACATCACACTGTGACGAAGGTCGCCTCTCTTTTAGCGCCTGCCAATGGAGTTGGGTGAGCATTTCCGTGACGCCTTCCATGCTTACAAAATAAATCTGTAAGACGACCAGCTCTTCTTCGGATCTTCTCTTTTTTCTCTGTCAACACTATCTTGTACGGATCCCAGACTGATGAGTAGTGTTCAAGTATTGGGTGAATGAGGCTTTTGTAAGCTACCCTCTTTATGGTTGGGTAGCAATTACTGAGGATTTTCCCGCTGAATATTAGTCTGGCATCTGTCGTATCCGATTGCTTTTTCTTTCGTCCCACTATTAATCGCCGACAAAAGATGCTGGATGGGTGTGAGAGCTTCCAGTGACTGTTGTGAAATCGTGAAGTTGTACACTAATGGTAGTTTTGGCTACATATGGGCAGTACGTTATATTTGTTTGTTTATGTTGAGGGTAGCTGCAAGTCCTTGCACCAAGATGTTCCTGCATTCCGCAACACTTTTCTAGCACTGTGACTCCTCTGTATACAACAGAATCATCTGCGGAAAGCGTCCCGCAACTTCTGATATTCTCAACTACGTCATTTATGAATACTGTGAACAGAGATGGTGCTTAACACTTCCTTAGTGTACGCCCAAGGTGACACTGCGTATGAAGGGTTCTGTCTTCAACAATGACGTAGTTTGCTCTATTTTGATGAAAATTGTTCAGTTCAGTCACGCAGTTGGTCTCATAGGCTGTGCACTCGTATTTTGTTCATTAGATAGCAGGTGGAGTGGAACAAATTCCTTCTGGAATTCAAGGAACACTGCATCGATCATGGATCGATATGCAGTGCTTTCTGGATTTTATGGATGAAAAGAGATAGCAGAGTTCCATTAGATCGTTATTTGCGTTACCCATATTGATTTCTGAAGTTGAGATTTTCAGTCCCCAGTAATATTAGAATATCCGAGCACAAAACTTATTCTAAAATTCTAAAACAGACTGACGTCAAGGTTATAGGCCTATCACATTGTATATCCGTCAGAGAACTCATTGACCTGCTCCTTTTTCCAACCACTAGGAACACTTTACTCCTCCTTTACTGCTGCCAGCAGAGAGCAGTTCTTGGTATCCAATCAGGTAAACTGAGATTTACTTTGTTGAGCGCCTTCAGCTGATTTAACTATCCCCTAGACACTTACTTCGGTATCTGTCATTTTGACGTTCGTGCAAAAATACAAAAGAGAATCCGGAGTTCGATTTTTCTCAGCGAAACAATTTTGCAAGAAGGAGCGTAGTATTTCAGAATTCTCTGCCATTGTAGCCACAGAGAGTCTGAACAGGCGGTTTCGATCCAACTTGAACCCAGTGCATGCAGCAAGTTTCTAGAGGTCGTATCACAGAAACCAACCAGTAGGTGTTGGTTACTACACTGCGTTCTAATTTCAGCTGTCAAATAGCATATCTAGGTGAATGGACGTTATTTGTAAATATTTGGATGTAAGGACCATGTGTGAACCACAAATCTGATGCGGCTGTTTACTTTCCAACGCTTTGGAGCGGGACCGTTTTCCGGGAGTGAGACACGGGAACAGGTCCCTCCCACGCGCATTCTTCCTTAACCATCCCCACCGCGTCTTCACTGATTGCCTGCCGCCCTCTCACACGGTCCAAGGCGGAACCTATTCCGCTGACGAGGTGTGCCCCGTTTCTCCAACACGACTCGCATTATTTGTGAAGCTATTGTAGCTCTGCCTGGAAGCGACGCGTATAAATGTTGGCTCTCCAGATATCATGCTGGATACTAACCAGTAGATGACGGTATCCCCAATGAAACACATTTTTTAATATGTGATGAAGAGTGTCGAGATGTGCCCAATGTGGTCCTCCGTGTAATTATTCTGCGTAAGTTCTAATGTAATAGAACAACTCTAATCCTTTTGTGAAGTAAACTGTCGCCGCTCACTATTAATATTCAGAGGCGAGAATCCTAATAACTTCACTCCTTGTGCTCTATTAATACTGTTAGTGGCTCAGTACTCAGTCGGTAAGCTATTTCCTATACTATTTTACGTGGAGCAGAATTCTGACAGTAATTTAACTTCAAAAGCGGTTATCCACCCACGCCTGATGCCAGCAAAAGCTTCTTACAACGAATATCACCTACGATTTAAGTAGCAGACTATACGTTACCTCTTACACTGTGACACATTGTACTGTTACTACTCACGGTGAAATTACAAATGTGTGCAAACGCTCTGGTTATTCGCTTAAGTTTACTCCATTCCTGCTCAAGATAGTTTTACTCATTAAGTTATTAAAGCCACATAAACAATTACTTCCACGCACGGATCTGAAACGACCGTGTGCAGAGATACCAGTATTCGTGCAGCCTTTGTACACACAAAATCCCAAATATTGGACAGATCCTAATGTTACAGTTCAAGATGGCACACCAATGTATACACACGTAGCGTATACCCTTACAATAACCACTAATTATCCTGAATTCTTTGCATATAATGAATTAGGCTACTTGCACCACACTTTCAGTAGTAACACGACGTAAGCCTCACCAACATTATGAATATCTATAATTCCTTTATCATAAGCTATCTTCTTAATAAATAAACTTTCTTAAAAAACAGCAGGTAGAAAGTGCGTCTACGTGCGACATCAGTTCGTTCGTATCATCGTTGTCTGCATTAAAACGACGTAGATCAGTATACATCTCATAACTGTTTACAAAGACAGCAATCAACGTCCACCTGCGATCCTTCGTTATTATCTGGTATGTCAAAGGAATCACTAATTAATTATGACACAGGTTGACTGAAGATACCTAATTTTCATAAATTATATCAGTCTAAACTTGAGATGCAGTGATGTAACTGGCTGCTCAGTCAGTGATATAATATTCTCTCGCTATAAATAGTTTCTGTTCATGGATGTAAAAAAAAGAGGGGAGGTGGCTTTATGTCACAAACTTGAAGCCAATGTTCGCCATCTTAACCAGCCTAAAACAATAGTTTCACCGCATTCATACTCCCATAGTTCACCGCGGTGACACTTCCCCATGACGTCACTGTATATTTTTTACTATTTAAAATAGCTGTAGCGCACACACGACAGAAATAATGTACAGGAAGCACTCGTGAACAGTAGTCTGCCAATGGTCTGGGCTACTTAAAATGCCAGAAGGATCCGCCCACTCTGGTTTGAAAACAACGCACAGCCTAAGAATGTAGTGCTACCTCCCTCCTTTTTTTGCCCACATGTATGTTTCATTCACGAAATAAAATTAATGTCTTTGCTATACGGCTATTTATTTAAACTTCAAATAAATAGAGCAGTTATATTCCTTTTTGCACTTCTTGTCCGTAAGATAAACGAACTCCTTTGAAAATTTCTTGTCTTTAATTAGAAATTACAGGGTGTTTCAATAAGAATATACATATTACAAAGTATTATTTTGTCCAAACTATCGATCGCTGCGCCTCGGCTCGACTATTGGAGAAACGAAGACATAGTCGAGTTTGTATTAATAGCCGCTAGATGTCAGTTGTCTTCTGTTTTGCTTGGTCACCGTTATATGTTTAAAATGGCTACTTCGCAGCAGAAATCATTTTGTGTTCTCGAGTTTGCGAAGTGCATCGACGTTTCACAGTGAGGTATCAAATTGATCCTCCGAATGGATGGAACATTCGTTGATGGTATCCACAGTTTCTAGACACAGGATGTGTATGTAAAGGAAAGAGTCCTGGCCGTCCTCGTGTTCCTGAAGAAAACGTTGCACGAATTCAAACTGCTTTCCAACGTAGTCCTTCAAAATCAACTCGTCGTGCCAGTCGGGAGTTGCAACTGCCAACAACAACAATTTGGCTTGTTCTGAGACGTCACTTGGTTATGAAGCCGTACAAGTTACAGCTGTTACCAGCACTCCGTCCTGATGACAAACGCAAACGTGTGGCGTTTTGTAACGAGATGCTTGATGCTATTGACAGTGGTAACACTTCCGTACAGCGCATCGTGTTCAGTGATGAAGCGACTTTCCGTGTTAGTGGTCAGGTATACAAACACAGTGTTTGATTTTGGGGCCTACAGAACTCACATGCAGCCACTGAACATGTACGAGATTCACCCAAAGTCAATGTGTTTTGTGTGATATCCCGATCATCTGTTTACGGCCCATTCTTTTTTTTTTGGAAACACGATTAACGGTCAGCAGTATCTCGCTATGTTACAAAACTGGTTGTTTCCGAGGCTGCACGACGACAACTTCATTTTTCTACAAGATGGGGCACCTCCCCTCCCCCCACAGGAGTCGCCAGAATCTGAATGAAAGTCTACCGAACCCTAGGATTGGTTGTCAGGGAGCTGGCGACTTAACATGTCTCAGCTGGGCTCCACGGTCTCCTTATTTGACATCCTCTGACTTATTCCTGTTGGGTTTCATTAAAGACAGCGTACGTGTTCCACAACTCCCACAGAACCTGGATGAGTTGAAGAACCTGATCCGCACTGCCGTAGCATCAGTGACGAAGGACATGCTTGCCTGAATATGGCAGAGAAACTTGTGTATCGATGTGATATTGTTCGTGTCGCTGATGGAGGACATACTGAACATCTGTAATCTGAACTTGAGAGGTTCGTAAATGTTTGTGTAAAGTTCCGTATTCGTGTGTCTTAAAGTTTAATAAATATACGCATTCGAAATACGTATATTCTTTTTGAAACACCCTGTATTTTCTGATAATATTATTTCAGATATAATGTTACACAACTAAATCTCTGAGCTTTAGTTACTTCGTATGATTAAGTATTAGCGTCAAAGAACATCTCTGTTTGATAATATTCAGTGCTATTTCCTTTAATTAAGTTTTATTGTTTCAGTTCAAATAACTCCGTTGCTTTCTTTAGGGAGAAAAAGTTTTTTTGTTTCTGTTATGGGGGTAATTTTAATTCTTTCTTAAAATTAAGAGTCAAAACGACTTTCTTTCAGTTTAACACACCGATGAAACAATACGACATTGGAGAACAATGTAAACAACCTACGTACCAACATCACTTTTTGCCGTACCATTTAAACAACTGGTGCAAAATGAAGCCTCTTTAGATATAGGCCGATCACGAGCTTCTACCTTCTCCTACTTTAATTGGTAAATCGTCTCACACACACACACACACACACACACACACACACGCACACACATACGAAGTAAGTAATGGTAAAGCTTTCCACACACATACGAAGTAAGTAATGGTAAAGCTTTCACTCGCTTGGGTAAATGAGATAAGATCTTGGCCATGAGTGGGCGAAATTAACACTGTACGACTAATCAATTATGACTTCCACAATTCGTCAGTGCTAGTGGTGCTTCTCTTTCTCAGAGTGAAATAACTAACCTTTTTACAACAATAACAACCACACTAACCTCTCAGTGAATGCATAATTCAATAACTCTGTACGTCGAACAATCGTTACTGTCAGAGAGTAGCAAATTCCTACACGAAACAATTATTGAAACAGTCAGTTATAAATGAGCTTGCGGAAACTGGAACACAACATGAATTTAGAGAATCATTCAGATCAGTATGTGATCCCCATTTACAATCACGAATCATTAACCAGCGTCTGGTCTCCGTAAAGTCTGCACCATAGAACTCTCGCTTCCAATAAAATATTTTATCCACTCGTCACTACGCATCTCAGCGACCGCCGACGCACGGACCGCGAAGAGAACGCCTCGCAAGGGGAGGAGACTTAAGACGGCCGCCCGCCCTCAGGAGCTCAGTTCGTCAGCGTACCTGACGATGGTGACATGTCTGATCGCCGGAATATTGTGCCCATTTGACGCTATGGACAGGCAGTACACTCGTGGACTGTTTGAGCAAGAAATAAATAAATTTTTCTTAAAGCTGTCGCCTCTAAAATTTCTAATTTTTCTGTAGCCCTGATATTACACGATTTACCGCTACATTAGTTATTAGGTTTATTCATTAGCAATTCGTTTTCTCAAAATTGTGCCGTTTAAGTGATAAAGTACATGTTGTGAGTAAGGTTCTTTTTTTGCAGTATAAATATTTCCTTCCTGTTAAGTAAAAATTTTTGAAAATTTTCTCTTGAAATGAAAAAAAAAATTCTCTAGTTTAACTCAATCCTTAGTAATTGCATATATCAATTTACAGCTTCATCTTTACCAGGCAGGCCATTTCAGTCTAGTCCAATACTTAGTCTGGTGTGTGGCGGCGGGTACTTTCCGTACCACTGTCACTTTCGCCGTCACCAATTCCACTGGAATATGGTGCTCGGGAAGAAACGTTATTAAACTTCCGTGTAAGCTCGAACCTCTATAAATTTAGTGTCATTATCTTTGAGCAGAATAATGTAGGAGGAAGTACAATAGTGGCTGATTCTTCTAGGAACATACACTCTCCTAATTTCTGTAGTAAAACCACACCGTGATCCACAATACAGTCATGCAGCATAAGCCGCTGAATTTGTCTGAGCGCCGTGACGCATTGGTGCTTACCAAACGAACCTGTGACGTAACGTGCTGCTGTTCTTCGTATTTCTTCTATGAATCCTATCTGGTATTTGACCTAGATTGACGAGCAATATTCAAGTATTTGACAAATGAATGTTTTGAAATCTATCTCTTTTTATGGGTGAGAATTCTCCCAACGAATGGAATCGAGAGTGAAGTGTATAGAAATGGTGCTAGGGGGTTAACGGGAGCCCGCATCTCGTGGTCGTGCGGTAGCGTTCTCGCTTCCCACGCCCGGGTTCCCGGGTTCCCGGGTTCGATTCCCGGCGGGGTCAGGGATTTTCTCTGCCTCGTGATGGCTGGGTGTTGTGTGCTGTCCTTAGGTTAGTTAGGTTTAAGTAGTTCTAAGTTCTAGGGGACTGATGACCATAGATGTTAAGTCCCATAGTGCTCAGAGCCATTTGAACCATTTGGTTAACGGGAAAGTTTTCAATGAGATAAAAGTAGAATTATCAAAACGGGGAGTGGGTGACAGGGGGAGGGGGGGGCAGCGCGGGTGGGGGGGATGACTTGGACTCGGGGATGAAGTGGGTGGGGAAGACACAGTAAGTGGTTGGGAAAATATCAGTGAAATGGGGGAGGTAGGTGGAAGGGGGGGGGGGGGAATAAAGGAGGGGCAAAAGTGCCGGAGATGTTTATAAAGGAAAGTTATGAATGGAACACACACAACCATTGGTGTAATATTGCAATATAGTATTTATTATTTACTACACCAACCGTCTTTCGAGTGATACGCCACCATCAGGACAATCAATGCAATAAAGGGAAGAATTAATTACAGGAGGTGGGACTAACAGATAAAGTCAGTAACGGCCGATTGAAGTAGGGGGGGGGGGTAGAAAATGGGATAGTGGGCAGACAGGTAAAGGGGTGAACATAAGAGTATATCAAGTGTAATTGTGTAAGAGAAATCTGCAGCAAATGCCATGTGCCAGAGGACGTAGTACAAAGATTAGTCTCTTTGGTTGTATTGTACAATTACTGAAGGCATACAATAAGTAAATAAATTAACTTACTTTAATTAAATTAAATACGCAAGTTACACAGTTCATGAATTGGTTAAACTTGCTTTATACAGGCAAAGAAAAGGTACGAAACACTTATCCTCTGGGACATGCTAAGCCACAACTGGCATGTATACAAAAACTCATGAAAGTCATATATGTAGGTAGAAGGGGGTAGGGGGGTCGACTGAAGGTAGCATTAGGGGGAAATGTCTTAGAATAAGGGTTGTATGACCAGGCGTAAATTAACCACAATATTGAGTGCAGTACAACTAGGAGAAACACGGTAAAAATAATAATGTGCTAAATAAAGTATATAGTTACGTATTTCACATAACAACATAAGTCAGAAATGCTAAAGTATGGAAGTATATCCTAAACATGAGAACCTTAAAATCTGATATGGTGAGCAGGTTATACTTATTGTAGTATTAATGATATTTAGAAAAGATGAGTGCAGGATACACAAGATATATAGGGTTCTGACATTTTTAAACTATATACAAAATAAAATGTAATATACAGAGTATGAAGTATTAAAACATTACATAAATGTATTTAAAAGTATAGTTGAATTATTGTTACAGCAAGTCCCAAATAATGTATAATGGATGGGAAGTAACAGCAAAGAGAGGCGACTACTGGAGAGGGGGGCGGGGGATAACCTGTAGTGGATACAATAGACTCTCGTGGTTACACTAAGTCTGAGCTTACACTAAGTAAAAGAAAAATCAAACACAACTTAATTCATGTATTGACATGAGCTTATAGTCTTTAAGCTCATGTCAACACAGGAATTAGGTTGTCACCTATTTGCTATCTTTCTGCGACATGTTTTTGTGATTTTGTACTATCTACACACTATGACACCCAATTTAGTAATAGATCTTGACGATGACTTCTCTTAACGAAATCTAATTATACCAAAGTGTAAGTAGTATTATTGCGATAATTTTTAAGCTGACATTGGAATGGCATAATGATATGAAATTTTGCTTCTTCTCGCTTTCTATGCATTTGTACAAATATTTTTTCAGTGTTGTACTTGATAATGACTTAAGGCCGAAATCATGTTGGTAATATAAAACAAAGACGCCTGTACAGTCAAGTAGCGGAAATATCTTTCAAACAATGTACTGTAGTAAGTGTACGCTATACTGGTGGCCATTGGCGTGCATCATTATATTTTAATGTTTTCGTGTTTTTCTGATCTTTGTGTAGGGTATCCGTGGTTTTTTTTAGTTTACTAGAGTACGAAATGCTTTTACGAAGTACCTTAGGGGGCCTAATATTCTTTGTGTACAGAAAAGTTTTCTTTTTAAAAAAGTTTTGCTGACTGAGAATATTTCATCGTGATATAAGTAACGGTTCGTTACCACACATTTGCAATTATCACTCAGACGGCTGATTTGTAGACCCATGTATACAGGATTTTTTTGCCTCTATTGCCGAATACTTTCAATCCGTCACTGTTTCACTGTTAGTTGATGATGATGAGGTCTCATACTCCGAGGAGGGTAGGGAACGATGCAGGAAACTCACAAGGTCCTAGCGGAGTTGGTTTGACATTGCCTTTCTCCGACCGTAATGGGGATGAATGGGGTTGATGAAGACGACACAACAACACCCAGTCATCTCGAGGCAGGGAAAAATTCTGACCCCACCGGGAATCGAACCCGGGACCTCGTGCGCGGGAAGCGAAAACGTTACCGCAAGACCACCAGCTGCGGACTCACTGTTAATTACAGACATCAAAAACCGTTTTGCACCACCCCAGCTCCCAGAACTCCTGAAGATGGACGTTGATGTGGATACTGTCCCTTTGACTGTTCAGAGATGTCACTAAACCCAACCATGCATGTTTTTTTTTTTTTTTTTTTTTTTGTGTGTGTGTGTGTGTGTGTGTGTGTGAAATCTTATGGGACTTAACTGCTAAGGTCATCAGTCCCTAAGCTTACACACTACTTAACCTAAATTATCCTAAGGACAAACACACACACACACACGCCCGAGGGAGGACTCGAACCTCCGCCGGGATCAGCCTCACAGTCCACGACTGCAGCGCCTAGACCGCTCAGCTAATCCTGCGCGGCCAACCATGCATGAGCAGTTCCTATTAGATGAAGGTGGTTCGACAGCCGATGAGTTCCAGTCAATCGACCAGGAAGGAGGTACACGGCTAATATTGCCTAGACGGTCAATACCGCGGTTAGATCGCGGCCGCATTGTTACTTTGTGCCAGAAAGGGCTCTCAACAAGACCAGTGCCCAAGCGTCTCAGAGTGAACCAAAGCGATGTTGTTCGGACATGGAGGAGTTACAGAGAGACAGGAACTGTCGATGACGTGCCTCGCTCAGGCCGCCCAAGGGCTACTACTGCAGCGGATGACCACTGTCTACGAATTATGGTTCGGAGGAACCCTGACATCAGCGCCACCATGTTGAATAATGCTTTTCGTGCTGCCACAGGTCCTCTTGTTACGACTCAAACTGTGAGCAATAGACTGCATGATGCGCAACTCCACGCGCGACGTCCATGACGAGGTCAAGCTTTGCTACCACGACATCGTGCAGCGCGGTACATGTGGGCCGAAGAACATGCCGCTTAGGATTGGCATCACGTGCTCTTCACCGATGAGTGTCGCATATGCCTTCAACCAGACAATCGTCGTAGACGTGTTTGGAGGCAACCCGGTCAGGCTGAATGCCTTAGACTCACTATCCAGCGAGTCCAGCAATATGGAGGCTTCCCTGATGTTTTGGAGTGGCATCATGTGGGGCCGACGTACACCGCTGGTGGTCACGGAAGGCGCCGTAGCGGCTGTAAGATACGTGAATGCCATCTTCCGACCGACAGTGCAACCATATCGACAGCATATTGGCGAGGCATTCGTCTTCATGGACGACAATACGCGCCCCCATGGTGCACATCTTTTGAAATGACTTCCTTCAGAATAATGACATCACTCGAATAGAGTGGCCAGCATGTTCTCCAGACATGGAACCTATCGAACATGCCTGGGATAGACTGAAAAGGCCCACCAACGACTCTGAGGGATCTACGCCGAATCGACGTTGACGAGTGGGACAATCTGGACCAACAGTGCCTTGATGAACTTGCGGATAGTATGCATACAGGGATGCATCCATGCAAGAGGACGTGCTACTGGGTATTAGTGGTACCTATGTGTACGGCAATCTGGACCACCACCTCTGAAGGTCTCGCTGTATGGTGGTACAACATGCAATGTGTGGTTTTCATGAGCAATAAAAAGGCTAGAAATGATGTTTATGTCGATATCTATTCTTCTTCTCTGTACAGTATCCGGAACTCTCGGAACCGAGGTAATGCAAAACCTTTTTTGATGTGTTTACAACATGCAATGCTTGTATTTGTATAAATCACGTATTTTCTTCTTGCTTGTTGTGAAGCAGGCACTATATTCCGTAGACTTTCTTATGGACCAAACTGTTGTTCTGAAATAATTTTAAATTTGTGTTTATTTGTTAAGAACTTCTACGCCTTTATTAGTAGCAGAAGTATTTTTCGAAAATTTTAATGATATTCTGTCGATCCAATTTGCTGACGAGAATAATATACAGAAAGAAACTGACGATCTGTTTGATACGATCAGTTTGGCTGTGGGAAAGGTAAAGGCTCAAGAGAAGTGTTTTATCATGGAAGCAAGACTGAAAAAAAAGAAAACACGTTTATAGGATTTGTCTACCCGGAAAAAGCGTTCGACAGTGTAAAATGGTGTAACGTTTACCACATTCTGATATAAAGAGGAGTAAGATTTAGTTACCGACGGGTAGTATAGAATATGTACAAGACCGTAGACAGAGAAATAAGATTGGAATACCAAGAGCAAAGTGCTCGGATTAGAAATGCGGTAAGACAGGTATCCACTCTTCCATCCCTTCTTTCAATTTATAAATCAAGGAAGCAGTCACGGAAATGAAAGACAGATTCAAGAGTGGGATTAAAATTCAAGGTGAAAGGATATCAATGAGAAGATTCACTGACGACCTTGCTGACGTCAGTGAAGATGATGAAGAATTTCACAATCTGTTGAATGGAATGAATATCCTAACGATTGCATAATGTGGCTACACAGTAAACCGAAGGAACGTGAAAGTAATAGGAAGTTTCAGAAACGAAAAGAGCGAGAAACTAAACATCAAAACTGGTGATCACGAAGTAGACAAAGTTAAGGAATTTTGCTACCTTGGAAGCAAAGTAACACATGACGCACGAAGCAGGGATGACATAAGAAGCAGACTAGCACAGGCAAAGACTGCATTCCAGGCCAAGAGAATGGTATCAAATATAGATCTTAATTTGAGGAAGAAATTTCTGAGAACGTATGTTTGGTGCACAATATTGTGTGGTAGTGAATAATGGACCGTAGGAGAACTGGAACAGAACCGACTCAAATGATGAGATGTGGTGCTACGGAAGAACCTTGAAAATTAGGTAGCGTGATTAGGAATGAGGAGGTTTTCTGTAGAGTCAGTGAAGAAAGGAAGATATGGGAAAGATCGATAAGAAGAAGCCCCAAATCATCTTTCACAGAGCCGAGCGGAGCCCTAATCTTAGGTGGACGGAAAACACTCTTAATGTTAAAATTCCTTAAAATTCGTCCAATCTTAAACGATAAGCCTCCAGAATAAGGAAGAAAGGGCACCGATCTATGTTCCTCTTCATACACCTCGGGAGGTGGTCCAGCCCGACGAATCTGCTTCTCGGAGTATCCATTTTCCTTAAAAACAGCGATCAAATGCGCAAGTTCTTGGGTTAAGTTGTCCCCGTCGAACAGCCGTGTACTGAACGGTGGCCAATATAGGACGTCGATTTTCAGCCTGGCGTCAGTTCTCAGCAGGACTCATCAGCGGAAGCAGCATTTCCTGAAGATGGGGAGCAGTTGGATAGCCGAAATATCGAGTTAAGTTGATTTTAGGATCCGGCAGCAAACCCGAAGATACTTTCAAGACTTATTACGCCGGGAAAGCTTACGTAATCACACATCGGTGAATAACTTCCATGGTACTGTAGAGGGTAAAAACTGTAGAGAAAGAGAGAGATTTGAGTAATCCAAAAAATAATTGAAAACGTTGGGGGCAGGAACTACTCTGCGACTAAAAGTTAGGGCCAGGAGAGAAATTTGTGGCAGTCCGCAACAAACCAGTCAAAAGACTGATGGCGCAAAAAAATATATTGAGATGTAGAGACCTATAAAAATGTTATTGTTTATGACATTATCAGTCATTTGTACTGTAACATTATTTCTGCTAGTGTAACGGGCAATGACGACCTCGCAGTTGAGCGCCCCATAAACCAACATCATCTGCTATTGTAAATTGAGCTACTACGGGTGTTTACCTATCGGTCCGACCGAAGTCTTACAGGAGTATGCTGAGAATGTCCCCCACGGGTGTTCCCAAACTTGTGAAGGGAGAGAAGCTTCGAAATAAACTACCAAACCGCCGGTGTCCAGGGGCCATAATAACAAGAACCGCGAGGCTGATTAAGCGCTTATTGCTCCGGCGACGTGGCCGAGTGGAGAGACGGCCGGCAAATTGCCGTCACCCGCGGTGACAAGAGGGATAAGCGGCGCCGTCGCCACCAGCCGGGGGCGGCGAGGCGTGGCACTTTGCGCGCCGAACAATGGGCGATAAGTCAGTGGGGCGGCGCGGGCCGGCCGGCGCACGATGGCCGCGGGCCGCATCACGCCGCGCCGGCGCAGGTGGCGGAGCGGGCCGCTCTTCTCCTGGCTTGATAGGAATTGCCGACGTGAGGAGAGCGACAATGATTGCTGACAGATCCAGCAAAGCATTTCCTGGCGTTTCTACACCTACAATGCTCGTCGTTATAGCTGCTACGCCAGAAACGATATTTTATTAATTGTGCGGTTTTACACTACTGGCCATTAAAATTGATACACCAAGAAGAAATGCAGATGATGAGCGGGTATTCACTGGACAAGTATATTATACTAGAAATGACATGTGATTACATTTTCACGCAATTTGGGTGCTTAGATCCTGAGAAATCAGTACCCAGAACAACCACCTCTGGCCGTAATAACGGCCTTTATACGCCTGGGCATTGAGTCAAACAGAGCTTGGATGGCGTGTACAGGTAGAGCTGCCCATGCAGCTTCAACAAGAGTAGTGACTGGCGTACTGTGACGAGCCAGTTGCTCGGCCACCATTGACCAGACGTTTTCAATTGGTGAGATATCTGGAGAATGTGATGGTCAGGGCAGCAGACGAACATTTTCTGTATGGACAAAGGCCCGCACAGGACTAGCAACATGAAGTCGTGCATTATTCTGCTGAAATGTAGGATTTAGCAGGGATCGAATGAAGGGTAGAGCCACGGGTCGTAACACATCTGACATGTAACGTCCACTGTTCAAAGTGCTATCAATGCGAACAAGAGGTGACCGAGACCATACCATCACGCCGGGTGATACGCCAGTATAGCGATGACGAATAGACGCTTCCAATGTGCGTTCACCGCGATGTTGCCAAACACGGATGTGACCAACATGATGCTGTAAACAGAACCTGAAATCATCCGAAAAAATTACCTTTTGCCATTCGTGCACCCAGGTTCGACGTTGAGTACACCATTGCAGGTGCTCCTGTCTGTGATGCAGCGTCAAGGGTAACCGCAGCCATGGTCTCCGAGCTGATAGTCCATGCTTCTGCAAACGTCGTCGAACTGTTCGTGCAGATGGTTGTTGTCTTGCAAACGTCCCCATCTGTTGACTCAGGGATCGAGACGTGGCTGCACGATCCCTTACGGCCATGCGGATAAGATGCATGTCATCTCTACTACTAGTGATACGAGGCCGTTGGGATCCAGCACGGCGTTCCGTATTACCCTCCTGAACCCACCGATTCCATATTCTGCTAACAATCATTGGATCTCGACCAACGCGAGCATCAATGTCGCTATACGATAAACCGCAATCGCGATAGGCTACAATCCGACCTTTATCAAAGTCGGAAACGTGATGGTACGCATTTCTCCTCCTTACGCGAGGCATCTCAAACGACGTTTCATCAATCAATGCCGGTCAACTGCTGTTTGTGTATGAGAAATCGGTTGGAAACTTTCCTCATGTCAGGACGTTCTAGGTGTCGCCATCGGCGCCAACCTTGTGTGAATGCTCTGAAAAGCTAATGATTTGCGTATCACAGAATCTTCTTCCTGTGGGTTAAATTTCGCGTCTGTAGCACGTCATCTTCGTGGTGTAGCAATTTTAATGGCCAGTAGTGTAGTAGGACGAAGAGATGATTAAATCTGTACGTGATTTGGCGGGATAAATGTTACGGAATTTAGCGCACAGAGCTGCCATCTCTGCCTGTAAAATGGCCTCTGACCTCGGCATCGAGTCGAATTGATCGAACATGACAGATGCGGGCACGCCGCAGCAGGCCAATCGTACACCCTCTGTACCGGGAAACCTCAGGAGACCTCGAGTATACGACTGCTTAGCCAACGGAGTCGTACCGGTACATACTGCTCTGCTGGCCGTTGTCATTTTCCCAGACACTGGAGCACCTGCTTCTCACTCGAGGACCTCTTCAGGCAGCATCTCAAGGCTTGGTGCATTTCGTTCCAGTCTCCCTCTCTACATCTACATCTACATCTGCATCTACATATACGTGATGTTTAATGAGCCTGAAAGCTCACGTTTTGAACAGTCATCTTGATACTTCCCGGATAATACGGGAGATGTTAGTGAGGAGCAAGGAGGGTATTTTCACCAGGACATTAAACGCTACCAAGGCCGCTGGAACACCAACATGATGCGGCCTTGGTCACTTCACCGGGAAGTTCAGCAAGTGACTCATCGTAGAAAAAGCTGCACAAGGAGCTTCAAAGAAAAAAGAGAAAGAAGATACAAACCAATTCCGGCTGACAATTGAAACCTCTATTGACACATATCATTGTTTTAAGTACCTTTCTGTAAATACAAACCGTGCTTATGTGGTGACAAAGCGTTTCATTAATTTCCCCGTTTACCGTATAGCATAGGATTTTATACTATATAATAAAAAGCGTATTGATCGAAAGCTATGGGTGATACAAAAAAACTTAGGCTAGATTTGGATTCAGCTCATAAAAATCTATAAATATCAGCTATCACAGTGTAAAGAGTTTTTTTCTAAAAAAAAAAATTGTTGGCCTGTGTTATCAGCAATAGATTCCCTTCTACAGGAAGGTTTTTGTTGATGATTTTTGTACCAGACTATCACAATTAATTGATTTCTGTCATCAGTCTTTTTACCGACGACGCACCCTTACTAGAACTGGCATCACCAGTATGCGTAATCGTTATATGTGGGCTACAGGCCATCCTCGAGGAATGGTTGAAGCGTATCATCAGCATCGGTTCACTATCAACGTGTGGGCAAGGATTCGTGCCGATCACATGCTTGGACCGTTTATTATTCTACATCGCCGCCATAGATGGGAACGTACCTGGACTGCTACATCAACGTCTACGTGGTTACTCTGCTATTCAGAATAAAGTACCTGGCAGAGGGTTCAATGAACGACCTTCAAGCTGTCTCTCTACCGTTCCACTCTCGATCGGCACTCGGGGAAAAAAAACCTCTTATTTTATCGTGATGATCATTTCTCCCTCGTAGGTGGGTGCCAACAGAATATTTTCGTAATCGGAGGAGGAAACTGGTCACTGAAATTTCATGAGAAGATCCCGTCGCAACGGAAAACGCCTTTGTTTTAATGATTGCCGCTCCAATTTACGTATCATGTCTGTGGCACTATCTCCCCTATTTCGCGATAATACAAAACGAGCCTCCCTTCTTTGAAATTTTTCCATATCCGTCAGTCCCACCGCAGGTGGATGCTACACCGCACAGCAATTCTCCAGAATACGGCGGACAGGCGTGGGGTAAGCAGTCTCTTTAGTGGACTGGTTGCGCCTGTTGTCCCAATGAATCGCAATCTTTGGTTTGCTCTACCCACGACGTTATCTATGTGATCGTTCCAATTTAGGTTATATGTAATATTAATCCCTAAGTATTTAGTTCAATTTACAGCCTTAGGATCTGTGTCACTTATCACGTAATCGAAATTTAACGGATTTCTTTTAGTACTCATGTGAATAACCTCACACTTTTCTTTATTCAGGGTCAGTTGCCACTTGTCGCACCACATAAATATCTTATCTAAATCATTTTGAAATCCGTTTTGGTCATCTGATGACTTTACAAGACGGTAAATGACAGCATCATCTGCAAACAATCTAATAGGGCTACTTATATTGTCTCCTATGTCATTAATATACAGCAGGAACAATAGAGAGTCAGTGACACTTCCTTGGGGAACGCCGGATATTACTTCTGTTTTACTCGATGACTTTCCGTCTATTACTATGAACTGTGATCTTTCTGACAGGAAATTACGAATGCAGTCGCCCAACTGAGGGGATATTTCATAGCCCCACAGTTTGGTTAGAAGATGTTTGTGAGGAACGGTGTCGAAAGCCTTCCGGAAATCTAAAAATATGGAATCAGTTTCACATTCCCTCTCGATAGAACTCGTTACTTCGTGCATATAAAGAGCTAGTTGTGTTTCTCTAAGGAGGAATCTCTAGCAGCGGGGCAAGTTTGACGATGAAGAATGCTGTCTCCGGCCATTAGTTCTTCCCAGATAATTCACACACCGATATATTCATTAGAGGCAATGTACAATCATGCCGTCTGACTGTGGACTGTGGACTGTCTACTGTGCCCAGTGTTGTCATTCGCCGCACCATTGTAGGCACTCCTCTTTTTACTACCACTTCAAGGGAAGCCACGACAGTCGCTATGCTGACAAAAAACATATATGGTTCATATGGCTCTGAGCACTACGGGACTTAACTGCTGTGGTCATCAGTCCCCTAGAACTTAGAACTACCTAAACCTAACTAACCTAAGGACATCTCACACATCCATGCCCGAGGCAGGATTCGAACCTGCGACCGTAGCGGTCGCGCGGTTCCACACTGTAGCGCTATGCTGACAGCTCATGTTGTTGGACACGTCGTCGCATCGTTCATGTATATAAGCCTCCTGTGGCAAACTAGCCAGTTTCCTGGCTACAGGTATCTGAAGTCACTGTACGATTCAGAATGGCTGAGTCAGCAGTTTCTGTCCTCTCCACTGCTGGTTGCGTGTAGTCGTTGAGCTACTCGGGCGTTCGTTATGGCCTTTCTCACTACATCAGTTCTACATCATCGTCACAGTCATGGGATCCCAATCGACATGAGTGACAATATCACGGAAGGATAAACCGGAGTTTTGATGGGTAAGGACCGTGTCGTTGTCGCATCCTGACACTTGTTAGCTGACGTTTCTCTTACACGACTTATAACAAGATTTACTCACGGAGAACGAACATTCAACTGCTATTATTGAATGGAGAACCGTTGCTAAATCTTTATGTTATGCACAGCATGGGGCAAATAAAAGTGGCCCGGAGAACAGAGTTCCAGGGTGCAAAGGGACACAGCAGAGGACATAAAATACAGTTCTAGCCCGACTACAGCAGATTTTAAAAGTTACCACCATTCGTCTCTTGGCACTTTTGGGCTCTGGTCAGCAAGATGCTGCAGGCGGATCGAAGCTGGACTTCCGGAATTGCTGCATTTCCATCCGAAATGTTCTGGTGCAGTTCTTGAAAACTATGAAGATTGTTGCGATACATCTCAGGAGAGCTCCCCACACAAAGTAATCGCATACTGACATATCAGGTGACCTCGGCGGCGAGCCAGGGTCGCGACCAGACTGACCTCTGCTCATGCGCGAATATTGTGTAAATATGGTCCAAGGTTCGACCGGATGTATAGGCAGTTTCTCCATCCTGTTGGAGGTAAGGTTGGTGTGGTTATATGCATACACTGACGTACAATCGTATCCATTCGCCAAGGTCACTTTTAATTGCCCCACTGTATACATTAAATGGCAGCACCACTACGAAGTTCGTATGTTTGCCCTGAAATGCTAATCATTTACGTATCCACGCACATAGTACCAATTTCAAACCAGTTTAATGATCTCATACCAGTTTAAAATTATCTTCTTGCCACCTTGCCCCTGTAGCAATTTTAACGGCCACCGGTCTTCTACTTTCGATCTATTTGATTTCCTGTACCTCTATCTTACGGGAACAACAAATAATGTAGTAGCAATCAACAGAAATTGAATTAACCCATTCATTGTTGATGGGATACCTATCTTCCACCACAGTAATACACAGTTTTCAGCGTTGGAATGTCAATATCTCATACCTGCCTAACGCTTGCATGCAGTGAAATGCTTTCGAAACTTGCAGAAAAATACTACGGAAAATGGATATGTAGAAGGCTGTGAGCGAACAAATAAGGCGGCATGTATTAACAGTTTATCCGTTTCACGAAAATCATATAAAATGACCAACTTCCAAGAACGTCTGAACTAATTCTGTTTTCTTTTGCATCATATACATTATTTTGAACACGCTCAGTAATTCTGCCTGTTTGCACAACACGTGTGTGTAGTAGAAAACATTTGTGTGTGGTATCTCAAAGTCATCGTCAAAAGTTATGTCGAAAATTTGTGTGCATTTTTCATATGCTTCATTGTCAGGAGAATAGGTGCGCTTTTGGTACTGATTTGTTAACTTTTTCCACGGTTGCCAGCCTGATAAAATCAACCTAAAATGAAAAGAATTGCCTCTAAAAATCCTAGGTTCACATGAAACCGTGGAATTTGTAACGTTCATGAGACACAAAAATTTTTTGGTAGTAACAGAGAGTCTTTCATCAGAAAGGAAGACAGTTTTTTATCTTTTATTTTTTAAATATATGCGGAATGAATTTTAACCACGGAAAGGTTAATCTACATAAAAGTCCTTACCCAGAATCTGAAATAGGTCTGGGGAACTCCTTGGTGTTGCGCAATAAATGGTGAACTGATTCAGAGATTCCACAACAAATTGCTCTGTGTACATTTGCTACTAGTCAGAGACATTCTTCAAACTGGTATGTCTATGCATTTGATGGTATAAGATGCGACATCGGTTACAGAAAATGTTTTTCTTTCGTGTGTGTGTATGTGTGTGTGTGTGTGTGTGTGTGTGTGAGTGTGTGTGGGTGGGTGGGTGGGTGGGCGGGTGGGAGGGTGAGTGGGTGGCAGGGAGGTGGAGCGGCGTTCCTCTGCCCCTCGCTAAGTACACCCTTGCGTGTGTTCTTTACAGTGTTCTCTGCTGCTGTACTCTTTGTAATAACTACACCTAGAGTCGCTAATGAAAAGACAATACTGAAATAAAAAGCGAGCAGATCTCTTGTTTCAGCGGGAGTACACTTTTTCATTGACTCAACTGATACGTCTCTGCCAGTTCATGTCTTTTGGCACGATGTCGTGATGCAGCATACCCTCACTCACTACGTCTCTCTTGATTTGATTTCATTTGTACCTTCCCATTTAAACAAATGCTTAGCCAGGCACAGGCGAATACAGTGCTGACGCTGTATGTCAACGAATGGAAATATGTTTATGATATATATAGTAAGCCTGCGGGAAGAAGAAATTACTGTCGGGCGAAGGAACGTAAACACCTCTTAAATGTGGATTGCATGTCTGATTGTGATTCAGAGAACATAGTGCTGAAATAAATTATTATTTCGCTCGGGCAACTGTGTATTCCAAATGCAATACCTGAGCTTATTGTCGTTCCTTGTTTACGTCATCAGGCTCGTTCCCCTTGATTTAGGTAAAACATCATCAATGGTCTGTAATTTAAGATATTTATAATTAAATTTGTTTTTAAAATCGAAAACTGTTCGTTAACAGTTTATTGGTTTTCAATTACGGTAAATTCGGCGTGTTTTCTCGCCTGCGACAGGAAATTCCGTCTCCTAGCACGTCTTTGGCTTCTTTCTTCATTCGACACTGATACTTGTAGTATAATTTTTCACTACTTTGAAGAACTGTGAATTATTTACGTTCTTCACAGCACACTTTTTCGTACACTACTATTTACTGTTTATCTTTATACCTCAATTGTGAATTGTGTTTTATAGTACTGACAACTCTGCCAATGGTTTGCCTTTGACCCACAATTTTCTCTAGTTAAGTATATGTGTGTTATTCTATTTAATTATGCTGCTATGAATTTATATACTGTATAATAGCAATGAAGAAATAGTGATATAGTTTTTTCTTTTTTTCTGGTGAATAGTTAGGGGAGGGAGAAGCAAAGATGAATGAACATAGTGCATAATAGTGTGATGGAGAATGAGTTGGAGGAAAAGGTGAGGAGCAAGAAATGAAATGAAACTGGGGGGGGGGGGGGGGGGGGGAGGGTGGTGGTGAGAAAAAGAGTTATGGATGAAAAGGCTCTTTCCTTTTTCATGTGATTGTTTCCATTATTTTACACAGTGTCTCGTGCCCCATATTTATTTGGGCATTGATCAACTGTTTTTTTGTTAATGGTTTGTGTATCTGGGAATTTCCTTGGAAAATGATTCTTATGATGTTCAGACCTTCTACAACATTTCTTGTAATCTGGTACTCCTGCTTTAGATGATCTGCAAATATTGAATGAAGGGTAGCGTATTTCATTGCTCTAATGAGTTCTTATATCATGTGTCAAATATCCTACAGTCACTCCAATGAATAATTTTTCACAATCTCTGGAAATGATCTAATAGATACCAGATGATTGGTAACTATCTAGTTTTGATTGCATTTTCAATGTGTGCTTTCATACTGAGGCTTTCTTTTTTTTTAAACACTGTTTATGCCTTGTTTGAATATGTTACCTACTTTACGTATGAATTTGTTATGATAGGTCACTTCATGTCATTTTCTTGTGGTGTTGGAGGTCGTATATGTTGGTGTGGTTCAGTTAATTTGTTTTTTGGTTAGATTTTTTTTTTATTATTTGTGTCTTTAGTTTTCTATTTAGTCTGTCTACCATTGTTTTTATGTCCATTTTTAATGCTATTTGTTTTTTAATAGCCAGCTTTTCTGGTACTCAGAAATGTTTAGGAGGATTCTGTTCAGTGTGTTTTACATGTATCTGAGTGCATTTTCTTTATGATTCTGCATTTGGTCTGAGATTGCGTTTAAGATAGTGTCACTTGTTGCGGGTTTTCTGAATATGTCAAATGTGTTTGTGAGTGTCTTTTCTTATGGTTATGTCAAGGAAGCTGAGTGTGTGAACATGAAGCTTTCGTTTACAGTATTATGTCTTTGTGTAGTTTCTGTAGTTTTTAGGTCCAAAAAAATGGTTCAAATGGCTCTGATCACTATGGGACTTGACATCTGAGGCCATCAGTCCCCTAGAACTACTTAAACCTAACTAACCTAAGGACATCACAAACGTCCGTGCCCGAGGCAGGATTCGAACCTGCGACAGTAGCAGTCGCGCGGTTCCGGACAGAAGCGCCTAGAACCTCTCGGCCACCGCGGCCGGCTTTTTAGGTTCATCTGCCATGCAAAGACATCCATGTACCTGTACCAGTAGATGATATTGTAGCTTTTCTTTGTTACTGTGCCTTCATCATCTACATGGATGATATAATTGGCATTGTAGATGTACCTAAAAGTAGCATTAATGCTTTGTGTATGTGGAAATTTTCTTGGAAAATGAGGAGGCGTCTGTCTTTACTGATTCTTATGATGCACAGACCTTCTTCATTATTTCTTGGTCTGTGGTACTTGTGCTTTAGATTATCTGCAAATGCTTAATGATTTGTAACATATTTCAGTGCTCTGATGAGTTCTTTATATCTTGTGTCAAACGTCCTCCCAGCCAATCCAATGTATATTTTTTCACAATCTCTACAGATGAGCTAATAGAACCAGATTGTTGGTATTTGCTTGGTTTTGATTTCAGTTTCAGGATGTGCTTTTGTATTGAGTGGTTTTTCGTAAGCAATGTTTATACCTTGTTTTTTGAGTATGTTACCTATTTCATGCTTAAATTTGTTACCGTGCGCCATATTCTTCTGGTAGTGGAGGTTGTACGTGTTGGTGTGGTTTAGTTAAATTGTGCAAGTATAAAAATAAACGGTAAATGGTGGTGTGAGCGAAAGTGTACCGTGAAAAACGTAAATAATTCATAATTCTGCAAAGGAGCGAAAACTTAGACTACAAGTACCAGTGTCGAATGAAGATAGAAGCTAAAGACGTGCTAGCAGACGGTATTTCCTGTCGCAGGCGACAAAACGAGCATAAATTACCGAAAGTAAAAACCAACAAATTGTTAAGGAACTTTTTTCGATCTTAAAAACAAATCAGATGGTAAACATCTTTAATTAGAGACCACTGATGATGCTTTAACTTAATCAAGAGAAATGCGTATCACGAGAAAAACAGGCTCTTTTTTTAAATGTTACGATGGACCGAAAACACCCTCAGGAACTGTACAGCAACCGCGGACAATACGGCCACACAAATCAAGATACGTATTGATGACAACAATCTATTTTTTATTGATGAAAATGAAGAAAAGTAAAAACTCTAAACACATCTTAACACAAACAAAATACAAGATTTTTGCTTATTCGAAAATTTCTTACTTTAATTTAATCCACAGCCATGTACGTGACCAATTTTTACCGTGTATAAATTAATAACTCCCAGATGTCAACAGGGAACTTACCATCTACCTAACGAACTCGTCTATTTAGTGGCTGAAATTTTTCATAGTTTCGTCCCAGTTTGTTGCCGTAGCACACTGAAAATGTGAAGCAGGTGATGAACTGACAGGCACCAGACTGGCACACAGTGAGTCTTCTCAAAATGCGCACTGAACGCACGAGTTGCACGTTCTGCAATTACTTGTAACCAAGGAGCAAATAATGAACAGGGAACTGCATTGGCGAGAAACACTTCTTTTTTACTCTGCGGTCTGTGTACATTGATGGCTTTTTAAAAAACGTGGGGCATTACTTATTGAATGACTCTCGTAGATTGTTAGGCGTACGCAGGGGCAGGTGTAGACTCAGATCCCAATTTCGTTGTATTGAATAGTAGGCTGAAGTTTAAGAGACTAATCAGGAAGAACCCGTACCCTTGGCGAGAAAGAGAGCACCAGTGACGTCACAGCCAGCAGTGCTGCTATATAACGACGCAGCCATGGCGACACAGCAGTCTTTCTTACCACTTGACAATGACTGAGCAGAGCTCGGTCGAAAGCTCTTGGGATTTTAATCACCTGACACGGTTGGAAGTCCGAGAAAATTTTAATATACAGATTGTGATAGTATCGTGTAGACAAGGTATAAAAGGGCAGCGCAATGGCGGAGCTGTCACTTGTACTCAGATGATTCAAGTGTAAAGGTTTCAGACGTGATTATAGCCGCACGAAGGGGATTAACAGGCTTTGATTTCTGCCGTCCCCCAAGGTAGTGTTATAGGCCCTTTGCTGTTCCTTTTCTATATAAACTATTTGGGAGACAATCTTAGCAGACATCTTAGGTTGTTTGCAGATGATGCTGTCGTTTATCGACTAGTAAAGTCATCAGAAGATTAAAACAAATTGGAAAATTATTTAGAAAAGAATATGTGTAGTGCAAAAATTGTCAATTGACCCTAAATAACGAAAAGTGTGAGGTCATCCGCATGAGTGCTAAAAAGGATCCGTTAAACTTCGATTGCACAATAAATCAGTCGAATCTAAAGGACATAAATTCAACTAAATACCTAGGAATTACAATTACGAACAACTTAAATTGCTACGAATACATAGAAAATGTTGTGGGGAAGGATAACCAAAGACTCCGTTTTATTGGCAAGATACTTAGAAAATTAAACAGATCTACTAAAGAGAGTGCGTACACTACGCTTGTCCGTCCACTTCTAGAATACCTGTTAGGACTGACGGAGTACACAGAGAAAGGTCAAAGAAGGACAACACGTATTGTATTATCACGAAATAGGGGAAGGAGTGTCACTGAAATGAAACAGAATTTGGACTGGGCTTCATTAAAACAAAGGCGCTTCTCATTGCGGCGGTATCTTTTCAGGAAATTTCGATCACCGGTTTTCTCCTCCGAATGCGAAAGGGTTTTGTTGACGACGGCCTACATCGGGAGAAACAACCATCGTAATAAAATAAGGGAAATCAGAGTTCGCACGGAGGGATATAGGTGCTCATTTTTTGTGCTCGCTATACAGATTGGAATTATAGAGAGTTATTGTGAAGGTGGTTTGATGAACTCACTGCCAGGCACTTAAACGTGATTTGCAGAGTATCTATGCAGATGTAAATGCAGATGAACTAACAATAGTAGTTGGGGCTAGACGCATAAGATACTACATTTCGAAAAACGTTACGGAAAGTGTTTCTAGATCCACAGTGTTGGAAATGTGCCCAGAATAACAAATTGCCGGTACTTCCTCCCACCACTGACAACGCAATGGCAAAGGCCTCCACTTAACAACCGAGAGCAATGGCGTTTGCATAGAGTCGTCAGTGCTAAGAGACAAGCAACACTGTGTGAAATAACTGCCTCCGCAACGTTTTCCGAAATGTAATCTATCCGTTAGGTCAGTACGCCGAAATTTGGCGTTGATGGTCTATGACAGCAGACGAACGACTCGAGTTCCTTTGCTAAAAGCACAACGTCGCCTGCAGCATCTCTTCTGGGCTCTCGAACATAATTGAACAACAAACGACGGAAAAATCGTGCCCGGGTCAGATAAGTACCGATTTCTGTTGGTAGGAGCTGATGGTAGGGTTCGAGTGTGGCGCAGACCCCACGAAACCATGAATCCAAGTTGTCAACAAGGCACTGTGGAAGCTGGATGCAATGCGCGATATCACCGTGCCACAGATATTTGCGATTGCTTTTGGACAATTCAAGCGAATGATTTGGCCACCCAGATCCACTGATATGAATCCCATCGAACATTTATGGGTCATAATCCAGAGATCCGTTCGTGCACAAAATGCTGCACCGGAAACACTCCCGCAGTTATGGACGGCTATAGAGCATGTCTCAATATTTCTGCAGGAGACTTCCAACGACTTGTTGAGTTCATGCAGCGCCGAGTTGCTGCATTATGCCTTGCAAAAGGAGGTCCGACACGACATTGGGAGGTACCTCATGACTTCTGTTGCCTGATTATAAGATGCAAGTTGAGTAGTCGTAACATTCACAATGTGTGTTGATGCCCACTTGCAGTACTTGTCTGACTTGTCTGGCTGTTACAGTCAACCCACTAAATGTTGTTGCACTGCGACCGCCGTGTGTCTCGTGCGCTATCAAGAGTGGTTTAGGCACCTACAGAGACTCGTTCATCACACGAATGGACCACGACGCATAATCAGTAATATTGATACAAAGTACCGTCAGTAACGAATTGTTGATTTGTTTGCGGATTATGTAGATGGAGATTTACATTTATTTTTGTTTTCTGCCCTGAATACTGGCGCCGAGAACTTCGTTGTCTCCATAATATCACACAATATACTAGGAGGTCACTTATTGGGTAACCTTATTATTTTGAATTTCATTTTCCCGTCGCGTCTCCCGGCAGCGGACCTGTTGTCCTGTTCCTCTCATTCACGCCGCATACTTGCCGCTTCCTCCCGGAAATTAAAGCGTGGCAGGTGCAGAGCACAACTCAGCGCCCCGACGCCTGTGGACGCTGCGTTTCGTGTCGACATGCATCTGTTTTGTCGTTCTATTTGCCAACAACAGCAACAGTAAAAAGTAGCTGCGGAATGCGGGTGTGCCTTTTGCGGCGTGAATTCGAACGTAGGGTGAGGCATACAGTCACAACGAACAGGAAATTGCATTTGCGTGCTCCCTCTGGATACAGAAAAATGTATTATCTGAAGAGTCACAATTGGTCTTCACAAAAACAGTAGCTACTGTGACACCGAAACTCATCTTTGGATTCAACATGTAATAGGTCAGCCTCAGTTGCAATAGGAATCGATCTTTACCTAGGTTTCATCCAAAATAATTTGACCTTTTTTAGAAGGCAGTGACACTAAACTATTGCATGCCAAAGTTTGGCCATGTCAAGTATAAAGCTGTAGCACCATAGTAATCAGTCATAAATCTGTATTACTTGGACTGAAGAGGAACATCAGGCCCCACTGCGCGGACGAGGTCGGTAGGCCGCGAGAGCTGCGCCGGAACTAACTCTGTTAGTGTTATACTGGACATGGCCAAACGTTGGCATGCAATAGTTTAGTGTCACTGGTTTCTAAAAAAGACCAAATTATTTTGGCTGGAACCTAGGTAAAGACTGGTTTCTATTTGCAATTGAGGCTGACGTTTTACATGTTCAATTATCACAATTGCTGACAGGGTTGCACGATGTTAAAAATTCTTACCTTTGGATTCCCCGTGTATGTCACTGTAGATCTGTCCTATTGTTTTCGTCGTATGCAATGGATCTCGGAGGAAACGAAATGTAGGCTTGCAAAAATGCTTGTTACACACTGTGCTCTCTCGCAATACAGGGTGTTCGGAAATCTCGTTACGAACTTCGAGGACTTGTGGAAGGGAGTGGGTACATAATATGTTAAATAGGAACACATGTCCGTAATCGTACCATTTTATTTCTATGTGGGTTTCAGTTCAGATGCGCAACTCATCGACATCTACAGCGGGAAAGAGAGAAGTCTCCGAGTTGCTTGTCCTGGTATGCTATAGGGCAGACAGGATGATGGGTACTGCGTCACACAGGCAGCGATGACCTCAGCAGTTTGGTCCCATAGGAACTTACCACGTCACATGGTCACCTGACGTCGCTTAACGTCTGCCCTGCAAAGTTTAATTTAGAAGAGTCCTGCAGAAACAGGGGAAGATCTGCTGACACGAGTTCTGGCCGCTGTAATAGAAACTGAAGGCACTCCAGGTGGAATGGAGAGTGTGTACCAAAACATGCTTCGTACATGCAATGTCTGTAACAGCAGCTGTTGTAATGCATCAGTACTTTTCTGTGTCTGCTGTGTGCTGGGTTCTTTCTTGTTTTGGAATAATGTGAACACGTAGTCCAGTGTTAATAAAATAAGTGATATATTGATATTTCACTATGTTTCCTTTCTAATTCTTACTTAATAGCTTTACTACGTCACGCCTAATTCAGTTCTTCGAGCAGAAGAGGATGAGTTAAACATCTAAACTGATACTGTCGTAGATCGGAAACGGTGAGTTTCCAGACATGGGTTCCTATTCAAAATATTACGACTCACTCCCCTCTACAAGACCTGTAAGTTCGTAATGGGAATTTCCAAACACCCTGTGTATTTTTTTACTGTCGGTTTCGATCATGGACCAGCTTCACAGTGTAAAATATCTACTGTAAGAACTTCACATTTCGCACATGCTGTTTAACCAGGAAGGCACAGTGTGTATCATGCATTTATCCAAGTATGTCGATGGTGTTAACAACTAGCCGAATTTTTTTTTTTTTAAATGTAGGCGTTGCTCCGTACAGTTTTAAGAACAGCCGTGACCGATGACATAATCGTATGCACCTGCCAATCAGAGTTACGCATTGGATGCTTCAGCTGGCCGCGGTGGACTAGCGGTTCTAAGCGCTCAGTCCGGAACCGCGCGGCTGCTACGGTCGCAGGCTCGAATCCTGCCCCGGGCATGGATGTGTGTGATGTCCTTAGGTTAGTTAGGTTTAAGTAGTTCTAAGTTCTAGGGGACTGATGACCACAGATGTTAAGTCCCATAGTGCTCAGAGCCATTTGAACCATTTTTTGATGCTTCAATGAAAAACAAAAGTACGGCGGTCAGATACTACTAGGAAATCAGAAACAAAAGATTAAGTCCAACCACTGCATGCTTGGACACAAATATGATTAACGTTTCAACACAACCACACGAAGTACAAGTAACATCATCTACATTCTGCTCGCAAGGCAAGATTATGAAGCGGGTTTGTTATTCAGAAATCGCATTTGACTTTTGTTTGTTTGTGAGAAGATCGTGTTACGTCGCGTGTCAGAAGGGAGAACGTCTACCAGCAGGTGTCAGAGTTCCGGGGTCCTGCAGCCGTCGTTACACGGACCGTACATTCGAACATCGACGTCGAGCATGCCGCGTTTCTGACGTCTTAGCGTGGGAGGCTTTCAGAAAATGCAGAGCAACATCAAAAACATTTGATAGAACGAACACGTTTTTCAGTGAGGATCAATGAGATGGAACACCGCCATCTACGTCACATGCATTCAATCTTTCTTTACAATACAGAGCTGACGTCATATTGGATTTCTGTATGTCTTATAATATATGTCCTATGAATATACGCCGTTTCAAAGCAACATCGTACTGAGGATCTCTCGAAAACGCATAGTTGTTGGCACGACTTGCTATAACAAAATGATGGGAAACATCACTCTGGTGTTTAAAGAATTTTGTAGTATCGTAATTTGCTTGTTATGAAACTATGCCACTTAAAGGCGTCAGAACTTTGGAAGTCCATTAAAAACGCGTTGTTCTTGGCACACTTTGTTATAAGTTGACCCATGTCAATGCGCGTGATTGGTAGTATATGACAGTATATCTTTTCTTATTTGGCGAGAACGTGTTTACCTTCCGTACACATGGGGGGCAGCAGGACCAGAGCCGATTTGAGCGCGTTGCTTGAGCTCGCTAAAACAGTCGTCTCCTGGAGGGACTTGGGGTATTATCACCAGTGATAAGCTGGATGTGGTACATTGCCACATGACTGTAACATGTGGCCGAGTGTGCAAGATCGTACTGGCTCCTTCCTACTTCTCTTGCGTTCCTGCTGTCCTGGGCTGGCTATGAATTAAGAGGAGCGTTTTGAGAAGCAAGTTAGCCTAAGCGCATTATGTTTGGCACACGACACTGAAGGCTATGATTCCGTTACTCCAGGATTATCACAGAAGAATAACTATACGGTTAGAACTTCATGTTCAACCTGCTTCAGATTCCTCCCGAAATGATACGGGACGTTTACCTTTTCTTCCTGTCATGACTAATATTTTACTTGCTTGTCATCTTCCTCTGTATCGGCTGCTGACCGTTGAGAACAGTGTTCTATGTTCTAATTTACCAACTCAGTTCGCGAACCGCTTGTAAGATTTCACCTGTTGTTTTTGTTGCCATATCTTATTGCTTGTGTTACTTAAGGTTGTCACTATGTAATTATTTTTATTTGTGTTCTGCATCATTTGTTATCATGACTAATTGTTATCACTTTTCCAAGGCTCCAGTAGGCTTGTCTCGTCCACAGCTCAGGGCTGTGTTGAAGTAGAAGTACTCCAATTAGTCGTGCGAGAACTTAACGCTTACTGAATATTTTTATTTTATTAAATGTCGAGATTAGTTTTTTAAGAAGGTACGAGAGTTGGAACTGTGACAGTGGCAAGTACTTATTTACAGCTCGTACAAAATAGATACGTGTTTTGCTGACCTTGAAAGTAGTCACCAGCAATGTGTATAACCCGTTGCCAGCGATGTGGAAGTCGTTGAATACTCTTAGCAGTGCCAGTTGTTTTGACAGTTCGAGCGGCGCGGTCTATTGCCCGACGAATTTGTAGCAGTTCTGAAGCGAATGCCGTGAAGTGTTTCCTTCAGTTCAGAAATCGAGTTGAACTCGCGAGGGGTTAAGTCAGGGCAGTGCAGTAGGTGATACAGCCCTTAGCAGTCCCGTCAGTCAAACAAATTGCTTACAGCTTGCACTGTACGTGCTTGAGCATTGTCCAGCAAAATGATGGTCAGGTCCAGCAGAAAGTGTCATCACTTCTATCTCTAAGCGGGTCGTAGGTTGTGTTCCAAAAATGAACAGTCATTGTTAGCCACCATATTGTATAATTTGGGTTTTTTGAGATTCACAAGCGATATGTAACGTTAATGTGAAATTTAGTAACAGTTACAAGACAGTCTTTTGCGTTTCAAAGGTAATTTCGCTTTTTTTTTATAAAAAGATTCTGTGATGAACTGCAAAGTACGACAAGCTTTTTTTATAGGGCTTCCAACATTTGGTGGTCGATGTTTGCTGCAGAACCTGCTTCAATAACTCGATCAAAAGCAAAGAGAAATTTCTCTCTGTTAAAACGGACTCATTTCATTCGCAGACAATCATCCAATGATCAAATGCGAATGGCAGTATTCCAGTTCGATAAGTTTTCTTTCTCTTGCATTTCAAGAATTTTACAGGCAACCGTCCGAATCGGCAGCTGTTTCTACACCACTAGAGTAAGTGGCCTACGTGTGCGAGATTACGTATGCTGTGGGAGTAGCCGACGTCGCTCGGAATATTGTCATTCGCAGACATACAAACAGGGATACTACACACACTAGTAGAATAAGAACGAGTTTAATATTACCAGCTTAAAAACATTAATTTTTTCTTTTGAGCCCAATAATATTATACCTGCAAGACCAGACGCTTTCTTCTTTTCCTCAGTGTTACCTCTGTAGTCATTTCTCCTGCTGCGCGCTGGTCTGCCAAGATTCTAAATCGATCCCAATTCTTGCAGCGTGATAGCAGCTGCACAGCTATCAAGTTGCTCTAGTACCCTAATTCTACCCTTGTTACCGTCACTGAACAGTAACATACCTTCACTAACATATATGGTGTTTCATTCCTACAAGCACATCTTTTCGGAATTCCAGTACGAATAACATAGTTGAAAAATTCATTCGGGGTTTGTTTTCCACCATGGAGACATTTGGAAAGGTCAGGATGAGCTGACTCTTTATAAACTGATTCATAGCTTCCATCGCTGTAGATGGTATGCTTCTACCGTATCTTCCTTCGCCGTCGGCGTTGTCGTTGTTACCGTGAGACACCGTTATACCAAGAGGAAAGGCGCGTCGGTCTTAGAGCATGAGATATGATGTCCTTAAGCCATTGACAACACACAACGGTCACGGTAGCACCTGATTCCAGAATAGCTGCGGTAGTTAGGATCTACGAACTGTCCCCTCTTGACCAGGTCCCCAAAACTTAACTCGTAACAAGAGTCATTCAAAACAAATTGTCATAACGATCGTCTATAAAGGCTTCGTACAACGAGAATAAATGTTACGGCTTATGGAATAATAACAGGTACGACCAAACTGTCTTGTCTCGTCTGCTTTATTTAACATAACTTCGTTCACAGTTTCATTTCGCATTCACCACTCATTCACCGAAACCCTTTGATGAACAGTTTTGGTTGCTTAACACCAACAGTCAATGATAATGATACAGCTTTTCTCCTTTTTATAAATTGAAGCCCGCTCTCCGTGATATAATTTTAAAAAACCGGTCTCAATACCACGTCCATCGTGAGATGCGAATAGACTTATGCCGGAATTGACCGCCCTGTAGCAGTACTCAATTTAATGACCACACTTCGCTATCCGCGATTTCATGTAACTAAATATCCATTTGTTAGTCTGATTATACACCGTAGCTATTTAACATTCGCCCCTATATTTTTCACAACGCACAATTAGTACTTCTTTACTTGTTTCTTTTTTTCTAAGAGTAAACGGAAAAAAAGACGCCGTATCATCGGCTTAGTCGATATAAAGCAAAACACCTTAATATGCCCTATTTTACTTCTTCTTATAGGATCGGCTACCTTACTCATTAATTTACTACATATATTTCTAATAACACTAAACAGGTATCGCCGTTATATTTTAATTGTATTCAAAAGCATGTTACTATTATTATGACCGACCAAATCGTAACAAATAGCGCGGCGTGCGTTTTTAACCATAACTTTACGCTATTCGAGTTCCGTTACAGCTATTTTGACTCGTAATGTTACATTCTGTTCTTCAGCCTAAACTGTTCCTTTGTACCTGCTCCATTAGCGTTGCAGTACTTGCACCGTGAATCAGCACTCGATAGACAAAGTTTAGGGAGATGTCATCAGTGGATGATTTGTGGAAAAATGTAATCCACACTGCTCTTTTCACTACTTGTAGGTTATTTGGGTTGTACCTAAATGCCATTACATAATAATTCTGGAGTTTATCAAAGTTTTTCTCTGCAAGTCTTCCTTTAACATTTAGAGGGTATTATCTTTACAATTCAATATATACAAACCACTAGATGCATGTGGAATACCGCCACCTCCGTTTATACAGTACATCAAAACTCTTAACATGAACGTGATGTCAAGGAATATATAGCTGAAAACCACAGCCTTCTTATAAAGAAGTTACTAGAACTGAAGTGGGTGCACACTGCTGCTACCTAACGGTAACCATGTAAAACTCGAGAGTTTGCTCTTTCCAACAGTACATTGTCCACGGACGTATCTCATATAACTTAATAGTTTAATTGCGTAGGCTTCCGCGGCCAGAGTCAGTCGACATAAAAGTTTTCTGGGTTTGGTACCACGTCATAATGTAAAAACTACTGCTGCTGGAGAAAAACCAACGTTTCGGCCACGATTGCACCGAGAAGAAGGCCGCTGCAATCGTGGCCGAAATGTTGGTTTTCCTCCAGCAGCAGTAGTTTTTACATTATGACGCGGTACCAAACCCAGAAAACTTTTATGTCAACTTAATAGTTACGATTTTTTTACATCAAGTGATTCTTTTTGATGCACCCTGTATTTGCACTAGCCTTGCTAATAATAACAAGTACAGTTCCAATTGGAATTATTTGACAAACAGTACATCAAATATTATTAAGAGGTAACAAATGGGAAATGCCACATTTAGACCAGTTTCCCTATACTCACTGCCGGCCGGAGTGGCTGTGCGGTTGTAGGCGCTACAGTCTCGAACTGCGAGACCTCTACGGTCTCACGTTCGAATCCTGCCCCTGGCATGGATGTGTGTGATGTCCTTAGGTTAGTTAGGTTTAAGTAGTTCTCAGTTGTAGGGGACTGATGACCTCAAAAATTGAGTCTGATAGTGCTCAGAGCCATTTGATCCTACACTCACTCCACTTAAAATTGACTCTTCATAACGTATTTAATTTCCAAATTTGACATTATTTACAACATGTTAGCCATAGTCCATGATAAAAGAATCCCTGTTATTTCTTGAATATTAAGTTATACAATTTAGAACCATTACAGGCTTCCGCGTCGGTAAGTACATCAACTAAGGAGAGAATCTCCCTGTAGCCGGTATTTTCCGTATTTCAACTTGCTACTAAGACTGCAAGCAGTCTTACGACGTCACATATTCTTACCTGGGTGAATGATGTCCGAACAACAAATTAACGCAGTTGTCATTGAAAAATTTGACCGCCGGCAGAAATGGCCGTGCGGTTAAAGGCGCTGCAGTCTGGAACCGCAAGACCGCTACGGTCGCAGGTTCGAATCCTGCCTCGGGCATGGATGTTTGTGATGTCCTTAGGTTAGTTAGGTTTAACTAGTTCTAAGTTCTAGGAGACTAATGACCTCAGCAGTTGAGTCCCATAGCGCTCAGAGCCACTTGAACCATTTTTTTTTTTTGAAAAAATTGACCCATAACTTCAGAATGTTTTCGTGGATGTAAGGCACACTCTGGAACTGGATATCCCCTCACAAATTTTCCTAACTAGGTACTCCTGTGCCCCAAAACAAATCTGCTTGTGGTTAGGAAAAAAACATTTGAGTTCTGCAAACAGTCGAGATCTGGAACAGTCGACGAGGGGAAGAATGAAAAAATGAACCTGTAATTCAGCTATGCCACGCAAAAACAAGAGACATAGCTACATTCAGAATGAGACAGGTGAGACTGTGAAAATCTGCACTCAGTTTACATTACCTTGCACTCAACATAAAACTGTACTCGTACGTTTACTGTTCTTTGAGGTTTTCCTAATTCACTAGCAATAAGGGAAACGTCATGACCTTGATCTCCGTCGTCTGCGGTAGAAAAGAGTTGCTTTATAGAGGGTGAGTCACTATTGCCACCTACGCCGGAAGTATGATAGTAGCTGAAAAGTTTGTGGGACAAATGTTGCATGGGACAACGGAGGCCATAATATGACATCACCGAAGGAAATCTAAATGATATGAAGTACACCGCATTCCCGCAAGAAACATTAGGTCTGTTATTGGAAGAAGTATCTTTATGAATAAGGAACAGAATGTGGCATCAACACGATGGGTGTCCAGCACATTTTTCACCGAGGGCTAGAAATGAGTTGCAGAGACAATTCCCAATTCATTGGTTTGGACGCGGAGGAGATGTGTCGTGGACGGCTCGTTCGCCAGACTTGACGCCTCTGGATTTTTTCTTGTGGGGATTCGTAAAAGATATTGTTTATAAAGACGTTCCAACTAAACCTGAAGATATGAGAGAAAGAATTGTAAGAGTATGTGCTTCGATAACTGACGATGTGATAAGGAATACCACTCAATCCATGATAAGCATTGCATTAATGCCAATGGTTATCACTTAGAACACTTTCTGTAAATGGACGTTCGTGCCACCTTTGTGACCTCCGTTAACCTTCAAAGACCTTACTGTTACACATCATTAGATTCGTCTCGACAGCCGCTATTAGGAAATGAGTACCAAACCATATCATCCCATTAAAAAAAAACAAAGTTTACCTTTATATCTCTGAAGCGACCCCAGCTAACAACAAAAAACCAACGTCATATTGTGGCCACCATTGTCCCATGCAACTTTTGTCCCACAACGCGTGCAGTGGAAGAGCGTTGTACGGAACATCAACGTTACACTCGCCTACTGCTACCCATTAAGTCTGCAGTTGCGGAACATTGTATTTCTAACGGACATTCAACGGAGTACGAAAAAACTTCCATTTCGGGGACTGCAACAACCTTTTGGGACTCCATTATCAAAGAATCCGATGAAATACGCATTGCGGGGAATCGAATGAACCGTGTCAGTGGTTACCAATTGAATAACGCATGGAATCCCGTCATTACCGAAATTTTCTCGAGACGAAGACGCCAGAAGACTTCGATAGCTGCGGCCAGCGACAATACCGACGGCAGCTGAGTGAGTACGCAGTTCCACCAGCGAGGGTGCTGCGGCTGGGCGGTGTGGCCCTTCTGTCTCCGCAATTACAACGCATGCGCAGCAGTACTTTCAGCGCACTGTGTAAGCTGGAGCGGAGAACGTCTTCTTCAGTCCTCGTTCGACTCACCTGAAGATGGCTGGCAGTTGTCCAGCCGAAATATCGTGGAATGAAGTTTACGACGACCGGCTGCAAGCCCGAAATATTTTTTGAACATCCATGGCATTGTTTGCTCTGCAGTACTATGTTTGACTTCCATTCTTATTCTGACCAAAATGTTATTGAAGTGATGTCTTCCGGTGTGACTGCCTTATCTAATTGTACGGCCCCGCTTGTAAATTTGGAAAAGAGGCGCACCACATTCAGTGACTGCAAAGCTACAAAGTCTTTCATTTCTTCTTCACCAACCCCATGTTTTACAACTTTCTTCCATTTTTTTCTCCACTATTGTATTACAATCGTCAGACTCATACTTCTTCTTACTTTCGTCACTACATAAAATTCCTTGTATTTCATCCTTCATTTTTAAAAACTTCAGCTTTTCTCATTTCTCTTGAGCCTCTCTGATCGGAGAAAAATGTAATAAGATGCCTCAGGAATAGAATCAGTGTATGGAAATAAATTCGATTTTGTTTAAGGATAATTCATGAGCTGCTTAAATTTTATCTCTGTATATGTAACATGTACATCACTTTACGTTTTATTTCTCCATACAGTGGCTCTTCGCTGCTTTTTTCCTCCTTTATGGGCAGTTTCACAAGACGATGTCCTCATTGTCCAAGCTGATCTTCTTCCGGAACATGTCCCCACTGATTATGCAGAACAATATGAATTGGAGTTTTAGTGAGGCACCAAGACGATCGCTGTAAATTGCTGGAGAACAGATCACACACTACTTGAGTTCTTGCTCAGGAACAAATAGTTTGTGAGGTATGGGTGGACTCTCTGTGGCATTCATAAGAACTAATAGCCAGGAAATATGAGCTGGAGGTCAACATCTGGAAGACATGAAGCTTCTCTGACTTTTGTAGTGTGACGCACGATTTCTAGAACGACCAACTCGTCTAAAGTATCATTTCACAGTTTATTTACAAGACGGCATTCATGCATGGGCACAAGTCATAAAAAGAAAAGATTACTGTAAGACTGCTGCCGTTTATAACAACAAATGGTTCTAGGCAGGCACTAATGGATGCCCTAAATATAATTCTTGGATAACAATCTCGTGTGCTGTAACACATGTTTATCAAAATCATTAGCGTGCTAGGCCTCTCAATAGTCTACGCATTGGACTCGCATTCAGAAGGATATAATGTAGTTAAATATAACTACACTGAGTGATACTTGAAACAACCGAGGCAAATATTTTATCGCTTTTTAAAATAATACATCTTTCACAAGTGGAAGGGTGGTTCCCAGTTTGCGTCCTCCCGATATGCCTGCCGCAGAACAAGAGACCAGTAATTTCATTTGTCTTGAATCTTCGTCGGTGACAAATGAAAATGCCTCAGCAGCAGAATGAAATTGTGCTCTACTGAGCGTTTAATCGATAGCGAAGGCTACAAACGAGAAAGCAGCAACCTAAAATAATACTTAAAAAACTACTAAAGTTAACGGATTGTGATACTTCAAATCCCACCCATTGATACTTCCTAAGTAGCATGAGGCAAAAAAATCAAACTGAAAAGACTGCAGCCGATTACATTCCCTGTTCTTTCTAATCCAAGCTAACGTCAGAGGTTGAGGGTAGTTTTTGATAAACAGAGATCAATTTAGATGTTCTAGGATGTGTGATAGACGTCTGGTGTTATGTAATCTTTTAATGGTTACGTCAATATTCGTCCACGGTCAATCGATAATAGTGGGAGCATTCAAAAATGGTTCAAAAGGCTCTGAGCACTATGCGACTTAACTTCTGAGGTCATCAGTCACTTAGAACTAATTAAAAGTAACTAACCTAAGGACATCACACACATCCATGCCCGAGGCAGGATTCGAACCTGCAACCGTAGCGGTCGCTCGGTTCCAGATTGCAGCGCCTAGAACCGCACGGCCACTCCGGCCGGCAGTGGGAGCGTCATGTGAGTATTGGAAGCTTTGTCTCACATTGCCTAGAAAATGGCTGGCTTGAAGTAACAATCAACTGATAAAATTTGACAACGCTACACTTACGATACATCTTAAAAATTTCAAATTTACAAGGCATTCTGTAGCATCAATTATACAAATAACTTCGGAACTGTAATTACTGTATCGTTTGAAGTCTTTTGTTGCACCATTAATTTATTCAAGTAAAGTAGGACACCAAACAGCATCACTAATAAGCCTTTTCATTTCATTTCAAGATTAGAATTAATTAGTGCCCCACATAATTACTCTGCATTGTTTGTTCTGATTCGTTGGAACAAAGCGCTGCCTTTATAGGCAATCGTTCAAAATGTGATATTAATTAAATGATTATATCATTCTGTTCCCGAAGGCTACAGCGCTGTTACACGCAAGCGATCAGCAGTCGGAGTTCACTTGGCTGCTTAACTTAATAAGCACCATGTTGGGTGGCGAGAGGTGTGGTTAACCAGGCACGTCGGAAGGCAATGGGGATTCTGGGACAAATTTGATCATTGACCTTTGAGTTGCATACATGCTGGGGCAGGGGCACCTTTACCATGATCTTGACTGCATGACGTCATCAAGAACCTTGGATGAATGACGTAATTACGCCAAGCGCAGTTGTTTACCAGACATTAAAACCAAACAACCTGTCATGCTGTATCCCACTTCGCGCCATTTAAAACTCCTTTTTAAGCCATGCCCTAGCCGGCCGAAGTGGCCGTGCGGTTAAAGGCGCTGCAATCTGGAACCGCAAGACCGCTACGGTCGCAGGTTCGAATCCTGCCTCGGGCATGGATGTTTGTGATGTCCTTAGGTTAGTTAGGTTTAACTAGTTCTAAGCTCTAGGGGACTAATGACCTCAGCAGTTGAGTCCCATAGTGCTCAGAGCCATTAAGCCATGCCCATTTGTCAATTAGAGATCATCCAAGTGAAAACACGTATTTAGATCTCCCAATCACGGGCTAGCATTTTACTATGTCGTTAATAGCGAAACAGCCAATCAGTATCCTCAGAGCTGCCATGTAGTCAGTTGCCTGACACAGCTTTGTCAGCAGAAAACACATCTGGACTTCTCCTAGAAATTGCTGACTTCACCGAAACACATACACACCGCGTAATTTTACACAACATGTAATTTCCACTTCTAAGGTATGCGTTAAGACATGTGTCAAAAACCCATGAAAGGTGTAATTTAAAGTTTGTACGAAGGCCATTGTAATTGTGCCCGAAAAGCTGGTTTCTCCAGTATACTTTTCTCCATTATGTCTGTATTATAGATCAAAATGATGTAGATACTACTAGTTTCACTCACAGGTTAACATATTCTTGACACCTACAACACGACTGTGTACACTTATCACGTCGGATTCTACAAAAGATCTGCATCATCTGTCTAAAATACGTAAAAATATATTTACTAGTGTAACTTACAAGTTAAGGCATTCTTGGCGAATAAAATACGTCTGTATATTTTTATTATTTCCATATATGAAAGATATCTGTATCATACACTAAAGAGCCAAATAAACTGGCACACCTGCCTGTTTTCGTGTAGGGCCCCCGGGAGCACGCAGAAATGGCGCAACACCAAGTAGCATGAACTAGACTAATGCCTGAAGTAGTGCTGGAGGGCTATCATAAATCCGTAAGAGTATGAGGGGGTGGAGATCTTTTCTGAACAGCATGTTGCAAGGCATCCCAGATATGCTCAATGATGTTCATGTCTGGGGAATTGGTGGCCAGAGGAAGTGTTTAAACTCAAAATGGTGTTCCTGGAGCCACTCTGTTGCAATTCTGCACGTTTGGAGTCTCGCATTGTCCTTCTGAATTGTCCAGGTCCGTCGGAATTCACAATGGAGATGAATGGCTGCAGTTAATCGCAGAGGATGCTTACGTCCGTGTCACCTGTAAGAGTCGTATCTAGTCCTATGAGGGGTCCCACATCACTCCAACCGCACACGCCCCACACCATTGCAGCCTGATGAGGTTGTCTCCGTGCCCGTGCACGTCCATTCGCTCGATACCAGTTGAAAAGAGACTTGTCCGACCAGGCAACATGTTTCCAGTCATCAACAGTCCAATGTCGGTGTTGACTGTCCCAGGCGAGGCGTAAAGCTTTGTGTCGTGCAGTCAACAAGGGTACACGAGTGGGCCTTCGACTCTGAAGGCCGATGTCGATAATGTTTCTTTGAACGGTTCGCACACTGACACATTTTGATGGCCCAGCATTGAAATCTGCAGCAGTCTGCGGAAGGGTTGCACTTCTGTCACGCTGAACGATTCTCTTCAGTTGTCGTTGGTTCCATTCTTGCTGGATCTTTTTTCCGGTCATAGCGACGCCGGACATCTGACGTTAGACCGTATTACTGGTATTCACGGAACACTTGTGAAATGGTCGTACGGGAAGTTCTGTGAGGCTATAGATACTGTGATAGTGAATAGCTCAGTAGGCAGTTCAGTTGAACAGGAATGGACATCTCTAAAAAGGGCTGTCACAGAATCTGAAGAAAAAAAACAGGTACAAGGAAGGTAACTGTGAAGAAATCTTGGTTAACAGAAGAAATATTTCAATTGCTCAACAAAAGAGGAAGTACGAAATTCTCAGGGAAATACACAAATACGAAAATAAAAGTCACTCGGAATGAAATAAATAGGAAGCGCAAGGAAGCTCAGGCGGAATGTCTACATAAGAAATGAGAAGGAATCGAAAAGAAATGATTGGTTGAAAGTGTGTCTCAGCCTATAAACAAGTGAAAACGACCTTCGGTGAAATTAAAAATAATGGTAGTAACATTTACAGTGCAATGGGAATTCCGCTGTGAAATGCAGAAGAGAGAGCGGATATGTGGAAAGAGTGCAGGAAGAGCATCTATGACGAGACGCACTTACCTAATGACTTGATAGGAGAAGAAACAGGAGACGATAGGGGATCCAGTACTATAATCTAGAAGAGGATGAATGTAAAAACCAAATAAGAGGAAGGATAGACAACATTTCACTGGAATTTCTGCAATCAGTGAAGGGAAGTGGGACAAAACTACTATTCACTTTGGTGTGTAGAATGTTAGAGATTGGCGATATACCACCAGAATTTCAGACAAAACGTCATCCACATAATTCTGAAGATTTCAAGAACCGACAAGTGCGAGCATTATTGCACAGCCAGCTTAACTGCTCATGCGTCCAGGTTGCTGACTAGAATAATATGCAGCAGAATGGAAAAGAAAACTGAGGGTCTGTTAGACGACGTTCAGTTTGGGTTGAGGCAAAGTAAAGGAAACGTAGAGGCAGTTCTGTCGTAGTGGCTGATAACGAAAGCAAAACTGAAGAAAAATCAAGACAAGTTCATTGGAGTCGTCGACCTGAAAAATGGTGCAACATACTTGAAATCCTAAGCAAAATAGAAGTAAGCCACAGGGGAAATCGGGAAACATACAATATATCCAAGAACCAAGAGGGAACAAAAGAGTGGAAGACCAAGAACTAAGTGAACGGATTAAAAAGAGTGTAACAGAGGGATGTAGTCTTTCACTCCTGCTGTTCAGTATATACCTCGAAGAAGCAAAGATGGAAATAAAAGTAATTTCAAGAGTGGAATTAAAATCCAAAGTGAAAGGACATCAATGTCAAGATTCACCGATGACATTGCTATCCTCATTGACAATGAAGAAGAATTACGTGATCTGCTGAATGAAATAAACCGTCTAATGAGATCAGAATATGGATTGAGAGTAAACCGAAGAAGAAAGTAGAGAGAAGTAGAAGAAAACAGCGATAAGGAGAAGAAAGTAATTAGAAGTAGCAAAAATGAGAAAAGCAAGAAACTGAACATCATAATTGTCATCACGAAGCTTAGGAATTCTGGTTCCTATGCAGCAAAATAACCGATGACGGATGGAGCAAGGAAATGAAAAGCAGACCAGCTCTGGGAAAATGGACATTCTAGGCAAACATAGATCTTAATTTGAGGAAGAATTTTCTGGGAATATACGTTTGGCGGCCAGTGTTGTAGGCAATGAAACATGGACTGTGGGAAAAGCGGAACATAGAAACAGATCAGATGCGATTCTAAAGAAGAATTCTGAAAATTAGATGGACCGATAAGGTACTGAATGAGGAGGTTGTCCGCAGAATCTACGAGGAACGGAATATATGGAAAGCACTGACAAGAAGAAGGGACAGGATGATTGGACATACGTTAAAACATCAGACAATACTTTCCATGGTACTAGAGGGAGCTGTAGAGGGTAAAAACTGTAGAGGAAGACAGACATTGGGATACATCCAGCAAATGATTGAGAATGTAGGCTGTAAGTGCTACTCTGAGATGGAAAGTTTGGCATAGGAGAGGAATTCGTAACGGGCCACAACAAACCAATCACAAGACATACGATACAGAAAAGTCCATCAGAAATACGTAAAGATATTGACATTGACTGTTGTAACTTACAGGTCACAATCCGAATGACGCGTCCACTGACGAACTTCCAGGCGTTTTCCGAGGGGGAATATGGTGCCAAGGCTCCCTAAAAACAAAATAATTCTTTCATCTACCAGGATGTGTAACATGTTAATCTAACGAAGTCACATTTTCAGATATTTTAGGGGAATAATCCATACCAAACTTTGTGTTTCGGTGAGACCTTTTACGTGGTGTATAACTTAAAGTGCAATACACAGGTATAATTTCGAAAGGCACCATACACAACATGTTATCTTTGTGAGCACTTACATAAACAAATATGGCGGCTGCTCGATTTGGCTATGTCAAGGACAACGACGGGTATGGTTCCGCAAATATCTCTGATCAGGAAAGAAAATTCGATATTTGCACCGAAATAAAACTGTCTGCGTTACTTATTAAAATTTGCAAAGATTATTTGTCAAAATACACAGAGGCTATATTTAGGTTTTCGTTACTTGAGCCGATGTAGACGGAAAACTGTTTACTGTGGGGTTACTTAATTTTACAGGAATGATGTTGAGACTGTGTGCAGCAGGATTTACGTTATTAGTAACGTTAGTGTCATGACTTGTCGCTAGGCGCCGACACTGGTACGGCGACGTAAGTTTGAATCCCAGGCATCAGTGTGCGTTACAATTGCAGACAGCAACATGGGTCTGGACAAGGTGAGCAGGGATTTACTCGTAAATCTGTCTTATTAAAACAACAGAAACAGTGCTACTGCTCTTCACCACATCAGCGCATCAAAGGAATACAGAGAGGTCTCTTTCCACACCATGGGACAAGAACATCATTGGGAAGTTCGAATTAACTGGCGCTTTGGGAACTGGTCCTGGAAGGAACCGACAGCCAGCTGCGCTGCAAACTGTTGAAGAAGTTACTGTTTCCATGGCTGAGAATGCTGGATGCAGTGTGCAATCGTTAAGTAGTGCATGAGTCATTCCACGGTCCACCACTCGAAAAGTGCTGCGAACGATTGTGAATTGATACCTGCAGAGCGGTTCCAGGCTGTAGTGGATGCAGATGGTCGTCACATTGTGCAACGTCTGTAATCTCGAATGTAAGCATTTAAGGCAATTAACAAAAGTTACCTTCTCATGTGGAAATGAAGAGGTGTTTCTTTCAATGGATTATTCGTTATTTCTCTTCCCTGTGTCCTTACAAATATTCGCATAAACTTTCAGTGTCCTGCGATCACTCCTTTTTCCTGGGGACTCTGTCAGCTAGCGAAACTTTAATTACAAGCACCCTGTGCATAAATACTTCTTGTGTAAAGTTATAAATTCACATGGCATTATTGTTGTATCATCATTGTTGTATAACAGAAAAATGCAAAAGCTAAGTTCTTGTGTGATATCACTTACCAGTACCATTCTACGGACCTCAAAGTTGGCCACGGAATTGCATGTTTCCGCAAGACGCCGTTAATAGTCGCGCGGTATCTGGCGGACCCAATGTCGCGCGCCCGATGTGCCACGCCTACAGTGTCTCTCGACTACGAGCGCCCTCTGGCAGTGCGGTTTAGGATGGCTTGCGGAAGCCACTCAGCCCACTCCCACTTGGAGCCTCTTCGCTATGACACCTCATTCGTTCTTAGTACACAGAATCTCATCCTTCTTGCTGTTGCATGAGTTTTAAGTAAATCTGTACTTTGCTGTGTTGTTTTGTTCGCTGATCCTTTGTGCTCCCGTCCAGCCTTCCTATGATGACAGTTGCTGCACCACCCTGTTGCCCACCTCTCCTTACCGTTGTGTATGAAGTCGTACACAACACTTGGCACTACTGATCTTACTTACAGTGTAGTTGCAATGCATAGTGGACCCTCAATTTAAATATCGTTGTTGTTGTGGCCTTCAGTCCAGAGACTGGTTTTATGCAGCACTCCATGCTACTCTATCCTGTGCAAGCTTCTTCATCTCCCAGTACCAACTACAACCTACAACCTTCTTAATCTGCTTAGTGTATTATCTCTTGGTCTCCCTCTACGAATTTTACACTCCACGCTGCCCTCCAATACTAAATTGGTGATTCTTTGATGCCTCAGAACATGTCCTACCAACCGACCCCTTCTTCTAGTCAAGTTGTGCCACAAATTTCTTTTCTCCCTAATTCTGTTCAATACCTCCTCATTAGTTATGTGATCTGGTTCCTGCATCAGGCCATTCATATTAATTCATAGCAGTCAACTATTACAGATGGTGTTAAAGATTTATCACCTTAATTACACTCCACGCTGCCCTCCAATATTAAATTGGTGATCCCCTGATGCCTCAGAACATGTCCTACCAACCGACCCCTTCTTCTAGTCAGGTTGCGCCACAAATTTCTCTTCTCCCTAATTCTATTCAATACCTCCTCATTAGTTATGTGATCTACCCATGTAATCTTCAGCATTCTTCTGTAGCACCACATTTCGAAAACTCCTATTCTCTTCTTGTCGAAACTGTTTATAGTCCACTTTTCACTACCACACATGGCTACACTCCATACAAATACTTTCCGAAACGACTTCCTGACACTTAAATCTATACTCGATGTCAACGAATTTCTCTTCTTCTGAAACGCTTTCCTCGCCATTGCCAGTCTCCATTTTATCCATCGCTACTTAGACCATCATGTTATGTTGCTCCCCAAATAGCAAAACTCATCTACTACTTTAAGTATCTCATTTCCTAATCTAATTCCTTCAGAATCACCCGACTTAATTCGATTACATTCCATTACTCTCGTTTTGCTTTTGTTGATGTTCATCTTATATCCTCGTTTCAAGACACTGTCCAGTCCTTTCAGCTGCTCTTCCAGGACTTTTGCTGTCTCTGACAGAATTGCAATGTCATCTGCGAACCTTAAAGTTTTTATTTCATCTCCATGCATTTTAATTCCTAATCAGAATTTTTCTTTTGTTTTCTTTACTGCTTGCTCAATATACAGATTGAATAACATCGGGGATAGGCTACAAAGCTGTCTCACTCCCTTCCCAACTACTGCTTCCGTTTCATGCTCACCGACATCTGGTTTCTGTACAAATTGTAAATAGCCTTTCGCTCCCTGTTTTTTACCCCTGCCACCTACAGAATTTGAAAGGTAGTATTCCAGTCAACATTGTCAAAAGCTTTCTCTAAGTCTACAAATGCTAGAAACGTAGGTTTGCAATTCCTTAATCTATCTTCTAAGATTAGTCATAGGGTCAGTATTGCCTCACGTGTTCCAACATTTCTACGGAAACCAAACTGATCTCCGAGGTCGGCTTCTACCAGTTTTTCCATTCGTCTGTAAAGAATTCGCGTTAGTATTTCGCAGTCGTGACTTATTAAACTAATACTTCAGTAATTTTCACATCTGTCAACACCTGCTTTCTTTGGGATTGGAATCATTACATTCTTCTTGAAGACGGATGGTATTTCGCCTGTCTCATACATTTTGTTCACCAGTTGGTAGAGTTTTGTCAGAACTGGCTCTCCCAAGGCTGTCAGTAGTTCTAATGGAATGTTGTCTACTCCCGGGGCCTTATTTCGACTTAGGTCTTTCAGTGCTCTGTCAAACTCATCACGCAATATCTTATCTGGCCCTCAAGTACATCACCCTTGTATAGAGCCTCTATATACTTCTTCCACCTTTCTACTTTCCCTTCTTTGCTTAGAACTGGGTTTCCATCTGAGCTCTTGATACTCATGCAAGTGGTTCTCTTTTCTCCAAAGGTCTCTTTAATTTTCCTGTAGGCAGTATCTATCTTACCCCTTGTGAGATAAGCCACTACATCCTTACATTTGTCCTCTAGCCATCCCTGCTTAGCCATTTTGCACTTCCTGTCGATGCCATTTTTGAAGCGCTTGTATTCCTTTTTGCCTGCTTTATTTACTGTATTTTTATATTTTCTCCAAATTTCCGGTATTACCAAGATACATACAGTTCGCTGATTGCCGCTACTAGTGTAACAGGTGAGGCTGCATTTATTGATCCCGACACTTCGATCTTTGTACTGTAAATAAACTAGAAGCTGCTTATAATATCTGTGAAAATGTGTAAAGATCTGTTCTACGAAAGTACAAACAAGCATGTACAACTACTGATCTAACTTTTAGGTTAACACACACTTGATGAGGACTGACATGCACCCACAGAGTGGAAACTACATGACACCTACATACTGAACAGATGTATTAAAATCTGAATTAAATTCATTCATACGAAGCGAGGTATGAAGCGAGGGCTGGAGTGCTTTCAGTTACCCACTTTCACTTCTTTTCAGTCACCCAAACGTTATAACGACTCCATGACAGGGTAAAAGATACATCCTGTTTTACAAAACGTTTCTCATCTTCTGCGGATAATGCTTTCTTCTGTTATCACACAATGGAGACTTCAAAACACTTAGATGAATAAGATACAGAATAGTAGTTTTAACGTCTGAATGTAACATATTACAGTGAAATGGTGAAAGTTAAGTAATTACCCCACATGTTACTATGCTCACGACATACGACTGGTTGTTACTCCATAAAGTGTAACGAATTTATCAAACTTTGCCATTTTATATGCAGTTACAGAGAAGCATCAAACGATGTTGTAACAAGTTGTCCCAATGTCCCCTATTACAATTGGATACCGCCCCAAATGCATGGTTACGGTATATGTAGCACTACCTTACAATGTAATGTACTGCGAATACATAGAAAGAAGGATCCTTTATTGTATGATTATATGATAGCGGAACAAACACTGGTAGCAGTTACTTCTGTAAAATATCGGGGAGTATGCGTGCGGAAAGATTTGAAGTGGAATGATCATATAAAATTAATTGTTGGTAAGGCGGGTACCAGGTTGAGATTCATTGGGAGAGTGCTTAGAAAATGTAGTCCATCAACAAAGGAGGTGGCTTACAAAACACTTGTTCGACCTATACTTGAGCATTGCTCATCAGTGTGGGATCCGTACCAGATCGGTCTGACGGAGGAGATAGAGAAGATCCAAAGAAGAGCGCCGCGTTTCGTCACAGGGTTATTTGGTAACCGTGATAGCGTTACGGAGATGTTTAATAAACTCAAGTGGCAGACTCTGCAAGAGAGGCGCTCTGCATCGCGGTGTAGCTTGCTCGCCAGATTTCGAGAGGGTGCGTTTCTGGATGAGGTATCGAATATATTGCTTCCCCCTGCTTATACCTCCCGAGGAGATCACGAATGTAAAATTAGAGAGATTAGAGCGCGCACGGAGGCTTTCAGACAGTCGTTCTTCCCGCGAACCATACGCGACTGGAACAGGAAAGGGAGGTAATGACAGTGGCACGTAAAGTGCCCTCCGCCACACACCGTTGGGTGGCTTGCGGAGTATAAATGTAGATGTAGATGGATGGAAGTTAGGGGCATCAAATAATATTCTAACGCCAAAAACTGGCTGTCAAGGAAGACTAAAATGTTTCTCATAGACACATATCAAGGACACTCTATAAAATCAATAAGATAGCTAACGACTTCATTGTTCACTGTGGGCTCTTGATTTGACATGAGAGGACAGTCTGAGAGACTCCCACTGTTTCTGCGAGTTCAGGGACACCTACTTGAATATGTCCTGCTATTATCCTGTAATAGGACTCACCCACACATTCTTAGGGAATATGTATTCTATCTAATAATACATAGGTTCGTTACTTGGAACGAATTAGCCTATAAAATGTTTAAACATGAATTTACCTAGTGCAAATGGATAACGACTTTAATTATGGAAGGAAAACACTATAGTCCAGCAAGCTAACTTGCAAGATAACTTCAGGAGTGCTGAAAAGTATCTCTAATGTTAGCATGCATTCTTCCTTATATTTAAGCTCAAGTTAATACTATTCGTTATGAAAGGGTGCTGTTCTGAAAGGGTGCTGGTATGGAGGCTTGGGTAACGTAATTAATTAAAAGATGGGTTGGATATAACGTTTATTTAATACGAATCTGATCCTCAACTGTTGTCTTGTACTTAACATTCGTGCCTTGTGGCTTAGCACACTTGCATTGCGATATAATCCTTCAACTAACATGAAATACTCAATTGAAAAGGACCGAGAGCTCTGTATTTAACCAGATGCAGTCAGGTTTGGTGGGTTATGGGCACCACAAGTCAGAATCATATACAAAAATTACTTTGAGGAAACATGAAAGGACTGATATAATTGTGTAGGCTTTTGCGGCTAGAGTCAGACGACATAAACGTTTTCTGCGTATAGTATCACATCATAATGTAAAAAACTGTGTTGGGAAACCATCATTTCGGCTGCAGTCACAGTGGCCTTCCTCTGGGTCTACATCAATAGACCCACAAGGAGAGCACTGTAACTGTGGTGGAAACGTTCGTTTCCCCAGTATAGTATTTTACATTATGATGCAGTACCATACTCAGAAAACTGTTATGTCATGCAACAGTTAATTCAGTGGTCAAGGAAAGATACAGATGTGTTGGGTGGAATGTGTCGGTGTACCCCAAAAACTGGTAGTTACCAGACACAACGGTACAAAAATATACAATCCATTGATGACCAGGAATCAATCACACATGAAGGTCATTATCCCATTCAAAGGTACACCTCTACTATATTCAAACTCATAAAGGAACATGCAATGGCGGCTAACAAAGCTATCTTACTGGGCTAAATCTGCAATAAGTCTCCCAAAACATAACTTAGATTAACAAGCAGAAGATTCAGCTCATTTAGCAATGCGGGACCTGTGTACTCACCATTTTTTAAATAAACCAGCATTTAATCTAGTGACACGTGATGGTAGAGGGCCACAGGAACTATCAGAGACGCAACTTAAGTAGTGTTTCCACATTTCAACCTAAATTTAACACACGGTCGTCAGTCTACTTGATAAACCCGAATCTGCATGCTTATCATGGCTAACATACGAGTAGACCTATAGTTACTTACTGGACTCAAGGCCTAACGATTTTTCCTGTGAACATTGCATGATCTCTAAAATACCGCAAATCAAAAGAAAATTTACACAAAACTACGGGATAATCTCGAATAGTGAAACGCCCCGTGCAAGATAAAAATAAAAATGGTTCAAATGACTCTGAGCACTATGGGACTTAACATCTGAGGTCATTAGTCCCCTAGAACTTAGAACTACTTAAACCTAAGGACATCACACACATCCATGTCCGAAGTAGGATTCGAACCTGTGACCGTAGCGGTCGTGCGGTTCCAGACTGAAGCGCCTAGAACCGTTCGGCCACACCGGCCGGCCCGAGGAAGATCAGCACCGCCACTACTTACCAAGGTCCGCAGAAGAATGCCAGAGCATGCTTTGTCTCCAAGGTGGCCGCAATCTGGGGCGTGGAGGGGACAGGAAGTCCGACCTGTTGCCAATGCCTGCACTCTACACTAGCTCGGAGCCTGCACTTCATGCTTCTGCTGTGTCTCTAGTTCCACCTCACCCACTGCCAAGGAACCGAAATAGCTAAGTTGGTTTTACACTCCAATAATACCAGCACACTCCCTAGAGACCCATATCCTCCCATTTACATACACATACAGGCACGCACACACACACACACACACACACACACACACACACACACACACACACACATGCACGCTCGTGCATTCACTGGTGAGGAAAGGAAACGGTACAGGGTTCCATTAAGAAAAATAAAATGGATGCACGCAATAGCATTCTTCCTTACCCATATTTAAGTTAATAATTTTCCCAAGAAAAAACAAAAAAAAATGGGAGTGAGATCTCATTATTAGTAACGGATAGTACAGAGTGCACACAGTTACTGTGAAAGTGGGACATACTACCACATTCCAGGTTTAAAGTGTATGAGCACATCCTCCTTCCTCACTGCATGTGTGTCGCGTCATGAAGGCTGTACTGAGATGTGTACGTAAGCTCTCAGGGAAAGTGAGACTTATTGTAAATTTAGGAGGCATTACCTGAAGTGATATCATGATTATGTAAGTAGGGACTGTGCTGAGATGTGAACATATGCTTAGCAAGCAAGGTCTCTGGCCGTCTGCGCATATGGGTATACTTTGTATCGCAGAATCTGATGTGTAGACCTTTATCTGCCCATCATGTGATCCAGCAACGCTTCATCATTTCCTAGTGAGGCATCAACTTTCGTGGTTTTAGGGAAAGGTGTTAGCTGCAAGCAGCTGAAAGCTACGGCGGACCTCTAGAAGGCGGCTTCTTCTCTCGTTAATTTTCTGCAGTCCACATTCTCCGGTACCTGACCTTCCATTTCCTCCTCCAGAATAGCGCTGGACTCACTTAGAACAATGAAATCTGCAGTTTTCTTCACATATTTTTGTTTACAAAGTGATTCGTACAGCGTGCTTAGTAGAAAAGGAATGTTCTTTTATCAGTCATGAACAAGAGAATAATGATGACGACAAAATAGTCTGAGACTGCAGAAAAATAGCCTGTCAATGAAATATGGTAAAAATGAGTGCAACTATTGAAACGAAGTATCGGAATTAATACGCTTTCTAGATTACACAAGAATAAGAGTGTTTAATTTGTTGACCCATATCTTACACATTTACTATCACTCATTTCACTCATAAATAACTTTAAAAAATTGTAAAATTTTATAAAATGAAGAAATCGCACAACAGTTGCTGAATCAACAATCTTTTATTGCATAGGCTTAAAGTTCCAGCATCTGGCCAAAATTGTAATAACGAGAATAGTGTGTTACAAGACATTGGAGGGATGTTGAAGTTTTTTTAATAATGTCAAAGAAGGAAATACACAGTTAAAATTTCTAAGATAAAATAAAAGACAGAACTAGAGCTTACTTACAAGCAAAATCACTTTAACGATGTGAAGTTCTCCTCGCACCAGTGTTGTCGTGGAATAAAAGCTATTTGTCAAAACCGTAAAAAGGGGGAGGGAGGAAGGGACGTTCTAGAAAAGTCCCAAAAACTGACATCACGACCGGACGCCAGAAGTCAGCAGAATCATTAAACAGATTAGATGCAATATAGACAGGAACAGAAACACACATTGTGTGTAATTACTTATATAATTTCCATAGAAACCATCCGCCGTACCGCCGTACCCGGAATTCTAACAGAAAAAAACTATAGAATAGTAAAATCGTGATAGCCGTGAATATTAGAGGCGCACACGACCCGTGATGCAGGCGCGGTGTAAATCTGATACGTGATATGTAAAGTGTTCAAATCGGAAAAGCGGGAAGTAAGAGCAGAAAGGATACGGAGCCACCTCAATGTTAGGAAGGAAGAGAACCTGTATATTTAAGAATATGAAACAGTATCAAATTACGTACACATATTAACTTGCCTGAATAATGCCATAATTAACTAAAATATGTTTCTGGTGCAGCTCATTAATAGTATCAAGAGGATGGGAATGGAGATTTCTTGCGATTTCAGCTGCTTTCTGGTTACTAAGTAGTTGACCTTCCTCTGCAGTGCGTAAGGCAGTTAAATTATCGCTACCCTGCTGCAGCGAATGTTGGTTGTCAAACAAATGCACTGTCAAAGCTAACCTGGCATTGCCTCGATATTTTTCTTTAAACCTTGCATGAAAATTCCGACCTGTCAAGTCGATATATATACTCTTACACACCCGGGTTGTATCGCACTCAATACGATACACGCCAGGATAGGAGGAAAGATTCTTGATGAAAACTTCACCGTTTCTTAAGCAACTGCGCAAATGTTTTGATATGAAAAATGCCGGAGCTGTATTGGCTGACAACGGGTTCTTTCCATTCCTCTGTGATATAACCACGATATGGAATGTTACAAAACTCGTTACTGTTCTGCGCTAGGTTCAAAGTGATTCCGTTCAGTGTTGTCTTACTCTTCACTGATGTTTTTTATTGAATTTCTCAGCCTTAGACCCCGGGTAACCACTACGAGCGGCAATATTCTTGACTGTACGGAACTCCAGTTCATACCTGTATGTCTGTGATGTGAGGGAAACGTTATTTAATCATTTTAGGCAAGACTTAAAGGCAACAATTTCATTATATAAAGGCTTGGTTTGATGTTACATTCAGGGGTCTATCAGTAATAGAATCTTTTCTATAAATGTAACGTAGCGACCTCCTCCGGGAACATAGCGGCCTCCTCCGGGTACTTCTCAGGAAACCCGTAAAAGAATGTGACATGAAAATGTTCTCTAAGATTCTCAAGAAAGAACTCATTAAAAACTGTTAATACGTTCGTTATGAGAAATGTCTTATACTGTAAATGAAGGGTACACTTAAGAATAAGTGATATGGATAGGCAATGTAGAGAAACTTCTCTATTTTTCTATTCTTCCTCCATACGCCCCCCCCCCCCCTCCCCTCCCTTTCCCATCACTCTGTTACACACACACACACACACACACACACTCACACACACAGAGAGAGAGAGAGAGAGAGAGAGATATGAGCTACACGTCGTGACGTATAGGGATCATTAACCGTAGGAGAAAGCAAAGAAAGATTGACAACCTTTAATTAACGCTACCATCAATGAAATGTCTATTTGCACGACGCGATAAGCTTCAGCCATTCTACAGTGTTTCATTTTTTTCTTTTCTGATCGTATTTATTCTCTATATAATGATTGTCACTCTGAGTTCATCAACAGCATCTAACCATATCGGACATTCATTAACAGTGAAGTAATAGGTTCCGACAGCTTATATTACGTAACCGTTACACCTGCAAGTCATTTGAAGCCACGTCCGGAGTAACTCGTACCACGGTGACGTCACGAAAATGGTAATTAGTGACGTCTAGTCCTCTCGCTGTGGGCCCATCTGGTGCGACAGTCGTTCACTTTATTCGGGATACTCGAGGCCCGGCGATACCAACACAAGACCGAGCCCGCGTTGTTTAATGCATGAGGAGACGCCACTTCCACAGATGAATTAGCATGTCTAACGCGCTTCCTCGCCGCCACATTCTTCGTAGTAAAGCGTGTCCGCCATGATAAATTATGCGAGCCAGGGGACGCGGGAGGTCAAGCCGAAACGGAGAAAGTCTTATAATGTCGCTTCAGCCACTGCGTATGCTCGTGCGTCGTATGTCAAGGCGGAAACGTAGGCCTTTGATATCCACTGTATGAGGTATTACTCATATTAACACTTAAACTTGTCATAGATACCCCGCGTTATGTTTCTCATAAAAACTCGGGATTCCGTGTCCCCAGAATGTACAGTAATAAATCCCCGCTCTGGCTTCGGGGCCTCACGGCGTTGCCGGATGACTGTTGCGACAACACATGTTACCACTTTTCTCAGAGGCCGGTCTCGCGTGCGGCACGTGTAGAGATTACACCTACGTTGTTCCTGTACGCAGCCCGCTATTAATTTTTGGAAAGAACGACGCCGTAAATATTCCGAGGCCTTTCGTTACGCCCTTTGCTAAGCCCTCATTTAGTTTCATTTATCTCAGGCGCTAGGCATTCGTGACAAATATTAAAAGAAAAGGCACAGGAGAAATGTATTACTGGATCGAAATTATGGGATAATGGAAGAACTGAGTGGTTGCACTTCTTAAATTAGAGACACGACAGTCTCCATTTCGACTCGTGAGTTCTATTGGGTTGTACGTCACAAGTACTGATGTAGGCAGTGAAGAGGGTGCGGAGCTTGGCCGAGGTGAGAAAAGGAAAAATGTTACCCAAAGGAATGGCATGTACGTTTATGCAATCTATTAATCGATAAATTTATGCAGAACACAGATGTCGGGGCTGTGTAGTTAAATTATACTCGTCAAAGAATATACAGCTCCTGTTACTGAATGTTAGCAAAGATTTTGTTTATGGGTATCAGATATTTTACGCAAATGTTTCATAAGCCAAACGCAGCTTTCTTTGAAGACAGCTGTTATTAAAGTGGAAATTACTTAGCCCCTGTTGCAGTGCTACGTAGTGGCTGCTTGCAGTGCGTCTTTTGCTTCATAATTTATTTGACAGAGAATTGAACGAAATGCTGCAAGACATCCACATCACGATTAGAACATTAGCTACAACATGTTGTATATTTCTCTTAGATTTTCTTGGGATTCGTATGTAATTTCTGAATGTTTTGTAACACAGGAGCTTAGTACACAACTTCGAGCAAACATGCTTCTTTTACTTATTTTCTCTCTACACAAGAAGGAGAAAATCTAATAAAAACAGATTTATTTGTAGTCAATCAGTGACGAAAGAGTGATTTTCAACCTCAAGATCAATACTTAGTACAGAACATTGACCGAGCGAGGTGGCGCAGTGGCTAGCTCACTGGACTCGCATTCGGGAGGACGACGGTTCAATCCCGCGTCCGGCCATTCTGATTTAGGTTTTCCGCGATTTCCCTAAATCACTCCAGGCAAATGCCGGGATGGTTCCTTTGAAAGGGCACGGCCGACTTCCTTCTCTATCCTTCCCTAATCCGATGAGACCGATGACCTCGCTGTTTGGTCTCTTCCCCCAAACCAACCAACCAACCAACAGAACATTGATAATTGTGCTGTAAAACTTCTGAATCGGCCTGCTAATGAACTTCGTAAATTCGTAGCTGCTTGGTGTATTACCTTCTTTAAAAAGATCTTTGAATGATTTCTTCTAATTTCGGGGTTGAAGTGAGGAAAGGGCTCAAAAAGTTGTCGTCACAATGCGTTAGGAAATAGTTCGTTCCTTTGTATCTTCTGATGGTTCACAGAAATTTGAAATGGCCAAGCGGAACTGAAATGGGAATCACGTTATTTTACACACGGTCCAGAGCACATTGATATGACCACCGCCCTGGTACGACACCAACGTGTAAAAAACTACTCACAGGGGACGGATGGCATTTTCTGCTCCATCGGACAGTTGGTGGTTGGCGTGTAGGGCGTGAAACCTCTGGAAGCAAACTCCCTGCACAATCGTCAGCCTCGGGGAGGGAAAGTTATTGTCTAGGGACTGTTTTCGTGGCATTCCCTGCGGTATCTCGTCATTCTGGAAGGCAAAATGGATTAACACAAGTATGCATAACCCACCCTACAAGCAGTTTGTTTTTCCTCGGCACGAGGCATCTACCAGCAGGACAATGCAACGTGTCACGCAGCTCGCAACATACGTGTGTGGCTCGAAGTACACGAGGCTAAGTTAACCCTACTAATGTCCTTTTTCCCATTTCTTGGCGATTCGTGGATGAACATCACTGTACTGACTCTAGATGTACGTGCATCCACGAGAGAACTCATTTCGGAGTGAAGTACATACCATTAATTCCTTTACATGCTTGATTAGCATCCACTCTCGCAGCGCGGCCAATGAAATTACTTCTCCAGTATTGATGAAGGGAGATTCGTGCCTGATTCTAGCAGACAGTATTTATCTTAAGTGACACACGTGCTTAGTATACTATTAGACAGGACGTTTAAAAGTCGTTGCACCAAACGTCTGGGTCCTCCACGTTTTTCAAGGGAATCTTATACCATTCTTGCTGCAAAAATATACCACAAAGAGTTAATAATATTCGAATGTGGTACCTCGTGACGGTCAGGTGATATGTGACACTTCATCCTCGCGCTCACAAAACCAATTCTGGGTGATGCGAGCTGTGTGAAAAGTGGCACAATCTACTTGGAAGAAACCTTACCACTGGGAAGGAAACATTTTAACATGGCGTGGACTTGATCTGCAACCTTGCTGAGTATCTACGCGGCCCGTGGAATACCACGATATGGCTGCCCATATCGTCACCGAACTTCCGCCATTTTTCGCTATTGGTACGTAAACTCGGCGAGAAGTTGGAAAAGAATGTAACAAGAGTCATCAGACTGTACTTGCTTCGGCAGTACATATACTAAAATAGGAACAATACAGAGAGAAATCATCGGACCAAATCAGCTTGTAGCATTTCTCCCTAGTCCGGGTGTTACGGCTTGAGCACTAAACTTTCCTGTTACAGGCATCTGCGTCCCTGACGAGTAGCTCTGGAATTCCATATCGCCCTGAAATTTCCAGCGTAGGCCTATGGAGCTCCTTTAGTATTGATTTGGTGCTGTTAAGTTTCACGAGTAACGCATTAAGTTCTGCAGTGACTTCTGCAGCTGTCGTTCTCTTGTTTTTCGTTACACTCCTCTTAGGGTCACCATCCATCACAAGCACTCAGTACACACATTAGTCCGCGTTGTGACTACGCGGATAACTTTTCGTGTACGAGGAGACTGCCCTTGAGAAGGTGCTTTGCCCAGAAAACGTTCGAGTGTAAGCAACCAGGTGCCTCCCCTTCCCCTTCCCCCACATGAAGAAAACCAATGTTCCTTAAAATCTTAACAGCCAGGTAAGGAGCACAACTGTTGCCACGATAATGAATGACGAATATCTATACTCGCTACACGGCGGAATTTTCATTACATTAATGAGATCGTAATTGAAACTTCCTGTCAGATTAAAACTGTATGCCGGACAGAGACTCTAGCTCGTAAGCGGCGAGGACGGGTCGTGAGTCGTGCTTGGGTAGCTCAGATGGTAGAGCACTTGCCCGCGAAAGATCCCGAGCTCGACTCTCAGTCCGGCAAACAGTTTTAATCTGCCAGGAGCAGGCCATTGTTGGCAACCGCAATAAAATAATAACTGGAGCCTTTAACCAACCTCCTAATTCAGATTATACAATTGCTGAAAAGTTCAAAGGAAACTAGAGTTTGATTTCAAACACGTACCCGACATATACGATTATAGTGGGTGATGACTTTAATTCACCCTATGTATGTTGACGAAAATAGATGTGTAACTCAGGAGATATGCTTAAAACATTATCCGAAATTGTGCTCAATGCATTGTCTGAAAATTATTTCGAGCAGTTAGTTCACGAGCCCACGCGAATAATAAGCGGTTGTGAAAACACACTTGACCACTTAGCAACAAATAATTCTGAGTTAATAATGTCAAAACGGGTACAGGCATTAGTGAACACGGGGTTGACGTAGCGACATTGAATATTGTAACCCCCAAGTCCTCCAAAACTTAAAATAAACGAAAAGTATACCCATTAAAAAAATCAGATAGAAATTCACTTGACGTTTCCTGAAAGACAATCTCCACTCCTTCCAAATTAACAATATAAGTGTAGACCAGATGTGGCTAGAATTCACACAAATAGTATCGGCTGCAATTGAGAGATTCGTACCAAATCTGATCCTCCTTGGTACACAAAACGGGTCAGAACACTGTTGCAGAAACAACGAAACAAACATTCCAAATTTAAACAGACACAAAATCCCCAAGATTGGGGATCTTTTACAGACGCTCGAAATTTAGCGCGGACTTCAGTGCGAGATGCTTGTAATACTTTCCACAACGAAACTTTGTCTCCAAACCTGGAAAAAAATCCTAAGAGATTCTGGTGGTATGTGATGCATGCTAGCGGCAAGACACAATCATTGCCTTCTCTGCGCGATAGCAATGGAGATAGTATCGAGGACAGTGCTGCCAAAGCAGAGTTACTAAACACAGCCTTCCGAAATGCCTTCACAAAAGAAGACGAAGTAAATATTTTAGAATTCGAATGAAGAATAGCTGCCAACATGAGTAACGTAGAAGTAAATATCCTCGGAGTAACGAAGCAACTTAAATCACTTAATAAAAGCAGTTCTTCTGGTCCAGTTAGGTTCCTTTCAGAGTATGCTGATGCAATAGATCTGTACTGAACAATCTTATGCAACTGTTCGCTCGTTGAAAGATCCGTACCCAAAGTCTGGAAAGTTGCAAGGGTCACACCAATATTCAAGAAAGGTAGTATGAATAATCCACTAAATTACATGCTCATATCATTAACGCTGATATGCAGCAGGATTATGGAACATATGTTGTGTTCGAACATTATGAATTACCTCGAAGCAAACGGTCTATTGACACACAGTGTACATGGACTTAGAAAAATTCTTTCTTGTGAAACACAATTAGCTCTTTACTCGCATGAAGAATGTTATTGACAAGGGATTTGAGATTGATTCCGTATTTCTGGATTTCGGAAGGCTTTTGACTTAGGTTAGTGGAAGTAGTCCAAGTGACCTTTTTCCTGCCATTTTATTAGGTTAGTGGAGGTCGCTGTGGTGTGTTGAACTTCCCACCATTTTCTGGGGAAAAAAATGGTTCAAATGGCTCTGAGCACTATGGGACTCAACTGCTGAGGTCATTAGTCCCCTAGAACTTAGAACTAGTTAAACCTAACTAACCTAAGGACATCACACACATCCATGCCCGAGGCAGGATTCGACCCTGCGACCGTAGCGGTCTCGCGGTTCCAGACTGCAGCACCAGAACTGCGTGGCCACTTCGGCCGGCTTTTCTGGGGGACAGGGGGGTTAGGTTAGTGGAGGTAGCCCAATTTACCTATTGAGCTTCCCGCCGTGAAGTTATAACGACGTTGCCATATCTATCGCCGCCATCTTGAATAAATTTGGCAACGATGGAGAGTGGGGTGGTGTTCTCTTTGTCCCACTACTGTCTTAATGCATGGTGTCACGTCTAAAAACGATAGACCACTTATAAAAGGGAGTTTTAGCCTACAATGTCCTGGAACTGTAGTGTGTTCTTTCATTTTCCTGTGTCTTTCTGTGAGGTCAGCGAACTGTAGGTAGTAGAACGGTTTAGCTCTCTGTGGAAGACAAGAAGATGACCCCCTATTTTATCATTAGCCTGAGTTGCGTAATAGCAGTGAGTAGGCTGATATGGGACTAAAACGCCTAAGGCTGATTTTACACTCTGTCAAAAATAATCTTATCTTTATGTGTGTATTGATAGTTCATATCAGTCATTCTTTACCCTATATCTTAAGTGTAGCAGACAGTTTGTTTGAGTGACATTGGACAAATTACACTGCTGATTGGAAAAAGCGAAACGTCAAGAGGGAGAAGTTGTGAACATATTGAAATTTATTCCACTGGTTACGGACATTACACAAATGTTTAGCATTACTGACCTGTACATGCGCTGTGACTGTGGAAATTCAGTACGAAGTAGCGCCACCACTCACTGCAATCAGAACAGCTAGACGTCTTGGCATCGAATCAAAGAGCGCCTGAACACGCTTCTGAGGATTACGATGCAAAGCGGTTTGTAGGCGGTCCACGAAGCATCAACTGTAATAGCAGGAGGACCTGAAAGAACCGACCATATTCCAGACATGTTCGGTGGGCGAGATGTCAGGCGAACGGATAGGCCAGGGAAGCAGTAGTACCGGTCGTTCGTCAAAGAAGGCTTGAAAATACATCGCCACATGCGACCGGCCGTTGTCCTACTGAAATATGCCACGTGAAACAGCCTGCAGCAGGTCAGTATCTCGGGCTGTAAAACTTTTCTCGTTTAGCGGTATCTGTTCACATTGCTCTTTGCCCTAAAGAAGTGGGAGGGAAGATCGGGTGTTACAGCAAATGGCGCTAGAACCATCGCATTGACACTTGCCAGATATACCACTCAGTAATATAGTCTGCCCAACTACGTTAACCAAGGCGGCCTCGAACGCGAATGAGGCCATCACCGTAGGACAAGTTGAAGCGGTCACGTCAGAAAATACTACATTTTCAACTTAGCACCCCAGTGTTGGCGTTCACGAACCCATTGTGGTCTGTAGCGTTGGTGGGTTCTGGTCAATGGAAGCCGACGCAATGGCATGCGTGCCACTAGTCTAGCCCGCAGAAGAGTGCGGCAAACCGTCGACACAGATATGTCAACAGACGTTTCAGTGTTCCAACGTCGTGCCAGCACTGTGGCCGAGGCCATTCTGTCCTTTAAGACCAAGCGGACAATCGTGTCCTCTAATACCCGGTCGGCCCTGGTTATACATACGCCTCACTGAGTCAGCGTGCTCAGTACGAGCTGCAACATCACGGAACGACAGACTCGATTCATAGAGACCACTCATTCTGCCCGGTTCGAACGCACTCGCATGCTAGTACCACACCCTGTGATATCGGCAAGACACAATGGAGCATGGTTTCACGTTTCCACTTCGTATGACGGCTCCGCATCGGCTGAGCATTGCGTAACACTGGCCTTTCTCTTTACACGGAAGAGGACGCTATGGAGCCTAGATGCCGGCCGCAGTGGCCGAGCGGTTCTAGGCGCTTTAGTCTGGAACCTCGCGAGCGCTACGGTCGCAGGTTCGAATCCTGCCTGGGGCATGGATGTATGTGATGTCCTTAGGTTGGTTAGGTTTAAGTAGATCTAAGTTCTAGGAGACTGATGACCTCAGAAATTAAGTCCCATAGTGCTCAGAGCCACTTCTGAACCCGTGTGGAAATGGACCGTTTACCAATTGCCTGAAAGGTCGATATCGCGTTGATGTATGGCTATTTAGATCAAAATGCGTAACGGGCGTGTGCTATGTATGCTGCTCGGTATCCTGGACGACATCACCCACGTGTCCGGACCATTCGCCAGATAGTTACGTTATTTACGGAAGCAGGAAGTGTTCAGTCACATGTGAAACCACGACCTGCAACAAATCATGAAGCCCAAGTAGGTGTTTTAGCTGCTGTCGTAGGTAATCCGTACATCAGTAGCATACAAACTGCGCGAGAATCGGGAATCTCAAAAACGTCGGTGTTGAGAATGCTACATCAACATCGACTGCACCCCTACCATATTTCTATGCATCAGTAATTGCATGGCGACGACTTTGAACGTCATGTACAGTTCTGCCACTGGCACAAGAGAAAGTGCGGGACGATGACAGATTTTTTGCACGCGTTCTATTTAGCGACGAAGCGTCATTCACCAACAGCGGTAACGTAAACCGGCATAATATGCACTATTGGGCAACGAAAAATCAACGATGGCTACGACACGTGGAATATCAGCGACCTTGGCGGGTGCGGCATTATGGGAGGAAGGATGATTGGCCCCCTTTTATCGATGGCAATCTAAATGGTGCAATGTATGCTGGTGTCCTACGTAATGTTCTACCGATGTTACTACAAGATGTTTCACTGCATGACAGAGTGACGATGTACTTCCAACATGATGGATGTCTGGCACATAGCTCGCTTGCAGTTGAAGCGGTATTGAATAGCATATTTCATGACTGTTGGATTGTTCTTCGGAGCACCATACCATGTCGAGCACATTCATGGTATCTGACGTCCCCGGATTTCTTTCTGAAGGGAAAGTTGAAGGATATTTGCTATCGTGATCCACCAACAACACTTGACAACATGCGTCAGCGCATTGTCAATGCATGTGCGAACATTACGGAAGACGAACTACTCGCTGTAGAGAGGAATGTCGTTACACATATTGCCAAATGCACTGAGGTTGACCGATATCATTTTGAGCATTTATTGCATTAATGTGATATTTACACGCAATCACGCAGTAACAGGATGCGTTCTCAGAAATGATAAGTTCACAAAGGTACGTGTATCACATTGGAACAACCGAAATAAAATGTTCAAAAGTACCTACGTTCTGTATTTTAATTTAAAAAACCTACCTGTTACCAACTGTTCGTCTAAAGTTGTGAGCCATATGTTTGTGACTATTACAGCGGCGTCTGTCACAAAGCGAAAAAAGTGGTCCAACTACAATCAGCACCAGCATCGTCAATATATATAAACAACATCAAGTGCAGGAGTCAAGTTGTTTGTGTTGTAAGTTCACCAAATGTCGCTAATGTAGGCATACAGCGGTTTTCAATGATTAATTGAACAGCATAAAATAAAGGGGGATACAATAGTTGAAGTCTGTAATGAGCTTATAACGTATAAAAAGCATTACAGAAGTAAAAAACGATGAAATAGAACATGACAAAAATCAGATTGTCAGAAAGAGGAAGAGTTAAGAACGGTAGTTGACATATGCTCAAGTGCCAATATTCTAGATAATGACGTAAGTAATAAACACCTTTGATAGTGCACAATAATATTAAAAAACTATAAAACAAATCTTAACGAAGCCACAATGACAGAAAACAGTGCTGCACGTAATCAGCACCATCTGGTAGCGCTAACGCCAGAACTACGCATAGGCGAGAAGTGGTTGGAGGAACATGACCGCCACAGGGCCCCTCCTACCCTGCAGCACTCCGTTACAAAAAAAGAATGATAAAATTCCATAACAGTGCACGACGAATATTATCCAGTTAATTCGGTATACAAAATGAACAGAGAAGAACAATAACATACTAGAGTCATGCGTAAAATGCACGAAAACGAAGTAAATATGTGAAGCACTTAAAACTACGTGAAACTATCAACAAACTATATATAACAGCAGAAAATCTGCGAGTGTGTTTATGTTTTTTCCCATTTTTTGCTGCAGATATTATGATAGTAATTATAGACCGAAACCGGTAATCTGTTGACAAAAAGTTTGTGACCATAGACGAAAATTAAAGGAAAGGTGAAATTATCACTATGTTTGGATCAAAGACGTGTCCCAATTCTTTTCCGCCCAACTGAGTAATCATAATGGTAAGCAGCATATTTGCTTAAGGTGTATCAATATATTTTCCTCAGACAAGTTATTGGCGATGCATCTAGTAGACTGGGCTTCCAAGGATCCAGTACGTGTTATTAGGCCCACTGAGGAAAACAAGTTCATAAAGGTCAAGAGTGCTCACAACCAGGAGCGATGCCCCTTTGTAATGTATGCTGACTTTGAATGTCTCCTTGCTCCTGTGATCTGCTGTGAAGGTGAGCCTACAGCCTCACATATCACCTTTACAGAAAAAAAACGTGCCATATGTGGCAGCGTACCAAATTGTATCGTCCTATGATTCTAATCTTAACCGCTACAAATCTTTTGTTGTGGATAATTTTGCGGTTTACCTGCTCACTGAGCTCAAAAAAATTTTCATGGGAGATTGATAAGCTTTACAGTGGTAAGGTTTCAATGATCAGATTTAAGGATAATGAAGATTTGCATAATAACATGGTTGATTGTCGTATTTGGGGGCTGCCATTAGATAGACAAGATGAAACTCCTCATAGGGACTACAGTCATCTTCTGGGGAAGTTCCATGGCGCAACTCATAACACGTGCAATTTGAAGTATCAGCTACCAACACACATATCCGTTTTCTTCCTCAATTTAAATGGGTATGAGACTCACTTTCTAGTTCAATACTTGGGTGATTTTGGTTTGGAGAAAGATCAGGTCACTGTCCTACATGACAGCGTCGCCAAATACATTTAATTCCCCAAATGAATGACGCCAAGAATTACGCTCCACTTCCTTGATACGCTACGTTTTATGCAGGTGACACTCCAGAAACTCGTTGAAGCTCTACCTCGGGAGATATACATATCACTCGAGCTGCATTTCCCGACGAGGAAAAGTTTCAAGTTATGAGTAGGAAGGGGGTTTTCCCATATGAGTATGTGAATAGTAAGGTGAAACTCAACGAAATCAGGCTACCCGACGTAACTGCATTCTCCAGCAACCTTACAGGCGATGCCATATCGGATGCAGAGTATGAGCATGCAGTGAATATCTGGCTGGAATTCAATATTTCAACTTCACAAGAGTATGTACGGCTTTACATGGACACAGATGTGCGCTTGCTTGCGGACGTTTTCGAGAAATTCCAGAGTCTTTGCATGACCACACATTCTCTGGATCCCGCCTTTTATTACACAGCACCTGGGTTGTCTTGGGACGCAATTCTCAAGAAAACGAAGTGCAGCATGGAATTATTGACTGAGGATAATATGCTTCTTTTCTTTGAGTGAGGGATCCGTGGGGGACTTTGCCAATGTATCCATAGGCAAATAACCTGCGGATGGGTGACAGGTTCAACGCATCCCTTGATTCGAGTTACATAATGTACCTGGACGTAAATAACTTACACCGGCATGCCATGCAGCAATCACTGCCGATTGGTGAGTTTCGATTGGTGTCTGAAGACGAATAAAGGGATTAGGTGGAAAAATCATGGGGGTAATGGCAGCTGATTCTGATGTAGGGTATGTGGTGGAGGCAGAACTCACCTACCGTATTGGTTTGCATGATGTGCTCGCTGATTTGGCACTGTGTACAGAAAAACGAGTTCTGCGAGGAGGCTCCACGCCAAAACTGACGACAACGTTAGGGGATAAGTGAAGATACATCATTCATTATCGTAATCTCCAGCAGTGTCTCAGCTTGGGTATTCAGCTGGTTAGAATCACCCGAGCTATCTCCTTCAAGCAGTCCCCCTGGTTGAAGGAGTATATCGATCTGAATACGAGACAGAGAGCTTCCGTGACCTGTGACTTTGAGAAAGATTTTTATAAATTAATAAATAGTTCAATTTTCGGTAAAAGAATAGAGAATTTGAGGGAACAACGTGAAATTTTGATTAGAATCGAATGGGATGGGCATTATGACGTAAGAAAATGCATTTCCAGACCAAATTAAAAAAAATTGCTCTGAGCACTATGGGACTTAACATCGGTGGTCATCAGTCCCCTAGAACTTAGAACTACTTAAACCTAACTAACCTAAGGACATCACACACATCCATGCCCGAGGCAGGATTCGAACCTGCGACCGTAGCAGTCGCGCGGTTCCGGACTAAGCGCCTAGAACCGCTAGACCACCGCGGCCGGCACCAAATTTTAAGCTGGTCACCATATTCAATAAGAACTTTGTTGCTGTGGAGATGGCGAAGACTGCAGTAGAGTTTACGAAACCTATTTATGTGGGAATGTGCATACTAGACCTATCCAAACTCCACATGTACCGCTTTCATTATGAGTTTGCGAAAACTCATAGATCCTAAATTACTTTATATGGATAGAGATAGCATCTTTTATTGGGTGAAGAACTACGATCCATAGGAAGTAATTAGGTGCCAAGGTAATGAATTCAATACGTTCTCATACATGGCCGATAATCGTTATGGTATTATTACACAGAACTTGAAGGTTATTGGTCTTATGAAGGACGAGATAAATGGATTGCCGATTCGGGAGTTTGTAGGCCTACACTCAAAAATGTATGCGTATCGCACATTGGAAGGTGCCACCCAGAGGCGGGCTAAGGGTGTGCGCTGTATGGCATCTCGAGCCCTCTGTTTTGAAGAATATTTGCGGCGCCTGTGCAGCGGTGTTCGCGGTGCTGCACCGCAGCCACCGCATATGGTACGACAGACCAGTATTCGATTGAGAGGACACACAGGTGAGTGAATGTCGAGTAGAGATGTATTCCATATCACTGCATCACGGTCTTGAAACACCTATTATAAAACTCCCCTCAGTGATCGGTTTGGAGGATGTCTGGGCATCGATTCGTCCCTGTCTGTAACAAACGCTCAAGAACATCCACACCGTTTCACCCGTTTTTGTTTTGACGGGGTAATTCCCAAGCAAATTTGTAGTATGTATCAATAACCATTAAAATATATTCGAATCCATTGTTCTCATGTGAATATTCCATCATATCTACAAGATGAGCTGGCCATAAATCATCCAAATCTTTAAACATAACATGCTTACGAGGATATGTTTTGCGTGCTGGTTTGTGCAGCTCTCGAACAACTCTCTTCATACTTATTCGATGATACCTCTCTCTCTAAGCTCAGCGATTGCTGAAACAGCCTCATTTGAATGAGCTGTATTATCCGCAGCAGCTGATGCTATGAGCAGCCGCAGTCGATCTATTAGCTTGTTGGGGTCGTCATAATATATATACTTAGGGATTCGATTGTTCACTGCTTTATGCTCAATGTCAATACTATCACCGCTGCTGCTGCTGCTGATGTTGTTGTTGGTTCCGCCATTAGGTATTGATTTTATAATGGTTTTATATTTCTTGTTGCTCAGGCTTTTCGCGATCTTATGTTCATCAGTCATGTGCAGTATTTCACGATACGTTACCCTATCATTAACTGAATAATTTATAGATATTTTATTAGGGTTTAGGAAAATAAGATTCATTAACCCTTGTGTTTTGTCGATCCGCCTATCACCAATCTGTACTGTATCATCAGTTACACTTATAGGATACATACCCATCGTGTAAGTTGTTTCCCTGCTAACGCTGAATGTTCTGTCTATCTGACCAGGGGAGTGACGGCTAATGAATTCGTCAATGGCAACATCATCGTTGTCGTGTGTTTTTGTTTCTGCTGAGAGCTGTCTGAGATTCAATAACCGTCTTAAAGATCTCTCTTAGTGTTTGCTGTCGATCCATATGCCCTAACCTCAGCAACCGTAATTTCTCACGAACTGCTTTCCGCGCTTGAATCCCTTTCTGCTTCGATGACATCTTGGTGTATACTAATCAGATATATCCGTAGCGTGAGGCTCTATATATTCGCTCTTCTTCTTCTTCCTCTTTCTGTGTGCCTGCTCACCCCTCTCAACAACAGGAAACTCTACGTCTATTTTCCCCTCAATAGCCTAGACCTTTTCAGTTAAGTCGATTACTTTCTTACCGACTTCATTAACTAACTTATTTAACGCATTCACCATTCTCAGAAGAGTCTGGTAATGCGTCTCTGGTTCCCTGCGCATACCTTCAACTTTATGCACAATAGCCAAAATTTTCTCATCCATGTAGAGGCGAATGTTCTGTCTGTGTACACCTACCCTCTCTGGTTGACAGCTAGACATGAGTGTGAATTTGTCCATGATGCAGCGTACACTGATGTACTAACCTCTCTTACCGTGCTATATATGCAGAAACTCTTGAAAGTTTAGCCTGTATCTACCATCACTCAGTTTTCTTGTTTTATCACTAACGAGAAACCCATACTCTGAATGATTCTAGCAATCAGCACATATCTTTACAAAATCATTGAACGACATGTCAGTTCCGACATGTGACTGGTAAACGTGTGTTAAATACAGATTGTCTTGTTTGAAGGCTACAATGAGGTTTGCATTATCCCTAACCAACTGTTCAGGGATTACGACCGAAAAAGAAATATTTTCGAATCTGGTCTTGGTTTTCCAGAGCAACATCGTCAAATATAAAGACAGTGTTTGGCTTTGCTTTTTCAGGTGGAGGGATGTCATCACTTTCACTGAATGTCATGGATGTAACACCATCTGCACCGCGTTATATCCCCTGTAATAGCTGATACTTGGGTAGATACAGTGTTTTTGAGAAGACAAAAACATGTTCAAATTGGACTCCACCTACATGTGTGGTCAGCGTCATAAGGACATTAGTCTTCCCACAATTGGATGGAACTACAATAATTGCTAGTATATTACCAGGAAGGAGAATTCCGTTCTTCTTGTTCTTGTTCTTGTTCTTCTTCTTCTTCAGGTCTTCTTTTGCATCTTGACAGGATCAGTCACTGACAGCAAGGTCCTTGTGATGAGGACGTTTCACCCACCCTACCATGATACTAACTACGCCAGGTACTGACAAGTAGTTGGGATATATAGAAAGATACACTTCAAGGGAGGGTATTAGTATATGTAGCCACTATAGCGCAATCACTTAACCGACTGAGAAATTTGGCGACACAGAAATCAGCACTCTCTCTCTCTCTCTCTCTCTCTCTCTCTCTCTCTCTGATGATGCATTTATGTGAATAACTGCTGTAGAATTGGAAAAATATTAATAAGCGTAATACTTTGACTGTAATGAGAGAGGTATGAAATAAAACACAAACACAGTTTGAAATGATATATACATACATCATTTATTTTTTGAATATCATACATAGGATGTAATATCCCAAGAAAATCATCAGACTCTTACTGTATCTTATTCTTCGCACCTGCACAGTATTTCCCTAACAGAGCTTTTTGATGTGCAGTAAATTCCGCGCTAATCTCCCTCAAGCCAACAGATGCCTCACAGTGCTCAGGTTTTTCACATGCACATTTAATCTGTTTCTCTTTCGGTTCAGCGTTCATGTGCAAACAAAGGTGCTGCTTCAAATCATGAACGTGTACACTACGCACATGTAGGAAATTTACATCATCACTCTATGCAGAGTCTATACTCGGCAACCAACGGTTCAATCTCTCCAATTCAAGACGTAGCCAGCATCCAGGTAGTATAACTTCATAACTGAGGCGTGCCTTAGATAAACACAGTCCGATCTCACACATAGTGCACAGTCATCATACAGTGTTGCAGTGTTGTAATAGATAGTGTAACACCAATAAGGCAAATTTCTGGGAGAGAGTAATACTCTGTAGTCATCTGCTGATTGATATAACGCTCTGAACGACATATTTCGTCCCAGTCGAACTCGGAAATTGGCACTTTAACACCCTTTGATGCATTTTCTGTTCTCGCATGCAAGCCCCAGACATGATGTGCTTCTATACCAACGTTTACACATTTCGTTCCACTGGAACTGAAAAGCATGGGTACACTCCATGCCTTCTTATCCACAGCATCTGCACTCTGTGGCTGCACTAGCACAGGAATGTTGTGTTGGGATCGGTCATATGTTGGTGACCAGTACTGTCCTCCATCTTGCTGTTGTTTAGGACCACCAGCAGTGTTCGAAGTGTTGGGAGCAGATCGCGAGTCCTCGTCACACAACAGCTTCTTGTCCTGTTCCAGCAAGTGGGCTATGTGCGGTACAGGATCCCATGTGGCCGCTACAGGTTCAGACGTACTGGAGGTTGTTGCTGTTGTAGGTCTAGAGGTCGCTCCAGGTCTCGTCAAGATCGTAACCGAGGTTACTGCAGGTCCGGACATAGCAGAGATCGGCATGTTGGTCCTTGACCCTGCAGGCTAGGACGCATCGAGGGCTATTGCTGAACGAAGACGAGGAAGCATTACACATGGACCAAGATGCGAAAACATCAATAATAATAATAATAATAGTAATAATAATAATAATAATAATAATAGTAATGCTAAGCATAGAGAAAGATGTGATGTGGGATACTTGCTTTTCCACTTCTTCCTGTTCTACAGGGCTGTGCTGGATTGTGGACGCTGTAGACGCTTCATGGTTCTTCTTCTTCTGCTGCTGCTGACTGAAGGAGCAAGACTGAAGTCCCAGAGCTGCTGAGCCTGCCCTATACCTCTCCTGTGACGTAACCAGGTACCGCCATCCTACTTGCTGAAGTCTAACACATGACTGGATTAAGGGCTCCCACCATTTTCCCCCACCCCGAACGGCCATCTTGGATAATGTCAGGGGAGCGATGACAGCACCCTCTGGTGGCAATACTGAGTACTAGGTCAATTGGACTTTGGACCTCATTGTGAACACACTGGATGGAAGAACTGCCTCTAATTGTTTAAATAAAGACTTACATCAATCCTCTCCAGCACAGCCTGAGTCCTTTTCCCACAAATTCCTAGGAAGAGGTGGCAGTTGGATGACTTAAGTTAGTGGAGGTAACCCAAGTGACCTTTTTTCCCACCATTTTCTTAGGTTAGTGGAGGTAGCTGAGGTGGATTGCGTTGTCCTGATGGAATTTGAGCTTCCTACCACTTTCTGGGGGTGGGGGGGGGGGTGGGAGGGGGTTAGGTTAGTGTAGGTAGCCCAGTTGACCTATTTTCCCACCAAAATTTGAAGTTCCCACCATGACATCATTGGGACGTTGCCACATCTATTGCCACTGTCTTGGATCCTCCATCTTGAAAAAAACTTGGCAGCAATGGAGAGTTGGGTGGTGCGCTATTTGTCCCACTACATAAGACGTCCATACTTGCCATATTATTGGCTGGAAGGTTCAACGAGCACATTATTTTTAACTATAGAGTTTATTTTTCTCTAGCATGAGCCTCAGAGGAATATTGACTCCCAGCATACTGCGACGCAGCTTTCAGCTGCTAAGAAGTGTGTGTTTGTGAGCTATTGATAATGACTAGTCGTTTGAAACCACTATAGACATTAAACAGTGTATGTGGGCATTGATGGAAGTAAACTTTGTTGTTAAAAATAATGCCCTCATTGCATTAAGAAGTGTTTCCATCGTAACCATTTTTATTTGTAGATTTAGAAGTAATGAAGAAAGAAACTGGAAAAAAGTCTGTCAAATCTTCTGTGAAATGATTTGTTTGGATGTAGGAAATAAAACAGATTGAAGAAACATTTGACGCTCATCATTTGCTGTAAATTATTACGAGCATCATTCAAAGACACATCAAATCGATTTCATTTAAACTATTAGACATATCACTCCGGGAAACATTAACCGACTTTTTCAGTATTTTTTATTTTAAAGTTTTTGTGAAAAAGTGTGATCTTATGGACACCCAATTCAATTTTCTGGCACCTTCTGTTCTCGAAATGTCCTGAATTTAGTACTTCATTCGAAGAAAAGCCACTGTGTTAGTTAAATACAATAACAGTGTAACATTTTGGGCGCAAAATATGCAGGTCTCGATAGGATAAACGTTTTTACATCTCATTTGTATTCCTAGTATCTGCTGTCATCAAAATGTCCCAAATTCAGTAGCTGAATCGAAGGAAGCTGTTTTACAAATCAGTTATCATACCAATGCAATTTTTTTATCCTAAATTACTACGTATTGGAGCTATGAACTTCTTGACACCTCATTTGCCTTTCTAACGTATTCTGTTATCTATAAGTCCTAAATGTAGTACTTGATTCGAAGGTAACCTGGTGGAAGTTGAATATCACACAAACTTAACTTTTTTGTGCCCAAAATGGTTAATCCTTGAAGAAAGGAACTTGTTGATACTTTGTTTCTATTATTATCAGAAGCTATTCTTGAAGTATTTCCACTTTCTCTCAAATCGCTAGTTATGTTTCTTTAATTTCCATGTTTACTTTCAAGCAGGTATATAAACTTCACTTCATGCTTGTTGAACTGCTGCTCCATTGATCTTGATCCCATCAAATCAAGAAGTTTTTCCTAATTACCATGATTACATTAAAACAATTAAACATTTTTTTGCAAATTAATCTTTAATGTCATCAATTTGATATCCCATTTGTCAATCTCCCAATCTTCGTTAGGCTATGAAAATTCTGACAAAAATTTTCCCTCAAATCACTAATTTATTGCTTTCAATTCCTCTGGTTAATTTCACACAAATAAATCCGTTTTTGTGAAACTGTACCTTAAGCTGGTAAATGTAATGCCCTATTTGTCCATTTCCCACACCGTTTCGCCACGAAAATTCGGACAAAAATTCATTGGTAGCATTATATAGTTTATACGGAGTCTTCTTTACACTCCACTCAAACATTTGGCGAAGAAATCTGACAAAGCCAATGTAGCTGCACGGCTAAAGGTACCTAAAACAGAGAAGAACATTTAACCACGCATTTTTCAGTACTGGTCAACGCGTAGTCTCTTGGTGTAATCTACTCATACAACAACTTACTGAAAAGTGATTTTTGTACTGAAAAATGATTTTTGTATTTTAAATGCAGAGGAAATTAAGTCACTTTTTTAAAATAGTCTTCAAAAGTGGGTACGCAATGACGAGCTCTTTAGAGATTTTTCATATTTCATTTTTCCTTCTCTGAGCTGTTCAGCAGCAATTTATCAGTATCTGAACAATCTGTTACCCGCTGTGCTAAGACCATCTGGATGTCCGCAAGCATACAAGAGATAAAAGAACTTAATTACGGGATTATCTCTCCCTCCCTTCGTCCCGGACACGAAGTTTTACCCTTTACCCTACCATCCTGGAACGTTCTCTCTCTCTCTCTCTCTCTCTCTCTCTCTCTCTCTACCGCTCGCGCTGCTAAAATTTTATCTGTACGCGCGCGGTCCTTTTACAGAGGAAGCTTGCATAAGTAACGTAAGGGATTCCTAATATATTCGTTAGAGGGAGTTTACGAGGCTGGATTAGAGCGGTGCGGTGCGATAAGGGCAGCCGTAGCGCACGCGGGGATGAGTGGGCGCCGGGGACATTAAAAGTGTTTTTCTTTCATTTGCGAGCACGCAGAGGCCTCTGGCGGCCTAATCCGGCGGCATTAGCGTGGACCGTCCTTCCCGGAGCCGGCGACTTTTTTGTCGGACCACTCGGAATTAATCTGGGGCGACAGCAAAGGCGTCCCAGCGACCGGTCACCTCAGCTCGCCTCGCCTCTGCCGGAACATCCCGGAGAGAAGGCACGGCCTACCTGCCGAACAGCGAGCCCTACCTGGGAGAAGTTTCGCGAGATGTTTGTGGTCTACTCAAGCAGTCTGAAAGTGCGGTTGTATTGCAGTGGTGAAAACTGAACAAACAGTAAGTACCTTGCGTAAAGTGTAGGCGTTTCTGTTACTTCCTTGAATGGAAAGTTCAGTTTGATATTACACTGAGGTGACAAGAGTCTCGGTATACCTGATAATACCGTGTCGGGCCTCCTTTTGCCCGGCATAGTGTAGCAGCTCGACGTGGCATGGACTCCACAAATTGTTGGAAGTCCCCTACAGAAATATTGAGCCATGTTGCCTCTATAGCCGTCCATAATTGTGAAAGGATTGCCAGGGCAAGGTTTTCGGCACGAACTGACCTCATGATTATGTCCCACAAACGTTCGATGGGATTCAAGTCAGGCGATCTGGTTGCCCAAAACATTCGCTCAAATTGCCCAAAATGTTTTTGAAACCAATTGTGAGCAGTGGTCGTACGGTGACATGGTGCTTTGTCACCCACGAAAATTCCATCGTAGTTTGGGATCATGATGTCCATGTATGGATGAAAATGCTTTCCAAGTTGCCTGACATAACCATTTCCAGTCAATGACCGATTCAGTTGAACCAAAGGACTGAGTTCATTCCACGCATAAACAGGGTGGTCCACTGGTAGTGACCGGGCCAAATATCTCACGAAATAAGTATCAAACGAAAAACTACAAAGAACGAAACTCGTCTAGCTTGAAGGGGGAAACCAGGTGGCGCCATGGTTGGTCCGCTGGATGGCACTGCCATCGGTCAAACGGACATGAACTGCGTTTTTTAAAATAGGAACCCCCATTTTTTATTACATATTCGTGTAGCACGTAAAAAAATTTGAATGTTTTAGTTGGACCATTTGTTCGCTTTGTGATAGGTGGCGCTGTAATAGTCACAAACGTGTAAGTACATGGTATCACGTAACATTCCGCCATTGCGGACGGTATTTGCTTCGTGATACATTACCGGTGTTAAAATGGACCGTTTACCAATTGCGGGAGAGGTCGATATCGTGTTGATGTATGACTATTGTGATCAAAATGGCCAACGGACGTGTGCTATGTATGCTGCTCGGTATCCTGGACGACATCATCCAAGAGTCCGGACCGTTCGCCGGATAGTTACGTTATTTAAGGAAACAGGAAGTGTTCAGCCACATGTGAAACGTCAGCCACGACCTGTAACAAACGATGATACCCAAGTAGGTGTTTTAGCTGCTGTCGCGGCTAATCCGTACATCAGTAGCAGACATATTGCGCGAGAACCGGGAATCTCAAAAACGTCGGTGTTGAGAATGCTACATCAACATCGATTGCACCCGTACCATATATATATACACCAGGAATTGCATGGCGACGACTTTGAACGTCGTGTACAGTTCTGCCACTGGCACAAGTGAAAGTACGGGACGATGACAGATTTTTTGCACGCGTTCTATTTAGCGACGAAGCGTCATTCACCAACAGCGGTAACGTAAACCGGCATAATATGCACTAATGGGAAACGGAAAATCCACGATGGCAGCGACAAGTGGAACATCAGCGACGTTGGCGGGTTAATGTGTGGCGAGGCGTTATGGGAGGAAGGATAATTGTCCCCCATTTTATCGATGGCTATCTAAATGGTGCAATGTATGCTGATTTCCTACGTAATGTTCTACCGATGTTACTACAAGATGTTTCACTACATGACAGAAGGGCGATGTACTTCCAACATGATGGATGTCTGGCACATCGCTCGCGTACGATTGAAGCGGTATTGAATAGCATATTTCATGACAGGTGGATTGGTCATCGTAGCACCATACCATGGTCCACACGTTCACCGGATCTGACGTCCCCGGATTTCTTTCTGTGGGGAAAGTTGAAGGATATTTGCATTCATGATCCACAGACAACGCCTGACAACATCCCTCAGCGCATTGTCAATGCATGTGCGAACATTACCGAAGCCGAACTACTCGCTGTTGAGAGAAATGTCGTTACACGTATTGCCAAATGCATTGAGGTTGACGGACATCATTTTGAGCATTTATTGCGTTAATGTGGTATTTACAGGTAATCACGCTGTAACAGCATGCATTCTCAGAATGGTAAGTTCACAAAGGTACATGTATCACATTGGAACAACCGAAATAAAATGTTCAAACGTACCTACATTCTGTATTTTAATTTAAAAAACCTACCTGTTACCAACTGTTCGTCTAAAATTGTAAGCCACATGTTTGTGACTATTACAGGGTCATCTATCACAAAGCGAAAAAAGTGGTCCAACTAAACTTTCATATTTCTTTACGTACTACACGAATATGCAATAAAAATGGGGGTACCTATTTTTAAGAAACGCAGTTGATATCCGTCTGGCCTATGGCAGCGCAATCTAGCGGGCCAACCATAGGGCCATCTGGTTTCGTTCTTTGTAGCTTTTTCGTTTGACGCTTATTTCGTGAGATATTTGGTCCTGTCACGATCAATGGACCTCCCTGTATAGCCCAATACATTACGGAGCCATCACCAGCTTGCACAGTGTCTTGTTGACAAAAACGGGTCCATGAATATGTGGGGCCTACCTCACAATCGATCCTTACGGTGAGCTCTTAACAAGTGAAATAGGGACTCATCTCACCAGGGCACCCTTTTCCAGTCCTCTAGGGTCCAACCGATATGAGCAGGGGCGCTGCAGGTGATGTGTGTCAGAAGAGGCACTGGGGTCGGTCGTCTGCTGCCATACCTCAATTATGCCTAACGGATACCCCCTACATTGATTTCTGACGTTATTTCACGATGTGTTACTTTTCTGTGAGCACTGATCTCTACGTAAAGGACGCTGCTCTGGATCGTTAAGTGAAAGCCGTCGGCTACTTTGTTGTCCATGCCGGAAGGTAACGCGTGAAATTTGGTATTCGCGGCATATTTTTGACAGAAATTATCTCGAAATATTGAATTTCCTAAGCTTTTCCGAAATGGAATGTGCCATGCGTCCAGATCCAATTACCATTCCCCGTTCAGTGTCTGTTAGTTCCTGTCTTGCTGCCATAATCACGTCGGAAACTTTTTCACATGAATCATCTGAATGCAAATGACACATCCGCCAGTGGAATGCTCTTTTACGCCTAGTGTACGCGATACTATCTCTATGTGAATATGCACATATCCCTATCCCATGACTTCTGTCCCCTCAGTGTAGATCGTAATGCCTTTGGGCCGGTCGCGTGGGTCACCTTCATTGCATGTGCACGACATGAGATCTCCATTTGATCTAAGCTGGAAAATAGGGGGACGATGCCTGACGCTCTTTTTATGCTAGATTTTCTTGTTATTGTTCTTCTTCTTCTTCTGTTTTCTTCTTCTGCGTCTCTTGCTCGGATATCTGGAAATAGGCGATGTATATGGACAAAAGGCCTTTGCTTTTCATCCAGATTTATTTCTTTGATTATTCACCATCTCTTTCGAACAACAAGCAAAATTTCTTGAAGCTAGACACTGTATATGGAGCACGCGACCTAATATTCCAAAATGCCTTAAAACTGTCTTGATCGGAGATATTAATAACAAGGTCAACTAATTTCAAGTGATACGCTCAACCCAGTGTTTTAATGTTGCGGTCATTACTTTGATATGTTACACAGTTACATTTCTGATGGTTCTGGTGATGGTTCTTGGCAGATGAAACCGGTCAGTCTTGTTATTACTTTCTGTGAGAGTTTCAATGAAACATTTTTTAAAAGTAAAGCGCTACAAGAATTCACTGGGTGTACATAAAGTTCCTTTACACAGGAACTGCCGAACTGTTGAACTCTGCCCTATTCGTCAGCTGTTGGCCTGTTTACACTGTGTTGGCGCTGCTTGCTTATAGATCGTACGTGACCGCGTCGCATTTTTACCAGGAATTCGTAATCAACCAGCTTGAAAACAGCGATTTCTTAATGTTCTCTACCTCATATTGATCTGGCGGATGCGCCAAGCACTGCACGTCTCCATCTAGGTTTCCACGCTCTACATGTTAAAATTTTTACCAAGATGACTTATTATTTGTTTTGTTGGATATTCCTTTATGATTCGGTCATTACATAGAAAGGAAGGAAAGTCGTTATTGCCTGGGAGACCGAAAGGATGTCCCTCCCCGCGTTCAGTGATCCTGTTCCTGGTGCTGTTTGAGAGTTGTCCCTCAAGTGTAAGTGTTGAGTTTAGGTGACAGTAATGGATGCGAGTACAATTTGGAGACGTGTTTTGTATACCGCGATGAGATAATGGAAAGGGTAAAAACTCGAGGGCTGCGCACAACCTATTTCTTTGGAATTGACCCTCGGGCTTTTGACCCCTGCATCCATTGGAAACGTTCGAAGAACAAGGTCCTGTGCCAGTGGTGGTACCTCACTACGGAACCCCAAGTAGGGGTTGTCGCTGCCTGATGCAGCAACGAATGACAGACATCGGCGTATTCACGCCCTTAAGAAGTTCACTACGCCTTCGTTGCCGGCAGAGTACTTAAATCAGTGAGTAGTGCCTTTCAGCCCACCCTGCGATCATCGCTTAGGACAGTGGTTTACAACCTGTGGGTAGTTACACTTTCAGGGGTAAAATGAATTTTCTGAGGGGTCAAAACTAAGCGTTTCGGTTGGTTGGTTGGTTGGTTGGGGGAAGAGACCAAACAGCGAGGTCATCGGTCTCATCGGGTTAGGGAAGGACGGGGAAGGAAGTCGGCCGTGCCCTTTCAGAGGAACCATCCCGGCATTTGCCTAGAGCGATTTAGGGAAATCACGGAAAACCTAAATCAGGATGGCCGGACGTGGGATTGAACCGTCGTCCTCCCGAATGCGAATCCAGTGTGCTAACCACTGCGCCACCTCGCTCGGTAAGCGTTTCGTTTCTGTTTCAATCACGAAACTAATTTATTTTGAAAAGATCATTACTATTATTACAATTATGTAAGACATTAATACTGATTACGTAAGTTATCAGTAATTGATTTTTCTCTGTTAGAAGGAGTAATGCGGTGGATGTTGCAGGTTCTTCACTTAGTGCACCCACAACTTATGTTTTGCACGGATGATGAAGCTGAGACATATATGTAACGGATGCTAGATATCTCAAGAAAATTTCTTCTCTAAGTAGTAGACAGTAACTGCCGCAATCCAGAAACTGCTTCATCACTCGATTCGAGACAGATAAATCAATTAATTGACAGCACGTCATAGCAGTAACTTCATAAGGGCTGCTATAGTGCTGTACATAGTCTAGTATTACTATTAGAATGGTTAGACATAAAGCATTAAAAGCTTGAAGTCGTCCAATGTCTGTCAGTTCAGAAGTAATGAGTGCAGTAGTCAACTGTTTTGCTAACAGTAAGCGTAGTGCACACATCTGAACCTATTTGATTTTAGGTGGGGTTGCTGTGTGTAGGTCAACAAGTGCCTCAATGGAGAGGAGTAATGCAGGGGAAGTATGTTTAGTAACAAGGGTTTACCCACACTGTGAAACGTCTTTCATTGTACTGTTTAGCTACGTGCTTAAGTTGGTGATAACGTGAGGGAGGGTGTGGCCGAGCAGTTCTAGGTGCTTCAGTCTGGAACCGCGCGACCGCTACGGTCGCAGGTTCGAATCCTGCCTCGGGCATGGATGTGTGTGATGTCCTTAGGTTAGCTAGGTTCAAGCAATTCTAAGTTCTAGTGGACAGATGACCTCAGATGTTAAATCCAATAGTGCTCAGAGCCATTTCAACGTGAGGGAGGGTAGGGCAACAGATGGTAGTGGGTGGGGGGGGGGGGGCAGAGGGCGGAAATTCTAACTAATGTATGATTACATTTATTGGTAATGGTCTAAGAATGGTTCCGAACCACTGGCTTAGGACGAAGCGCCGTTTTACTTCAGCCCCAGCAGCACGAGTTGTAATAGAAGTCAGAACAGCATAGCTCACACTATAGTCATAGTACTGTGAAATGAGACCAACATTTTATATTGTATCATGTCATAAATTATAGTGTTCCGTGACAGTAACAAATACATAAGTGACATTTCTGTGGACATGTATTTTACAATGTTGCAGCTTTAATAAAGTGATATGCACTGAAGGGACAAAGAAAGTGGTACACCTATGTAATCTAGGGGCTCCGCGAGCCGCAGAAGTGCCGCAGCACGGCGTAGCATACACTCGACTAATGTCTGAAGTGGTGCTGGAGGGAATAGACACCATGAATCCTGCAGGGCTGTCCATAATTTCGTAAGAGTACGAGGGGGTGGAGACTTCTTCTGAACAGCACGTTGTAAGGCATCCCTAATATGATCAACAACGTCCATGTCTGGAGAGTCTGGTGGCCATCGAAAGTATTTAAACTCAAAAGAGAGTCCCTGGAGCCACTGTGTAGCAATTATGGGTGTGTGGGGAATCACACTGTACAGTGTACTGCTGGAATTTCCCAAGTCCGTCGGAATGCACAATGGACATGAATGGATCCAGGAAATCAGACAGGATGCTTACGTACGTGGCACCTGTAGGAGTCTATCTAGACGTATCAGGTGTCCGATATCACTCCAGCTGCTCACCTACCACACCATTACAGAGCCTCCACTAGCTTGAACAGTCCCCTGCTGACATGCAGGGTCCATGAATTCATCAGATTGTCTCCATACCCGTACACGTCCATTTGAAACGAGACTCGTCCGACCAGGTAGAATGTTTATCGTCATCAACAGTTCAATGTTGATGTAGACGGGCCCAGGCGAGGCGTAAAGCTTTGCGTCGCGCAGTCATTAAGGATACACGAATGGGGCTTCGGCTCCGAAAGCACGTACCGATGATGTTTTGTTGAATGGTTCGCACGCTGGCACTTGTTGGTGACCCAGCATTGAAATCTGTAACAATTTGCGGAAGGGTTGCACTTCTGTCACGTTGAACGATTCTCTTCAGTCGTCGTTGGTCCCGTTCCTGCAGGATCTTTTTCCAGCCGCAGCGATGTCGATCTGATGTTTTAGCGGATTCCTGATATTCACAGTACACTCGTGAAATGTTCCTACGGGAAAATCCCCTCTTCATCGCTACCTCGGAGATGCTGTGTCCCATCGCTCCTGCGCAGACTATATCTCCATGTTCAGATTCACTTAAATCTCGATAATTTGCCATTGTAGCAGCAGTAACCGATGTAACAACTGCCTCAGACGCTTGCTGTATTTTATAGATGTTGCCGACCGCAGCGCCGTATTCTGCCTGTTTAAAAATGTCTTTATTTGCATGCCTACACCAATTTCCTTGCGGCGTCAGTATAATATTTCATGTGTGTTATATTATCTCCTCGACCTCCTCCAGAAGTAAATTTAGGCTTGCTAGGACCCACTACAATACCGACACGAATGTCTCAGGTGTTTTTCCGTTCGGTTCTACAGATCCATGGACGGACCGCCATCAACAGTGTCACGTGGCCCGACTCTATGATCCATTAAGGAGAGATTTAGAATTAATTCCACGAATCTGGCACCAATTCCGGTGATCAGGAATTTTACGTCACCGCTTCTCTTCAACTTGCTGGTCAAATAGTGGCGGTGAATATTTAGTCCACCAGCAGGGCACGAACCGACTGCCTCCGAGTCGAATGTCTCCAAAAAGGCATAAGTTAACTATCTCGGTTGCAGTTTCAGTTTAGTGCTAATTCAGAAAAGATGTCAAATCAATAAACCTTCACCTACGCCGATCTTTTCCTGCACTGACAACTTAGATGAAAACCTTTTGAACTGAGGAACCGTTGGTTTCAGACGATGGGGAGTCACAGTTTCTACAGTAAAAGGTAATTTCCGGACTGTGTCTATATACCAACAGCAAACAAAATTACAGCTTCTCTCTAGAATGTTCATTTTCTCCCGTACTACTGATTACAACCAGACTATGCACATACTGGTAGTTTGCCCTAATTTACAGAAGCTCACCTGTTGTGTGCGCTTCCTCTCCTCGTTGCTCGCTGGAGGCTATGAGGCTGTGGCATTTATTTTTTATGATCTGGCGCAGGAACTCTTTTTTGCTAGACACACAGCAGTAGAGAGCAAGATTTCATATCCGGACGGCGAGCTAAACATGGCAGTGTGTTTACCTGTCCACAGCATCCCTCGTATTCCCCAGAGAGGGGTACACATTACCGTGAGTTCAGAGGTGAAGTTACTGGATGATATGTGTGTTTGCTGTAGAAAAGTGTAGAAATTAAAATTAAATATGTGCCAACGGCGAGCATTCGTGGCTCAGTTCTCGTCTTGCACATATTTCACAGCAAATTCCTCTAGATAAGTACAACAAAAACTATGGGTTTGTTGTAGAGAAGTGGGGAAATTAGAACTAAAGATGCATCAGGAGCGAGCACATAATTTGACCACTTTGGACATTTATGGACAGACTGATTCTGAGCTCGGCATCAACCCAAATTATTATTTTCCGGTGTTGCCACAGTGCATGATTCACTATCACACGACACTGTGCTCCAAACGTACGCCATGAGAAATTACTTCCTCAAATTAAGGCCTATGTTTGATACGAGAAGAGTTGTTTTGGCCATGAATCCCCTTTTTGTGTGCGACAGTCAGCTTTTCGTGTTCGTCCGTCTTCTGTTATTTTGCTTCCAAGGTAGCGGTATTCTTTCACTTCGACTACTTCATGGTTCCCATTTTTGCTACTCCTCGTTACTTTCCTCTATCTTCTGTTCACTATCAGTTGATTTTCTGTTATCATCGCATATTCATTCTCCTCAACAAGTGCTGTAATACTTTTTTCACTTTCGCTGTAACTAGCAGCGAATCTTATCGTCGATATACTACTGAATCTTTATTTTATTTTCGCCATTGCTTCCTCTATCGGTAGGGGCGAAAGCTTTCATCCCTGTCTACATTCTTTTAATCAGAGCACTTCGTTCTTGGTCCTCCTTCTTATTGTTTCCTCTTGGTTCCTGTACGTATTGTATATTACTTCCCCTTTTCTAGAGCCTACTCCTATTTGCCCTGATTTTCGAGTATCTGTAGAACGCTTAGGCCGACAAATCCTAGAAAGTGGTCTTGACAATTCTTAAGTCTTGTTAAAATATCATTCACAACGTTGGCACTACCTCCCTGGTGGCTTTACCTTTCCTAAAGCCATACTGATTGTCATCTAAGCGATCCTCAATTTTCTTTTACAATCTTCTGTATATTATTGTTGTCAACAACATGGATGCATTAAATGTTAAGCTGATTCTGTCATAGTTCTCTCACTTCAGACGTTAACCGGGCATGTAGTGTTCCTACTCCGTGCTGCAAGCCCAAGAAGAATTGCTTCACGAAAGGGGGAGTCTTAATTTTGTCCCTCGTTACCACAGACAATGAAGTGAGCCGAACTGTATCATATTACCTCGTCGTGAGCATTGTTGATACGCTTATAGTTAGCAAACTAGACAAAGTTTCACTTCCCGTATCCCACATCATGGACGTATAAATGGTTCACTGCATCTGCAAGGGCCGTATTGGATCCTGATTTGTTAAGCCCTACACTTTTTGATCTGAGAAAAGGAAAAACGCAACTGATACGTCAATACCATGGATGACGAAGCTATTCACTTTCGACTTGCAAAGACGTTACACTGTAGCGACATCTTGGGAAGTTTATTACGGAAAGTGTCGGATTCCATGATTTACACAAGCTGAAGCCGCTATCTCCATAAATTAAATTCGCTACCAAGCGAATTTCGGTAGCCTCATTCTTAGATAAATCGGACGCTAAAATTTCGACTTTCTGATACAAAATAGAGTGATCAGAATCGATACAGTACTCCGCCACATCGAATTTATTGGCCTGTAAGAACCACAGTGCAGCTCACAGTGCCACATCGACATGCCAGCGTGGATCTGCCACGCAGCCGACGATCGCCATTTTCTCATCTCATGCAGGTGACTACACTGGGATTTGGCATATGGAAAGGAATGAGGCTGCTGACCCCAATAACTAAATACAAAATAAAATAAACCCTACTCTCCACCAGAAAATCTTCCTCCAAGCATCGGCAGGTGACTGACAGAAATGTACACGACAAAAATATTGAATAAAACAATAGTAAGTAAGGGAAAGATAAAATTATGAAGAGGATGCGGAAAGAACGTATCCCTTTCAACTTATTTGCACTTATTATCTTCAGGATCATGTGAATAACATTTTTTTAGAAACTCTGATTGTACGGCTCCATTCTCATAGATTCTACACACTACGTTTGGTTGAAAAATTCGTATTACCGTCTTCAGCTGCTGGTAAAATTTTTTATTTGCACAACCACTTTCAGTCGTCTGGCCATCATCAGGTTCATACAAGTGTTTACAGCATCATGTCATGCGAAATATAAAATCGTTATTATCAGATGATAAAACTGTGAATGATGCACTGTTATCATATCGTAATATAAATTACATAGTCAGTCTAAAGAAACATTGCTATGCTGTGTACAGTTGCAACACGGGTGAGTACACTACCTAGCACAATTTTTATAGACTGACGATGTAATTTGTGCTGTGGCATGAAAACTGTGTATAATTAATGGTTGTATCATCTGAAGATAATGATTTTGTGTTCCACCTACCATGATGCTGTAAATACTTTTATGAACCTGATGATGGCCAGACGACTGAAACTGTTTGGGTAAGTAGAGAATTTTACCTGCAGCTCAAGGACGTAATAGGAGATTTTTTAAATATATAAGATTTCTGTTCTTTTGAACTCTAACTCTAATACAGCATCCACTACGTGTTTCATATTGACTCCCATTTCTTCTTCCATGTGTGAGGCAATTCACCCTACCCACAGGTGGCTTCAATGTACTCTTTCCACCTGTGCGCTTTCTCGTCTGAGTTCAGCAGTGGCATTCCCACTTCATTATTAATGTTGCCGCCCTTGATTTTAATTCAGCCGAAGGTAGTCTTGAGTTTTCTGTATGCTGAATCAGTCTTCCCAACGCCCAATTCATTTTCACTTTCTTCACTCAACCATTTCACCTTAGCTCCTCCACAGTTCCTCTTTATTTCATTCCTTAATGACTTTTATTGCCGTATTCCTGTCTTTCCCTGAAAAATAATGTACTTTCTCCTCTCATCGAGTTGTTGAAGTATTTCTTCTTTTACCAAAGGTTTCTTCGCAATTACATTCGGTGTACCGATGTTTGTCTATCTGACTTCGGTGATTGCCCTTTTTCGAGACATCCAATCCTCTTCAATTGTTGTGCCCATCTTGGGGCATTCCAAACGAATGTAATCATTACTCAGAATATCAGTATCCCACTTCTTCAAACACTGATTCTTTCGAACGATTCTCTTAAACTTCAGCCTACTCTTCATCATGATTAAATTGTGATCCGAGTCTATATCTGTTCCTGGGTATGCCTTTACAATCCAATATCTAGTCGAAGAATCTTAGTCTGACCATGATGTAATGCAGCTGTAACCTGTCCATTTCTCCGGGCGTTTTCCGAGGAACACTTTTGTAATTTTTAAACTGGGTATTAACTGCAACTAGCAACAATTTATTTCAGTGTCAGTCTTTCTTTTCTCTCATTCCAACTATCAAGCCCGTATTGTCCCGTAACTCCGCCCTCTATTCTTTCCCCTAGTACTGGATTGCAGTCCTCCTTGATTATTTATCATTTCCCTTTATATACTGAATTATCTCTATAGTATCCTACTCCCGTTAAACAATTTTTGCCTTCTGTTGGTATTTCTCTATATTCTTCTGACAAGAAAACCTCATCTTTCCGTTTGACTTTGCTGAAATCCACTATATCTAGACGAGTCTTTGCCCTTCCCTTTCCAAATTTTCAAGCTTTGCTATGATGTTCAACATCAGTCATTCCACTTTCCAAGTCATAGAATGTTATCCTTTTGCTGGTTTTTCAGTCTTTCTCTAATGGTCACCTCCACCTTGGCCGTCACCTTCTGGAGAGCTGAAAGGTGGATTAATCCGGAATCTTTTTCACATGGAGAGACCATCATGACGTTTTTTTTTTCAGTTCGAGGTTACATGCCTTGTGGATACACATTATGGGTAGGAACTGTCGATAAAATTCTTTAGGGTAGGCAAAACAGCTTGATTAAGGCCATTTGCACAGTGGTCGAAACGTCGGAGAGTTTTATTTATTGTCAATGTGCTCACATACCATGAAGAATTCTACTGGCGTATTATGTGCCATTAATTCAATGGTTTGCATTGCGTTGCAGACGGTCCTCTTGGTCTTGATTAACGCTGATTCTTCCCCCACTTAGGAGCAGTTTCCTGCGCCTTGTTTGACAGGGCTGTACCCTGAGGGAGGTGGCGCAGTGGTTAGCACACTGTACTCGCATTCAGGAGGACGACCGTTCAAGCCCGCATATACCCCCCTCCCCCCCCCCCCCCCCACAACTTTAAGTCTTCAGTGATTTTTTTAAATAGTTCCGGGAGATTGCCGGGATGGTTCATTTAAAAGGACACTGCTGAATTCCTTACCGATCCTTGACATCCTTTGAGCTTGTGCTCCGTCTACTATGACCTCGGCGTCGACGGACCTGAATCTTTCTTATTTCTTCGTTGACGAGGCCTTTGGTAGAACGACGGTGACTCCCTGTATGGAAAGTCTTCGACCGTGATTGCTAATGATTTTTATTCGAAAATTAATAGTGACTGGAATCGAACCGGAGACTCGGAACGTTTGAAAACTGGCCAGTGACACAACCCTCAGAGAACACAGCAATGTGCATAACCGTATGTCTCTTGTGGTTACGCGACGCCAGCGACTTAAGATCTCGTCGGCAGGTCAGATAGAAGGCTGATTAAGTTATGCATTCCGGAAAACGGGTACTCCTTGGAACACCTCACTTGAATGAATATTCCGCCACCAGAGTATCCATCAGAACACAGCGAATTATTTACACCACGTTGCGTCATCCACTAAGACTACGTAAGTTTCTTGCTCCGTAAATTAAACTAATACAAATGGAATATAAATTGGTTTATATTGTTGGTTTAAATGCGTCAACTATATCACTGAAAAAGTGATGTTCTGTTTGAAAAATTTTAACTCGATACTGTAACTCTCTCACAAATGACTAAATGAACTATTTTCGTAACTCCGCAGAAAGAGTTCCGTTTCGCAATTTATGTGTTTACGTAAATATTCTTTCACATATTATTTTATTACTTACAGGCCAAAAGACTTTATCTAAAACACCCAGTATGTAGTCGGTACAAAGCTGCCACATTGTCAGGAGGTAGAGAAGTGTTCTCAAATACACTCCTGGAAATGGAAAAAAGAACACATTGACACCGGTGTGTCAGACCCACCATACTTGCTCCAGACACTGCGAGAGGGCTGTACAAGCAATGATCACACTCACGGCACAGCGGACACACCAGGAACCGCGGTGTTGGCCGTCGAATGGCGCTAGCTGCGCAGCATTTATGCACCGCCGCCGTCAGTGTCAGCCAGTTTGCTGTGGCATACGGAGCTCCATCGCAGTCTTTAACACTGGTAGCATGCCGCGACAGCGTGGACGTGAACCGTATGTGCAGTTGACGGACTTTGAGCGAGGGCGTATAGTGGGCATGCGGGAGGCCGGGTGGACGTACCGCCGAATTGCTCAACACGTGGGGCGTGAGGTCTCCACAGTACATCGATGTTGTCGCCAGTGGTCGGCGGAAGGTGCACGTGCCCGTCGACCTGGGACCGGACCGCAGCGACGTACGGATGCACGCCAAGACCGTAGGATCCTACGCAGTGCCGTAGGGGACCGCACCGCCACTTCCCAGCAAATTAGGGACACTGTTGCTCCTGGGGTATCGGCGAGGACCATTCGCAACCGTTTCCATGAAGCTGGGCTACGGTCCCGCACACCGTTAGGCCGTCTTCCGCTCACGCCCCAACATCGTGCAGCCCGCCTCCAGTGGTGTCGCGACAGGCGTGAATGGAGGGACGAATGGAGACGTGTCGTCTTCAGCGATGAGAGTCGCTTCTGCCTTGGTGCCAATGATGGTCGTATGCGTGTTTGGCGCCGTGCAGGTAAGCGCCACGATCAGGACTGCATACGACCGAGGCACACAGGGCCAACACCCGGCATCATGGTGTGGGGAGCGATCTCCTACACTGGCCGTACACCACTGGTGATCGTCGAGGGGACACTGAATAGTGCACGGTACATCCAAACCGTCATCGAACCCATCGTTCTACCATTCCTAGACCGGCAAGGGAACTTGCTGTTCCAACAGGACAATGCACGTCCGCATGTATCCCGTGCCACCCAACGTGCTCTAGAAGGTGTAAGTCAACTACCCTGGCCAGCAAGATCTCCGGATCTGTCCCCCATTGAGCATGTTTGGGACTGGATGAAGCGTCGTCTCACGCGGTCTGCACGTCCAGCACGAACGCTGGTCCAACTGAGGCGCCAGGTGGAAATGGCATGGCAAGCCGTTCCACAGGACTACATCCAGCATCTCTACGATCGTCTCCATGGGAGAACAGCAGCTTGCATCGCTGCGAAATGTGGATATACACTGTACTAGTGCCGACATTGTGCATGCTCTGTTGCCTGTGTCTATGTGCCTGTGGTTCTGTCAGTGTGATCATGTGATGTATCTGACCCCAGGAATGTGTCAATAAAGTTTCCCCTTCCTGGGACAATGAATTCACGGTGTTCTTATTTCAATTTCCAGGAGTGTACCTTAACTACAACCAACATTGTTCCGCAGTTCATCTCAAACTTCACATTGCCTACCTAAACTACATTAAAAGGAAACGAAGACAAAAAACTGTGAAGGTAATAGGAATTGTGATATGTAGTTCAACATGCATACGGCGAGTAGGAACTTCAACTTTGGTCGAAACCAGTGATAACATTAAACTTCAAGTGCAGATGAGACAGAAAAATAAACAGTAAATGTTAAGTATATATTTTTCTTAAAGTTTTTGAATGTAATGAGCACAGTTCACTATATCTATGTAGTAACATTTGCTTTCTGTTCTGTTCAACTTAAAAGTGTAATGGGAAATACAACAATGATGGCGAAACATTGCCAAAGCGTTTATGATTAAAAAATGAAATTGTATTTTATTCAAGGCAAAACCATTCAGAACATATTAGTTATTTAAGCAAATTAATAAAAATCATCTCAAGGGCGAAGACGGAGAAAAATAGCTCGAGCTGTTGACGGAGGTAGGCTGTGATGAGTTTAACTAGAAACTTCACGCAGCAATGACGGAAAATTTGAAATCGGATGGCTGTCCACGTATTTGCGGCTTTGTCTTCCAAAAAGCGAGTCCTGTGCCTTAATCACCGTCACCTCACACGGTCAGGCAGCGCGTATCCACGCAGAAGTATGTAAGCAAGTAACAAAGAGAGCTAAAGAGCTGTAACCGATTGATGGTTGCAGGTACTGTCACGAATTATTAAAAAAGAATGGAAAACTGGTAGAACACGATCTCAGGAAAGATCAGTTGACTTTCAGAGAAATGTAGAAAGCCGCGAAGCAAAATGGTGAACCCACGACTTATCCCAGGAGATAGGTCAAGGAAAGCCAGACCCACTTCGCAGATTCAGAGAAAGCTTTTGACAATTTTGACTGGAGCACTCTTTGAAATTCTGAAGGCAGCAGGGGTAAAATACAGGGGTTAAAGGTTATTTACAACTTGTAAATAAACCAGACTGCAATTATAAGAGTCATATAATCTGAAAAAGAAGCATTGGTTGAGAAGATGGTGAGACAGCGTTGTAGCCTATCCTCAAGGTTATTCAGTCTGTACAAGAAGTAAAGGAAAACGAATTACAGTTCAAGGAGTAGAAATAAAAATTTTGAGGTTTGCCAATGACGTTATAATTCTGTCAGAGATTCCAAAGAACTTGGAAGAACTGTTGAACCGAGTGGCTAGTGTCTTGAATATGCGTTATAAGATAAACAGTAGCAAAAGGAACAGGGCCAACGAAATGTAGTCGAGTAAATCAGCTGATGCTCAAGGAATTAGATTAGAAAATGAGACACTAAAAGTAGTAGATGAGTAGTGATTTTTGAGCAGCAAAATAAGTGCTGGTGGCCGCAATATAGAGGACATAAAACCCATAGTGAATATATCGAGAAGAGCATTTCTGGAAAAGAGAAAAATGGAAAATCGAATATAAATTTAAGTATTTGAGTTTACGAGAATTGCAGATCTCGGCGGCAGTTCGGCACTGAACTAAATTCAATGGCGACAAGTGCAAATTTCTTCAATGCAGGAACTCGAATACCCGCTTTACACGAACAGTCGACTTACCCACCTCAGTTAGTTGGATATACTTCTCTTCTAATCTAAATTCTCAATTTGTCTTTCCTTAACGTTTTTCAGAGTAGCCTTGTACATACGTAAGACATGGACGATAAACATTACAGACAAAATGGTGCTGCAGAAGATTGCTTGAGTAACTAATGAAGGAGTACTGATGAGAAGAACACAGCAAGAACCATAAACTTATTTCCCAAAAACTTTGCTACGGAAAAGAGGCCAAAATAAGAGAACACATGTCTCGGTTTATCCATAGACACTCGATCGTTTCTGCGAAAATGACCGTCAACGTTTTCGATGAAGTTTACATATCTTTTAGTGCGCCGTGGGCTCAACGCAATATAGCATACTAGCTATTATCGCGTGGGTTATAAGGGCATTAAGTTAATTGTAAAATTACAGCTTGGTTTCAAAATAAATGTCTTACATTTATTATGTAAATAATGTGTGTATGGTATTTTGAGGGGTTTCAATCTTTTTAAATTCTCATATTTTTATATTTCATTCTTATATCAATTCTTCATTTTTATATTTTATTCTTATGTTTACTCTTCCGGAAGATTTGGTTCATTTCATTGACCGATCTTAGAAACATGTGAAACATAGAAATTCCGAACACCACGAGCAAGGTGCGAAGACAGGCTTGATACAGTGACATTACTTTGTAAGAATCTCACTCAGAAAGGAAATGTCGTTAGCACTGGTGAAGATTCCACGCGTTGCTATAATGTCGCTGCAAATCACGCATAACGGATCACTTTTCTGAAAACTGGCGTTTGCTGTTTATGAATCCAGATACACTACAGAAATTTCACCGAAAACAATTTCAAATAATTTTTTATTCTTTTACTATTTTTTAAATTCATTTAACAGAAATGTAATTAGTAGACGAATAAGGATAATGTTACTTCAGTATCCATTGCAAAACATTTGTGTAATAATCTTCTACGGTCATGGATAGATAAGTGAAAAACATAAATCAAAATAATAATAATATTCGGGTTTGTAACACGCGTGCAAAAGTGTGAATCCACGACGTTAGCCACTGTGCCACTGCCTCGTTTGGACTGTTTGCTCACTAAAAGTCACGTGAATCACCCATGCACTTTTGACCGTCGTTTTCTCAGACATGGTCGAATATATAAATATATATGCGGATAGGCCGAGACATATATTCGTTTATTTTGACCCCTGTGACACTGAGCGACTTTTCTGGGGAATCGAGTTATGGCACTTGCTGTGTTCTTCTCGTGAATCCAAGTGAAGAAAAGAGAAAGTTGACAAAAAGAAAGGGTTGTTTGACTGACTCTGAGCCACGAAGACATCATCCATTCGGTTGGTTGGTTGGTTTGTGGGAGTTGAAAGGACCAGACTACAAAGGCCATCGGTCTCCATCCATTTGGTAACGGAAGGCAAGGGAGAGGGTAAGCAGGTTCAAATGGAGAATGTTACATTAGTTATTCAGAGATGGAATTTTCTCATTTTGAGTACTTAAGGAGCAATCTGTTTTACTTGCTAAAAATAATTTCAGCAGCCGAGATCGCGTCAAATATTTCTTTATTTGAGACAACCTGTTTCGACAGTTTTTGCTGTCTTCTTCAAGAATTAAAAGTCTTTTTGTTATGAAACGTGTTCATCTTAGTCGAACCCCATGCCAAGTTGTCAAAAAATGGTTCAAATTGTTCTGAGCACTATGGGACTTAACATCTTACGTCATCAGTCCCCTAGAACTTAGAACTACTTAAACCTAACTAGCCTAAGGACATCACACACATCCATGCCCGAGGCAGGATTCGAACCAGCGACCGTAGCAGTCCCGCGGTTCCGGACTGCAGTGCCTAGAACCGCACGTCCACCACGGCCGGCTGGCAGGTAAGAGGACAGAGACCCGGAGCCAGGTGAATCAGGCTGGAGGGCCGCCTGTAGCGAGGGCATCGGTACAAGGGCAGAGAAGAAGCTTTAGAAAACTGCGTTTCGAAATTCCAATCTGAGACGAACAAAAGCAAGTGACGCATTTTCGTCCAGCGAGTGCAACACACGGAAAGATAAATGTACTTTAAGCATCTAGAACGGGCACAAAATGTCCGATTGGCGGAAACTCACTAGAAAGGAGAAAACTACTGAAGTTTCGATGCACTTTGATAGAAGGGACATTGCGATTGGTAGAGGGTGTTTCTACAAAATAAGAGGAACGTTCCTATTGGTCGGAAAAAGCCGTGACGTGGTAAAGAAACCCAAGTGGAGGAAGGCAGTTCTGCCATGAGTAGGACAAGAGAGAAATTTAGAAGGGGGAACTTGTCTCTGAACTTGTGTCAAGTGGAGGCTGGAGGGCCTAACACTTGGTACGACGCAGAGAAGAAATTGGTGTGGACACTGCATTCACTGCGGCTGCACTCCAGCTAAATGTAGCTGTAGCAACGTTTAGCTCCGACTACGGAGAAACGAACCAGCCATATTAGTTAATTGTCCTTGCGAGAACTGCATGCTGTTCCAACCATGCGCGTGAATATCGCCACATAATAAGACTAGGGCTGAGTACATGTTTTCTCGCATAACGAGAAACATAGGGAAAGTTGTGACTTCTGAAATTTTCCCGGCGTATTTCTTCTTCTAATAATTTCCGGGTATGCAGCCGGATCCCGTCGACATTCTGCCACGATATTTCGGCCCAGAGACGTCCGGCCATCATCAGGTGAGTACACAACTACTGAAGAGCCCAGGTGCAGTCGCGGTATTTATGCCGAATCTCGCGCATGTGAAATGTACTGGCATCCTACAGCGCAGCACTTTACCATTTCTAGACGTGCTAGTACGCCGTAAAGATGATGGGTCATTAGGACATTCTGTGTACAGGAAAGCGACTCACACAGATCTGTATCTCCAGGCGTCAAGCTGCCATCACCCAGCACAAACAGCCGGTGTTCTCAGTACCTTAATACATCGAGCGCATATAATATCGGATGATGAAAACCTCCACGCAGAATTAGAACACATGGAGAAGGTTTTCAAAGAGAATGGCTACACTTCTCGCCAAATAAGGAAGGCCATGCGCAACTATCATAACAAGAAGCAACGCACTGAGGACGCAGATGATGACTTTAAATCAACTGCGTTCCTTCCATACGCCGAGAATGTGTCGTCGAAAATAGGCCGATTACTGACGAAAAATAAAATCAAGGTTATCTTCCGTCCACCAGCAAAGAACCGGGCCCTGGTTGGATCCGTTAAAGACGATTTACAACTGAAGAAGGCAGGCGTCCACAAAATTCCCTGTGAATGTGGCGCTGCATATATTGGCCAGACGACAAGAACCGTCCATGAACGATGTATAGAACATGAAAGATACACCCGTCTGCGGCAACCGTCAAAATCGGCAGTAGCAGAGCACTGTATTTCTTTGGGACATTCAATGGAATACAATGTAACAAAAATTTTATCCCCGGTTTCCGGTTTTTGGGATTCCGTAATCAAGGAATCAGTGGAAATACGTCTTGCCAATAATCTTATAAATCGAGACAACGGCTTTCAGCTGGATAAAAATTGGAATCCTGTTATTGAAATTATACAATCGCAGCGGAATCGACAGTGTCATTCGATACTCAATGACTAGATGAACCTTTATTTCCACCACCGAGGGCAGCACGTACAACTCGGCTATGCTGCGCAAGTAAACACCTGACGCATGCGCTGTAGGATGCCAGTACATTTCACATGCGCGAGATTCGGCATAAATACCGCGACTGCACCTGGGCTCTTCAGTAGTTGTGTACTCACCTGATGATGGCCGGACGTCTCTGGGCCGAAATATCGTGGCAGAATGTCGACGGGATCCGGCTGCATACCCGGAAATTATTAGAAGAAAAAAAAATAGGGAAAGTTTTTGCTGGAAAGTTCAGCAAAGGCCAGATCAGTTCCGTAGGAATTCCAGTGGGAGAGAGCGGCCTTGCAAACAGCAGCACGTCGCAGCTTAAGGTAAATAAAGCGTGCAGAGGCGTAAACTTTATTGGTTCCCCAGCTTGCGTCCACTGTAAACTCGAGCGGCCTTGGGTAATCTTGCGCTCAAACTAACCATCCACCGTAGACTTGATAGGTACCCTAAATAGTACCGAACTTTGAACCGGAATCGGACGATTTTCGTAGTACTGACCAACATCATAACGTATGTGTAGGAGCAAGTTTGTAAAGAAACGTCCAATTAAACTTTCATATTATTGTACTTAGGATTAATTTAAAGAAACTTCCAATTAAACTTTCATAATATTGTGCTTAAGATTAACGTTCTTTTAGAGATTTGATATTTAACACTGTTGTGTATAAACCTATTTCACTTTTTGATGTTAGCAAGATGTGTTATCCATTGCGCAGTTTTTATGTTGCTGAGTTGAAAAGTGTGTGATGAGCTGTAACTTGGTGAGAAATATTGCGTCATTAAACTTGTCATTTCACCTCACACGCCGGCCGGTGTGGCCGAGCGGTTTTAGACGCTTCAGTCAGGAACCGCGCGACCACTACAGTCGCAGGTTCGAATCCTGCCTCGGGCACGGATGTGTGTGATGGCCTTAGGTTAGTTAGGTTTAAGTAGTTCTAAGTTCTGGGGGACTGATGACCTCGGAGCCATTTGAACCATTTTTCACCTGACACAGTTGTTCTCAATTCAAGAGTAAGGCAAAACAAAACCCGCACCCTTAAACTGTTTAGAATATGTCCAGCTCATGTAAGATGTGCTACTGTGTACAGTGTTTTTGTAATGTACGAAGCATGTCTCAGTGATATATGAATGGACAAGGCCTTTTGCGTAACGTGCTTTATGTTTCTTAAATATTTTAGTTATGACAATCGTTTTATAATGTGCTTACTTTTATCAACTTTGGGTGAGGTTCAACGTAAAATGAACATGTTTCACAACAAAAAGATTATTAAGACCTGAAGCTGACAGCAAGGACTGTTGAGACTAGTTGTCTTAAATGAAGAAGTGTGTTATGGGATCTAGGTTGTTGAATGTCCTTTAATCTGAAATGAAGAGGCTTTCACAGGATAGCGAAGCATGGAGAGTTCCACAAATCAAGTGTTCGGACAGGACCACAGAAACAACAACGATACTGTGGTAAGTGCTGTTCTGCGTGTCAACCCCAAATAGACTACTGGCCACTAAAATTGCTACACCAAGAAGAAATACAGATGATAAACGGGTATTCATTGGACAAATATATTATACTAGAACTGGTATGTGATTACATTTTCACGCAATTTGCGTGCATACATCCTGAGAAACTAGTACCCAGAACAACCACCTCTGGCCGTAATAACGGCCTTGATACGCCTGGTCATTGAGTCAAACAGAGCTTGGATGGTGTGTACAGGTACAGCTGCCCATGCAGCTTCAACACGATACCACAGTTCATCAAGAGTAGTGACTGGCGTATTTTGAAGAGCCAGTTGCTCGGCCACCATTGACCAGACGTTCGCAGTTGGTGAGAGATCTGGAGAATATGCTGGTCAGGGCATCAGTCGAACTTTTTCTGTATCCAGAAAGGCCCATGCAGGACCTGCAACATGCGGTCGTGCACTATCGTGCTGAAATGTAGGGTTTCGCAGGTGTCTAATGAAGGGTAGAGCCACGGGTCGTAACACATCTGAAATGTAACGTCCACTGTTCAAAGTGGCGTCAATGCGAACAAGAGGTGACCGAGGCGTGTAACCAAGGGCATCCCATACCATCACGCCGGGTGATACGCCAGTGTGGCGATGACGAATACACGCTTCCAATGTGCGTTCACCGAGATGTCGCCAAACGCGAATGCGACCATCATGATGCTGTAAACAGAACCAGGATTCATCCGAAAAAATGACATTTTGCCATTCAAAATGGTTCAAATGGCTCTGAGCACTATGGGTCTTAACAGCTGTGGTCATCGGTCCCCTAGAACTTAGAACTACTTAAACCTAACTAACCTAAGGACATCACACACATCCATGCCCGAGGCAGGATTCGAACCTGCGACCGTAGCAGTCGCGCGGTTCCGGACTGCGCGCCTAGAACCGCGAGACCACCGCGTCCGGCATTTTTTTTTTTTTTTTTTTTTTTTTTTTTTTTTTGGCATGCGTGCACCCAGGTTTGTCGTTGGGTACACCATTGCAGGCACTCCTTTCTCTGATGCAGCGTCAAGGGTAGCCACAGCCATGGTCTCCGAGCTGTTCGTGCAGATGGTTGTTTTCTTGCAAACGTCCCCATCTGTTGACTCAGGGGTCGAGACGTTGCTGCACGATCCGTTACAGCCATGCGGATAAGATGTCTGTCATCTCGACTGGTGGTGATACGATGCCGTTGGGATCCAGCACGGCGTTCCGTATTACCCTCCCAAACCCACCGATTTCATATTCTGCTGACAGTCATTGGATCTCGACCAACGCGAGCAGCAATGTCGCGATGCGATAAACCGCAATCGCAATAGGTCACAATCCGATCTTTATCAATGTCGGAAACGTGATGCTACGCATTTCTCCTCCTTACACGTGGCATCACAACAACGTTTCACCAGGCAACGCCGATCAACTGCTGTTTCTGCATAAGAAATCGGTTGGAAACTTTCCTCATGTCAGCACGTTGTAGGTGTCGCCACCGGCGCCAACCTTGTGTGAATGCTCTGAAAAGCTAATCATTTGCATATCACAGCATCTTCTTCCTGTCGGTTAAATTTCGCGACTGTAGCACGTCATCGTCGTGGTATAGCTATTGTAATGGCCGGTAGTATAGAAACTACTGTCTCTTGGCAGTAATTGCTGTGTATAAAACAGAATGACGAAGATTTGGATTTCTTTATTGTTTTAAGGCAGCTCACTGCGATCTAACAGTACAGACTCCTGTGAAGCCCACGAAACTTCGGTCGAGGTGAAACACGCACACACGGGACTAGAAGCTTGAAAAATTATCGTGTGGATAGAAGGTCACGCGAATGCTGCGGTAGGCTCAGTGGTCTGAGCAGATGAATCCGGGCGGCGGGGCCTCTAACGAGCAGCAGCTTTCTGGGCGCCGGCACGGCGTCAGGCGCCAGACGGCGCGCAGATAGCTGGCTGGCCACGGCTCCGTCAGCACTTTGTAATTACTGCCAGCCGGCAGCCGGCAGGCACCGCGCCGCACCACACCACGCCACACCACACGTTGCAATATCGCTCCCACCCCGCGCCACTCATCCCGCCACCCCCTAATTTAATTATTTCGCGCGACGCACGGCGTGACGTATGGGTCGAACCGGCAGTCCACTGGCGATGCTCTATTTTTTTCATGGCTGCAACTCCCCCCACCACGCCAACCTCCCCCCACCGCCACACATCATCCCCCCCCTCCCCACCACCCCACCTCTCGCCCACCGGCTGCCAGTAAATAACTGAGAGACTTTTCTGCTGACCTGTCCCTGTTCCTAAGCCGCTTCGTAAATGCTTTATTTCCAGAATTATTAATTACACTCCGCGGTACACGCTAAATTGCAGGCCGGCCGAGCGGCGAGGTGTACGATGAGCTGGTACCAATTCATTCGGGCAATTTCTGTTTCATTCCCTGTTACCTGTTACACTGTATTTTCAACAGCGGGAACGTTGATATCTACCTGCAGTCTCTCTTTGAATAGGTTTATTGTTCCACAGTTACATGAAGACCTCAATCATCTATACGTTTGACCTTTTATTCTGAATAATCCTGGCTTTATATTTTACTGGGAGAGTCGAGGAAAAATCACTTTTCTCAAAAGAGTGTTAAATCGTAGCATAAGTAATTCATTCCTACTGTGGGAGAATTAAAGCAGCAGTGTTGTACCTGAGATTTACTGAGCACTTTGTAAATACTTGTCGCTAGCAGATGGTGTATTATATAATGTTTTTTTTTTCATTCAGGTAAGCCTGGAGAACATTCACAAGGATTCAATAACAATTACATTAGATGTACCTGTAACTGCCGGCTGAACTAACAAGAACTGTGAATGAATTACATACAAATAAAGATTAAAAATTATGAATGTGATGAAATATGAAATAGTTGGAAGCTAAATGGATGCATAATTAAAAAAAGAATGGCTCAAAAATTTTCGTGTGAAACCTCAGGGAACGGTGATCCCGCTGACAAAATAACCTGAAATGAAATGCCCAGAAGATGTGACATTAAACCGCAACAGCTACGGGTAAAGAACTATAGAAGCTAGTAAGCAAGAAGGCAAAAGTACCAGTTAGAAAAGCATAGTTGACTGCATAGAAGGAAGTCTGTCACGAACTGCAGACAGAAGTGGGGGTAACAAAATATTTGTGGGGTAGATAAGACCAGAAACAAAGCAATCAAGTACTTTCTTCAGATTACTATGTAAAGATTGAAGCGGAATCCACACCCCAACATCAGGGTAAGATTAAGGAACGATGGAAAAAGTGAGAAACTCTTCAATGAAGAAAACCCCCTTAACCGTCTCAGAAGAGGATGACGCCACTGAGAATATGGCATGGGATGAATTTTTTTTGTCTCAGAGGAAGAAAAACTGGGAAGACTTCTGGACCATACGAAATACCTCTACAGTCTTGGATGTATATTTGTAGTACGAGAAGACTTACTATGGGACTTGATGAGACAGATCTATGAGGAAGGAAGGACGCCAGATGAATGGAGAGAAAGGGCAATTTTGCCCATGTGTAAGGAGAAAGGTAATATGAAAGACGGTGCAAATCATAGAGGAAATAAGCTGCTCTCACACACCATTAGTCTGAGAGAAGAACATAGAAAAACGACTCAAGCGACGAAATAGCAGTAGGAGGGCAACAATTAAGCTTTACGCCAAGAAAATAAGCAACAGACACGATTTTCCCACTCCGCCGGCCCATGCAAAAACATCGAGAAAAGATTCAGAAATTACAAGTGGTCTTCTTAGATCTAGAGAAAGGGTATAACAGTGCCACGGCAAGAAATATAGAGATGTGTGAGAAAGAAGCTAATAACACAGATGTATGTTCAAAAAATGGTTCAAATGGCTCTGTACACTATGGGACTTAGCATCGGAGGTCATCAGTCCCCTAGAACTTAGAACTACTTAAACCTAACTAATCTAAGGACAGCACACACATCCTTGCCCAAGGCAGGATTCGAACCTGCGACCGTAGCAGTCGCGCGGTTCCGGACTGCGCGCCTAGAACCGCTAGCCCACAGCGGCCGGCACAGATGTATGTACTCCTCGTGCAAGGTGTGTTCGAAAGAACATGAACACGAACTAGCAGTGTAGGCATGACATAATGGATACCAGTTCGCGTCCGCTTGCGTCAGGGATCTGAGCTCGGCGCATACATTTTAGCCATTGTTACGGACGTCCTGTCACGACGAAGTCGATATCAAACACCATGGTGCATGTTGGTCGCAGACGATGTTGCTTTGTGCAGCACCAGTAAAGATATGTGGGATAAAAACTGGACGGCTGGAGGCAGGCACTGAAGAACGGAGTGCTTAAAATCAGCAAAAGGAAAATGGACTAATTTTAGTTGGGAAGCGAGGAATATGATACAGTCCTAAGCAACGGGTAGAGCACTTCAAATTTCTTGTATCAACTTTGAAAGATAATGGCAATCTGGATTCACAGCTAGATCATGGGGTATAACTTGGTTGGAGAAAGTGGCGAAGGATATGTGGAATCCTCTATGAAAAAAAACGGACAGTATATGTCAAAGTCAAGGGAAGGCATATTATACGAAGCAGAGGCATGGGAAACGATTAAGAAACAGTGCTATAGATGGCACAGATAAACTGAAGATGTTGAGCTGATGTGTAGAGTCATCAGAATGGACCATATGCCACATCAGAAAATGTTAAGAACAGTAAAAGTTGTCAAAATGTCTAAGACTACAGTGCTGTAGAAATAACAGGAGAGTCGAGACTAATGTTGTAAGCAGAATGATAGAGATGACAGTCGAAGGTTCTACGAAAACAGGCTGTCGTGTAAGGAGGTGGGCAGATTGCCATCGAAAGGGCCAGAGGGGAAAAAAGTTGATGGAGGACGACGACCAACACCGGGAAAAGTGGAAGAAACTTGCCAGAAACGTCGACCCTGTGTAAAGCAGAAGAAGACGATGATGATTACGACAAGGATGAGATATGAAGTAGGAGGTATGAAAATTAAATTAATGCTGATTGAATCGTACAACGGCTCTTTCAAGAAAATGTCTGGCAAATGATTTGTACTCATATATTGATGTTATTTTCAGTGGGATCCTAAGATGAGTGAAAAATGAGCATCGTGAACATAAAAATATTGATATAAAAAGTATTACTTTTGATCCGTCTAATTTCAGCTGTGCTGTGGAAATGAAATTTCGTACGGAAACAAGAACAGCTATAAATCCGGAACAAGGGCACATGTACGGAAGTATGTTCGAAATTTGCCGTTGAAGAGGTCTTTCAGATAGTAAAAATAATATTACACATATGGCACGAAAAATTATTTTCATTGCGCAGTTCTTAATATAATATTACACCCAACGGAGGATGACAGTAAAGCGAAGTTAAAGGCATCAAAGTATGCTTGTTAGTTTCAGCCAGTAAATAATTCTTTGCTGTGATGTACTATTCATTTTACATGTGTGTGATAAAACTGAATAAAATCTTGCTTCACTATTTCAGAAATATGCAAACGAGATTAGATTGGCGACAAGCAGCCAAGACCATAAAGTGTCATCATTCACACGATCAGTACGAGAAGCAATCAACCAACTAACACATAGTTTCCGTCAAACATGAAGAAAAGTGCCTTTTTGTATTGCAATTTCTTGTCAGGTTGGACTGTATTGCTCCTTGTGTATTGTTTAATTGCTATATGTTTTCTCAATTCCTAAAGCGGCTTTGCATTTCAAATAAAACTTTTGTTGGTTTTCCATTCAGTTCTTGAGAAATGAACGTTACAATTTCGGAATTTCGGAAAGAAAAGTTACAGGCTAAAATTTATATCGCCGTTTGTATAGCCGATCTGAACTTCCTTGCCTTTGCTGTACATTGCATCAAATTAGTGACGAGAGAAACGGGATTCAGGTGACAATTTATTCAACCTGATATTTGTTTATGGTTCAGTATGGCAACGCTTCTCTCATATTCAGAAGCTGATACTCTGTGCTATGAGAACGGCCTCCCGTAGGAAAGGAACATTTCTATAATCAAATTAATACACATTGAGCAAGCTGTGAAGGAAACAAAAGAAAAATTCGGAGTAGGCATTAAAATCCATGGAGAAGAAATAAAAACTTTGATGTTCGCCGATGACATTGTAATTCTCTCAGAGACAGCAAAGGACTTGGAAGAGCAGTTGAATGGAATGGATAGTGTGTTGAAAGGAGGATATAACATAAACATCAACAAAAGCGAAACGAGGATAATGGAATGTAGTCGAATTAAGTCTGGTGATGCTGAGGGAATTAGATTAGGAAATGAGACACTTAAAGTAGTAAAGGAGTTTTGCTATTTGGTGAGCAAAATAACTGATGATGGTCGAAGTAGAGAGGATATAAAATGTAGACTGGCAATGGCAAGGAAAGCGTTTCTGAAGAAGAGAAATTTGTTAACATCGAGTATAGAGTTAAGCGTCAGGAAGTCATTTCTGAAAGTATTTGTATGGAGTGTAGCCATGTATGGAAGAGAAACATGGACGATAAATAGTTTGGAAAGGAAGAGATGCTTTTGAAATGTGGTGCTACAGAAGAATGCTGAAGATTACATGGGTAGATCACATAACTAATGAGGGGGTACTGAACAGAATTGGGAGAAGAGAAATTTGTGGCACAACTTAACTACAAGAAGGGATCGGTTGGTAGGACAAGTTCTGAGGCATCAAGGGATCACCAATTTAGTATTGGAGGGCAGAGTGGAGGGTAAAATTCGTAGAGGGAGACCAAGAGATGAATACACTAAGCAGATTCAGAAGGATGTAGGTTTAATAAGTACTGGGAGATGAAGAAGCTTGCACAGGATAGAGTAGCATGGAGAGCTGCATCAAACCAGTCTCAGGACTGAAGACCACAATAACATTCTAATTCTCAGAAATCTTGGGTAACATACCAAAGTTCATAGTGTCAGAAGATTGTCTGTGGGCGGCTGTGTCGCCTGTGAGGTTGTTGTCTCCGGCTGCCAGACAGCCCTGGGGTGGAACTGGAGGTGGAGATACGGCGTCACAGGGTCCCCCCGGCGGCGGCCACAGGAGGACATAGCAAAGCTCTCTGCGCCGCTACGGGGCGCCGCTCGTAAAAATACGGCCGGCGCGCCGGGCCGGCGGCACCCCGCGGTACTAACACGCGTCGTTCCGGCCGCTGGCGTCATCAGAGGCGCTCCCCACGCCGGTGTAGTCAGTGTGCAATCTCTGCCAAATCACCGAGTATAGTTACCGTCACAAATTTTACGACACAGGCCTTCAAAAGACTGACGTCAGAAAATTTGAAACGTTGAAACTAGTCAGAAGAAACTCATGATTCAAACACGCTGAAATGTATGTACAGTCCGTCATATTAGCTAATTTCGACTGTTATTCATTTTCAAGTACTTGTCACAAGCCTCAAGCTTCACATCCGATTCGACTAAATATCCAGTACACATGCAAAGCCACACATCACTCGACATGAAAGTGATGTCGAGTGATGTGTGTCCCTACATATGTACTGGCTATTTCATCTACACCTACATAGATACTCGGCAAGCTTGATACAGGATACTGTGTACCACTACGAATCATTTCCTTTCCTGTTCCACTCGCAAATAGAAAGAGGGAAAAACGACTTTCTACGTGCCTCCTTGTTGTTGTTGTTGTGGTCTTCTGTCCAGAGAATGGTTCGATACAGCTATCCATGTTACTCTGGCCTGTGCAAGCTTCTTCATCTCCCAGTACCTACTGCAACCTACATCCTACTGAATCTGTTTAGTGTATTCATCTCTTGGTCTCCCTCTACGATTTTTACCCTCCACGCTGCCCTCCAAAACTAAATTCGTGATCCCTTGATGCCTCAGAATGTGCCCTACCAACCGATCCCTTCTTCTGGTCAAGTTGTGCCACAAATTTCTCTTCTCCCCAGTTCTATTCAGTATCTCCTCATTAGTTATGTGACCTACCCATCTAATCTTCTATAGCACCACATTTCTAAAGCTTCTATTCTCTTCTTGTCTAAACTATTTATAGCCCACGTTTCACTTCCATACTTGGCTACACTCCACACAAATACTTTCAGAAATGACTTCCTGACACTTAAACCTATACTCGATGTTAACAAATTTCTCTTCTTCAGAAACGCTTTCCTTGCCATTGCCAGTCTACATTTTATATCCTCTCTACTTCGACCATCATCACTTATTTTGCTTCCCAAACAGCAAAACTCATCTACTACCTTAAGTGTCCCATTTCCTAATCTAATTCCCTCAGCATCACACGATTTAATTAGACTACATCCCATTATCCTCTATTTGCGTTTGTTGATCTTCATTTTATATCCTCCTTTCACGACACTGTCCATTCCGTTCAACTGCTCTTCCAGGTCCTTTGCTGTCTCTGACAGAATTAAAAGTTACTCCGAGTTTTTCTTTTGTTTCCTTTCCTGCTTGCTCAAAATCCAGATTGAATAAAATCGGGGATAGGTTACAACCCTGTCTCACTCCCTTCCAGCCACTGCTTCCCGTTTATGCCCCCCCCCCCCCCCCCGACTCTTATAACTGCTATCAGGTTTCTGTAAAATTGGTAAAATTGTAAATAGCCTTTCACTGCCGTATTTTACCCCGGTCACCTTCGGAATTTGAAAGAGAATATTCCAGGCAACGTTATCAAAAGCTTTCTCTAAGTCTGCAAATGCTAGAAATGTAGATTTGACTTTCCTTAATCTATCATCTAAGGTAAGTCGTAAGGTCAGTATTGCCTCACGTGTTCAGTGCTCTGTCAAACTCTTCACGCAGCATCATCTCCCACTTCATCTTGATCTACATGTTCATAATACTGTCTTAAAGTACATCGCCCTTGTATAGACCCTCTATATACTCATTCAACCTTTCTGCGATCCCTCCTTATGAGCCATAATTCCTCGTATCTCACCTTCGCGGTTCTCACACGCAGTGCATTTTTGCGACGTAGAATCTTTCGGCAGTCAACTTCAAATGCTGATCTCGAAATTTTCTTAATAGAGTTTCTCTAAAAGAACGTCGCCTTCTCTCCACAGATGCCCATTGGAATTCTCGAAGCATCTCCGTAACACTTAGGTGTTGTTCGAACCTACCGGCAACAAAGCTAAATTGCTTCCATGACTTCCTTCAATCCGACCTGGTACAGACCCGTAACACTCGAGTCGTACTCAAGAACAGATCGCCCCAGCGCCCTACGATAAATGTCGTCTCCTTTAGAGGTGAGCCACTCTTTCCTAAAATTCTGCCAATAAACCATTTGCCTTTCGTACTACAGTTCTCACATGCTCGTCCCATTTGATATCGCTTTGCAACGTTACACCAAGATATTTAAGCGAATTGACTGTGTCAAGCAGGCACTAGTAATACCGCATCCAAACGTTACACGTTTGTTCTCCATACTCATCCTCATTATTTAGCGAACAGTGATGTGAAGGTTGAGGCTTGTGACGAGTGGTTGAAAATGAATAACAGTCGAAATTAGCAAACATCACGGACAATAAATATATTACAGCCTATCTGTATTCTTAACTTTCTTCAAAAATATTGAGGTTTATCCCCAACAAACACCAAATTCTAAAACGTATCATCTTATACAGCGGTCTTTGACGCCAACGTAGTGTACTGGTAAAGTATTTCACGTTTACACTTCCACAACTCTTCGCGTATCACTTTTTCACCAATTTGTCCAACTTCATACCACCTCATACAGATTTTTGACATGATGTGAATGTGCATTCTCGCAGACGCACATCGTATCTATATCTGGCACAGAATTTGACCGTATTTCTCCTGACCAGTTGCTTAGAAAGAAAGATTAAAGTGTATTTTGGTAGCCATGGTAGGAATTAATCAGTAATTAACTGTACTAAATGAGCATGGATTTGGAGACGTAACGTGAAGAAGTCTGTAAAAGATTCGTCGTAAGTACATCCAAAACTGCAGAATATAACTACATGAAAACTATAGATATACAGAAAATAGACTCTTATAGTGATCAGAGCATTTCTCTAAGTTTTTAACTCACGTTACAGGTGCTCAGGTGCAACGTCAGCGATGCGGCAAATGTTAACACGTGCGAACAGTTCATTAAAGGCGCTGACACAAATCTCTGGACATGCCCAAAAGCAGCCTACTTTGGAAATTTGTTCATCGCAAGCGTGAACTAATACGATGCAACAGCATGGAGCGGGTTATTTGCCTACGTGTTCTGATATGCCGGTACCCTAGTGCCACTAGGCCACAAATTGAAATTTGGGGAGATGCTCTCCACAGATATGTGACATTTTTCTTCACGTCTTGTACTTTTTGCACGTCTTCTGAAGCCCTGGAGGAACTTGTGACTAATCCTGTAGTCGGTACCGCTTGTGAAAGTTGAAACATCCAGAAAACAAAGTTTCAAATGAATCAAAACTAAATGAACCGGTGGACAAGTGCTTCAACAATAAGTGTTTAAGTTTTCCAAAAGACGGTATTCACATCGTCCCAGTATCAGCCGTTGTATGAGAGGAAAGAGCAGAGCATCGTCTTTTCCTATCACACAAAAAAAGACAGTGCTGGGCCTATGTGAATGCAAATAGAACACTAATCTGCAGAATCTTTGAGTTACCTTTTCCTGGGTGTTTTAAATTACGCAAGAAGATTTAGTCTTATCACGGTGTCGAGGCCATGCTGATACAGAACAGCTAATTATTGATTAACCACTACCGCAGCTACCAAGATATAGTTAATAGTTTCTTTTTAAGCAAATGGTCGAGCCCTCTATGCTCAAATGCTTGTATCAGAATATAACATAAGTACGAGGTGCGTCTGTGAGGATTGAGTGTCGTTTAAAAAATCGCAATGAATTTGGACGAAGACGTTAGATCAGTGTTAGGGAAGATAAGGTGGCAGCTGATCATGATTTCTAGGTATTGACTTTTTATATTTCCGTATCTGAATACTTCCTGTTTTTAATAGTGACATGTTCGTTTGGATAGTTAAAGACAAAAGATATTTTAAATATTAATTATTACAATTCGCCATTAGTTTGCACTATAATTGATGAAAAACGCAGTGCGGTAAATGGTAGGAAGTTTATCATTAAAATTAATCCAGTTTTCATAATCATAACAACTTTCACATAATAAACAGCCTGTAATGGAAAAGCTCAATCTTAATCGCCATCGTCATTCCAGAATCACCTGCTTTATCACGATGAGTTTCATGTGCATAGTTGCCTTCATAATTTCTTATTTCTAATAACTGGAAACTAGTTGTCACAAAATTCAAGATATTGAATATGAACTTTGGTAGCTTTTAATCCTTGAGACTATAACACAGAAGAGGACGGATTTGTCTCTCAGTTTTCCTGTTTCTTGTCAACTTGAATGAGCGGGATAGCCTTATAACATGTGAAGGTATGTACCAGATACCCAGCTTTGAACACTCAAAGCCGACCCGCTGAATCTGAAGCCCAAATTTTTTGTTCCAGTCTGTAATTCTATGGCATCGACCTATACTCGTAATTTCTGGACCACCGTTACTGGCCCAAAAATACAGCTTTAGTTCCTGGATAACTAGCTAGTTTCTTCTCAACAATGTATGTCTGTGTTCTAACAGTCATATTTTATGTACTAATCCTCGCCGTTTAATTTCACGTAACTACATTGTGCGTCAGAGATTAATATCTGGTCAGTCACGTATTCCTGAAAATATTGTGAACTAACGTTTCTCTTTTTTCATTCGGAAATATGTTATATAATATATATGAAGTTGGAATCGATCTTCCCACCAGCAATTATTATTTGTAAGACATTCAGGGCTGCGTTTAGTGCGAGTGATTTTTCTTGAGCTAATACTGGCTCTTTTACTGGATACTCTAGAATCTTGAAACAGGCTAACGGTAATTCTGTGCATCCATCTCGTTGCTCTTTTTCAACAAGCGTGACCAGCGTTTTTGTCCAGTAACATGGCACTGTTTGCGAAAAATTGTCGAGACCTTTGATTTAGGAGAGGAATAATATCACGTATTATTCAGTTTAAACTGTGAAATGAATTGCATCAGATTCATGTGCCGTGTTCGTTTTGATTACTTATAATTACTTATCAATTCCACAGAGTGCATATTTCAATATCCGTCAGTTGTCTATGTCAGCGGTGATCAAAGTTTTGTCTATGTCAAATTTAGTATTACGGCATTCTGTGAAATGGTTCAAATGGTTCTGAGCACTATGTGACTTAACTTCTGAGGTCATCATTCGCCTAGAACCTAGAACTAATTAAACCTAACTAACCTAAGGACATCACACACATCCATGCTCGAGGCAGGATTCGAACCTGCGTCCGTAGCGGTCGCTCGGCTCCAGACTGTAGCGCCCAGAACCGCACGGCCACTCTGGCCGGCGGCATTCTGTCGGCTTCAGTTTCTGCATTAGATTTATCCACGAAGGAACGGTTGGTGGCTTTCACTTCTTTCATTGTTGCATTGGACCATACCTGTTATTGATTTTTTCTTAGGTCTTTCGCCAGAATCCGATTTCGGAAATTATTGTAGGCTTCACGAATTACCATTCTTACGAATGTTACGAATGTACGAGTTATCAATAATTGATCCCTAGCAGCTTGTGTTTTAGGAGGGCGTTAGAGGCTATGTGGTGTATAAAACATACATTCCTTCCCAACTTCATAGAGGAACGTTTTTTCCTCTGGTGACCATCTTTGCTGCAGTAGCGTCGTGGTTGCTAACCTGTAATGAGCCGATGATACTTTCGAAAAGGTGCAACCTGTTTTCACTCGGCAGATATGTTTCTCTCGCATGTGGGAGGTTGGACTTGAATTCTGAGGCACTCGTCTGATGACGCCTTCACAATCGCCGATAGCAAAGTGCAGTGTCTTACCAATCAATGGTAGATTCATACATCTTTACCACTACCGTGTGATCAGCGTGTTGGTATATAATTTGGGCTATCTTTAAATGACCCTACACCTGATCTACCAAAATCAGACTGCAGTTGGTTATCAGTCTGACTGCAAAAGTGAGAGTTACTCCTATCCTTTTAAATTGGCTTCATTTTTATTTAGCCTGGCCTAGTGTTTGCACTTGCCACTATGAGTAATCTACGTGAAATGAACTGTAATCCATTTTTCTCATGCTCTTTCCCCACTTCTTGCTATTGTTTCGATCAATTCTCAGTTCCATGATTTTTGTGAGGGCGACTAATTTGTTGAGAAAAGGAAGATCTTGTCTTTGCTGTGTACGATTCGTTAGGTAACAAATCATATTTTTACATTAGCTGTCCGTCAACATCCGATACCCAACCAGTTTTAATAATTTACTTATCGAATGGTGTTTTAGTCTACCCTCATCAAAGATTCGTCTAATCTAAACTAAAAAGTGGGTAAATGAATATCTATGTGCTCTTTGTATCTATTCTACCATCAAAGTGGACAATTTCGTGTGTGTTATATATGACCAACTCAAGATGAATTACCAGTATCTAGCGTCAGCAGGAGCTGAGTTTGTCACAGGACACGTGGGGCCTCTCGTTTAAGCCGGTATTCCACGACACATTCATCGCATACAGGCCAGCAAGAGCGCCACAAGCGTGCAGTCTGGAACTGCCAACTTTTCGATAGCCCTATTCACGATACCCTTACGTGTTAAGTCTGCACTAGCGCCCCAACGGTACATGTTCGGAACTACAGGCTTGTTTACGTCGATTACGGCGTTGAGTATGAAAGTGTATTTTCTTTTTTGTAAAGGTGCTGATAATGAAAATTCTAAGAGGTCTAACTTCTTATTTACTAAGCAGTTATCATTCTCCGCAGATATAATGACAGTACGTTATGATTATACAGAGGCATCAACTAAAGAGTTGGTTTTATATCATGCTGGTAAGAGCATTTTGGATATGGAGAACGCAATTATCTGTGCAGCATTTTCTGTGACACTGTCCGCCTTAGTCGTTAGGAGAAGGGCAGGACCACGGCGTAATGCCGGGAGTAGGAATTGGGTTCGACGCTGGCTAGGAAGGAGGGGCGAAGGCAGGGATATGTACTCCCTGTTAACAAAGGTGTTGACGCCCGGAGATCCACAGTAATTTAGGAATGCCTTGCCAATTGTACGAGGGTCACTCCAAAAGAAATGCACACTATTTTTGTAAAAATACAGTTTTCTTTCTGCAAATGTGAAAGTTTTACAGTGTATAGATACATCCTTCCCGCTTGTTTTCAAACTTAGTTCAACCTGTTCCCGTGAGTGGCGCCGTCACAGCATGTCTTCAAGATGGATGCTACACTTGACGTTCGTCAGAAGCAACGTGCCATCATAGAATTTCTGTGCTGTGAAAACGAGACAGTGGGAACCATCCCCAAGAGGTTGAAAAAGGTGTATGGAAATACTGCTGTCGATAGCAGTGCAGTTAGTCGGTGGGCAAGCAGATTACGCGATGAAAGCGGGAACAGATATGGCTACGGTGTTTTTCGATTCCGAAGGACTCTTGCTTGTGGACATCATGCCAAGTGGAACCACCATAAATTCTGATGCATATGTGACGACACTGAAGAAACTTCAAGCTCTACTGAGTCGTGTTCGACCACATCGGCAAAAGCAGGATGTTTTGCTCTTTCACTACAATGCACGGCCACATATCAGTCAAAAAACCATGGAAGCGACCACAAAACTCGGATGGACAACACTGAAACACCCGCCTTACAGTCCTGACCTGGCTCCATGTGACTGTCATCTCTTTGGGAAACTGAAAGACTCTCTTCGTGGAAAAAGGTTTGAAGATCATGACTCCCTTGTGCGCGCTGCCAAACAGTGGCTCCAACAGGTTGGTGCAGAATTTGACCATGCGAGTATACAGGCGCTGGTTCCAAGATGGCGTAAGGCAGTTGAGGGGGATGGAAATTGTGTGGAGAAATGAAAATATTGTTCCTAAAGGATGTATCTACACACTGTAAAACTTTCAAAGATGTAGAATAAAACGGATTTTTTTAAAAAAAATAGTGTGCATTTCTTTTGGAGTGAACCTATTACATGACGGGATTCGCACAAGTGGCCAGAGATGGGGGAAGCAGTTTCACAGTTGTTGCGACCGTAAAGATGCAAAACGCCTTTTTCAGTCCTCAAGGTCGCGTCCTCACAACTGCTTTGACTATTGTTGATACTCTTTCAACACCATCCTTCCCGGCATACTGAAATAACACAAAAGAGGCAGTCAAATGAAACACGTGAGGTACTTTCAGCAATTAATTAAAGTAATACGTACACATATCGAAAGTAAAATTACATGCACATTTACATAGAACACATAAACTAAGAATTAAAGTTTTGTACACGTACGCTATTACGGTACAGCATATCTAGATCATATAGGCACCTTCCCTTGCTGTATTCCTTAATAAGCACATTTGTACTTTCTTTGTTTCGTTCCATGTCTACAATAAGAAGCTATCATTCGATGTACCACTTTCTCTAGGGCCACAAAAAACGAGAATATTTTTTCCATTATTGTATTGATAAAAAATTACTCACTGATGAACGTGTACACCGCAGTAACCTAAAGAGTCCTCAAGAGCTCACTTATTTCTCGTCTGCTGACAACAACTGAAAACAATAACTAGCAGAAAGCTCTCTCGAAGTGCTGCGTTCCGCGCATGCATCTCTTTTATGGTGCATGCGCGAATCCACGGTTGTTATTTCTCCCCGGCGGATAAACCATCTGCTGGAATCGCAGCTTCACCCGTTCTGCCGAAGGATGGCAGGCTGTCTGACGCCTGTCATGTACATGTCAGGTACGTCGCGTAATACCGTGTTTCCTTTTTTTCCCCTTACAAATCAAAGATGGAATTTTAATAGCGTAAATGAGGTTTTGTGTTTCTTCTGTACAAGTTCCCTAGCTGCCATTTATAGAATAATTGTTTTTTCGTTTTGTGCTGTCGTGTGCTTACACATTTAACAAAGCATCAGTTTCGAGCAAATAAATTGTATGTGTATAAAACGGTACCTTCGTGTGAAAAGTTTGAAGGAATGTAATTTATGCAATAACTTGTTAGAGAGATGAACTTTGTAATAATCAGTGGAGCTGTAACAAAGCAGTGTGGATGGAGGTGTGGAGAATCTTCGGCGTCACGAGTGCATAGAACATAACTGCGTAAGAGAATGTGCATTTATTTGGGTGTGAAATACAGAATGAGAAGTGGATAAGTAAATGTTTCGACGTGTTCATCACCATAAGCAAATCGTTCTTGAATTATTATGTGAAGTAATATCAAAAGACTGAGATCAAAGCATCCTTATCTACACCCTTTACAAGAGGACAGTTTTACGTGGTGCAACGAACTGTAGTTTGAGCCCTTGCACATGACTTGTAGCCTCGTTACTGTTTTACAGGTTTCCGCCGAATTGACATTCGAAGCGCCACGTACAGTCTGAAATACTCTTTTAATAAAATGTCATCTATGACAGTGGCTGTCAAACTGCGATCCGTGAGCTGCATGCGGCCCGAATGAAGTATTTATGCGGCTCGCGGTTCTGTCGTCTTTTAAAATAATACGAGTCAAGCAGCTAAGAGCCGAATGCAAAATCGTCAACTAACGTTTGGAGCTTCTTAAGAGTGTAACTTTTCTGCTCAGTAACAAACAAAAACACAGATATTTTATGATGTACTTAATTTTTGTTGTTGTTGGTGTACTCGACCGCGAACTAAATAAAGTTAGCCGCTTACTTCGTGTGCAGAAGGGTAAATAGCGCGGCCGCTGAGTATTTAGAGGATGTGGGAGAGGTAACGTTTTATCGTTTATCTTCCAGTACTGACCAACTAACAGGCGTACACCACTGGTCCCGTTCAGCTACTGCGGTATCAATTTTGAAACAAAGAAGAGTGGATTCTTGAATGCACGTTACGGTGACGGTCATCTTCAAACGCGGTGCTTATTTGTAGCGAGATATATCAAATTCAGTAAAATAATATTTAAACCATTTTTATAAACATTTGTGACCTGTCTCAGTTGCGTAATGCATTTAAATATGAGTACAGTTGTTGTTATTAATCAGCTAAGCATCTGATCACACAGATAGGACGATATCATCTTGTCAGGCAGCTACAGTTTCGTAGCTTTGGGGTCGCTATGATGGCAGCAGTCTGAAATAGAGAACAGTCACACCAAGTAATCCGCATAGTGTCGACTTTTAACGATTAGTACTTCGGGGTCGGCAGTGAATGTATCGTGCCCTAAGTATAGCTGGTCCACTGGGAGCTCGCAATTCACGTAGGTTATAAATTAATAAGATTGGTACTGCCCCATAATATATGTTGGCTATTGAGCAAAAACATTTGACGACAACTGATTTATGATGTTGTCTATGTGAGTTAAAAATTCACCCGCGTTTTGTGCACTAGCTTGAATTAATATGCAAAACTCTTCATATGGTTTAAGATCTGTTCAAGTGAATTATTTTTCGTGGTGTAATGAACTGTGGATCAGACACTTTCCATGTTTTATTTGGTGTTTACTATTCGCCGCCTTCAACTGAGTTGGTTTGCGCTATATCACAAAAAATGGTTCAAATGGCTCTGAGCACTGTGGGACTTAACGTCTATGGTCATCAGTCCCCTAGAACTTTGAACTACTTAAACCTAACCAACCTAAGGACATCACACAACACCCAGTCATCACGAGGCAGAGAAAGCGCTATATGACTTATGGACTAAGATGAAAGCGACGTGTTGCATGACATGATTCAAAACCCACGAACTATGTGTGTAATGAAAAACTTGTTTAACTATGCAAACTAACCTTTGGTGATGTTAGTAATTTGATATTCGCAATTGGAAGATTAGTGCCTCACGATAAAGGGCGAGTAGTGAAACCTACCAGGAAGCTAACTGCTGTCCATTGAACATTTTGGCATTGTGGCTGTATAAGGCGTTCTCGCAACAAACTGTTATAGCTTTTTTACATGATCTATCTCTTTAAATAACTCATTTGGATAAAACAGTAATTAATAAATGTATTATTCTTTGACTGAAACTGTTTAATTTACTGTTATATCCTAAATCATGTATTATTCGCTGATTGATCCTTTAAATAATTTTCATTAATTTATAACACCTTATCAGAGATCGAAAGCTGTTCTGTGGTTAAATTCTTTTTCATGGTGATGATAAAATGAGAGAATAACTGATACAGTTTAGAGAGGCTCTCTCCTTGGTTCAAATGGTTCAAATGGATCTGAGCACTATGGGACTTAACTTCTGAGGTCATCAGTCCCCTAGAACTTAGAACTACTTAAACCTAACTAACCTAAGGACATCACACACATCCATGCCCGAGGCAGGATTCGAACCTGCGACCGTAGCGGTCTCGCGGTTCCAGACTGTAGCGCCTAGAACCGCTTGGCCACTCCGGCCGGCGCTCTCTCCTTCTTACGTCATTAACTTTCTAGAAATTTCTTGTTGTATTCGCATAATATTCAGCATTTCGGTCTTTATATTTAAATTCAAGTATACACTTTCCTGCGCTCTTTTTGTTTGCATATTCAAATACGTCAAGCGTTTGTAATATTTACGCTTGGCGTATTGAATCTTTTGCTATCCTCATTACTTTCAATCAATCAGAACCTTACTGCATTTATTCCGGTTCTAGTGAAGAACAATCTTTCGTCGTTAGAACAGTTTTTAAGTCATTTACCGATTTTCCCTTTTCCGGAAGATCATTTAAACTTTTTTTTTTTTTGCTATTCACTGTCATTCTTCGGTCGAAGTTTCCTCAGATACGCAGTGCGTCAAAGGCTCCAAAATAGGTCTCATTTCAGTCTAGGAACTGCGTTGGCAGCTCAACAGCCTGGCTGACAGGCCACAGTTGGTGAAAGCTACTCTCTGGGAAGAACCGAGAACATCTGTCTGGCAACAGACGTCGTAGGTGCCCAAATTAACGATCTGCAGTTCAATGCCGTCCATGCTTTCAGTTGCTCCCGAGATGATCTCTCGCACCTCCGGACAATTCCGCTAATGATATACACTGCGGGCAGACAGTCGCCGTGTCCCTCTTGTGGTGCCATTTCGCAGGCAGGGGGCAACTAGGGCGTTACGTGCGAGCTGCCTGTACCTGATAGCCCCTTCTTTCCCCTCTGTGCCACTAAGAACCTCATCAAAGGAGAGACCACAACTTGAACAGGACGGAGAACGTCTCCTGTCTCTGTTTCATTATCAGATGACGTCATTGACACAAGGTTATTCGTTACAAGCGTGTGCCTACCCTTTTGCCGTTTACTCTACCATAATTACTAGGGATATGCTTGTTGTTGGTAATCAGTTATCACAATACGCCGCGGAGGATTAACGTTACTCTGGAAAGTGAATGAACACTATATTACATGTTCGTCACTGAGATGCATCCAGGATATGAACGACAGCATCTGTAAGACATGGGTACTATTTATTTAACATCTGGTTTAAAGCCCGTCTCACACGGAGCAAGATTCGCTGTAAGTTTCCTTGCTGGCTCGCGCGGCGGCTACCTTGCGGGCTCCGTCGTCTGCTAGCGGGCTACCTTGCTGGGAACCTTGTAAGATTTCCAGGATAGGTCCGGTGCTATTTTTCTTGCAAGGTTCCCTGCGTTGGCCAATCAGGAGGCGTTTCGTTTGTGACGTCAGACGCGGAAAGCTTGGGCAGGAAGCCTTTGTTGATAGTCACTTTTATGCTGTCGTGAGGTGCGGTAGGAAGTTCTTATAATTATTAAATAATGGCACCGCAGTGATCCAAGGAAGCGATTGAAGCATTGATATGTACTTATAGGGAAGAACAGTTTGTGTACGTAGTGAAAAGCGCAAACTATTGTAATAAACAATTGCGTGCAGAGGCACTCGAAAGAGTTGCAAATACCAATACATTCATTCGTATAAAATGTGCAAAGGATGTACGATCTTCTATCCTATAAAATAAAGTAGTATATAACAGTCATTATTGGTATATTTATAAAATCAAACAGTAATGAAATAGTGATACCTTTCAAACAAAAGTAGGTGTTATGCGAATTAACCTCAACTCTCTATGAAGCGTGGAGAGCACACCTTTTCCAGCGTTTCTCCTCTTAATTCAGTTTTTCGTCTATTCTTTCTTTCTTCTTCTCTCATTAGCATGCATTTCTGCAGTGTTTAGCACCAAAACAGCTAATAACGCCAGTTTGCTCTGATCATCTGTACCTGAAGCAGCCATCTTCGTTCGATACAACATGCTGCCGATCTTGCACCGTGGGAGAGCTTCGGCATGGAAGATAGCCGGCTCCCTTCCCTGCAAGCCGGCAGGCATGCGCGCCATCTCGCGAACTTGCGCCGAACCTTGCTCCGTGTGAGACGGGCTTAAGGATTATTTTTACCTGACAGTGTGTAAGTGCGCCATTATTGTAGACTGATCACACGATCGTGATTGTTCGAAGCAATTAATAATGAAATAAAACGTTTAAAGGATTACATCAAGGATTTTTTTTTTTAAGTTTTTAATATTCTGACTGATTTGATGCAGCCTACGACGAATTCCTCTCCTTTACAAGCCTCTTCATTTCAAACTAGCACTTGCACCCTGAATCCTCGGTTAATTGTTCAATGGAATCCCGTCTGCGTCTTCCTCTACAGTTTACAGCCTCTGCAGTTCCCTCTGGTACCATGGAAGATATTCCCTGAGTTCTTAACACACAGTGTCTCAACACATTACCTGTCTTTCTGTCCTTGCGTCTTGTCGTTGTTTCCTATATACTCCTTTCTTCGTCGTTTCTGCTAAGAATCTTCTCATTCTTCAGCAGCACCACATATCGAACGCTTCGATCCACTTTTGTTGAGGATTTCCCAAAGTCCATAATTCATTACCATATAATGCTGTGCTCCAAACGTACATTTTCAGAAATCTCTTCCTCTTATTACGGACTACTTTTGATACTAGTGGAATTCTCTTGGACAGGAATGCCTTTGTTTGCCGGTGCTAGTCTGCTTTCTGTATCCTTCTTACTGTTTCATCATGAGTTATCTTGCTGCCTAAGTAGGAGGATTCCTTAACTTTATCTACTTCACGATCCCCAATTATGATGTTACGTTTCTGTTCTCGTTTCTGCTAGTTCTGCAGTTCTCATTAGACAGTTCATTCCGTTCAACAGGCTCTATAATTTTCCTTCGTCTTCCCCGAGGAAAGCAACATCATCAGTAAATCTTATAATTGATATCCTTTTGCCTTTAATTTTAATCCCACTGTTGAACTTTCCTGTTATTTCAGTCACTGCTTCTTCGATCTACAAACTGAATGGTGGAGACGAAAGACTGCGTCCCTGTCTTACACTTTTTCTTTTTAATCCGAGCGCTTCGTCTAATCCAACCTTTCAGTTCCATCTTGGTTCTTGCATATACTGTATATTACCCGTCTTTTCCTCTAGCATACTACCATGAAACACCAAACAAACTTATATAGGCATGTGTATTCAAATACAGAGATATGTAAACAGGCAGAATACGGCGCTGCGGTCGGCAACGTCTATTTAAGACAGCAAGTATCTGACGCTGCAGTTATGTCGGTTACTACTACTACAAAGGCAGGTTATGAAGAATGAAGTGAGTTTGAACGTGGTATTATAGTCGGCGCACGAGCTATGGGACACAGCATCTCCGAGACCTGACACCGGTGACGATGAATTTCGTTGGGCGCTATGTTTTGTGCGGGAAGGAAGTTTATCACTGACCGAATCTCGCAGGCGGTGAGAGAACGAATATAAGACGTCATTTCGGGGCACTGCTGCCGCTGTCCTGGGACCAGGCGGGACTTGTCCGGCGGGCATTTGATTTCCACGCCATAGATCTGTTACCGATGCGCCATTTTCCCAGGCAAATACGTCTACTTTAAAGGAAACAACATCGGGAAACTTACTTTCTGGTTGCGTGTCTTAATTCAGCAGATCCTCAATTTTTTTTCCCATTGTCGTGTATCTTATTCGTGCCAGAAACTTGGATGCATGAGATGTTAAGAAGATTTATGATAGTTCTCGCGCTTATCTGCCCTTGCTCTCTTCGGAATTGTATTGGATAACGTATTTCGAAAAGTCTGATGGTATATCGCCAGTCCCATAGATTTTGCGGCCGCTGTGGCCGAGCGGTTCTATGCGCTTCGGTCCGGAACCGCGCTGCTGCTACGGTCGCAGGTTCGAATCCTGCCTCGGCATGGATGTGCGCGATGTCTTTAGGTTAATTAGGTTTAAGTAGTTCTATGTCTATGGGACTGATGACCCCAGATGTTAAAGTCCCATAGTGCTTAGAGCCATTTGAACCATAGATTCTACACACGAACTAGAATACTCCTTCTGGTTGGCACTTCCCTCCAGTGATTTTAGAAAATCCGATGGATGTTATACATCGTTCTAGTTCATTTAATCTAACTCTTCCAAAGCTGTTCTAAATTCTGCTCTAATACTGTAAATTCTATCAGTTGCATTTCCTATTTCTTCTTCGATCACGTCGTTGGACAAATCCTCCCCATCACAGAGGCCTTCAGCGTACTCTTTCCACCAATCTGCTCTCCACTCTGCGTATAGCAGAGGAATGTGCATGAAACTCTTAATGTTTTAACCGTTGCTTATAATTTCTTCGAAGGTGAAAGACATACAACTTCGCGCTGGATCCATGTTCGCTTCATTGAACACAACTGTAACAGTGGTCACATTTCGGCAACATTCATGAAACTACGTATCGTTCTACAAAGTTTGTACTAATATTCTATAACCCACTACACCACCAACCCACCATGTTCTGACTGCGTCGTGAACACTCCTTTAACCTCTAGAGCACAGCAATCAAGAGCCAGAGCTCGCAAATAAGATATTCTTTCTCTCTAAACCGCAGAAAGCGCTTAAAATTATTGCCAGTCAGTGAGCATTTTAACCATAAATTATATGTCCTTCGATATATTTCATAAGCAGTTAATAATTTGACAATAAATTAAGGCCAGTATCTATTATTCTGTTAGAGAGACACAAGAAATTATATTTTAATCCATCTCGATCTAGTTTCAAACACAAATTATTGATAGCTACATTGGTTGCAGTCTCCAACCCTGATTCGTATCACTCACGACCGTTGTCTTTGGAAAAAGCATCTTTGCAAGGGAGATGGAAGTGTTTGGTTGTACATAAATTGAAGGAAGCGCACCCGCTTTACCCATCGGAACCTAAAAGGTTACAACGGACGGATGGGGCACTGACCTAAGTACGACAGCGCTGTGACCACTAAAACATTCTCTTGTTATTTGATTCTGCTAGAGATGAACATTCTGTCACAGAATTACATGTGATTTTCTTGTTAAATACCTCGGAATTTGGGTGCGACTCATCACCTATCCTCTCCATGTCTCTAATAAGTGAAATGTAGAGTAATACCAGCGAAGCAAAGCTCTTGGAATTTAATTAATTCTTCTCGACAGGCTTTGGAGACAATTGCATTTGTCTTGGGAAGATGCACATCGGCTTCATTCAATTACGCTACGAACAACGGTTCTGATTTTGTCAGCTTGTGATTCATCGCCACCTCTACATGCTTCGTAACACTGTGAATAAAGTTTCATACCAGAAAGCGTAACATACACATAATTTAAGTCGCTCGTGTAACGTACGGCTCACCACACGCAACACGCGTCGGATTAATGACCGTTGGTCTAATAAACCTGCCAGCTTGGGCGTGGTTTGTGTAGGCGGGTTTCCAATGTCACGCGCGTTCGCCCCCTGCGTAAGAAACTCAACAGTCAGGAAGTTACGTGATAGAAACTTTGTACACCGTTGGTGAACAGGCAATGGCGTACAATATTTTATTTTCCCTGGGCTAAAGTTCTGTGTATTTCAAGGTACAAACGCTTGATTACGCTAAGTTAAGTGTAAATATAGAGGAAAATTCCCAAAACTTGACCTCCACTAATTTTTTGGTTTAAAAAAAGGTAGAGTACAGCAAAAAGATATGTTTTAAGAGAATGTAAGGTTTACTATATAACGTTATGCACCATTACATGTTATTCTTAGAAAATATCATTATATGTTATTATGAAAAATTCTTTTTAAAAATCATACAAAATTAGCGAGTTTGCAAAATGGCTTCCAAAATCGGATCCCTCCTAAAAATAAGCAAAATAACACTAAACAAAATTGGAAAATAGTATTAAATTAGCGAAGACGTAATTTAGTTTGAAAGTACATTTAACGTAATGTCTTCCAGATGGTTGTAGAATTTCACTGTGTTTCCTTTGCAGCACTCAGGAGCCCTGCTGCAGAATGATCCTGTAAACGTTCTGACAGTTTGGTTTTGTGATGTTTAAGAAAAATACTAACCCAGTTTTCCCTGGCAATTTCATCCTTGAAAAGCTGTTCCATTTTATTTCTCTGACAATTCTACTGCCATTTTTCACAACTCATTACGACTAAGCCCAAAGAAATGGCTTCCATACCAACAAAATACTAAACCAGCTCTTCTTCAAGAACTTTACCGAAATTATAGGTCTGCTTATTTTGTTTTGGTGCTTTCTCTGGTGTACCATATCCATTTTGGTCATCCTTATAAGTTTTTGAACGTGCCTGCGCTTCAGAAACTACGCGTGCAAGAGCTTCAGTGAATTGGGGATAACAGCCAACCAGTTGCAAAATACCTGTTTATTATACCTTGCACATGATTTCGATGGTTTCAAAACTGTTTTCTCCAGAAGCTGTTGTACGTAGACTCACATTATCTGTATCCAATGTGGGAATCGTTGACTCTGTCTAGAGTACAGAGCTACTACTTTTAAATAATAATAGTTTAAATGGTAATTAAGTGGATGACAAGTACATGTCCTAGACAGAGATAACGACTTCCATATTGGACATAGATAACGTGAGAAAGACAGTTTTAAAACTGTCGAAAGCGTGGTTAAGGTTTGATAAACCTGTATTTTGCAACTGGTTGGCTGTCATTCCCAATCCATTTGTAGGATCCCCACCATATTTGTTTCTGTCTGAAATTTAGCCCAACTTTACCTCACACTCTATAAAAGCCTACGCATTACCAAAACTATGTCCCCACGAACTGTTATTCAGCTTAAACCCGTACGATAACCTTTCACTAAACAGAACCAAACGTGAATTGAACTGTGACTAATCTTAATGCAACTTGTCTTGATATTAAATGCGCAAATTGAAGTAAAACACTTACCTAACCCTAATCAAAATTTCCACTTACCTCGCGTCTTGACAACATTGTTGCAGATTTCTCTAAAGCACAACAACAAACAGCAAGCAGGCAACTGCTAAGCTGGATTTCTATTTCTAAATAAAATTTCCAGTTGTTGCATACGACAAATGGTAATGCGTAATGATAAACATTTCGGTTGGGAGAGTAATTATTCCTAAGAAATAATATTCCAAACAACCATTTTAGAATGAAATATATATTCAAAAAGAGAGAGTGAAACTCCGCGTGGTCTTCACACGTAACATACGCCTGACCAAAACTATGCTCAATAATGTGAACAACGATTTAAAGAGGGTACAGTATTAATCAGTTACTATGTTAGTGTATGACTCAGGGACGTGGGGTAGTCTTTCTCTGAGCTCTGAGCGAGTGAACGAAGTTAACCAGCTCCCAATAATCATTTCTACAAATTAGGTGCACAGCGCTACAGCCTTACTCAAAACTTCTTCGCTTCAAGATATAATAACAAGATAACAAATTTATTTTGTTTTCGCTTTTTATTATATACATCTCATTCATCCCTGCTAACTTTACAATCTATCTTTCTTCATCTAACAGATACAAGCCGCATAGCACTACACAATACGCTCATCACCTATCACACCTCTACTAAAACAGTATCAGACAGCGCAGAAGCAAAAATTGTGCAACGGCAAGACCAAAGATAGTATAACAGTAACGTAATTTGCTCTCTCTCTTATGTGTACATCGATAACGTACAAAAATCAAATTGGCATGACCACCTTAACATTAACACCTCGTAAGTTTTCTTATGGAACATTGAACTATTTACTGACCTTCTTCAGAACCATCTTCTTCTTCTGAACTGCATCAATAGCTTTAGTCACTTTAGGACCCCACTTTCTTTCATCAACCTTCCCCCTTATTCCCTCCGAAACTACAATAGAATTCCAAGAGCATAAGAGCGTGTATTAATGCGAACAGACTTAAAACATGAAAGTTTAAAAGGTTTAAGCAAGTGAAGGGAGCTCCAGTCTAGGCAACTACAGCCTACATTTTGTAAAACAAACATTTAAATGAAACGGTTTAGTCGTCAACATTTAACTTAAACCTAACTATTCAAGAACACATACATGTTGAAAGCCTTGTCTTTCAATATCTAGCCTAACCAATAAACAATATGTCACAATTCAAAGCTTTCTGATTGTTAAGACATGTAATGCGAATTGCTAAGTAACAAGTAAGTGACCGATTTTTGCGTTCTGCTGCAGAGTGAAATAAGCCTAAACTACAACTTGGTTCCACTATATTTCAGGAATGCAGAGTCAAAAACTACAACATCCACTTTGGCAGGAAAAGGGGGGGGGGGCAATTCAATTAAGCACTTTCCTCTAATAATTGGGTCCCACGATCAGCACAAAAAAAAAAAAATGGTTCAAATGGCTCTGAGCACTATGGGACTCAACATCTTAGGTCATAAGTCCCCTAGAACTTAGAACTACTTAAACCTAACTAACCTAAGGACATCACACACACCCATGCCCGAGGCAGGATTCGAACCTGCGACCGTAGCAGTCCCGCGGTTCCGGACTGCAACACCAGAACCGCACGGCCACCGCGGCCGGCCGATCAGCACACAATTATCGTCAGTCACATCTTCAGTTTCATATCATATCACATGGGTAAAATTCTGGAGTCAAAAAACTACTTTAATAAAATGAAAGTATCGTGTCACATTATTGGTCAGCAGACACCATCTGGAAATGTTTGACCACATGATACGTCTTTCAATTTTACGTCACCTCAGTGGCTTGCTCGTTTTAATTACTACTCTGAAGAAATTATGTAAAAAGAGGACAGATAAAAGGAGAAACCCTCATATTTGGATTGCTTCTCATGCTACATGAAGTACTCATTGTTATATATTAGACTGCAAACGGCAGGCTGTATTGCAGCGGCACCACCGTTAAGAATAGGGAAAGTTTGTTTTGTGCAATATTCTGAGCACAAGTTAATAGCCAGGTGCGAGCCAGATTCCACTGAGTTACGCATTCCAACAGTTGCGACGTAGAACAGAGGCAACAGGGCTGTTAAATTGCTGAAAGAGTATATGTAGCGGTTTTCCATATCGCAAATCACAGACAGAACGAACCCACTGGCCAAACTTGCATGTTTTGGATACGTGATGCTAAGTGGCATGTATGGCAAAACAGAGGTGCAATGCAATGTATAAATAGGTGTGGGTGTCTAACGAGATTCATTCAAGTGTGGTAGCTCTCCATGATGGCGGGGCGTGTCACACCACCAGCTACACACAGCAGCAGATGGGGCGACAGCGTTCCAGTCCACAGCAGGTTGCTGGTTCGACCGCCTGAGGCCGACGCGGAGTCCGTAGCCAGCCAGTGGCGAGCCACTCCATGTCTCACTTGTGCAGGCAGTCATCCTGGCTTCCAACACACGCTGGAGGCATCCCAAGGCGAGGGATGCAGATTCGGACGCCGGATCACGGGCGCTTGTTGTCGCTGTGATCTTGGCCATGCCAGCGAGAAGCATGCAGCTGGCCACCTGCATCTCACACCAAGCGGCACTGAGTTAGCAGGGACGCAGGCTCCCAAGTTAACTGCTGGTATCTTGACGACGATACGGCTGACGCACTTAGGGCGTGCCATGGGCTGCTGAGGCAGCAATTCCGCCCCAAGCTGTTTCGCAGACAGTGAAGTGGTGTCCTCAGCAATGCGGGACCTGGGGATGCAGACCGAGGGGAACACAGCACTGTAGCTGGAAACAATAAATCACTTGGAAGGCTTGGATGAGTCTTAATAAGGTGCCTTCTACCTCTTTGCGCTGCATTTGGTCATCCTGATACATTAAGTGGCAAAAGTTGCCACTACAGTATGGTCAGTGGTAGAGTGATGGGCCAGTGGGGGCACTGACACACTGCTGGTCGAGAGAAATGTTCCATTCGCCTTCAAATACACATCAAGTCATTAGTAATGCGAATATGACGCAGCACTCCGACGACTGTGGCCAACATCGGCTCGCAGATGGCCGCTTCTGCCCTGGCAAGGAGATGCACTCATAGACCTGAGGCCGAGCAACAACCAGCAGCCTGACAGTACACCATGGCCTGATGTCAGTGGCCTTCTCCTACTTCATCTGTATCTGCATTACTCTGTGGAACAGGCTTGGGGTCCACTTGCGTCCACTGCTAAGGTAAGTGGAGACTGTTGCACATGGGGCAGGACCCGCTGCCCCCTGGCGGTAGTCTGGGGATGGTAGTCACGGATGGTAGGTCAGTGGTGCTGTGGCACAGATTTCCACAAAGAGGCTCATTGCAGGCAGTGGCTGTCCTGACTTAATCTCGAACCCATGCTTCCAGCTGGCGGTACCCAGTCTTCTCATCATCTAGCATATACACTTTATGGCTGTTTCCCATCTCCCTTAAGCTTTACAAGTTCATCCTCCATCTCTCGCGCACAGAATACAGTCCGCTGGAACGAGGATACCAACGGATTTTTGTATGGCCATCCTTTTGACTCCATTTCTGGGGGACTACAGCCGTTCACTGTTGGAAAATAAATCACCTACAGCAGTTCTTATAACGTCATTTACTGCATAGCTACCAGTTTCGGCGCTTCAGTGCACCATCTTCAGGCCTTAGTTGATGCTAAAGGGGTTATCACGATCCATTATACGAAGTATCATTGGATAACATAACTTCTTTATGCAGACTGTCTGTAAGTGTGATATAGTCTCTCTAATCACCAAGAGAGACGTCTTCACGGTTACAGGTCGTCTGCATAAATCAGTTATGTTGGCCCCTGATGCATCGTATATCAACTAAGGCGCAGTGAAGCGCCGAAACTGGTAGCTACACATGAAATGACATCATAAGGACGGCTGTAAGTGTTTCACGTTCTTACAACCTCAACGAATTGGTTTTCTGAACGGTTGTCATCTCAACTAAAAAAAGGCTATGCAGAACAAAATCAAAGTCACTATGGCTATAGGAATTGCGACACTCAAAGCCACGGTCACCCTATGCCTACCATACTAATACTATTCAACATGCTGCATTAGTTTCTCCGCTGTGATTGCCCCCGTCCTGTGCGACTGTCATCTGATTTACAACATTGACAGGTGTCAGAAAACAATATTAATGAAACTTGGCGGGTATGTAGAGCGGGAAAAATAATGAATTACATGCTTTTTGGCGCTTGGATTTACTTTCAAGGAGTGAAACACGTCCTGAAAAGTAATGTGGCATATTAGGTTTGGAGAGAATATCTTGAAAATGGTGATATTTTAAAAAAAAAATGTTTCTCATACAAAAACTGTATAATCGAATTTTGTAATAATTTCAAATTTTGTGAAATATCCACACCATTAATTAATTCTGACAAATTAAAACCTTTTTTACAACATAAATTAAAGAAGCATTGAAACTACATACACCCACGAGTAATAAAGGTGGTTCCAGAATGAGATTTTCACTCTGCAGCGGAGTGTGCGCTGATATGAAACTTCCTGGCAGATTAAAACTGTGTTCCCGACCGAGACTCGAACTCGGGACCTTTGCCTTTCGCGGGCAAGTGCTCTACCATCTGAGCTACCGAAGCACGACTCACGCTCGGTTCCCACAGCTTTACTTCTGCCAGTATCTCGTCTCCTACCTTCCAAACTTCACAGAAGCTCTCCTTGCAGAAATAGCACTCCTGAAAGAAAGGATATGCTTGGTTCGCGGGAGAGCTTCTGTAAAGTTTGGAAGGTAGGAGACGAGATACTGGCAGAAGTAAAGCTGTGGGGACCGGGCGTGAGTCGTGCTTCGGTAGCTGAGATGGCAGTCTGCGTTCGGCAGGGCAGCAGTGCGGACCGCGCTCGGCCGTCCACTCCGTTGCGCGCGCGGAGTGTTTTCTTTACTTCCTCGTCACAGCGCTTCTCAGTCGAACAAGCTGTAATGGCCAACTCTTACAGGAGGAACACTCTTAAGTTCACCTTCTCAAACGAATACGCACGACCCAAAGCACTGGCCGTCGAACGCTTCCTACGCGAAGACGTGAAGATCCCGCGTGACGAACTCATCGGCATACACCTATCGATCATTAGCAGCGTCGTTTATGTTAAAATGACTTCCGACGCTGCCTGCAACGAGATCATTCAAAGGACGCGACGTGGACTAAAATTTCGGCACTCCGACGGAAACGTCGGGCCTGTGGATGTCGACCATGCAGGACTTGGCCTTCGGACGATCCTTGTATTCGAACTGCCTTTCGAGGTGACTGAAGATGAAGTCATCGCGGCACTAAGTCCGTTCGGAAAAGTCCAGAGCCACGTAGCCGAGACATGGGCACAGTTTACGACGTATCCGGTGCTTAATGGTGTAAGACAAGTCCGAATCGATCTCAAACGGCACGTTCCATCGTACATTTCTATCGGCGGCTGCCGTGCGGTGGTCATTTACGACGGACAACCTCGAACATGTTCCGGTTGTGGCCGAGAAGGCCACGTCCGTAATGAATGCCTGCAACGCCGCATCACACAACTAACGCCCGACGATACGAACACCGACAGAACCGTGACCACCCTTCCAGTCACCTATGCGGCGACACTGCACGTCCAGCCCTCCCAAGGCGCCGTTCACGAGCGTCTCTCTGGTCCGATACACCCGGAGGCGTCCCAGCACCTTGACGCCGGCGATGCCGCCCGTGAACATGTCCAACAGCCGGACACACCCACGCTAGAAGATCACAAGGATACCAATGAGAGTGTTCTGGAGAATGAAGACCGCATCATAGCACCCCGCGGCTTTTGTACCGGAACGACGTGAATCTCTTCCTTCCTCAGACACCGAAACTCATTGCCGAAAGCAGAAGTCGCCCAAACGACGAAAAAATCGCCGCAAGACATCAGACTCGACCATTGAGCCCCCTCCGCAGGACGAAGAGATGCCACATCACTCCGACGGAGAACACGATAACACCTTCTCCTCTGCCACGGAGACACGTCATCCACAAGACGGTGAACCGTCCAACGGAGATCGTGCGCAAGCCCCGCGCCCAGAAGCCATGGAACATAGCACGGCTGTTGTCACCGACGCCATTGAGCCGACTCGGCCAGCACTGCCACCTCTCGCCGATGTCAAACCAGTCGGACACCTTTCATGGGCGGATGACACGGATTTCCCACCTCCATCTGATGCGGAAATGAGATCTGTTTCTCCGTTAGACCAAAACTAAAATGGGGGAAGTTTCTTCGGCGAATCCTGCGACTTCTATGGACTTCCAGCATCCACAACAACAATCTTCACCAGGTACGACCCTATCAACAGCATGGATCTCCCATCAGGCGTACCGAATAGCTACTATCAATACTAATAATATCGGCTCCCATGCTAAACTTCAACTGCTCCGTGACACGCTAAGAGCAGCGGACATCGACATCGCCCTGTTACAAGAACTGAGGACAGCGACTTGGACTGGGTGTTATGAATATGAGACGTACGCCGCCCCTGCAGCTATGGAACACACAGGCGCAGCCATCCTCCTCCGAGAAGGAATTGCAGTTTCCGATGTCGCATACCTCCCAACAGCGCGAGGGGTGGCCATAACAGTTGAAGGACTCAAAATCATAAATCTCTACGCCCCATCGGGCACTGATAAACGGAGGGATCGCTCCCAGTTCTACGCAGAAGATATCACGCCTTTATTCCTCGGTCGATACGATCATCTCATCGTAGGTGGAGATTTCAACTGTGTTCTCGAGCGCACAGACCAATACCCCCATTTCACCACATGTGCCGAACTTCGCTTCCTCGTCCGCCGCCTTCGTCTCCTCGACACTTGGCGAGTGATACACGGCGACCACCCGGGGTATACACACATCACGAGCCACTCCGCCAGCCGACTTGATAGAATATACATCTCTAACGCTCTAAAATCAGTTCTCCTCGACGCGGAACGTTGGCCGTCTGCCTTTTCGGATCATGACATCTATATCTACCATGAACCTACGTCTACATGGCGCAGTGCAGGACCCTGGAAACTCAATGTCGCGCTACTGCGGGACCCTGAATGTCGACAACAGGTCACCGACACGTGGCACACCTGTGTTCAACGCATTATGCGTTACGAGACCACACTGCAGTGGTGGTTGCTGTGCGCCAAACCGGCCATCCGACGCACATTGACACACTATGGCAGAGCAAAAGCCAGGTGGATTCACCATACAACTGATTTCTACTATAGCGCTCTACGTGAACTCATGGATCATCCTCCATCCCCGGGTCGCCTCAAAGAAGCTCAACGCATCAAGGCAAAGATTCTATCTTTGACCAGATGCCGTCTAGAGGGAGCCATTGTACGAACCCGCAGCCAAGACAGGATTAATGGTGAAGAACCTTCTATGCATCATATTGTTCAAAATGTTCGTCGACGCCGACAGGCTTTAATGACAACTTTAGACTTACCTGATGAACGACGGCTGACTTCGCAAGCTACCATTGCGGATGCATTCACAACGCACTATAGACTTTTCTATCAAGAAGTACCTGCCGGTGTAGAGGCCATTGCTGAGGTTGCCCATGAGACACTTGGTACTCTAAACACAGCAGCTGCAACCCTCCTGACTGCTGAAGTGACCACCGACGACGTCCAAGGCGCTGTGGCCAAGGGGTCTCTGAATCGATCTCCCGGTCCGGATGGTTTACCTCTCGAATTTTACAGAACCTTCCAAGATTTGATGATGCCACGATGGAGGGACATGTACTGGGAACTTTTGTCCGGCGCGGCGAACCCGCCACCAATGTTCATGGAAGGCTTACTTGTACCAGTCCCGAAACCCGCAGGAGGAACACGACTCGACAGTTATCGGCCGATCACGTTACTCAATTCGGACTTCAAGATTTTCACACGCCTTCTGGCAGTGCGACTCAAACATGTATTACGGGACATTGTCTCCCACGAACAAACATCCTTAGGCGGCGATCGTAATATACAGACGGCCCTCAGTGAATATCGAGATGTGATCGCTGTGGTAACACACTCGCGACTGCCAGGCGCTTTAATCTCCATCGACTTCAAACAAGCGTTTGACCGCGTCAATCATGCATTCCTCAACGCAGTGATGGACCGAATGGCAATTCCCCCGACGTTCACGCAAGTGATTATGCGGCTCCTTCGTGGAGCAACGTCCAGACTTCTCGTCAACGGCAGACTTACAGAACCTATACGGATTGAACGCTCAGTACGGCAGGGTTGCCCTTTGTCGACGGTACTTTATGCCATTGCGATGGAACCACTCATTTGCGGATTACGGCGACGTTTGACAGGTATTCCACTCCGGGATCATATGTTCCGCTGCCGAGCTTACACGGACGACTTGGCCCTCGTCTACGTTCAGCGGCTGAAGTACAAGCTGCGATGCAGTGGATTACCCGTTACAGTGCAGGGGCAGGGAGCGCTATGAACGTGGCAAAATCATGCGCCATGAAGATCGGCCGCGGCCTTCCCGCAGACAGCGTAGTTCCATTTCAACTGGTAGACACCATTCGTTGTCTCGGATTGGTGTACACGCGAGACATTCGCCGCACCTCGGCGATCAATTTTCGTGCGCTGCTGCAACGCATCTGGGCCAACATACAAAATCACATACTACGCCCGCTGAATATGTGCCAGAGAGTCACCTTCGTCAATACCCATCTGGCAGCTCGGATACCCCACATAGCGCAGATTCTGCCCATCACTGCGACAATGGCGGCCAGGTTACAGGCGGCATTCGGCTATTTCATTTGTTCTGGACACATCTTCAAAGTCCAGTATGAAGCTCTCACCTTACCGAAGCGGGACGGTGGCCTCGATCTGGTTAATGTGAGAGCCAGGACAACGGCACTTTACACCAATACTATGCTCCGGTTATGGAAAAGCCAAAATGCTAGTTTTACTGGAATGTTGACCACCGAGCTCGCGCCTGTTTCGAGACGCCCACCGACGTCTTTGGCACACATCCCACCTCCGATGTCACATATCGGCCGTTTCTTTTTGGAGTACAGCTACATATGCACCGAGCTCCCCAGGACTAGGAAGACGACCACCCGCGACATCTACCGCCTTCTCCGAAAGTCTCCACCACGCAACCCCGACGAAACACGTCACCCCCAGGTTTCATGGCCTACAGTTTGGAAAACGATCCACCAACCATATCACACCACTGACACCACCTCTATGTGGTACCTTCTCGTCAACAGCAAGTATACTACAAGACAGAAACTGCATCGCATCGCACTGGTGGACACACCCCTGTGCCTCCAGTGCAATGTCGAAGATACAGATTTACATCGTTTTGAGTGTGGGCCAGCAGCAGCTGTCTGGACCCTCGTACAGAAGATTGTGGCTTTCTACCTCCGAGTACCACCACATCACGTTTCTCCCACTATGATGATATATCCCGACACGACCTACTTTCCATCGGCTAAGTGGCACGCCATCACATGGATCAGTGGCATGGCTGTCGACTACCTCTTCCGAGACGACATCGTCGATCCGGCGGACTTTTGGACACGCCTCCAAGTGTATCACCACACCCTTCGCCGGCATCGACACTATCGGGCCACTTTCGCGAACTATTTACAGAGCATTTTCACCAACCCGCCTCAAAGCTGGAATCTCAACGAACCGTGCCAGACAAGGCTGGACGATCCCACGTTCCCTTTCAATGGTCAATGATAGAATGCATTTTGTTCTGCTGGCGCGCCAAAGTGGAGCATGGCGCGGAAAGTATTCCTATTTTATTTCAGTTCTCTTTTCTCCTCCTAAGTTTTTTTTCTCCTTACACATGTTTATCCCTTTCACACATAGCTCTCTATCTGCAGCCTATTTGTTTTCTTTCTCTTGCGCTCCAAAAAAAAAAAAAAATAAAAAAAAAAGAAATGCTGCTGATGGTGAGACTGTACACTCATTTATGTTACCAAAAAACATATAAATACAAAAGAAGGCCGTTGCGGAAATGTAGCTATCTTTTATGTTTTACGTTTTCAAAGGATATTGTGTTATTTATGAAGAACGTCGTCTTTTATTTTCATACCCAAGAGGTTTTTATTTGTTTTCTTAAAAACAATTGGTAGAGCACTTAAAAAAAAAAAGTTGGTAGAGCACCTGCCCACGAAAGGCAAAGGTAAAAAAAAAAAAAAAAAAAAAGTTGTTAGAGCACTTGCCCGCGAAAGGCAAAGGTCCCGAGTTCGAGTCTCGGTCGGGCACACAGTTTTAATCTGCCAGGAAGTTTCAATAAAGGTGGTGTCTGATATACAATCATTGGAAAATAAGCTGTACACAATGTTCTGTCTGAGAATTTTCAACACACCTCTCAAAATATCTAAACATTGAATATTAGTCTATTCATCTATTTTATGTGTAGTTTTTTACGTTTTATATTGTTAATTTATGCTTTGTATTCACATACATATATTTTGTTAATTGACAAATAATAAGTAACCCATTATTATGATACAAAATCATCACAGTAATGATAATCCGTAAATAAATACTTAAAGCATAACATTTTCTTACCAAATTTCTTTACATTAATATTCACGACACAGAAACCAATACAAAAGAAAATTCAGCAGGATGTCATATTGTTGTGAGAGACCCACTAATTATCGTCGTTGTATCAGGCATGTTTCAGCACATTGTTAAGCCTTTGCAAAGACAGTTGATTATGTTCTAGTTACTGCAGCTTGCTTATATTGTTTCTCAGGTGAAGATTGACACCATTATCATACAACAGAACTAGATTTGAAAATCTTCTCACCAAGTTTTTCCAATATCGAAAACCGTTCTGTCGAGCCCTTTGGAATCATCAGATGAATAAGTTCTTTTCCTGGCTTATGATTGCTGAAAACGGTTTTTTCACACTGATCAACCACATTTTTATAGTTTTAAAAGCAATTAGTCATGAGTTCTGACCGAGAATTCGAGAATCTGTTTTTGAAACTCCAACTGGCCGTGCCACTGCAAATCTGGTAAACAAATGTCTGCACAGGCCAAGAGATATTTGAAAACTGTTTTCTTTCCCACTGAGAGAAAAAAAATCTGTATGACTTCGTTAGATTATTGGGACTGTCAATGTGAAAGAACCATAAAGAGCACTGTTTTTCAACCTTTTTGAATAAGCGACCCCTTTCCAAGTAAAAATATTCTGGCGACCCCCAGCACCATAATAAATATATCAGTATGACACTGCACACCTTGTGGCCTGGATGCATTCACTGATTCAGCTGGGAATCCAGTCATAAAACCTTTGTGTCGCCGGCTGTGGTGGCCGAGCGGTTCTAGGAGCTTCAGTCTGGAACCACGCGACAGCTACGGCCGCAGGTTCGAATCCTGCCTCGGGTATGGATGTGTGTGATGTCCTTAGGTTAGTTAGGTTTAACTAGTTCTAAGTTCTAGGGGACTGATGACCTCAGAAGCTAAGTCCCATAGTGCTCAGAGCCATTTGAACCAAGTTTTGAACCTTTGTGTCCTCTCCTGAGGCAAGCCAGCCCAAAAGTGTTTTAACTGGCCCTCGATATCCTGGATGCTAGCACTGGGACGGAGTTGACGTCCAAACTGGTTCGATATACCTTTATGTACGGCTGGGAGCAGATATGGGACTCCTGCTGGCCACGGGAGTACTTCAGCATCAGGCATATAGTTCACAGAAACACGTGCCGTGTGTGGACGAGCATTGTTCTGTTGAAAAATACCACCACGATACTGTCGTATGAGAGCTGACAAATGAAAACGCAGGATGTCGGTGACGCATCTTTGCGGCGTTATAATTCCCTCAGTGGTCATTTCACCCCCGATGACACCCCACACCTTCACGTAAGGAGTAATACCGCTGCTCTTCTCCAAGACATTGGGAGAATCGGAACCTTTCCCCATCGGCGCCATGTTCGCCGTCGTTGGTCATCCAGGGTAGTGGTGAACCATGATTCGTGGCTGAACGCAATGCTTCGCCTTTCATGAGGAATCCAAGATTCCTGGTGACGCAGCCGTTTGTATTGTGTTGTTAATGACAGCCTAAGCAAGGGACGATGATTGCCTAGTCTCCAACGAATGCCGCGGGACGATGCAGAATGCTTCAGGGAGTCCATTACTGGCGCAGATGTAAGGAATTACGATATGTTTGGTGTAGAATAGGACGATCCTTCCTTCTGGTGGTCAGAATTGGTCGGCCGGAACGTTGACGACTAAGGGGCTCACCCTCAGGCTCCTATGCAGTTTAACATCGAACCGCAGTAACATCTAAATGCCCCAAAATCTCGATATTGTACAATCGATCAGCCGGCCAAATCGAGACCCATAATGAGGCCTCTTGCCAAAATCTGTCTGATAACGCTGTCTGACACTAGTGTGTGGCACCCCTGCGTCCTTCACAGTGGTCATTCAAAATGTGATGGTGTTGACACCCGCTGTTTTCATACTAAACGTGAACAACTATAGTGCACTCTGGCGGTCATTTCACTTGTCACAGAGGATTGCGACTCTAATAATTTATACACTGCCGATGTTGTGAAACTGTACGAAGACAGATTCACATTCCACGGTATCTTCTGTGTCCTTCAGCTTTATAGGATACCGTACCTCAATGTGTAAAAACGTAGGTCATATAGGATCACTTTGTTGTCCGTCTACCTCTCAGCCCATATGTCTGTCCAACTGTTAAGCACTCATTTCCTCAGAAAAGGGTACACGTATCAATTTCCGATTTATGTTAGGATCTATGATTCCTTGACGTTGTAAAAATTTTAAGCTTCTAAGTCACTTCCATCAGAAGATACGACCATTTTTCCGCGTATTTTGATACCTGAAAACTCACTCATGGAAACCTTACGGGTGTTTCCCGGTGACTTAGAATGATGAAATTTGCCTACAAGCAAGGTTTCACAGTTCAAATGAAGAAAAGATCCTAAAATAGATAATTTGTGATTATATCATAGGATTTTTTTTCTGTCTGTCTATTTGTCTGTTAAGACCCTTTGTCTCTGCAACAGATTTGCATATCGAGTTGAAATTTATGTCACTTTCTAAGCCCTATGTCCCTTGGCGGCGTGAAAATTTTGAGCTTCTAAGTCTGTTCACTCAAAAGATACGGCCATTTATTCACACATTTTGTTACTCGAAAATTAGCTCATAAACCCTACAGGGGGCTTCTCGTTGGTACAGAATCATGAAATTTGGCAACACGTAAGGTTCCACAGTAAAAGTAAAGAAAAAAATCGGAAACTTAGTAAACTGAAATAAAATAAAACAGACAAACACCGTCAGTTTTCGTGACTTGTGTAGCTACTTCTCAGTCAAGTAGCTCACCGACTGGCCTCACACGGGCTCCACCCCACCTGCTAACAGCTCTCGGAAGACCGGTATGGTGACCCATCCAAGTGCTAGCCAAGCCCCACAGTGCTTAATTTCGGTGACCTGACGGGAACTGGTATCACCTCAGCGGCAGGGCCGTTGGCCGATGTAATAATATAACATATAAAAATATCTTTTGCCATTTGAACATACAGGGTTCACTTCTTTTCTTATGTCTGGACTAGTCTGAGGTACTACTGCAGAGATTTTGGTACGACCATGGAATTCTTGGTTTCAATGCTCTGCCAGTATCGATGCAGACAATAGGTAAAAATCATTGAAATACTCTATTTCCAGTATGGATGAACTATATATTCATAGAGCTTTTTTCCTACATTTACATACATATGTAGTGAACGTTAATAAAACGGACAAACTGCAGTGACAGTTTCCTGACTGTAGACGTAGTAAAAAGAAGTCCTATGAACTTGTGTCCGGAAGTGCATCATTGTCATGGTAGATGGCGCTGACGAATGAAAGTTTCTCTGATCGTGTGCCATCTGTCCCTAGTGTGTTGCACATGTGTGATTAACGCAGCATACTGTAATCAGCAGAATGGTCCGATATTCATGGCAGGAACAAGCCGAGATGATGTTTGCGTACAGCCAAACAAATGGAAACGTTCGCGAAGCAGCACGGCTATACCAAAACAGACACCAACCACGTCACACGATATTTCACGCCTTCTTTTGGGCGTTTGTGTGGCCATGGGTTGTTTCAGTCAGATGAACGAGCAGGGAGACGGGAGACTGTGTGTCCTCTAGACCAGGAGGACCTGGTTCTAAAGGATATTGAGACGAACTCTAGTACAAGATCCAGGCAAGTGGCCCGCCAGTATTACGTAAGCATTAGTACGATTATGCGTATCGTGCATGACAACTGCTACTATCCATATTTCCCGCAATGTATGCAAGGATTACACAGGCTAACGATGGAAAAACTCTTTTGCTGAAAATACCTTATTCTTATGTTTTTTAGGGTGGGAAATCCAAATATGATACTTAGAAAACGATCACCTACCATTTCTTCACATTTTACAGTTAAATTTATTAAATAAAGCCATTTTCAAAGTATTTAACAGCTTTCATATAGTTAAAATAATTTTAAAAGAAGGTGTAATGAACGTAGGTGACGTTGGTAGGACTGCTGAAAAACATTGCTGGCAAAAATAGGTCGATTCTATTTTGTGTTAACAGATGGTGTTTTGTTTAGTGTCAGGCTAACCCCACTTTCCCGTTTCCTGTACATGTGTTCAGTACAATGTCTAATCGTGGTTGTAAAAACTCTGCTGACAGTTTTTGTTACATTTGTGGTGAATTTGTGATTAAAAACACCAAAGAAACGTTAGAGACTTTGTGAAAAAGGTTTATCTGTCATACTTTGGATCTAAAGTTAATGATTAAGATAAATCTTGGGCGCCGCATAAGGTATGTTATGTGTGTGTTGGAGATCTGAGAAATGGTCCAAAAAGGAGAGAAAAGCCTTTGGATTTACTATTCCTATGATATGGAGGGAGTCAAGAAATCATTCCGACGATTCCTACTTTTGCAGTGTTGATATTACTGACCATAATTCGAAAAACAAGAAGGTAATAAGCTACCCTAACCTTCTGTCCGCCATCCGACCAGTAGGGCATGGTGTAGATTTGCAGGTTCCTGAACCACCAGACGATTTAAATTCTATTCCAGCAGAAGTATTTTCTGATGTACAATGTGATTTAGATGAACCAGATGATGATGACTTCCAATGTAATATAGTCTAGAGCCCAAATTGTTTACTCCGGCCGAGCTTAACGATTTGGCTAGGGATCCGGGCTTAACGAAAGAAAAAGCTGAATTGCTTGGCTCTAGATTAAAAGAAAAGAACTTACTGGCAGTTGTAACCAGCATATACATGTATAGAAAGAGAGAGAAGCAATTTTCCAAGTTTTTTTCAACAAGAAGGTAATTTAGTGTACGGCTCAGACATTCCCAGTCTGATGAATGACTTTGGCCTTGAATACAAAAAGGAATACAGGAGGCTGTTTATTGATGCATACAAAACTAGTTTAAATAAAATGGCCTATTCTGCTCGTGGTTGGATGATATGTGGCGATCTAATATTAACATGCATGTTCCTTGGACAGCAAGGTAGCTTTACCAAATTTCCATGTTTCTTGTGTGATGAGACAGTAGAGCTACGGATCAACAATGGAGCAGAAACAATTGGTCGATGAGGGAGTCTTTAAAACCTGGTGAGAAGAACATTCTAAGCAAAAACCTAGAAGATCCAAAAAAAGTACTCGTACCACATCTACATATAAGTTAGGTCTAATGAAACAATTTTTAAAGGCTTTGCCTAAAGATGGACCATGTTTTAAGTATCACTGCCAAAAGTTACCTTACCTGTGAGAAACTAAACTAAAAGAAAGACGTCATTGTCGGACCCGGCATTAGAAAATTGGTGTTTGATGTTAACTTTGAATCCCGCAATGACCTTAAATGAGAAAGAAGCATGGGTATCACGCAAGCAAGTCGTTACAAAGTTCTTAGGACATGAAAAAGACCCAGAATATGTTTCTATTATAGCTACAATGTTAAAGAAGTTTAAAATTTTAGGACGTCTAATGAGCCTGAAAGTTCACTTTTGAACAGTCACCTAATTTCCCGAACAATGTGGGAGCTGTTAGTAAGGAGCAAGGAGAGCGTTTTCACCAGGACATTAAAATGTTGGAAAAACGCTACCAAGGCCGCTGGGAACCCCAACATGATGGGGAAGCACTGTTGGTCAATTCACCAAGAAGTTCAGCAAGCGACACATCGTAGAAAAAGCAACACAAGAAGCTTCAAAGAAAAAAGGAAAGGGAAGAAAATACAAACCAATTCCAGCTGACAAGTGAAGCCTCTATCAACACATATCATTGTTTTTAGTAGCTTACTGTAAATATAAACCATGCTTATGTTGTAACAAAGCGTTTCATTAATTGCCCCGTTTACCGTATAGCATTGGATTTTTATACTATATAATAAAAAGCATATTGCATGAAAACTATGGGTGATACGAAAAAACGAAGGCTAGATTTGGATTCAGCTCATAAAAATCTATAAAGATCAGCTATCAAAGTAAAAAAAAAAAAGATTTAAAAAATATTTTTCGTTGGCCTGTGTTATCAGAAGTGGATTCCCCTCTAAAGGAAGGATTTTGTAGATGGTTTTTACACCAGACTATCACAGATATGGGAGTTCTGTCATCAGTCTTTTTACCAGTATGGGTAACAGTCATATGTGGGCTACAATCAATCCTCGAGGACTGGTGAAAGCGTCTCTTCAGCATCGGTTCACCATCTACGTGTGGGCAGGGATTCGTGGCGATCTCATGCTTTTCCCGCTTATTCTACAGCGCCGAGATAGATCGGAAAGTACGTGGCCTGCTACATCAACATCAACGTGATTACTCTGCTATTCACAGTAAAGTGCCTGGCAGACACACACACCACACACACACGCACGCACGCACACACACACACACACACACACACACACACACACACACACACACACACACACACACACACACACGCACATATATATATATATATATATATATATATATAGCCGGCCGCGGTGGCCGTGCGGTTCTAGGCGCTACAGTCCGGAACCGCGGGACTGCTACGGTCGCAGGTTCGAATCCTGCCTCGGGCATGGATGTGTGTGATGTCCTTAGGTTAGTTAGGATTAAGTAGTTCTAAGTTCTAGGGGACAGATGACCTCAAATGTTAAGTCCCATAGTGCTCAGAGCCATCTGAACCATCTATATATATATACGGCGGTCGATCGAAAAGTTTCCAGCCCGAGACAGTTACCGTAAGGTCTCGTACAAAGAACTCCACCCACTTTTATGGTGATACTTTGTGGGTATGCCCCTCAAATTTCGCGCCTCCAGCTTCGTTAGTTTTTCCGTTAGGGTGCGTTGTATACCGTAGTGTAAGCCAAATGGCGAATATTCAGAGAATCAAGAACTGTGCTGTGATTGAAGATCTTCATTTGAAGGGAATGACAACCATGAAAATTGCGGAGGACACCACGAGTACACTTAAGGACAATGCTCCGTCTCATGCAATAGTGGAAAACTGGTGGTCCGACTTCAATTGTGGAAGAACTAGTGTGGAAGATGCGCCAAAGAGCGGAACGCCTGTCGCCGTTGCCACTGGTGAAGCAGTCACAACAATGGAAACATCCTTCATCCCCTACCCTAAAAAAATTCCGGGTGCCAAAATCAGCCGGTAAGGTGATGGGATCGGTCTTCTGAGATTCAGAAGGGATAACTACGGTGAATTACTTGCAAAAGGGCGTAACTATGAATGCATTATATTACTGCACCCTCTTGCGCCTTTTGAGAGAAGAGATAAAGAAAAAAAGGAGCAGAAAAGTGGTGCGCGGAATTCTTTTGCAACAGGACAATGCACCGGCGTCCAAAGCCCTCGCAACATCGGAAACTCTGCGTGACTGCAGGTTCGAAATGTTACGTCTTCCGCCTATTCTCCAGATCTGGCTACACCAGACATTTTATTTTCGTAAACCAGAAAAAAAGATATCAAAGCACGACGGTTTGAGAATGGTGATGCAGTGACTGATGCTGTGAACATTTGCTTGGTGTAATAGTGTACAAGGGTATTATACAGGGTGTTACAAAAAGGTACGGCCAAACTTTCAGGAAACATTCCTCACACACAAAGAAAGAAAATATGTTATGTGGACATGTGTCCGGAAACGCTTACTTTCCATGTTAGAGCTCATTTTATTACTTCTCTTCAAATCACATTAATCATGGAATGTAAACACACAGCAACAGAACGTAGCAGCGTGACTTCAAACACTTTGTTAGAGGAAATGTTCAAAATGTCCTCCGTTAGCGAGGATACATGCATCCACCCTCCGTGGCATGGAATCCCTGATGGGCTGATGCAGCCCTGGAGAATGGCGTATTGTATCACAGCCGTCCACAACACGAGCACGGAGAGTATCTACATTTGGTACCGGGGTTGCGTAGACAAGAGCTTTCATATGCCCCCATAAATGAAAGTCAAGAGGGTTGAGGTCAGGAGAGCGTGGAGGCTATGGAATTGGTCCGTCTCTACCAATCCATCGGTCACCGAATCTGTTGTTGAGAAGCGTACGAACACTTCGACTGATATGTGCAGGAGGTCCATCGTGCATGAACCACATGTTGTGTCGTACTTGTAAAGGCACATGTTCTAGCAGCACAGGTAGAGTATCCCGTATGAAATCATGATAACGTGCTCCATTGAGCGTAGGTGGAAGAACATGGGGTCCAATCAAGACATCACCAACAATGTCTGCCCAAACGTTCACAGAAAATCTGTGTTGATGACGTGATTGCACAATTGCGTGCGGATTCTCGTCAGCCCACACATGTTGATTGTGAAAATTTACAATTTGATCACGTTGGAATGAAGCCTCATCCGTAAAGAGAACATTTGCACTGAAATGGGGATTGACACATTGTTGGATGAACCATTCGCAGAAGTGTACCCGTGGAGGCCAATCAGCTGCTGATGGTGCCTGCACACGCTGTACATGGTACGGAAACAACTGGTTCTCCCGTAGCACTCTCCATACAGTGACGTGGTCAACGTTACGTTGTAAAGCAATAACTTCTTTGACACTGACATTAGGGTTATCGTCAACTGCCCGAAGAATTGCCTCGTCCATTGCAGGATTGCAGATGTCCTCGTCGTTCTGGGTCTTCCCCAGTCACGAGTCATAGGCTGGAATGTTCCGTGCTCCCTAAGACGCCGATCAATTGCTTCGAACGTCTTCCTGTCGGGACACCTTCGTTCTGGAAATCTGTCCCGATACAAACGTACCGCGCCACGACTATTGCCCCGTGCTAATCCATACATCAAATGGGCATCTGCCAACTCCGCATTTGTAAACATTGCACTAACTGCAAAACCACGTTCGTGATGAACACTAACCTGTTGATGCTACGTACTGATGTGCTTGATGCTAGTACTGTAGAGCAATGAGTCGCATGTCAACACAAGCACCGAAATCAGCATTACCTTCCTTCAATTGGGCCAACTGGCGGTGAATCGAGGAAGTACAGTACATACTGACGAAACTAAAATGCGCTCTAACATGGAAATTAAGCGTTTCCGGACTCATGTCCACATAACATCTTTTCTTTATTTGTGTGTGAGGAATGTTTCCTGAAAGTTTAGCCGTACCTTTTTGTAACACCCTGTATTCATGATTGTTAACAGTCTTTAATGCCTCTGGAGTGTGTTCTTATACTCGTATGTTTGTTACATTAGAGAAATCTCACTTGTTATATTTCGTAAACCACATCAAATACTGACGAATCGATTCCACAGACCGAACGTGAGGAGAGGGGCTAGTGTAATTGGTTAATACAAACCATAAAAAAATGCACGGAAGTATGTTTTTTAACACAAACCTACGTTTTTTTAAATGGAACCCCGTTAGTTTTGTTAGCACATCTGAACATATAAACAAATAAGTAATCAGTGCCGCTTGTTACATTGTAAAATGTTAATTACATCCGGAGATATTGTAAGCTAAAGTTGCCGCTTGAGTACCACTCCTCCGCTGTTCGATCGCGTGTATCGAAGAGCACCGAATTACGTAGGGGTCCAAGGGGAACGGTGATGGACCTTAGGTACAGAAGAGACTCGAACTGCACATTACGTCCACATGCTAACACCTTTTTATTGGTCTTTTTCACTGACGCACATGTACATTACCATGAGTGGTGAGGTACACGTTCGACGGGCGTTTCATAGGACGTGGAGGACGCATAAATTGGCCAGCCCGTTCTCCTGATCTTACATCTCTGGACTTCTTTCTCTGGGGTACGTTAAAGGAGAATGTGTACCGTGATGTGGCTACAACCCCAGAGGATATGAAACAACGTATTGTGGCAGCCTGCGGCGACATTACACCAGATGTACTGCGGCGTGTACGACATTCATTACGCCAGAGATTGCAATTGTGTGCAGCAAATGATGGCCACCACAGTGAACATCTATTGGCCTGACGTGTCGGGACACACTCTATTCCACTCCGTAATTGAAAACGGAAACCACGTGTGTACGTGTACCTCACCCCTCATGGTAATGTACATGTGCGTCAGTGAAAAAGACCAATAAAATGGTGTTAGCATGTGGACGTAATGTGCTGTTCCAGTCTCTTCTGTACCTAAGGTCCATCACCGTTCCCTTTGGACCCCTACGTAATTCGGTGCTCTCCGATACACACGACTGAACAGCGGAGGAGTGGTACTCAAGCATCAACTTTAGGTTACAATATCTCCGGATGTAATAAACATTTTACAATGCAACAAACGGCACTGATTACATATTTGTTCATATGTTCAGATGTGCCAACGAAACTAACGGGGTTCCATTTAAAAAAAACGTAAGTTTGTGTTAAAAAACATACTTCCGTGCATTTTTTATGGTTTGTATTAACCAGTTACACTAGCCCTTCTCCTCACGTTCGGTCTGTGGAATCGACGGAATCGATTCGTCAGTATTTGATGTGGTTTACGAAATATATTCAGCGGTAGCGTTAGGTGACTCACCCTACATATATATATATATATATATATATATATATATATATATATAATGAAGTTTGTTCGGAACCCTCAGTGTGCGTGTCCTACACACACGTGGTCAGTTGTCGTGCAGTGTATGCTGCCAGCATCATGGTGGACGTGGCTACATCACAGGACAGCCACGACATCTTGTCGGTTAATGTGCCAGAGGAGGGTGACGTTGACCGGAGGAGAGCCCTCGGGCGGTGACGCTGTTGGCTGTTGATAGAGCTATCCACGCTGGAGGAGGCGCCGTCGCCCGCCTGACGTCAGGAGCGGCCATCCATCCGCGGCCGCCCGCCCGCCTTATTCATATTAATAGCGCGATGGCGCGGGGCGGGGCAGGGCGCCGCTGCTGAATTCGTAATTGCGCGCGCGCCGCGGCCGCAGAGAGCCGCGCGCTAAGGCGTAAAAAAGGCGACGGCGGCGGCGACGGCGAGGCGGCGGTAAACGTCTCTCCAAGCAGCCGGCCGCGTTTCGCTGTCCGTCTGTTATGGAAATGCGCCGTTAGGCGGCCAAGAAATTGGTTCGCGTAACACGATTCCCGCGGCTGCGCGCCTGTCGTGAGTGCTGGCCGCTTTGAGAGGGCGCGTGGGTGGCGCAAGGCGTGTCTCACTCCGCCCCGGGTACTGTCCATCTCCTCAGACTATACTGTCTCTGTCGTAATACAGGTGCTTTGTGTTCCATCAGATTTCAGCCTGATTCGGCCCAGCACCAGGGCCGTACCGGTACTGGATATACAGTTAGCATATGCCGGCTACTTCGCTAGGTGTTGTGGAATATCAAAGGTTGGCGAATTGGCTCTCAAGCACTTACGTTATTTAACCGAGGCCTCCTAATTATTGTCGATGTCTTCCAGGTGAGGAGTGGAGTCAAACTGTTTGAGCTAGAGTGCTTCAATGTCCTTAATAAGAGAAGCTTTCAGTAAGTAACGCAACACTTTTTTTTCCTGAAAGCAGTTTTGTTTTACTCTGGATTCCTAAAAACCGTGTTATTCAACACTCTTTTGGCTAGAAAATCCCAAATGGCGCAAATGGCTCTGAGCACTATGGGACTTAACATCTATGGTCATCAGTTCCCTAGAACTTAGAATTACTTAAACCTAACTAACCTAAGGACAGCACACAACACCCAGCCATCACGAGGCAGAGAAAATCCCTGACCCCGCCGGGAATCGAACCCGGGAACCCGGGCGTGGGAAGCGAGAACGCTACCGCACGACCACGAGCTGCGGGCAGAAGAAAACCCCATTTTCCAATATAATCTCTATTCGCTGCTACGGCCTTACTCCACCTTACCGGCAAGTCCTGTACGCCTGCTCAGTACCACTCTACTGGTCCACGTCGGAGCCATGGTCTGCATCAACCTCCCCATCATCCATGTACTGCATCTCGCTGAGTGCAATATTCATTGGTCCAACAGATGGAAGGTGCGAGATCCAGCCTGTAGAGGGGATAAGGAAAAACAGTCCAGTGAACTCCTTTCGGGCGTACTGACTTGTATGAGGCTTTGCCTTGTCATGGAGAAGAAAAAGTTCGCTTGCCTTTTTCTGGCGACAGACACGTTGGAGTCGTCCCTCAGTTTCCTTAGGGTAACACAACAAACTTCAGAATTGATTGTTGCACAGTAGCCGGCTGAAGTGGCCGTGCGGTTAAAGGCGCTGCAGTCTGGAACCGCAAGACCGCTACGGTCGCAGGTTCGAATCCTGCCACGGGCATGGATGTTTGTGATGTCCTTAGGTTAGTTAGGTTTAACTAGTTCTAAATTATAGAGGACTAATGACCTCAGCAGTTGAGTCCCATAGTGCTCAGAGCCATTTGAACCATTTGTTGCACAGTAAGGGAATACATCAACCAAACCAACCCCATCACGATCCCAGAAGACCGTCGCCTTTTTACCTGCTGGGGGTGTGGCTTTCAACTTTTTCTTCTGAGGTATGGTAATGTTGCGCCACTCAATTCATTGTCATTTTGTTTCCATTCCTAAGTGATTGACCCATATTTCATCGCTTGTGACGATGTTCGACAAAAATTGTCACGACCCGCCTCGTAATGCGCAAGCACAAAACACACAAATGATTGCTATTTATGGTCTTCACTTAGGTGGCGAGGAACCGAGTGGGCTCACACCTTCGAGTATCCTAACTGATAGAAGAGTGTGTCAGCACTATCAGCTGAGACGTCCAGTTGAACGGCGATGTTTGATTGTGATGCGTCGACTACTTGAATGACAGTGTCCACACGTTCCAACATCGCAGGAGTCGCAGCTGCGTGTGGCTGGCCGGTACACAGGAGATCTGACAGGGTTGCGCGACCTTGCTTCTATGACGACAGAGGCCTCCTGCAACGACTGATCGTGCTTTGTTCACTGCAGACATCCTGAAAGTAGCCTCTGAATATTTGCGATGCTATGGTTTTCGCGAAAAGAAACTCAATGACAGCTCGTTGCTTGGAAGGCACCTGCGTTACAGGCGCCGTTTTCAAGGCTACTTTCAGCGCCACTACCTTCATGATATTATGTCATGAAACTACATCATGAAACGATGTCCCACAGTAAATTCCGCATTTATTTCAACCGAAATTGGCCGAGAAAAAAATGATGTGCTGCATTACCTAATGAACGCCCCTCGTACAGTAGTAAGTGAACTGGGAAACAGATCTGCCACATAACGAACCACATCATCTCAATTTAATTTACTGTTGGGTACGCCTTAAATGAAAGCTCTGTACCTTATTTTGAAAAATATACTCCACATTTTTTGGCCAAATGTAGTGGAAATATCGCTAGAGCTGAGTTAGTTAAAGACATAGCGGCTTTCAGTTTCCAATTGTAAGAGCTGATGAAGAACACTGACACTGCATCCCATTTGGATACTATGAAGTGTTTTCAAGTATAGGCTACGAGATGCTTATCTGAACATTGAAATACCTTTGAAGATAACGCAGTTCCAGCAAATTAAAGATGATAAAAAACTTCATAAATTGACGACAGATGAAGCAGGCGGTCAGATTAATTTATCTTGCCAACAGACCAAGACACAGCTGTTAAAGTTGACTTCAGTAACATGATCAATGAATTTGCTTCACTCAAAGACAATGGCAAACTAAATTACATTACGAACTCTGTTCTTGGAAAGGAATATGTTCTCAGCACTTCACTACAAACATATTTACTTTTATTTCGAAATAATAATTAATTCACACTACTTATTAATGAGGAAGAAGTAAAATCTGTTATTTATCGTACATCATAGTAAAACACGGTAGCTGCTATTAACTAAATATAGATCTAGGTTTACTTTCATCTTATCGTCTACTTAATGTATTAGACAAATTGTATGTCACATCTCTCCGTCTCTTGTGCAGTGTTCCTACATTTCTTTTTCACTGCACTTACTTGTGAGACTGACAACCTTTACTGCGAGTCTTTCTTCAACCATACGGTCTACATTTTCCTTTTATTTACTCGTACTTTCCCTTACTTTTTCGTTCAGGTTTTGTAGAAAGTATGTACAATTCCTAGTTTATTTAATAGAATGATACATCTAATTTATCGTGTGCAATATTTTTCATTTATATAGCACATTTAAGCTATATATTTCAAAAGCGCTTCACTTTTATCAACCCTGCCTTACAGTTTATAGAATTTCCTAAATATGTGTAGAAAAAGAAATGTACAAAGTTTTTTTTTGGGGGGGGGGGCGAGAGTGTGGTGGCGAGGAATTTGAGGGGGCGGGGGGCAGTGGGCGAGATACAGCCCAGGCAGTTCTACCAAGAGCACAGTCTCTCTGCCCGCCACGACTTCCCGTTGTGTTCCAACCTCCTCATAGCACTTGCATCAGACGTAGCACTTGCACCAAATGTTCTTAATGATTTGTTGGTTACATTCCAATCTCTGACGTTCCCTACAGTTTTTGACCTCTACAACGTCCTATAGTGCCCTGGATGTCTTAACACAGTCCCTTCTTCTAGTAAGGTATTATTTCATATTCCTTTTCTCTCCCATTCTGCGGAGGACCTCTTCATTGCTTCTCATATCAGCCAACACTTTTGTGTAGAACTATGTCTCGAACAGATCGATTCTAACTCGCCTGCAATTCACACCTCTGTGTAAGGAAATGACCGCTATGTGTCACGAGAGGCATCTACATCTACATACTCAATCCACCATACGGTGCGTGGAGGAAGGTACCTCGTACCACAACTAGCATCTTCTCTCCCTGTTCTACTCCCAAACAGAACGAGGGAAAAATGACTGCCTATATGCTTCTGTAGGAGCCCTAATCTCTCTTATCTTATCTTTTTGGTCTTTCCGCGAAATATAAGTTGGCGGCAGTAAAACTGTACTGCAGTCAGCCTCAAATGCTGGTTCTCTAAATTTCCTTCGTAGCGATTCACTAAAAGAACGCCTCCTTTCCTCTAGAGACTCCCACCCGAGTTCCTGGAATATTTCCGTAACACTCCGTGATGATCAAACTTACCAGTAACGAATCTAGCAGGCCGCCTCTGAATTGCTGCTACGTCCTCCCTCAAACTCAAGAATATGTCGTATTACTGTTTTATAAGCGGTCTCCTTTACAGATGAACCACATCTTCCCAAAATTCTACCTATGAACCGAAGACGACTATCCGCCCTCCCCACAACTGCCATGACATGCTTGTCCCACTTCATATCGCTCTGCAGTGTTACGCCCAAATATTTAATCGACGTGACTGTGTCAAGCGCTACACTGCTAATGGAGTATTCAAACATTACGGGATTCTTTTTCCTATTCATCTGCATTAATTTACATTTATCTATATTTGGAGTTAGCTGCCATTCTTCACACCAATCACAAATCCTGTCCAAGTCATCTCGTATCCTCCTACAGTCACTCAAAGACGACACCTTCCCGTACACCACAGCATCGTCAGCAAACAGCCGCACATTGATATCCACCCTACCCAAAAGATCATTTATGTAGATAGTTTAAAGAAGGCGTCGAGTATTGTCAGTGGAGAAGCAGCAACAGCAGATTTGGTCAGTCTGGGCAGCTCACTGACTTCGGACGTGTACTAGTGATTGGCTGTCACCTTAGTAACAAATCCATCATGGACATTTCAACCATTCTAAAGCCGCTCACGCCGACTGTTGACGACATTACTGTGAGGTGAAAACGCGAGGGAACAAAATGGTTCAAGTGGCTCTGAGCACTATGGGACTTAACATCTTAGGTCATCAGTCCCATAGAACTTTGAACTACTTAAACCTAACTAACCTAAAGACATCACACACATCCATGCCCGAGGCAGGATTCGAACCTGCGACCGTAGCAGTCCCGCCGTTCCGGACTGCAGCGCCTAGAGCCGCAAGACCACCCCGGGCTGCGCGAGGGAACATCCTCAGCTATACCACGACTAGGCTGACATACAGCGACCGTCGGACATTGTGGAGGGTGGTTACAAGCATCAAATGAAACCACATTGTACATCATTGCAATAAACTGTTCGGACAAGGTGACTGCACGAGCATGGCAAAGCACCTGAAGCAGGACTTATGCGCAAAGGTTTGTGTACAGTAACATTCCTGAAATGGACTGGCCTGCCGATAGTCCCGACCTGAACCCAATGGAACACTTCTGGAATGAGTTAGAACTTCGACTTCACTCCAGACTCCAGCTTCCGACATCACTACCTTCTGTACTTTCGGATCTGGAGGAAGATGGGACTGCTATTCCTCCACAGACATTCATACACCTGATTGAAGGTGTCCTTAGCAGAGTTCGAGCCGACATACAGGCGAACGATGGACACACTTGATATTAATGTCCACTAACAGGTGTTTGGATATTTTTAATCTGATTGTCTGCGATGCTAAATGGGACTGCTGTTGATTAGATGGGTAAAGTAAATGGTGAAGGAGCGGGTACTGAAGCGACTTAAGAAAAAATAAATTTCTGGCATAAGTTGGCTAAGAGAATTGTTTGGTTGATAGAAATAAATTCACGTAGCACAGTGACCTATCGCAAATCTGTAGATTGGAAGGCACTTCGGTGACTTCATGTCCCTAACGTACTCCAGTACTCCTGCCGATAAAAGGGTATCTCCATTTTTAAAGTGGAACTCGACGTGTTTTCCTCGGCGAGTTTTCTCGTCATTGAGAGGTGACTGCCTGATAGCACACATCCTGAGGCATCAAAGAATTATTAGTTTGACAATGGTGGGCGGCGTGGAGAGGGTAAATTGTACGGGGAGGCTAAAGCTGGTATAAAGTAAGCAGGTTCAGATGGATGTAGGTTGCAATAGTTATTCAGGATAGGCTGGCGTGACGAACTGCATCAAACCAGTCGTAGAACTGAAGAATACAACAACAGCAACGCTGTGTTCGACACACAAATTCTCAACAATTTCTTCCTCATATTAAGGTCTGTGTTTGATGCAAGTATACTCCCTATAGGGAGGTCTGCTCCTTATATCCCATACGTCATGCGTTATTTTGCTGCCAAGGTAGCAAATTAACAGATAAGAAGGCAGTAAACCGTCTGACATATTGAGATGCCACCACGTAAATCACTTATTCCTTGAAATTATCATCTATTTAACTGGTGTTCGGTTCCACTCGAAAGGAAACTGAGATCATATTTTTAGAAGAAAGAAGCACACATGCATGATATCAACCGAAGTAATCGACCTACAGCGATAATTTTGGCCTTAATTCTAATAGTACGCAGTTCTGACGTTCTGAAAGCATAGCTTTTAAACTTTCGCTCCTCCCCAATGTAGCCACCTAATGCCCGAGCGTGTACAGCGGGGACGATAACTAGAACCCTCCTATTCTTGGGTTGTTGAAGGTGTGAGACGAGAGGGGGGGGGGGGGAGGGGGAGGCTTGGGGAAGTGGAGGAGGAACACATCTCCCCAACTTGTTATGAAATCTGGTTCATACACACATGTTATTCTCCGCAAAAAATAATAATTAGAGTACGTATACCAGCCTCCCATACACATGGTTATTCAGCTGCCCCTGCCACTGTCGTTTTATGCAACCTGCAGTGTTATATCTGACAACGCGCGAGATCATCATATTCTTTCGCTTGCTACGCGGAAAATATTAGTCCTACAGAAAAAATGAACGGCACCTTTTTTGTAGGAAATGTAAAGCAGTTACAGTTTGTCCTGGGACATGTTTTCTCTGGAGACAACGGGTTTCAACTTACTGAAGAAAAACGTACAAAAGTGACGTTAAAAAGCACGGATCTCACCCCCCCCCCCCCCCCCCCGCACAACACACACACACACACACTCACACACACACACACACACACACACACACACACAAACACAGACATACACACACACACATTTATTCCTCTCCTTTAAGGATTTATTGTGTGTTGTTCGTGACACTCCCTCCTACCACTGAACAAAAATACCCGACTACACGAAAAATTCCCTATATCCTACCTTTCTTTGGTCTTTGTTGAATGGTCTTATTGCTCCCACCATCTTAGTCGAGCACTTACAAATTATGAAGCTGATGTTTGTGTAAATTTTACCTAACAGTTTTGTGAATTTTAACACCATAAAATAAACAATTACATTGCTGTGTTCGTCAGGTCTTCTGATTACGAAACTACTGTGCTTGTTAGGGTTATGTCTAGATCGACTTGTCAACGTAATTCGTTTTAGCGTAACGTTTGAAAAAGTCGTCGTACTCTCAGTACACTAATGGGGACGACGGTTTAAATTAATAACATTAAGGAAATAGCTGACTATGCTGATAGCGTAAAAGCCCCAATCACCAGAGACCAAAAAAATGTCGAACATTAGATCTAGTTCGGAAAGAGGGATATTTTTATAGGGGCAGCTGCCTATCCGTTCAATATCGTTTTAAACGACATCTTTGTATCGATGTTCTACAGCTTTTTAAAGGCCTTAAAATAAAATTGAATAAATGTAAGCAACTGAAGAATTGTTATAAAATGAAATTAATGATTTGCGATGTACAATTTTATATTGACGACCACGCTGAAGAACACCGCATCTCCTGCGAATGTTCTTCACTTTAACAGCGCCAGATTTAAATCCAAAGAAAATAACGTACAACAGCTATGTTTTTAACTAAATAGCGCTACCGTACTTCTTTGATACGAGACTCATTCATTTCGCTCATTTACGTGGCACTTGTGAAACACCTCATAAAAGTGTTCAGATTAATGTAAACTCTGGCACGAGCTACAAGATAGAAACCACACACTTTGACACAATGAACAAAGCTCATTTCCAATGTCAAAACAGTATTTCACAAATCTCTTACCCACTACATACTTCACCACTTTGCGTTCAGGCATTACGCGGCTGCAGTGGGGCGGAGCGAGCGAAAACAGGCGCGTGCATGTTTAAATTTCAGAAGGTTATAACTGTGCACCATCAGAATTAGGGCCCAAATTATAACACGGGATAGATTGCTCACAAGTGCACATTTTCCTCATTAAAATACCAAGTAAGGCTGATGATGTTTCGATGTAAATCTTGTAATACGGTCTGAGGAGCCTCTCTATTCAATAAAATGACATGCTGACAGTTGAAACAACCCGAGTTGTGCCTGACGACCAAGCTACGCAAATGGTAACACCTTATGACAGATAGATGCATTCAACCGAGAGCGATCACAAAGAAAATCGACTACCAGCTTTCGACTAGGATAGCAAAGATACACTCATAGTAACTATTTATAGCCATGCGAGCACTGTGCCCCATGGTAGATTGGGTCCTAATATAGAGTAACTGATGCTGGGTAGAAGGGAATAGAAGAACTGGGCTGACTGCATGCAAGTCACAACTGCATTATTAAACCTTAAACTCTACAGTCCTACAAGAAAATTGGGATATTTATGTTCGCTGCCTTCATTTGCTCAAATTTTTCTCAACAATTTAACAACTAAAAATATGAGGCGCTGAGAAAACTATAAACTCCATTCAACAATTATCAGCTTTGTGACATACACTGACAAAGAAAAAAAAATCGCAGCACCAAAAAATAATTAATTTATAGAAATAAAATTTCAAGAATACATTGCTCTAGGTAACACATGTAGCCATGTATGGAAGTGAAACATGGACGATAAATAGTTTAGACAAGAAGAGAATAGAAGCTTTCGAAATGTCGTGCTACAGAAGAATGCTGAAGATTAGATGGGTACATCACATAACTAATGAGGAGGTATTGAATAGGATTGGGGAGAAGAGACGTTTGTGGCACAACTTGACCAGAAGACGGGATCGGTTGGTAGGACATGTTCTGAGGCATCAAGGGATCACCAATTTAGTATTGGAGGGCAGCGTGGAGGGTAAAAATCGTGGAGGGAGACCCACGGGCCTGCCGTCAGGCCATCCAACTACTGGGCCCCTATAGCACTGCCGAGTGCATTCCGGTAGCGTTCGTTCCCCTGAGTTCTCCACTTACGGATTCTTCCATTACAAGCGTCCAAGACATGCCTATCCTCTCTCACGCTAGTTGATGGTGGCCCTTGAAATCGTGTATACTGCTGAGTAGAACCCTCTTCCAACCACATACGTTCATACGGAAGCCATGGGATCCGGTCCAAAGCCAGCGAAGAGGCTAGATACACCACGACCCTGCCGCTGTTGAATTCTGACCCGTGCAGGTAGACAATTCTCCTCATTACACTAGGCGAAACACAATCTTCTCACAAACAACCAATAATGAAATGGAATTTCTGAAAACCCGCTTTCGTTATATGCAAAATGTATGAGTCTTTACTCCTACCAATGGGGGAGTGCTGAAAACTAACACCTCCGAATTTTTTTATTCTGTTCTCAATATCGGTTGAAGTATTGTGTATCAGGCATACAGTGAGGCGACAAAGGTCATGGGATATCTCCTAATATCGCGTCGGACCTCCTTTTGACCTGTGTAGTGCAGCAACTCTATGTGGCTTGGAGTCAACAAGTTGTTGGAAGTTCGCTGTAGAAATAGTGAGCCGTGATTCCTCTAAAGTGTCTGTAATCGCGAAAGTCTTGCCGGCGTAGGATTTTGTGCACGATCTGACCTCTCGATTATGTTCCATTAATTTTCCATGGGATTCATGTCGGGCGACATGGGGGGGGGGGGGGGGGGGGGAAGGCGATGCAAATCATTTATCCAAATTGTCCAGAATGTTCTTTAAACCAATCGCGAACTATTGTGGTTCGGTGACATGGTGCATTGTCCCCCTTAAACATTGTTGTTTGGCTGCCAATCGTTTCCAAGTAGCCGAACATAACCAATTCCAGTCAATAATCAGTTCAGTTGGACAAGAGCACCCTGTCCATTCCATGTAAACACAGCCCACACCATTATGGAGCCACCACGTTGTTAGTTCATATCAACACAGCTGATGTTGCGTTATTATAGTCTGTTAAGTAAGAGCATGGTCAGCATTAAACTCATGTGGTAAAAGATACCGCCTTAGTTCTTTCGCAGCCCAACAGAGGGAACCTTTGTCCTTCGTGCAATGTCCATAACGCATTAATTTACTTCGAATTCTTGACTGGGATACACTAGTAGAGACAGAGTGCGGCACGTTGTGGAAGTCGATCACGTTTTTAACCACTTCTGCACAAATGACTCTTAATTTCACCATGTGTTTAAGCGCCGCGGCACGAGTCTTTCTCGGACCTTCAGGATGACCAAAGAGAGACGCAGGCTTAAAATGCGACGCGTAAGCTGCACCAAATAATTCAAAGTAGACTAACATTTTACGGAAATTGTATCATAAAGGTTCCATCTATTGGGCTGTGTAAGAAATGGGGCGATATCCTGTACCATCTGTGTGTAACGCCGACCACTCTCTTACTTAACGGACAGAAAGTCATCTCAACCATTGCTGCTGCTAAGCAGGACAACATTTCTCATCGTGCTGTGTACAAGTGCAGAGTTTTGGTGGATAATCGCAGACGACTTTCTGGCCGCCACTATGGGTGTGCTAAGATGTAGAACTGTCCTGGTATTTCGCAGGTCCCAAATGGCAGTACCATATTTTATTCGGTATTCCATCTAAGTCGCTAGTTACTCGGATTTACGCGGGAGGAAGACTACTAAGTGCCAGTTCTGTGAATTCTGGTACATAGCAGTTTTATCTTTGACTTAAAATTGCTAATGAGGTACATTAACTAAACTGGGGACATCAGGCGTCGACAGTATAGTCTGTTTTTAATAGACCAGTTTGATAGTTATCTGTGGGCTAAGCAATATCTTCCTTGGGATTTCTTGTAGTTCAAGGATTGTGCATTTAACACCAGATGGAGTGAAGCTTCAGAACAAGTACAGAACAGGTAATGCAGGTAGGATTTAACAGCCTGCAGCGGGCATGTCTTTGGCATGTAGATCGCTCGCCCGTTGCTCAGTCACTTTAAGTCTCCTGTTAATTTGTTCTAGACAGACGTTACAAGTTATTTTTGTCCTATTCAACTATTCGCTAAACTTCGTGCAGAGATATTAATGGATGTGGCGAATTAGCTGACAAACTTCATGTCAATTTGACTTTTGTTGCGTAGTGGTTATCCGGTGTTGCAAATTTAGAGACTGCCAGTGCACAAAACCTTTAAAACTTGTAGCATACGTACAGTTCCTTTACGCTGTAGATACTGCGATAGTGAATATCACAGCAGGCAGATGAGTTGAAGAGGGATGGACATCTTTAAAATCGGAGAACTTGGGCAGAGAAACATGGGTGTAAGGAGGAAAGCTACAAAGAAAGCTGAGGAACAAAAGAAATACTTTAGTTGATGGAGGAAACGGAGCAGTACAAAAATGTTCAGGGGAATTCAGGAATACTGAAATACGAGTATATGTCATTTATGAATGAAATAAACTGGAAATGCAAGGATATCAGGCAAAAATTGGTAGAAAAAACTGAAGAAATCGAAAAACAAATGTTCGTCGGAAGAAGTGATTCAGCACACAGAAACATCAGAACTAACTTTGGTGAAATTAAAATCAAGGCCGTCAACATTAAGATTGCTACGTGCTATGGCAGCTTCATTGATGAACTCAGAGGAGAATGCAAAGAGTACACTGTAGTCCTCTGTAAGGGGGAGGAGTTACCTGCTGATGTCATAGAAGAAGAAAATTGAGTCGATGTGGAAGAGATAAGGGTTATAGTATTAGAGACAAACTCAGTTTTGGAAGCCTTGCATTCAAATATGGCAACAGGGATAGACAAATTTCCTTCTAAATGTCTAAAATCACTGGCGGAAGCGCTTCCCAAGTATCTATTCAAGTCGGTGCTCATCTATTTGAGTGGGGACATGTCATCGGATACTCAAAAAATACCATTCATACAATCTAGTAGATAGAAAGGACCAGATAAATGAGAAATGTATCGCACTATCAGCTTAATAGATCATGCATCGAAATTGCGGATAAGAATAATATACGAAAGAATGGAGGAGAAAACTTAGGTTTTGATAGATGATGATCAGTTTGGTTTCCGGAGAGGTAAAGGCACCAGAGAGCCAAATCTGATATGCAGTTTGATAATGGAAGCAGGTCTTAAATGATGTCGTCATCTTAGGATATGTCACTCAGGAGAAAGCATTCGACAACCTAAAATGGTGCAAGATGTTTGAAATGTATAAGTGCCAAGAGAAAACAATCAGAATGGAAGATCAAGAACGTACAGGTAGTTCACGGATTGAAAAGGTTGTAGGAAATGTAATATCTCACCTCTATTTTTCAGACTGTATACTGAAAAGCAGTAACAGAACTAAAGGTGTGGAATTAAAATTCAGGATGCAAGAATAGGAATCATAAGATTCGCTAATGACATTGCTACCTTCGGTGAAAAAGAAGAAGAATTACAGGATCCGTTAAGTGAGCTGAACAGTCTAATATATACAGAATATGGACTGAGAGTAAACCAAAGTAAGGATAAGGGGGACAAATTTTAATTCATGTGTTCAGCATCTAACATTACGTAAGATGAAAGTATTGAGGAGTAGCGGAAATGAGATTACGGATAAACTTCACTTCAAAATTCTTGACCGTGAAGCAGACGAGGTTAACAAATACTGCTACCTTGGAAGCAGAATAATACTTGATGGAGGAAAGAACGAGGGTATGAAAAGTAGACTAACACGGGCGTTGAGGGCATTACTGGGCAAAAGTCCTCTATTAGTGTCAAGCATATCTCTCGATTTGAGAAAGAGAGAGTCTGAGACAGTGCGGCTGGAACACACGTGGTGTAGTAGTCAATCATGGACCGTAGGAAAACATGCAAAATCGGGGATAAAAGGAAGGTACGGAAAGCACTGTAAAGAATAAGTTCTGAATGAAAGGAAACGACATATAAAGACGTTGTCATATTACGTTGTGAGACCAAAGTCGCTGCTGTGTTTGATCATATTGTTTGTTACTGTAGGCTTATTTCGGGGAGATTGGCATCTTCAAGTCATCTGTTAAAGTACATAGATCAGTACAACATTTCAAATTTATAAGTAGATGATGTAACCCGTTATAGAATCATGATATGTTATGTGTATCAGGTGATCTTGATATCGACATGACATCGATGTCTCTTTATAATTATCCAGGCTGTTATGCCGTGGTCGGTTGACGAATTCTGTGTCGATTCCCAACGTTTCGTCTCCGGCTGCGGGAGACATCTTCAAGGGGGTCCGTAGCTCAGTGGAAGGTCCAACACACCCACTGGCTCGCTACTGACTGCCGCTAAATTCCGTGTCCGCGCGCTCCCACGCCGCGGCGTGACGTCACGTGTTTTGAAAATGTCAGTGCAATTGGCCGCTGTCCGTCGCCGTCGATCGCCGTTGCCATCACCCAGTAGTGGGCGGGTGGTACACATCTTCTTTAACACCGGCATCCATATGCCGTTTAATTTCACACCCTCATCCTTACGGTTGAAATTATTAGGGTGTTAAGCGATTTCGATTGCCTCCCTGTAGAGTCTTTCGTAATATCCGCTTGTGGCCGCTAGTACTTGCGTCTCCTCAAAACGAATATTGTGGTTCCCTGGCTGGAAAGCATGCTCCGCAACAGCTGATCGTTCCGTTTCTCCTCTTCTGCAATTTCCCTTATGCCCTTCCAAACGTTTAGAAGCAGTTCTTTTAGTGGTACCCACATAAACATCACCACAGCTGCATGGGATCCTATACACTCCAGCTTTTTCCAGTGGATTGCGAGCGTCCTTGGCAGGCTTAAGGTATTCCTGTATCTTCCTCGTGAGCTTGTAAATTACGGTAATATTCCGCTTCGTCAAGATCCTCCCTATTCTTTCCGTTACATTTTTAACAAACGGCAGGAAAACCTTAGATTTTGCAGTAGCCTGTACGTCAGTATGATTTCTGCGTGGGTGCCTCAACGCACGTTTTATTTCGGCGGACGAATATCCGTTCTTCATTAGTGCATTGTGGAGATGTTCCATCTCAGCGTCGAGCAACTCAGGTTCACAAATATTTCTAGCTCTGTCCGCTAACGTCTTGATAACACCCCGCTTCTGTTGTGGGTGGTGGTTCGAATCCCGGTGCAAATAACGGTCCGTGTGCGTGGGTTTGCGGTATACTGAGTGGCCCAAACTACCATTTTCGTTTCTAAAAACAAGCACATCGAGGAAATGTAGCTTGCCGTCTACTTCCATATTACGATCAGTAATAAATTGTGCAGCGGTGACTGGGATAAAATTGATAGACTACTGCATGATACCATGGGGAAGCGTATGTTGACAACGTCTAGTTGACAGAAGAAGAGGTTTGATAATTTGCTACCTAATCAGACTGTTCGGCATTTAGACGTTTCCCGGACCGTTATCAATGTGTCCAAACGTTCGTTATCTGACGATGAGACATCTGTGCTTGCCAAGGAAGGAAATTTTGCTGTTAGTCCGCGTTTTGTGCCCACGGAAGAAATTATAGCCAGTGTAGAAGCAGGAATTCGCAGTGTGGATTCTGTAACAGCTGAAGAAATCCGTATAGAAACAGTAAGAATATTAGCCAATACGAAACCGCCGAAAAGTAATATAACTGTGGGTGAGAGAAGAGCTTTAAAACTCCTGAATGACGACGATAGTATTTTGGTTCTCCCAGCTGACATAGGAAGCGCAACGGTGGTTATGGATGTGGCCAACGATCGGAGTAAAATTACTGATCTGCTGGATCCGCAAGCATATAGGAAGCTGAATAAGGACCCCACTAACAGCGTTCTCAGAACTGTGTCGCGGTTAATAAGAGAGTGTACAGAAAGGTCTCTGCAATTCGGTTGCGCTACCACCGAGGCTTTATGGATTGCCCAAAATTCATAAAGAAAATTTGCCGTTAAGACCGATACTAAGTGCCATTGGTTCGCCCACCTACTCGTTAGCCAAGTTTTTGACTACGCTGCTAAAACCACATGTGGGCCGTTCGGACTCTTATATAAAGAATTCGACACATTTCATCAGCAGATTGAATGGCATAGTGGTCCAGCCGGAGTACATATTGGTCAGCTTCGATGTGGTATCGCTGTTTACCATGGTTCCACTTAATGATGTATTGGAACAGCTGGATCGAATTTTTCCTGCCGATATTTCAGAACTGTTTAAGTGTTGTTTGACGACCACATACTTCAAGTGGAATGAACAGTTTTATGAGCAAACGGATGGCGTGGCTATGGGAAGCCCCCTAAGTCCCCTAATTGCAAACTTCTTTATGGAGAAATTCGAAGAACAGGCTTTAGGTACTGCCAGCAAAAAACCAAATGTATGGTTCCGATACGTGGATGACACGTTTGTGCTGTGGAGACATGTTAGGGAGGAACTAAGCCGGTTCCACGACCATCTGAACAGTATAAACTCGAGAATTCAGTTTACAATGGAGGAGGAGGTAGACGGCAAGTTACATTTCCTCGATGTGCTTGTTTTTAGAAACGAAAATGGTAGTTTGGGCCACTCAGTATACCGCAGACCCACGCACACGGACCGTTATTTGCACCGGGATTCGAACCACCACCCACAACAGAAGCGGGGTGTTATCAAGACGTTAGCGGACAGAGCTAGAAATATTTGTGAACCTGAGTTGCTCGACGCTGAGATGGAACATCTCCACAATGCACTAATGAAGAACGGATATTCGTACGCCGAAATAAAACGTGCGTTGAGGCACCCACGCAGAAATCATACTGACGTACAGGCTACTGCAAAATCTAAGGTTTTCCTGCCGTTTGTTAAAAATGTAACGGAAAGAATAGGGAGGATCTTGACGAAGCGGAATATTACCGTAATTTACAAGCCCACGAGGAAGATACAGGAATACCTTAAGCCTGCCAAGGACGCTCGCAAACCACTGGAAAAAGCTGGAGTGTATAGGATCCCACGCAGCTGTGGTGATGTTTATGTGGGTACCACTAAAAGAACTGCTTCTAAACGTTTGGAAGAGCATAAGGGAAATTGCAGAAGAGGAGAAACGGAACGATCAGCTGTTGCGGAGCATGCTTTCCAGCCAGGGAACCACAATATTCGTTTCGAGGAGACGCAAGTACTAGCGGCCACAAGCGGATATTACGAAAGGCTCTACAGGGAGGCAATCGAAATCGCTAAACACCCTAATAATTTCAACCGTAAGGAGGAGGGTGTGAAATTAAACGGCATATGGATGCCGGTGTTAAAGAAGATGTGTACCACCCGCCCACTACTAGGTGATGGCAACGGCGATCGACGGCGACGGACAGCGGCCAATTGCACTGACATTTTCAAAACACGTGACGTCACGCCGCGGCGTGGGAGCGCGCGGACACGGAATTTAGCGGCAGTCAGTAGCGAGCCAGTGGGTGTGTTGGACCTTCCATTGAGCTACGGACCCCCTTGAAGATGTCTCCCGCAGCCGGAGACGAAACGTTGGGAATCGACACAGAATTCGTCAACCGATCACGGCATAAAAGCCCGGATAATTATAATGGACATGATATTTCCGGCCGTGAAATTCTACATTTTAGTATCGATGTCTCTGTTGCTCGCCACACCATTTTATAAGTTTGCTCCTTTGCTGCTGCTGGAACTATAGTAGATGTTTATTTTTTTATTTCATCATGATTTTCCGTGACAGCTGTGTTGACAGCAATGTTATATTATTAAATGCACTTTAGTTCTTAGGTAATCTCTAGGTCATATCTTTGTTCTTATCAGCTATGTTATATTGCTTGTATGGTTCGTGATTATGTGGTTCCCCGAACATATGTAGTTTAATCCTATTTTCTTAGAGAAATTTGTTATGCCAGATAGTGTTGTGGTGTGCGAGGTGTCTAACAATTTCCGATGTTGTTTATGTAAATGCATGCTTTACAGTGGTGTCTTAATATCATGGTAACATGTACTCTGTTATGTTTGTGGATTTTGTTACAAAGCTCGCACACCACAGCACTATCTGGCCCAACCAATTCTCTAAAAGACAATAGAATTAAATTATATGTTATTCTAGTACTACGCAAACACTAGTCGTACAAGGAATGTAATATAGTCAATAATAACAAGGATATAACCGAGAGGAGCGATGTGCCTTTAACCATATAACATCGCTGATTGAACTGATAATATAGCTGTCACGAAACAACGCCATTAACTAAACTTCCATAATTCGACAGTCACATAAATAACTATTCTAACAAAAATTATAAAATAGTGCGACAGCAACTGATACATCGAGTAGCTGATGTACCTGTTGTTGTTGTTGTGGTCTTCAGTCCTGAGACTGGTTTGATGCAGCTCTCCATGCTACTCTATCCTGTGCAAGCTTTTTCATCTCCCAGAACCTACTGCAACCTACATCCTTCTGAATCTGCTTAGTGTATTCATCTCTTGGTCTCCCTCTACGAATTTTACCCTCCACGCTGCCCTCCAATACTAAATTGGTGATCCCTTGATGCCTCAGAACATGTCCTACCAACCGATCCCTTCTTCTGGTCAAGTTGTGCCACAAACTTCTCTTCTCCCCAATCCTATTCAATACTTCCTCATTAGTTATGTGATCTACCCATCTAATCTTCAGCATTCTTCTGTAGCACCACATTTCGAAAGCTTCTATTCTCTTCTTGTCCAAACTATTTATCGTCCATGTTTCACTTCCATACATGGCTACACTCCATACGAATACTTTCAGAAATGACTTCCTGACACTTAAATCAATACTGGATGTTAACAAATTTCTCTTCTTCAGAAACGCTTTCCTTGCCATTGCCAGCCTACATTTTATATCCTCTCTACTTCGACCATCATCAGTTATTTTGCTTCCCAAATAGCAAAACTCCTTTACTACTTTAAGTGCCTCATTTCCTAATCTAATTCCCTCAGCATCACCCGACTTAATTAAACTACATTCCATTATCCTTGTTTTGCTTTTGTTGATGTTCATCTTATATCCTCCTTTCAAGACACTGTCCATTCCATTCAACTGCTCCTCCAAGTCCTTTGCTGTCTCTGACAGAACTACAATGTCATCGGCGAACCTCAAAGTTTTTATTTCTTCTTTATGAATTTTAATACCTACTCCGAATTTTTCTTTTGTTTCCTTTACTGCTTGCTCAATATACAGATTGAACAACATCGGGGAGAGGCTACAACCCTGTCTTACTCCCTTCCCAACCACTGCTTCCCTTTCATGTCCCTCGACTCTTATAACTGCCATCTGGTTTATGTACAAATTGTAAATAGCCTTTCGCTCCCTGTATTTTACCCCTGCCACCTTTAGAATTTTAAAGAGAGTATTCCAGTCAACATTGTCAAAAGCTTTCTCTAAGTCTACAAATGCTAGAAACGTAGGGTTGCCTTTCCTTAATCTTTCTTCTAAGATAAGTCGTAAGGTCAGTATTGCCTCACGTGTTCCAGTGTTTCTACGGAATCCAAACTGATCTTCCCCGAGGTTGGCTTCTACTAGTTTTTCCATTCGTCTGTAAAGAATTCGTGTTAGTATTTTGCAGCTGTGACTTATTAAGCTGATAGTTCGGTAATTTTCACATCTGTCAACACCTGCTTTCTTTGGGATTGGAATTATTATATTCTTCTTGAAGTCTGAGGGTATTTCGCCTGTTTCATACATCTTGCTCACCAAATGGTAGAGTTTTGTTAGGACTGGCTCTCCCACTGCCGTCAGTAGTTCCAATGGAATATTGTCTACTCCGGGGGCCTTGATTCGACTCAGGTCTTTCAGTGCTCTGTCAAACTCTTCACGCAGTATCGTATCTCCCATTTCATCTTCATCCTCTTCCATTTCCATAATATTGTCCTCAAGTACATCGCCCTTGTATAGACCCTCTATATATTCCTTCCACCTTTCTGCTTTGCCTTCTTTGCTTAGAACTGGGTTTCCATCTGAGCTCTTGATATTCATACAAGTCATTATCTTATCTCCAAAGGACTCTTTAATTTTCCTGTAGGCGGTATCTATCTTACCCCTAGTGAGATAGGCCTCTACATCCTTACATTTGTCCTCTAGCCATCCCTGCTTAGCCATTTTGCACTTCCTGTCGATCTCATTTTTGAGACGTTTGTATTCCTTTTTGCCTGTTTCACTTACTGCATTTTTATATTTTCTCCTTTCATCAATTAAATTCAATATTTCTTCTGTTACCCAAGGATTTCTACTAGCCCTCGTCTTTTTACCTACTTGATCCTCTGCTGCCTTCACTACTTCATCCCTCAAAGCTACCCATTCTTCTTCTACTGTATTTATTTCCCCCATTCCTGTCAATTGCTCCCTTATGCTCTCCCTGAATCTCTGTACAACCTCTGGTTCTTTTAGTTTATCCAGGTCCCATCTCCTTAAATTCCCACCTTTTTGCAGTTTCTTCAGTTTTAATCTACAGGTCATAACCAACAGATTGTGGTCAGAGTCCACATCTGCCCCTGGAAATGTCTTACAATTTAAAACCTGGTTCCTAAATCTCTGTCTTACCGTTATATAATCTATCTGATACCTTTTAGTATCTCCAGGGTTCTTCCATGTGTACAACCTTCTTTCATGATTCTTAAACCAAGTGTTAGTTATGATTATGTTGTACTCTGTGCAAAATTCTACCAGGCGGCTTCCTCTTTCATTTCTGTCCCCCAATCCATATTCACCTACTATGTTTCCTTCTCTCCTTTTTCCTACACTCGGATTCCAGTCACCCATGACTATTAAATTTTCGTCTCCCTTCACTACCTGAATAATTTCTTTTATTTCATCATACATTCCTTCAATTTCTTCATCATCTGCAGAGCTAGTTGGCATACAAACTTGTACTACTGTAGTAGGTGTGGGCTTCGTATCTATCTTGGCCACAATAATGCGTTCACTATGCTGTTTGTAGTAGCTTACCCGCATTCCTATTTTCCTATTCATCATTAAACCTACTCCTGCATTACCCCTATTTGATTTTGTGTTTATAACCCTGTAGTCACCTGACCAGAAGTCTTGTTCCTCCTGCCACCGAACTTCACTAATTCCCACTATATCTAACTTCAACCTATCCATTTCCCTTTTTAAATTTTCTAACCTACCTGCCCGATTAAGGGATCTGACATTCCACGCTCCGATCCGTAGAACGCCAGTTTTCTTTCCCCTGATAACGACATCCTCTTGAGTAGTCCCCGCCCGGAGATCCGAATGGGGGACTATTTTACCTCCGGAATATTTTACCCAAGAGGACGCCATCATCATGTAATCATACAGTAAAGCTGCATGCCCTCGGGAAAAATTACGGCTGTAGTTTCCCCTTGCTTTCAGCCGTTCGCAGTACCAGCACAGCAAGGCCGTTTTGGTTATTGTTACAAGGCCAGATCAGTCAATCATCCAGACTGTTGCCCTTGCAACTACTGAAAAGGCTGCTGCCCCTCTTCAGGAACCACACGTTTGTCTGGCCTCTCAACAGATACCCCTCCGTTGTGGTTGCACCTACGGTACGGCTATCTGTATCGCTGAGGCACGCAAGCCTCCCCACCAACGGCAAGGTCCGTGGTTCATGGGGGGGGGGGGGGGGGGGGGCTGATGTACCTAAGAAACCTTAATTCTATAGTAGATTAAATTATCTACTTATTTGAAATATTGATCCAAAGTATGTACTTTTCAGAGATAACTTGACGATGGCAATCACGCTGAAACAGGCACATAGTAAAAAGCAATATGATCAAACACAGAAGCATCTTTGGTATCACAACATAATATAATAATGTCCTTATATGTTATACAGGACGCAACGGGGCCAGATGAGTACAAATACAGAATGACCACGAGAATGAGGAAGAAATTTATGGGTATGTACTTTTGGTCTGTGCGACACCTAAACTGAAGAAAATCGACGCATTGAAGATGTGATGCTACTGACGAATGTTGAAAATCAGGCGGACAGATAAGGAATGAGGTGGTTCCACACAGAATTGGCGAGGAAAGGAATTTACGCATAACACTGAAAAGAAAAAGGGACAGGATAATAGGGTATGTATTAAAACATGAAGGAATAGCTTCCTTGGTACAAGAGAGAATTGTAGAGGGTAAAAGCTGTAGAAGGAGAAAGAGACTTGAATACATCCAGCAAGTAATTGAGGAGTAGGCTGCCATTGCTACTCTGAGACGAAATAGTTGGCACAGGAGAGGGATTCGTAGCGGGCCACATCAAACCAGACAAAAGACTGGTGGCTCAAAATATGTGTCAAGAAACCAGGGAAAAACTTCAATAGTACTAGAAGAAATGTGGATAGTAGAAACCGCAGGTGACTGGAATATATCCGACAATTAATTGAAAAACGTAGGGTGTGTGTGCTACTCTTAAATGAAGAGGTTGCCACAAGAGAGGAATCCGTGACAGGTTGCTACAAATCAATGAGAAAACTAACGACTGAAAAAAATGACCTTGTAAGTAAGTGGGTAAATGCACATCTCCTCCACCAGATGGATCACGTTTTTCAGACTGTGGCCCTAAACACACATCATAGACTAATTCTAAATTCCCCGGAAGCCTCTCTGCCTACAGCGGAGGTTACTAAAATACCAGAGTGATCCATAAATGATGACAGCATAGACGAAGATACAATTGCATATGTGTCATACTCGCGTGAAGCGTTGGTGCCCATACGGAATTATAGACAATACCAACAACTACCTTTTGTGCCAGATAGGTTAATGGATAACAAAGGGACGCCATTCCGACAAGATGACTGCTGTATTATGTTGGTGAAGTGGTACTATTGTGAGCGAAGAAAGGAAATTGTCGACGGTCTCGCTAAGAAAGCTATCCTCCATGGCAGAAAGCTCATGCTTCGTACAACGATCTTTATCAAGATGAGGTCAGAAAATCAGAGGCCTATGGATTAACAAGTGCCATCCACCATCCCAACAGCTGTAGTGGATAATATCCCTGTGTGAGGGTTTTCTGTTCTGGACATTCCGCAGAAAATTTCTCGAAATCCACGGAGGATTAAGTGAACAGCGCCGTTGTTTACAAGGGACTGCACACTCCATTGTGGCTGAGGTCGGAGAAGAACACCGCCAACTTCATTTTCAGCTTCCCACTGAGGTAACACTTTACTGCTGTGTTTACTCACTTGCGGACAACTACTCACCAGGGTGAAGAATAAATGAGGATGCTACTGGAAACAATTGACGTGCTCGGATATACATAAATATTCATTAAATACATTAAATATATTACAGTCCGGGCACATAGGACCTGACAAAATTAACATGTTTATATCCTAACTTTAATATGATTGACGTGTGTGTGTGTGTGTGTGTGTGTGTGTGTGTGTATGTGTGTGTGTGAGTGTGAGTGAGAGAGAGAGAGAGAGAGAGAGAGAGAGAGAGAGAGACATTAGATAGTTCTTTAATTTTTAAACCACTTGAGGACTTCACGCAGCTGCAAGCTCCAGAGAATTCTATTAGTACATATCGCCTCAAAACCATGCATTCATATAGCTCTTTTATTTACTAAAATAATTTGTGCTAATTATAATTTTTAGAACATCACATTTCGGAGCCTGGAGACAGTAGAGAGAGACAAAGACAGAGACTGAGAGAGAGAGAAAGGATTTATTTTGGCATGTATTCAGGTACTAATGATACACTCTAAAATGAATCACCGTCTGGTGCTGACGGGAATAACTATTTTGGCAGAAGAAGGAAAACGATACATGACTTCAGACTGATAATGACTTGTTTTTCTGTCGTTACCAACCTCAGCTTCCAATGGTGTGTGTTAGTACGTTGCTATTGTTGTAGACGTGTCATATCCGCATAAGCTTTACCCTGCAATTACAATTATATACAGAGGACGATTGCTTCTCAGTCTTTGAAACTAACAACACAGTTGCGTTCACAAATACGTCGACGTACTGAACACAGCCTCGTCTCCTCGCTAAGGCTGACTAAGTTGGACGCTTAGATGTTCCGAGACCGCTGTTATTACTGACCGATGCCACTGGATTGCAATAGCGGTGGTATTTGCGTCAGCCACCGGGCCAGGAGTCCTTTTATAATGTTTTATTGACTAACTATGTCATAATTTCGAGGTTCTAATTTTTTCCATACGAAGGAAATATTTGTGAGCCAGTGATAGTCCTTCTGAGTGGCTCGGCCATCAGCTGTTGAAATGAGAGCGTGATGAAGAGTATTTTTAATGAGGCGAAAGCGGCGGTATCAGCAGTATGAGGCGTCCGATTTTTTTTATAATTCTTTATGCTTGATCTTTTATTGTACATAATAACCCACCACCTTATGTTATTAGTGGGTCCCAAAATTATTACTATAGCTTTTTGCAGCTCGTTTACAATTAACTACAAGTAGTGTTAATTACTATGGACAAGGTACATTACGATTGATATTTGTCTACTTACTCTAGTGGTATACTTAAAAACTAATCTCTACACTACCTGCAGCGTTACAGATGTGCCAGTCGGATACAAACCTACCTTGCACGGCCTTGGCCACCGAGCTAATCCCGGTGACAGTGCCCCTGACACTGGCTAGGCCCAAGACGTTTGACTATTTCGTTGCAGGTTCCTGTTGTTTATTTCCCTATGTCTAAGTCCTGTTTGCTAGAAAAAACCAAGTCTACGTCAATCCCGTTGCATTGTCTGATTCGTTGTGTTTGTACTCCACTCCCCCTAATCCAAGACGTGACGGATTTCAACTGTAACGGCAGTCGACCTATCCACGCCAGGCGGTATTGGATTGAGGTACTGGGATACATTTTATTATTTGTCGTTAATCGCTGTTTTCCCTCAGATATTCCGAGAGAACTTTTGTGATACCTCGTTAGCCAGTTTTTTTTATTACTCGAGAGGTATGCTCCTGTCGTAGTAGTGTAAAAGTGTCGTGGTTCAGCAGTTGCTGTCTCAGCAGCTGCTGCTACATCTTAGTATAGGGGGCACTCGTAAACCACATGGTCGGGAGTACTCCCCGGTGCACCACGGTCTCACGAAGGCTTAGCCGCTCTCCCAAACCGCCACAGGTATGTCGGGTAGGGCCCATAACCAGTGATATAATGGAACAGTCCCCTTGTCGGCTTAAAGTATCCCAAAACTAATCGTTCTTTGAAATCTGGTAGGACCTAGAAAGTTCTTCGGCCTGTGTCATCGGCTTCCTATAGTTCCTGCTACTGCTCTTCACCCCTTCCCTTGATTGCACCCTTATCCGCAGACTGAATACTCAGGATGTCCCCTGTTTTCCCGATCTCTCCCTTTTTCGCCCAGAACCGTGCTGCCTATTCCCTAATTTTGATATCGAGCGGGCAAAGCCCGATTATTACCAACAATGCCCCGCTCTGAGATGTTCTGTAGGCCCCAATTGACCTTAATAGCATATTTCTCTGTACCCTTCTCGCTGTCATGACAGGTACTACCCTAGTGAGTCTGTGTGCCCAGACTCCCGAGCCGTAGCCCACTATTGTTGTTAGTATACTACTGTGATATAACTTCATTAGCTCGGGGGGGGGGGGGGGGGGGGGATGAGATGGAATCTATTGTGTCCAATGCATATGAGGTTATTAAGCTCTTCTAGGGACATTTGGATTACGGTTTCAATGTGCCTTGCGAAGTTCCACCCTTCATCAGTGATAAATCCCAGACAACGTACCTCTCGTCGCCAGAGTACTGGTGAGACCTCGATTGTAACTGTTGGGTTCCTAATTAGTTGTTCTTTCAACAGGAGGTACGTTGACTTGTTTGGTGACGTTTTCATTTTAGTGTTTTGGCACCATTGTTATCATATATCTACAGCCCTCTCAATCTTTGGTTCGATGTCTTCGCGGCTACGGCCGCCCACCAACGGAAGGAGGTCATCCGCGTAGGCTATCACCTCTAGCACATATTTACTCTGTGGCAAATTGTCTATTAATGGTTCCATGTCAATGTCCCAAAAGAAGGATCCCAACGCAGAATCTTGGGGGCATGTTTTGCTATCGATTTTCTAGCTCTCCCGCTAGGGGATGATAGCTAGACCTCACGATCCTCGAAATAAGTCCTCAGACAGCCGTGTAGCGGATCTGGACACTCTTTTTCCCGTAAACAAGTGAAGAGCGAAGGCCACCACAGGTTGTCAAAGGCGCCACTGATGTACACCATGATGCCAATTATGTACTTGTAGGGGTTGAGTCACAGACGTCGTCCGCGAGAGCGATTGCGTCAACCGCCGACCGCCCAGGCCTGAAGCCTAACTGCCTTTCACTTATACCGCACAGCACTCGATGTGCATCCCGGCTATAAGCCAGCAGTTTTTCAAATAGTTTTCCGAAGAGGTCTAACAAACATATCGTTCTGTATGACTTAGTCTCAGTTGGGTCTTTGTGAAGTCCTTTCTTTGTTGGATCACGTTTGCTGTATTCCAGATTTTGGGAAATTTTTGCAATCTGAGGCACTCGTTATATACGACAGTTTGGTAGTTGGTGTTACAAAATGAGGAGCTAGGAACTGCACTACTTTCGCAACAATGCCGTCTGGCCCAGGAGCTTTTCCTCTCTTTAAAGATTTTATTTGGACAGCCACTTCCATTTCAGAGAAGTGTACTGTCCTGTCATTTATATATCTTAGAAGATTAGCTGTTCTCATTTGGCGCTGTCCCTCGGTTTCCCCTTCTTCATTTTCCTCAAATGATTGAAATGGCTCTAGGTACTGTGGGACTTAACACCTGAGGTCATCAGTTCCCTAGCCGGCTACTGTGGCCTAGCGGTTCTCGCCGCCTCAGTCCGGAACCGCGCTGTTGCTACGGTCTCAGGTTAGAAGCCTGACTCGGGCATGGATGTGTGTGCTGTCCTTAGGTTAGTTAGGTTTAAGTAGTTCTAAGTCTAGGGGACTGATGACCTCAGGTGCTAAGTCACATGGTGCTCAGAGCCATTTGAACCATCAGTCCCCTTGACTTAGAACTACTTTAATTAACCTAGAGACATCACACACATCCATGCCCGAGGCAAGATTCGAACCTGCGACCATAGCAGCAGTGCGGTTCTGGACTGAAGCGCCTACAGCTGCTCGACCACAGCGGCCGGCGCATTGTCGTCAGGCAACAGGGACCGCAGGAAGACCTCAGCAGTTTCCTGTCAGGATTCCATCATCCTGTCCCCGAGCCTGACTGTGGATATCACCATTGTAGAGCGGGTCTTCTCTCTCACCAACATGTAGGGCACTCCCCACGGGTCAGTAGTTAGTTGATTTATAACATACTTCCCCCAACTTGGAAATTTAACCACCTGAAGTGCCTTCTGGAATGTTTCCTTTAATTTCCTGTATTGTTGCAACCATCGTTGCCTTTTCCACTAGACGACACTGCGCTGGTAGTGCTTCCTTACTCTTCTGAGTTTACTGAGAAAACGTGGGTTCACTGGTATACGGAACTGAAGGAAGCGGCAGCACTATAAACATCCTACGTGCTACGGTAACATATCGGCAGAGTACTGCAGCCTCGACTGGAGATTAGGCAGTTTAGTCTTACCCATACCTTTAATTTCAGAATACAATTTCAGGCTAAACTATCTTTTTACTTCAGTGTATAATATTTTGACCGTGAAAGCAAGTAGTACTATTGCCCTCAATAACAGTTACATACACACGAACCATTATTGCCACCGTGTTACAGAAGTAGCTACTGAAGACCTAACGAACGATTCTGAATTGAACACCATTCCAATTAGAATCACGCTGCATTTCATATAGCAGCTTATATCTGAAATTACGATTTGTGTTGGACCAGTTCATTGTAGCTGGCAATGTTTGTTCTAATTACTGTACCATGCATTTCGGATTGTGTGATTGTGAAGCGAAACTGAAATTGTCTGTGCTGACACGACTGCATGATTGGGTGTATTCATTTCTCTTTTTTTTTTCATTGCTGTGTTTACTGAGACAAATATTTGGTACTGAGTGAAACGGGATGTTATCAATTGGCATTGCCATTACACGTGTTCAGTGTTCACGTTTTTTTCATAATCTCTATGAAAATGGTAAAGTTATATACAGTATTCGATTATCGTGACTTGTTGTGTGTTACATAATAATCTGTGGTAGCACTGACAACTACTACCAGTTACGTTTAATTACGAACAATTGACTAATTACTAGTGAAAATTGGGGCTTAATGTGTGTCACTGATTTTCAATGTATTACAATTCGGCACACAAATAGTAATAACAGCTCTCGATATTTCTGGAACAGAGACGTTCAGTGTAGCAGTAAGCGCTCAAAAAGCACTCGGAGCAAAACTATATTCGGAAAAGGAATCATAGTAGCTTCATTTTGTACCTTAAATCCAGATAAAAGTTATGTCACTATAGTCCTAAGGTGCTTGTGGCGTCGGGGAGTGGTATGGATTCTGTCCAGCAAAAAAGTACATCAGCGAGTCTCTTTCCGTTTCTTACCTGATGTCATCGTTTTACCTAAGTCTGTAGAAGATTAGCAACCGCCAGTGCTGAATTACTTTCGGCGCCATTCCTGTCACCACACCATAATTTCATAAAGTCACCAGCCGTTTCATACAAATGGTCAATAAAAGATCGATGTTTATTACTCACTTTTAAGCGTTGTAATTGTTGGGGTAGACATCTAAAAGGTGTAAAGTGATATATAAACATTTGCCCCGTCCAGATGAAAACCACATTATTTAATTTTTGTTGTTAGACAGACTAATAGAACATATTAAGAGAAGTGCCATCCGACGCTATGCTTATTTAAACAGATATATATACGTACATAGAAACACCGCTTCAGGCCAAGGGGACGATACAATGCCGACTGGCCACCAGGTCATCCTCTCCCAGTAGTGTCATTTGGCTGTGTTATAGAGAGGGACATTGGATCAGCATGACAATCCCCCGGTCATTGTCAACTTTCGAGGCTTTTGAGGCGATACTTCTCTTTCGAATAGCTGCACAGTTGGCTTCACGTGGCTGCGTACACCCATTAAGGAAAAATCCCAAGCAGTACAGGAGCTTGAATCCTGGTATCCACTATAGTAGTAATGCAGGTTGTTTAAATATCTATGGAGAAAACTTGTCTAATGAAGCAGTAAGTTCATAAACAAAATATCCCTTCCCCCTCCAAATTTGAATGAGAGCAGCTGCCTCAGAAAAACAATAATCAATGATTTAGCTATCTTAGGATGCTTCTCAGCAGTCTATCCACCTCGACTCAGTCTATAGCCCATGGATTACTTTAGACCAATACAACTCACTGTGATGAAACTACACGCTACATTCCCCATACATTCTCAAAGACCACTGAATTTTGTGACTACGTAGGCTTTCCCGGCGTAATAAGTCTTGAAAGTCTTTTCGGGTTTGCTGCCGGATCCTAAAATCAACTTGACTCGATATTTCGGCGATCCAACTGTTCGCCATCTTCAGGAAATGCTGCTTCTGCTGATGAGTCCCGCTGAGAACTGACGCAAGATTGCAATTCGACGTCCTATATAGGCCACCGTTTCCCCTTAGAAAAACGTGGAATCCTGTATTATCTCGCATCAAAACTGAACGTTCTTCGATGCGGCCTTGATTGCGATATATCGTTGCCAGCAGTGTTTCACTAAGGGCGGCGCCACCTCCCTGTTTTGGAAGTCAGAAACCGTGATGGGCGGCGCATGCGCTGTGTACTGAACGGTGGCCTATATAGGTCGTCGAATTGCAATCTTGCGTCCATTCGAGGGTTGGATTCCCTCTCTTCTTCATCGAAGAGTTTCACTGCCTGGGCTACTCTCAGGGTGCGCCTTTGACGTGGAAGATCCCTGCCGTGTCGTCTGCTTGCCGTCACCGTCACCGTCACCGCCGCCGCCGCTTGGTCGCCGCCTTCCGGTCCTTGCAGCCGCCGCAGCCGTCGCCGCCTGCCGGGGCTCGCCGCCCCCGCCTGGTCGCCGCCTGCCGGTGCTCGCCGCCGCCGCCGCCGCCGCCGCCGGTGCCCGCCGCCGCCGCCGCCGTCCGGTGCCCGCCGCCGCCGTCCGGTGCCGCCGTCCTGACCCTGGTCTACGGCCGTCTTCGTCTTCATCCGTCTTCGTCTTTGTCTGTCCCCAGTTTCTGTCCTCTCCTCTTCGTTCTGTTCGTTCTTGTTTCACTCTCCCGTCATGTCCACCCCCACCACCACTGTCACTACTACCACCACCGCCATTGTCTATACCTCCCCTTCTGCCGCCTCCGCCACTATAACTTGGTGTGCCCAGTCCCACCCCCCTCCTTCCATTCCACCTCTCCTCACTCTCCCTTCACCCTCTATCTTTGTCGCCCCCTCTCCCGCTTCTTCCTCCCGCTTCTCTCGTTCTGATCCCTTCCCCCCACTCCCCCAGCCTGTCACTGCAGCTCCAGCTCGGGTGATGGCCCGTCGGGCCACTGCCCACGCCCAGCTCTCCCCGTCACCTTCGCCATCACCGCCGCCACTCCCACTGTCATCGTCATCGTCATCGTCGCCGTCGCCTTCACCGTCACCGTCACCATCTCCGGCGCCGACTCCGGCCCCGGGACCTGCCCCTCCCCGCCACATTCCCGTTGTTCCCATCCCCCACACCTCCTCCACCGCCGTCAAGCGCCCCGGTGGCACCCCTGCTTCCTCTGCTTCCAAAAAGGCTGCGCCTCGTCCTCCTTCCCCCACCCATGATGCCATGGAAGTCTCCCCGCCTGTCCCTGCCCCCTCATCCTCCTCCTCTCCCCCTTCCTCCTACCGCTACCTCCTCTCCCGTCCTGATCCCTCTCTCCTTGAAGCCCGGAACCTCACCCTCTTCCTTCGCCAGCATTGTCCTGGTGCCCCCATCTCCCTCCTCACTCCTCGCCGAGATTCTGTTCTCATCTCCTCCCCCAGCCCAACCCTCCATACTGACATCCTCTCCCGTCTCCCCATCACCCGTTTTGGTCCCAACGCCTCCCTTACCCCTGCTCCTTCTCCATCTCCTACCTGCCAACCCCAACCCCCGCGTCGCCCGCCGACCCTCACCGCCGTGATCACGCGGCTCAGTCCGTCGATCACGGAGGAGGAGGTGTTGGCGGAGCTCCAGGCCCATCCCACGCTGGAGGTGCGGGCGGTCCGCCGCATTTTCAACTCGGCCGGCCCCACCTGCCTTATGCGGGTTTTCTCTGAGGACGCCCCCTCCATTGACCGTCTCCTGAAGGAGGGTGCCCTCCTCTTCCACCAGCGGTACAAGGTCGACCCTTCCCGTTCCCCTCCTCAATCCCTGCGCTGCCAGAGGTGTCTGCGCTATAATGCGCACCCCACAGCTGAGTTCCGCGAGGCCCCCACCTGCCCGCATTGTCGGCAGGCGCACTTCCTCCGGCAGTGCCCTAACCTCCAATCCCCTCCCTCCTGTAATACCTGCAATCTCCCTCATCCCACCTACTCCCAAAAGTGTAAAGCCCGACCCCCTCCAACCACTCCTGAACTCACCGTACCTGTCCGTCCTCTGGACGCCCCCACCCCTCCTGGCAATTCCCTTCGTCCCCCACCCACCGCTGAGGACATCATCAGGTTCCTCACCATCGTCCTCCAGAATGTTCATCCCTTTCAGCGCCCTCACACCCTCCAGCAGATCTCCCTTGCTGCCCGTTCCATCTTCCAACTCAAGATGTACGCCAACCAGGCCCATTTCACCTTCTCCCGTCTTGACACCCTCGTTTAAATCCCAGTCATGGCGCGACAGCAACGTATCCTTTTCAACAACATCCGCTCCCTTCCCACCAACAAAAACCTGTTCCTGCACACCCTTGCCACCCACCGCGTGGATGCCTTCCTCCTCAATGAAACCTTCCTCCAACCCCACCACACAGTCCACACTTCGCCCTACCTCCTCCACCGCTCCGATAATCCCCTCCCGATTGCGCGTGGCGGAGTTGCCATTGGTCACCACCGCCAGATCCCCATTCGGCTCCAACCTCTCCTTCCCGACCCCACCGAACACCTGATCCTTAGTCTCTTCTTCCCCGGCCTTACCGTTACCTGCGCCACCATCTATGTCCGCCCCAACGCTCCTATTCCCTTCGACTTCCTCTCCCACGTCGATCGTACCTTTTCCTCCTATGTGATCGCCGCCGACCTCAACATCCATAGTCGTTCCGCTGCCCAGTTACGGCGATGGCATCGGTTCCTCTCCACCCTTCAAGGTGACCTCGTCCCCATCCCCCGGCATACCCGTCCTGAATCCAACTCCACTCCTGATGTTATCCTCTCCTCCCCCAACCTCCTTGGCCGCATAACAGTGGATGTCCTGGAGCCTATTGGTAGCGACCATCTCCCTGTCCTCCTCGCCGTTTCAGACGGTCGTCGCCCTCGCCCCAACCCTCGTACTGACCCTCCCCCTAAGTATGTCCACGACTATTCCCGAGCCGACTGGAATGCCTACCGGGATACCCTTTCCACCCAGGTCGATAGCCACCCTCTCACCTACCACCACCCTGACGATGTCACCCATGCCACCTCCTTTCTCCAGCGGACCTTGTCTGAGGCCGTGGAGGCCCACGTTCCTACTGTCGCCATCCACCCCCACCGTCCTACCTTACCCCCACAGGCCGTTCTCCTCCTCCGTGAATCCCGTCGTCTCTACCGTGCCTTCCTCCGCACGCGTGACCCGGACACACTACGACGCCACCGGCAACTCCAGCGACACGTTCGTAATTTGCTCGCGGCTAAGAAACGCCGGGACTGGCGACAGACATGCACCCGTTTAAATGCAACCCTACCAATCAACTCGTCCAAGTTCTGGTCGGCCTTCCGTCGCCTTACCGGAACTAAACCCTCCCCCTATTATCCTCTTCTCCATGATGATCACCCTTTCCCTGACTCCCTTAGTAAGGCCAATCACTTTGCCTCCTACCTCTCCGATGCATTTTCCGTCCCCGATGATCCGCAGTTCGATTACTCCCTCTTCCCGGATATCCGCGATCGAACTGACACCTCTTCCCCTCCCCTCGCTCCTGGCTTCCAGTACTTGGACAACATTACACACACGGAACTCAATGCCCCTATCACTACACAGGATCTCATTGCTACCCTCCGCACAAAACGCAACACCGCTCCTGGTCACGATCGTGCCACCTACCGTCACCTTCGTGAAGCTCCTGTCTCTTTCCTCTCCACCCTGGCCAGGCTCTACAATGTAGTCCTGTCCACCGGTTACTACCCCGACCTGTGGAAAACCTCCCGTATCCTCATGTTCCTTAAACCTGGCAAACCGCCGTCCGCCGTCTCCTCCTACCGTCCCATCAGCCTTACCTCGGTCTTCAGCAAGGTCCTAGAATCTATCCTCACCCGCCGCATCCACCAGCATCTCCGCCAGCACCGCCTCCTTCCCGTCACCCAGTGTGGCTTTCGGCCATCCTTCTCTTCCGACGATCTTCTCCTTCACCTCACTCATCTCCTTTCCGAACAGCTTAATTCCCGTCGCTCCGCCATCTTCCTCTCACTTGACCTCGAACGCGCTTATGACCGCGTCTGGCATTCCGGTCTCCTCTTCAAGCTCCAAACCTTTGCCCTTCCCATTAACTACGTCCGTCTGATCGGTTCCTTTCTCTCCCGCCGTCCTTCCTATGTCACCATCCATAACACTGATTCCTACACCTTTTTCCCCTCCGCCGGTGTGCCCCAAGGCTCCGTCCTCTCCCCCCTTCTGTACCTTTTGTACACGGCGGACATGCCGCCGCCGTCGCCCCCCGTCCACCTCCTCCAGTTTGCCGATGACAACGCCTTCCTCGCCCTTGCCCCCACCCTGCAACGCTCCCAACGCCTTCTCCAATCCCATCTTGACCGGTTCACCGCTTGGTGCAACCAGTGGTTGCTCAAGGTCAATCCCTCCAAAACCCAGGCGATCATTGTAGGCAAAACCACCCCTTCCTTCCGCCTCCTTGATTTCTATCTCACCGTCTATGGCCGTCCTATCGCCCTCACTCCCACCCTTAAGTACCTTGGCGTCACCCTCGACCGTCGCCTCTCCTGGACTCCCCATCTCCAGACAATCCAAGCCAAGGCACGTTCCCGACTCCGTCTCCTCAAGCTCCTTTCCGGCCGCACGTGGGGTCTGGACCCCTCCACAATCCTCCACACCTATAAATCCCTCATCCGCCCTATCCTTTGTTACGCCCATCCAGCCTGGATATCCGCCCCCCCTACCTTCTAACAATCCCTCCAAATCCTTGAACGCCATGCTCTCCGCCTTGCCTATCGCTTCCGTCTCCCCTCCCCCACGCGGATCCTGTATGATCTCATCCCCTTCCCCCACCTCCTCCTTTTCCTTGAAAGGATACGTATCCTGTACACCTCACGTAAACTTGATCCTCCTCACCCGCTCATTTCCCCGATCCTCTCCCACCCCCGCCCGCTGCCGCGCCTGTATTCCCACGTCCCACCCGGTCTCCATCTCTCCACCCTCCATACCCTCTCCCAAGGTGGCTTCCGCCAGCTCCCTCTCCCTGATGATGTCCTCGTCCCCTCCATCTACCCCTCCTATCAACTTTGACCCTGCCCCGCCCCCCACTTCCCGTGTCCTTTCCTTTCGGCACCCTCCCTCCCTTCTCTTCTCTTCCCTTCTTTTTCCGTCTCCCTGTCACCTCCCTTCCCCCTCTTCCCCCGGGCTTCCTCTCCCCCTTCCTCCCTCCCCCCTATCTCCCCTGCCCGTGGCATCTCTGCTCTCCCCTCTCGCTCTCCCACTCCCCTTCCTCCTCCTCCTCTCTTGGCAGGTCCCCGGACTCGCACACGTATAGTGAACATTCGCGCGCCGGAGATCGTCGCCTTTTGTGTCTCGTGTGTGTGACGTCGTATAGTGTTTTTGGTGTCCGCCGTCCCACTCCTACGTTCACTTGTGCCGTCGGACTCATCAGTGTTTTGTGCGCCGTGCAGACGTGTTTTCAGTGTTGTTATCGTCACATGTGAACGACTCCGTGTTTTTTATGTCTCTGTGACCTCTCTCTTTTGCCCGTCACTTTGTTCATTGTCATTCACCATGTTTTATACTCTTGTAAAGCGCTATGGCTGAAGAGCGGCGTAGTGTGCCGCTGCCAGCCTACCTGAGTTGTACAGGTTTTAAAATAACAATAAAGTAAAAAAAAAAAAAAAAAAATCTTGCGTCAGTTCTCAGCGGGACTCATCAGCAGAAGCAGCATTTCCTGAAGATGGCGAACAGTTGGATCGCCGAAATATCGAGTCAAGTTGATTTTAGGATCCGGCAGCAAACCCGAAAAGACTTTCAAGACTTATTACGCCGGGAAAGCCTACGTAGTCACATCAAGTACCTCTACGGGGAGGAGATGGTTAAGCTTGTACAGAAGTTAGATAAACTTCGGAGGAAGAAAGGAAAGCTGTTGAGTACACTCGCCTTCTTGCTGAGATGCCATGACGAAGGTATTATTCCTAATTTCGCCCGATTTATTCATTTTATTAACAGTAAGAGAGCTAATAGGATTAAGGAACGTGCAAGCCAAGCACTTTTAAGAGAACGCATTCGTTTTACTCGTAGACAACTGGATATTGTTTCCAAAGATTTATTTTATTTACATTTGAACTTGTCATCGCAGTTTTCAAGGGATGTTTGGCAGTGGGTTGATGAATCCACGTGGGCGCTATCAGATTGGACACATAGGAGCGCCGTTACCAGACAATCCTCGAAATTTGAACGGCTTCTTTCTCGTTCTACAGCATCAGAAGTGGATAAATGTCGGCGTACTGTGATTAATCTCTCTAACAAGGCGTTGGATGGGCGCACAGTGTCGATATTGGAGGAAGGTTTAAATTTTTCGCCCACTCCCAAGAGACTTCCTATCACAGAGTTCATTTGCTCTGTAGAACAAGCAGTACACAGCCTACCCGAGGATCAAGCAGAGGAAATAAGGCAAGAAGTGTCGCACACATTACGTCGGGCTCGACCACCGCGGGATAACATCTCTTCCGCAGAGAGAGCAGCCATTCTTCCCTTAAGAATGATGACGAAGTAGTAGTTTTACCAGCTGACAAGGGGAATGCCACGGTTGTAATGACGCGGGATGATTATGTCCTAAAAATGGATTTGCTTCTCAACGACCCGGCGTACAGAAGACTATCTAATGACCCCACAGAAAGGATCAAACGTAAGACACTTTCACTGCTGAAAAAGAGTTCGTTATCAGATGATTTACGTAAGAAACTTCATCCTGGTGCTGCCGTTCCGCCTAGGTTGTATGGTTTGCCTAAGTTGCATAAGGAAGGGGTTCCTTTACGCCCTATTGTTAGTAATTTGGGTGCACCGACCTATAACCTGGCAAAGTATTTATCATCTGCTCTCAGTCCGTTTGTTGGCAAATGTGAACACCATATATCCAGTTCGGTGGATTTTATTCGACGATTGGGATCTTTGAAGTTGAGTCCTTCAGATCTGTTAGTGAGTTTCGATGTGGTATCCCTATTTACACGAGTTCCTCTGGAAGAGTCCCTTAGTTTGATCAGTGAAAAACTGGATGAAGAGCGGGTGAAGCTTTGTCGTCATGTGCTGACCTCCACGTATTTTTTATTTAACGGTAACATTTTTGAACAGAATGACGGAGTGGCTATGGGTAGTCCTTTGTCACCCATAGTCGCCAATTTATTTATGGAGGACTTCGAGGCTATGGCACTGAGGACTTCAGCTTTGCAACCAACGTGCTTCTGGAGATACGTGGGCGATACCTTCTTCGTATGGCCGCATGGACGTGATGCTCTTAACAGGTTTTTGGACCACTTCAACTGTCTTCATCCCCGTATCAAATTTACTATGGAGGTTGAAAATGATGGGATGCTTCCATTATTAGACGTTATGGTTTATAAAAAACCAGATGGAACTTTGGGACACAGCGTTCACCGAAAGCCGACACACACAGATTTGTATCTGCACCCTAAGAGTTGTCATCCACCACACCAACGTAGTGGCGTCCTTAGGACTTTGGTACGGAGAGCATATGCCATTTCCGACGCAGACAGCTTAACCCAAGAACTTGAGCATTTGATGACTGTTTTTAAGGAAAATGGATACACCGAGAAACAGATTCGTCGGGCTATGGAATTGGGACCGTCTCCGGAGGTGTCCGAAGAGGAACATAGATCTGTGGCCTTTCTTCCTTATGCTGGAGGCTTATCGTTTAAGATTGGACGAATTTTAAGGAGTTTTGACATTAAGAGTGTGTTCCGTCCACCCTCTAAGATTAGGGCTCTGCTCGGCTCTGTGAAGGATGATTAAGGACTTAAGAAACCCGGGGTGTACAAAATCCCGTGTCAATGTGGGAAATCTTACGTTGGCCGTTCTATTCGCACAGTGAATGACAGGTGTGTGGAACATCGCCGTCACACGAGGCTACAACAGCCGGAAAAATCGGCCGTAGCAGAACACTGCCTGAATGAGAGACATAAAATGAAATTTGAGGAAACTGTTGTAATTGCCAACATTTCCGGTTTTTGGAATAGTGTGTATAAAGAGGCGATCGAAATTAGGTTGGCTGATAATTTAATCAACAGGGACAATGGGTTTCCCCTTAGCAAAACGTGGAATCCTGTATTATCTCGCATCAAAACTGAACGTTCTTCGATGCGGCCTTGATTGCGATATATCGTTGCCAGCAGTGTTTCACTAAGGGCGGCGCCACCTCCCTGTTTTGGAAGTCAGAAACCGTGATGGGCGGCGCATACGCCGTGTACTGAACGGTGGCCTATATAGGACGTCGAATTGCAATCTTGCGTCAGTTCTCAGCGGGACTCATCAGCAGAAGCAGCATTTCCTGAAGATGGCGAACAGTTGGATCGCCGAAATATCGAGTCAAGTTGATTTTAGGATCCGGCAGCAAACCCGAAAAGACTTTCAAGACCACTGAATTTTGTTATTCGGTAGAACAGAATGAAGCTCAAGAAAAAGCAGCTCAGTAAATTAAATAATCATGCTTTCTTACCAGTACTATCGTGTCATTACTATTACGCATCACATGAAATAACGTAAAGCATGCTAAATAATAAAAGCGTCCGTTAACATGAACGTGTTCTGTGTATAGTGCCGCGCTGGCTACTGTTAACAATGACCTTCTGAATCTATTCAATAGACTCGGTAATGTACCCAGAAAATTTACGTCAACTGACAATGGCCACGAAAACCCACGCATTTACTCTTACGAGACAAATAAACTGGTACATCTGTATAATACCGTGTAGGGCCTCCGCGAACACGCTGAAGTGCCGCAACACGATGTGGCATGGACTCGACTAATCTCTGAAGCAGTGCTGGATGGAACTGACACCAGGAATCCTGCAGGGCTGTCCACAAATCCGTAAGGGTATGACGGGATGGAGATCTCTTCTGAACAGCACGTTGCAAGGCATCCCAGATATGCTCAATAATGTTCGTGTCTGGGGAGTTTGATAGCCAACGGAAGTGTCTAATCTCAGAAGAGTGTTCCTGGAGCCACTCTGTAACAATTCTGGACGTGTGGGGTACCCCATTGTCCTGCTGGAATTGCCCAAGTCGGCCGGAATGCGCAGTGGACATGAATGGATGCACGTACGTGTCGCCTGTCAGAGTCGTATCTAGACCCATCAGGAGTCCCGTATCACTCAACCTGCACATGCCCCACAGATTTACAAAGCCTCCACCTACTTGAACAGTCCCCTGCTGACATGCAGGGACAATAGATTCATGAGATTGTCTGCATACCTGCACACTCCCATCCGCTCGATACAATTTGGAACGAGACTCGTCCGACCAGGCAGCATGTTTCCAGCCATCAAGAGTCCATTGTCAGTATTGACGGGCCCAGGCGATGATTAAAGCTTTGTGTCGTGCAGTCAACAAGGGTACACGCGTGGGCCTTCGGCTCCGAGAGCCCATATCGATGATGTTTCGTTGAATGGTTCCGACGCTGACACTTGTTGATGGCCCATCATTGAAATCTGCAGCAATTTGCGGAAAGGTTGCACTCCTATGACGACGAACGATTATCTTCAGTCGTCGATGGTCCCGTTCTTGCAGGATCTTTTTCCGGCAGCAGCGATGTGGGACATTTGAGATTTGGTGGTTTCCTGATATTCACGGTACACTCGTGAAATGGTCGTATAGAAAAATTCCCGTTTCATCACTACCTCGGAGATGCTGCCGACTATTACAGAACGTTCAAACTCACTTCAGTCTTGATAACCTGCTATCGTAGCAGCAGTAAGCGATCTAATTACTGCGCCAGACACTTGTTGTCTTATATAGGCACTGCCGACCATGCGCCGTATTCTTCCTGCTTATATATCGCTGTGTTTGAATACATATGCCTATACCAGTTTCTTTGGCGGTTCAGTTTATTAATGGAAGTGTTCTCAGCGATAAATGAAGAAAGTAAATTAGGTGACAATGCGCTGTTGATGATTAGACCATTAGAGATGGAGAAAGAGCTGAACTGAGTTGGAAATAAATCTTATCCTTTTAAAAGGAACCACCATGACATCTATATCAAATTATTCATTATTACCATTGAAAACCTACCCAATGCATGACCAGTTTCGTAATCAATGCAGTGCTAAGCTTTACCTGAACAATTCAAGAAAGCGTGACGACGAGATCCAATGTAATCAATAAAATTAGCTCATATTGACTGGAAAAAATGTTAATTTCAATTAGCGAGTTAAACATTTTAGTAAGTTTATTCATTTCGGAAGCCACAGTCACGAGTTTATTAAAGGAGAATTACATTTTATACACTGGCTGTCATAAAATCACTGTCATTTGTAACACGATCAGCTCATTGCTGGCCGTTTATCATTTTTAAACGCACTCCTATTGTCGTATATGTACAGCGTCACATACTGTAGATGCAAACAAACGTACGTAAGTGTGGTTCTAAATCGCTTAAGGTAAGTGCAGGGCTGGTTCCATTGATACATCTTCGGGGTAGAAAACCTTTCAAAATGAGAGTTCTTAGGTGACAATGGCCTCTGTACTCTTCATGAGCTTGTTTAAAATTAACACTTGTTTTACGTACAAGAAATCCTCATAGCATTCATGTATAAAATTTACATTTGGTTTATATACAAGACTTTTTTTTTTTTAGTTTCAGTCGCTTAGTAACGGACAGCACAGCAGTTAGCTTGTATCACAGTTACGCCTTTAACGTATCTCCTGCGAACCTACATCCGTGTCCAATTATAGATCGCATACAGAAGGAGTATCAGTAAGCTTACAGATTGATCAGTGGGCCAATGGAAGCGAAATTAGTAAATACTTTCACTGACATTGTTCAGCACTTCAAGCCATGCGCGTCGCAAGGTCAGTGTAGGTGTGGGCTGGTGTGGAAGCTGAGTGGACGTGAAGTATGTGCAATTAAACATGGAGGTAGCCGGGCACGGGTCGGATATAGGGCTGCAGTGAATATTACAAACGGTGACTAGCGACTGACTGGGAGTCGTGAGATTTTAAAGACAACGTGAGCGGAGCTGCTATCATGAAAAGTTTGTTGCTCTTAGCACTCGGTGGACTAGATTTTCCAGACTCTGTGTAATAAATGCTGTTTGCATGGATTGATGTCACACTCTCAAGGGTTGCCATAAACTTTTTCCTGAGGTAGAGCAAAGGATGTACAGCATCTGAGGCAAAAAATTAATTCAGAAACTTCGGTAGTTCATGAGTGTACAAATTATCATATCAATTTTATGTGGGACGCGTGGGCAGCCGAGAGATGATGGGCAGATATTGATAATACATATGTAATGAAGTATCTTTTCCCGGTTTTGGAGGATCGATACCTAGTTAAATTAAAACGTTCTAATTATCAAAAAAAGATGGCAGTTTTCGTTAAACCCAAGACTTGAAGGAACTTTTACTCATTCACACACGGGGACATAGTTGCAAGGTGAAGTTGGCAGGAGAAAACTGTGACTGGAAACTCAGAGTTTCGTAGTGGTCTTTACAAAACTGGTGCAAAATATATAAAATGTAGGGTTGATACATAAGTTCGTAGTGTTTTGTTTTGCGTGATGGTATTATTCCGATTGCTATGGATTTATTTTTCGACTGTCATATTTTTATTTATAGTTCACTGTTGCTAATTGAGTTTACACATTATCATTTTGTCTTGTGGAGATGGTGAGTGGATTCGTGGACGCTAAAAAATGTAGTGCCAAGTGGAGAGATGTGAATATTGGCGACATATTCTTCTGTCTGAGTTCAATAGAGGGGTGACAGTAGTGGAGGCAGCAAGATACATTAGCGCCCTGTATGGGGAGAAAGCCATTGGACAGAGCACAGTAAGAAAATGTTTCCTTGTTTTAAGGAAGATCGGTTTTGAAATTACTTGCGCGTTGATGGGATGAAATGATGATGATTAGGACAACACAACACCCAGCCTCTGAGCTGAGAAAATCTCCGACCCAGCCGGGAGTCGAACCCGGGCCCTTAGGATTGAGATTGTGTCGCGCTGACCACTCTGCTACCGGTGGTGGACACATTCAGGAAGACACTTTGGGTTTGATGAAGATCGTTTAAATGCATTAATCCACAATGATACGCGTCAGTGTACTTGAGATCTGGCAAATGTGACGAACTACAATTATTCCACCATCGTGTGACAATGGCACGCAATGGGGAACTTTGTAGGTACGCAAGCTCTAAGTCAAAATCCAAAAAAATCTGCGAGTGGCTATATGTGCATCACTTCTTGTCCGTCATCAAATGGCTCGTGAACAACACCTACCACTCTTTCCTGCAGCGTTACTGGTGACGAGAAATGGTGTCTTTCTGATAACGTAAAGAAAAGAAAGCAATGTTTGAACCTAAACAAAACAGATACTCTGCGCGCAAGGGTCTGCGCGCATCCACAGAAGATAATGTTATGTATCTGATGGAACAGTGACGATGTGGTGTACTACGAATTGCTACCCTGAGGAGCAAAAAACCCTTGTCAGTACATCTACTATCCCCCAGATGGCATATGCCGTCATCGGATCAAAATCAACGCCGTCTTTTGAGGTGTATTACTTTTTCCTGCAGTGTATTTCAGAAACACTGAAACAAAGAAACACACTCAGGATGCCATAGCTGAGGTGAAAGCTTTTCGTGGATAAACGAACAAAAAATTGTATACTGGCACGAAGGCGTACCATCTTTAATTCATGACCCGTTTTAAACAGCGAGTATTACAAGGTTTCTATTCCTTCCTTCTGTTTCGCTATTGGCACCACGCACTCCTCATAGACTGGCGGGTGTCGGCGAGTTGCCCCCATCGATTAAGGCGGGATCTGCCCGAGTCTCTCTCATTGGGAGAAACAGCGTCGGTTTCTGCTGACAGCGCGCGACGTGGGCCCGCTGATCTTTCAGGAACACAACTCAATTTGCGATCCCCCCCGCTGCCCCCCTGCCCTGCAGCCGCCCTTATTCCTCTACTCCCCCCCCCCCCCCACCTCGCCGAGGGCATAACCGCGGCAGATATAGGCGGGCCGGGGCACGCCGGTGTCGCAAAGGAGGGGAGAAGCGCCTCGCTCCTTGAGGGCCTAACGCAATTTCCGCGCCTTCGCCGATTCAATCTCGGGATGCCTTTGGTTCTTTAAGAATGAGTTTAACTGCGAAATTTACCAATAGAATTGCAAATAAGAGATTAGTTTTGAAGATCTGATATACATAAGCAAACAGGATTTAAAAGTGGCGTCCTGACTAGCGCGGCACGGCAATCCCTTCTCTTCCACCGCACTGGATCCTTTCACCCTCCTCCTCCTTGTTAGGATACCTAGGCGGCTTTTAATCAAGGAAGTTTATCTATATACACTGCTGGATTTCCGATTCTTCGGGCAAAAAGGAGGAAACGACGCTGTATCACAGCTTCATACAGGAAACACTTTAAGACCAACTCAAATCTTTTGAATATTTGCCGAGTAGACTTGCATACTCGCTTGTAAGGGCGTGTGCATTTTAGTGTACCGATGTAATAGAATAGCATGATAGTTTTTTTTTAGGTCATCTGTCTCCCGACTGCTTTTAAGCGGCCCGCTTCCAGTTGTTTTCTAATCTCTGTCTTCTGCAAGAGCTCCTTCAGTACTATGAAATTTATTCCCTCTTGTCTTATCATCCTGTCTCTGCTTATTGTCAGTGTTTTCCGTACGTTCCTCTCGTCTTCGACCTTCTTCTATGGACCTTATCAGCCATACTAATTTTTGATATCTTTCTACAGTAGCACATGGCGAACTTTTCAATTCCTTCCTTTGCCGGTTGTTCCACTATTCATGATCCATTGCTATACAATGCTGCGCTATAAACACAGATTCTCAGAAATTTCTTCATCAAATTAAGACCTACGTTCGATACTAATAGATTTGTTTTGGCCAGGAATGCCCCATAAGCCTGTGTTAGACAGCTTTTCACGCCCTTCTTCCGGCATGGTGTATTCAACTACTTGTTGATCACCAATTTTGATGTTAAGCTTCGCGCTAGTCCCATATCTGCTACTTGTCATTAGTTTTGTCGTTTTCCGGCCTACTCTCAATCCGTATTCTACTCATTAGACTGTTCATTCATTCATTCGACAGATCCTGAAATTCTTCTTGGCTTTCAGTGCGAGCAGGAGTGTCATTGTCAAATCTTATCACTGATATCCTTCGTCCAGAATTTTAATCCCACATTTGAACCTTTCTTTTATTTCCTTCGTTGCTTCTTCGATGTATAACTGAACAGTAAGAGCGAAAGGCTACATCTCCTTTCAGAACAATTTGTGATACCACCGCGTCGTTCTTGTTCTGCCATTCTTATTGCTCCGTCTTGGTTCTCGTACATGGTGTTTATTATCCATTTTACTGTATAGCTTAGTCCGCAGCTCGTGGTCTTGTGGTAGCGTTCTCGCTTCCCGCGCACGGGGTCCCAGGTTCGATTCCTCGCGGGTCAGGGATTTTCTCTGCCTCGTGGTGACTGGGTGTTGTGTGTTCTTCATCACCATTGACTCGCAAGTCGCCGAAGTGGCATCAACTGAAAAGGACTTGCAATACTTTTCCCCTCATGGGGCCTCCCGGCCAACATTGCCATACGATCATTTCATTTTGTATAGCTTAATCCTATGTTTCTCAGAATTTCGAACATCTTACAGCGTTCCACATTGTCAAAAGATTTTCCTGATCGACAAATCCTTTGAACGTGTCTTGATTTTCTTAATTCAGTTATCAATTTCAACGTTATAAATGACTCTCTGCTGCCTTTACATTACCAAACGCCAAACTAATCGTCATCTATAGATCCGCAACTTTCTTTTCCGTTCTTTTCTTCTTGTCAGCAACTCGGATGGACGAGTCGTTAATCTGATTGTGCGATAGTTGTCGCAGTTATCTGCCCTTGTATCTTCGAGGCTGTATGGATAGTATTTTTTCTGTATTTTTCTAGAGTCTGAATATGGATCATACAAGGAAACATGCCAGGAATGCTCTATGTTCTACCTAGGACAAACGGGCCGAAATTTCAACACAAGTTACGTAGAGCACATTAAAGTCTACACACACAACAATTACACTACGTCAACAATAGCAACATACACACATAATACAGGACACCGCTTTGCAAAAACAGAGCAAAATGCCAAAGTACCCCACCGATTAAATAAAGGACTTAAAATGGATTTGCTAGAAAAACCGGAGATATGTTCACAATACAGAAAATATGAAGATAAAATATTAAACGAAAAACTGAAAGTGAATCAGTGAATTTCTTCAGATGTTTCGATAGTATACTTAAATAAAAATAGTAAAAAATGGAAATAAGCGCAATTGTAAAGTCGATATAAGTAATTTACGAGCCAAATTATTAAGATAAATAACCTCTGTACAAAAGCATATCACAATCTGTGGAAGAGCTATAATGTTATCTCTGTGGACTACATGTAAGAAGATCTTTGTAACTGTTTGTTTATGTAAGATATTTTCGATGTGTTAAGTGTACAACAAGTTGTGTGTGTTGTTCAGTGAGATTCTGCACAAATGGACCACTAGAAAACTGTAAGTACAAATGCTTCTAAATGTCGCCACTAACTTCACCAAAAGAATCGATACCCAACTAAAATAAAACCGCGTGTTTCTTATATACTGCAGTAAAAGTCAACGAAATGAAGCAGACTGACAACATCAACAGAAATGGCTCAATACACACAAAAAAAGGCACTTGAAAAGGGCAATCATTTCACGAAATGCCTCATGCGAAAAATAAAATAAGGGAAAATCATGATAAACAAATTCTCGTGGTCATCCCACGCACCTTGACTCAAATTTGTACGTCTGTGTGGTGATTCGACTTACTGAGCTGCCATTTACGAACAGCACTCCTGTGGGAGCTTTCCAACAGGATAACGCTCACTCAAATATCTCTGTGGTAAACCAACATGATCTACAGAATGTCTTCATGTCTCCTGCTCGATCACCAGATCTGTCTCCAATCGAGCACATGTGGGACGTCTTCTGACGACAACTATGGCAGTAACCGTCCCTGTATTGACAGACCGAGTGCAACAGGCATGGAACTCCAACCGACAGACTAACAACCAGAGCCTGTACAATGCAATGCATGGGCGCTGGATTGATTGTATTTACACTACTGGCCATTAAAATTACTACACCACGAAGATGACGTGCTACAATCGCGAAATTTAACCGACAGGGAGAAGATGCTGTGATATGCAAATTATTAGCCTTTCAGAGCTTTCATACAAGGTTGGCGCCGGTGGCGACACCTACAACGTGCTGACATGAGGACAGTTTCCAACCGATTTCTCGTACACAAACAGCAGCTGCCCGGCGTTACCTGGTGAAACGTTGTTGTGATGCCTCGTGTAAGGAGGATAAATGTGTACCATCACGTCGCCGACTTTGATAAAGGTCGGATTGTTGCCTATCACAATTGGGGTTTATCGTATCGCGACATTGCTGCTCGCGTTGGTCGAGATCCAATGACTGCTCGCAGAATATGGAATCGGTGGGTCCAGGAGGGTAATACGGAATGCCGTGTTGGATCCCAACGGCCTCGTATCACTAGCAGTCGAGATGACAGGCATCTTATCCTCATGGCTGTAGCGGGTCGTGCAGCCACGTCTCAATCCCTGAGTCCACACATGGGGACGTTTGAAGGACAACAACCATCTGCACGAACAGTTCGACGACGTTTGCAGCAGCATGGACTATCAGCTCGGAGACCGTGGCTGCGGTTACCCTTGACGTTGCATCACAGACAGGAGCGCCTGCGATGGTGTACTTGACGACGAACCTGGGTGCACGAATGGCAAAACGTCATTTTTTGGATGAATCCAGGTTCTGTTTACAGCATCATGTTGGTCACAACCGTGTTTGGCGACATCGCGGTGAACGCACATTAGAAGCGTGTATTCGTCATCGCCATACTGGCGTATCACCCGGCGTGATGGTTCAAATGGCTCTGAGCACTATGGGACTTAACACCTATGGCCATCAGTCCCCTAGAACTTAGAACTACTTAAACCTAACTAACCTAAGGACATCACACAACACCCAGTCATCACGAGGCAGAGAAAATTCCGGCGTGATGGTATGGGGTGCCATTGGTTACACGTCTCGGTCACCTCTTGTTCGCATTGACGTCACTTTGAACAGTGACGTTAGATTTCAGATGTGTTACGACCCGTGGCTCTACCCTTCATTCGATTCCTGCGAAACCCTACATTTCAGCAGGATAAGCACGACCACATGTTGCAGGTCCTGTACGGCCCTTTCTGGATACAGAAAATGTTCGACTGCTGCCCTGGCCACAACATTCTCCAGATCTCTCATCAATTTAAAACGTCTGGTAAATGGTGGCCGAGCAACTAGCTCGTCGCAATACGCCAGTCACTACTCTTGATGAACTGTGGTATCGTGTTGAAGCTGCAAGGGCTGCTGTACCTGTAAAAGCCATCCAAGCTCTGTTTGACTCAATTCCCAGGCGTATCAAGGCCGTTATTACGGCCAGAGGTGGTTGTTCTGGGTACTGATTTCTCAGGATCTATGCGCCCAAATTGCGTGAAAAAGTAATGTCAGTTCTAGTATAATATATTTGTCCAATGAATACCCGTTTATCATCTGCACTTCTTCTTGGTGTAGCAATTTTAATGGCCAGTAGTGTAACATTCTGTCTGTTACACTGGTTATTAATGTACCATTTACACCGGTTATTAATGTACCAGCATTTCACATTTGTTATGGTGTATCTCGCGCTGACATGTGGTCTTGCCACGGGAATCACTTAAATATGTTACCACAAATGTATTCCAGAAATTTCGTTACTCTACATTAATTAATTTTTGGTGTCTCAGTCTTTTTTTTCTGTTGGTGTAGTAGGAAAGGCAGATGCCGGACTGCGTCATAGAATGAATGTAAAAGAAATTTGGTTCATCCACAAGAGAAGTTGTTAGGAAAAAGTTTGTTCGAGCGATTCTTAATCAATAATCTGGGGCTGTTACTAAGTTGGGTTAATACATGATACGAAGCGACCCAATGAAATGCGGCGCGTTTCGTCACGGAATCATTTAGACAGCGCGATAACGTTACGTGGATGCTAAACTATTCCAGTGACATACGTTACGAGGGAGGCGTTGGTCGTCATGAGAGGTTTGATACTGAAATTCCGAGAGAGTACGTTCCAGAAAAGTCGGGAGATACATCACTTCCTCCAACATACGTCTCGCGAAATGACTACAAGGAGAAAAATCAGAGAAATGAGAGCTAATACGGAGGTTTAGCGATATTAATAAGTCTTCCCACTCTCAATTTGCGAATGTAACGGGAAAAGGGGAACAGGTAGTACTTCACGAATATCTAATACATGCCATAAAGTTACTTCCGGAGTATAAATGCGGATGTAAGGCCACGATCGATTCCTATCCAACTCTGTTATTACGAAGTCTCCAGTGACTTGGACGCCAGTGAGACCATAACTTGTAAACAAAGACTATTATTTGCACTACTGGCGAAGATGACTTCGTCATATATCTAATGAAAAGAAGCTGTTGATATGGCTGGTGAATCTAAAGTATACAGTCTATCAGTCACCCAATGAAAATCTCAGAAATCTGTTACAGGGCGATATCTTCTTTCTGCTGAACGTAATACACATTCCGAGAAACAAGATGTAGCTTCCACGGGGTTCTGTGCCGAAACATATGGCCGAGTTGTGGGCGTCTCGCATGCCACGTAAATATATATCTTAACTCTGTAAATCACCGCTGGCTCGTGCGGCATCTCACAGCGCCTGGAGCTAATAAGTTAGAACGTTTAAATAAACGTACGACTAGAAACTTAGACCCAGCTGCGCCCAGACGTTGAGTTATCACCAACATTCATTTACTATCATGAGTGAGGCACGTTCGCGCATTAGTCAGTAATCCAAGACAACTGATAAAAAATTTGTTCTGAGAGAACACATGTTTACACGGCCCGCTAGAAATTCTGAAATGTCTGCATGGATGACTTCATGTAGGTAACTAGTAGCTGTACATTAATAATTGCTGGTTATTTCTAACATGTCTGCAAAGAAATCCATTCGGCCATTGCGTGGCAGTGCCTCATAAATAATGAACTGATCGGTCTGGCGCAAAGCACTGTTACTTTCGCATGCTCCTCTCCTGCGTGTAACACGCGCTCCACGGTGTACGTTACAAAGTTCAGTAAGTAAAACGAAAACAGACGCAATCCTGCAGTTCTGCAACCGAATGACACTAGGAACATCACATGACAGATCGAAATTGTTTTCCAACCTGGAGCTCTACGCCAAACCTCTACCAAACACAACTGAGAACCATAAACAGCATAGACGCCATATCAAAGACAGTAAGTAAATTACATTGCATATCTTTACGCTTTGAAGTAATAGTGGTTGGAGTCCAGTGTCGGCTGGAGTACTTTGTAAATTTTTTTCTGATATTGTACCAGACAAACGGGTGTTCTTTGATCCATTATTGCGAGATATTTACAGGTATGAAACCGCCATGTTTTCAATCGAGTCTTCGTTAATCGTATCAACATGAAGTCGAATGAGGTAAATTCGCTCTGTAGAAAGACTACTGCGGTTAGCTCCCTCTGTCAGCACACTGCACTGCCACGGTTGTCGATGAGCCATCTGTTTCTTAATTAGATGTCGTGGTTCGTTAGTGTCAGAGAATTTGACCTCTTAAAAAGGAAAGTACCAAATGATGTGACATCATTAGAAGTTGTGGTTCATTAGTATCAGAGAATTTGACCTCTTAAAAAGCAAAGTATCAAATGATGTGATTCACTACTGATGTAATATAAATGTTCACAGGGCAAGTGTCTTATCGGTGTAATGGCGTAAATTTCACTTGCTTATGGCAGCCTACTTACTCCCATAGTGCCGGTATTCATAAAATTCAGTTCCGCTATGGAGTTACCGGAAGGTACTTAAAAAAAATTGAGGTGTATGGATATCACAGTGACGAACTCGGTAGTAGAAATATGTCTCCAAGGTCTAGCATGAAGTCACATAATTGGACATCAGCGTGACCCAATTAACGGAGTCGTTATATGCAGATGATTTACTTCAGAGATGGATATGTTTAGCTGATCGAGACTGACTCTTGAAACGATTTGGTGGTCTACGAAAAAACTTAGAAATAACGTGACTTAAACTGAACTGTATATTGTTCGAAGACAAAGCAGCTAGAAATCATACACTGAACACGTAAGTCAATCTTCCGGAGCTGCGTTATCACCTCTTGTCACTTAAGGCACGTATTGGAATATGATCATTTTGTTGGTACACGTGTTAAGGTGACGGCAGGCATGGCGTGACGCGGACATATTGACTTCTAAATCCTGGAACACGGTACACTCAACAGTCGACGTAATTGTGAGAATGAGCTCGATCCCCATGTGCGTCTATTGGGGTATGGAGTCAGCCTTGACTTCATTTTAACTGATGAGAATGCGCCACCTCGTTGAGCAGCACAGGTGAGAGTTCTTGGAACGGGAGGATATTAGGCGAATGGACTCTTCCTCCCGTTCCCCCGACTGAAATCCCACTGAGCACGTGTGGGATGGATTGAGAAAACGTACTGCAGCACGCCTACACGCACCAACGATCATCCAGCACTTTTCAACCACGCTGTTTGAGGAATGGGGTGCCCTAACAAAAAAAAAAAAAAAAAAAAAAAAAAAAAGGTTGAAATGGTTTTGAGCACTATGTGGCTTAACTTCTGAGGTCATCAGTCCCCTAGAACTTTGAACTACTTAAACCTTACTAACCTAAGGACATCACACACATCCATGCCCGAGGCAGGATTCGAACCTACGACCGTAGCGGTCGCGCGGATCCAGACTGTAGCACCTAGAACCGCTTGGCCACTCCGGCCGGCATGCCCTAACACAACAACTCTTCACCAACCTTGTAGACAACATGGGAGTACGTTACAGCGTATAGACTGTCATCCGTGGTGATCACACAGCCTATGAAGAACCATGACCCGTCTTCTCTAATTGTCCAGGGGCCACCATATGTCGCAGTGGCTTCAGTGCAATTATTGCCTTTGAACAGAAGTGTCATTTGTGTTGGTCTCATTGTGTATTTCGTATAGTTACCTTTTGCACTATACTGCAGCAGTTCTTTCTCTGTGTGGTTCAGATTTCCTCGTGCTATGTTACTTTTACTTGGCAGTGACACATCATGCGAGAGTTACTTTCGTCTTTAAGTTTTGCACAACAGAGTATTCGCTATTTGCCATGACGATGAGGAGAAACAGTATGTGGTGAAAATACAGTGCATGGATCACTTGTGACTTTCAAGTTACTGACGTCAGTTTTCTGACGGTAAGAATTCATTATTAAGTATCCCACAAAGATAAGATATCCAAGGTTGCTGACGATGATCAGCTATGCAATTACTTCTCAGTGAACAAATTAGTTCCTTTTTTTACCACATTCCGAATCTACTGTAGTAGAAAGCAAGAAGTCGGCCTTCAGGTTCAGTACACAAACACGGACGATAAGAATGACATCACCTAAGTAACAAATATAATAATCTAATACCTTATGTAAACTCTATGGTAAACCTAAAAGGATTCTCCGTAGGACCCTTGTGTCAAAATGATATTTTCGTTACTACCAAACAAATTTTGCATGTAGATTTCATTTAAAGTTAGAACATTGCCAGTGAGCTCAGAATTTGGATTTTTCAGTAAAGTTCATAATGTATGCACTGCCATCTTTAGCCAGTCGCCAATATGAAGTAGCTCCTCCAATCTGTACGGTGAACTACTTACGAGTATTATTGTTCTTAGTAACATGTTATTAGTTGGTTGGTTGGGGGAAGGGACCAAACAGCGAGAATATCGGTCCCAAGATCGAAGGTGTCAGAAATCAAGGTTCAAATGGTTCAAATGGCTCTGAGCACTATGGGACTTAACATCTGAGGTCATCAGTCCCCTAGAACTTAGAACTACCTAAACCTAACTAACTTTAGGACGTCACTCACATCCATGCCAGAGGTAGGATTCGAACCTGTTACCGCAGCAGCAGCGCGGTTCCGGACTGAAGCGCCTAGTCCCGCTTGGCCACCACGGCCGGCAGAAATCAAGGGACAAACAACTCAAACAACACAGTCCATCAAAGGGAAAGGACAACGGGCAAACGAAGAGGTACAGGGACCGTCAGGACGGCAGGAAGAGGAAAGGACAGGACGGGGAAGGGGCCAAATAGGGAGGCCGGGGGTGCCTCAAAAATGCTATGCGGACTGGGGTACCATCAACCACACCAAGCTTGATTAGGGCACAATGAGGACAACACCAAGGGAAGAAGGCAAAAGAAAAGGGGAAATAAAATTGCACAAAAGACCAGACAAAACATAGGGGTAAATTGGTGAGAACTTGGGCTGATGTAGCGGCAAGGCAGAGGCCTTCATAAGCAATGCCAACGCTAACTGAGGGACTCCAGTTCGAGAGGAAAACTCAAGGACTTAAAACTAAGAGGATAAACAACTTTCATGAAGAAAAACGAGGACAGACGTAACCATGAGAGGGTCATCAGCCAATATCCGTGACAAGCTTATTGCTATCGACTGGAAAAAAAGTGCAGGTACCTCCAGTATATAAGAAACGTAAAAGAACGGATACGTAACATTACAGACCAATATTTTTAAATTCTGTTTCCTACAGAATTCTTGAACATATTCTCAGTCCGTCCGCAGCTCGTGGTCGTGCGGTAGCGCTCTCGCTTCCCGCGCCCGGGTTCCCGGGTTCGATTCCCGGCGGGGTCAGGGATTTTCTCTGCCTCGTGATGACTGGGTGTTGTGTGATGTCCTTAGGTTAGTTAGGTTTACGTAGTTCTAGGGGACTGATGACCATAGATGTTAAGTCCCATAGTGCTCAGAGCCATTTGAACCATTTTTTATTCTCAGTTCGAATATAATAAACTTTCTTGAGACTGAGAAGCTTATGTCCATGAATCAGCATTGCTTTAGAAAGCATCGCTCCTGCGAAACTCAACCTGCCCTTACCTCACATGATATACTGCGAACTATGGAAGAAGGGGAACAGACATATTTCATATTTGTAGATTTTCGAAAAGCATTTGACACGGTGCTCCACGGCAGACTATTAACGAAGGTACGAGCATTCGGAATAAGTTCACAGATACGTGAGTGGGTCGAAGACTTCTTAAGTAATACGATCCAGGATGTTGTCCTCGACGGCGAGTGTTCATCAGAGACAAAGATTTCGCCAGGAGTGTCCCACGGTAGTATGATAGGACTGCTGTTGTTCTCTATATACATAAATGATTTGGCGGACGGGGTGGACAGCAGTCTGCGGTAGTTTGCCGATGATGCCATGGTGCACGGCAAGGTGTCGAAGTTGAGTGATTGTAGGAAGACACAAGACGACTTAGACAAAATTTCCAGTTTGTGTGATAAATGGTAGTTAGCCGTAAATATGGAAAAACGTAAGTTAACGGGGATGAGTAGATAGATGAAACCTGTAATGTTCGGGTACAGTATTACTAGTGTCATGCTTGACAATGTCAAGTCATTTAGATATCTGACCGTAACGTTCCAAAGCGATATGAGATGGAACGAGATGTGAGAAGTGTCATGAGGAAGGCGAATGGTCGATTTCGAATTAATTGGAGAATTTTAGGAAAGAGTGGTTCACTGTAAAGAGGACCGCATGTAGGACGCTGGTGCGACCTGTTTTTGAGTACCAGGTCTGATTGAACGAAGACATCGAAGCAATTCAGAGGCGGGGTACTACATTTGTTACAGGTGGGTTCGAACAACACGTAAGTGCTGTGAACATGCTTTGGGAAATCAAGTGGGAATCCCTTGAGGAAAGGCGACATTCTTTCTTAGAAACACTATTGAGAAAATTTAGAGAACCGGCATTTGAAGCTGACTGCCGAAAGATTACATCGCCGCCAACATACACTGTGGATAAGGACCATGAAGCTAAGATACGAGAAATTAGGGGTCATACAGACGGATATAGATGGTCGTTTTTCCCTCACTCTATTTGTGAGTGGAACAGGAGGGGAAATGACACGTAGAAATACAGCTTACTCTCCACCACACACGGTATGGTGGCTTGCGGAGTATCTATGTACACTCCTGGAAATTGAAATAAGAACACCGTGAATTCATTGTCCCAGGAAGGGGAAACTTTATTGACACATTCCTGGGGTCAGATACATCACATGATCACACTGACAGAACCACAGGCACATAGACACAGGCAACAGAGCATGCACAATGTCGGCACTAGTACAGTGTATATCCACCTTTCGCAGCAATGCAGGCTGCTATTCTCCCATGGAGACGATCGTAGAGATGCTGGATGTAGTCCTGTGGAACGGCTTGCCATGCCATTTCCACCTGGCGCCTCAGTTGGACCAGCGTTCGTGCTGGACGTGCAGACCGCGTGAGACGACGCTTCATCCAGTCCCAAACATGCTCAATGGGGGACAGATCCGGAGATCTTGCTGGCCAGGGTAGTTGACTTACACCTTCTAGAGCATGTTGGGTGGCACGGGATACATGCGGACGTGCATTGTCCTGTTGGAACAGCAAGTTCCCTTGCCGGTCTAGGAATGGTAGAACGATGGGTTCGATGACGGTTTGGATGTACCGTGCACTATTCAGTGTCCCCTCGACGATCACCAGTGGTGTACGGCCAGTGTAGGAGATCACTCCCCACACCATGATGCCGGGTGTTGGCCCTGTGTGCCTCGGTCGTATGCAGTCCTGATTGTGGCGCTCACCTGCACGGCGCCAAACACGCGTACGACCATCATTGGCACCAAGGCAGAAGCGACTCTCATCGCTGAAGACGACACGTCTCCATTCGTCCCTCCATTCACGCCTGTCGCGACACCACTGGAGGCGGGCTGCACGATGTTGGGGCGTGAGCGGAAGACGGCCTAACGGTGTGCGGGACCGTAGCCCAGCTTCATGGAGACGGTTGCGAATGGTCCTCGCCGATACCCCAGGAGCAACAGTGTCCCTAATTTGCTGGGAAGTGGCGGTGTGGTCCCCTACGGCACTGCGTAGGATCCTATGTTCTTGGCGTGCATCCGTGCGTCGCTGCGGTCCGGTCCCAGGTCAACGGGCACGTGCACCTTCCGCCGACCACTGGTGACAACATCGATGTACTGTGGAGACCTCACGCCCCACGTGTTGAGCAATTCGGCGGTACGTCCACCCGGCCTCCCGCATGCCCACTATACGCCCTCGCTCAAAGTCCGTCAACTGCACATACGGTTCACGTCCACGCTGTCGCGGCATGCTACCAGTGTTAAAGACTGCGATGGAGCTCCGTATGCCACGGCAAACTGGCTGACACTGACGGCGGCGGTGCACAAATGCTGCGCAGCTAGCGCCATTCGACGGCCAACACCGCGGTTCCTGGTGTGTCCGCTGTGCCGTGCGTGTGATCATTGCTTGTACAGCCCTCTCGCAGTGTCCGGAGCAAGTATGGTGGGTCTGACACACCGGTGTCAATGTGTTCTTTTTTCCATTTCCAGGAGTGTAGATGTAGAAGGAAGGTGGGAGGCCATATTTACTGTAAAAGGCCAAAAGGCGGGGACAGTCATGCAAAATTTAGATCACCATGAGGGGAGCCCCACAGCTACAAAGACAGGGCGCCTCATTTCAGAGTAAAAAACAATGAGATAGACTAGAATAGCCATACAAAGACGGAAGAGAATGGTAGACATGAACTCCATGTGGTGCGAATTTCCTTGATTGCACTAAGTTTATTAGATGGTAGGTAGCCTCCGAAGAGTAGTCCAAGGCCGAGAAAAAAGAGATTTTATGCATAGATGTGAATGTGCCCCCAGAGGGGTCATAGAGAACGGGGGTAGGTGCAGGCGCCCCAGCCAGATGATCTCCAAGTTCATTACCCGAGATACATAAGTGCCTGGGAACCTAAAGGGAATCAACCGATCAAGCAGCATCACTAAGACCAGCGAGTAATTCGTGGATGAGCGATAGCCTTAAAGCCACTCACTGTGTCCATGAGAGGAGGAGCTTTTAATAAAATGAAGGACCAATAACTTACCATCCATTCTGCATGTGGCAGGCAAGAGATGGTGATGTTCCATGCTACTAAAAGATGTGAAGGCATATCCCACCTGACGGTTCGATTTAGAGCCATCAGTGTTAAAAATAATGGCATCCTGAAACTCCTGAGAAAAACACCATTGAAATGGAGGAGGCGTTCAGACCCTGTAAGATATCCATCCAAATACAAGACCAAGGAACTAACTAAGGGGTGGTGGTCAGGAGAGAATGTAGGAGAGAGGAAAAGAAGGGTATGAAATGCACCACCCTCAAGGGGAGACAACTGGAAACCATGTGAGTGTGTCAATGTAGAAGTTAGCGAGATGGGATACTGGAATTATTGTTCCAACGAGGCCACAGAGTGGGAGCTAGCCTAAATGAAGAAATCATCCACATACAGAACAGAAGAGAATAATGGTCTGGTAGAGGCCACAAGTACATTAACAGTGACGAGAAAAAGACAATATGGACCCATGTGGAATGCTGAGAACAGTGCCAACCCGAACTGTAAATGACTAGTAGGTTGGGAACTGACGAATGAAAGTCTGGAGGGGGCCACGAAGATATGCATCAAGCTGTGTTATAGGCCTTACAAAGATCGAAGAAAGTTGCAGCAAGGTGGCGGCGTTGAGATAAGGCCTGTGGAACTGCAGTTTCCAGTTGAAGCTGATACAGATCGGAGAACGTCCCTCCCAAAGGCCGCACTGATAATGGGATGAAAGGTCCCGAGATTCGACGACCTAATTGAACTGATGAGCCACCATGTGTTCTAATAACTTGCAAAGGACAGTGGCCAGGCTGGCTGGCCGGTAACTATGAAGGGACTATGCTGGGCTTAAGGACTGAAATCATAATACTGTCTCTCCAGTGAGAGGGAATAATGTGTTGGAAGAAAATATCGTTAAACACCTGGAGGAGATATGGTCATTGTGGAGCATTGAGGTGTTGAAGAAAATGGTTATGAATGGAATCCGGGCCAGAGGCTGAATTGTGGGAAGAAGAGAGGACCAGAGGAAGCTAACATTCAGTAAAAGGTGCACCGAAGGATCATACCAGATGAGGGTAAAACATAAGCAGGAAATTTCAGCCTTCTGTTTCTGGAGGAGGAAGGTGGTTGGGTAGGAGGCTGATGTTGATGCATCGCAGACTGGGCATGAAGTGTTTAATAAGAACTGTTGCATCTGTACGAAGACCACCTGGAAGGAAAGGTCCAGAATTAAAGACTGCCACTGACAACCTTGGAGGATGCAGAGTATCGCCCACAGCCACGATGAAGTGACAGAACAACCGACAGAGGAGACAAAGTATTCACAACACATCTGCTTGCTGTGTTTGATCAAGTAACAGTCTTTGACACGAAGACGTTCAAAGGTAATAAGATGGATGGAGGATAGGTGCCACCTAAGATGTTACAGGGTATGATAAAGAACATGGATGGAGATGGCAATGGGTGTACTCCACAATGGAACGGTTTATAGTGAATGGGTCCCACCGAGTGGGGTATGACAATACCAGCAGCATGGAATATCATATCGAACAGATCACAAACGACTTCATCAATACAACCTGACAAAGAAGGTGCAAACGCGACCTGGGAGGTAAGCAGTCAGCAGTATGGAAAGCGTAGCATGGTAACCCAGTCATTGGGAGGAGGGAAAGCAGTGACAGAACCAATGGAAAGTAGACTTTATCACAGAGGTCACCGTGTGGCAACCATTGTAAGGAAGGAAGAACACGCCAAACAAAATGAATACCTTGCCATTCCAGACTGAACATGAGTTGCTTATCAGTTTTAATGAGGCGGTTCCTATGAGACATGACTCCTTGAGCCATATTCGAATACTGGTGAGGAGTAATCGACGCTGGGATGTCACCAGGATGATCACAAGCACGACCAGCTGAAGACTAGGTGGCAGAAGAAGTTTTTGTTAACAATGTACCTAACTGCTTCTTACTGGGAGACTCTACCTCGCCAAACTTGTCTTCGATTTTTCCACAAAAAATAACGGCTTTGTGGCGGTGAACGTATGCCTGTACATCCTAATGTAGACCAGGTAGTGGGGAAAGTGTTTCATCTCAAGCCAGCGAGACTGCCCCTCCTCCCAGCGTGTAGCCAGGGAAGGGAAGGCCGCAGGGTCATAAAAGCATTATTGAATGATACAATAACAACTGAAGAGAATTGACAGTTCTCGGAGCTTGATATGTTTCATATGCAAAGCATCCGCCCTGATGCAGCTAACTCAGGGGCTTTCGCCAAGAGCACCATTGAGCCACAGCAAGGGCTACCTGGCACAGCAGCCATTGCCAGGAGTTCTGATGCACCAGAATGACAAGCAACCACTCCTATACATATGGGGCGAGGCCACAAGTCAGATATTAGAGGTGTGATCCCTGTGTCATCAGGGAGCTCACCCATATGGGAACCTAACAGCCCCAGCACACGGACTGACTACACATGCCCGTGTGATCCCTGTGTCATCAGGGAGCTCACCCATATGGGAACATAACAGCCCCAGTACACGGACTGACTACACATGCTGGTGATCTGTCAGCATGGAGGAGGGCTATGGTCGTGAAGGAAGAGGGGAAGGAATGGGTAGAAGAATCCATGCTGTAGATGGTAGGGAAGGAGCTTTCACCTAGACGGCTCAGACTACAAAGAGAAAATTTAGAAGTGGAGTTTGGTCCCAAATTGGGAAAAAAAGCCAAAGACGAAGGATGAAAAAAGAAAAGGCTAGGGGAAAAGTCTGCAAGGAATGCAGGAAACCTGGTGGTTAGCCAGGTCAACATAAGAAAGAACACTGGGAGAGGGGAAGGAGGGGGTGGAAGGGAAGCAGTGAGGATGGAGAAAAATGCAGCCTGGGAACGAAGAATGGGCTGCAATAGCTCACGGCCCCGTGTGCGCCGTACATGAACTCACGAAAAAACCTCTATGAGCTTCAAGGTTACCCCCATGTGCTAGTGAGATCTGAACTCGATGACCTATACAGTGAACAGAGTGCTCCTCATAAGATAATGTATAAAATTAAGACAATGCTGCACATCTGATAAAACATCTGAGCTGGAACAGACGTAGCCCAACTGAATATGACACAGCTCGCACAGAAATAATGAGGGAAGGCTTCATCAAACTAGTGAATGAAACTACAGGTCCCAAAAAAATCCTGTTTATTGCTAAATCACATTGACTTTACTCCAAACATTGACTAGATAACACAAATGATTATTAAGTGCTGATGAGGGTAGAACTGAAATGAAATGCTAATAATGTCATACAATTTGCTATGTCCATGTAAAGCACCAGTGATGACTGAATTAGTAAACAGATTAAAGGAAATTCCAAGAAAAGTACATATGAACCAGTGGTCACGCCTAAGAGCACGTCGAGTTCAACTTGCCGAGTCTGTGAATTAATTCAGAAAAACAAGTCCCAGATCGAAACAATTGACTTCGTGTCCGCCTCGTCACGTTATGAGCAAATCCTTCACATGCTTACCAGCGTTATAAAGCTCAGAGGTGGAGAATGGTTGCAGTGGTAGTAGGAACGACCACCAACCAAACCGTCTGCTGGAAGCACTGATGCATACCAAGTGGCCCCCCCCCCCCACCCCCTATTCTATGACAAAGTATTCCCTCTCTGAAGCTCGAAGATCTAGTGTTTATATCCCCTACATCTAAAAATTTTGCTGGCGCTGATAGCATCAGATTCTCTTTAGCCACACGCTGTGGACCATCCGAGTGCTGTCCAATGAAAAATTCACAAAAGGCCTAGCAGTCGCCCTCCTCTTAAATAAACAGCTGTCACCAGCCAGTAACCCACATTTGACTCTTAGAGTGGGAGCAGAAAACCAGGATTCTTTCCCACAATGAGTTTGATTTCACATTCCACCAGTGACAGTGGCTGTACACAGCCGCTCACGAGTTTTCATCCCCGCTATGAATATAGCTTCGGTGAACCAATCCTGAGCTGCTTTGCACAACTTTTTCATCAACAACTGCTGACATCCTTTGAGTCCAGCAGTTTCTCTCGCTCTGAGTGTCTCATAGTATGCTATCACATTCCAGGTCCCTAACATTTTATAAAGCGTTCTTTTCAGTGTGGTTTACAGTGCCAGTTTACAACTTGCTGATTTCAGCCTACTCCCTCCTGCTGTGGCTGACACCAGAGCATCGGTGCTGTTCCGAAGAGAGAAAGTCGCCCAAAGTGTAACTACCAGCGACTCCGCCTTTAGCGAGAGAATAGTTTTATGACCCATTTGCTAATCTACCCTCATGTTCTTGTGGACAGGCAGAGGACTCAGTTCTCATCAAATTTACACGTATCTTACGCCACCAAGCAGCAATGAAGTGAAAAAGTACTAATTACATTCACAATCAGTGGTTTGTTCCAGTTACTTGCATTCTATGTCGCTTCACTTATAATCTGAATTGACTTGGTAGTATTATTTGAATAGTGTATTATTAATAAGGTAGCTGAAAAGTTTAGAAAAAAGTGACCCATAACATCACTTCTTCGAAGGTTTTAAAATTGATGGCGGCCATCCTGTTGCCATGTCCACAATTTCACACTCGTGATTAAACATAAACCCCCATTTTAACATAAAATTTTAATCCAATTCAGGAAATGTATTAGTCAGGTTTGTCAGTCAGACAGGATTCCCGTGATTTGATCCTAAATAGATTTTGCGTTTTTATCTAACATATACGCCACAAACACACGTCACATTAGTGAAAAAAGTCAAATACCAAATTCAATGCTCATATCCGAGTTCTCCGCTGCACACAACGTCGAGACAGCTGGGCGAAAATACAACAATAATCGCACACTGAGTTGATAAAGGCGTGGGATACCTCCTAATATGGTGTCGGATGTCCTTTGCCCAGCGTAGTGCAGCAATGCGACTTGGCATGAACTCAGCAAGTCATCGGAAGTCCCCTGTAGAAGTATTGAGCCTTTCTGATTCTATATCCGTCCATTATAGCGGAAGTGTTGCCAATGCATTTATTTGTGCACGGACTGACCTCTCGATTACGTCCCATAAAAGTTCCATGGGATTCATGTCGAGCGATCGGGGCGGGGGAGTCAAATCATTCGCTCGAGGTGTCCAGAATGTTCTTCAAACGATTCGCGAACAATTGTGGCCTGGTGACATGGCCCGTGGTGTTTGGGAGCAATAAATCCACGAAGTTCATAAGGAGTTCATAAAATAAATTTCTACAATACACACGGGTGTTGGTAAATTATTGCATCAAGAAATACATGTCAGCCGTTATCCCACGGTCCATAATGGATCAACGGAGATTAAATCCACGAACGGCTGCAAATGGTGTCCAAGTAGCCAAAGATGCAGAGGGCCCAATACATTCCATGTATACACGACCTACATTATTCTGCAGCCACCACCAGCTTGCACAGTGCCTTGTTGACCTGCGCCACATTCGAACCCTACTACCAGCTCTTAGCAACCGAAATCGTGACTCATCTGACTAAACCACGGTTTTCCAGTCGACCAGGGCCCAACAGATAAGGGCATGAGCACAGGGAATGGGCTGCAAGCGATGTCATACTGTTAGCAAAGGCACTCTACATCTACATCTATAATCCGCAAGCCACCTGACGGTGTCTGGCGGAGGGTACCCTGAGTACCTCTATCGGTTCTCCCTTCTATTCCAGTCTCGTATTGTTCGTGGAAAGAAGGATTGTCGGTATGCTTCTGGGTGGGCTCTAATCTCTCTGATTTTATCCTCGTGGTCTCTTCGCGAGATACACGTAGGAGGGAGCAATATACTGCTTGACTCTTCGGTGAAGGTATGTTCTCGAAACTTTAACAAAAGCTTGTACCGAGCTACTGAGCGTCCTGCAGAGTCTCCCACTGGAGTTTATCTATCATCTCCGTAACGCTTTCGCGATTACTAAATGATCCTGTAACGAAGCACCCTGCTCTCCGTTGGATCTTCTCTATCTCTTCTATCAGCCCTATCTGGTACGGATCCCACACTGCTGAGCAGTATTCAAGCAGTGGGCGAACAAGCGTACTGTAACCTACTTCCTTTGTTTTCGGATTGCATTTCCTTAGGATTCTTCCAATGAATCACAGTCGGGCATCTGCTTTACCGACGATCAACTTTATATGATCGTTCCATTTTAAATCACTCCTAATGCGTACTCCCAGATAATTTATGGAATTAACTGCTTCCAGTTGCTGACCTGCTATTTTGTAGCTAAATGATAAGGGATCTATCTTTCTATGTATTTGCAGCAAATTACACTTTTCTACATCGAGATTGAATTGCCATTCCCTGCACCATGCGTCAATTCGCTGCAGATCCTCCTGCATTTCAGTACAATTTCCCTGCCATGGCCCATTTTGGCCAAATTTCGACGCACTATTCTAACGGTTACGTTCGTCGTACGTCCAAAGTTGATTTATGCTGTTATATCATGCAGTGTTGCTTGTCTATTAGTACTGACAACTCTACTGCAACGCCGTGGCTCTCGGTCGTTAGCTGAATTCCGCCGGCTACTGCGTTGACCATGGTAAGAGGTAATACCTGAAATTTGGTATTCTTGGCACACTCTTGACACTGTGAGTCGCGGTATAACGAATATTCTAACGCTTTCCAAAAAAGGAATGTCTCATGTGTGTAGTGATCTGTGCACGGCTCGCGTTTATCCCATTTATTATTTGTCATCTTTTATTACGGTACTGCCGCCTCGTTTCTCGTTTTCTTATTCCATTTACTGGCGTCACTAACTTCCTGCCTTACTTGCCCATGAGCGGCAGCAGCAGCTCGTTTCGGTAAGTGCACTGTCTTACCGTCTCTGGAGCGACCGATAGTATTTCCGGGTCGCCGTGTGTCTGGCAGTCAGTTGGAGACGGACCAGCAGTGCAGTCGGGGACGGAGCGCCGGTGAGGCGCTGACAGCCAGTGCTCGCCGACCGCTGGGGACACGCAGGAACTGTCGAGCGGAGGGAGATTGTAGCGAGACGACCGTTCTTTGGTCGTTCGGTTCGTCGTCCCGTCGGCCGACGTATATTTGGTCCTTTCACCGTTTGCGGGCCTGGGCAGTCGGTCGGTTGGCGTGGAGCAGCGAGGAAATCTCCGCGGGACGTAGTTTGGCCAGGAGCGCTGGCGGTCTCTACTCGGTGTCGGAGTGCGTGGGGCTGTTCCCATTGCTACGAGGTCCGTGGCTGACCGACCCTGGACACGAAAGTTGAGTTTTGATTTAATATACCAGCAATTCAAGACTGTTCACATTATGTCGTTTGGAGTTCGTTGTCGGCTGTTGGGATATTCCCGCGAGCAACAACGTGGTTTCCAAGTTGGAAAATTCTAGCCACCCTCTGGTGGAGTTTCACTGTATTTGGTTATTTGAATTGAAGCGCACCAGCGGAATCTTCTGGCTTATGGTCGTTAACGTTCCGGTTACCTGCCCTGGCCGTTGACGTAAATTTCACGCAGTGCAGTTTCCTCATCGTGGTGTTGCTGTCCAGCACGGTGTGTGGTTTGACAGCTCCATGCATGATTGGTTGTGAGCGCCAATATCCTCTACGTTGTTCCGTTGAACTCCCTGTTTTGCCCTGGTCGCATGTAGTGTAAGTTACCTTGTCGGTGGGTCCGTTGACTGTCAGGCGGTTGGATTTTCGTCGGATCGTGAACGGTTGCCCCTACTGTCTGTTTCACCTAAGCGAGCGTTAGTGTTTGAATTCCAGGCCGACCAGCGAACATCTGAGCGCCCTTGAGTGTACTGCCTTCTTTATTGTTTTGTTCTTGTTGTTTGTACTTGTATGGCTTCTAGGAGATTTTTTTTTAAAGTTAAGGTTTTTTTGCCCTTAAGGCGTAAGATTCTTTAGGCCTTCAGCCTAATTTAAAGAAATATTTCACGTAAGACCTTTGACATTTTAAAGATTTTAATGTTGTTGAATTTTAAGTGTTGGGCCTTCAGCCGATTTTGAGTTTGAGTTGTTTTGCTCTTAAGGCCTTCAGCCGGGTTGATTTTAACTTGTTTGCACTTGAAGTGTCTGATACTTTGGGCCTTCAGCCTAACTGAAGAACCATTTTAAGAAAAGGCTTTGCATTTTAAATTTCAGTTTTGGTTGAGATTTGCCTAATTAAGGCGTTGTTTTTTTTATTTTTAATGTTGTTTAGCTTTAAGTGTTGGGCTTTCAGTCGGTTTTTAATTCAAACTGTTTGCTCTGAAAATGTCAGATCCTTTGGACCTTCAGCCTAAATAAAGAACTTTGTAAGATAAGGCTTGCCTTTTAAATTTCTGATTATGCTTGCGTCTTATGTTATTGGCCTTCAGCCCTTTTAAATTAAAGAGGCTTTCAGACGGTAATTAAGTCACAAAGATTAAAACTGTGTGTTTAAAAAAATTGTTTTTGGGCTCTTCTAACGTTTGATCTAATAATAAAGTTGTATGTTCCGAGTGTAACAGACAGCCCCTTAATTTGGCCCCTTTCCACAATTTAAACTACCTGTCCTGTCCTGCGGGTTAACCTGGGCGTCTCATATAGCTCCAGCAACAATTCCACGTTCAAAGTCCGTTAATTCCCGGCAATAATAACGTAGGAAACCGTTTCATATGAATCACCTGAGTACAAATGGCAGCTCCGCTAGTGCACTGACCTTTGAAACCTTGTGAATGCGATAATAGCGCCATCTCCAATGTGCATACTGCTGTCCCGTAACTTACTTCATGTCTGAGTACATTATGATTGGATGCCAGGGTTTTGAAGACTTCGGTAAAACAGGTAATTACTTCTTTATTTGATCCTGCCTAGCAGGCCTCGCACAGCTATAAGGCCCCCCTTCCTCTGCTTTCTGTTTCCTGGTCTCTGCCTCCAGTCACACTCTATGCCAGTCTGCAGCAAATCCTCGTAGATTCCATCGAATCACATTTTTTCTCCTTCCCCTTCTGTGACGAGTAAAATCGTTGGCATCGGACACGCGATCTACAGCTAGTGTCATCGACTAGTAAACAGGCATCTGCCCCGTGGTTTAGGGTAGCCTCTTTGACTGGTATTTTGAATACAAATCACCAGCAATGGTGGCTGAAGACTTCCGGCATAAGAAGCCACCCTTGTTCTGCCGACAGTCCACTCAAAGGTGGCAGAGGAGTTGGCAGAGGTTCAGGCCACTCTCTTGCCTTTGGGGTGGAAAACTACCTCTTAATGGTGGAAGAATCAACAAAGATCAAGAGGATGAAGATGCAGAAGGCAATGGAAATCACTGCACTGAAGACACGTCATGTGAATCCGCTGGACATATGACCTGTAATTGAAAAATTGCCGTCTGAGTCTCGGTATAGAGTGAGTAACTGAAGTGAAATGGAAAGAAGGTAAGGATTTCTGGTCTGATAAGTATAGGGTAACATCAACAGCAGCAGAAAATGGTGTAAAGTGAGTAGGATTCGTTATGATTAGGAAGGTAGGGCAGAGAGTGAATTATTGGTGAACGGTTCAGTTCATCAGAATCGATAGCATATGAACACAGTAGTTCAGGTAAACATGACGACGTCGCAAGCGGTAGATGAAGACATACATATGAACACAGTAGTTCAGGTAAACATGACGACGTCGCAAGCGGTAGATGAAGACATAAAGAGAGAAAGAGTACAAGGATACTAAACGGGTAATTCAGTACGTAAAGGGTGGATGAACATCTAATAGGCATGGAGTATTGGAATGGTGTTGTAAGGGAAGGAGTAGAAGAAAGGATTACGCGAGAATATGGGCTTGGTGTTAGGGATTAGTTCTGCAATAAATTTCAGTTATTAATAGCGAATATATCCAGGAATCACGAAAGGTATGGGAAAATTCCAGTTACGTACGATCATGGTCAAGCAGAGATTCCGAAATTAGATGCTGCATTGTAAGGTGTACTCAGGAGCGGATACAGATGTGATGATGAAGAGTGGGCTGAAGTTTAAGAGAGTATTCAGCGAGAATCAATACACAAAAATGAAGAGACGTGCTTGAAGTTCTGAGGCTATAGATACTAAAATAATGAATAACTCAGAAGGCAGTTCGGTTGGAGAGAAGTTGGAAAGAAAGATAGGGTAACTACGAAGAAGCCATGGGTAACAGAAGAAATACTTCAAATGATCGATGAAAGAAGTAAGCAGAAAATTGTTTACGGAAATTAAGAAGTGTAGAAATATAAGACGCATAGGACTGAAATAAATAGGAAGTGGAAGGGAGCGAGGGCGTAATGGCTGCATCAAAAATGTGAAGGAACTGAAAAAGAATGCATTATCGGAAGGACTGACTCAGCACTCAGGAAAGTGAAAACAGCCTTCGGTGAAAGGCGGCCACATTAACTGTGCAATGGGAATTTCGTGTTAAACGCAGAGGAGAGACCGGACAGGTGGAAAGAGTACACTGAAGGCTCCTATGAGGGGGAAGCTTTGTTAGATGTGGCAGAAGAAGGAGCAGGAGTCGATAGAGAAGATAAAAATGAACCAATATTAAAGTGAGAGTGCTTTGGATGAGTTAAGATCAAAAAAGGTTAAAGGCAAATATCATATCCCATAAAAATTTCTAAAATCATTGGAGCGAGGTGACAACAAAGCGACTATTCATGTTGGTGTGTAAAATGTATGAGACTGGCAGTATATCATCAGATTTTCGGAAAAACATCATTCACATAGTTCTGAAGATAACAATCGACAAGTGCGAGAAATATCTCACAACGAGCTTAATAGGACATGCATCCAAGTTGCTGACAAAAATGATATACAGAAGAATGGGAAAGAAAACTGAGAATATGTTTGATGACGATCAGTTTGGAAAGGTAACGGCACCATAGAGGTAAGTCTGACGTTGCAGTTGATAATGCAAACAATAACGAAGAAAGATGAGGGCACTTTGATAGGATTTGTCGATCTGGAAAGAGCGATCGATAATGTAAATATTTCAAGATGTTCGAAATTCAGAAAAATAGGGATAAGCTATAGGGAAAGACGTGTAATATACGGTATGCACAAGAACAACGAGCGAACGATACGACTGAAAGACCAAGAGCGAAGTGCTAGTATCAAAAAGGATCTAAGGCAGGGTTGTAGTTATCATCCCCTACTGATTGGATGTATACCTCGAAGAAGCAATCATAAAGATAAAAGAAAGGTGCAGGAATGGGATTAAACTTCAGGGTAAAGGGATACCAATGATACGATTTGCTGATGACGTTGCCATCCTCAGTGGAAGCGAAGAATAATTACAGGACCTACTGAATGGAACGAACAGTCTAATGAGTACAAAGCGTGGAGTGAGAGTAAATGGAAGAATATGAAAGTAATGAGAAGCAGCAGAAATGAGAACAGTGAGAAACTAAACATCAGGATTAGTGATCACGAAGTAAATCATGTTAAGGAATTCTGCTACCTAAGCAGCAAAATAGCCTATGATGAACGGATAAAAAGCAGAAATGGTTTTTCCAAACCAAGAGGATTCTACAAGCATCAAACGTAGACCTTAATTCGAGAAATAAATTTACGGTAATGTACATTTGGAGCACGGCATTGTATTGTAGTAAAACATGGACTGTGGGAAAAACGGAAAAGAACAGGCTTGAAGCATTTGAGATGTGGTGCTAAGGGAGAATGTTGAAAATTAGGTGGACTGATATGGTAAGCCGGCCGCTGTGGTCGAGCGGTTCTAGGCGCTACAGTCCGGAAGCGCGCGACCGCTATGGTCGTAGGTTCGAATCCTGCCTCTGGCATGGATGTGTGTGATGTCCTTAGGTTAGTTACGTTTAAGTAGTTCTAAGTTCTAGGGCACTGATGACCTCAGAAGTTAAGTCCCATAGTGCCCAGAGCCATTTGAACCATTTGATTTTCTCACCTTCGACCTCGACACTTTCCAGTCTCATATGAAAAGCCTCTTTATCTTATCGACTGCTAGCCTGAATAGTATGGGAGGGACACCATCTCGTTGTCTCAACCCTATGATTATATTAAAGACCTCCGTGTGTGGTTTCCGAATTTCACTTTGCATTTTGAATCTGTGAGGCAATCTCTAAGGTTGTTGATTTTCTTAGGTATGCGAAACTCGGTTAAGAAGTTATGATATTCATACATTTTGCAGTTACATAGTTTAACGTTTATTATAGTAACTTTGCTAACGCTCTTAGGAAAATTTCAGCGTGGAATTACAAACATCACCATGTGTAATGTGTTTGTAGTAACAACAAATGTCCTTCAGTTATTCTATGCGTCATTATTTCTCAGTTGTAACGGAAATACTCGTATGTCTGCATTTATTTCAAGATGTGTATGTTGAATTCATACTTTATACAGGTGCTGTTTGTAACAAAGGCTGACACAAGTTATAGAGGCTCACACATTTTTATTCTTTTTGTTACTATTGACTACTGCAGTGGTTTCAGCAAATGACTAATTTTCAGTTTATTATCAACCCAGATTTGTTTTTTTTTCATCAGTTTGTCTAACTTTGACGTATCTATTGCCTGCAGCTGCAAACACCTGAAGATAACCTAACGGTAGTGGATACTGAAACTGAAAAGGGTGCTCCATGTTCTGTAGGGAATAATTTAAAAAATTCTAAGAGACCATGATCCCACAGCAAATACAGTTGCATAAATGAGGGCAGAAACTTCGCTATCAGTCACCAAGACGGCATGGCAGTCTACCTATACATCTTCAATTCAGGTGGCCAACATCATGAATGAATGTCACCAAATCTCCGCTAGCAACGAGTGTCACTAAGTGTCCGACAGAAGTAGTCCGTCTGCTTAGCTCAGTGGTAACGTGCTCGTCTCCCATACCAGCGGCCCCGGCCTTGATTCCCGACCGGATTGGAGATTTTCGCCGCTCTTGGACTGGATGTTGTGTTGTCCTCATCATCATTTATCCTCATCTCCGGCACCCAAGTGGTCCAATGTAACATCGCCTGAAATGAGACTTGGACACGGCGGCCGAATTTCCCCGGATGGGGCCTTCCGGCCAACAATGCCATACTATCATTTCATTTCATTTCCGACAGAAGTGAACTCTACTATGTCTCCTTAGGAACTGAGACAGAACAATGGGGAGATGGCACATTCTGCTTTATTCTTAGTATCTGCTTTCGTTTGTATGGATATCTGTAGTAAAGCTGGCTAGGTAGCAAAAAAAATCATAGAGCAGGCGAAGAATGACTTTATTGATAACAAATTATGCATGACGCGTTTCGGAATTACTCCCGTCTTCAGAAATCTAAAGTAGAAATATGACAAACGAATTCACACACAAAAATTCACAATAATTTTTAGGTAGTAATAAGGTAGAAATACAGTGTAATGAGGTACTTTAACCCTTTCAGATCTGAATGTCTTCTGGACGAAGGAAAATTTTTATTTATTGTCTAATGCTCTTAGGTGACTTTTTAATGATTTTAGATGAATGATTCATACAAATATATATATACGTTTTCAGTACATCATTTTGCTTCTCTTCCTGCTCTAAAATAAAAGATTGTGAAATATTCAATTTTTAATAAAGAAACTCATAATTCTATAATTACAATGCAAAATAACAATAATATTCATTTATACAGGGTGGTCCATTGATAGTGACCGGGCCAAATATCTCACAAAATAAGCATTAAACGGAAAAACTACAAAGAACGAAACTCGTCTAGCTTGAAGAGGGAAACCAGATGGCGCTATGGTTGGCCCGCTAGATGGAACTGCCATAGGTCAAACGGATATCAACTGCGTTTTTTAAAATAGGAACCCCCATTTTTTTATATATTCGTGTAGTACGTAAATAAATATGAAAGTTTTAGTTGGACCACTTTTTTCGCTTTGTGATAGATGGCGCTGTAATAGTCACAAACGTACAAGTACGTCGTATCACGTAACATTCCGCCAGTGTGGACGGTATTTGCTTCGTGATACATTACCCGTGTTAAAATGGACCGTTTACCAACTGCGAAAAAGCTCGATATCGTGTAGATGTATGCCTATTGTGATCAAAATGCCCAACGGGCGTTTACTATGTATGCTGCTCGGTATCCTGGACGACATCATCCAAGTGTCCGGACTGTTCGCCGGATAGTTACGTTATTTAAGGAAACAGTAAGTGTTCAGCAACATGTGAAACATCAGCCGTGACCTGAAACAAATGATGATGCCCCAGTGGGTGTTTTAGCTGCTGTCGCGGCTAATCCGCTCATCAGTAGCGTGAGAATCGGGAATCTCAAAAACGTCAGTTTTGAGAATGCTACACCAACATCGATTGCACCCGTACCATATTTCTATGCACCATGAATTACATGGCTTGAAAGTCGTTTACAGTTCTGCCACTGGGCTCAAGAGAAATTATGGGACGGTGACAATTTTTTGCACGCATTCTATTTAGTGACGAAGCGTCATTCACCAACAGAGGTAACGTATACCAGCTTAATATGCACTATTGGGCAACGGAAAATCCACAATCGCTGCGACAAGTGGAACATCAGCGACATTGGCGGGTTAATGTATGGTGCGGCATTATGTGAGGAAGGATAATTGGCCCCCACTTTATCGATGGCAATCTAAATGGTGCAATGTATGCTGATTTCCTACGTATTGTTCTACCGATGTCATTACAAGATGTACCACTGCATGATGGAATGGCGATGTACTTCCAACATAATTGATGTCCAGCATATAGCTCGCGTGTGGTTGAAGCGGTATTGACTAGCATATTTCATGAGAGGTGGATTGGTCGTCGAAGCACCATACCATGGCCCGCACGTTCACCGGATCCGACGTCCCCGGATTTCTTTCTTTAAGGAAAGTTGAAGGATATTTGCTACCGTGATCCACCGACAACGCCTGACGACATGCATCAGCGCATTGTCAATGCTTGTGCGAACATTACGGAAGGCGAACTACTCGCTGTTGACAGGAATGTCGTTAGACATATTATCAAATTCATTGAGGTTGACGGACATCATTTTGAGCATTCATTGCATTAATGTGGTATTTACAGGTAATCACGCTGTAACAGCATGCGTTCTCTTAAATGATAAGTTCACGAAGGTACGTGTATCACATTGGAACAACCGAAATAAAATGTTCAAACGTACTTACGTTCTGTATTTTCGTTTAAAAACCTACCTGTTACCAACTGTTCGTCTAAAATTGTGAGCCATATGTTTGCGACTATTGCAGCGCCATCTGTAACAAAGCGAAAGAAGTGGTCCAACTAAAACATTCATATCTCTTTACGTACTACACGAATATGTAGTAAAAAATGGTGGTTCCTATTTAAAAGCATGCACTTAATATCCGTTTGACCTATGGCAGCGCCATCTAGCGGGCTAACCATAGCGATATTTGGTTTCCCCCTTCAAGCTAGACAAGTTTCGTTCTTTGTAGTTGTTTCGTTTGACGCTTATTTCGTGAGATATTGGGCCCGGTCACGATCATTGGACCACCCTTTACAGTGGAGTATAACTAACAAACAACTTCCGTAATTATGCTTATCCATTCCATAATTCTATCGGTCAGACGCTGCTGGGCACTACTACATTCACTTGTTGATATTTTTGCAGTGATGCCTAACAGGTGGGAGCACTTGTGCGTGATGCAGAGACTGCACATTCATGGATGTGTACATGAGGTTTACATTGTGGAAAAATATTTCTATTGCAGCTAATACACATTACATTTTAGCCAGAGTGTCTGAAAAGGTTAATTACATTGTAAAGGAAACACTAAGAAACAGTACATATTATCACATGGTTGAAACAGGTAGCATTGTGTGTCCAAAGACATATGTAGGTCATTGACCACTAATCGTAAGAAAGGTATAACTTACTGTCAAACGATAACAAGCTGACATTAACAACTTGCTGAGGTAATACCCAAATATAAAGCGGAACAAATGCATTACAATAAAACTGACATTTAAAATACAGCATGCCTATGGGTACGCGACTAGCAATAATTAAAATACTAATTATTATGTCTGGTTTCTTATTTTTTGAGACATAATTTAGCACACACTCTTTGTTAGGCACCCGTTAGGTTTTCTTGCCTTTCACGGAATTCTACCAGAGGCAATGTTCTAACCTTCAGGGTGGTCACTTCCGAGAAAACGCCCTATCTTTGATCCGCGGGTGCCACCGCTTTCTCGCTGCACCCACTGTCCAACATACAGAAACACAATGCACAGAATCGAAGACCCTACCAGCCTTAATTTATTTTTTATAGTTTCACGGGAGCATTGCACGTTTACAGCGTACTGGAAAAGCGTATTCTGAAAGAAGAGGGTAACAGGCAGAGGCCGTAATGAAGAGATGGTACTAGTGAAAGTTACATAGCCCATCTGCCAGTGTTTCGTTCTCTCGTCTGTATGACTTGAGAGCCCAGACGAAAGGCGGGACTCGGAAAAAGAATTTCCGGGCGTGACAGGAGCGCTATTGGTGTGACCAGCCTAGGTGGCGCCCTATACCCGCTGCAGGTGACGCGGCCGGATATTGCGGCGGAAATTACTGCAGGACTCTGCCAGCGGGCGGACCTCGCCGCTCTGCACCGACTGGCTCACGCTGGCTGACATCATCTGACCTCAGCTGGTATCAGGCCAGAACCTCGCCCTGGAATCGAAGACTCTCTTACAGCTAGGGCTTGGTTCTTGGTTCCTTTTACTGAGTGCCCCCCCCCCCCCCCTCCGCCCCTCCCCTACCCAGCCGTCGACTCATATGAATGATACAGTTGCTGAATAGTTCACAGAAAACTTGAGTCTCAGTTCTTAGATGCAGTTACTGTTGGTGGTGACTTCAGTCTAACCACCATATGTTGACTAAAATACATGTTTGAACACGGTGGTGGTCACAAAACGTAGCGAAATCGTACTCAATACTTCCTCAGAAAATTATTTTGAACAATTAGTTCAGGAACCCACTCGAAGCGTAAACGGTTGCAAAAACATATTTGATCTCTTAGCAACAAATAGTCCTGAGCAAATAGGGAGAGTCATGACGGATATAGAGATTAGTGACCACAAAGATGTTGTAGCGAGAACGAATACCGTAATACCAAACCCATCAAAAATAAACGCAAGATAAAATTACATAGAAAATCAGATAAAAGATCGCTTGACGCCTACCTAGGAGACAGTCTACACTCCTTCCAATAAAACTACGCAAGCATGGACCAAATGTGCTTCAACTTCAAAGAAATAGCATCGATGGCAATTGAGGGATACACTACCAGAGAAAGTCTTCGGTAAACCACGAAGAAAGGCTACACATTAGTTTGTCATTGTACAGACACACCACACAATCTAAATAGACCAACAAAATAAATATTTCCTCTCTCTATCATTAGGTACATTATAAATATGGTTCACATTTTAGCCTCTTCAAAGTATTCACTTTTGCCCTCAAAAGAGCTGCACAAACTCTTGACATTCTGAATATAAGATTTTGCCACATTTTTGCAGATATTGAAGTCCAACGCTTATGCCAATTATTCCATAGATCTTCAACACTAGTTGACGTCAGTTTTCTGACCTCTCCGTCAAGTTTATTCCTTAATAAGTCAGGGGGATTTTAGTTACGTTACTGACTTGGCGAAATCATGTACTCCAGTGTCCCACATTTCTTTTATCTATTGACAAAAATGAGTCACAATATCGAAGCAAGTTTGTGATCATTGTTCTGCTGCAGGACAAATCCTCGACTGATAAGTCTTTTGCTGGATTTAACCGCGTTGTTGATCAGTGTCTTATGATAGCTATTCCATTAATTGTCACTAGATAAGCGACTTTATCAACCGCAAAACATCCCCACACTGTGATCGATCCATCGCCATGCTACGCCGTTGGCGTGACACATGGGCTCTTCATACGTTCTCCGTAAAGTCGACGATAAAACTTTCGACGATGGCTTCCAAATACTTAAGATTCGTCCGTGAATAAAACCTGCAAACTCCAGTTTTCACGAGTATGTTTCTGTGCTCACTGCAATCGTTTCGCCTTATTGTGTGTTTAGTCCCCCTTAAACATCCCAACAACCACCACCACCTTATTGTGTTTGCGTAGTTAAGACTTTCTGCCCGCTGAGCACCCCTTTGAACCCAGTTCACGGAGGCGGCGTTGCACCGTTGAGACATCGACTGGAGCTGCTCGCATACTGTTTATTTCCCCGCGAATTTCACGTTCAGTACGAGTCCTCCGACGTTTACTCTGCTCACGTACGAACTGATCTTCCGTGTGTGATTGAATTCGGTGTTTTCCAGATCGCGAAGCACTTCATTAGCACCAATTTGCTTGAACTGTTGCGGTGTGTAGATCTCCGTGGCTAGGACAACGCCAACATTTGTTGCTATTGTCTAACAAGAATAACCCTCCTGATGCAGAGTCACAATTACAGGAAGTTTTTTAATTCCGTCCCATTGAGTGGTAACATGGTGTGAAGCTGATTAGGAATACAAACACACAGCTAGATGCACCTAGTGTCCTGTAAACTAACGCGAACTGATTTCTACACAGACTACAGAAAAAATGAGCCCTTTTCGAGTGAAGCGGTCTTAGGTAAAGGCACGACAGTGTTGTCGTGGATACTCTTCAGCGCCCTTCTAGTCGAACAACCAGCGAAGTATACAACAGAGTCGCTTTGTCTTTACGTATTGATGCTTGTTTTAGTATGAGAATTGGGATATAATGGACGATTTAAAACGAAATCCCTCGTTTAACCACAAATCCTTAGTGGTGATGGGTGATCGAAAACGTTTTACTGGTGCTGCATATACCAAACAAATTAGTAAGAGAGGGCAATGCTACTCCGTGGTACACTAAACAGGCCAGAACATTGTTGCAAAAGTAACGAAAAAAGAATGCTAAATTTAAAAGCACGCAAGTCCCCTAAGATTGGCGAAGTTTTGCAGAAGAACGAAATTTAGCGCCAACTCCAATCGGAGATGCTTTTAATAGATCTCGCCGAAATCCCAAAGAGATGCTGGTCGTGTGTAAAGTACACCAGCAGCGAGACTCAATCAGTAATTTCACTGTGAGACAAGAGTGGGGACGTGCAAGTGACAGTGCACCAAAGCAATTTTTTCTAAAGATGATTTTCCGGAATTCCTTCACCAAAGAAGACGAAATAAATATTCCAGACTTCGAATTAAGAATCACTGGCAATGTGAGCAGCTCAGAGGTAGATGTCTTTGGTTTGGCGAAGCAACTTAAATCAATAAAGGCAAGACCTCCAGCCCAAAACATCACACCAGTCAAATTCCTGTTGGAGTACTCTGAAACAATAGCTCTGTACTTCGCACTCACATACAACCGCTCGCTCATCAACAGATCCGTACCTAGAGAGTGGAAAGTTGCACGACTGATACAAATACCCAAGAAAGGAAACAGCAGTAATCCGCTTAATTACAGGCTCGTATCACTAACGTATATTTGCATTAGGATTTCAGAACGTACAACGCGTCTTAACGTTAGCAGTTAACCTTGAAGAAAATGATTTATTGAGAAAAAGCAACATGGATTCAGAAAATATCGATTATTTGAAACGCAGCTAGGCCTTCTGATGTATTCTTCTCTATCAGCCGAGTGGTGGCGTCGTCTTGTCGCAACGTTTCAACGAGTTTCGTACCCATCATCTTCTGGCGGCTTTGCCAGAAGATAATGAGTTCGAAAGTCATTGAAACGTTGCGACAAGAAGACGTCACCACTCGGCTGATAACCCGAGAAGAATTCATCAGTGGAATACGCGGAGAAAGACTGCAATCGCATATGCACCTAGGTCTTCATTCTTACGAAGTAATGAGTGTTATTGATAGGGAATATCTGACTGACTCCACATTTTTAATTTCCAGAAGGCGTTTGACACTGTTCCTCACAAACGACTTCTAATCAATTTGCGTGCCTTTAGAATATTGTCACAGTATTGCGACTGGTTTAGTGGTTTCCTGTCAGGTAATCACAGTTCATAGTAATTGACGGAAAGTCCACGAGCAAAACAAAAATAACACGAGGTTTCCACGGAACTATTACAGACCCTCTGCTGCTCCGGATCTACATAAAAGATTTAGGGGACAATCTAAGCATCCCTCTTACAGTGTTTGCAGATGGTGCTCTCATTTATCGTCTTTTAAACTCAACAGGCTGTTAAAATCTATTGAAAAATCGTTTAGACAAGATATCTGTGTGGTTGAAAAGTGGCAATTCACTCTAAATAACGAAAAGTGTCAAGTCATCCATCGGACTACAAAAAGGATTTCGCTAAATTTCGGTTACACGATAAACCACACAGATCTAAAGGCTGTAAATCCATATAAATACTTAGGGATTGTACTTACGAATAACTTAAATGGGAAAGATCCCACAGATAACGTTGTAGAGAAAGCCTGCCAAAGACTGCCATTTATTAGCAGAAGTCCGCCTCTGTAGCGCAGTAGTACTGTTACCGCCTACTACGCAAAGGATTCCGGGTTCGATTCCCGGCAGCGGACTGGGTGTTGTGTGTCCTTCATCATTTTCAGCATCATTGACACGCAAGTCGCCGAAGTGGCGTCAACTAAAAAGACTTGCACTACGGCGCCCGAACCCCGAAGGGGATATCCCGGCCAATAAATGCCATACGATCATTTCATTTCATTAACAGAACACTTAGAAAATCCAACAGGTCTGCTAAAGAGACTGGTTACACTAAATTTGTCTGCCCTCTTTTGCAGAGGGTCTGTGCTGTATAGAATCTGCACCGAATAGAACTAACGGAGGACATCGAAAAAGTTCAGAGAAGGACATCTCGTTTTGTACTATCACGAAATGAGGAGAGAGTGCCACAGATATGATATACTAATTGATGTATCAATAGTTAAAACAAATGCGTTTTACTTTGTGGCAGGGTCTTCTCGTGAAATTTCAGTCACCAACTTACTCCTCACAGTGCAAAAATATTTTGTTAGTTCCTACTTATGTAGGGGGAGAAGTGGTCCTCAGAGTAAAATAAGAAAAATCAGAACTCGTACGGAAGTATTTAAGTGTTCGCGCTGTTCGAGAGTAGAACGGTGTAGAAGTAGCTTGAAGACGGTTCGATGAACCATCTGCCAGCATCTTAATTGAAGAGTAATCAAGAAAATGAAAATTTCAAGCATTCCTTTCTTTTTCTTTGGTAGTGACCAGTCTTTCGATTTGTACGGTGTTGTCCTTTATATGTTCCTATTTTAAGGAAGGAATGCTAAACGTACCGTCATTGATGAGGTCACTAGAGCGGACCGCCAGCTCGGATTGGGAACGAATGTCTTAAATATGTTCAAAATGTGACGGGATGCCTACTTGATAATACTTTCACTTGAGAGGAGCATACCACAGAGTTGATGAATCGAATAAAATTAATGTTTATTTGCAATGCTTATGTTGTCAGATGTACGTGATATGTTATTTAAGAAAATGGTGTACTTCGCGTACTTTCATTTCGCAGTGTCATACTGGAATTTTTTTGGTGTAACTCAGCAAGGTAAGCTAAAATCTTCCGAGTGTAAAAGCGTGTAATAGGCCTTATTGAACTCAAGAACTTCCTCCAGAGGTTTAATGGATGCTGACTACTGTTTCCAAGTATATTTATTTTTTAATCAAATTTGTCATAAATAATAAGTATTTTTTTGAAACCACCATCTCAGTTCATGGAATCAATGCTAGAAATAAGAATGTTCATCACAAATTTTTAAAGTCTTTGGCCAGAAGTCCCTCCATTACGTAGAAACTCACAGTTTCAATAACTTGACAGCCGCCACATAGAGTATACCTATTAATAAAGTTCAGGGAGCCTGAAGTATTATTTGGCGGCCAATTCTTTCTACTCTACTGACGAATTTATTAGTAAGAACAGCTGATGTATGTATTGTTAATGATACCATATAACGTAAGTGTCATCTAAAGTCTGTTTCTGCACATCTTCACGGCAGTAATGAGTGCAATTTAATGAAGTCTTCTAAACTGATATTCTGTTTGATGATGCGTGTTTAGGGCACCCTAAAAATTACCACATGCACCTCCAAGAATTTTGTGACTAGTTATTTGTTAGTTGTTAAAGAAAATATCTTTAAGGTTATTCGACGTATTCCACATGCATGCTGAGCATTTCACTAAGGATTCGGGAGGGGACAATAGCATAACTCTTTTTATGTATTAATCAGACTTGTTTTATGACATGCCCTGCATCCTTGTGGATCTCCTCACTATGAATTTCTGGAACAAAAAGTGCATATAATTTCATCTAGGAAAGAAAACTGGCTATACTTTTTCACGAGAAAATCTTGACATTTGCAGTAAGTGAATCTGGATGACTTGATAGAAATTTGAAAATCCGCCCGCATGGATGGGAGTTCTGTCCCTTACCACTGTACATAATGATTCTGTCTTTTCATGTTTTGCACTACACCTATGTTCTCTAAGCAATTACTGCAACGAACAGTATAAACAGTTTGGTACATTCTAGCCTTCTTCTTCCAGTACTTATTTTCTTTCTACATTTCCCTTCAGTTTCAAGTTAGCTATTCTTTAATGCTACAGCAATAACTCCCTGTCCTACTTTTCTCATCTATTGCTTTTGTCACTTCTACACTTCATGCTCTACCTCTACATTAAATTTTAACACTATTCGGAACCACCACATTTTAATAGTCCTTAGGTTCTTTTCTTCTGGATTTTCAACAGCCGTCGTTTCACTTACGCTCAGTTCCAAGTTCCACAAGCACTCACTTTCAGGAATTCTTGTTCATTTACATATCAATACCTGATACCAGAGGATCTCTTTCTATGATGAACGCTTCCTTACCCTCATCCAGCCTACTTCTGATATCTTCTTTGCTTCAGCGATCCCCTGTAATCTTTCATAACAGAATTCTTTCAAACATCTGCTAGTATATCGTTTCAGATTCGGCGTTATTTTCCTTTCTACGATTCTTCATTACCTATATTCTGTGCTAGATATGCAGCCCAAGGCACGAACACTTCGCCTTTTGCTTTTCGTTGTGAAAGCATTGTTAGCATTTATTTATTTTGCTACTTCGCCAGATTTCAGTTGGTGCTTGCGCTGTTACGAGCGTCGATGGTCGAACCCGGGACTCCAAATAGCCGATCTCAAGCCGGGACCTACTTCGCCATATTTCGCCAGGAGGCCAAGCAAGTTCAATAGCGCCAAGGGGAAGTACAGAGCGATAAAGCGGTATTCGGAAGTATTCCTTTATTCAGCTAGTTTACAGAAATGTAATGTTGGTGCACCACCCACACGCTGTTCTGCGAGTCCGGCCATTTCAGCACTCCTTGACTGCCGACACCGTTGCTGCGGTCATCAAGGCGATGGAAGTCAGCTGCGCTTGCCCGGCCGCCGCCTGCCGAGGCGTAGCAACTGTTGCCGCTCTACTGTCCACGATTCTGGAGACTGTTACAATCCCTCGTCCCCGCCGCTCTCCTCCCCATTTGGCCCGCTCTCTCTGACCATGGAACTAAGTTGGTTGTACTGGTTACCTATGGCCTTGGCCGCTGCTGCTCCGAGGACAGGACTGGACTCGAACCCGCGCCCTCCTTAATGCTGTGCAGTGCTTGCTGGATGCCAACATCTGCGCCATCCCTAACGCTGTTTAAGTGCTGCTGCGCCTCCTGCATCTTACGCCTCGCCCTGACCCTGGTACGCCAGGTTGGAAGTGAACGTGGCCCGTCCTAGACACACTGCAGACCGCTGTCACGGCCCTCCTTCAGGAAGACCGTGCAGTCTCCAAGTACCCGGGTGCTGTTCCGTCCCGCCCCAGTGTTGTGTCGCTGGAGGCAGAATGCAGCCGGAACAAGGCCATAGAAACCGAGAACAGGTTGATACAGAATATTTACAACATCGCTGCCAGATTGGCCCCTATAAGCGTAGACCAGCACAGGTCCGACCCGACTCTCGACTGACCTGGCACACACCTCAAGCTAAAAGTGCCTATTTATCCTACTTTTCCCCCTGCTTCTCACGTAGTGTTAGAGAGAGACAGAGACTATGACAGGGTTAAATTCCCATACATCGGCCACTTACACATCGCCACACCAAACTCTGGCCTACTACCTTGCCTCAAAATTGCAATAACTTAAAGCAACGCTGCAGTTCCCTGCCTCGCTGTTGTTCAACTCCAAACAAATCATACGTGAATTATGCCTCTGCAACTCTGCGCCATGTTTACCCTGCCTAATCTACTGGCTGCCGACTATTACCACACACTGTCAGCGGCCCCAGACTTCATCGCCCATCCGCGCCTTTACTGAATTTTAACAAAACTCCCCTTCCTATGACTATGACTAACGCTAGTACAGCACACCTCCCTCCTTACAACAAGATTCGTCCCGAATCGAAATATAACAGCCGTGGCCGGTGGCTGGTTAAACATACCTTGTTCCCAAACCTTATATGCTACAGACTAAAACTAACGAGTACATAAAAGCATTAACGCTACCCCCATACACTGTTTACACTGGTCACCCACACCATAGGCAACTGATTGGTTGGCACCACCCCTACTGGTGCACGTTTCCACACTCTTCACAAAGCTACACTCAAGAAAAATAGAAAAACCACACACCCTGTGGCTGAAACGCTCACAGTCATTACTCCGTCGGTGCGATGCTGTTGTAACGTTAGAACGTGTTCCAATACTTTATTAACCGTGATAGAGATCCTTCCTGTGCATTAGTAAAGGAATGCAACGTTTCCTAAAACTCTGGATTTAACGTGGAGTTTAAATATGTCAGATTTTGCGTTGGTAATATCTCCAGAACCCCTTCCGGATAAAACAACATTCCCTGTGACAAAGTTAAAGCTATTTCACCCGTACCTGATGCTAGAAGACGGAAATCCTTCCCCACAATTTCACAAACCGTACCTGCAGTAGCAACCTCCTTATTTTGTCCGCTCTCTGATTCGTATAAGTGATCATCACCCATATCTGCGTAAGTACCGAATATAACCAATGCCTCCCTACCTTCTGGAAGTGATAATGTGTCGATAACACCTCTTTCTCACAATATGAGCCATTCGTAATCCCAAGGAACAATCCAACTTCGCATGTACTACTATCCGAAAAAACTTGTCGATTAGGGCAAATCATCACTCGTCCCTGCGAAGAAAAGGAACGAAATATGTGTGTACCACCTCTCTTCCAGTACAAGTTACTATAACGTCATTCGACATCCTCAAAAATTCCCGATAGTTCACTCTGTCCCTATCTATTTCTCTGACAAAAAAAAAATAGTCTAGCCCATACAATGACAAAACTAAAACAACAAACAAGAAAAACCCAACTATTATCTGAGCCACCAAAACACAAAAAAGTCGCAAATTATCCCTTGATACAAAAAACAAAAATGTAAACATGCTATACAATATTAAACATATAATAATTTACTCCCTCCATGACCGTAACGCATACGGAATGTTATGCGTCCACTCTTGTCCCTCCGCTGCATCCTTCTTCTTCCGTTTGCTTTGCGTGGCCTCTGCAATTGGGTCACTTCCTTGTAATTGAGGTAATCCGTCCCCCACTCCTTTAAAAGGCTTTACTCTACTTACGTGGTTAACGGATGTTTTTGTTAACAGCTGCACTTTAAAATTTACAGGCGAAGTCATCTTGACGACCTGGTATGGTCCATGGTACTTCGTCAAGAATTTTTTCACCTTTTCCTTAGGTATATATGGGTTCGTGATCAGTGCCCATTGACCTACCCTGTACTGTGGTAAAGGTCCCAACCACTTATTCTGTTCTTCCTGCCTTTCCAACGCTTTTGTATTAACCTTCTGTACCCTCTTCCAGACTTCCCATATTGTCCATGCAAATTTTCTCACTGAATCCCCTTTACCTTCCGATTTCGGGCATTGAACGTCAAACAGTGATGGCATCATTTAGAACATTGCCAGTGAGCTCAGAATTTGGATTTTTTAGCAAAATTCATAATGTATACACTACCATCTTTGGCCAGTCGCCAGTTAATTTCAGTGTCCAAGTGAGACTACAATATAACATATGATTTACGACAAAACGAGAATATATGGAACACAAAGAAAAAAAATGAAGTAGATCCTCCAATCCGTATGGTGACATACCTATTACAGTTGGCAGTAACAGGTTATTGGTTGGTTGGTTGGGGGAAGGGACCAAACAGCGAGAAAATCGGTCCCAAGATCGAAGGTGACAGAAATCAAGGGACAAACAACAAAAACAGCACAATCCATCAAAGGAAAAGGCCAATGGGCAAACAAAGAAGTACAAGGACCTCCAGGGCGGCAGGAAGAGGAAAGGACAGGATGGGGAAGGGGACATGAAGATATCACTGAACTAACGGTGAAGTAACCAGATCAGCTGCTTAGTAACTACCGCCAGTAAACTGATACAGCGTAAGAATGAATGTTTCTAAACCCAGAAAGCTATTTTGCTGATCGTATGCCCTCTCTTACGGAGCAGATGACTGGATTATAGGCAACACGCAGGGATACATGTGCTACAGTGTGTCTATGCCCTGATGCTTCTCAGGGGCATAACCATAACAAAGGGATGCCTAGCATTTCGAGCACGCATCAACGAAGACTTTGCCTGTAACGTAAGTTGTTCCGCGTGATATAAGCTAGCACCGCTAGAAGTCTGACACAAATACTTGACACAACCAGAAAATCGGTCAAAACAGCAGAAAGTTTAAATGATATTTAATCAATACTGTGCCGTTTACAGCCGAAAGCAGCAAAATAAATCTGTGTTAGTTGTCCGTATTTGTGAAACCGTTAATTCTACTGTTACTAGCAAAAATGGTTTGTAGGTCCTACATCTGAAACACAAAAGGCGCAAATTATCCATTTCTGAAGGCATAAGTGCATTTCAGTATCTCCTATACATAAACACTTTCTCACATAAAATTGTAGAAACACGAGACGGTATTTTTCGTTCCGCAATAAGGGTCAGGTTATAATTATTTGACTGGAAATAATAGTCTAGTAAGACAGAATTTCGTAGGCTCATAAATAATTAGGAATACTATTTTCTTGTATGGAAACTTAGTTCTTTAATTTAGAGATACAGTACTTCAGTTACGATATACTTGCCTTCTCCATATGTTCCCTGTGGGGTTTAAGTGACGTCCCATGAAAGATTAGTTTAAATATTCAGGGACATCTGTTACGTTTTTCGTTCTTCTTGCCTAAGGTTTAAAACTAAACTATTTTCGTTCTTCTTGCCTAAGGTTTATAACTATACTACTGGTGCACTTCCACATTATTGTATTAATATTTCCATTAGAGTTAGTGCTGCTGTCGTTATGCGAATACAGGCATACAAAATTGACAGCTGTGATTGACGGTCTCGAATTCAGTTAGTGCCTTTATCATCATCATCATCATCATCATCATCATCATCAACAACATCATCAGCCAATTTGATCACTTACTGATGATACATCTTTGAGTCGGCGTGCAATATAGGATCTCTGCGGGTTCCTCCATCTCCGCCGTTCTTGAGCTTCCCGTTGTCAGTTCACTCCAGATGCATTTTTTAAGTTTCTATTCCACTGTCCGGTGGTCTTTCCGTTGGTCTTTTTTGGTGAATTGGGCTACAGTCTATTACTTCCTTTGACTATTTGGCATCTTTTCTTCGAACGACATGACCGGCGCACTGTCATTTCAAGGTACGTCACTGACCTTTATTGTCTTTCTAACATGAACTGCTTTCTGTCTTCCTTTGTGCAGCCCAACATTGATCTTTCCATTCCTTTTTGAGCTGCTATTAGTTTTCTGACAATAAGTTCGCATATCCGGTAGTTTACATTGGTCAAATACTCGGCCGATATCGTAGATTTTGAAAAAGGAGTGTATTTCCATAAGCTTGCCAGGGTAGTTTAACATGTCGAAATATTTCCATTTTTAGGTGTCTTATCACATTTAGTAGTTGACCCATACAGCTGTATTATTCTATGACCATTTGAAGCTGCGTTCTTCCCTTCTGGCGTCCACAATTCATCATGATTTTGTTTTATCACGATTCATTTTTCGGCCAACTTCAGAACAGACTGAAGCAAGTTCACTAACGGTGAAGTAACCAAATGAGCTGCATGGTACCTACCCCAGTAAACTGATACACCGTAAGAAGTTCTTCTATACTATTTACAAACAGTGCTATATCATTAGTGAACCTCAGGTAATTTAATCTGTTTCCCACATTTGGATTCTCTTTGTTTCCTTATCTAATTTAGACATTGCATTTTTGAAGACTGCTGAAAATAATTTCGGTGATGTAGGGTCACCTTGTTTTACATTATTTTCCAAGGGAAAATTTAGACTTTGCAGAATTGAAGACTGCTGAAAATAGTTTTGGAAATATACGGTCACCTTCTTTTACATTATTTTCGATGAGAAAACCATTGGTTTCTTCAAATACATTCACAAACACTGTGGAGGATTTGTATATGTTGTATAAAACTTTAATATTGGTGTGATCTGTTCCTGCACTGTTAGAGCCTCAAACACAATTCTGCGACTGATCACATCGAATGCCTTTCCAAAATCGATGAAGGCGAGCAAATAGGTAATGGTGGCCATTTGTTCTACAAATTGTTTTGCGTAGAATCAGGATGTGGTCGATTGTACTAACTTCTGCGCGGAGCCCAGATTGCTCAGTGGGTTGGGCCAGTGCAGTGCTCAATCGGGTAACCGTATTCTAGTAAAACCTTTGTACAATATAGACAGGAGGCAGATAGCACGATAGTTTTTTTATATCTTTAGTGGTACCTCTCTTGTGTATTACGATTATTTTGGCTTTATTCCAATCTCTTGATAATTTTGCACTTTGCAAACACTTCGAAAATATTTTAAACAATGTGTGTGAATTCCTAAGGGACCAAACTGCTAAGACCATCGAGCCCTAGACTTACACACTACTTAAACTAACTTATGCTGAGAACAACACACACATCCACGCCCGAGGGATGACTCGAACCTCCGGCGGGAGGGGTGAAAATACGTAATGTGATCAAAAATATCCGGACATCCCCAAACACATACTTTTTCATATTAGGTGCATTGTGCTGCTACCTACTGCTAGGTTCTCCATATCAGCGACATCAGTCGTCATTAGACATCATGAGAGCAGAATGGGACTCTCGGACTTCAAACGTGGTCAGGTGATTGCTCATACGTCTGTAATCGAGATTTCCACATTCCTAAACATCCGTAGGTCCACTGTTACCTATATGATAGTGAAGTGGAAAAGTCATGGGTCACGTACAACACAAAAGTGTACAGGCCAACCTCGTCTGTTGACTGACAGGGGCTGCCGACATTTGAAGACGATCGTAATGTTTAAAATATCTATCCAGACCATCACACAGCAATTACAAACTGCATCAGGGTCCACTGCAAGTACTATGACAGTTAGTTGGGGGGTGAGAAAATTGGGATTTCATGGTCGAGCGGCTGCTCGTAAGCCACACATCAAGCTAGTAAATACCAAACGAGACCTCGTTTGGTGTAAAGAGCGTAAACACTGAAAGGTTGAACAGTGGAAAATCGTTGTGTGGAGTGACGAATCACGGTACACAATGTGGCTATCCGATCGCAGGGTGTAGGTATGTGAACGCCATCCGCCAACGTGTGTAGTGCCAACAGTAAAATTCGGAGGCGGTGGTGTTGTGGTGTAGTCCTATTTTTCACGAAGGGGGCTTGCACCCCTCGTTGTTTTATGTGGCACTATCACAGCACAAGCCTAGATTGATGTTATAAGCAACTTCTTGCTTCCCACTGTTGAGGAGCAATTCGAGGAGGCGATTGCATCTTTCAACGATCGAGCATCCGTTCATAATGCACGGCCTGTGGCGGAGCGCTCACACGACAATAACATCCCTGTAAAGGACCGCTCTGCACAGAGTCCTGACCTGAATCCTATAGAGTACCTTTGGGATGTTTTGGAACGCCGACTTCATGCCAGTCCTCACCGACTGACATCGATACCTTTCAGCACAGAACTCCGTGAAGAATGGACTGCCATTCCCTAAGAAACCTTCCAGCATCTGATTGAACGTATGCCTGCGAGAGTGGAAGCTGTCATCAAGGCTAAGGGTAGGCCAACACCGTATTGAATTCCAACATTACCGATGGAGGGAGTTAGGTACTTGTAAATTATTTTCAGCCAAGTGTCCGGATACTTCTGACCACAGAGTGTATTTCAGCTAAATGCTTTATAGATTCGTCATCCATCTCCTTTAAAATATCGGCTGAAAGGACATCGCTACCGGGAGCGGTTTCTTTTTTCATCCTGTCTATAGCATGTTTGACTCCTGAGGGGAACATTTCTGGGATTCGGGAAACAGAGGCATCCATTTCGTTTAGGATTAAGATATCATTATTGACTTTACTGTAAAGATTACCATAAAAATTCTCAGTATATTCGAGTACGTCTTTGTTAGCTGTAAATCGTCCTTGTTCTGTGCCTAACGCTATTTCTGTCTTTCATCTCCTTTATTCAATTCAAATCTTGCCCTTATTAACCGATGATTACTGTTTGTATTCAATCCGTTCAGCACAGAGAACTACTGGTAAAAATTAAGTCTACTTCATTTTTCACTTTAAAGTTAGGTCCCTTCCAAGTCCTTTTGCAACTAGGATGATTGTTGAAGAAAGTATTCATAGTTGGTGTTTTCATGTATTCTGCAAGCTGAACCAGCCTCTCACCTGTGTCATTTCCTTCGTATATTCTTTGTTTGCCAATAACTGACTCACTTTCGTTGTACGTCCCAACTTTGGCATTCAAGTCACCAATTTTAAATTTATAAAAGCAATCTCAGTGTATATCACAGGTTTCTTTCAACTTCTCATAGAACGGTTCTGTCCCCCAAATCCGAACGACTAAAAGTAGGTGTATGTGCTTCAGTTATTTGGATCTTATATCTTTCTGGTATTTTGAGGACCAAACATGCATCTTCTGCTTGAAGTCCCTTGTAGTACTGTCTGCATGCTTGAAACAAATGTTCATCGCAGATAGTGTAATGCGTAACCAGAGAAACTATATCGGAATAAAATAATGTAAATTTTCAAGATTGAGGTACGTCAAAGTAGAAACAAATACACCTATTGTATAGCCCACAACTTTTACGTTTTTCGACAACTGATCGACCGCGAAGGGGAGAGTGTCTTGTAGTTTTCTTTTTAAAGTTGTTTACGTGCAAGAGATCATCAGGTGAACTGAGGATACAGCCACTGTTTAAAAAATAAGTGTCAAGCAGCACTGAAAAAGTTTATCATCATTTGTTACTTGCTGAAACGTATGTTAGGATCTGATACGAACTCAAGTGAACAATGTGTCATTCACTCTATATTTGTTGGTGAAGGCTGTCTCTGGAACCCCTATTCTCACGTCCAACATGAGAGGAAGCGCAGATGAACTCAAAGTAAAGTGTACAACTGCGAAGTTTGGGAATCATCTGCTCAGTCCGCTGATGTTAAGCTAGGCTAGTTTCTATGTGGGTATTATTATGTAGCATCTGAATGTAGTGGCACTTAGCTGAAGCTTCAACATACAATGTGGTTCCGTGAATGCATTAATAATTTTCTATAATTCTTCCTCCTTTAGTGTATGTCATTGTCATTAATATTTTGCTGCTCCATGGCCGATGTTCATGCTAGTTTTGATTTGGTGTACAGCCTATTAAGGTTTAAAACAAGTTTCCCATATATGCAGTATGTCACCTTCATTCCTGTCGGAATTTGATCTTCAAGTAACTGCAAAATAAAACCCTCACTGGTAAACGCTATGACAGTCTTTTGAGAGCCAACGCTATTCCAACTCTTCAACAACGTGGATGGGTGGCTACGGTCATTTTTAAGCAAGATAGCAGTCCTCATGCATTGCACAGCCACTGAAGTGGCTGCTGCAGAAACATTTCGCGTATTTTAGAATTATCAACCGTCATTTCCCTACAGGCAACGGCCTTGCCGCAGTGGATACACCGGTTCCCGTCAGATCACCGAAGTTAAGCACTGTCGGGCGTGGCCCGCACTTGGATGGGTGACCATCCGGGCCACCATGTACTGTTTCAATTTTTCTGGGTGCACTCAGCCTCGTGATTCCAACTGAGGAGCTCCTCGACCGAATAGTAGCGGCTCCGGTCAAAGAAAACCATCGTAACGACCGGGAGAGCGGTGTGCTGACCACACGCCCCTCCTATCCGCATCCTCAAATGAGGATGACACGGCGGTCGGATGGTACCGATGGGTCACTTGTGGCCTGCTGACGGAGTGCAATTTTCCTACAGCCTCGCCGCCCAGATTACCTGATTTTAACCCTTGTGACCTATGGCTGTGGAGTTACCTCAAATATGTTGTGTTCTGTGCTCCAATCACGAATGTAGCTGAACTGAAGGCACGCATTGCGTAACGCGCTCTGAACGTTACCGCCGAGGTATTCCGATTTGTGCTGTTTCTCGATTTCAGCTTGCAGAAAACGGTGGACAGAATATTGAACATATCTTGCATCACTCTGACGACAATTAGAAACCGATGTTATTTTGCGTTTTGAGCGGTTCTTGGCCTAAGGACAATTACAAACCGATTCTTCCTATATGATGTGGTACGCCGTTGCCGTGGTAAATGGGGTTACCTAACAGTGTCACCAATGTTGACATCCCAACTTGTGCAGGCATGCACACTGTACGGTCTTCACGAGAACAGCATGATGAGCAAGCAAGTTGTCATCCATCAAGATAAAATTGTCACCTAAATTTGACTATTGGTTGTAGAATGTCGCCCGTGTAACACAGAGCAGAGAGGTTGTGCACAACAACCACGAGAGGTGTATGTTGGCCCCATGAACCGCCACCCCAGAACATACACTATCATCACATTCTTGTGGATATGGGACACAGTGTTGGAGGCGTTCATTATTATCGGGTTTACTCCAAACATGTTTTCTGTGATTATGAGAGTACAAACAGATCCGAGTTTCGTCCGCAAACAACACCAGACACCGATCTGGGGTTGCCGTTCCCCATGATCTGTGGGCTATCTGTAACGGAGTCCGTTGTATTTGGTGTAACATTATGCTCACCACGGCACGGTCATCGAAAACGGAGATTCGCATCATGCAATCGTATACTAAAATTTTGACGTGATACACGGCGTTCTGTAACCTCTTCGAACGCCGGATTCAGTCCTGGAGCAGAGAGGGTATGTTCTTCTGACTCAGTGTATCGATAATCCTGTGAGCGTGACAAACGTGGATGGCCTGTGGGGTGTAAATCCGCAACACTATATGTCAATTGGAGCCGATTCCATGTCCCTACCGCATCATTATGACTCTGGTGCAGACGTCGAGCAATTTCCATGGTTGAAAAGCCTTCTGACAGTGCGGATCTGATCATAAGTCGCGTTTGTCCTCAGTGGCCTGATGAATGATCATTTCACCTGCTGCTGCTTTGCTTTCACTGACATGCTGCAGATCATTAGAATGCGGAATTTTTTCCCTTATACAGCGTTCGTGGTAACTGTGTATATGTTTACGAAGAACAACATGGGTGATCTTATGATTGGTACAGGAACAGTCACAATAGCCAGCATACCTGCACGACATACCAAGGTTCATGCAAAAGTTTTGATGATGTGTGTATATTAAAAGTTATCCACATCTGGAGAAGAGCCTTCACTACGTAATTGCTGCCACTGACTACTACATCGCTCCAGTATCTTCTACTCAAATACGACTGCACCATTTCAGACAATTAGAATTGTAAAGGACTTGCGAATGTCGTAATTTCATTTACTGCGCAATATGTTGCGTGTGTAAAACTTCAACGTACACGCACGTTAATTATTTACCTAAGTCATTATTACCATGAGCAAGATCCTTTCTCTTTCATACTGACAACTCAATGTCACAAATCATACAAGTAATATACACTGAAGAGCCAAAGAAACTGGTACATCTGCCTAATATCGTGCAGGGCCCCCTCGAGGACCTCGAAGTTCCGCAACACGACGTGGCATCTACTCGACTAGTGCCTGAATTAGTGCTAAAGAGAATGGTCACCATGAATCCCGCAGGGCTGTCCATAAACCATTAAGAGTGCGAAGGGGTGGAGATCTCCTCTGAACAGCACATTGCAAGGAATGCCAGATATGCTCAATAATGTTCATGTCTGGGGAGTTTGGTGGCCAGCGGAAGTGTTTAAACCCAGAAAATTGTTCCTGGAGCCATTCTGTAGCAATTGTGAACGAGTGGGGTGCCACATTGTCCTGCTGGAATTGCCCAAGTCCGTCGGATGCACAATGGCCATGAATGGATGCAAGTGATCAGACAGGATGCCTATGTACGTGTCACCTGTCAGAATCGTATCTAGGCGAATTAGCAGTCCCATATCACTCCAACTGCACACGCCCCACACCATTACAGGGCGCCCATCAGCTTGAACAGTTCTTTGCTGACATGCAGGATCCATAGATTAATGAGGTTGTCTGCATATCTCTACACCCTCATCTGCTCGATACGATCTGGAACGAGACTCGTCCGACCAGGCAACATGTTTTCAGTCATCAATAGTCCAATTTCGGTTTTAACGGTCCCAGGCGAGGCGTGAAGCTTTGTATCTTCTAGTCATCAAGGGTACACGAGTGGGCCTTCCGCACCGTAAGTCCATCTCGATGATGTTTCGTTGAATGGTTCGCATACTGACACTTTTAGATGGCCCAGCACTGAAATCTGCAGCAATTTGCGGAAGGGTTGCACTTCTGTCACGTTGAACGATTCTCGTCGGACGTCGTTGGTGCCGTTCTTGCCGGATCTTTTTCCGCCCGCAGCGATGTTGGAGATTTGATGTTTTATCGGATTCCTGATATTCACGGTCCACCCGTGAAATAGTCGTACTTGAAAATCCCCACTTCACCGCTACTTCGGAGATGCTGTGTTCGATCGCTCGTGCGTCGACTACAACGCCACGTTCAAACTCACATCTTGATAGCCTGTCATTGTAGCAGCAGTAACAGATCTAACAACTGCGTCAGACACTTGTCTTATATAGTGTTGTCGACGGCAGCGCCGTATTCTGCCTGTTGATATATCTCTGTATTTGAATATGCATTCCTACATCAGTCTCTTTGGCGGTTCACTGTATAAGGAAAGGGAGGGCTTTAATAGGAAAGCATTGAATGCAGCGAAGAGTAAGAGTTGAATGTTCCTCTTACTACAGGATGCTGCATCGTTCATAGTAGGATATTAAAAACACGCCATCAGGCAGTAACTGTAATTTATTTATTATCTCTTATGTCAATTAATAGTTAAAGGTATGCAGTTTACTAATGTGTAAGTCATTGTCCATTGCGTGGATTACTTTTTGAATGTGACTTCTGTCAAATGATGCCCCCTCTGCACAACACATTCGTCTAGGCGGCGTTGGAAACTTTCCATAACTCGGCGTGACGTATTCCCTGGGACATTGCCGACGGCAGTTCTGATGCGATCCTTCAACTCAGGAATGGTGGCACAACGTGTTCGGAACACTTCTTGCTTCAGGTAGCCACAAAGGAAAAAGTCTGCACATGAAAGGTAGGGGAGCCAGGCGACCAGGAAATGTCACCAAAACGGGAAATTACTCTACCGGGAAATGTCTGTCGCAAGAAATCCATGCACACTCTGACTGTATGCGAGAAAGCTCCGTCTTGTTGAAACCGTAATTGTTCCACATCCCCATCGACCATATTTAATTGGGGAAGAAAGAAGTCTTGCATCATCTTTAGGTAGAGTTCACTGGTGACAGTTACAGCCACACTGCAGTCATCCTCAAAGAAGTAAGGGCCAATAATCCCAAAGGAAGCAACTCCATACCACACTGTGACACGAGACCTGTGCAAGGGCTTGATGTACAGTTCATACGGATATTCTGTTTCTTCACTAAACCACATAACTCGAAATGAGCTTCATCTGACATCAGGATGGTGGCCAACATTTGCGGACATTGGCGATGGAGATCACTCATGGTTAAGCAGAATGTTTCGCATGAAACCCAATCGCGAGGCCTAATTTCCTGAACAATCTGCAGCTTATATGGGTGAAAATGAAGAACTTCGTGCAATATTCTCCTGAATGAGCGATCGGACATATGCATAGTTTGTGCATGGCGATGACTAGATCTTTTTGGGCTACAGAACAATGCAGCACGAACATTTTCCACGGCTTCTGGTGTCCGCTCAGTTCTTTCACTTCTTCCCGGTTTGCCATTGCAAGCGCAACCAGTTTTCGCAATGTACGTACCCACCTCACAATAGTCCGTCCATCTGGAACTTCCCCATGGCGTCTCAAGTTGAAATGTTGCCGAAATATACGCTGGGTAGCAATAACAGAGTCGTTATTCTTAAAATAACTTTCAACAGCAAAGGCACGATGCTGTGCACTCCACCGCTCCACATCACTGCCACACTCGAAATGGCGGCTCATTAGTGCACGAATGCAGTTAGAGCTGGCGCGCATTCGTGCAGTACGTCATTCTACCACGCAAGTCAAATTACGCTATGAAAGCTGCTGCATCCTGTATGATAAAGTCAGTTTGCTGTCTTATCGGAGATGTTAACGAATCTGGTACTGCAATAAATTCAGTTTTTAAAAAAGAACTTAACTATTGCAGTGCAAATGGAAAAACTACCGTAAATTGTATTCTCGGTTCCAGTTATGTTATTCGGTTTTGTATTTTCGACGTAGCCTTATTATATTACTGATAACAGTATTATCATTTAAATTTGATTATATTTTTTGGGGTAGTGAGTATTGATTATTTGCAAGAAACGTACTGATAGTGAACAGTGTTTTGACGTCGCGGTTCTTAATCGTTACTATAACACTTGAGGCTATAAATCAGTCAATTTCGACTTGAAATGTTGGGTTGTAAGTAGGCTGTTTATGTTTTCTTATTGGCAATGTTACGTAGCGCTCTGTATGAAAATCACTGGCAGTGCTGTGTGCAGTCTGTGGCTGGTTGGCGTTGTTGTAATACTCGCCATTGTAGTGTTGGGCAGCTGGATGATAACAGCGCGTAGCGTTGCGCAGTTGGAGGTGAGCCGCCAGCAGTGGTAGTTGTGGGGAGAGAGATGGCGGAGTTTAGAAATTTGTAAGACTGGATGTCATCAACTGCTATGTATATTATGAGTTTTCAACACTATTAAGGTAAATACATTGTTTGTTCTCTATTAAAATCTTTCATTTGCTAACTATGCCTATCAGTAGCTAGTGCCTTCAGTAGTTTGAATCTTTTATTTAGCTGGCAGTAGTGGCGCTCGCTTTATTGCAGTAGCTCGAGTAACGAAGATTTTTGTGAGTTAAGTGATTTGTGAAAGGTATAGGTTAATATTGGTCATGGCCATTCTTTTGTAGGGATTAATGAAAGTCAGATTTCGTTGCGCTAAAAATATTGTGTTTCAGGATAAGCACAGTCTCGTATATAAGTCGTCAAAAGGGGACGTTTCATAAGTCCACCCTTAGCCGAGGATACCTCACTGGAATCTTCTGATATTTTCTTGTAGTTTGTGTAATTAGTGTAGCTTTTGTTTATTGCTAGCGCGTAATTATAGAGAGAAGTTCCTTTGTAGTTGTAGTTTTTCATTGTTGTACAGTAAAACAGTTGTGGCATGCATGTAGATTTGCAGCAAGTATTTCGCAGCTGCGCTTGCAATTAATTAGATATTATTTTCAGTGGTATGTTAATGTGTTCTCTTATTTTTGCTCTTCAAATTGTGCTTTTCTGTGTTATCGTGTGAAATATTGTGACAATAATGGCGTGTGAAAAACTTAACACTAGGCTCCAAAGTAAACAGAGAAATAATAGTGACGACGAGCGTAGCTTACCAGCACCACTGTGTAATGAAGTAACAGACATTCAAAGTAGTAATTTGGTAATAGTGCATAGGGAAATGGAGCGGGTGGCAAATAATGGTGTAGACAGTGAAACAAGTAGTGAACAGGGAAGTATTATCGATCGATTGGTCGGCAACAGCTCGCCTCAGGAATCCGAAATGACAGAACACAATATTGCAACTACTGTAGACTCAGGTTTTGGGTCCTCACTGTTTTCTCAAATAAGTCAAGACACTTTTTCTGCTTGTCAAAATGTGAATGTTGCCGGTGCAACTTCACTGCCGAAAAGCACTGAGGAACATGTTTCAGACACCAGTGCACTGTTATTACAGTTAATGCAACAAATGGGACAAAGGCTACAAAAGTTAGACACAATGGAACAAAATCTTCAAAAGTTAGACACAACGCTCGAACAAAATCAGAAACAAATGGGACAAAATCTTCAAAAGTTAGACACGATGGAACAAAATCAGAGACAAACACAGCAACAGCTTCAAAAGTTAGACTCATTGGAACAAACACGTGAAGATTTAACTACTGAATTACATAACATTGAATCGAAATGTCAAAAAGTCTGTAATGACGTAAAAACTCAAATTTGTGAGCATTTCCAACCTATTTTTTCGCGGCATGAAAATGCATTACAGAATCACGAAGCAGCCCTAAAAGAACTGCAAAATATTGTTCATGAAAATCATGAGACCTTGCAAGCTAAATTTGACTCAGTTGCATCTACCGATTTGGTTACGCAACTTGCAAAAACTCAGGAAAACTTAAAGGACACAGTAGATACTCTGAAAATTGGTTCAGAAAGACACATGGAGGAAATTAGTTCATTATCAGAGAAAGTAGTTGAACTTTCGGATCAGCTAAATAATTTATCTACGAAGGTAGATGATAATCTGAATGACGCAAAACCGGTAGTCTTTAATGACACAGAAGAGTGCGAATAAATTAGAAAATTCAAACAAAATCAAAATCAAATCAATACAGTACAAAAGAGAAATCTGGGAAGTACAAGATCAGTTGGCACAAGTAATACAAAAATTACAAATTTCAGAGGACACTCGCACTCCAACACGGGAAGAGGGACTTAGAAATACGGAAAAGCCGCAAAATAATAACACGGGGCATTTCGGAAGTTATGAAAGAAATTGGCAATGTGTACCGAATTTTGAGATGGAACTGCCGACACGACCTAACAATGACCGATATGCGACTCGCCGACACGATGATTTTGACTATAAGCTGTTCATTACTACACGTAAATTCAAAACATTTAAGAATTCTGGCAACGACATTCATCCACGAGCATGGCTTCATCAGTTCTCTCATTGTTTTCCTCCCAATTGGTCATTAGAGCACAGATTAGAATTTATGTGTGGCTATTTAGAGAATGAACCAGCTGTAAGAATGCGATCGGTCATTCACGACTGTCACAGTGAAGGAGAATTTTATCATGCCTTCCTCTCAGCATATTGGTCTCAAGCTACACAAGACCGAGTAAAACATAGCATCATAGTGATGAAACATTTCTAACAATCCGAATTTTCCAGTCTTGTGAAATATTTTGAAGACATGTTGCACAAGAATCAGTACAGGACGTTGAAAAGACGACATTGAAGCTTTTCAGGGACTACTACAAGAATTAGAAATTGACACAGACTGTCGCCGGATGCGAAAACAGGAAAACAATCACTACAGATCACATACGTCACAATTCCGTGACGACAGAAACAGTAACTGGACACGACAAGGCTAATCTTACAACGAAAATCGTGGCCAAAACAGACACCACCCATATGACAACCACTGGCAGAGTAATAATAGTTACAGAGAAAGATCGCATTTCCGTAGTAATGAATATGACAGAGATTACCTTAGAAACAGACAATATGGGAACCAAAACAGTTATTATCAAGGGAGACAGAATAACTTAGCAGACGCAACAGTTCAGTGCGCAGGTACGATTCAGGAAGAAATTCTCCATCACATGACCGACAAGAAAGAAATTATGAAATCTACCGACATGACGACAGACGAGATAATCATAACGACAGACCTCAATTTCATCAGAACTGGCGGGATTCAAACAGAGCAGGGCACTTTCGACAACGTGAATTTGTAGAAGCTAGGTCTCCTAATCCCAATAACGACGCGCGGCAACAAAGAGACAGACAATGACTCGCACCGCAGGCAGCCGCGTGCGCTGGCTGGGCTTGAGAAAAATAACACAGGCGCTAACCTTGAGAAAAATTCCAGTATTCTTTACCGACGTATACCGCATGATAATTGCATTCAAGTTCAAACTCTGAGTACTATGAAGAGTAAAGAATTGCACCGCATTTGACATGTAAAACCGTTTATTGAAAGATAATCTGCTTTTTAACGTAGTCTTTGCCATAAAATTTTTCACTTCACATTTCTAGTATGCTTTGTCAGACTTAAGAAACTGTTAACATGCAACACTGTTTGAAGTGAAATATCCAGTCAAGAACCAAGAGAATTTATTTAAACAGAAATTACGAATGCATTGTTATTGTGAACAGATGACGCAGTGTTAATGTGTGTGTACATTCTTGCTTGGTAGTTGCACGATTACATAGCGACTATAAGGCTTACATACTTAGAACATATTCTGGTACTGCTAATGAGATTTTAATGCATCATTTTGGTTTACTTGAAAATAATTCTGGATTTAAAGTACTTTCTGTGAGATACCAGACGACACAGTGGTTAGTTTATGTGACAACTACACGGTTTTATCACGACGCTACTAATGAGTGACAATTTACAATGTTGCTTTTGCAGTGTTTCTGTTTTACGTCTGCACAGTTTTTCTGCATTATTCTGGAAAGTAAAACATGTTTTAGTAGTAACTTTTGTGGTATAGCAACAATGAGACAGCCTTTTTCGTGGCACAACAATATGTTACTGTACAGTACTTTCTTCATCACGCCAGTAAGCATAATAACTACGATATCTATACGCAAAGCATTTCACTTTTGTTTATCATGAGGTAAGTACATTGACTTCTGCAGAACTTAGCTTTCGGAGGACGATAACTACGACACTTCCACAGAGATTATGTTACAGGACGCACAGTTTAGCGCTACAGTACACGTATTTGAGTGATTAATTTTGTACTTAAAACATTTATTTTTAAAAATTTTTGAATTACAAAGGAAGTTTTCCGTGATACATTTCATTCCATTGCTGTAATGTGTAACACCTGAGGGTATAATTACATTAATCCTCAGGGGGGTACACGCCTACTTTGTGTACCATGTGTTTGGCAAGCACAAGGAGCCCTAGCTAATATGGTATTTGCTTATACAACTTTACACATCGGTACCATATTTCTCTAAGACAGAATTACACAGCTATCTGATCATTTAACAGAGAAACAAACATTTCTTTACTACTTCAGTGACAGATGTTTACGTAATTACAAAGTTGGATAACTTCACACTTATGAAATTCTATTTTGTCAGTACTTTGTGAACTCTTCATATTTTTGCAGAACCATTGTGATACTATGAGAGCTTTGAATGATGTATTTGGTATGGGATCATGATTTTTAAAGTACGTTTGAGGCAGATGACACTTTTGACATGAGCAGAGAATTTTTTTTAGGTTTTGAAATGATTGGAGGAAGCTACAACGATTTTGAGAGTTGACTGAGGTGTTATGATGTTATTATTACGATGACTATGTGTATTATGCTGTTGCGGTATGTTTATGATCAATAAGTTGATGCTATATGAGTTATTTGATTACGCTATGTATCTGTTATGATGAAATATTGACGAAGTGTCGACAAATAAGGTAAGGAATAATGAGTAGTGGTTAGGGACTCTGGTTTGTGAAAAAGGTTGTTGGAAACCAAGAATCGTACTTAAAGAGCTATGAAATGCATGTAAATGCGTGAATGTATTACAATGCCAACGAAAATTTTTTCGACACTGTTATATCAATAGGATTTTGTTTCTACAGATTTGTAACTCAAATTCTTGCCCTGTGAAATATTTTTATATGAGTCTGTCACTGTAGCGGAAACTGTTGTCGTAAATATTTCGGGAAGAAAGGTAGGTCTCTGTAAGCACCCAGCTGCGCAACAGACGCCTGGAATAAAAAGTCATTAGTGTGTGCGTTTCAGAGGCGCAGGTGGGGAAAAAAAAAAGGGAGGCCATAATCCTCGCTATTGACATTCCTTTGTAGAAAGCATTGCAAATACGACACGCTCAAACCTGAAAACATATGAGTATACTGTGGAGCTCTTAATTTATGATATTTACTAAAATGCCTAATGAAACGATGAGAAACATTTCACGGCTATTGTCTTGCTAGTTGAGAGAAATGCCATATGGCTTGCTTTATGTATTTATTAGCTTATTTTGTTTAATATCTAGTTTCTAGCTGCACTGCAGCATTGGTTAAAATAAAATTTTATAGATGTACTAATATAAATATTTTCTGTCTACAGATCGAGTAAATAATAATTTTTTCCAAAAAAATGAGGGAGCACAAAAAGACATTTACCTTCACAGGAACTGCATACATAATTTTCTTTTCAAGTACTTGGTAATTTATTTTGTAGAATAAGTTGTGGTGCACCACTTTAATGACATAGATATTAAGATGTGAATATACATTTCCCTTACTGTGTTGTTGTCTTTAGTGTACTATTTTTTCTGCTTGAGCTTTGTCATGTTTAGGTATAAGTTATAGAATTTGCTGTTGCTGTTGCTGTTTGCCAGGCACAGTGCTACTAAATTTCACTTTGTATGGCTCTGTTAAGCCAGTTTTACTACTGATTAATTTTTATTGTTTCCTGCACATTGCCTTATATTAGTTGTAATATTGCAGTTGCTCTGCTAATTTATTTTAGTGCTTCTGCATTGCCTCGTTCCTTTGTATATATATCTGAGCTCAGTAGATTTAAGTTAGCTTAAGATGGGGTAGGCTATATAAGAGAACGAGTTGTGATGAATTGGGGGAAATGCATTGAGAAGCTATAAGAAAATGGTTTGGCCAAAAAGTATTTTGAAAGAGGATATGAACAAAAAAAGTGGGGTTTAGGGACAACAGGTTTAGGTAGGATTTTCTTGGAAATAAATGATGAGGTAAGATAATGGTAAATAAATAATGAGGTAAGAAATGTGTGAACATATAAATACAGAAAGCATGCTTGGATAGAATATTTTTGGTGGAAACAAATGTTGAAATAAGAGGAAAGATATATGGAATGAAGTTTTGGGGTGGACTGCAGTACCAAATGTCACACTGAAAACAAACTCTGTCCTGTATTTTTGTGTTATTACACTATGTGAATTTGTGTTTTTCCTGTCTGTATGTGTCTAGCTAATAAGATTTATGTTGTAGAATTTTTCTGAAAATAGGTTATTTACCTTGTAAATATGCTTAGATATTATTTATTCTGTTTTGTTTTAACGATCATGTGTGAAGTTGATGTTTCAAAAGTTATTCTGATCTTTTATGTATTTACTTATGTCATAATTCCTGTAACACTGATGTATATGTTATTTCTATTCTTTTGTAAAGCCTGCATTACTACAAATGTTATCTGTATTGTTATGTTCTTTAATTATGTAATTTGTACCTTTGTAATTGTATTCTTATGTTATAAAATTGTAATTGACACCAATTCATCAAATTAAGTAACTTGTAAGTTCCATTTCACAGCACACATTTCTGTTGGTCATAGTATTGGACAATATGAGAGAAGTAGGGACTGATGGTGTTTGCACGTGTGTTAATAATTCAGCAAGGGACTGGATAACAGCATTGCTGGTTCTGAGGACAATTCCAAAAACTTTATGAGTGCACAAGTGGTGGTTATGGACTTGCTATATTATCCGCAAGACTCTTCAATGGTGATTGTGCACCTGCACAGTCACAACAGATGGCTGCTGGCCATCTCTACAAGGACTTCAGTGGGTTTGCATCTTTGATGATCCACCAATACCATTATTTCTACAAGGACTGCAGTGGTTCTGCACCTTTGGTGGCCCACCAATACCGTAATCTCTACCAGGACTACAGTGGGTCTACTCTGTGATGACCTACCTACCAATACTCTTCAAAATTTCGACTGACTCTGCGGTGGGTTTGCTCTGTTGTGGACCAATACCTGTCTGCATGTCAGGAGTCAGCACTGTCTTTCCGTTGGAAGGACAACACTACTTCTTCAAGATTGCATGGAAATCCACAACTTCCGTGTGCATTTTCTTTTACTGCTCAGACTTTGAGAAAAACACTGGAATGTTACTGTGATGAATGATCAGGACTGTCTTTATGGACTGTGAGAAAATTTTAGCTTTTGACCAACATTGTATCAATAAGTGTGTGCATTTGATATCTTTGTTATTGTAATTATGAAAAATTTTATCAAATCACTATTGGCCACTGCCCAAAACAATTTGTAAAATTTTTTGTGGGGAGCATGGGGGCTATGTAAGTAGGCTGTTTATGTTTTCTTATTGGCAATGTTACGTAGCGCTCTGTATGAAAATCACTGGCTGTGCTGTGTGCAGTCTGTGGCTGGTTGGCATTGTTGTAATACTCGCCATTGTAGTGTTGGGCAGCTGGATGTTAACAGCGCGTAGCGTTGCGCAGTTGGAGGTGAGCCGCCAGCAGTGGTGGTTGTGGGGAGAGAGATGGCGGAGTTTAGAAATTTGTAAGACTGGATGTCATCAACTGCTATGTATATTATGAGTTTTCAACACTATTAAGGTAAATACATTGTTTGTTCTCTATTAAAATCTTTCATTTGCTAACTATGCCTATCAGTAGTTAGTGCCTTCAGTAGTTTGAATCTTTTATTTAGCTGGCAGTAGTGGCGCTCGCTTTATTGCAGTAGCTCGAGTAACGAAGATTTTTGTGAGTTAAGTGGTGAAAGGTATAGGTTAATGTTAGTCTGGGCCATTATTTTGTAGGGATTAATGAAAGTCAGATTGCGTTGCGCTAAAAATATTGTGTGTCAGTTTAAGCACAGTCATGTGTAATTGTTCAAAATGGGACGTTTCAGAGTGTAATAGCAATTGACTGTCTAATGTTTTGCGATACCTTTCAAAATTCAACTGAGCTCTCGCATTTGTGGTAACTGTTTTCACCCACGTTGTTGTTGTTGTTGTGGTCTTCAGTCCTGAGACTGGTTTGATGCAGCTCTCCATGCTACTGTATCCTGTGCAAGCTTCTTCATCTCCCAGTACCTACTGCAACCTACATCCCTCTGAATTTGCTTAGTGTATTCATCTCTTGGTCGCCCTCTACGATTTTTACCCTCCACTCTGCCCTCCAATACTAAATTGGTGATCCCTTGATGCCTCAGAACATGTCCTACCAACCGATCCCTTCTTCTAGTCAAGTTGTGCCACAAAGTTCTCTTCTCCCCAATCCTATTCAACACCTCCTCATTAGTTATGTCATCAACCCATCTAATCTTCAGCAATCTTCTGTAGCACCACATTTCGAAATCTTCTATTCTCTTCTTGTCTAAACTGTTTATCGTCCATGTTTCACTTCCATACATGGCTACACTCCATACAAATACTTTCAGAAACGACTTTCTGACACTTAAATCTATATTCATATCAGTAATTGCTAAGTAAGTTCAAATTCATTAAGAGCTAATTAATATTAGAATTGTTGTCGACCTTAGGACTGGCAACTGTGTTATTGCAGTTAATAATTAGGTTTTCGCTAAAGTGTAGCTTCATAACTGGTAGCAAATTCGGCTAACTAATCAAAATTAACCTTTACAATTACACATATTTGCATCGGTTCATTGCCAGGACAATATGTCTGTGGCTCTTAATAATCATCAGCTGTACGCTTTCGGTTATACTCTTCTGAAGTTATGCCTTACCCGATGCTTAGTTACATTTGATCACGGTCGATTACTTTTATAGCGAATGTTGTAGGGAGGCTAAACACTGCTTCTTACACCTGGAAGTGCTGTTTCCAGCCTCGCGGTGTTGCCGTGCGGTCAAGGGCACCTTGCCACGGTTCGCGTGGCTCCCCCCATCTGAGGTTCGAGTCCTCCCTTGGTTAAGTTAGATTAAGTAGTGTGTAAGCCTAGGGACTGATGACCTCAGCAGTTTGATCGCATAGGAACTTACCATAAATTTCCAAATTTGCTGCTTCCATGAATGGAATGATCTTTTTGACTAGATCCTGCTAATAGGATGTGGAAGGTATAACTGCAGCAGAGGAATAAATCGCTACAGTGGCGAAGCGATTAAACCCTGCTAGAAACATAGAGCTTTGGAGGCTGATGAAAGCAATGCCAGACGACCGTTAAACAGTTTAAGGTACAATAATAGTGTAGACAAGTACGCAGAGGAACCGCCAGTCCACCGTATTCTCCAGTTCGATTCGTGACGTGAGGACCTGGGTTATCTGACATTTTCTCACCATCAATAGGTTTATCACCGTAAGGGCAGGCTGTGATCGGCGGTAGTTTTTTCGAGTAGAAGAATACTGAAAAACCACTGTGGGAACAATAGTAACAATTTTTATGCAGACAAATCTTTTGGAACCGTGGTGCAGGGCATTGGAAAATGGAAAATACAGGTTCACTAGAAGTGTGTACATGAAAGGGAAAGTGAAGGTTTCTCGGGTGGTAATTGTTAAATCGTTCAATCCTAATGGATCTTCAATATTTTGATCACTGCTGCACTACAGCAATGGTTACAGAACAACAGGAATGAAAATCAGCCAACCACGGTTTCGACTGATCTAAACCCGTCTTCTTCAGAAGGACAGACCTGCATGCAATGCGATAATTTATAACGAAAACTCCATGGGACTATATTACGAGTCTAACAAAGGCTACTCTCTACAAAGAGTGTAGGGGTGTCACAAACAACATTGTAGATATCAACATTGGACAAGTAGCGCTTACAACTTCACATTAGCAATTCACTCCGTAAAAGCTGTCTCCACATAAAGTTTATTGGCAACGGTCTGTATGTCCACAGTCTGTATGTCCACATGTAAGAATTAAGGCCCCCTGGAATCAAGGGCTTGTTGCATCAGTGAAAAAAAGTCAGTGGCTACAATCCGACTGAGGGAGAGTGCAGGAAAACAACTCCTGAGGCATGCGCCGATAAACGTTCGGCGGTTAAACAGCCAATAACCGAAAGCACATTGAAATTACTCTCAGAAATATACCATGCAGATCAACGAGTATAGAATAAGATTCTGCAAAAGACAAATTGATAAAATATACTGGCGTATGTTAAGATCCTTATAGGGCTGTCCTTGCGTTATCATACGAAAATAGTGATGCCTGTGTATAAGTGTGTTATTACAAGCATAATGACAGCACCGAAATTAATTCACCTCCTGTACATCATCGTACGGGAAGTAAAACTACCAGCGCGTAAGCATGCAGTTACACATATTGGAAGTAAAGAACAAAAATTCGTAGGTCTAATGGATCCTTAGCTTTCAAATAAGTTTCGAGACCATCCTGAAAACGAAATTAGAGAATGTACACTGAAGCGCTACAAAATAGAGAAATTGGTACAGCCATGTGTATTCAAATACGGAGATATGTAAACAGGCAGAATACGATGCTGCGGTAGGCAACGACGCCTATGTAAGACAAGTGCCTGCCACAATTGTTACATCGGATACTGCTGCTACAATAATAGGCTGTCAAGATTTAAGTGAGTTTCAACATGCACGAACGATGTGACACAGCATCTCCGAAGTAGCGATGAAGTGAGAATTTTCCCGTATGACCATTTCACGAGTGTGCAATGAATATCGGGAATCCTGCAAAACATCAAATATGCAACATCGCTGCGGTCAGAAAAAGATCCTGCAAGAAGGGAACCAATGACTACTCAAGAGAATTGTTCGACGTTATTGTAGTGGAATCCTTCCGCAAATTGCTGCAGATTTCAATGCTAGGCCATCAAGAAATGTCAATGTGCGAACCATTCAACGAAACATCATTGATATGGGCTTTCAGAGCGGAAGGCCCACTCGTGTACCCTTGATGACTGTAGGACACAAAACTTTACACTTAGCCAGGGCCTGTCAGCACCTCCATTGGACTGTTGGTAACTGGAAGCATTTGCCTGGTCGGACGAGTTTCGTTCCCTATTGTATCGAGCGGATGATCGTGTACAGGTGTGGAGACAACCTCATGAATCCATGGACCCTGCATGTCAGTAGGCGACTATTCAGTCTGGTGCAGTCTCTGTAATGGTGTTGGGCGTGTGCAGTTGGAGTGATATAGAGCCACTGATACGTCTAGATACGACTCTGGCAGGTGACACGCACTAAGCATCCTGTCTAATCACCTGCATCAATTCAGGTCCATTGTGCATTCCGACAGACTTGGACAATTCCAGCAGGACAATGCGGTACCCCACACGCCCAGAATTGCTACAGTTGCTACAGTGTAGCTCGAGGAACACTCTTCCGAGTTTAAACACTTCCGCTGGCTCCAAAAGTCCGTACACATGAACATTATTGAGCATATCTGGGATTCTTTGGAACGTGCTGTTCAGAGGAGATCTCCATCCCTCGTTCTCTAACGGATTTATGGACAGCCCTGCAGGATTCATTGTGTCAGTTCCCTCCAGCACTACTTCAGACATTCGTCGAGTTCAGGCTACGTTGTGTTGCGGCACTTGAACGTCCTAGCTATACGATATTGGGCAGGTGTACCAGTTTCCTCGGCTCTCCAGTGTAACATTTATTATTTCTTCAACATACAACTAATGTTCCTTAAGCTAGATGTCTAAGATTTTTTTTCTGACTTACCCACATTAATTGGTAGAAATTAGAATGAAATCTCGTTTTTTTCTCTTAATGACTCTGAAAATAAGCAACACGGTCTATTAAAGCCAACTAATCTCATATTCGGCTGTATAAGAAATGAACAGACATGATGTGGTAGCACAGCTGAAAAACTACGGCATTCGCATAAGTTTTTCAGTGCAGTACATCAAAGGGAAAAAGACTTGGCAACCCGCTTGTTACTGTGCGTCCATATACGCTGCACAAAGAGTCATGCGCACTTCAAGCTGGTTAAATACTAGTCACGCCAATCGTTGAGACCTGTTTTGAATACTGCAGAGAGTACTCGGACAGTTGACATCGGTCACGTATCGCGACGGCGAGTCGCTGATGGGGCGATTTTTATGAAAGGCCCCTCTGCGGTAACGAGCGGTCGCCTCTCTAGCAACGGGCCGGCTACAAAAGACGCCGGCCCGCTCGGGGCTCAAAGGCGGGACCTCAGAATGCCGCAAAAACTGTTAAGGCCTCTAGATGGCCACCTCTAATGAGTCGCCCATTGTTCAAAATATTGCGCGGGGCACCGGTTTATTTTTTTTTTTTTTAAAGGTCCTGCCCCGCTGCTCGCAGCGAACGGGCACAGACAATGTCCTCGTTAGTTAACGGAATGCCGAACGATAGCACGTTCGTGTGCATGCGCGCGAGCGCTCAACGGTCTGTGTGTGTATGTGTGTGTGTAGTTAGCCGAGAGTCAGAGAGGAGGAAGGGGGACTGGGGAGGGTGGGTTCGTTCTGCTGCAGTAATGCCTATCTTCTGCCGTCATTCCACGACAATGAGAAATTTAACGCTGTTGTTGTCCCTCTGGTCGTGTCATCCCCAGTCCCGGCTGGTTCCGATCCTCACCCATCAACTTTCGTCCTTGTTCTGTCATGAATAATGAATCATTCAATACGTGTTCCAACCCGAGTATGAATTGAATTTGTATTACAGAGTTTAATGAGATGAATTTCAAACACGGGACGCTGCATTAGACATTTGACAGCACGTTCTCAGAGAGGGGAAAAAAGACCCTCTAATTCTCTGTACCTCCTCCTCCTCCTCTTCCCTTTAACCACTCTCTTTCTCTCTCTCTCTGTCTCTCTCTCTCTCAATCGCCGGTTTTTGTTATTCGTCGCCCATAATCCTGTCGGCGACAGTCGCTTCTGATGTTTTATTTAAACCGCGGGGAGTGAAGTCGCTGAAAGCACATCATTACAACGGCATTCCAATTCGCGCGGAAAAAATATAAGTGCTCATTCGTCTGCGATGCAGCAGCGCGGTATTTCACCGTTCCCTGGGGGAGAGCACTGCCCACTTTTCCTTTTTTTCCGGATCGACACAGATTAAACTCCTGTGTTTTCTGTAATTAAATTTCTAAACAGAACGTCCCGCATCTATCTTGTTGCTTTACGCGCTAGGAGTTCTCCAGAAGGTTTTCATCACACCCACTAATTAGTTTGCTGTTAAATGGCTTTCGCTTACAAACGGGTGGATCCTCTGCTGATGTTTTCTTACTGAAATCCCGATTAGCAATTATAAAAACATTGCAAAAGTTCACTTGAGAAAACGGGGAAATGACGTAGCTAAAGTTTTCCATGTGTAATGTAAACGGGTAATACTGAGTGAAACAAATATGTTAGTGTTAGATGCCGGCCGGAGTGGCCGAGCGGTTCTGGGCCCTACAGTCTGGAACCGCGCGACTGCTACGGTCGCAGGTTCGAATCCTGCCTCTGGCATGGATATGTGTAATGTCCTTAGGTTAGTTAGGTTTAAGTAGTTCTAAGTTCTAGGGGACTGATGACCTGAGGATGTTAAGTCCTATAGTGCTCAGAGCCATTTGAACCACTTTTTTTACTGTTGGATGTTATTACTTAAGACAAGGTGAAATGAGACTGATAGTGTTGTAATTCTCTAGTGGATATGAGAAACGAGAGTTTTTCCTTTCACATCGAGTCGCAAGGGAATCGGACAATATGGAAGGTATTACAATGATTAGTGGTGTAGGCGACTAGAAAGATTTTAAGATAGGAAACGACCTATAGTAAGAAATATCCGTCTAAGGCTAAATCGAAAGCTAACACTGGACTTGCATGCGTGAGGAGCAAGCTTGGAATTCCCGTCCATTCATCCAGATATAAGAACTCCGAATTTTCCCTAAACGGCCAGAACCAAATACCGGAATGGTTCACTTGAAGAAGACGCAGACGTTCTCTTTCCACACCTGTGTGTGTCCATTTCGACCTTGAACTACCTATGTAACAACCTAGTTGTCTACGATAATTTATTCATTGCCCGAACGATGATTCCTTTTCACGAAAATTTCATCCTTTGCCTACGGATTTTTATTGCATGGCAATGCCATACACAAATCGTAGAATAAATTCATTAGCAGAACCAGATGTATCACCTGTTATTTCTTTTTATTGTCTGCTAGTTGTCGGTGTGAATGCTCTGATCGATTACACTTAATCAATTTCTCTTCACCGTAATTCACAGTCAGTCGTACAAAATTGGAACGAAGGGGATGTCAGGGTCATTATAGGTGTAGTGGCAAAGTAGAAGCTCTCACTGAGGTGCTAGAATCTCTTTCTCTCGAATGTAAGTCCAGGGTCTCGGCATCTGCGCGATCTGGATTTAAATTTTCTTGAAAACAAAATTACTTTTTTATCATCGGTGGTGGATATGGCAAGTTCATTGTCATAGATACTGTGCCATCGCCGACCCCTGTGACCGAGTGGTTCTTGGCGCTTCAGTCCGGAACCGCGCGACCGCTACGGTCGCAGGTTCGAATGCTGCCTCGTGTGATGTCCTTAGGTTAGTTAGGTTTTAGTAGTTCTAAGTTCTAGGGGAGTGATGACCTCAGATATTAAGTCTCATAGTGCTTCGAGCCATTTGAACCATTGGACTGTGCCAGCTGTTATTTTGTTTTACCATCGGCAGTGGAAACTGCAATAGTGTTGCTGATTTTGGTGTGTGTGTGTGTGTGTGTGTGTGTGTGTGTGTGTGTGTGTGTGTGTGTGTGTGTGTGTGTGTGGTCTGGACTCGTGAGAACATGTACCTAAGTTCCTTATAGAGAGAGTAGTGACCTTGTTGAAGACTACATCTGATAATTTGGCTACAGCATGTTCTGTACATTTCGGTAAACTTGTACAGCTATGTCCAACAAGTATTTTAGGAGATTAATGTGCTGTACTAGACTCAAGAAAGTGAAGCTGAACACGTAACCTTCACCATCTATGCTGATAAATATTTTTCAGAGTTAACGAACACTATTTCTAGCCAGTTACGAGTCAGATGATGGTTACTATTAATTGTGAAAAATTAGTGATATCTCTTAAGGCTGTAGAGAAGGCAGTACAATTAATTGTAGCACAGAAATCACAACGATAGCAGCTGGTTAAATGATCAGTGTTCCCTGCTGTCTGATAGGAAGCGAAACCACGTCTGAAAATTATTTTTGTACCCTGAAATTATTTGTAGTACCGAGAAGGACAAGCGGTGTAATAAAAGAGCATTCCCTGAACGATTGTTAATCGAATACATGTATCGCATATGAACAACTCTCTTTGTATGTAAACAAGAGTACTATGATATGCAAAAGCAAGAGAAACAAACCAGTAGCAGCAAAACACTGTGTTACTGATATGCGTCTTGTGGTTGTCACATACTTCAGGTACCCTTGGTTAACGTCTAGAGGTGAGAGAAATGTAACGATCATGTGAACATGTAAATTTTCTATTTGAACAGTGGAAGTGCTTACAACACACGAGCGGTAACACCGCTGAAAAGCTGTTTTAGTTTGGGATCGTCATTCAGACCATCTATCTAAAGCCGACGGTAGAGCAATGTGCTGCTAGGATCGTAAGAAGCTATGTGGCTCGTACGAAGGGGAAACAAAGATACACTGGAAATAAGTTCCATCAGACAACAAGACGTACATGGTCTTCTTAGCTTGCAATATACCATCAGACTTCTTCTTACTATTGAAATTTTGTGTACGCGTCTCCACAGTCTCCATAGTACATAATAGCTAGTAGAGTCGTGACCACAGCTAACAGACTTGAAGCGACGCCTGTATTTTGTCACCAACTTTTAGTTTTACGATCTAGCACTACTACTGCAACTTGCAATACAAAAATTCATCCCGTGCAACTGTCAATTCAACTAGAACTTGCTTTTTTGTCAGTGGTCAGAAATATCGATAGTGGCGTTAAGTATATCGTTATAAATGAACTTTCACTTAGGTTGTGGCACAATATCTCACATGAGAAAAACGCTAACATTCCTCGTTCTGATGTACAATACGGATGATTCTTCAACAGAGCCCACATTCACTCATTTTGACGATATATCGAAAAGTTGAAAATAATTGTCCAACAAAAGCTGTGATGATGGAATTCTTTTTAAAAAAGCAAATTTATTAATTATTTTGATAAATTAACGTTTCTTAGAAACGTCATAGCCGCTACTTTTCATCGAATGATATTGAATACTTCTAAGTTCCAGTTATTTGTACAAACCTGTTGTTACTGAAGACTTATAGACTCCTTGTTTTTCATTTTATTGGCCTTTGAATATTCTCATATAGCAATCCACGTAACTGACTCCTAACTATATACAGCTGCTATATATTGATAAAACAAAAACACAACCGATGTTAACACATAACACCTTGAAATAGGGTACTAAGTTATTCAGTTTACGGGACTTAGTTCATATATCTCTATTCACTTCCATTAGAATCGAGTAAAGTTCTGTAGGCAGTAAAATGTCTTGGTTGTCAAGTACGCTGACACAGATGTCGGTCATTGTCAACATTCCTTATCACCTTTGATGCTAGGTCCCACCGGTTAATGAATCCTAAAAATATACGATTTGTGTCTGTGCCGCGCGGGATTAGCCGAGCGGTCTCGGGCGCTGCATTCATGGACTGTGTGGCCGGTCTCGGCGGATGTTCGATTCCTCCATCGGGCATGGGTGTGTGTGTTTGTCCTTAGGATAATTTAGGTTAAGTAGTGTGTAAGCTTAGGGACTGATTACCTTAGCAGTTAAGTCCCATAAGATTTCACACACATTTGGACATTTGTGTCTGTGGTTATGCCGTGTAGGTGTTGTGCAAAACGATCGTGGTTGAACTTCAACCGCGCTATGGTAACTGCAAATTCGCGGGAACACGTCAGTCCATAGTACCAAGGCCTGGATGGTAGCACTGGTGGTATTTTCGCATAGTAATTTCCTTTAGTTGTCCGGGGATATTGCCATTCTATCTCCCACTCATTCAGTATACTCTTCTTGTAAATCGGTAATAAATCATCCGCTGTAACGTTCACACGCACCATTTATGCTTAGCTATTTCACTAATAATATTTATTGAATAAAGACAATGAAATATTTGCGCCAAATAAGATTACAGCATAATTAAGAAAGCTTTTCTTAGACTATAATTTGATTCTGAATGTTATCTGACAGCAAATAATTTCTGCTGAAGCAGAAATATATACGTGGGACTTTCAGTAAGCGATGCCATAATCTTTTTCAGTCATTTTCGCTTGAATAATGCAGAATTTGTTACTGGACATCGTGGAATATTCCCGCCTCAGCCCCTGTAGTTCGATGAAGTTCTGATAGGTGGCGGTGCTATGCGTGGCATTAGAGATGGTATCGGTATCGGAGGTGCCTTCCAAGCAGAGAGCTCTCTTCGAATATCTTTTGACGGAAATCAGAGCATCGCAGATATTCATAGGCGCTTTCAGAATGTCTACGAAAACCTGACCGTGAACAAAAGCACAGTGAGTCGTTAGGAGCGGCGATTGTCAACATCGCAGCAAGATGGAGCAAATCTATCCGATTTCCCGTGTGCTATCCGGCCGCACGCAGCTGTGATTCCGGCGGTGTTGGAACGTGCGGACACTCTCATTCGAATTAATCGAAGGATGCAAACGAACTTCTCCATCTCCATAACAACCCAATGTCTCACACAAGAGGATCTCACAAAACTTCATTGGACCGTTCTCATCCAGCCTACAGCCCAGATCTCGCACCTCCTGGCTTCGAGCCGTTTGGCCAAATGAACGAAGCACACCGCGGGAAGCAATACGTGGATGATGGGGAGTTTACTGATGCGACAAGATGTTGGCTCCGACCTCGGCAAGTAGGGCAGTACAGCGCAGGCTTACAGGCCACGATGCTGGAATCACAGATTTACTTCAGATGTTGTACACCACTAGTGGGGTATTAAAACAACATAATATACATGCAGTAAGGTGCACTACATTGGAAATTTCGATAAAATCGCAAGAGACATTTTACGCGTCTATTATGTGGCTTGGGTATTAGTTCGTAGATGACGGACATTAGAGTTCCTGGTAGTCAAGTGATTAGCGTTGAAGTTTTGTATGACAAACGTGTATGAGACAGCGATTCGACTTCCACTCAAACTTAATTAATATTTTTTTTCGTCACTGGTCATGACGTTTGAGAGGTAATGTAATGAAAAAATACTGCATGAAGTTTAGATTTATGTTTTCCATTTCTGTATGACAAAAACTATCCTGCAACGTGTGATGTCGAGAGCACGTCCGACGATTAATTGTACATATTACTCATGTGGTCTGCCACATTATGACTCATTATATTACTGATTGTCAACAGCATCATTCGTATCATTATTATGGAGGTCTGACTTGGGCTTTCTAGGCTTTTCCCTAGTCCTCGAAAATTTAATAAAAAATAGTAAATAGTCAAATAATATATGAAATTCACTGCAACTTCATGAAAATTCACCTGGTTTCTTTTCATCATTTTACCTCTCATATGTCATATAAATTAAATAATGTGACCAGTGGTGAAAAAAATATAGATTAGGAAGTAAGTATTGGCCGTATTCGGACTACCAATTCGTCCACGACTCTCTCGTACTGTGCGAACGCTAACTACTTGGTCACAGTGACTTCTTACCGCCAGCACCTCCGCAAAGGGAAATCACTTACATAATAGACACATAAAATTTCTGTTGCAATTTCCTCTGAGTTGCCAGAGTAGTGCACCTTACCACTTGAAAATTATGTTGTTTTAATGGCCTACTAAAGGTGCACCAAGTTTGAAGAAAATAGGTGATGCCAAGGCCGTGGCCTAACACCTTCACACTGAACAGAGATTGCGTTGAAAAATAGGATTTCGTAGCCAGAAGAGTGGCGTATTGGAATCCTGAATAAAACGAAACTCCTTTCAGAAGAAAAAGATGTGTTGCATTACTTATTGAACGCCCCCCGCATACCGAATACCGGAATACCGAATCGAGTAGAGGAGAAAACAAATATCTATCACAAGCAGTCCAAAAAAAGAAGGCATGTGTTGACAGAACACGTCTTGAGAATCACGGGGGAGTAAATATGATAATGGAATAAAATTATAGAGAGACACCAAGGCTTGAGCACAGTAAGCAGGTTCGAGTAGATGAAGGTTGCAGTAGTTATACGGAGATGAAGAGAATTTGTATATGACAGATACGATGGGGAGCTGCACGAGAATTCAGAGAAACTTTATGTACTCACCCACTAAATGTAAGTAGTGTTGGCCGCCTTCACAGGACACGCTGGACTCAACACACTTCATCCTTCTTTTCTTCCACTACTCAATACTTTTACGTAATTCGTTTTCCGTGGGGCAGGGGAGGAACTCCACTGCTTTTGACTAACAAATGAGCAGAACACGTCTGTGGGAAACGTTCGTCTTCTGCCGTTGTGTTCATGCAGAAAGCTGGAGCTTAACATAACTCAAGTGTGCGTTCAAGGTCAAAAGTCATTAGTGCACCTTCACGTTATGATAAGCATTTCGTTACTGACGCGAACCATCTCTTTTCTTTCGTATTAGGTTCATTGCTCCTCTGATTGGCAAATAAAATTGCTGCGAACGTTACGCGTAAAACAAAGTTCTCGCTTCGTTTAGTACTACCAGTTTTCTAAATACTCGTTTCGGTGCGTTGAACCGTTCATGAAATAAACAGCTAAAGTATTTACACTGTTTTTAACGGAACTGAGATTCTTAGTGTTTAATGAACACAGATATTGTTTCTCACAGCGACCTGTTTGCTGGAGGTTAAACGTAAACCTATGTCTCCAGTCGTGACAGAGCGAGGTGGCGCAGTGGTTAGACACTGGACTCGCATTCGGAAGGACGACGGCTCAATCCCGCGTCCCGCCATCCTGATTTAGGTTCTCCGTGATTTCCCCAAACCGCTCCAGGCAAATGCCGGGATGGTTCCTTTCAAAGGGCACGGCCGACTTCCTTCCCCGTCCTTCCCTAATCCGATGAGACCGATGACCTCGCTGTCTGGTCACCTTCCCCAAAACAACCAACCAACTCCAGTCGTGAACAGGACAACACTTTTCAGTTTGTCAGTATGCATCGGAAGGTAACTGCAAACTTATGCTGTGGACGGGCTTTGCCATGTGAATGGTTATCAGCATCAAATTAACGTACATCGCGATTTGAGCATCCAGCAGCAATCATGAATAACAAAACGTAGAAGATCTACCCTGGCAATCGCCCGCGGTCAATAACACAGTCTGACGACCGCTTTCTATAAACTGCTGGTCGTAGTAACCTCGAAGAGAAAGCAACAGAACTGCATGTTGACATTTTCTAAGAAAACGGGAGGGATGTATGGACCAAGAACGTACGGGACTGCCTCTACCTGATCGGTTATCTGACCGTTACGGACACTAGAACAACCACTCCAGTACTGTGGTGTACGAAGAAAGTGGGCGAGGGAAAATTTGTTTTGAAATCTAGATGACTGGCGTCTTCTGCCCTGGATTTTTCTTATATCTTACGATTGTTGTGCACGAGTGTGCAGGTAGCCTGTTACCAACGTACGTTCCAGGCATTCATGCGGATGGGGTTGGAAACGATGTTGTTCGACCATGTTTCGTGCTAGAGTCATGCACAGTTTTTGGAATACTGTCGACGTTTCCGAGGGTCATTTGAGGACTTTGCTGTATTGGAACAGGATGCTCCAATCTGTTGTACAGCCCAACGACCACAGTTTTGGCAGTCGGTTGCCCACCTCGTGAACATCTTCCGCCGAGAAGGAGTGCTCAGTCAGGTGAAATGGAGTGTGGATCTGCTGACGTGGACCCAATCGAGAGTGCTACGCACTAGCTGAAACGTATGGTGCGTTGTTGCAGGAAGCCAGCTCAAGTGCTGGATGAGGTCGGGAGAGCCTCTGTCGAAGGATAGGACTAGCTTGAACAGCAGCGTATCGGCCGCTTTGAGCGGCATACTGAGAATGATCCAAGCATGTTACAGTGGACGAGGTGGAGCAACACTACATTGGCTGTTACCTAGTCGCTGATTTTGACTCCACAGCGTGGAGCACTAAAGACATTCGGAGGTATAAAAGTGAAAGTATACTTCTGACTTTCACCACTTCTCAAAATTAAATAAATTTCTGATGTAGATCTACTCTGTTGATTAAAATTTCATAATGAGCACAACGCAAACATTTTTCTTCTTTAATATGTAGTGTAGTTTGGCCAAATGAAGAATAACTGGATGAAACTATGGCTGAGAGTAAAAGCAGTAAGAAAGGTCTCGAGTCAAGAGAGGTAGTGATCACCCACAAACTAAACTAAACTCAGCCCGAACAGGCCATGAAGGCCCAACGGTGCCGACCGGCCGTCTTGTCATCCTCAGCCAAGGCGTCATAGGATGCGGGTATGGAGGGGCATGTGGTCAGCCCACAGCTCTCCCGGCCGTATGTCAGTTTACGAGACCAGAGCCGCTGCTTCTCTATCAAGTACTTCCTGAATTTGCCTCACAAGGGCTGAGTGAACCCCGCTCGCCTACAGCGCTCAGCAGACCGGATGGTCATCCACCTAGTGCTAGCCCAGACCGACAGTGCTTAACTTCGGTGATCTGACGGGAACCGGCAAGGCCTACACCCATAATCACAGAGATAAAAGATCTCTGACAGTGTAGATTACAATAACTGAAAGTAGCTATGACAACACACCTGGCAAGTGGGAATGTTCTGTCTGCAGTATTGTTTTAGTAGTATGACGGCAGCAAACCATCAGTACTGGTTCAGCCTCAATGTACGGCCGGGGTGAATATTATAGAGATGCATCAGCAGGGAAGTGGGAAGGTGAGGAGCAGCACCATTATGTAGTAACCACGTTACCTTTCCTACCACCAAGGCACGTCTTCCAGGAGGGGAGGAAAGGTCACCCACAAAAGTGCAGATATGCCTATGTTAGGCGTTGTGGGAAGATGCCTGGCCCCACGAGGCTGTCGCCATTATGCCCCGACCACACATTGAGACTGAACAGCTGCTGGTGGTTCGCTGCCAATATTCTACTAACACTGACAGAACGTTCCACCTGCCTGGCGTGATCTCTTCTTTGGGGAATATTTCTTGTCATATCTGCACATGACCTTTGTTGCTCCATATCGTCAAAGGAGTCATTTCATTCAGTTTGTCACCGTTTAGCAAAAACACCCTACATTAGTAGGCATCATTCAATGAATGTCAGTTATTTTTCATAAAACACGTTCTCCTTGTTCATTGCCACCAACGATATACAAAGGTACTTCACGCAATAAAATGTCTTAACTCATTCCATAAAATAAAATTGATTCGTCACTGGCCACCGAAGACATGCATTATACACATCATTTATTTCACTGTAATATCGTAATCGCTGTAGTTTTCGTACTGGGGGGACGGATATCGACCACCTGCCTACTGTACAGTGACAAGATGAACTCGTAACACACGAAGTATAGCCCAATGTGCGCGTAACAAGTAAAAAACAAACAGAATGCCTTATAGTTTGCATGAAACAAAAATATTATCGTAATAGACACGCTCCAGTCTAATGTGACCGCCGACAGTGCAATAATCACTCACAGACGGTAGGTCGCAGCACTAAAACAGCCCAGTCTTTGGCGGAATGCGGAAACGGAGCGATCTGACGTCCGAGGGCATGATCAATGGCTATCGGACCAAAGTCGAAGGTATATCCAAAACGGATAAGTTTGTAAACTGTCTGCGTGCCGCCGCGATCAAAATACAGGGCGACTGTAATTAAAGCTAAACATTCACAACGCTGTAGAAATATCACCACTGCTCAGAATGACGTCAAATTGCAACGGAATATTATCGGAGAAAGGGGAAAACGTAAGGCAAAAGAAAAAAAAGTGTGTGAATTGATCAGGATGGCGCTGTATGTGTCAGAATACGTAAATGAAAACACATTATGCGCACGACCCATTGAAGTTGGTATAAACACGGTTTTTCCTCCTTTCGCGTCTGCGACGTTCGCTATAATTGTCTCAATGCAGGATTGCGCTCTGATTGTAAAGCTGTATTACAAGAATGATGACTGCACACGTCTCTCTGCAGAAGTTCCAGACACTGAAGAGTTTGAATAAAGGGATTGGTTCAATGACTGCCGTGGGTCAGGAGAAAATGATTCGGAGATTCGAGAATACGGGTTCTCTTGGTGTTCTACCTGGTAGAGGCAGGAAACGAATTGATTCGACGTCATAGGAAGCAGTGGCCACAGCAGTGCAAAAATGGTTCAAATGGCTCTGAGCACTATGGGACTTAACATCTGTGGTCATCAGTCCCCTAGAACTTAGAACTACTTAAACCTAACTAACCTAAGGACATCACAAACATCCATGCCCGAGGCAGGATTCGAACCCGCGACCGTAGCAGCCGCGCGGCTCCGGACTGAGCGCCTAGAACCGCTAGATCACCGCGGCCGGCCACAGCAGTGCAGGAGGAGACGAGTGGTGGTGTGCAAACGTGTAGTGCACGGAGGATTGCCCGAACATTGGACATACCAGTGAGCAAGGTTCGTAAAATCCGACGAAATATCCATCTTTGCTATCCATTCAAAATCACCCATGTGCACGAGTTGCTTCCTGTTGACTTACCAGCAAGAGAGACATTTACTTTAGAATTTCTTGCTCCCATGGAAGTGGACAATGATTGGCCGTGGCAGATTTTGTGGGCAGAAGAAGCCAACTTCCATCTTAAAGGATATGGCAACACACAGAAGAGTCGAAATGGGCAACGGAAAATCCACACGCAAGACGTAAATAAACAGAAAGAACAAATAGGTGACTTATCGGAAAGAGTTGAGGAGATTGCAGATAAATTGACAAGTCTTAGTTTAAATGGGGACAGAGATCCAGATGATACAGCACCATTGCCATTTGCAGATACCGAAGAGTACCAGAACATAAATAAGCATGTTGAAAATCAGGGAAAATTTAATGAACGCGTCAAAAGGGAATTTGAGGCATTACGAAAGCAAGTCAAACAAATTGAAGGCGAAATCGTAGGAAAAGACAGCAGAAGAAATCTAGAATCACAGATAGCAGAGGGGTTTGAAGAAAATAATTTGTTTCATTTACGAGATGCAACAAGAGTGCGCCAGGCGCGCGAACTTGACAATAATCGACATTCGGACTGGGACAGACGCGGTAGGTCTTTGTCGCCACGAGGAGAAAACTTTGACTATAAACACTTCTTGACTGTTCGGAAATTTAAGATCTTTCGCAATTCTAAGAATGACATACATCCATGTTCATGGTTAGATCAATTCATGTACGCACTTCCGCCAAATTTGCCACTAAGTCACAAACTGAAATTTATGTGCGGCTATTAAGGTCCTCAGGGGATTCACTACACTAAGTGAATATGTGCCGTAGCGTCCACAGGGCCCCGAGCTGTAGTGGTGCGATTTCCTTTTCAGTTCCCTGCACCGCTGTCTACTCTTCTACTATTCTTTGCATCTGTCAAAACAACTCTTCAACTATCAATCTATCCAGAGAGTCGGTAAACAATAACCGGATATGACTATTTTACCTAAAAGTGATTTCGGAAATTATCGTTTGGACTTACTGTACCTTCAGCAGCATTCATTCGTAGTTTAAACGAAATTTTACCTGTTTATCTTCGTGACAATATTACTTCATATGTTGACGATATTCTTATTGCGATACGTTCTTGGAGTGAGCACAACAAAATTTTGGATTCATTATTACGTATTTTTGCAAGAGTTGGCATTACAGTGAACTTAGAAAAATCTGAATTTGGTCGTTCTCAGGTGAAATTTCTCGGTCACATTATTTCTACAGAAGGTATTCTTCCTGATCCAAAGAAATTAGACGCTATTCGCAATTATGCTGTTCCTACCACAAAACGTGATGTTCGTAGTTTCTTTGGTGTCTGCAATTTTCTTAGACGCTTTGTTAGATTGGACAATTTGGCCACACCTCGTTTATGTGAACTATCTGGAAAGAATTCTAATTGGTGTTGGGATGAGGAAGCTCAATCAGAATTTGAACAACTTCGTGATGCTTTAGTTGCTGCTCCACTTCTTTCACATCCGGATTTATCTAAAGATTTTTGTTTGGCGACGGACTCATCATGCAAAGGCCTAGGTGCACATTTATTTCAAGAGATAGAAGAAAACGGTGTTGTAGTACAGAAGACTATTGCATTTGGAAGTCGTGTTCTCTCTAAATCCGAAAAGAATTATTCGATTACGGAACTTGAAGCTTTGGCTGTTGTTTGGGCTTTCACAGAATTTCGGACATTTTTGTTTGGCAGACATACTAAGGTTTACACCGATCATCGAGCTCTGGAATTTCTTATGTCAACAAAATTAACGCATGGAAGACTGTCACGATGGGCGTTGTATCTACAGGAATTTGATTTTAGTATTGTTTACATACAGGGTTCTTCAAATATTATTGCTGATGTTTTATCACGTGCACCTATGGGTTTGAAACAAAGTGCTGAGGAGGACTGCAAAGAAAATAATTATTGTTTGATGTATATTCAAGGTGTTGTGTTTGAGAATTTTAATTCATCTTCGCTCCAGGATATCGCTAAGGAGCAAAATAAGGATCCAGTCTGGAAGGACATTAAGGAGAAGTGGAGGAGAAAGGAAAGCCTAGCGATTAGACAGTATTATCTAGTTTGCAATGATATTCTTTTAAACGAAAATCGGTTGACAACTCTGTTTGGTTAGTTTGTATTCCTGATGAGTGGGTTAAAAAATTGATTTGGTACACACATTTCAGTTATGCACACTTTGGTCCCAGAAAATGCTTTCATAAATTACGAGAAAATTGTTACTTCAGTAATATGGAAAAACGTATTCGATCTGTTCTTGCCAAATGCAAATTATGTCAAAAGGCTAAGCCACCAACTATTTCCCACAGAGCACTGTTGTTTCCTATCATTCCAGCGAAATTAAAGGACATGGCTGCAGTCGATTTGTTCGGTCCAGTGGCTCGTTCTACTAATGGTTTTGCGTACATTTTGGTAGCAGTGGAATTGACATTAAAATATGTGTGTTTTACACCTTTACGCAAAGCAACAGCTCGTTCAGTATCTAACGCTTTCATCAAACATTTTCTTAAAGAAGTTGGTCATGTTGATAAGGTTATATCAGATAATGGATCACAGTTTCGCTCTAAAATTTGGGTTCGTACTCTACGGCGTCGTAAGATTAAACCAATTTTCATTTCACTTTTTCACCCTCAATCTAACGCTTCAGAGAGGTGGATGAAGGAAATCAATAAATTGTGTCGACTTTATTGTCATCAGAATCACAGAACGTGGGATCAGTATCTTCATATTTTTCGAAACATTCTGAATGAACTCCCTAATGATTCAACTTCTTTATCGCCTATATTGATATTAAAAAATAGAGCACCGACAAATCGCATTTCTGAAATCGTTCCTTTTCCGCCTTCACGGAAACTGCGGCATCACGGAAACTGCGGCATTCTGAAGTTGTGAACCTGGCTCTGCAAAATATTGCATCTGCGGCTGCTACAAGAGAGAAATCTGCTAAACGTCCTGGTCGTTTAAAAACCTTGTCAGTTGGTCAAAAGATGTTAATTAAGTCTCATCGTTTGTCTCATAAAGGAAAAGGTTTGCGTCGCAAATTTTTTCTGCTTTATAACGGTCCATATAGGGTTCGCAAAATCATTCATGATAATACTGTCGAAGTAGAAACTCTTAAATCTCGGCGCTCTCAGGGAATACATCATATATCTAACGTTAAAATTTTTGTGGAATGACATACTTTTGAGAGACTAACAGTTACATGTAAACACACGAAGAGTACAAGGATACAGCGCCGTGTTCCGGCGGCGGCACAGACTCAAAGCAACAGTCAAGTCTGCGCGCCGCATAAGGCAGTCGTTGACCGTAAACAATTACTTCCTACCCCACGCGCCTACAGCTGATCGAGCGCTCAGTGCGAATGCACTGACAGCCGTAAACAAATACACAGTCTAATTTCTCTGATTAAATTCGGTATAAAGCTATAGTGACTTGATAAATTATGTTATTAATGTTCAGTATTTTTCAGGATACGTTTGTATAAAATATTTAAGAACTTCAGGTGAATTCTGTGTTTGTCCGACGTTAAGAGGACTTGCTATCGAGAAAATTTCAGGAAGAATGTAATTTCCAAGAAGAAACTAATAAACTAAAAGGGTAACTGTTAATTGAGTTTATTTTTCAGGTAACATATTTCGGCTTAGGTACGTACTTTAGACGTAATTTGCTGCTCACAATTACGTAATTCATACTTCGTGTTAACTGATTTTAACAATGATTGATTAATGAACAGGGTTGTTACTTATGTATATTATGCATCGCTTGGCTACTATGCTTTTTCACTGATGTCACATTTTTTTTATTACGTGCCTGCTGTGCTTATTTATTTAAATTATAATTGTCACCTGATTAGTTGTGCTGATATGTGTGTAAGTTATACTTTGTGATTTATCTGCTTGCGCCTTCATGTTTACTTATTAAGATGACATATGAACATTTATTTGCTTATGCTGATGTGATGCTAATGACCTGTTTATTATGTAAGATACATATTTGCTGCTTTGCGTATGGATTGCATATTTATACATTCCTGTTTGTTGTCATAACTACTCTTTAATTTGGTATATAGAAATGCTGATATACTGTGTACGAACATAGAGTTTAGGTCACACTATGGTATTAATTGTAGATTGTTTGCTTGGCAGAGCTTCGTGGTAGGAATTGTGCTGCATCCACTTGTTGACATTATGTTCTCTACTGGTATATTTACTCGCTAATGCATGTTTTGCTTACGCTCAGTGCTTTATATTTTAAGATAAGAAAATGAACTGCAGTAATTCGACGAACGACATTAGTACAAGAAACGTCAAGTCACATGAGCTGGAGGTTTTATGGAAGCTGTATAAATTTATGCTAATAGGATGGAAGCTAACGACATGACATACCAACACTAGGGTTAGACCATTGACAGTTATTACACTGCATTCTTCGTGAGCAATTGAAATAGTAAGTGACAGTTGACACAAGTAATGCTCCACATGTTTGCTTCTGTTTGCCATAATTCTTGAAGTGGTGCACACACTGAAATATCACGATTATTCACACTTCGTAATCGTACTTACTTACTGAAAGTTCTTCGAACTAAAGGCTGTTAGAGGTCATGTAGGCATTTATTTTATTTAATGATGGACAAGGTAACCAAAATGTATTTTATGATTCATAATGAGTAGAAGATTTGGGTCAGATGGATTACACAGAGGTTGCGTGTGGACATTGTGTCTTTGGATTGTATGGGATGATGAATTGAAGTTTGCACTAGGATTTTATCTGTACTTGTTCGAGGAGACTGACTAGAGGAAAGAGTTGTTATGGAAGTGAAATGATATTGGCGATAAGGTTTATATGTGTCGACGTATTGAAGAGGTATTATTGAGGTATTGAGATTGTGTGAAGCTGATGATTATTGGAATTTTGGTGGACAAGAGGTAAGGTAAATGATATTGATGATAAGGTTTATATGTATCGGCGTAAGAGGTATTATTGAAGTATTAAGATTATGTGATGCTGATGATTATTGGAGTTTTGGTGATTAAGAGGTAAAGTAAGTGAGGGGCATATTTTTTTTTTTGGTTTATATGGAACAAGGAGGATGAAGATGGCAGACTAGAACACTCAAGTAGAAGGAAGATTGTCTACACACACACTTTGTTAAATCAGTAAGCAGTATATACTTTTTTTTTGGAGAGAGGAAGTAATTGCATATCTTGGCACACTGACAGATGTTCAGCTACCGTACATTTTGATCTGGCTTGGCAAACATTGGTCTTGACATGATGACTATGGCGTTGACTAACTATTATTGACTGTTATACATTGCTGCCACTACTACTTGATACACATGTCGAACATCAAATCTTTGACAGAATTGTATTTACACAGTTAACACTATTCAATTACACAGTAGCACTTAATGTGGATGAAAGATGAGTGAGTGTGTTTTGTGTGTTTTCCTTTCCTACTCCCAGATAATTGGTACCGACCTATCTCCTAAATACTATTTTATTTGTTTGTTGTGGCTTGCACTGACACCCATAAATATTATAGGTTTACTGATACTTGTGTATTTGTAATAGTTAATATGACAATTATCTGATAACATTTGTGTGTTTATTAGAATTTGTATGTTTAGTGTAAGAGCATTGAGAATAATTTTGTAAAAGCAATTGTGTGTGCATTCAAACTATTGTTCATGCCTGAACTGTCTGATTAGTGATGGTGAATATTATGGACTGTTACCTGCACTTGTTCAACATAATGCGTGCCACTTAGAAATGTTTAATTTCTGCTGATGAACTGTGTGATTAGTGATAGTGAATATTATGGACTGTTACTTGCACTTTTCTACATGATTGGTGCCACTACGACATGTTTAATTTCTGCTGATAAGCTCTGATGAACAGTGTGATTAGTGATAGTGAATATTATGGATTGCTGTCTGGACCTGTTCACCATTGCTAGGTGCCACTGATGAACTGCTTCTACTGAGATAATGTCACTTGTTGGTGGCTGCACCTGTTCAACATTACTGGGTGCTACTGATGGATTGCTTCTACTGAAATAATTTCACTTGTTGGTGTCTGCACCTGTGCAACATTACTGGGTGCCACTGATGGACTGCTTCAACTGACATAATGTCACTTGTTGGTCTCTGCACCTGTTCAACATTGCTGGGTGCCACTGATGGAACAGCTTCTACTGAAATGTCACTTGTTGGTGTCTGCACCTGTCAACATTGCTGAGTGCACTAACGGAACTGCTTCTACTGAAATAATGTCACTTGTTGCTGTCTGCACCTGCTCAACATTGCTGGGTGCCACTGATGAAACTGTTTCAACTGACATAATGTCACTTGTTGCTGTCTGCACCTGCTCAACAATGCTGGGTGCAACTCATGGAACTGCTTCTATTGAAATGATGTCGCTTGTTGGTGTCTACACCTGTTCAACATTGCTGGGTGCAACTGATGGAATTGCTTCTATTGACATAATGTCACTTGTTGGTGTCTGCACTGTTCAACATTGCTGGGTGCCACTGATGGAACTTGTTGGTATGTGCACCTGTTGACCATTGCTGGGTGCTACTGCTGGAACTATCAACTACTTGTTTTTTTGAATCATTGAAAGCATTTTATGTGAACATTTGTATAAACTGATTTTTTGTGTATTGTGTAAACTATTATGTAAAGTCACATGTATGAAAGGATTTGTATTGCTTACTGTATTTTATATATTAGGTTATTGAAAGGTCAGTGCAAAGCCAAAATTGTATCTATTTATGTGATATTTACGTATTAATATTATCTTTTATTTTTGTCTGTATTTTTGTGGACGAATTTGGTGGTATTTTCACCACCAATACTGGCAAAAATACCATCAAATTCTGGCCCGTGGAGGAAGGGCATATGAAAGGTGGCTGCAGTGAGCCACAGCGCCAGAGATTGCGCCAAAGAGTTTTATTCCGCCGCCTCCACTGGCAGTGCTTGTCGAGATGTGGCAGTAGTCAGTGCCTGTTGAGAAGTAGTAGGAGTCAAGTCGTTGTTGAGATGTCGTCGTAGTGAGTGCTTGTGCAGATCTTGCTGAGAGGATATTGATAGCTGTGCTATTTGTGGCCATGTTGTATGCAGTTGTTGGATGGGCTAGACAGCAGATGTTGTTCGAATGGAGATATTGTAATGATCAGAGTGCTTTTCGTCAATATATATGAGGGCAAAAAAACTACCTTTTCTTTTTATTATTTCAATGTCTTAAATAATGCGTCATTACAGGTTCAGTCAACAAAGCATCTGGCTTGTGTTCTTGTATTAGAGTGTAATTATGGTTTCCTTGCGCAATTATAGTATTTCTATTTTTTCAAATTGCTTCAGTATAAATGGTGTTCAAAATATCTGGTCTTATTGAGGAAGAACCGTGCCAGATGTGTACATTGAATCACACTTCCACATACTGAACAGTTACACTTGTGCTTTGGTTTCGTACGTTTTATAGTTGCTGGGGACTTAATTAATTAATTGTGTTAACGGAAAATTTTGTTTCATTCTTTGCTGTTATTCTATGCAGTCAGATTGCGTACTAAAACTAGTCAGGGCCAACCGTTTACGAGACTTCGTAATCGGACAGACAACTACTAAAAAATTAAAAACTATTTGCATTGCATTCATTAATACTTAATTAAACCCCCATGCAGCAAATAATGTGTGAAACGCTTAGACCGCCTTCACTTTTAATCGTTGGTCGACTTTAAATGTTCGTATATCTCATCCCCCCCCCCCCACCCCTTATCAGGAAAACCATCAAAAACAGTTGTAAGCCACTAAGGAACCTAACGTGAATACGTTGCCATTTTTAAAAGTATGGCACCTTTTTCTAGGTAACTATTTCTCCACTAGTTTACATTCACACCACTGCGTTTCCGTTTCGATATGGTAACGCAGTGGTTTATTTTATGTTGCTAAACACTGGATAATGGCTTAAAAAAGCGAAACAAGTTGTGAAATCTGAATTATTTTTTATTTTTACTACAACATCCCTGTGTTCCACATTACAAATCAACAATTTTCGAATAAACCCTGAACTGAACATTGACAATTTCAATCTTTCTTTAATTTTTAACAGACAGGAGGATAGCACTGGACGACAAAAATGAAACAGTTTGTAATACGTTCCAATTTGGCGATATTGAGAAAGATAACTAATTCATGATATGATGTAAGAGGTGTACTCTATTTATCTGTAAACGTCACGTAATTAACATTATTTTCTTTCATTCGTATAAAAGTACTTATGTCCGAAATTTTCGCGAAATTATTAGAATTTGTAGAATTTTTTTCAACCCAAACTATAAAAGAAATTATTGAGAAATTCAAAAATAATAAGCACCAATAATAATAATCCATATCACTATCAGTATCGTCGATCTGAATTATAGTATACTCACTGGAGTTTCCTAAAGTTTTAGAAGACAGAGATTCATCGTCAACTACATAACGCAAGTTTCTTTGTACGAAAACCTATTTTTCGATTTTTGCAGAAGAAAGCCTGTTTCTAACTTTACTATGCATCCTCCCATGCACAAACGAATTGTGTTCGCTTGCGGCTGTTGATGGTGGTACCCCGAGAAGTTTTCAGGCGAGATAACTTTGTGGTTGACTGCTACACAATCCTTTCCATGAGGTACCAGGATAAATAATTTCAGCGGCAGACCACATACCATCTGAGCTGAAAAAATCATCGCAAGCTCTAAATTCAGCGACATTAGCTTGCATACTGTGGATCGTACAAAGTTACCGCATCATGGATAGGCTTTCAGGTGGATTTTGTGTTTGTAATCGCAAATGTAATACGTAAGTGGTCTCCTGGAGATAGCATTGAGCTATTGTTTTTAGAAGGTCCACCTCTATTGCAGTGTTAATAAAATGCTGACATACATCTCACAACAAGGCATTTCCTGCCTCATGCTCGGTGATGGCAGTAAACACTGGTCTTAGTAAGCGACCTGCTTGTTCATGTTTTTCCCACGTCTTTTCCTTTAACGCAGCATTTGTTTCTGTGTTATCGAAACGAGCTGAATGGGAAACAATGGATAGCCTCCTTGTTCTTTATCAGGCTTTCAAAACTTATTAAAGCTCCAGCCCAAAGAGTTGTTGAGGGAAGTTTCAAAGTTACAGCAGAATTCTCGACTTTTCTTCCTGCTTCGAATACAACATAGCATGAGGCATATGACTGAATTTGAATATTCTGATTATGTTCTTACTGAGTGAAATAGCTCCTGAAGCACAGATACAGCCATGAAATCTGTGATGAGGAGATTAATACGTGAACAGAACACGCTGCACGTGCTATACGCAAGTAATTTTCTTCCATTATTCTCAGCCACCCTGCAAATTGTTTGTATTGTCGGCCATCACTGCTATGAACGTCTCGTTCGCTATCTCTTCAATTACTGTAATAAGACGTGAGGCAAAAAATTGTGTTTATCTGCACCCACCAGGACGAATACTCTTCAAGAAAATTGGTTCTGGTTTCATGACACTTGATGTCCGACACATCTGTCCATCCATCAGAAATTAAAGCGGGAGCATTTGATGGTTTAACCTTATCTGTGACAGAAGCATGAAAACGTTAATATTCGGGAGCCGCTGCTCCGATAGAATTTTTTTTTTAGGTGGCTTTTAGCCTGGACGAATTAAATTAAAAGCGTTCCTCCAGTATTGGTTCACTGCCATTGACGAGGCACCTGAAGCATAAACAGCTCTAGCGACCGAGTTCGTCTAAATCTCTGTCAGAAATCGTCGTAGGAGTGCCTAATAAACCTGATGATGTAACGTACCAGGGACGACATTTCTCATCAGGTAAGATCACAAATATAACGGACATCGACGGGGCCGGCCGCGGTGGCCGTGCGGTTCTAGGCGCTGCAGTCCGGAACCGCGGGACTGTGACGGTCGCAGGTTCAAATCCTGCCTCAGGCATGGATGTGTGTGATGTCCTTAGGTTAGTTAGGGTTAAGTAGTTCTAAGTTCTAGGGGACTGATGTACTAAGATGCTAAGTCCCATAGTGCTCAGAGCCATTTGAACCATTTTTGACATCGACGGGTCATTAGCTGTTTCAGAAGTTTGATATACTGCGGACAGAGTCAAAGCTTCTGAAGGTGATCTCGTAGACGAGTAGCCACTGCATTATGATATATGGTTCCGCAGCACCTACACATAGACTCCGTGATGTCTCCAGTGGCCCATGTACTGTACAGATCTCTCACTTCGGAACAATGACCGAAGAATACTGGTTGCATACTAATGTTTCGTAGGTTACACAGCCCTTCATATATCCTCACTCAGTTTCTACACGGCTCAGCACTTCCGATTTCTAGTGGAATCTGGTAAGATATTACTCGCATCATAAACAATGCGTTAGAAATGAGGTAACTCCCGACAGGTATACAACACACTAACGTACAGATAATGTGGGTAGGATCTTTAGTGCACAAGTCTACTAGAAAAACTGCCATAGTCTCCGCTTACTTGTGAAAGTCTACGTAACTTGTGGTAATTTTACAGCTTTGTTTACATTCACACAGTTAGTTTAACAAAAACACATGAACTCACAAAATTATATCACGTTTACATCCTACACTTATGAATGCAATAAGCGCTGCGTTGCGTACTTGTAAATATATTCAAGAGAAACCTTGGTGACTTCATTGATTTTATTCCGAATGTGGTTTATTGTGTATGTGATACACAGGCATGAGTCAGAGAATGAAGATACCGGTTGGACAGAATGTCCTATAACAACTTTTATATACCGTTCTGTGAGGTTCTGTGATTTCCTAAGTCGTCTCTGTTAATGGACGCGAAACAAGAATAACTCAGGAATAAGGCAGCCTCTGGTACGATGAATGCATTATGTACATTTCTTTGTGCGGAAACCAGAAAGGTGGACATGCTACCATCTTCAGCCCTTGCAGGTACCAACATCATGTCTACAGTCTCCAGGAAGCTGTACGGTCAAGTGTGGCAATACTCCATCCGCAATGTGTAACAATAATGGCTTAATAGTGAGCACCTTATCTGAGTTGAGCTAATGCATGCAAGTCAGTTGTATCAAGGAAAAATAGTTCGAATATCTAGTGTAAGGGGTTCATTAGGGGTTCATTACTATTCGATAACGCACTTGAGCTAATGTAATTTCGATGGATTGCTCACGCGCTGCCTGTGATATGGAATATCTATGCTACAACAGAATCGCAGGTCAGAGTAGAGTTGGCAGGAATTCGAGTTTAGTAGCTCGCAGAGAGCAGTCGTGTTTTGTAGCTCACACAGAGCGCTTAAGTTCAGAAGTTCGGACAGAGCAGTCCAGAGGTTGATTTGTGTTGGGCCGGTCGTGCAGGACGATGGCAGTGCCTGAGCGATGTAGTGTAAGGTAAAAAAAAAATTATTGTTCTCTGTTGCCGCGAGCATATGTTAATTGCCACACCTGATTTAACCGCAATTATAATATTAAAGATCATGTAATTCCTTACAGAAATGTTTCAATGTTGCCGCGAGCATATGTTAATTGCCACTACTGATTTAACCAAAATTGTAATGTTAAAGTCCCATGTAATTCCTTGCAGTAATGTTTCAATAACAACTTTTGTTCTGAAGAAAACTTTTGCCAGTCATTTATCTGAGTTTAAAGATTGTACGAATTTTTCCTGTGCATACTCATGTTGATTAAGCAAATGAAAATCAGTTGTTTTTCCTACAAATGAAAATCTAGTTGCCAGCATTGCACTAGGCTGTGTCAAAATTTCTTATAGGAGCAGATATCTACATAGCCTTATCTGGCAACATCAATGTGAGGTAAGAATTTTTCAGTTTATTGAGGATGATTTCCAGGGCCATGACGCAGCACTGCTGACGTCAAAGCTCATTAATCTCGATGTGCAGTCAGTCTTTAATGGAAGTTCAAATTAAAGCTTGAGATTTTATTGTTGGAAAGAAACTGTTCTATTGGGAACTTAAACGAGATTTTTTTCTGTTGGATGGCTACACTAAAAGTGAATATCATATTTATTTTTCTGTTGGGAGGTAACATTTTTTATGGAGGTATGCCAGTGCGACTTGCTAAGATTAACTGTGAGTCCTTGTGCAGGAAACGTTTGTAACAGTTGTTCAAGAATCAAATTATGTTGAGACCAGTTAGCTTCTACGATAAGGATGTCGTCTACGTACATTGTAATTCTGTCTTCAAGTTCTGTAGGAAGTATTGAATTCAGACCACGAATAAATGCTGCTGCAGGAATTGTTAGACCAAATGGTAATTTGCAGAATTGACAACAATCACCAAAACAGAGAAAAGCTGTGTGTTTTCTACAGTTTGGATGGAGCTGAATGTGCCAAAATCCCTATTTTAAATGTAAGGTGGAATAAATAGCAGTATCATGAAATTTCTGTAGAAGTTTCTCTAGTGTCTGTGGGCGATCAGTTTCATTAATAATAATGTCGTTGACATGACGGGAATCAAGTACGAGGCGAATTAAGCCATCCTTTCTCGTAACAATATGCAGCGGGTTTATATACGGACTAACTGCCGGTTCCATAACCCCTTGGTCTAGCATAGCTTGTAATTCTTTCTTAAGTTGTTCTCTGTGGATATAAGGAATAGGATAATGTTTGGCTTTAAACGTGTCGTGCTGTTTACCTTGAAATTCATACATAAAACCGGACATAGTACCAGGAATGTCGTCAAAAACTGGGGCTTGCTGTAAAAGAATTTTGCGTAGCTCTGTTCGTTTATCATCTGTATTTGCATTTCTCTGTTTTACTTTATCTGAAATCATTTGCATAACATCGCAATCGTCTTCATCTGGTGCACTGTAATTGTGTACATACGTATCTGTGAACAATGTGGTATGCCAATCTACGTTACGGGATATAGAAATGACCTCTGTTCCATTAATTGCCTGTTATCCTGCTGATAATGCGTGCTGAATTTCCAATGCCAGTTGTACCTTTTCGTCCTTTAACATCAAACTGGAACTTTGAAAATCAATAATTGCGTCATGTTGCGCCAAAATGTTCTTACCTAAAATAACGTCTGATGTCAGTAAAGGAACAATCCAAAAATTTGTGTGAAACATATGACCACCAATAAAAAATGATAAGTATGTCTGTAATTTTACATCTACTCCTTTACCAGGTACTGCTTCTCTTACTTAGGTTTTGCCTAGAGGTAATATAGGATAAGTATTCTCTTTGTTACATTTGTTGAAAGTCTCTTCATTTATTACTGACATAGGTGATCCAGAATGGATTACTGCTGAAAATGTGGATTTCCAATTTTTACTTCAATAACAGGGTGGGAGATGTTTTTCTGTATAACTGGTTTTTCATGTAAAAGCGTGTCTCGTATATCGTCAAAAGTAATAACATTTTCGTGAACAAAATCCTGTGTGCCAAAAGTATTGTCTATGTTGCTGGCCGGCCGAAGTGGCCGTGCGGTTAAAGGCGCTGCAGTCTGGAACCGCAAGACCGCTACGGTCGCAGGTTCGAATCCTGCCTCGGGCATGGATGTTTGTGATGTCCTTAGGTTAGTTAGGTTTAACTAGTTCTAAGTTCTAGGGGACTAATGACCTCAGCAGTTGAGTCCCATAGTGCTCAGAGCCATTTGAACCATTTTTTCTATGTTGCTGGAAGATATAACCTGTACTGTATCTAGTCAAGTTTCTTCCGACGTACTGTTATTTACAGGAGGGTGCTGTGTCATTTCGACTATTTGTACTGTTCTGTCACTTCGTCCTGATGTATTTGGCTGAAGATGATACCGACTGTCTGGTTCATTCATAATATACTGTGGTTGTGGAGGATTCTGCTGCTGATAAAACCTACTGTTATTAAACGTGCGCTGAAAACTGTGCTCATTGCTTTTACGCCTGTCATGATCGTCGCTACTATACGGCGCATTGTGATGGGAGTTGAAATAATGTGTTTTCTGTACGTATTGGCTTGCTTGTTGCTGAGCGTTATTATTCGGCGGAACCGATGCTGTACGTGCAGGCGGCGAAACATTAAAGCCTGCCTGACCTTGTAAACCACATTGTTAGTTAGGTATGCCAACTGACTGGGTTTGTTGCTGTTGTGGAAAAAAAAACCTCGATTGTTGCCAAAATGTGTTTGCTGTTGTTGATAATTATGAGGATACTGCTGATTAAAATTTTGTCTGTTATTAAAATTATGCCGGTAGTTCTTGTCATTTCGGGGGTGTCTGATAAAACTGTCACTTTCAGGTAAAACTTGTCAGATCAGGTTTTTTTTTACTCATTCCTAATCCTAGATAGATCGATAGTTGAACAGTTATTTTGATAGATATGAAGGATACTAAAAGAGTAGGCAGCAGTGCAGACAACTGAAGAAGAAACAGCACTACTATGACGCGGGCCCCCGTGCACGCTACGGCACATATTCATCAAAATGAAATTAATCCCATGAGGTCAAAAGCTGCAAATAAATTTTAGTTTCTGCGTTACAGGCCAAGCCGGTGGAAATGTAAAAGCAAATTGTTGTATCCAGTCCAAAGAATGTGTTTGTGTTCTGTTATTTTTAAATTCTTTAAACTTCCTCGCAGATAGAAAGTGCTTGTAATTAAAATTGTTGTCTCCAAATGTCTGACCAAGATCAGGGTTGTATAAGAATCTGTTTGTGTCTGTTCAGAATCTAAGTTACGTACTCTCTGTAATCTGCCTAAGTTGTATTGGCTGTGGGACCGTGACAAATGTTCAGAGTGTGGCGTATGCTGTGACGTGTTAGAGGCTGAAATATTTTTCATTTCTGTCGTTTCATGTTGAAAAGATGAAATTTTTCGAGGTTTCATATTATTTGATGTATCTATCTCACTGATTGTTTACTGATTGAAGGAAACTGGTGACATATCGTCTGATTTAGCCTAATTACTGTTATCGATAGCGTCAATTCGACTGGCCAGTTCATCAAATTTTTGAGGCAGCGCTTTTACCTGGTCGTCATTTTTGTTGTCATAAGCAACAACCTGTTTTAGCATTTTACGTGTGGCTTTATTTAATTTCTTAACATCTGCTTTAATGGCATCGGGATCCTGCACTAATTCCAGCTGTTCAAGTCTGTTGCTTACTATCTGAAAGTCTTCTGTGTATTTATTTTCTAAGGTCTGAATACTAGTGTCTGTTTTTGTTTTCATATCGGTAAGTTCATTCTGTAGTTCTGTGTTCGATTGTTTGACTGTGTTAATTTCATCTGATATTGTAGCAATGTTTGTGTCTACATATGGTTTTACTTTAAAGAACAATTTACGCTTGTCTTCCTGTCTCTGTGTAGTAATTGTTTCCATGACCCGTTTTTTTACTTTATTCTGTTCCTGTATGAATTTTCTGTAACGCGTATTGTTGTTTTGTAGGTGGTGATTAAAACGTTCGTCAATTAGGATGTTCTGTTGCTCAAATTTCTCGTCAACTTTCGCATCCAAGGTGTGTGAAAGTTCTGCTGCTACTGCTTTAAGCTCATCGTGTAACCGTATTTTGTTTTCTGAACATTGTTTAGCGACCGTGCTGATTTCATCTCTAAGTAATTTTGTTGTGGCTTCGTGTGTACTATATATCTCTTGTGCAACGGATCTGATTTCTTCACTACTATTCCTAGCACAAGCCTCAAATCCTCACGTAATTGTTCTTTAATTTCATTGCATTGCACGGCAAAGGCTGTAACATGCTCAGTAAGCTGTTCAATGGAGGTGTCAAGTTTTTCATTAATCTGTTTCTTGATTTGTTTGTTCGAGTCATAAAGTTGTCTATAGTTGTTGTCTTGTTTTTCATTCGACTGTTTGAAATTTTCTTCAAGTTGTTTCTTCGATTCATTAAGTTGTAGCAATATTGCCATATTTTGATCACTGTCAAATTTAGCGACTCTGTCTTTTATGTTGTCTGATAGTATATCTGCATTTTTTATGTGTCCTGTAACCATTTGGTCGTTGTCTGATTCATGAAGAGATTTGCTGATTGGTTGTGCACTGTTGATCACTACATCGGAATTAAATAAACCTGATATATCTTGAGTAAATTGTTCATCTTCATTATTAACATTAATATGCTCACTGTATAAATTTTGCACATCTGATGTGTCAAACTGAGCAGCTTCATCGACTGTTGTTACATTTACTGTGGACATAATGGAATATGTTTGCTCATCATTTAAGTTTGAATTGTTACTAGTGGTTAGCACACACTGATTGTCTAAAGTTATGAGATGAAAATTATGACACTGAGTATCTCTAATATTGTCACTCAAACTATTCAGGTCACTGTTTCCATTCATTACACTTCACGATGTACTGTTTGCAGTTTTTCGCGGCATTTTTCTTAAACTAAAGGTGGACACAAAATCAAACCAAGACAAAGCGGATACAAAGTGGAATAAATAAAATGACAACAAATAGCAATAATTGCTGATGACCTGTGAAAAAGGAGTGACAAATTAGTAAATGCGTTGCGCCAAACGCAAACTACATTTAACACTAGATAAGTAAGAGCAGATATTCTCAGAAAATTCTCAAAAATACGGTCCTCGCCGGATGTCGACAAGTGTAACCTCCCAACAAAAAAATATCGTTTATAATATTCACATTTAGTGTAACCTCCCAACCGAAAAAATCTCGTTTGTGTTCCTAATAGAGAAATTTCTTTCCAATAATAAACTTTCAAGTTTTAATGTGACCTTCCCTTGAAGACTGACTGCATATCGAAATTAATAAGTTTTGACGTCAGCAGCGCTGCGTCATGGCCCTGTGAAATCATGCTCAATAAACTGAAAAATTCTTGCCTCACAATAATGTCGCCAGATAACGCTATGTATATATCTGCTCCCATACGAATTTTTTGGCACAGCCCAGTGCAGTGCTGGCTCCTAGATTTTCATTTATAGGAAAACAACTGATTTGATTTTGCTTAATCAACATGAGTATGCACAGGAAAACTTCGTAAAATCTTTAAACTCAGATAAATTACAGGCAAAAAGTTTTCTTCGGAACAAAAGTTATTATTGGAACATTTCTGCAAGGAATTACATGGGACTTCAACATTACAGTTGTGGTTAAATCAGTTGTGGCAATTAACATATGCGCGCGGCAACAAAGAAGAATAATTTTTTGTTCATTACCTTGTACTATTTATCTCATTCACTGCCGTCGTTCTGCACGACCGACCCAACACAAGTCAACCGCTGGACACCTCTGCCCAAACTCCTGAACTCAAGTGCTCTGTGCGAGCTAGTATCTACAAAACACTACTGCTCTCTGCCAGTTACTAAACTCGACTTACTGCCAACATTGCTCTGACCTGCGATTCTATTTAGCATAGATATTCCATATCACAGGCAGCGCGTGAGCAATCCATTGAAATCACATCACTCAATTGCTCTAGCGAATAGTAATGAATCCCTAATGAACCCCTTACAATAGTATATGAACTGAATACTCTTTTACATAGTAATGGAATAATTTTACATTTATATGATAAAGACTCAGGAAGTTGTTCGAAAATGAACGGACTCATTCGATATTAGTCACCACTAAGGAATGTACATGCATTTGTGGTAGGAAGCTTACTAAATAATAATAACCATTAACGTCGAGCGCTTGTAATGCAAAAATAGACGAAAATCATTCCACCGTCTTTTAACTTCTATCCACAAAGTTGGAGATTACTTACTGTGGACTTGCGGAGGTATACCTACTGATATCCGCATTGGCTTAGTCCTTCCTGGGTAAATTTAATATTTCCAGCGGTTAGCGATAACCGAAGTTTATTCTCTACTTTCGTTTTGGGTTAATTTACAGATATGTTACCTTCAGGGCATAGGCAGGCAAAAACAACATTTCTTCTTTCTTTTCTTAAATCCATCTAGGGGTGCTTCAGCTGTTTTTTACTAATATCTACAAGTGCTTCGTCACATGTTACTAAATTAAAGTTCCTCACACGTTTCTCTGTCTGTATATGAAAGCTAATCTCAGGAATTACTGTAGGAATTTTAATGGCTTTTCACTAACAGACAGACTGATTCACACGAAGATTTGTGTGTGTAATTCTGTAATTGCAGTAATGGTGAGAGTACAGTATACTGAAAGTTCCTAATCTGGGGCTTAAATTGTAAATTAACATAACCTCACAACCAATCGATATTTCTAGGGGAAGAGTACTAAACTCTCGGTAATTAATTAAACCAGATGGTAGTAATAGAAAACGAGCACCGTGGAATGCTCATTGGTTTCACAAAAGAACGAGTAAGTTAAAGAAAAGTGAGAGGAACAAATTCCGACAAAGGCCTCTTGACTGTGATTGTAATGTTAGTTGTAATTTGTCTGTGGCTATCAGCAATTTTTTATTCTTTCAGATATGCTGGGGTAGCAACTGGCGCAAATTATCATGCAGCCAGCCAGAAGCTGTATGAGTATGTAATAGAAGGACGTGTACTGAATTTCGATTTAAGTGCATTGCTGGGAGCTATTAGAAAAAAAACTGCTGATTTGATGTAGTTGCTAAAACATAGCCTACTTGAAGTGAAGTGCATTCTGTTTATCGGTCATTAAGTAATGATTGAAATTATATTCAACCAAAAAAGGTACGAGAAAGTAATTATTTTATCCTTTTTACCTGACTGTGTTAGACACTGCTATTTTTCGGTAGAAACAAAAGTGTGTAAGCTTCCGTTAGGCGGACTTGGATTTATATGTGCGGTTTGAAGTTTAATGTTCTTTTCGACAATTTCTAAATGTTTTCCTTTCAGTCGTCTCGTTGCAGCCAAATACCTACATATCTACATTTACATCTATATCCATACTCCGCAAGCCACCTGACGGTGTGTGGCGCAGGATACTTTGAGTTCATCATTGCACTACGACGATCCCGGCAGGTTCATGCTCGCCTTGTGAGTAAGAAAAGGAAATAACAGAACATTACAGGAATTATAGAAGGTGAAGTAAGTTATGTCGGTCTGTATACACGGAAGTGCGACTCTCAGGTTACTTATTCAGACTGTTGATCTTCATGATCAAACCTTTTAAGTGATGTGTAATTACTTACATGTAGCGAGTGATTGAATATATACAGTTTATATTAACGTCCTGAAGGGTACTTATTTTGCTGATATAGACCTTATTGCAGATATGAATTAACAAAGACATTCTGAAATTTGTTTTGTAAAGAAATCTAAAGCATCATTTCAGATCAAGCGCATTTCGGCTCTGTGATTTTACAGTATGAGTGTGTGAATAGGACATTCACACGCATATACCACTTACAAAATAATTATTCAAGATAATCCTGTACTAGGAGGCCTTCCCGCTTGCACCTAGACGATCATAATAACAGGACCACATAGTAATTGTATCGTGATACACACAAATACACAGACCCACACTAAAAACTTCATATTTCCTAGGAAATTTGTTGGACATCATTTGGTACAAACAGGTGGAGTGGTACGCAGTATTTGTAAATGGTAGCAGTGTTGGGACCTGAAACTACCATTACAGACATTTCTGTTTCAGCGGAAGTTTTTGTGTGTACATTTATTAAGAAATATACTCGTTGTTACCAAAAACTTGTTAAATATGCACTATGATAACAGTCTTTATCTTAATCCCAATATATTTTGACATTAATACATCTAACACGTTTCCACGTTACGCCGTTTTCAAAGTGCCTACAGTATAATGCGTAAGTGAATGAGGACAAGCGAATAAAACTTTACGCTTACAGAAGCATGACACAATTTTATATGGAAGACAAAAAGCAGAAAAGTTTGTCAATTATAAATATACAGTACTCGTGAACCTTAACATCATGACATTGATTTTTTTCTTTTTTCAATAATTGAATACAATTAAATTAAATTGAAAATAAGCGCATTAAACGCAATTTACAGGCGTTTATACAATTAAATATAATGATTGCTAGAACTATTAGTTCGGACAAACTCTTAGATCTTGCAAGGGAAGATTTCGTGGACATACATACGACACTAGCGAAGGTAGCATAAAAATCATAACCACACTTAAGATGTAGTCCATGAAAGTGTAGAAATTGTACACAAAGCTTTAAAGGGGCTGTTGCTAAATATTCTTAAGGTGCTCTAAACGTATAATAAGTGAAAAAGATCCTTCAAATATGTCGAATGAGCAACTAGATTTTTCTAAAAGTTTTTTTTTGGTATTTTACCGGAAGATATGTAAACACTATGCTGCTCCAATAGAGCCCGGCTCACTGTGGTATTTTCTTACATGAGGTTTACTTACAGTTAACTACACGTTCTTCTGGTTAATTTGTACGGAATTTTCCAACTTTTTGAAGCTTTTCCTTTTCTTGGTTGATCTTTATTGGAATATTATGTTCATTTTTCATTGACTGAGTAATGATACTAAGCAATTATGCTAATTACATTCACTGTAAACTTTAATGCAATTGTTTATCGTAGTTCTGAGCTTCGGTGGTCAGGAGACGGTATACACATTACTTTTATTTTTATAAAAAAGAGAATATTGTACCATAATTTTTCTAATTAAGTTCTTCTTCGTTGCAATATTTCCAACGACTGTGAGCTTATGGTGTGCTAGTGTACACGTTTTCACATGTTAGACAATGGATGTTTAATTCCACAAGAAAAATAAACATTTTCGGTGATTAGTTCCCACGTACGTAGTGTAGATACTGACGACTAACAATCGTTTTTAATGCAGTACTTAAGATGAACAGTTATGGAGCTTGTTCCACGTTGAACGGTTACTGACTCAGTTCAGACATATCGTTACTACTAAGTTTTATACTTATTTCTGATTTTTCTAATGCTGCTGTTACATAAAGAGCAATGATTATGTAAGACACCTTGTGCAGTCGTGAATATTGCGCTACTTGTCTCTTCTACACTGTCAATTAAGTTATGACATTATATGGTGGATATGATATGTAATTACATTTTATTGGTGTATATTCCTATTATATTATCCTTGAGTCATTACTAGCCACCAACAAATAGATCTCAAATGCTCACTCCTCTTGTGCTAGGGTACAGCTCTATAAGGCTAAGCCGGCTGGAGTGGCCGTGCGGTTCTGGGTGCTACATTCTGGAGCCGAGCGACCGCTACGATCGCAGGTTCGAATCCTGCCTCGGGTATGGCTGTGTGTGATGTCCTTAGGTTAGTTAGGTTTAAGTAGTTCTAATTCTAGGCGGCTGATGACCTCAGAAGTTAAGTCGCATAATGCTCAGAGCCATTTGAACCAGCCTGTAAGGCTAACTTCGTACTCAAGTAAACAGCTTTCAGTGTAAGCACTAATACAACTGCTCACCTTAGTTTTGTGATTTGCTTGTCAAAAGACGAGAAACAAATTATCTTGTAAAATTAATCATAAGCTACTAATTTTGGCAATTTTTTTCTGAATTTAACTCTTTTTCATTGCGATACCCACAACGACTGCAAGCTTATGTTGTCACTGCTTGCTTCGAAGTAATGCTTCTTCTACAACAGGGGTCTCCAAACTTTCTAGTCCGCGGGCCACATTGACTTCTCCACGAAGTCATAAGGGCCAAGATCTACCTAGCGGGATTAAAGCATCCTAGCGCTCTATGATCACCGTAATGTAAGGCTAAAGGAAAGGTGAAATCGCAAAAATCTAAGGTTGTGGGAATAGCTAGCACTGAAACGAACTACGATTTTTATTTAATTACATAATTTTGATTGGTGGACGTACCTGACCGAAATTCTGGCGTATTTTATTCTGGCGAATTTCACCGACAAAAAAGTATGTCACTGCACATTCTTCACGAAAGCGTCCTGCAAAGTTTACGAAATCTCAAAATCATTGTTAGCAACACTATTGCCGCGAGACGTAAAGGAGGTAGGGTATGTCAACGCATCGTTTTTCAAGCGGTGCAACAATAAGTTTAGTTACGTAGTCTTGTAGCGAGTAGCAGGGCCAATGTTGCGGTGTACTGGTCGCCATAGGCCTCGAAACTCAGTTGTTGCCAGTATAGGTACCACCTCAAATATTTGACGGACCGGATACCGGGGATGTCCGGCCAGCTAGCGCGGGCCGGTTGGTCATTAGTCCCCTAGAACAGAGAACTACTTAAACCTAACTAACCTAAGGACATCACACACATTCATGCCCGTGGCAGGATTCGAACCTGCGACCGTAGCAGTCGCACGGCTCCGGACTGCGCGCCTAGAACCGCGGGCCGGTTTCGTCCCGCGGGCCGTAGTTTGGAGACCCCTGTGGTATAGCACCCCTTCACACATTATATACAACAGATATTTGTTTACATAAGAGGAAAAAATTATATCGGGTACATAGGTACCATGAATATAGCGTAGATCGTTACTACCCGCTTTTATCCTTAATCTCTAGTATGGCCATGTTTAAAGATGATTTGCACTATGAACAGTTTAATGAGTTAATCATTAGTTCACAGAAGTTCTCTCTTTTATTTATTGTTTTTCGAGTACTGTTGTTATGTAAACGGGAATAATTATGTAAGCTCCTCGTACATTTATGAACACTGCTCTGTGCTTATGTCTAAATTTCTCAGTTACTTTATGGTATTGTACGGAGGTTATTATCTATACTCAGATCTCAGTCGCATGTGTATTCCTATTATGTGCATTTTTATTATGTTCTTAGTACTAGCGACCAGCTGGTAGACTTCACACAGTACTCATTTCCTCACACACTACCTCACAACTTTGCAATTTTAACTTATATGTTCTGTTTAGTTTACAAATCTGTATATATGTATATTCACACAAAAATAGGTTAGTAACGAACACATACACATACACATAAGCACATACGCACACACACACAGTGTGTGTATGTATTCGTTTCTAATCTATTTTTGTGTGACTATTATGTATGATCTATAACTAATCATGATTGCTGAAGACATCATTATGCACCAGCGCCATCTAGTTTGTAGCATGTCAACCAAATTTTAATTTATTTATGGGTAAAAAATTGAAACAAGAAGATTGATCAATCAGTACTGTATGGTATTCACAGAATGCAAATTTTTTGTTATGCCAAGATGATATCTCATGACCTCCACACATTAAGTGTAATCTGATGGTCTTCTCATCTTAATGCTTTCATGAATGAATCTAATCAGTTCGTACTTAAGCGACATGACATTTAGTTTGACGAGATATTCTAGTCTTATATTGTACACACTCAGTCTGTTTTTTGTCATTCATGAAACACTGGATTATATTTTAGATAAATTTCAAGTTAAATTAATGTCGACAAGACAAATAGTATTATTATCATGTAGCTAAATTACCACATCTTATGGAGCGTTTATGCAACTTATTCCGTGTTACGTATGCTGACTCTAGTGATAATGCTCTGCAGTTATGCTACATTAATATGTGCAGCTAATTAAAGGAAGCAACAAAAGTAATTACTTTCAAATAATCATATGGTTTTTAACGGAGCAGTTACATTCCTGGCAATCCCACAAAACGTGAATATTAATGTAATAGTGATTTTTCTAGTCAGCATCCTCTGATTAACTCATAGGAAACTTTTATAGGTGTGTAGTACTAGATATCTATTGATGTGGAGAATGTAACAAGAAACGTAGAACAACAATTACTCTTACAGTTTAGTCTTTGACTTTGGAACTGCGTTGTGTTTGTGAAAAATCTTTTATTTTTATTATATAGTACATAATACGGTACAGCGTAATGAGTGTAATGCTTACACAATCCACAAAGTGTTTAAACCACACTTCCATACAAGCCCGTGCATTTTAGATGCTAAGCGTTGAGCATATCTCATAGCTTCGGAGTCGCTTGAAGACTCACGACGACTGCGTCATTTACATGCGGCACGAAACGTCGTGCCTTAGCGTGTAGAGCGTGGTAGGCTTCTACTGAGTGTGGACCTGATTATGATATACATACACCAAGCCGTTTCCGTGCTAGGGATATCGCAAACAATCCTTTTTCTGCCACGTTTTGTAGTTCGCTACTTGGTCACGTAAAAAAATTTTTCCCTGAGTAAGCGAGTGAGTTGTGAGTGACATGTATTCTGTCAGCTTCTAAAAAATCTGGTGTTTCTTTGTCGACGTCACGCAGTTTGCTGGTCCTCAAGTAGCTCGCGCTTCAATACCACAAGTGATAATGTTCCTGATGGCGCATGCGCGTGGATAGTGAGTTTCGGCTTTAATGTTTCTTTATAAGAAACTGTAAAACTGCAGGGAGCAGCTAGTGATGTAATGAATTATGATTAAAGAAAGATATTCTATTTCTCGGATACCTTTACTCTTAAATTGCAAACAGCGCACTATCAAATATTAGTCAATGCATTTATTAATTCCTCCAACAAATATTTCCTGTAATGAACATAACGCTAAAATTGAATGCGGGTTCATATAGAATGATATCGACAGTCTTGCAGCGTGCCATCCAAGAACTGAATTGATAATAGTGGTGATTGGTAAAGGGGGAAGGTAGATGTTAACATAGTATGATCTATTACACACATTTGCAGAGCACAGATGTAAGTGTATATGGCGCCTATTGTATATATGCTTCATTTATAGCTTCCGTAATTTCTTTCTCCTATGAATTCCTAGAGATAATAAATTTTTTGCTAATTAATATTTTGCTGTTTCAAGATTACTTTTGAGCGGTATTTTAAAGAAATAACAGAAATTTTAAGTTAAACACAAGCCAAATAAAAGCAAAAGGACCAGCAAATGTGTATGAATTTTTTGTGATAACTGTGTGTACATTTACTAATTTTATTTCTTTTCCATTGTTTACGATGTTCACTTAATTTTGGTTCGATAATAAGTTTGTACTTTATGTTAATTATTCCGACATAAGATTTAGCGTTACATATTTATTCACTTTTGTATTGCACGAGAGCTATCAGTGCCTACATTCAGTGTGTTGGAGTTCGCTTCATGGTATCATTTCAAGTCTCGCTCTGTTCCGCTCAAGTGATTTTCCAAGTCCACACAAAACGTCAGTTACGTCGACTAAATATTTTTCTTTTTCTTTGTAAACATAATCCTTTTCCAAAATTTATTTTTGGCTTAGTGCTTCCTCTATAAAGAGAATGAATAAAACGGGAGAGAGGCAGACTGTCTAACATCGGTAATAGGCTGCAACTCTGTATAACTGGTTTTTCAATCACTGCCTCCATTTCATGCCACTCTTATAAGGAGGGTCTGGATTCTGTACAAGGAATCTATGGGAAAACGCTTGGCGGGAGATGCTATGAATTACGACAGCGGTTATCAGCTTGTAATACGTGGCACCCAGTGACCAAATTCAGCCGGCCTGGCGAGGATACGAGCAGTCCCAGGTGACCAGAATGTGCGCCATTGTCTTGGTTTAACTATTAGTCTTCCCCACGGATCATACCGATTGCACATACTTCGGACAAGAAAGTTAAACCTGACAACCTGCGCTCACGGGGCTTCCTCCTGAGAGAGTAAAATGACTTAGAGTTCCACTCAACATGTATAAAAAAAGAAGGAAGTTCTTCCCGGTGTAGCTGGCTAAACCGCTAGGGCGCGGGGTGACAATGCAACAATGTCAGTCGAGGTCACTTTAATTCACTTTACCAATCGACTTATGACAGAGTTCCTTACGGTGATACTTAAATAACATGTAATTTAAAAGAGATTATCTCCAAAAGCAGTTTCGATAAGTGCTCCAGAGTTATTTGCGAGGAATATTTTCTTCCATACGTATAAGCCTAAGCACGTCGGGGATGAAAAACGATACACAAGCTTAGAGGACCCCTTCTTCTCTGATATCCCCTCTCTATAACCGAGAGTGCTTCGAATAACTGTTGCTAGATTTTTTATTAATAAAGGAAATAAATTTCCTGCTTGAGTCCGCGATCATTGTGAATATTTTATGAATCAAATAGTCTATATCTTACTTACTACTTCGTTTCAGCTCTTACCATTATCAGAAACTTAGAATTGGCACAGAAAGAGTCAGTTCAGCATTGAAAATGTATGCTTTATCGGGGAATGTGAGTTGATGAGAGTAGCCGAATTGACGCAAAATAATTGAAGAAAGATATCAAGCCTTGTTGACGGTTTTATTCACAAAAGGTTTCTTTTTTTATTGCACTGACAATATCTCTACCCTTGTTTCTTTCAATTCTGAAAAAAGCTATCATATTTCTCCTTATTTACACAAGTGTTAGGATTACTCTTTTGCTGTTTGTAACACGATCCTGCTCCCCTGTTTGAGCTACGTGTTTGATGTAGCAACAATTTATGCGGTACAAGATGTCATGTCCTGACAAAGCAGGCGGGGGTGCTGAAGACGATATCCGAGCGCGTCGTTAGGGGTAGGTGACGGTCCTTAATCGCCGCGAATCCACCAGAACAAGACGTCACACGGCGCACGCTGCCTGCCACAAAACGGACCGCAGCCCCGCGGCTTTCCAACATCTTTTAACGTCTCCTCTCGTTAAGGGCTGCAACGGGACCGCGGACCCCCGGCCGCACCCTCAGGCGTGCCGGCGTTTATCAAGGCCGAGGCACTCCTCAGACACATGCTACACGCTGTCGGGGTATCGCCTAACAACGTCCATCCACCACCCTCCTCCCTGTCAAAGCCCATTACTTCACATTCCACCCTCCACCAACCCCTAAATCTTCACGCTGTCTGCCAGTCACCCCTCAAGACGGAACCACAAAAAACACTCACAAATATACAGCACCAAACACACACACACACACACACACACACACACACGCACACTCACACATATTTCACACGTGGGGAGGGAGCAGGGAGGGCCGAGACGCTCAGGTCGATGCTGCCTCACAGTTCCGTCACACCTTGAGGAGAAAAAATAAATAAAGAACAGAGAGTGCGGGATCGCCTCGTTATGTTCCCAGAGTGGCATTCCTGTATAAACAGCCGCCATGCATCGCGTCAGATGCTTTGTTCTAGGCAAATGAGCTTAAAGGCTCGGCGTCTCCCTGGGTGTCGGAACGACGAAGGCGGATGCTGTACATAAAAAAAGAACAGAGAGGGGAAGGATGGTGTGGAACAGTTCGTCACGCCTCGCCGAAGCTTACGTATCTGGCGGCCGACACATTATTTGTCAGTTTCTGAGAGACGACTACTGTTCATTGTGTGTGGTTCGTGGTATCTGTCTTAACTAGAGTTGGGAGAAATGTGGGCGGCTTCTTTACTGAGGTAATCATAGGCGAAAAGTTGTGATGTTTACTCAGTGTGTGTGTGTGTGTGTGTGTGTTTTGTTTTTTCTTCTTATTTAGTATCCAAACCTGGGGTCTGTATGCTGCAATGCGCCATTTCACTCTTCTTCCTGCTTTCCTCCTCATGTCCTCATATGCAGCGCATTCCACATGATTCATAATATGCTGCATATAAGACATCATTGGCCATCCCCAGCTTTCCCTGTATAGCTCCTTCTGCTATTGTTCATGTGGTGTTGTTGTGTCCTACGAGTTTGTTTATTCCTGTTTGTAAATTGTAATTACGTACTTAAGTCAAGACAGTTAGACATAATGGTACAGCATAATTTTCGTTCACATATTCGTTAATTTCAATTAATAATTCAGTCTGAGATAGTTTGATGTATGATGCATTGTTCTGAAAATGTGAACGGTAGGACCATCTCGTAGTAGTATGTGGAACTGTTTGCGTGAATGTTGTCTTTTTGTGTCAGAGCAAAGTAGTAATTGCAGATATTATAATTTTTGTGTCAAATCTCTCGAAAGTTAAACAGTACAGACCGTAGAAATATCGAAAAAAGAAACTAAACTATGTAAAACATTTTATTATCGCTGTAACAGAACTACGTTGTTTAGTCAGAGATTTCATTTTTTGTTAACAGCACTGTGAGCAATAGTCTGTGGCCGGCTGGCAGTGTGTTGATATATGTTCCTTGAATTGCCGTGGAAACAAAACGTATTATCTGCATAAAATGCGTGGTTTGTCATATTTGCAGACGCATATGTTAATGCGGGAAGAATAAATTTACTGTTCAGGATGACGAGATGTTAACAGATCATGCAGATGCCGTTAAAATACGCACTGCCCACATCAATACGGCAACAGTCCAGCTAAGTTCGATATCTTCCGTGAAGTGCAGTCTCTCGATGACTCTTTTCGTTCATTTTTTGCAATTGGAAAATTAAATGCAGTCTAGAGGACTTGATAGTTTCACTGGATGTTTAACAACGCATAATAGTAAAGATTTACTGCTCGTTACTTAAAGTTTGTATATTGTTTCACAGACGTCTCTTTTGGCAACTGCTTTAAACCAATAGATTTATTAACTGCACACTATTATTTGTATTTACAACATTGTTATTTAGTGCACGAATGAGTAAGAGTATGAGTGATTTTTTCTTTATCATTGCGATACGATATTATGTGAGTCAGTGCTTCAATACATTACATCATTAGCAATACTTACATCAACCCGACTGTAGTCAACGTTTTCTTTCTTTCTTTCTGTTTTCAAGTTGTCAGTGCGTGCACGTAAAAGTAATATTATAGTACGGTAATTACTCAACATTTTTGTTATAAGAGGGCATTGTGTAGTCCATTGCAATCGCTATCGCATATTTTAATAAAGCTGGATAATTAATTACTAAATCCCGACGGCTGTGTTATAATGCACCTTCAGGGATATCTTGAATCTTGCATTCTTGTCGCCATCTCTCCGTTGCTAGCTTTCTCTCCAGCTGACAACTAGTCTTCCGTAACACCAATTCTCCACTGCTTCTAGCCGTCTGATTCCTTATTTACCTGTAGCCCAAGTTTCCAACACGAATAGGGCCACACTCCACACAAAAGCTTTCATGATTCGTTTCGAGACATGTTCTTGCTAATGATTAAGTCTTTTTCAGACTAAATGTAATTTTGTCCTTCTGTTCTGCTCACAATATTTTTCCTGCTTCTACCATCCCTTGTGATCCTGCTTCCCAAAGAGGTGTATTCCCCAGTCCCTTCTGACTTCTCTCTTACAAGACATTCTTACGGGTCCATGTTCTTGCATAGCACAGCATACCATCACTTAAGTCTTTCGCTTGTTTTTTCTTATACAATACTGGTTACAGAAAATATTATCCATTGTGCTGAGGACCTACCCTGTATCTTCTTTCGTTTTCGTGACCACAGAAAATTCATCTGGGTAAACCAGCACGTCTATCTTCTGTCCATTTATTTTGATCACCTCATCAGCTGTTTCGCGAACTTGGTCCATAGCTTCCTAGATGTATATTTTAAATAATAACAAAACAAAGAGAGAAGTGAGGTCTGAATGATAGTATCGCAAAGTTAACAGCACGTCTGGATCCAGGTACTACACGCGATACGGAATGAATATTTTTCACACATACACATTCAAGTGGATGATTGTTCAATGCATACGGGACAGTCGGCCCCAGCAAATATCGATAATGTACATACGAAAGTTTCCCTTCCATGTTTTGATTGACCATCAGGTTAATCAATAATTTGCGCCAAAGGTTATTTGTTTAAATTTACGACCTTCGGATACTGACCGCGGGAGGAAAATGCAGTCACGTACCGATGTGGCAACAAGCTGTTGCGTAGCTGCCTTCGTGGCTCGCATTGACAATACATGGCACGTACTTTCACGGGGAAGTGTCCCACACTCGCTCGACAACACATGCGAAGTACTTCTGCCAACCAAGCCCGTAGAAGGCTCGAAGCTTCCAATGTCACGATCCTCTTTTCTTTGATACACTACTGAAACTTATTCGACCAACCTGCGTTACTTAGATGAAGCAGTTATATGAAATATTTAGTTGATAATTTTTCTTATGAATTAGCTAGTTTTATTTTCGTCTCACGTGTTATTGGTGAGCTACAGGAACGCAAAGATTTTTAAGTAAAAATTATGCATAAAGTTTCTTCCTTTCAGTATTATCTTCTCCTTCTTCAGTTACAACTTCTGTAGGACCAAGGGTAGTCCTACGAGGATTGTATTTTCTTCTTTTGCTCCTGCTCCCAGAAAGGCTTCATCGTTTCTCTCCTCGCCCGTTCTTCTCCCGTTATATTCAGTATCCTCTTCTAAATGGTTCACATGGCTCTGAGCACTATGGGACTTACCTTCTGAGGTCATCAGTCCCCTAGAACTTAGAACTACTTAAACCTAACTAACCTAAGGACATCACACACATCCGTGCCCGAGGCAGGATTCGAACCTGCGACCGCAGCGGTCGCGCGGTTCCAGACTGTAGCGTCTAGAACCGCTCGGCCACTTCGGCCGGCTATCCTCTTCTCTTGTCTGCTCTAATGGTGATTGATCCCCAGTTCCAACTAATTCTCGCCGAGTTCATCAACCCTCTGGGAACCTATCTATCCCCTTGTCCTGACCAATTTTCTCCTACTCTTTTCATCATTTTACCCATATTCATCCTCTTCGCATGCCCCGCAAATCCTACCTTTTTCAGTCTGATTTCTGCTATATTATCCTTATGCTTCTGTACATTCATTCCCTAGGTCTTCGCATCCATCCCTCACAAACTGTTTTACGCCACAGTACTTTCATCAAAATTTTTCTCTCTTTCTTTTCTAGTAGTGCACTTAGCACCGCGTTTCTCTCGGTTGCGTTATAGCGTACGATGGTTGCGTCTGTACATTCTTTTTTATTGTATACTAGCTGACAACCCTGGCATGACCCGATTATTCATGTTGCAATTTTCTACTAAAAATTTAAACAAAAAATGAATTGTGTTCGCCGTGTACAATTTTTGTACGCTGAATGTAACTGCTCCGTGTGTCTACAACGCGATTTTATATACGTCTCTATGGCAACGCCTCTTCGTATGTCTACAGACGAAAGCTGTCAAAAGCGCTGCCGGATGTCATGGATCTCCTTAAGTTGACTCTGGTGAAGTTTTGTCTTCGTAGTAAGGAATGAATGTATTAAAACTTCATGGAAGATGAGGTATTTTATTACGTATCTCAGTGTTTATGAGGTCACATCTCTCGCATTGTGTGTAGTACAGTGGTATATTTGTGTAGGTACATTCAGTGGCATATGTGGATACTGTCTGCGAAACATGTTGCAAATGGAATTAGTAGCAAAGAATTAATAAATGTATACGTCATACATAATGCTCCAGATTTTCACGCCTCTCAATGTTTATGACCTTACATCTCCTGATTTATAGTCATAGGATGATATAATTTTGTAGGTACATTCGGCGGCGTATGTGAATATTTTCTGAAAAACATATTGCGAATAGAATTACCGTAGTAGCAAAGAAGTAATAAATTTAAAAGTCATGCGCAATGCGCAGTTGTTGATGCGTGTCAGTATTTATGACGTCATATCTCCTGAACTATCTGCGATTCTATGATGTAATTTTGTAGGTGTATTTAGCGGCATGTGTGGAGTTAGTAACACAAAAGTAATAAATTTAGACGACGTGCATGATGCGGCAATTTTTCACGTACAGGTATCTACTAGTTTGTAACTTCATGCCTCCTGAACTGTGATAGGTAAGTGGTTCTTACTCCCACAACGATTGTTTTCTGATACTAAGGGTTGTTTATAGTATGCATGGATGAATCTCTAGTACTACATATGGCTGCTCTGGTATTTTTCATCCTTACAGTTATTCTGATATTACTCATGTTTCTTCCTGTTATATGCATGGAGTGATGAGTATAAATGCAGATATTTCTATTGGTGACTGAGGATTGGGTACTGAAGATTATGACATTTGCAGGCTAATAATTATAGCTATTACAAGTCATATATTTTTAGGTTGGTTAGTACCCCGATTATGTGTGGCAAGAGCAAGCCATTTAAGCTTATTTTCCCCTGAGCAGGAGATCAGGTGTCGAAATGTGGACACGTAGATGCAAAACGGTAAGTCTTACTGATAGCCGTAGGCCACTTAGTGGTGCACTTACAACCATGGAGAAAACATCAGGTCGTAAAGTTTGTGACACATTTGCGGGAAGATAGTTCGACGCAGAGAAAAACGAACCAACACACTGATATGAGGGTTGCACCCTGTATTCTCCAATATATCAAATTTGTCTACCATTTACAGGGAGTCTTCTAGTGTTTTTCAATTTCCAGAGGTGTTAATTGTCTTTGACTTGTTGTGGGTAATTCTCAGTCTCATCACTATGGCTATGTTGCTTAGGTTGTCGAGTTGTTTGTTTCCATATTCTTCTGTCTCGTTCAATGTGTCGTCCTCAAAGCCTAGGCCGTCCACTAGGGCTCTATTGTCGTTTTGTCCCTTTCAACATCATTTAATCTTTTGTACACGTTGAATATACATTCTGTATATTCTGTGATGGTATTTTGATGTCCTGTCAACACTAATAACTTTTTTTGTCTGCTGATTAATTGATCGGTGAGTGGATCGTGCTCTGAAGGAGATTTAAGAGTTGAGTTTTCAATCGAATTATTAAATAGTTAACCATCATAGGCATACTTCAGATCGATGTCCACTACAGTGATTCTCAGCTGTTAGTTGTTTATTGGACTGTATCTTTGTGTTTCATCTTTTGTCAATGTTTTCAACTTTCTGGATACTTTCACAGTGAGCTCATACCCTACACATTATCTCACAATAAATGAGAGATATTGCTGCAGTCCTTATCTCATAATACCTTAGCCTAGAGTGTCAACATCAACTTACCTCTTCACGATGTTGACAGGACTGTATATAAAAACAAAACTGGGACTGATTTTCTACCGACTTGACAGATGCTCAAACAAGTTATAAAGGCACTCTTTACTGACTTAAAATTCATCTTCCTCTTCAGGATACCTCACTTCGCTACTGAATATAGGCCTTCTCCAACTGTGCCTCGCTTATGGGCTCGTGGTATCGAGTGAAGAAATCTAGGAGTCCGTCTTCTGTAGTCTTATCAAGCTATGTGTTCGACCCATTATCACTTCAGTCTTGCAGTTCCCTGTAGGACGTCTGCAACCTTTGTTCTCGTTCACCTTCTGGCAGAATCCTTTTTCTGAGGCTGGCTCCTAGCATCTGTCGCTCCATCGCCTATTGTATACGCTGTAGTTTACGAGCATTTGTCTTAGCCAGAGTCATAGTTTCCAGAAACAGGTTGTAACTAGGAGTACGCATGTATTAGCCTGTAGATCCTAGCTATCAGCTTATTTTGGGTATCCCAGTAGTTCAGAATGAGTCTTAATTTCCAGAACGCTGCCCAGCATTGTCCTGTTCTGCTAGGATTTTCTGCATTTTGGTTGTTTTTCCCTGGTTTAACTTGTGACCAAAGATTCTGTAGATTGGTTTCCGACTGTAAGCTGTTAGTTGTATGGGTTTCGTATTTTTGTTTTAGTCATTTCCAAGCCAATCTTTGCAGAGACAGGAGTTTGTTCTGGGATTATTCTCTTTTATTTTCCCAAATTTTTACTTAAGATCACAACATCATCGGCACTGCGCAGATGGTGCAGGCATGAGCCTTTGATTTTTACCTTTTTTTTTATTTCAGTCAAGTGATTTTAATACATCTTCTAGTTCAAGGGTGAACAGATCAGAGAGATAATATCACATTGGCGAATTCCTTTCTTGGCTGATATCTTGCTGGTGAAAAGGTCTTCAGCCACCCATTGTTGTCTGCTCACAGAATTATGTCAGGGACTCTATATACCTCTAATTTATCCTGGTACTTTCCAGGACCCTCATAACGCTAACCTGCAACTATGTTGTCTTTACGGTGGCCTGAATATTATTTAGTTACGTTCATGTAGCGTGAACTCTACACGAAGTTATTATTACTTAAGTAAGTCTAAGACCAGAATAGGTACATTATATTGGCAGCGCTTATCAGGTGCATCTATCAAAGGAAGGTAGTAATATTTCACTTTTCGTGAGGTTTCTCCAAACATGGAATTCATCTGGTACCTTGTTTCTATAGCACATCGTGTTCAATAACATGTAAATCTCCACACAATTACTAAAAAAATAATTTGCCGGGATCTATTAACGTATTCGCTTTAAGCAATTCGTTCCTTGTAATAATGTTACACAGTGAAGTACCCATAGTCTATAAATTTTATTTTACTGTCAAAGGACGACTGTCATAAATAAAGAGCTTTGAACAACTGAATATTACGGTCGTGTTTCGAAGCACTTTTCTTTTATTGTCTGTGGTTACTTGCAAAGTATTTCCCACTGCACTTTTGCCGGCCGCAGTGGCCGAGCGGTTCTAGGCGCTTCAGCCTGAAACCGCGCAACTGCTACGGTCGCAGTTTCGAAACCTGTCTGGGGCATGGATGTCTGTGATGTCCTTAGGTTACTTAGGTTTCGGTAGTCCTACGTTACAGGGGACTGATGACCTCACATTTTAAGTCTCATAGTGCTCAGAGCCATTTGAACCCACTGTACTTTCATTATCCTCAGAGCAACACACAAATTCGGAGACAGCATATCGTACACTTACCGTTAGACATTTCACCTGAAAACTCCACTCTGCATGTCTACTAACGAAATATTTGCAGTCGTGAAACCCATACTACTTTCAAAAATAGATACCCAGTCTTGTCAGAATTACCTACTTCAATTCTGTAAGAGTAAGCAAAGCCAAAGCATCACAGAAGTACTGAGATCTGAGTACTACTATTTAATATTCAGAATAAAGTAGTTACTCGTTGATATTTGAAAGCAATTCTACCTAATATATGAGACCAAACATGACGTAGTGCCTTGATAAAGTTATACTGATCAAGTTTTGCCTGTGCTTGTTTCATTGTAATGAACTTGAGCCACACGGAGTGGCCGCGCGGTTTGAGACCACTCCCGCCGGAGGTTCGCGTGCTTCTTCGGGCATGGGTGTTTGTGTTGTTCTTAGCATAAGTTAGTTTAAGTAGTGTGTAAGTCTACGTACCGATGACCTATACAGTTTGGTCACTTAGAAATTCACACACATTTGAACAATAAACTTGAGGGCTATGACGCAGCAAGTACTGACCTTAACTGTAACAATCTTGACAAACAAGGATAAAAGTTCATTTTAATTAACACCAGAAAAAATGAAACATTACACAACTGGAATTAGGACCATCTTAGATACAACAAGGGAAAGTTAACGTTTTAACATTAAATATGAAGTTTCATCACAAACATAAAGCTAATTATCACCCAGAAATGTAGAAACTTACATGCCTTAAGATGTGTTCTGTGGAACGTATAGCTTCTGCTCGTCAGCAGCAAAACCTCTTCTTACCGTCATTCGGACATCAGAGTAGGTGTTGGGACCTGAATGTGCTACAGCAACTTAAACCAGCACAGCGATCTTATGTCCCTTGTTCGTCTGATGTTGCCATCTAGCGAGGAGCTCTTGGAACTTGGCGAAAAATACCAGGATGTACAGGGTGACCCAGAAATGTTGCAAGAAACTTCGAGGGGCTGTAGAGGGTGCCTTGAGGAACAAATCGAGGATCGGAACCCGCGTCCAGAAACATCATCCAACGATGTTACAGAGCGTTGAAGTTACAGGCGCTGGCGCCGTTTACTAGTCCATCCTTTCAGCAGCAAACGCAACTTTCATATGATGACGGAACATAGGCTGACCGTCTCGATATGTTGTTTATCATTCAGTGATCGCGACTGATTGCCACGATTGTCTGTGGAGGAGATGGAGCTAATTGCTTGTTCCTCAAGACACTCTCTACAGCTGCTCGAATATCTGTCGCAATATTTATGGGAAGCCCTGTGCAGTATGCGCGACCATATGGAGCAGTATGCGTTTAAAAATGCCACAGTGCGTCTGTTTCACGAAAAATCTAGTCAAATTACCATCCCATCCGTTTCTAAATATCTGAAGTTAGTAACGGTGTTTCCTTTAGAGATGTGGTTTTGAAACATTACTAATTCCCCAGTAATACAGCTGATTTGAGTATAACTTTTAATAAGTGAAGTGAATACGAAAAAAAAGAATATTTATATGTGATACATCAAAGTTATTTTCAAATTGGATGTTGTAAATTTATGTACAGACTTTCATGTTTATCATTGCCATGAGAATAAATGTGGTTCTGGAGCTGTTTCTAATACTTTTTTCCATATTTATCATTCTAAAACAGTCCCTCTTTAAATACAAATTTAACTTTGAAAGTCCTAGATTCAAGTGAAAACATGGATCTAGCTAGGTTCGGGGATACGTTTAAAAGTAGACCAATAAAAAAAGTTAAGAAATAAAAATGTTGGTGTAAGCATAATTTTTTGACATTTTCCTTTTCAAATGTGTGTAGAATGAGTGTTAACCACGAAACAGTTAATGAATTAACCGTAATGGGTGAGGTCTGATTTAAGACAAAAGATTCCGTTTGATCTAGTGGAAACTTGAGATATAGTATTTTTGTATTTTGGTGTGTTCTTCCCCCTTCTTTTTGAGTTTAAACTGTTGTCCTGTTTTATTAATGCTGAGATTATCCGCGTCTTAGCCACTGGCTACTCTTTCAAGTCTAGTATTCAAATGTGAGTCTTTTGAAAGTAGTAGGACCGCTACACGACGTTTATTCGTGGTGTAGGTGTAGCGACATTGTTAACCTTGTTTTGTGGGTTAAAGCGAGAAAACTCCTCTCTTTCCGTCCGAGCATGTCTCGGAAGACCCAACAGAACCGACCTACCGCCATGTCATCCTCATCCTCTCCCGCCCGTGGTCTTGGAGACCGCAGCCGCTACTTCTCAATCAGGTTAGCTCCTCAAGTGCCCGCACAACGGCTGAGTATACCCCGCCTTCCAGGTGCGCTCGGCAGACACAGGCGGTCACCCATCATCGGTCCAGTCCGATAACGATTAACCTCGGTGATCTGACGGGAATCGGTGTTACCACTGCAAGACTGTTGGGAAAGCGAGGAAGGTGACCATTATTTAGACATTCACCAGCGAACCAATACAGGGGATTAATACAGATTCGTGGAAACGAGTTTCCCTTCGAGTGTACAGAGCAAATACATTGTGTAATTTGTATCACATACATATCGGGTTCTGATCTCGGACGCGATTGAGACTTCACACGGCACCACAGAAGTTTCAGAAACCAGGCGGAAGGAACCATTCAACCAGAAGAAACAAATTTAGAAACAAGTGCTCAAACTTTGGTGGGTGTTTTAGCTTCGATCAACACAACAAGTTGTTTGATTACATTTTAACTAGCTTATAATACGTAACTGTTCCAGAAGAAGGAAGTATTATATTGAAATTTTTTGTCTTTAAGAGTGTATAGATTGATAGGTGACTGGCTTTAATTTAGTTACCTAACGTTTGAGTTCGGCACCACCTTTTTTTATTTGCAGCTTCTACTGACACCACTCGGAGTGGTCTACACACTTACACTGACATAGTATCCGATCGTTTGCTTTCTCACCAATCCATCAACGCCATCAGCACTCAATGGCTGCTCCTCCCCACATCGACCAACTTGTGCCTGGGGCGATCAGTCGCTGCCAGCTTCGAAATCGATACCTTTGGCGCCTCTCGTCCGTGTAGATGGCGAAACACAGATACCGCTTCATGTCGCCAAATGTCTGTGCCTCCTAAGTTGCTGTGGTACGTACGAACTTTTTTTTATGTCCGTAACCAACTTGTGATTCCTCAGGCTTTATCAACGTAAGAATTTTCATTTTCTCGTAAGATGATATTTCGAGAACTTTGCTAGTCGTCTACCGTCAGGTGCAGAAATATCGTATAAAGAGAAGTGGTAACCAGACTACAAACCAAGAAACATGTAAACCAGAAATTATGCCTTACATTATCTTTCCCGCCTGCATTGCCTCTGTATTTACAACTACTTTAATCGAGCACCATATTTTTATTCAATTTTACATTTATCACTGTGTTTCGTCGTGGCGGTCTTAACTGCAGAAGTCTATTAATAGAAAAATATCGCAAATCTTTTCTCTCATCTAAACATCCGTACAAATAGTTTCTAAGATTATTTTAAGGAGGATAGTCTACAGATGATGTAATTTTCTGTGGATGGACGGACTGATGACTGAAGTTTCGAACTCAGTGACTGAGTGATCTGAATGTCTCCGTCACGGGCTGCGACCGCTGCTTTTATACCTGTACATCGTCATGACTGCAGTAGCTGCGGTTGGTTTTAAGGGTGAAACTAGAACTGGTTAGTGTGAATAACAGTATCTTTTAGAACCAATGTAAGAATGAGATTATTTTTTCCTTCTAAACAATGATCGTTATCAGTGCCACACAGTTACGGCTAACATGTTTAGGTGTCGCTAAAAAAATCCTTATTTTTTTATCTCTGTCTAACTGGGCCATCTATGTTTGAATACTGTTATTAAATATACAGCCTTCAGTACAGCATCAAGCCGGCGGTCATCGGCATCCAAAATTTTTTAAGCTTGACGTGTTGCCAAGAGGAGAAATTCAGCGACGGCGACAACACTCATGACTTCACAGTACTCAGTAAACCGTCAACCACAAGCATCACCATCGACGATCCGACGAGCCACCCACTGGCACATAAGCAAACAAGCTTTAGTTTCACGATCTAATGATTAAACACAACACGCATAAACAAACTGAACTACACACAGGAGACAAAACACAACGGTGGAAGACGGTTATATAGAGAAACTACGCCAATAAATATGTAAGTGGAAAAGAGAAATGGAAACGAAACATACACCAAGACCTTACACAACCCGGAAGAGCAAAAGGCACACAGACAATGATCATATGGGAGACCGAGCAGAGCAATAACACATGCGCAAAATTAAATGGAACGTCCTCACTTAAAATAGTAAAACTGTTCACAGAACGGGCAACATATTAAAGAAACAAAGACTTCAAATAGAACACAGAACAGACAACACAGGAAACACCCACAGATAAATTCTACAGAACAGGTACTCGACACATAATACCCCACAACCATCACTCGGCTAAAACGGAAACAGATTGAAAAGTACTAAAACCCAGCCACAGCCTATACCATAAAGTAAGAGAAGAAGAACCCTTTGAAATGGGTCTCATAAAAAGAATCATTTGTACACGAAGATATTTCCAACTTGTCAAAAGTCTTATATCACGAGTAACATGATGTCTATACTTAAGCTGGCCGTTGTGGCCGAGCGGTTCTAAGTGCTTCAGTCTGGAACCGCGCGACCGCTACGGTCGCAGGTTCGAATCCTGCCTCGAGCATGGGCGTGTGTGATGTTCTTAGGTTAGTTAGGAATAAGTAGTTCTAAGTTCTAGGGGACTGATGACCTCAGATGTTCCTCATGGTGCTCATAGCCATTTCGATACTTAACTAATAGGTGATGAAATAAATTGAGAGACTACGTTTATGAAACGTAAAAAGAGACCTCTGCAAGATTTTTATTATAAGAAACAAATGAATTTGGAACGAGGCGGAGAGTCCCTCCTCGTAATGTTATGTCTTTGTTTTATCCTTCACTGTACTAAGAGAGCATATTGCCGAAATACCGTATTGTGTATTTTTACGAAATAAAGATACTTTCATTCATAAATATTGCTCTCTGGCAATTATTGTTGCAAATGTTTTGATTTCACGATATTGAATTTATTCAATGAATTTATCTATTTCAAACAGTTGTATCGGGAAGTATGAAGGCAAAGCCATCGATTGCTCTTCGGGTCGTGTCGTTTAAGCGTTTTATTCTCCACAAGCCGAGCTTGCAGTTCTGTTTTAGCGAAGTTCAATTGAATATCTGTTGCTACTTTTTACGTGGAAATCAGAACAGTATTTTAAGGTCAACGAGCCTTCAAACAGTGATGATGCTCCGTGACCACCAGGACGTGATATCCCGTAAGAGTTTAACAGGCCATGGCAAAGAGGTATAAAACACAAGTGATTGAATATTCTAAAAGAGTTAAATATATGTATATACTGATGTGCTTGAATTTGCTAAGCTCATCGTGCCATCTCATTAGAATTGTGTCCTTCCTGAGATAAATTTATATTCATGCAAAGCATTTTTTTTTATTAAATGTTTCTCCCACATTCATCTACCATTAAGGAAAGATACCTTATAGCTTCCACATACAGCAGGCAATAGCAGAAGAAAAACAGGTTATAAATGAATACACTACACTATGTAAGGCGCATTATTAAACACATTAAAGGAACTTTATAGACAAAACAAAGCAGCTAACCACACACACACAAATAGAGTTAGAATGTAAACTACATTCAAATTCGAGGCCAAACTGACTTGAGAACAAGTGAACACCGAGTGGATGGAATACACAATAATAATTCTTGGGAGCGCCGAAAGAGAAAGGATGTTCCAAATTAAAACGTAAGAAATAGCTAATATACGCGAAAAATATCTTGACACATCAAAATTACTTTTAAACATAATGAGATGTATTAACTAGCCAACAAATTTCACCATAACGTCATTTGATTGCAGATGACTGGCTATCAGCACTTGATAGCGTACAGATAATCCTGCATAATGGCGTAATGTGAAATTAAGGTAATGACAAAGTCGAGTAACATCTGCCGTTAAGCCTGACCTTCGCAGATTAGTTATCACTTAAAACATGGTCACATTTCAGAGATTTGAATAAAGAAATCCTATTGATTATTGCACACCGGTACTGAAACGTGAATGAATCATACGAAGAAACATTGTTTTGCGTAACAGGGCGAGCTATATCCAATAATGTTATGATATTTTTACCTTAGTCTACTGTCACATTTAAATACAGACTCGTCAGAGTTGGTTGCTATGATGTTGTGTCACCAAATGAGATACGCAAACCAGGCGAAGACTGATCCATTCTCAGAGGACCCCACGCCACTTCAGCGTGACACTGCATTTAGCTCTGATAATGGCCTCAATTCAGCGAGGAAAACAATCCACAAGTTTCTTCAAGTATTGTTATGACCAGACGAAACTACAGTCGTCCTGCTATAGCTGTGGGTTCTTTGAATACTCTGGGAAATGGCTCATTGAACTACAACAGATGAAATATTAGTTCACTTTATTATGTGGATAAATAGAAACATTTAATTAAGTTGACACTATCCTTTGCGACCGGAGTGTTTACAAATTTACTACTATCAATGACTACGAAAACAGCATTCGATGCACTAATTAACAATCTTTATACTTGAAGTACAATGTTTAACATTTATGAAAGTACATTCCTATCTGGGACTTGACTAACACTGGTCCTACTCGATAATATTGACTGCTTGAACTGTGGCCACTAAGCGAGCAGAGTGCTTCCATGCTCGGTTCTATATTGACCGTGTGAGGGCGCTGCCTTTGTGAGAGAGAGGTCTTGTCTTGTTCAACCCCTCCCATTCGTTGTTGCGGACATGTCTGTGGTAAAGATACGTATTGTCGATTTTGGTGTGGCGTCGTGATCTATGGACGATACCACAGATATGTCATTTTCAGCAGAAGCTGCTCATTGACAGTTGCAGGGATGTTTATTGCTACGTTTCACCAGCTGTTCCAATTTTTTTTTTTTTTTTTTTGTCATCAGTCCACTGACTGCTTTGATGCGGCCCGCCACGTATTCCTTTCCTGTGCTAACCTCTTCATCTCAGAGTAGCACTTGCAACCTACGTCCTCTATTATTTGCTTGACGTATTCCAATCTCTGTCTTCCTCTACAGTTTTTGCCCTCTACAGCTCCCTCTAGTACCATGGAAGTCATTCCCTCATGTCTTAGCCGGTCCTATCATCCTGTCCCTTCTCCTTATCAGTGTTTCCCACATATTCCTTTCCTCTCCGATTCTGCGTAGAACCTCCTCATTCCTTACCTTATCAGTCCACCTAATTTTCAACATTCGTCTATAGCACCACATCTCAAATGCTTCGATTCTCTTCTGTTCCGGTTTTCCCACAGTCCATGTTTCACTACCATACAATTCTGTACTCCAGACGTATATCCTCAGAAATTTCTTCCTCAAATTAAGGCCGGTATTTGATATTAGTAGACTTCTCTTGGCCAGAAATGCCTTTTTTGCCATAGCGAGTCTCCTTTTGATGTCCTCCGTGCTCCGTCCGTCATTGGTTATTTTACTGCCTAGGTAGCAGAATTCCTTAACTTCATTGACTTCGTGATCATCAATCCTGATGTTAAGTTTCACGCTGTTCTCATTTCTACTACTTCTCATTACCTTCGTCTTTCTCCGATTTACTCTCAAACCATACTGTGTACTCATTAGACTGTTCATTCCGTTCAGCAGATCATTTAATTCTTCTTCACTTTCACTCAGGATAGAAATGTCATCAGCGAATCGTATCATTGATATCCTTTCACCTTGTATTTTAATTCCACTCCTGAACCTTTCTTTTATTTCCATCATTGCTTCCTCGATGTACAGATTGAAGAGTAGGGGCGAAAGGCTACAGCCTTGTCTTACACCCTTCTTAATACGAGCACTTCGTTCTTGATCGTCCACTCTTATTATTCCTTCTTGGTTGTTGTACATATTGTATATGACCCGTCTCTCACTATAGCTTACCCCTACTTTTTTCAGAATCTCGAACAGCTTGCACCATTTCATATTGTCGAACGCTTTTTCCAGGTCGACAAATCCTATGAAAGTGTCTTGATTTTTCTTCAGCCTTGCTTCCATTATTAGCAGTAACGTCAGAATTGCCTCTCTCGTCCATTTACTTTTCCTAAAGCCAAACTGATCGTCACCTAACGCATTCTCAATTTTCTTTTCCATTCTTCTGTATGTTATTCTTGTAAGCAGCTTCGATGCATGAGCTGTTAAGCTGATTGTGCGATAATTCTCCCACTTGTCAGCTCTTGCCGTCTTCGGAATTGTGTGGATGATGCTTTTCCGAAAGTCAGATGGTATATCGCCAGACTCATATATTCTACACACCAACGTGAATAGTCGTTTTGTTGCCACTTCCCCCAATGATTTTAGAAATTCTGATGGAATGTTATTAATCCCTTCTGCCTTATTTGATCGTAAGTCCTCCAAAGCTCTTTTAAATTCCGATTCTAATACGGGATCTCCTATCTCTTCTAAATCGACTCCTGTTTCTTCTTCTATCACATCAGACAAATCTTCACCCTCATAGAGGCTTTCAATGTATTCTATCCACCTATCTGCTCTCTCCTCTACATTTAACAGTGGAATTCCCGTTGCACTCTTAATGTTACCACCGTTGCTTTTAATGTCACCAAAGGTTGTTTTGACTTTCCTGTATGCTGAGTCTGTCCTTCCGACAATCATATCTTTTTCGATGTCTTCACATTTTTCCTGCAGCCATTTCGTCTTAGGTTCCCTGCACTTCCTATTTATTTCATTCCTCAGCGACTTGTATTTCTGTATTCCTGATTTTCCCGGAATATGTTTGTACTTCCTCCTTTCATCAATCAACTGAAGTATTTCTTCTGTTACCCATGGTTTCTTCACAGCTACCTTCTTTGTACCTATGTTTTCCTTCCCAACTTCTGTGATGGCCCTTTTTAGAGATATCCATTCCTCTTCAGCTTTACTGCCCTACTGCGCTATTCCTTATTGCTGTATCTATAGCGTTAGAGAACTTCAAACGTATCTCGTCATTCCTTAGTACTTCCGTATCCCACTTCTTTGCGTATTGGTTCTTCCTGACTAATGTCTTGAATTTCAGCCTACTCTTCATCAATACTATAATGTGATCTGAGTCTATGTCTGCTCCTGGGTACACCTTACAATCCAGTATCTGATTTCGGAATCTCTGTCTGACCATGATGTAATCTAATTGAAATCATCCCGTATCTCCCGGCCTTTTCCAAGTATACCTCCTCCTCTCGTGGTTCTTGAACAGGGTATTCGCTATTACTAGCTGAAACTTGTTACTGAACTCAATTAGTCTTTCTCCTCTTTCATTCCTTGCCCCAAGCCCATATTCTCCTGTAACCTTTTCTTCCACTCCTTCCCCTACAACTGCATTCCAGTCGCCCATGACTATTAGATTTTCGTCCCCCTTTACATACTGCATTACCCTTTCAATATCCTCATACACTTTCTCTATCTGTTCATCTTTAGCTTGCGACGTCGGCATGTATTCCTGAACTATCGTTGCCGGTGTTGGTCTGCTGTCGATTCTGATTAGAACAACCCGGTCATGGAACTGTTCACAGTAACACACCCTCTGCCCTACCTTCCTATTCATAACGAATCCTACATCTGTTATACAATTTTCTGCTGCTGTTGACATTACCCGATACTGATCTGACCAGAAATCCTTGTCTTCCTTCCACTTAACTTCACTGACCCCTACTATATCTAGATTGAGCCTTTGCATTTCCCTTTTCAGATTTTCTAGTTTCCCTACCACGTTCAAGCTTCTGACATTCCACGCCCCGACTAGTAGAATGTTATCCTTTCGTAGATTGTTCAATCTTTTTCCCATGGTAACCTCCCCCTTGGCAGTCCCCTCCCGGAGATCCGAATGTGGGACTATTCCGTAATCTTTTGCCAATGGAGAGATCATCATGACACTTCTTCTATTACAGGCCACATGTCCTGTGGATACACGTTATGTGTCTTTAATGCAGTGGTTTCCATTGCCTTCTGCATCCTCATGTCGTTGATCATTGCTGATTCTTCCGCCTTTAGGGGCAATTTCCCACCCCTAGGACAAGAGAGTGCCCTGAACCTCTATCCGCTCCTCCGCCCTCTTTGACAAGGCCATTGGCAGAATGAGGCTGACTTCTTATGCCGGAAGTCTTCGGCCGCCAATGCTGATTATTTATCAAAATTTAGGCAGTGGCGGTGATCGAACCCGGGACCGAAGACGTTTTGATTATGAATCAAAGAAGCAACCCCTAGACCACGGGTACAAGTCCATGTTCCAACTAGTCTCGGATATATGTTAGTGGAATAGGAGTGGGTGATTTAACAACCAGTCGAGGTGTTACAGGGCTGCTGAGTACTCGTCACACCAGGAACGTATGTGTGCAGTAGTGCAGACTTGGCTATTGTTACACCGAGATTCCACCTGCCCAACTTACCGATAATCTGTGTTATAATGCATCAAGCGAGAGCCACCACTCCCACGCACGTTTATAATGTATGCTTACTCCAGGACGAAGATTCGCATGAACACGCATATCATACTATTGCTGTTGTTATTATTATCCTCCATCTGAAGACTCAGTTTCATGCACGTCTTCATGACCGTTTGCCCGACCGTTTCTCTCCATTACGAAATTGACTATTCCTTGATGCCTCAGATTGTGTCATTACTCGTGACATCAATTTCTTTCCCCCAATTCGATTGATCATTATTTACTCGATCTACTTGTGTAAACTTGAGCATATTTATTAATCATCAGTTTTCAAAAGCTTCTATTCTCTTACTATCTGCACTTCCATTAGTCCACGTTTCGGTGCCATGCGTCTGCACTCCAGACAAATACCCCCAGAAAAGACTTTGTAATATGAAATATATTGCATCATATAATACTTTTACTAAAGGCGATCGATTTCAGCCCAGAATCTGGTTAACCTTAGATCACAAAAGGCGTTCAACTACGCAGTGAATTACAAAATAAAATTCTTAAAATATTCCATCCGTAATACGGCTGTCTAAGTGTTACGCTAATGTCATATAGACATTAAACACCCTTGTGCCAGCTGTATTCTCTCCCTTAATGAACTAAACCCCTGCACGTGTACTAGTAGCAGCTAACAAAACATCGACTGAAAAAATCGCAACACCAAAAAAGAATTAATGTAGGGTAACGAAATTTGTCTAGGTAACATATTTATGTAATTAACATTGCAAGATCACATGTTAATGTAAACCTGAGATAAACCATAGCAAATGTGAAATGCTGGTTTATCAATAACTGGTGTAACACTCAGAATATGGAATGCAAGCAAGCAAATTTGCATGCATCCTATTATACAGTGGCGGGTGTCAGTTTCTGGGATAGGTTTCCATGCCTGTAGGACTTGGTCGGTCAATACAGGGACGGTCAGTGCTGTTTGTAGATGATACTGGAGTTGTCGTCCGATGACGTCCCATATGTGCTTGACTAGAGACAGATATGGAGTTCGCACAGGCCAAAGCAACATGTCGACACTGTAGACCATGTTGGGTTACAACAGTGGTATGTGGGCGAGTGTTAACCTGTTGCATAACATCCGCTGAAATGCTGCTCATGAATGGCAGCGCAACAGGCCGAATTGCCAGACTGATGTACAGATTTACAGTCTGGGTTCATGGGATAACCACGGAAATGCTTCAGCTGTCATACGAAATCACTCCTCGACCATAACTGCAAGTGTATGTGCAGAGTGTCTGGCACGAAAGCAGGTCTGTTGCAGGCGCTCAACGGGGCTCCTTCTAATAAACACACGGCCGTCACTAGCACCGATTCATAACCAGCTGTCATCAGAAAACACAACAGAGCTGCACTTTGCCCTCCACTGAGGTCTCGCTTGGCACAATTGAAGTTTCAAATGGCAGTGTTTGGGGTCAGTGGTACGCACACTACAAGGCATCTCGCTTGGAGCTGTGCTTGAAGTAACAGTTCGTTGTGTCACTGTGGTGCCGACTACTGCTCAAATTGAAGTTGTAGATGCGACACGATGGGCCAAAGCCATACGCCGAACGCGTTAGTCTTCCCTCTCGGTAGTGTCATGTGGTGCCCGATGCCCGGTTTTCTTACGACCGTACATTCTCGTGACCAAGACAGCTATCAGTCAAATGCAGTGGCTGCATCGCAGAAGGAACATCCCGATTCTCGTAGCCCTATTACCTAGTTCAAACTCAGTGAGGTGTTGATAATGGCGTATTTGGAGCATTAAAGCCATTCTTGACTGACATTGAGTCACCACGTCCAAGCTCAAAAGTAACTAAAGTTCACGATCATCACGAACGTGTATTTAAAGCAAATGTAATTTGCATCGCCGTAGTGATGCTACTAGCGCCACTCTTTTGCTTCTGGGGCAGGAGCTGATGGAGGCATCATCTTCCAGAAGTAGAAACACGCTTACGAACTTTCGTTGCTGTCGAACAACTCCTTCTTGGTGTTGCAATGTTTTTTTTTTCCTTTAGTATAGTTTAACTAAAACAGACTAACAGATAAACGGCAAAATACAGTAAGAACCTATTTCAAATATTAAAGGGAGAAGATACTGGAATAGATACACATACTTTTGTGAGAAAAACTGATATGAAAAACTAAGTAAAATGTGCTGAGACAAAATACGGGATGTGTATGTAAGGAAGCGCGCCACCTAATAATATCTGCCTAAAAATTCGCTAGCGCACGATAGTGGAAACATTACACAGTGCAAGAGTATGTACGCGTGACAATGGGGTACCCAATTGTATGTTATGCAGAGGGTCGAACCTGCGGCCTCGACGATTACCAGGATACGGTGGTGTGGGGCGTGGAGGAGAGTAACTGTCGAACGCTGGAGGACGCTAATGAGACTTTGTTAACTGAACAACATTTAGTTATTCACAGATACACCCTTGTATTCCTTTACGTTTGCCAGCGGTAATGCGGCGCTAGCTAAACTGGAGTGTGCCGACGCTTGCAAGTGCTGCGTCGTCTCGGTCGCTACGGCAAGGAAGGTGCTCGCTTAGTGCCCCAGAACGTCACAGTCAGCTGTCCGCTTCTCAGATGGTTCTGCTACATCTACATCTACATATGTACTCCGCTAGCCACCAAGCGGTGTGTGGCGGAGGGCACAATTCGTGCCAAAGTCATATTCCCCATCCCTCTGTTCCACTAGCGGATCGCGCGAGTGAAAAACGACTCTCTGAACGCCTCAGTACTACCTCCAGTTACCCTTACCTTTGAATGGAGATCATTGCGCGATTTGAAAGTCGGTGATAATAATGTATGCTCTACATTCTCGGAGAAGATGAGATTTCGGAATTTAGTGAGCTGCCCCTTCCGTTTAGCGCGCCGTCTATCTGCAAGTGTATCTCACTTCGAACTTTCTATGAGATTTGTAACGCTCTCGCGATGGCTGCATCTACCAGTCAAGGATCTTGCCGCTCTTCTTTGGACCTTCTCAATCTCTTGAATCAGACCCAACTGGTAAGGGTGCCATACAGAGGAACAATACTCTAAGACTGGACGAACTATCGTACTGTAAGCTATTTCCTTCGTTGAAGGACTGCATCGCTTCAGGATTCTACCAATACACCGCAATCTAGAGTTCGCCTTACCCATGACTTGTGTAATCTGATCATTTCATTTGAGATCATTTCGATTAATCACACCCAGATACTTGACGGATGTTACCGCTTCCAAAGACGGGGCATTTATTTTTTACTCGTACAGTAATGGGGATTTTCGCCTTGTTATACGCAGTAGGTCACACTTACTAATACTGAGAGATAACTACCAGTCATTACACCACGCATTTACTTTCTGCAAATCCTCATTGATTTGTTCACAACTTCCGTGTCATACTACTTTCCTGTAGACCACAGCAACATCGGAAATAATCTAATGCCGCTGTCCATACCATCAACCAGATCGTTTATGTAAATCGTAAAAAGCAGCGGACCTATTACGCTGCCTTGGGGCACACCTGAAGTTACTCTTGTTTCTGTTGAAGTTACCCCGTTCAGGACGACATACTTGTCCCTCTCTGTTAGAAAACTTTCTGTCCAGCCGCATATGTCATCGGACAGACCGTAAGCGCGCACTTTTCGGAGCAAGTGACAGTGCGGAACTGAGTCGAACGCCTTCCGAAAGTCGAGAAATATGGCACCAACCTGGCAGCCGGTATCTAGAGCCTGTTGTATATCATGCACAAAGTGGGCTAGCTGTGTCACGCATGACCGCTGTTTCCTAAAACCGTACTGGTTTCTGCAGATGAGCTTCTCAGAGTCTAGAAAGGTCATTATGTCTGAAAAAATATATTCCATGATTCTACAACAAATCGATGTCAGTAAAATTGGCCGGTAATTATGTGCATCCGATTTTCTACCCTTTTTATAGATTGCTATAACCTGGGCCTTCTTCCAGTCCCGTGGTTTTGCCTGCACTGTCTCTTGGCCGACAACACCATGACTAGAATGCCACCAGCTCTTGTTGACGTTGTAGACGGTGCCCTAGAAAGACACCCATCAGCGCTGCACGAAGTGGCCGTACTCTTTAAGTATTACGTCATGGTCTCTCAAAATGAAGATGGCCACACCGGAATCTGCTCGTAGACACGGGTTGGACGGCGGTGGCTATTGCATTCCCCCGGTTCAGTGGTAGTTCGACAGCTACATTTCAGCTAAGGCCTCCAAGGGGGCTAGTGGTATGGTTCACGTAAGTTTTCTCACTAGCGGATGCAAAGATGAGGCGGTAGCCAGGTCCTTCAGGATGCGCTGGCTGTTGTGTTGTAGATTTACGTTCATCTAGGCAGGCTGGATGGTGCGTCACAGATCCCACCTCAAAACTGGGCAACTGCAAACGGAGAACTGAGCTTTACAGTTCGGAGTATTTGTACTGGTCAATCCATGCTAATGACGCATTATGTGGCAACAGTGGTCGAATGTGGCTTAGTTTTCTGAATCTGTCAGCGCTCTGCACCCTACTGTGATGTCACAACTCTACTCTTCAGGATTTCAGTTCGGTTATTTTTACATCTTTTGCATCCTGAAAAGCCACTCTTGCATGTGGCGTACTTGTCGTTACTTCACTATTCATGGTCGACAGAATGACGTTATCCTCCTCCTCCGTGAAGCCAGTCTGCTGCGTCGGTCTTTTGGTCATGCAGCTCGTATGGTGTATGGCAATTAATGCGGAAGTGTGCCCATTCCACTTACAATATCATCTGTTCTCCGGTGCACTAATCTAAGGGTCCTTCGCACTCTGGTGAAAAGATTTTAATGAATATTTAAGGGGAGATGAAAGTTTATTGAGGCATCTGTGAAGTCACCGAGAGTATGATCAACAGGGGACACCTTTTAAGGAACATTAACTTCACATTTGTCGTTTTGTTATTGACTGTTTCGATGGATGACGGCAATCTGAAAAGTAATGCCTTTTAATGGATTACGTGAAAACTCTTAAAACTTTTTCACCTAAAACAAATGTTATTAACGTTCTAAGTTCTTATTCTTCGTGTCCACTTATCTGAAGTCCTCTGTCGCTAGACGGCTCCAAATTGTACCGTGCAACGTGATGGTGTGTAAGGTAACTATGTCGGTGCATGAGAGGCAGCGTGCTGTGTGCGAGTTTCGAATTCGAAGAGTTTGTCTACACATGGAGCACCGCCTCCTTCAGCATGACACTACCAGCTCACACGTAAGCACTATGACATCTGTAACAATTCGACGCCTTGTATTCGTTGTCATCTTCCATACAGTCACGACGTGGCCTCTCCGATTTTCTCTTGTTTCAGAAATTTAAAGAACAAGTTTGAGGACTTCACTGTACTAGCGATGAAGCGGTGGAAGCAGAGGTCATGTTGTGGCTCCATCAGCAAGTATAAACATTATATATTGACGGTATCAATGAACTGATTACTCCTTGGAAGAAAAATTAGTGTGTTCGTTATCAGGGTGACTATGCTGAGAAATAAATGTGTAGACATAAAGAACAAGGTGTAGAATGTTAATAATGTTTTCGCTGTTCGCACTGTTATTCTGAACTCACTGTACAAGCGAGATTTCACCACGGAGCACGTATTATTTACAAAGAAAACAGAAACCAAGGGCTTACGCTGCCTGAGGGTCGGGAAGCTGTAAGATTATTCCTGACGATGGGTCGTAATTGGGCACCAGCTGGCAAGTGGAATGCGGTTGAACTGAATGGCACAGAGGAGGTCGTCAACGTTTATAGTTGATTGGCTTATACAGGATACAAGGACTGGCTACTAGATACCTACATCCTATTTCCTTCAAATGCCCTGCTTGCTTGTTAGTTACATTGCACCTCCTTTGAAATGCGCTACCTACGTGTAATCCAATACACTCGTTCGTGTGCCTAACAAGAGTCCGCGATCAATTTCTCGATGGGCCCTCACGCAGTAATTAAAGTAATAGGGGCAACTCCGGCTTCAAACCAAATTTTTCCTCGAACGTACAGGTTAATTCACATATAAATGGGACATTGAGCAGTAGACGACCACTGAGCTGTTTTACCCGATTTGCGTTTGTTAGTTTCTTCACGTTTGGAGAGTGCTGCCGCTTTGCAAGTGCTCAAAGAACCGTTGATTAGCTGACCGAATTGCTATAAAATTCTCTACTTTACTCCACGACCGGTTTCGGCTTTCATACTGAAGTAATGGTCTGATGGAATATGTAAACGGCTTCAATATAAAATCTGATAATGGTGGTGGAGGAAGGTGGAGAAGTTTTTACCTCCTTAACCTGTTATTCATCGAAACATTACGAGTTCGTCTCAGCAGATAAACGTTGGCACTAACGCGTGTAAAACACAATAGTGTTACTGGCGTGGATCGGTGTCGGAAGACAAAAGAGATACTCTGTGGTCTGCAATAATAAGGGAAATTGTAGTAAGAAGCGTGTGCAAAGTACACTACTGGCCATTAAAATTGCTACACCAAGAAGAAATGCAGAGGATAAACGGGTATTCATTGGATAAATATATTATACTAATACTGACATGTGATTTCATTTTCAAGCAATTTGGGTGCATAGATCCTGAGAAATCAGTACCCAGAACAACCACCTCTGGCCGTAATAACGGCCTTGATACGCCTGGGCATTGAGTTAAACAAAGATTGGATGGCGTGTACATGTACACCTGCCCGTGCAGTTTCAACACGATACCACAGTTCATCAAGAGTAGTGACTGCCGTATTGAGACGAGCCAGTTGCTCGGCCACCATTGACCAGACGTTTTCAGTTGGTGAGAGATCTGGAGAATGTGCTGGCCAGGGCAGCAGTCGAACATTTTCCGTAACCAGAAAGGCCCGTACAGGACCTGCAACATGCGGTCGTGCATTATCCTGCTGAAATGTAGGGTTTCGCAGGGATCGAATGAAGGGCAGAGCCACGGGTCGTAACACATCTGAAATGTAACGTCCACTGTTCAAAGTGCCGTCAATGTGAACAACAGGTGACCGAGACGTGTAACCAATGGCACCCCATACCATCACGCCGGGTGATACGCCAGTATGGCGATGACCAACACATGTTTCCAATGTGCGTTCACCACGATGTCACCAAACACGGATGCGACCATCATGATGCTGTAAACAGAACCGGGATTCATCCGAAAAAATGACGTTTTGCCATTCGTGCGGCCAGGTTAGTCGTTGAGTACACCATCGCAGGCGCTCCTGTCTTTGATGCAGCGTCAAGGGTAACCGCAGCCGTGGTCTCCGAGCTGATAGTCCATACTGCTGCAAACGTCGTCGAACTGTTCGTGCAGTTAATTGTTGTCTTGCAAACGTCCCCATCTGTTGACTCAGGGAGCGAGACGTGGCTGCACGATCCTTTACAGCCATGCGGATAAGATGCCTGTCATCTCGACTGCTAGTGATACGAGGCCGTTGGGATCCAGCACGGCGTTCTGCATTACCCACCTGAACCCACCGATTCCATACTCTGCTGACAGTCATTGGATCTCGACCAACGCGAGTAGGAATGTCAGGATATGATTAACCGCAATCGCGATAGGCTACAATCCGACCTTTAGCAAAGTCGGAAACAGGATGGTACGCATTTCTCCTCCTTACACGAGGCATCACAACAACGTTTCACCAGGCAACGCCGGTCAATTGCTGTTTGTGTTTGAGAAATCGGTTGGAAACTTTCCTCATGCCAGTACGTTGTAGGTGTCGCCACCGGTGCCAACCTTGTGTGAATGCTCTGAAAAGCTAATTATTTGCATATCACAGCATCTTCTTCCTGTCGGTTCAATTTCACGTCTGTAGCACGTCATCTTCGTCGTGTAGCAATTTGATTGGCCAGTAGTGTATTTGTTATGCGTAGCATATCAGTTATATGTTATCTGAACCATACTGCAGTCACCCACTTTTAACGACGTAAAAATAGATTTGTTATCCATCTGGATGTTGGTTTCAACCAAACCATTGCTCTACGAAGTATTGTCCTGTGAAAGGTGGTTCCCCGTTGTCTTCTTCTGATCTTTGACGTGACTCAGCCATCCATTTGTAGGAGAAGCTACAGCTTAAAGTGGACTGCGATCAATGTAGAATCCTGCCCACTCGTCTAATACAGGGTGCCTAGGAAGTTGTTTCCTAAGATCGCTAGACGACAATTTAAGCAAATCACATTAATTGAGTTTATTACAGTAAGCTAAATTGATAATACTTAACTCTGCGTAGTCACAAACGTGTGTCGCAAGCATAAATCGACATGCCAATAACCAGTTTCAGTGCAATACAATTTCAATGCAAGCAAATTAATTCAGTTCACTGCTAAAGCGTTTGTATGACGGCTCGTCTTCCACTGCGCCGCGACTAAGCGGTACGCCACTCATATTCTCTTCGTATAGATGCTGCTCCAGTCGTGGTTCGTAATAGTCAGCGTACTACTGGCTGACTTCGTCTCGCAGCCCCCTCTGCTGTAACGTTCCAGGCCGACGTGCCGGCGCTTGTCGTCACGCCGGAACAATCAACGGTGCAACACGGCATTTTTCACATCAACAAAAATGTCGGCATTTGAATGAGTGATATATAAAAGACTAGAACCAATCGGTTATCGAACTTAGATCTTTGTATACGTAGTCTACCACTATATTATTCCGCTCTGGGAGAAATATGAGTTGCCAACAAGACAGAGAAATATAGCGTAAAGGTCCTCGTGAGTACATATTCTGGGGAGAGTATCTTTCACCCACATGTATCGCATTTTATGGTAGTTAGTAATGTGCCTAGGTTCCCCGATTTTTCTTCCTGGATAGTTGCTGGTTGTGTTCCGCAAAAGACTCTGAGCACTATGGGACTTAACATCTATGGTCATCAGACGTTCCGCAAAAGCTAAGGTTTGACAGCCACTGCCTGCGGTGTAAGCCTTATAAAATCATCAATACGGAGGATTGTCTTACTGATAGTGGATGCGGTAACAGACAGGAGGTTTCTTCTGTCCCACATCCAAGATTGTAGAGCAAGTCAGCTAAAGAAAGAACGCGAAGAAGATTAGAAGTTAAAGTCCCTTTAACTTATAGGTCGTTAGGCGCGTAAACTGAACTCTCATCCAAAATGCGCCATCGATTCGTTTAAAATGAATAGTGCTATTTTTATCGCAACTAATACACGTACTTACATACTCCTGAAGTCACCAAAAGGTGCCTGGCGAAGGGTACCTTGAATCCCTGCTAGTCATTGCCTGTCCCGTTACATTTGAAAATGGAGAGCGGTGGAAACGACAGCCGGTATGCTTCTGTACGAGTCAGGATTTCTCTTATCTTCGCGATCGTTACTCGAGATGTATCTGTAGCAAATATCTATCCTCTAAATTTTCTCGATTTAGTTTCGTGAACATATCATCTTCGTCCCTCCAGGAATTCCTGTTTGAGCTCGCAGAATGTTCCCGCAATACCTGTTAACGTGTTGATCAAACCTATCGGTAACAAACATGGCAGCTCGCCTCGGAAATACTTGGATGTTTTTCTTTAATCTGAATGAACGCCAATCCCAAACACTCTAAGAGTACTCGAGAACGGGTCGCACAAGTGTTCTACATGCAGTCTACACTCTCCTAAAATTCTCCCTATTAACCGAAATCTACCATTCTTCCTCTGTACAGCCGATCTTACGTGCTCGTTCCATTTCATGTCCCTTTGCAACGATACACATAGATATTTAACCGACGTGACGATGTCAAGCTGCTCATTATTAATACCGTATTTGAATGTTACTGTTACTTTTCCTACTCAGCTGCTTTAATTTGTATTTGTAGACATTCAGAGCAAGTAGCATTCATTACACCACTCCTACAGTTACTCAAAGTCGACACTTTCCCATACAGTGCAGCGTCATCAGCAAACAGTCACACATTGTTCCTTACTCTGTCAAATCGTTTACGTGTAGAGAAAATAAGAGCGGATCTTTTTGGATAAAATAATTCTGGGTATTGAGCCATGTAATTGTAAAATGCTAGAACAACTAAACTACCGACGCGACTAGCTGCGGTCTTCTTCAGGGCGGTTCACTGCTATATGCTGGTGCAAATCTTCTTTAATATATTATTATTTTCGGTTACCTTGTAGATACCTACGTCAAATACCTAAGATATCATTGTACAATTTTAAGAGACTGCTACGCAGGGCGAATGTACGGTACGCTATTGCCTTTCCTACCTTGGTAATTAAACGCCCTAACAACTTAAACAGTGAGGACGGCTACAAGTTACGAGAGGCCGGGCTACCAGCGAAATCCAGCCCGGCAAACCGCGTATGTTCTCCAGCCAGTAACACCACATCATCCGAGTTTAACAGTACACACAGCGGACGCGAGGAAACTGAATTCCTCTCCTGTACCGACCTCTTCATCTCAGAGAAACACTTGCAACCCACGTCCTCAATTATTTGCTAGGTGTATTCCAGTCTCTGTCTTCCTCTAAAGCTTTTGCCCTCTACAGCTCACTCTAGTACATTGGAAGTCATTCCCTCATGTCTTAACAGATGTCCTGTCATCCCGTCCCTCCTTATAAGTTCACCTAATATTCAACGTTGTCTGCAACACCACAACTCAAATCCTTCAATTGTCTCCTGCTCCAGTTTTCTCACGATCCATGTTTCACTACCGTACAATTCTCAGAAATTTCTTCCTCATATTAAGCCCTATGTTGGATACTAGTAGACTTCTCTTGACCAGGAATGCCCTCTTTGACAGTACTAGTCAGCATTTGATGTCCTTCTTTTTCTCTCCGTCGTTGGTTATTTTGCTGCCTAGGTAGCAGAATTCCTTAAATTCATCTACTTCGTGACCATCGGGCCTGATGTTAAGTTTCTCGCTGTTCTCATTTCTGATACTTCTCATTCCTTTGTCTTTCTTCGATTTACTCTCAACCCATATTCCGTACTCATCAGACTGTTCATTCCGTTCTGCAGATCATGCAGTTCTTCTTCACTTTCTCTCAGGATAGCAATGTCAGCAGCGAATCTTATCACTGATATCCTCTCAGCTTGAATTTTATTCCAAACCTGAACGTTTCCATTGTTTCCGTCATTGCTTCTTCGATGTACAGATTGAACAGTAGGGGCGAAAGACTACACCTCTGTCTTACCCGCTTTTTAATCCGAGCACTTCGTTCTTGGCTCTTGTACATATTGTATATTACACGTCAATTTACATTGTCAAACCCTTTTTCCACGTCAACAAATCCTATGAACGTGTCTTGATTTTTCTTTAGTCTTGCTTACATTATCAACTGCAACGTCAGAATTGCCTCTTTTTTTTTTTTATTTTTCTTTTGGTCATCAGTCTACTGACTGGTTTGATGCGGCCCGCCACGAATTTCTTTCCTGTGCTAACCTCCTCATCTCAGAGTAGCACTTGCAACCTACGTCCTCAATTATTTGCTTGACGTATTCCAATCTCTGTCTTCCTCTCCAGTTTTTGCCCTCTACAGCTCCCTCTGGTACCATGGAAGTCATTCCCTCATGTCTTAGCAGATGTCCTATCATCCTGTCCCTTCTCCTTATCAGTGTTTTCCACATATTCCTTTCCTCTCCGATTCTGTGTAGAACCTCCTCATTCCTTACCTTATCAGTCCACCTAATTTTCAACATTCGTCTATAGCACCACATCTCAAATGCTTCGATTCTCTTCTGTTCCGGGTTTCCCACAGTCCATGTTTCACTACCATACAATGCTGTACTCCAGACGTACATCCTCAGAAATTTCTTCCTCAAATTGAGGCTGGTATTTGATATTGGTAGACTTCTCTTGGCCAGAAATGCCTTTTTTGCATAGCGAGTCTGCTTTTGATGTCCTCCTTGCTCCGTCAGTCATTGGATATTTTACTGCCTAGGTAGCAGAATTCCTTAACTTCATTGACTTCGTGACCATCAATCCCGATGTTAAGTTTCTCGCCGTTCTCATTTCTACAACTTCTCATTACCTTCGTCTTTTTCCGATTTACTCTCAAACCATACTGTGTACTCATAAGACTGTTCATTCCGTTCAGCAGATCATTTAATTCTTCTTCACTTTCAATTAGGATAGCAATGTCATCAGCGAATCGTATCATTGATATCCTTTCACCTTGTATTATAATTCCACTCCTGAACCTTTCATTTATTTCCATCATTACTTCCTCGATGTACAGATTGAAGAGTAGGAGCGAAAGGCTACAACCATGTCTTACACCCTTCTTAATACGAGCACTTCGTTCCTGATCGTCCACTCTTATTATTCCCTCTTGGTTGTTGTACATATTGTATATGACCCGTCTCACCCTGTGGCTTACCCCTACTTTTTTCAGAATCTCGAATAGCTTGCACCATTTTATATTGTCGAACGCTTTTTCCATGTCCAAAAATCCTATGAAAGTGTCTTGATTTTTCTTTAGCCTTGCTTCCATTATCACCCGTAACGTCAGGATTGCCTCTCTCGTCCCTTTACTTTTCCTAAACCCAAACTGATTTTCTTTTCCATTCTTCTGTATATTATTCTTGTAAGCAGCTTCGATGCATGAGCTGTTAAGCTGATTGTGCGATAATTCTCGCACTTGTCAGCTCTTGCCGTCTTCGGAATTGTGTGGATGATGCTTTTCCGAGAGTCAGATGGTATATCGCCAGACTCATATATTCTACACACCAACGTGAATAGTCGTTTTGTTGCCACTTCCCCCAGTGATTTTAGAAATTCTGATGGAATGTCATCTATCCCTTCTGCCTTATAAGACTGTAAGTCCTCCAAAGCTCTTTTAAATTCAGATTCTAATACTGGATCCCCTATCTCTTCTAAATCGACTCCTGTTTCTTCTTCTATCACATCAAACAAATCTTCACCCTCATAGAGGCTTTCAATGCATTCTTTCCACCTATCTGCTCTCTCCTCTGCATTTGACAGTGGAAATCCCGTTGCACTCTTAATGTTACCACCGTTGCTTTTAATGTCACCAATGGTTGTTTTGATTTTCCTGTAAGCTGTGTCCTTCCGACAATCATATCTTTGTCGATGTCTTCACATTTTTCCTGCAGCCATTTCGTCTTAGCTTCCCTGCACTTCCTATTTATTTCATTCCTCAGCGACTTGTATTTCTGTATTCCTGATTTTCTCGGAACATGTTTGTACTTCCTCCTTTCATTAATTTCTTCGCAGCTTCCTTCTTTGTACCTATGTTTTCCTTCCCAACTTCTGTGATGGCCCTTTTTAGAGATGTCCGTTCCTCTTCAACTGTACTGCCTACTGCGCTATTCCTTATTGCTGTATCTATAGCGTTAGAGAACTTCAAACGTATCTCGTCATTCCTTAGTACTTCCGTATCCCACTTCTTTGCGTATTGATTCTTATTGACTAATGTTTTAAACTTCAGCCTACTCTTCATCACTACTATATTGTGATTTGAGTCTATATCTGCTCCTGGGTACATCTTACAATCCAGTATCTGATTTCGGAATCTCTGTCTGACCATGACGTAATCTAATTGAAATCTTCCCGTATCTCCCGGCCTTTTCCAAGTATACCACCTCCTCTTGTGATTCTTGAACAGGGTATTCGCTATTACTAGCTGAAACTTGTTACAGAACTCAATTGGTCTTTCTCCTCTTTCATCCTTGTCCCAACCCCATATTCTCCTGTAATCTTTTCTTCTACTCCTTCCCCTACAACTGCATTCCAGTCGCCCATGACTATTAGATTTTCGTCCCCTCTTACATACTGCATTACTCTTTCAATATCCTCATACACTTTCTCTATCTGTTCATCTTCAGCTTGCGACGTCGGCATACCTGAACTATCGTTGCCGGTGTTGGTCTGCTGTCGATTCTGATTAGAACAACCCGGTCACTGAACTGTTCTCAGTAACACACCCTCTGCCCTACCTTCCTATTCATAACGAATTCTACACCCGTTATACCATTTTCTGCTGCTGTTGATATTACCCGATACTCATCTGACCAGAAATCCATGTCTTCCTTCCACTTCACTTCACTGACCCCTACTATATCTAGATTGAGCCTTTGCATTTCCCTTTTCAGATTTTCTAGTTTCCCTACCACGTTCAAGCTTCTGACATTCCACGCCCAGACTCGTAGAACGTTATCCTTTCGTAGATTATTCAATCTTTTCTCATGGTAACCTCCCCCTTGGCAGTCCCCTCCCGGAGATCCGAATGGGGGACTATTCCGGAATCTTTTGCCAATGGAGAGATCATCATGATACTTCTTCAATTACAGGCCACATGTCTCTGGTGCCTTTATCTGTCTTGGAGCCAAACTGATCGTCACGTAACAAATCCTCAATTTTCTTCTCATTCTTCTGTATATTATTCTTGTAAGCAATTTGGATACATGAGTTGTTTAGCCGAGTGTGCAATAATTCTCGCACTTGTCAGCTCTTGTAATCTTCGGAATTGTATGGATGATATTTTTCCGAAAGTCTGATGGTATGTCGCTAGACTCACGCATTCTACACTCCAACGCGAATAGTCGTTTTGTTGCCACGTCGCCCAATAATTTTAGAAATTCTGATAGAATGTTGTCTATCCCTTCTGCCTCACTTTATCTTAAGTTCTCCAGAGCTCTCTTAAATTCTGATTCTAATACTGGATCCCCTACTCTTCTAAAACCACTTCTGTTACTTCTTCTCTTCCATCAGACATCTTCCCCCTCACAGAGGCCTTCAGCGTATTCTTTCCACTAATCCGCTCTCGCGTCTGCATTTAACAGTGGAAATCCCATTGCACTCTTAATTTTACCACCCTTGCTTTTAATATCACCGAATGTCATTTTGACTTTCCTGTATGCTCAGTCAGTCCATCCGGAAATCATTTCTTTTTCGATTTCTTCTCATTTTTCATACAACCATTTCGTCTTAGCTTCCCTGCAGTTTCTATTTATTTCAATTTCCCTGAACGTTTTTGTACTTCCTTCTTTCATCGATCAACTGAAGTATTTCTTCTGTTATCCATGGTTTCTTCGCAGTTACCTTGTTTGTACCTATGTATGTCCTTCCATCTTCTGTAATTGCTCTTTTTTTAGAGATTTCCGTTCCTCTTCAACTGTACTGTCTTCTGAGTTATTCCTCATTGCTGTATCTACAGTCTTAGTGAACTTCAAGCGTGTCTCGTCATTCCTTGGTACTGCCGTATCCTACTTCTCTGCATATTGATTCTTCCTGACTAATCTATTAAACTTTCACCTACTCTTCATTACTACTAAATTGTGATCTGAGACTATATCTGCTCTTGGGTAAGGCTTACAATCCAGTATCTGATTTCGGAACCTCTGCCTGGCCATGGTGTAAGCTAACTGAAATCATCCCGTATCACCCGGCCTTTTCCATGTAACTGTTGTAAATCTTTAACAGAGTATTCCTATTACTGGCTGAAATTTATTACAGTACTCGGTTAGTCTTTCTGTTTTCTCATTCCTTGCCCCAAACCCATATCCTTTTGTAACCGTTTCTTCTACTCCTTCCCCAACAACTGCATTCCAGTCCCTCACGACTGTTAGATTTTTGTCTCCTTTTAGCTACTGTATTAGCCCTTCAATATCTTCATATACTTACCTCTTCATCTCCAGCGTACGACGTCGGCATGTATACCTGAACTATCGTTATCGGAGTTTGTTTGCTGTCAATTCTGATCAGAGCGACCCTATCACTGAACCTTTCAACAGTAACTTACTTTCTGCCCTACCACCTAATCATAACCAATCCTATTTCCTTTATACCATTTTCTGCCGATGTTCATATTAATCTATACTCACCCGACCAGAAATCCTCGTCTTCTTTCCATTTCACTTCATTGACCCCTACCGTATCCACACTGAGCCTGTGCATTACACTTTTCAGATTTTCTAGTTTCCCTACCACGTTCAAGCTTCTGACATTCCAAGCCCAGACTCGTAGAAGGTTATCCTTTCGTTGATTATTCAGTCTTTTTCTCATGGTCACCTGCCCCTTGGCAGTCCCCTCCCGAAGATCCGAATGGGGGATTATTCCGGAATCTTTTTCCAATGGAAAGATCATCATGACACTTTTTCAGTTACAGGCTACATGTCCTGTGGATACATATTATGTGTCTTTAATGTAGTGGTTTCCATTGCATTCTGCATCCTTATGCCGTTGTTCATGCTGATTTTTCCGCTTTTAGGAGGAGAGAAATGCTATGCAGCCTTAATGCCTTAACATGGATGTAAGCTGCCCATCTGAAATTGCCTTCTAATCACCAACAAGAATTCGTCTACTTGTTACCTACCTGAGTGCCACAAACAAGAGACAGCCGATTCGCCACCTCCTACCTCCTACCAGTCACCTGCTAGAGATGACTTCCAGCCAGCCGCCAGTCAGTGGTGTACCCCCCCCCCCCCCCCCCGGTAACAACCTTTTCAAATTGTCCACTGACATCACCGATTTGTGACGTAGGCAGCCAGCACATAACCGAAAATAGCATTATATGAAGCAAGACATGCACCAGAATACAGCAGTGGATCACCCTGAAGAGGACCGCAGTAAGCCTGTTGAAAAGCTGGCAGTTTGTTTTAGTAGTTCACAACGACACGGTCGTGGAAGTCTACAAGAGCTGTCTTATCACCTGTTACTGGGGCACACCTGGCGATACCTATGACACACATGAGCACTCGCGTCCAGGACAACGTACTGGGTTTTATTACGTGAAAAGCAAACCACAGATATCTGAGGACCTGTTGCTTACACTCGGATCTCCGTTAACAGTATCTGCAGTTTGTGACTCTGAAAGTTACACGTTGTCTTTTAGTTGTCCAAGGTACTGGTAGGATCGGCTTTGTGATACATCTCTTTTCTGATTTCCTAAATCTCAAGAATGACTATGCAAGCAGAGTCTGCGTTCGCTTGCCTCGAACAAGTACCAAACACAAAATTTCTGATTATTGGTCGAAATTTATTTAAATATTAATTAATTAAACTGATAAAAAAAGCGCAACCTAACAGATCATTTGATAATTTAATTAAATATCAATCCATGTGTTTGACATCCAATATTCATGAAAAATTTCATTGAAATATTATTATGGGGAGGTGCGAACTGATTTCATTGATCCTGACTAGGGAGCGACATGGCGCTGTGGGACGTAATAGCATCAAATTTAGCAATAATTAACATTTATTTATTTATTTCCTAATTAAACGTGAGACACACACTGACTGTTAGTTAAAAAACAACTACTTCGAATGCTAGCACGTGAATCTCGACACAAGGTATATTGTACAATACAACAACTGGACCGACATGTGTGGGGAATGTCTGCTAAATTACCGGTTACGATTTATCAAGATCTCATACATCACGTTCACACTGATCATTCACACAACGAAAGATAGAATTTAGAACAAAGCTTTCCTGCTCCACATGGAAGGTCACTGGATCGGAGCGCGTCTGGTTTTAACTACCAGTTTCAGAGAACAAATCCCACTGCTGAAAATCCGAACAAATAAGTAATTTTTCAAATACTCCGCGATGAAGCTGAGGCTTCCCTTCGAACACTAGGAGCGTTTACGTCGAATTAGAGCCTCATGGTTTACAAAGAAACCCACCTGGTGCAGCAGAGTATGTTCTACGAAGTATATTGGACGGTAAATTAAATAAAATTTAACACAAGCTTTCCACAAAGAAAACGACACATTCATACATAATACACGAAACGAACTAAAACTGTACATCACGTACGGACACCGCTAGTCCACGTTAAGTTGCAGGTGCACATAAAATATCATCGAATAAACTGAATACTAATGAAATTAAGACTGTCACAAAATGAAATAATTATCTCGGCGTGAGCATCAATGCCACATACCAGAGTGACTACTGGAAACTCAAAGAAAGCTAACTCTCACACATTCCAACTTAGAGATAGTGATCAGAGAATCTTCACTCACCGGCGTCACAGAGAAGAGTAAAACTAACCTGTCCCATCACAATGGTCTACACAGCAACCCAGAAGGGTCCAGAGAGCGTAAGCGGTTTCTACCTGTACCTATCTCACAATGGATACTGACCAGTGGCCACTAATGCCTCTTCGACCCAACGTATTCAAATCTCTACACGAAAGTTGGCTAATTGTCCTTAATATTCAAGGAAACATCCAGGCAACTTAGGAAACCTGAACTTCCAGCCACAGACAAACCACATATTCATACTAGCAGACAGTGTGGACAGGGAAGACATAACATGAATACATGATAATGGATTACACAGATACGTAGATAACATAGATACACTACTGGCCAGTAAAATTGCTACACCAAGAAGAAATGCAGATGATAAACGGGTATTCATTGGACAAATATATTACAATAGAACTGACATGCGATTGCATTTTCACGCAATTTGGGTGCATAGATCCTGAGATATCAGTACCCTGAACAATCACCTCTGACCGTAATAACGGCCTTGATACGCCTGGGCATTGAATCAAACAGATCTTGGATGGCGTGTACAGGCACAGCGGCCCATGCAGCTTCAACACGATAGCACAGTTCATCAAGAGTAGTGACTGGCGTACTGTGACGAGAAGAGTAAAACTAACCTGTCCCATCACAGTGGTCTACACAGCAACCCAGAAGGGCCCAAAGAGCGTACGCGGTTACTACCTGTACCTATCTCACAATGGATACTGACCAGTGGCCACTAATGCCTCTTCGACCCAACGTATTCAAATCTCTACACGAAAGTTGGCTAATTGTCCTTAATATTCAAGGAAACATCCAGGCAACTGAGGAAACCTGAACTTCCAGCCACAAACAATGGCTCGGCCGCCATTGACCAAACGTTTTCAGTTGGTAAGAGATCTGGAGAAAGTGCTGGCCACGGCAGCAATCGAACATCACCCAGAAAGGCCCGTACAGGACCTGAAACGTGCGGTCGTGCATTATCCTGCTGAAATGTAGGGTTTCGCAGGGGTCGAATGAAGGGTAGAGCCACGGGTCGTAACGCATCTGAAATGTAACGTCCGCTGTTCAAAGTGCCGTCAATGCGAACAACAGGTGACCGAGACGTGTAACCAATGGCACCCCATACCATCACGCCGGGTGATACGCCAGTATGGCGATAACGAATACACGCTTCCAATGTGCGTTCACCGCGATGTCGCCAAACACGGATGCGACCATCATGATGCTGTAAACAGAACCTGGATTTATCCGAAAAAACGAGGTTTTGCCGTTAGTGCACCCAGGTTCGTCGTTGCGTACACCATCGCAGGCGCTCCTGTCTGTGATGCAGCGTCAAGGGTAACCGCAGCCATGGTCTCCGAGCTGATAGGCCATGCTGCTGCAAAGGTCGTCGAACTGTTCGTGCAGATGGTTGTTGTCTTGCAAAAGTCCCCACCTGTTGACTTGGGGATCGAGACGTGGCTGCACGATCCGTTACAGCCATGCTGATAAGATGCCTGTCATCTCGCCTGTTAGTGATACGAGGTCGCTGGTATCCAGCATGGCGTTCCGTATTACCCTCCTGAACCCACCGATTCCATATTCTGCTAACAGTCATTGGATCTCGACCGATGCGAGCAGCAATGTCGCGATACGATAAACCGTAATCGCGATAGGCTACAATCCGACCTTTATCAAAGTGGGAAACGTGATGGTACGCATTTCTCCTCCTTACACGAGGCATCACAACAATGTTTCACCAGGCAACGCCGGTCAAATGCTGTTTGTGTATGAGAAATCGGTTGGAAACTTTCCTCATGACAGCACGTTGTAGGCATCGGCACCGGCGCCAACCTTGTGTGAATGCTCTGAAAAGCTAATCATTTGCATATGACAGCATCTTCTTCCTGTCGGTAAAATTTCTCGACTGTAGCACGTCATCTTCGTGGTGTAGCAATTTTAATGGCCAGTAGTGTATGAATCTGAAATTCAAAAAGTCATTCTCCTTTGGCGTTGAAATGCCGCTGGGTTATCACGCACTCTCGTTCTTCTCTCTCTCCAGGCATAGTCATACGGAACATTTGAGTAATTAAAAATTGTAGCAAACCGAAGGTTGCTTCGTAAGATCAATGGAACGGCTCATATGGAGACAAGCTGGCAAAAGCTATCTGGAAATGTAGTATCAGGAATCAGTCTGTTCTCCCTTATATATGGTTCGTCGGATGTCGTGTGGAATAGGGCAAGCTAAGTTTCGCACCAGCCTTATAAATTCATGTTGATTTAAGGAAACTTATCAATTCCAATACAGAGGAACAGTGGTAAGCGTAAATGACTGGAGAGAGGTTTGAACCTAGTCCCTCCCGAGTAGGAGACTACTGTCGTAACTACGGAGGCAACTTAGTAAATCAGCCCGAAAAGACAAAAGCGGGGGAAAGAGGCCAGCGAACTGGCGCGCGCCGCAAGAAGAGGCGAACGGCGTGACCGGCACATTTCCAGCGGCGGAGGCCGGCGCTTCTTGCAGACGGCGCGGCGGCCGCTCGGCGCACAGGTATGCGGCCGGCGTCGTGACCGGCGCGCTCCACACCGCGCCCCGAACAATGGCCACTCGCCCAACAGGTGGACGCCCGATAGCGCCGCCCGCACCGCCGCGCCGCCCACGCAAGCGAATGCGGGTCGCAGGACCCTCCAAACGCCGGGGCAGACGCTGGCAGCTGCAGCTGCCTGCCTGTAGCTGCCGGCTCTGGGATAACGAGCACCGGGTACTGGCAAGTCGATCTCTCAGTAAGCCCTCACAGCATGGATGGAGGTTTAGTTTCGTCTGTATCCACGTGAGGCAAAGATTCATTTTCGAAACTTGATCAGTCATAGTGTTTTAACGCGTAAGTCATACGCAGAGTGTAGTGGGACTCTGAATTTCGCCGCGCCACACTCGTTCCCTCAGATAAAAATTATACCGTCGCAGCTGTATGAGCGCTCGGCGGCAGAGAAAATATTTATAAGAAACTGAAGGTACAAAAATGGTAACCCATTTTGTTTTCTACCCGCTCTTGTCTCTTGAGAGCGGAAGCTTAACTTCACTTACTCGCTAGTCTTGGTATGATTAAGACGTAAAAACCTATTCTTTAGTCTTGGTCTGATTAAGACGTAAAAACTTATTGATGTGTAGACGTATTGTATTGTGGAAGCTTGTATGAAATTTGGAGGATGGAAACAGCCGTAATATACATTGCATTCAATATCAAGATGGTTTTAATTCGTAGACATTAGTAATTCCTGAACGATGAAATTTACTGCAAGATTTTGAGCAGCTACGACTTTTTCATGCAAAAATAAAGCAGGAGATTGTTGGAGAACAAGACCTAGACGCCGCACGAGAGAAGACATATTAACTTGGTAATGAATGAACTCTTATCTACGACAATTCCCCCTGTTAATCACATTTTGTTATTCTCTGTTCTCTTTCAAATAATTTTCGTAGTAGAAATTGGTTTGACTTTTGCTCAGAAACGCCACAAAGACCACCCCGACAATAGCTTTTCAAAATCACGAAGTCTTATAGCTTTTCTGTAATACAAAGTCCGATTTGCATTTGATTCTTTCCCATTTTCACGGTCATTAACGATTTTAAAACCCACTTTTTTCACCATTTCTTCCCACATTTTCAACCCTTTTATTTTCTGTTCTTCTTTTTTTTCTTTTTTACTAACCACTACAAGAGGTTTAACATTAAGGTAATGTTGCGTACTGTGAAGAGAGGTGTCTCGTAACTGTGACATTTCATTCTGATTCCTGAGTGTTCTCCCGGAAACAGTGAATACTGGTACGTGATTTCCTTAATCGTACCACACTTCCACACCATATCTTAAATACCATAAAAGAGGAGGCGAGATGGAATCATGGTTGGTAGTAACAATTTATAATTAAGACAATTGCCAGCCGGAGTGGCCGAGCGGTTCTAGGCGCTACAGTCTGGAACCGCGCGACGCTACGGTTGCAGGTTCGAATCCTGCCTCGAGCATGGATGTGTGTGATGGCCTTAGGTTAGTTAGGTTTAAGTAGTTCTACGTTCTAGGGGACTGATGACCTCAGAAGTTAAGTCCCATTGTGCTCAGAGCCATTTGACCCATTTTTAAGACAATTTATTGACATTAAACCTTTTAAGGAATTTGACAATTACAAATTGTGGACAAGTCACTAAATAAAGCTTTGAAAATACAGTTAGAAACCCAACTTACTCGTTACTCATATAAACAGTCCCTTATTAAGAAAACAGAATTACTGAAAAACTTCAGAAATTCAAACTCCCATATACGATTTCGCTCAAAATACATATAATAAAAAGAGTTACCACCAAAGGGTGATTAATGACACTTGAACACTAGTGCCAAGCTACGATCCAATTACATAACATGACAGAACCACTTAAATAAAAATAATAAAAAAAACTAGAGCGAAACACTGATCTTTAAAAATAAATGTTCACACGCTACGACGTGCTAAAGAAAAAAAATTACTAGAAGGAGCAGCACAAGGAACTCAGAGGATGGTATGCAGCTTAAGGTTTAGCCAGTTGCCAATCCTTAATATTTAAGGAAACAGGTTCATGTACCAACTGGTCACAAACGATATATTTTTATATATCTACCAGCTTAGCCCGGCTTGGCAGAAGGAAGATAAATAATAAAATTAGGAAGGCGATGTGTGAACAACTCCCGGTAGTAGCCAGGTTCTTAAGCACTGCCAGGCCTAGACCTCGGACGACATTCCACTCCCCACCAAGGCGCTGGCACAATCAAAAGTTTCTGCCCGAATCACAAAGGCATTCCAGTAACTCTGAAAAATAGAAACACTCGACAGAACCTGTGCCTCGATATATGGGTAAGCGTGTAAAGGAACACTTTACACTATTGTCAAAATCGCAACTTTGACCTTACATATTTTACACATGGCCAACTGCATTAATAGAGTGCAGCCTTTGAAAACGCCAACATAAAACCGTTTGATTACAAGAGACACAAAGCACTTATAAAACTTCTGAGAAATCGTTCAAATAACGGCCACCATTTAACTAGGCCAACTGAACTCTTCCATACTATCTTAAAGTTCGCCTAATGAAAGTCTCACCACAATAATAAAGTTTAAATGGCTCTGAGTGCGTCGGTCAACAAAACACAATTACGACCACTTACTTCATATCATGTATACAATACGAGGAAGCAGTTTCCACAGCTTCACCGCTTCACTTCAAATTTTGTTCTCAGCGAAGTCACAGAACTTGTATCTCCAAGCTTCTCATGTCGCCAAAACGCCCAACCAATTTCACACCACAACATGTAACGGTCATCACGCTCGTTCGGCAGCCGTTGACACTCGTCTCCCAGCCAGTATCACGGGATCTCGAGCGTCACCCGTCGAAGGCTGACAACCAACTCGCTTCGCCCGCCAACCCGGAAGATAAGACACGCGAAAAGAAAAGATAGCTTACATTTTTGGACAACTTGGTTGTGGAGATGAAACAGCGATTAGTACGATTAATCAGTTATTCAAAATTAGTCTTAACCGCATTTATTATTATTATTATACCGCCAACCGGTTTCAACCCGACGTAGGGGTCATTTTCTGGGCGTTTACACCATTGGTCGACTGCTGGTGGTATCAATCCTGTCTACATAACGGCAGAAAACTGATAATCGACCAGTGGTGTAAACGCCCAGAAGATAACCCCTACGTCGGGTTGAAACCGGTTGGCGGTATAATAATAATAATAATAATAATAATAATAAATACGATTAAGACTGTTTTTGAATAATTGAAAGATAGCTTAGCTCAACCACCATCGATCTCAACGACACATGAACAAAATAACACTAGCGCCAGCTCGCCACGGCTCAAATATACATGGAGCATTTGTAATGCAACACACTCTTTTCTCGGTCCGTTTCGGCTGAAAAAAATTGAAATTAGTTGTGGGACATCCTTGAATATTCCTGCATCAGCTTCTACAGTTTCGTGAAGTTCCGACAGGTGGCGGTGCTAAACTTAGCCTTCAAAGCGGCGTCTGCAATGGATGGGTTGGGTTGATTTGGGGTAAGAGACCAAACTGCGAGGTCATCGGTCTCATCGGATTAGGGGAGGATGGGGAAGGAAGTCGGCCGTGCACTTTCAAAGGAACCATCCCGGCATTTGCCTGAATCGGTGTGGGGAACTCACGGAAAACCTAAACCAGAATGGCCGGACGCGGGATTGAACCGTCGTCCTCCCGAATGCGAGTCCAGTGTCTAACCACTGCGCCACCTCGCTCGGTTCTGCAATGGAGGTGCGCTCCAAGTAGAAAATTATCGTCGAGTTTCTTTCGGCGGAAGACCAGAGCAGTGAATAAAAGCACGGTGAATCGTTGGGTGAGGCGTCTGTCGAGGTGGCGCAAACCTGTTCAATCTCCCTCGTGCCGGCCAGCCGCACACAGCTGTGACCTCTGCAGTGTTGGAACGAGCGGACACTTTCAGCTGAGATGACCATTCGATCACAATCGAACACCTCGCTACTCAACTGGACGTTTCCGTTGGTAGTGCTGACTCATTCGTCTAACGGTAGGGGTACTCAAGCATCCCGCTGGGTTCCTCGCCACCTAACTGAAGACCATCAAGAGTAACCAAACCATCCGTTCCGAATTGCTTTCTCGTCATGAGACTGTCCAAGAAGATTATTGATAATTTCAGTTAGTAGTGGGAAGCTATTCTCAAGAATCACTACAGGGATTTTGCTGCAGTTTTCTTAATGGGCGGATTCACGAGGAAGGTTTATGTATTTCGTGACAATCGACAGATCTGTTATGAATTAAAATCCCTTGCCACCTTTCCCTGTCTGTACGTGAATGTGCGTGAATGCTAATCTCAGAAACTACAATACTGTATGGATTTTGATACGGTTTTCCCTAAAGGACTGACTCACGAGGCAGATTTTTGTATGTAATCTATTAATACTTCGTGCAAACTGGTTGAACTATCATGAATTAGTCCTGTTGCCGCGTTTCTCTGTATGTGAAGGCTAGTCCCTGGAACTACAGTTGGTATTTTGATACGATCTTCAGAACACATTAATAAATGTGGAAGGCCTGTGTATATAATTTCTCGGCGCAGATGCGGTGATGCTACCCGTGCGAAGTTGGTGAACGTTAATAGTATTCTATAAAAATCGTGCCACTATAAAAAGATCCTCAGATCTACAACTCACATGAATATACTTATATTACAGCCGTTATTTGTCCTAGGTTGCTAGTTTACGGCTTCTATTTTGATTCAGCTAATTTTCAACTATAATACCCGTGGTCTAGGGGTCAGTCTACTTTCGGCCGGTGAGCGGCGAGGACGTCTTGTTTACGTCCCGTCCGCAGAGTCGCGGTCCCGTCCGCAGAGTCGCGAGCGCGCGTAGTTTGTTTACTTCCTCGCCGCAGCTAATACTCGCGTCCGTTAACACTGAGTCGCCATGGCTCATTCGTACAGAAAAGCTACCATCAAGATCAGCTTCCAGCCCGACTACGCACGACCACGAGCCTTTGAAGTCGAACGATTCATCCGTGACGAATTTTCAAATACCAACACAGCACATCATCGGTATCCACCTATAGCAGCGTCGTTTACGTCAAGATGGTCGATGACGAGTTATGTCACGCAGTTGTGAACAGATGCGCGAACACTCTCAAGTTCAAACACTCCGATGGTCACATCGGAGAGGTTACTGTTGACCATGCTGGACTAGGATTACGCACACTAAGAGTCTTCGAACTCCCTTACGAAGTACCACCGGACGTCGTTACCTCAGCTTTCCGCCCTTATGGGACGGTAATTAGCCACGTGGCCGAAAAATGGAACACCTTCGAGACGTACCAAGTCCTCAACAGCGTCCGACAAGTGAAAATTGAATTAAAGAAACATTTGCCGTCCTACTTAGTCATAGGTGGCTATCGAGCAATAATAATGTACGACGGCCAACCTCGTACTTGTTCTGGTTGCGGCCAGGAGGGTCATGTGCGCTCGGCGTGTATTCAACGTCGGGTTACACAACTTCCATTGCATGACACGACACCACCTCCTACGCTCACGGCCCTCCCTCACAATTACGCAGAGGTGACACGATCGACCGTCATGACAGACGACAACCCCCCAGGAAGACAGGAAGCGTTAGAATGCGCACCTGTCGCCGGTCCTGGATTGACCAACACCATTACGGTGTGTGCAGGGGTTGAAGAACGCCGCCCATCGACTCCACATGAAGATTCGGACGAGAGAATGGAACTCGACGCTAGGGTTGTACCGACCTCTGCCTTTCTCCCTGAGGGGGATGCTATACGGGAACCACAAACTCTTTCGGACACAGAAACCCACGTCCGTAAACAAAGGTCACCGAGAAAACATAAAAAGCGACGTCGCACACCCTCAGACGATTGCCTCCAGCGGACGTCTTCTCCAGTTGACGACCGGACGGCCGACGAAACGGCGAGGAGAATGGATGACACGAGATCGCCCTCACCTGTCACTTTGTCTGATTTTGACAAACCCGATTCCGCTCCCTCGGACAAACGGATGGCCAGCATAGCACCCGCCGTTGGTACACAACCGGAAACAACTGCGGCTTCACCCTTAGTCACTCAGCCCACAAGTGTTCTACCGCAGCCACCGTTAACTTGCGGACCTTGGGCGGATGACATTGAAGACGATTCTACGGCCGCTGTGGTGGATGAGGAGAGGGGTCTCTCTTCCCACACCTCGGCCCCTCCCGGGTAGCAACAGATGACGGCGCGAACGCGGCCAGCAGATCACAGGCCCCACCTTTTACGGCGACACTGACAGCAGCCCCCACCTCAGGAGACGATCTACAAACCTATCGCTTAACGACCATCAACATTAACACCATTCGGACACGTACGAAGTTGTCGCTGCTCCAAGACATGCTCAATGCAGCAGACGTTGACATTGTCTTTCTCCAAGAAGTCTTCGTCTCCGATTTCCCGGGTATGTATGGTTATACGGCTCATGTGTCCCACGCCTCGCCAACTAACAATGGAGTCGCCATTCTCCTCAGAGAGGGCCTCGAGGCGGACGAAGTCCGATATCTCCCCGACGCTAGAGGAATGGCCGTAACGGTGTAAGGCGTCCGGTTTCTCAATGTGTACGCCCCTTCCGGAACGAATCGCCGTCGTGACCGATCGCTCTTCTTCGCAGAAGGAATAGCACCGCTTTTTCAGGGCAGGCACGATGACTTGGGACACTCATTGGCGATCTCCAGCTAGTAGATACATGGGAACAAGTCCGAGGAAATAGACCGGGATACACCAATTTCACGAGTCACTCGTCTAGTCGCATCGATAGGATTTACGTCTCCCGTTCTCTCGCGGCAACGGTGAGTGACGCGGAGGTGTGGCCAGTAGCCTTTTCTGATCACGAGGCCTATATATGTGCCGTCACCCTTCGTCGTCAACGGGTGTGGCGCAGTCGACATCCCTGGAAATTAAACCTTGCTCATCTCGCTTCTCCGGATTGTCGACGCGCCATCGAAGACACGTGGAGTTTGTGCGTCCGCCGCCTCCCAACGTATCCTACGTCGATTAGTTGGTGGTTAACCTGCGCCAAGCCGGCCCTACAGCGAACCTTTATTACGTATGGTCGTGAGACTGCTGCTTGGAGGCGGCAGACCCTTGATTTTTATTTCACCGCCCTTCGCGAATGCGCCTCCTTGCCACCCACACCGGAACGACAGCTAACAGTTCAGCGTGCTAAAGTACAGATCGTAGCCCATATGCGCCGACACCTCGAAGGGACGATCGTCCGAGCGCGGACACAAGACAGACTCGCAACGGAACGACCCACCATGTACCACGTCATCCGAGAACGTACACTGCGAAGACGGGCGCTGATAAATGCCATTACCACTGAGGACGGTGATCATGACACCACACAACGCGATATTGCTGCAGCCTTCTTCGACCATTACGCACGACTTTATTCTGCTCAATGTTCCGACCCGACGACGGTGACAGCAGTCTCACAACTGGTTTACGGCATTGTCCCTCAGGATTTACAAACTGAATTATTGAACGACATTACGGAAGACGAAGTTATCGACGCCATCGGTAAAGGAGCGACGAATAAGTCTCCTGGCCCCGACGGGCTCCCTGTGGATTTTTATAGAACTTTCCAGTATTTACTGGCTCCCAAGTTAACAGACATCTGTCGGGAGCTTATGTCCCCCGCTGTGCCGCTCCCTGCGACCTTCGAAGAAGGAATAATTATACCGGTTCACAAGCCTAAAGGTGGGGCTCGAATACGAGATTACCGCCCGCTAACACTCGTCAACTGCGACATGAAGATATTCACCAGACTATTAGCAAACCGTCTATGACCGACCCTACCTTACGTCATCTCGCCAGATCAGACTTCCCTAGGGGGTATCAACAACATCCACACAGCACTGTGTCGATACCGTGACTTAATAGCCCTAGCCAGGGCACGCCGCATCCCGGGAGCGCTGGCATCACTAGATTTTAGCCAAGCTTTTGATCGAGTGGATCACGCGTACCTAACGTCCGTTCTCCAGCACATGCAGTACCCACAGCAATTCACAGACGTCGTGATGCGCCTACTCCGAGGAGCGACTTCCAAAGAGCTCGTTAACGGGCGTCTCTCGCAGTCCCTCCCGATTTTCCGCTCCGTCCGTCAAGGCTGCCCCTTGTCGACGTTACTATACGCTCTGGCACTGGAACCGCTCCTCTGTGGCCTCCGTCAACGCCTCACCGGTCTTACCCTACGTGACGTCACATTTCGCTGTACAGCATATGCAGACGACCTGGTTCTCGTGTTCCGCAATCGCGACGATGTCAACAGAGCACTAGAATGGATTACCACGTACGGTGTGGCTTCCGGCAGCTGCCTCAACGTCGCCAAATCGGTCACCATGGCCACAGGAGACGGGTTGACCCCAGCGTGTGTCGAACCCCTACAGCTTCATGGCACTATCAAATGTCTCGGAATAGAGTTTCACGACGACATACGGCGCACCGTGGCTCTTAACTACCGCCGCTTATTACAACACATTCGGGTCCAGATCTTCAACCTTCGTCTGCAGACCCTCGACATTCTCCAAAGGACACACTTCGTCAATGTTTACCTCGCATCGCGCCTTCCACACATAGCGCGTGTTCTCCCAATACCGTTACTGATGGCTCAACGTCTATTAGCGGCATTCGGAGCCTATGTCAGTACAGGCATGCTCTTCAAAGTCAGTTATGAGTCACTGACCCTTCCCCCTGAAAGGGGAGGTCTTGGTCTAGTCCATGTCCACGACAGAGCTGTGTCCCTGTATGTCAGCTCACACATCTAGCTGTGGCGCCACCACCCGGAAAGTTTGACAGGTTTGCTGTTGGAGTCCTTAGCTCCGCCCTCCATTATGCCCCCACTGACGACGCAAGACATACCCCCACACTTCTACTACTTCGGGAACTTTTACATTGAACACAGCTATGTCCGTATCGCAGTACCACCGACGAAACAGGCGTCGGCGCGGGATATATATCATGTCCTACAGCAGAGGCGCCCACCAAACATCGTGGAGGCCAAAAGCCCTCAGGTTAATTGGAAGGTGGTGTGGAAGACGATTCACGCGATTCCACTGGACACAGTCGTCCGATCCACATGGTACATCACAGTCAATGGTAAACAGATCACCCGATCACGCCTCCACAAGATAAACATGGCGGAATCGCCTCTCTGCGTAGACTGCGGGATATCAGACACGGACGAACACCGTCTCACATGTGGTGCGGCAGAAGACGTATGGCGCTTGGTGTGACAAATTTTGTATTTTCTACGAGTGACTCCGGAACACATTACACCTCGGTTTCTACTATTTCCGGATCAACAGTATTTCCCGCGCGCCAAGACCAACGCTGTCACGTGGATCCGTGGATCCGTGCGCATGCGGTACACTACTTATTTCACGATGGACCTACAGATGTATTAGACTTTTGGAACTACCTACAAGAACGTCATTGCAAGATCGTACAGAACCCAAAATACAGACAGTGCCCTACGCGACTCTCCACGCAGCTGGATCCTGTATGAAGCACTTTTTTTTCGTTTTCCCCATATACATTACCTCGGTGTAGGAACGTGCCGAGATATTGTTTTCTTTTTCTCAGAGCACGTTGCGGCTGCGGCTGACGTTACGGCTAATAATGGAAGCAAGGCTAAAGAAAAATCAAGACACTTTAATAGGATTTGTCGACCTGGAAAAAGCGTTCGACAATATAAAATGGAGCAAGCCGTTCTAGATTCTGAAAAAAGTAGGGGTAAGCTATAAGGAGAGACGGGTCATATACAATATGTACAACAAGCAAGAGGGAATAATAAGAGTGGACGATCAAGAACGAAGTGCTCGTATTAAGAAGGGTGTAAGACAAGTCTGTAGCCTTTCGCCCCTACTCTTCAATCTGTGCGTCGAGGAAGCAATGATGGAATTAAAATACAAGGTGAAAGGATATCAATGATACGATTCGCTGATGACATTGCTATCCTGAGTGAAAGTGAAGAAGAATTAAATGAACTGCTGAACGGAATGAACAGTCTGATGAGTACACAGTATGGTTTGAGAGTAAATCGGAGAAAGACGAAGGTAATGAGAAGTAGTAGAAATGAGAACAGCTAGAAACTTAACATCAGGATTGATGGTCGCGAAGTCAATGAAGTTAAGGAATTCTGCTACCTAGGCAGTAAAATGTCCAATGACGGTCGGAGCAAGGAGGACATCAAAAGCAAACTCGCTATGACAAAAAAGGCATTTGTGGCCAAGAGAAGTCTACTAATATCAAATACCGGCCTTAATTTGAGGTAGAAATTCCTGAGGATGTACGTCTGGAGTACAGCATTATATGGTAGTGAAACATGGACTGTGGGAAAACCGGAACAGAAGAGAATCGAAGCATTTGAGATGTGGTGCTATAGACGAATGTTGAATATTAGGTGGACTGATAAGGTAAGGAATGAGGAGGTTCTACGCAGAATCGGAGAGGAAAGGAATATGTGGAAAACACTGATAAGGAGAAGGGACAGGATGATAGGACATCTGCTAAGACATGAGGGAATGACTTCCATGGTACCAGAGGGAGCTGTAGAGGGCAAAAACTGGAGAGGAAGACAGAGATTGGAATACGTCAAGCAAATAATTGAGGACGTAGGTTGCAAGTGCTACTCTGAGATGAAGAGGTTAGCACAGGAGAGGAATTCGTGGCGGGCCGCATCAAACCAGTCAGTAGACTGATGGAAAAAAAATTAACAAATAAAAGTGAATGTATGCTTTCCCGGCGTATACAACTGGCGAAGAGTTCTCGGGCTTCCAGCCGGGTGGCCGTGTCTTCAAACTGCGACTTTTCGACGAGTGACATCATCTGGCGAAGCCAGCTGTATACGCCGGGAAAGCATACATTCACATTTACGACGCCTCTACGGGGAGGAGATGCTCTGTAGCTTCAAGCTGCTGCAGAAAGAACGCAACAGGAAAGCCAAATTGCTCAGCTCATTGGCTTTCCTCCAACGTTGCCGAGACAAGAACATCTTGCCACGATTTGCGGAATTAAGACATCCTGTGAAAACGAAGAAAAGCGAACGTATTTTACGGCGAGCAGGGATGGCCATTGTCAGGGAACGCATTCACTACACACAGCAATAACTGGACAAGAATCCACGCATCCTGATCGCATGTCACCTGAAAATGGCAGAAGCATTACCGGCACACACTTGGGAGTGGGTTGACTGCTGCTCTCACGCCGACAGTGAGGTGCAGAAGCGACATGTTGCCGCAAAACTGGTCGACAAATTCGGCAGACTCTCTGGAGCTCAGTCGACCCAGAAGGTGACAAATAGCACCAGAGCTATTGTAAATTTGACAGATAGGGTGCTAGATGCAGCCACAACTTCTGTCCTCACGAAAGGGTTGAACTTTGCACCTGTACCAAGGACCATACCGAAACGGGACATTATCAGCAGCGTAGAGGAAGCAATCCAGGGCCTACCCAAGGAGGAAGCTGAGCAGATCCGAAGGGAGACCTGCAGGATCATCGACAAGTCACGACTCCCTAAAGCCAACATTACTGCGCCGGAGCGAGAGGCTATCCGTGCACTGAGGGATGATGTTGACATCATGGTCCTCCCAGCAGACATGGAAAATGCGACGGTGCTGATTCGCACAGTCGACTACCAACAGAAAATCTGCTCTCTGCTGCTAGACCCAGCCTACAGGAAACTCAACAAGGACCCTACATCGACGATGACCAGGAAAAACGTGGCGCTACTGAAGGACAGATCTACCAGAGGCAGTGCAGAAACGGCTGTATCCCAGAGCGCCAACGACACCGCGCCTGTATGGATTGCCCAAGATTCACAAAGATGGGGTGCCTCTACGGCCGATTCTGGACACTATCAACTCGCACAGTTATGGACTGGCCAAATACCTGGCGACACTATTGAAACCATTGGTGGGACACTGCAGTCATCACGTGAAAAACTCCGCAGATTTCGTTAGAATACTGAAGGACATCCGAATACAGAGTGATGACCTACTCGTGAGCTTCGACGTCACCTCCTTGTTCACGAAAGTACCGCTACAAGACGCCTTGGCGCTCCTTAATCAGCACTTCGAGCCTGAAACAGTGAAGCTCTTTGAATATGCACTTACGACCACCTACTTCAAGTGCAATGGAGAGCATTATGAACAAGTGGATGAAGTGGCCATGGGATCTCCCCTCGCTCCAGGGATCGCGAATCTTTATATGGAACACTTTGAGGAGGTGGCACTACAAACTGCTCACCGTAAACCCAGGCACTTCTTCCGCTATGTGGACGACACTTACGTGATTTGGCAGGATGGCAGGCAGGCAGGCACTGGAGGAGTTTATGGACCACCTAAACGGCATACATGAGAATATCACCTTCACGATGGAAGTAGAAGAGAATGGCTGTATTCCATTCCTGGACATACTGATCAGGAAGAAAGCGGATGGGACGCTGGGCCATTCAGTATATAGAAAAAAAAAAAACGCACACAGACCTGTACCTCCATGCAACCAGCTGCCACCATTCGGCGCAACGCCAGTCAGTACTGACCACCTTGGTACACAGGGCGCACGTCATTTGTGACAAAGAAAGCCTCTCAGACGAATTACACCACCTAAGAGAGGTATTTCGGAAAAACGGGTACAGTGAAACACAGATTGGCAGGGCCTTCAAGAGGAGACAGGCTGACAAATTTCAGGAAGAGCAAGAGGAAGTTAACAAGTGACTCGCCTTTCTTCAATATTTGGGGCCCACATCAGCCAAAATTGGGAGGCTATTAAGAAAATCAAACATAAATACCGTCTTCCGACCACCGCCGAAGACGAAAGAGCTGCTGGGCTCAGCTAAAGACCCACTCAAACTAAACACACCTGGTATATACAGCATTGCCTGCGAATGTGGAATGCAGTACATTGGTCAAACGCAGCGCTGCATCTCTAAAAGGTGTGAGGAACACATCAGGCATGTTCGACTTGGACAGAGAGAGAAATCTGCTATAGCTGAACATAGCATCAAAGAAAACCACACCTTTGGCTTCGAAAACACCAGAGTGCTGTGCCGAGCCGGGAGCTATTGGGATAGCGTCATTAAAGAATCAATAGAAATACGGGTCCACGAGAATCTTGTGAACAGGGACGGAGGCTATCAACTGAGCGCGGCCTGGAATCCAGCATTAGCCGTAATACGCCAGGAACGCAACAAGAACCGTCCAGCTCACGAGACGCGATCAGAATGCTCTGACGGAGACACGAACGGCGCACCCGCTTCCCCTTCCACCCGCCCGCCGGCTCTTCTGGTCACAGCCTCCCGCGGCCAGGTGGTGGGGGGCACACTGCAGGTATAAAGGGGACCGGCATCCGCAAAGTGTCGGCACTTCGGCAGAAGATGATGAGTATGTCACTCTTCGAAACGTCGCAGTTTGAAGACACCGCCACCCGGCTGGAAGCCCGAGAACTCCTCGCCAACAAATAAAAGCTTTTCGGATAATTTGTCTATTTGACTTCCAAAATAAAAACATAGGTTCTGGTGACATGCACCCAAGTATCTTACTGCATTAGTGTTGCCACCTTCACACGAGGCCAAAACAAGACAACCCCACTGGGGGCCGAACCGCACAATAACTCTACTTTCGGTCTGGGGCGGCGTTGGGGTGGGTGGACTGCTGTGGCCGGCTGTGCGGTTGTGAACCACTGAGGGCCACGGCGGGACGAAGTCTCTCCGTCGTTTCTAGGTCCCCGGTTTAATGTACAAGGTGCAAACAATACGGTCATCGTAAGTATTAGTTGTTTGTAGCTTTTGTAATGATGAAGAAGAGTACAATAATGAGTTAAATGGCGCTTTAAAGTCTATAACTAACGTAGTAACGAACCTGTTAAGCTATGCTGCATGTGTGGAGACGTAGCATAAGACAAAGAACTTCGGTACAGGTAAGCTGGTTAGGGGCTTCGGCTCGGAATCATGTTGCATGTACTGGAGATGACAACCGAATACTATTTTTGTAATGTTTGCTTATCCCAGAAACGAACATTTGAACTGTGGCAATGAAGATGACTGCACACTCTATACTTCTTTTTAAATACATTTCAATATTCCTAGTCCATGACATGAACTAGCAGATGATTTAAGTGGCTATTACTTTCACTCATGTGTATTTTATATAAGGTCCTCGGCTCAACTGCACAGCTCGCCAGCCAGCGCGGATCATTACGTCTTCATGTACGTAATTATGAACTATCTCATCTCTGTGATATTTAAACTGTTTTCTTACATTTAAATTAATTTAATATGACAAATGTAGATAAGGTACAACGATCTTACGAACAGTTGGTTAGGATGACTCACTATAAATGTTTAGAAATGATAATATTTCTTACGTGATTTGTATTGCTCCATTTCTCTCAAAGCAAGGTTCGTTCATGAAACTATCTCTTGTTCGTTTCCACTTCACTGTGAAACGACGTGTGCGATGATACAGGAACTATATCAAAGAAATGCGAATGTCAACAAGCAAACGTGTTGTCAACTGAAGAACTAAAGTGTTGTTTTCTTTCGTTAGGCATTTTCTCTGCTGTGGCTGAGAACAAAGTGCCTTGCCATTTAGCAACAGGTCTCTGTCAGCCTAGACGTATGATAATGGCAGCGGAATGAGCGGACCGAGCAGGTACGAACAGGTGTCTAGCGAACCTTCTCCAGCGTGCGCTCTCGCTCGCTGCCAGCGACGAGGCAAGAGCCGCGCCGCTTCACAGTTCGTGACTGGCTGCACGGCGGCAATTTATATACTTCTACGGCAAAGTGGCGGCGGCGGCGGATGCTTACGTTTGACTTCGTTCCGGTCGGCAAATGAACAAGTTTATTTTGGACGCGCTAATAATTTATCACGCGCCGCCGCCGCCCGACGCCTGCCAGTCGCTGCTCCGAGAGGAGAGGAGGGCAGGGCAGAGGAGCCGCCGCCGCCCCAACAACAAACACCTGCCCGCCGGAACGAATTCCAGCCCGGATTGAGGCTCCGGCGCGCCTGTCAGAGCTGTCACGGCCGCAAATCGCTAACCTAATCCCGCTCTGCTGCGCTCTGGCTCCCACAAAGTCTCCGCCAGACGTCGCGGAGCTTGCCAGGAGACGCACAGGCTGCTGCGTAGCTTTTTGTCAGCCGACAGGAGATGTAATAACCTTCAAAAACACTGGAGCAAGGTTGGAGATATACGAAGTCGAAAGTTCATTGTTGAGTATTTCAAGACCCTGATAAAATTTTCATTATTATCATTATTTTTACCTGCGAATGGACGCTGTCGGGTCACGCAGAGCTGTAATTATGTTTAAGTCTTCGCAGTTTTCAAGAAGCTATAATTTTTTTCTCCGTGCATTCGTTTTCTTTGCTCAATCCATTCTGTACTTAGTCTTTTGGTGGCTTCATTCTCTGGCAATACTTTCCATCTGCCAATTTTTTGTTGCACGAGTATCTATTGAGAATGTCTTATTGAATTATACACCGTTGTCCAAAATTTCAGCAAAAAACGGAAATTTTGCAAGGTTCCGTTTATTTTGACACAAAACAGTACAAACAGGTGATAGCAAAGTAGAAACAACATAAAGAATACTGAACGTAAACAACTGCTACGTGCAGAACAGGAGGCGAAAATGTTCTTCGTTTTTTATAATTTATCAGATTTCCACACACATTCCGATAATGGGTTAATATGCTTCCTACGGGGTGTGACCACTTCTGGCAGCAATAGAGACCTGACAACGACGGAGCATGCAGTAGTGAACATCATCAATGTGATGTTGAGGGAATAACGCTCATTCTTCCAGCAGAACTGCTCTCAAGTCTTGGAGAGTGGCTGGGGAAGTTAATGTGATGCAAGCCGTCTCTCTAGTCCATCCCAGACATGGCATTCAAAACGGTAGAGCAAACTGGCCACACCATGTGTGCAGTATCTTCCGTTTCCAAGAAAACATCAACGACTCGTGCTCTATGAGGTCGATCCATTATCGTCCTTCAATACGACGTCTGGGCGCACCGCACCTCGTAACAACCGCACATGAGGTCCCAAGAGCTCGTCACAGTACCTGACAGCGGTTAAGCCTTTCTGATTCACCCGTACACTTTCATGAAGAGGTGTTCGAGTGGCTAACATAATCCCTGTCCACACCATTAGCAATCCTCCTCGATATCGGTCTCTTTCCCCAATGTTCGGATCTTAAAACTGTGATCCACTTTACCATCAGATGAGAATCCGTCGAGAATCACTCTCCAGACCAAATCGGCAAATCGACATTGATCTGTAAAAAGAACATTCCCACTGTTCGACTGTCCATATGGCATGTTGACAACTCCACTCTAACCGTTCCTTTCGTGAAGACGTGTCAGAGGCGCACATCCAAAAAGTCTCTGACAATAAAGGCCACTCTGTCGAAGCCTTCTCTACACCGTTTGCAAAATGGCTCTGAACACTATGGGACTTAACAGCTGTGGTCATCAGTCCCCTAGAACTTAGAATTACTTAAACCTAACTAACCTAAGGACATCACACACATCCATGCCCGAGGCAGGATTCGAACCTGCGACCGTAGCAGTCGCGCGGTTCCGGACTGCGCGCCTAGAACCGCGAGACCACCGCGGCCGGCTACACTGTTTGCCTTGATACATAACGTCCAGTGGATACGGCGAGGTTTGATGTCAGTTGCTGTGCAGTACTAAGGCGCTACTATCGTGCCCTTTCAGCCTCATAAAGGTCCTCTCTTTCTGCTGTCACTCGTGGCCTACTATGCCCTGGTCTTCGGGATACGGTTTCAGTTTCTATAAACTGTCGGCACATCCGAGAAACAACAGAACGATTCATGTTAAGCCATTGAACCACATGAGTTTTCGACGGTCCTGCTTCAATTATTCTTACGGCCCTCCAGTATAGAGAGTCTGGTAGATGTTTTCTCTGTGTCATACTGCACCATCTGTCACTGTGTATATGCGGGACCACTCGGCAAAAAGTACTCTGTTTGACAGGTGCCCTGACGCCTCTTCCGTGCAGAACACGATCGTACGGACATCTGTTGACAGTTTTTATGGTTATATCGTGGATTAGACACAGGACGAGAAGTACGGTTTGTTGCTTTAATTTTAGACCCCAGTGCAAAACCTTTCCTAAATCCCGTTTGACTTGCTGGACAAAGTGTAGGGTTTCGAGTTTTTCTCTGTACGTCACCCTTTTGTGAGTGAGTCTTGTTGTTGGAAAACTGTGGATACACCCATAAAATTTCATTTTATCATGTATGCCGAAAAATTTGATATTTTTCCGTTTTTTTTCGGGATTGTTGTCCTATCTATCTTTTGGAGCCGAGTTTCTTTCTTGGAACTTTGTGTCCTTCTTTTAGGGAATCTCCCAGATCACCTTTCCTGTTGAGTGTGAGCATTTCACTAGGATACAAGGCTTCAGTCTTCATAAATATGTAATTGTGCCTGTTCTTCTTGTGCATGGACCTTTTTTTTCTCTTTTTGTTCCAGATTCCACAGCAAGCTCTCCCGTTTTTCCCGTTTTTGTATGCAAACTTTCTGCACCATCTTCTCTCCACTGCAGGACTTCGCATAAACACTTGCAGTATGAAACTCTCTCCTTTTGCCCATTTTTGTGAGATCAATTTTAGAGTTGATCTTTCCAGTACACGTACTTGGTTTTTTGGGGTGATATTTGGAGGACAACTCTTTCAGCGCATTAATTGTAGATATGGGTAGTTCGCGAACGAACGGGTGCAAAGGAACGGTTCACCAAGATGAACGAAAAGACCGAGGAATGAATTCCGAGGAACGATCGGTTCATAGTTCACTTCGGTCGCGGCGGTCTACTTATAGTTCCCGGGAACGAGGAACGATCGGTTCATAGTTCACTTCGCTCGCGGCGGTCTACTTATAGTTCCCGTGAACGAGGAACGATCAGTTCGTAGTTCACTAGTTCACTTCGGTCGCGGAGGTCACTTCGGTAGTTCTCGTTCCAGCCTCGATCGCGTGCTCGTCTCAGTCTCGGTCTCCCTCGGCCGCACTCGTCGTTCTTCGCATGACCACCTGTCTCAGTTCCACTGCCGACTGCTCCTAGTTCGTTCAGTATCCAGTTGTTTGTTTCGTTCACTGCGCTCGCCTATTTTACATGTGTTCTAAACTGTTCTTGCACTTTGTTCTGGCTATTCAGCGCCCACGACCGGTAATCAAAAAGTATTTTATAGTTACGTAAATTACATAAAAATTACGTTGTATGTAATAGGTACGTCTTTTCAGGTAACAAAAGGGCATATCAGCTCACTTCATTATATCGATGAACAGCAGAAGACATGCTTATAACAAGGCAAGTTTTTTTTTTGTTATTCATATATGTTTTGGTTTCATCGACTTGGCCGCGCGGGATTAGCCGAGCTGTCTAAAGCGGAGCTTCCAGTCCTCCCTCGGGCGTGGGTACGTGTGTTTGTCCGTAGGATAATTTAGGTTAAGTAGTGTGTAAGCTTAGGGACTGATGACCTTCGCAGTTAAGTCCCATAAGATTTCACACACATTTGAACTTTTTTTTTCATCGACTTGATTTAGCAGCTAACTTTCAATAATTTGCTTAATTTTTGGTTTAAGAAAATTCATATAAAACGATTTTCGTGTATCTTTCATATACAAAACATTACATTTTGGAAGGCTCTAATTATTTTTAAGTTTGGTTGTTTCCAATTTGCATTACCTGCTAGTTCGGTTTCTTTGTAAAAAACGTGGATTGTGGGTCATTTTGGCTCAGTAGGAAAAGCGGTGCCTCTCCATTTGAAAAGACATAGATTGCCATAAAATCGTATTTACTTAATATCTCAAAAACATTTGTTCAGAAGGAGCTTGCAAACCGAAAACTTTATTACTGCGAACTTAATTATTATTATTATTATTATTATTGATGCGTTGACTTTAATAATGCAACATAAAAACCTAATTTTTACTAAACGTGTGACGCAAGTATGAGAAAACCACATTTTATTTTATGCTTCCATAAAGTTTCTACTTCGCCTACGAACTCAGAGACAACGTGAAGTATATATAGGGTGTAAACGATGATAGCTTACGACGTAGCATAGCTATGTAGTGGAAATCGAAACGAAGAATTTTATACAAGACACTTGTGGTCTATTAAGTTGGGAAACAGCCACCAACAGGTTTACAAGACTACATGAGCTATAGCCCATGCGCGTCGCGTGAGATTTTCATGTTCTCTTCTCCAGCTCTCTTCACATCGTCATCGATTGTTTCGTAATTGTTGCTTGCATTAGCTTGTTATTTCTTCACTGCCTAATTATTACATGGTTTGTTTGTTTGTTGTATCTGCTCGTAACGGGCAACACATCGTCCGTAATTGGCGAGCAGTCTGTACTCGGGGCCGGTTTTCCGTGCGCCACCCTATATTATTTCCCTGCGATCAGCCACACAAGGCTACAGTTGGCTAAACGAGGGGCTCTACAGAATCACAGAAATTACTTCTAAAAGTGTGTAAGAACTCTGTAATGCATAAAAACTGTACTCTTGGTGCCCTTCATCCTTCAGTCACCTACACTACTAGTTTTCAGTTTTTCACAAGAACCATATACCAAGCACAAATGAGCGGTGAACGAGTAAAAACGAACGGTTCCCAAAAAAGAACGATCAGCAGTGAACTAGTTCCCAAGGATGAACGAGTTTGCCCATCTCTAATTTATTGAGAGTTTTTGTCGTGTGCTAGTATTGCCAGGTAGTGTGCGAAAGCTAGGCAAGAAATTTGGACGACAATTATGGGTCGCATGGGTTGCCATTTGTTTTGGTTCGTAACTTTCCTTTCGAACTCTCGGGTTACTTTGCCCAAAACCAGATTTAAGGGCGGGGTGACAGACCATAGACCCATCGGATTTAATTGCAAATGGTGCTGACATCTCAAGCATGACTTTTACTTGTGTTAGCGAGTGTTTGCTTAATGAGAATTAGGGTTTTCGGATAGACTCCTTGTTCTTCGAGGATCACAAATGCGGAATGGCGATCGACTGAATCATAAAACTTCTTGAAGTTCACAAAAATCATATGTAAGGCTACTCTTGAATGCTTTCTGTTTTACCTATGTTCTCAAATTAAATTTATATACAGTTTCGTTTGGTGCGGAAGCCGGCTTTGTGTACAACAGTTTTGTGATTTTTTCTGCAAATCATTATTTTCATATTGTCGTGTGACTAGGGCCTCCAGTCGGATAGACCGTTCGCCGGGTGCAAGTCTTTCGATTTGACGCCACTTCGGCGACTTGCGCGTCGATGGGGATGAAATGATGATGATTAGGACAACACAACACCCACTCCCTGAGGGGAGAAAATCTCCGACCCAGCCGGGAATCGAACCCGGGCCTTTAGGTTTGACATTCTGCTGCGCGTACCACTCAGCTACCGGGGGCGGACATTTTCATATCAATAAGTGTACTAAAATCAACTGTATGTTAGATTTCAATACGTTCACTATACTAAATCAATTTAAGTTTAAAATAACAGTTCAGTGAAGTATAACTAAAGACGTCATAAACATATGACTGCACATGATTCCCCACACCATGAGGCAATGTTTTCTGTCGTCGCGGAAATGCGCGCTTGCGATGGGAAGCTTACATTGTAAGACTTCCAATCCTTTTGAAACAGTACCTGAGTCTTATTATTAGATTACGAACTCGGTTCACGCCCTGAAATATACCCTATACGCTGAGTACAACCCATTAATAACACCATCTGAATTCGAAAATTGTGTTCGAAGATAGCAAAGCGCACCGGGAAAAGGAGTTGTAGAGTAGGGTGGGGTGTTACATGGAAGTGACACAGCTGAATATTTAATTAGACCATTAACTGCATTAGACCATTAACTGCAAATCTTAGACTATACGGCCCCAAGGGACAGTAAAATCGCACCATACAAGATCGAATTGTGCAGGACAAGTATGTTTTCCATCTATTGCCTGACTGCCTAGTAATCTGAAAATAGAGAGACAATGTGGTATCAGCAATAATTTACTATAACGTCGTCTCCACTGCCATATAACTCGAAGAAATGCATTACAGAAGCTTTAGTTTGGTGGCTGAAAAGTTCTGACGGAAGGTATATTCAAACATTACAAGCATGGATTGCAAATTTCCTGAGAAAATTGCGGAATAAATAAATAGGACACGTTTTGTTTGAGAGAAATTTTAAGTATTTAGACATGAAGGTACACGTGGTAGAATCTGTGCACAAACAAAGTATAATAAATTCACGAACCTGAAATGCATGAAAAATCCATTATAGTATGTGACCACATCAGCTACACTAAGTTAACTGTTATATTTAAGGGCAAACACCGAGTCAGAATATCAAGCATCTCTTCCGAACATCAAGGACTAAATTACGTAAAATTTTAGAGACTTTGCGAGTGAGAGAATATGTTCGTAAGTCACTTGAATTTAAATATGGTTAATTCAGAGACGGGTACCGACCATCCAGTGTTCTGAAGCAATTGAAAACGACAACAAAGACACAACAGTATGCACAGGAAGTCCACATGCGAAATTCAGTCTATAAATGACACGATATTATCCAGCTTCAACGCTCTCGCGACTTCCGCTCGTGTGAATGCAACCAGAAAGGTCGGTACTTGCTACAATCTCACAGTTCTGCTAAAACTTGTTGGTCCAATACCTCCATACCACATACCAAAATATTTCTTCACTGTGAAATATTAAATTCTGTTGTTTGAAGATACTGAAATATTGTTATGTCACTGGATGTGGCTCATTTTTCTGATACCGAAGGTGTATTTCGATTTTCATCAATAATTGACTGTAAATTACCAAAAACTCTCAAAGAGCTGTGAGAAGCCATCTTTCAGTTTATCTCAGAGCTCGCCACTGCTGAGAGCACAGCCCTTCATCTTAAGCAATCGACGCGTCCTCCAAATTCACCATACCGGAATTTTCTCGTTTCCGGTGAAGCTGCTCGTTACTGCACCTGGCTGGCCGGAAACAGTGAACTATATCCGGGCTGGCCACGACGCGTCCTTTTCCTGAGTCCGCTAGCGTTCAGCCATGCAACAAATTCGTCTTACCTTGTAGTAATACTGAGCGGCCCTAGTTATTGTTGTTGTTGTGGTCTTCAGTACTGAGACTCTATTCCGTGCAAGCTTCTTCATCTCCCAGTACCTACCGCAACCTACATCCTTCTGAATCTGCTTAGTGTATTCATCTCTTGGTCTCCCTCTACGATTTTTACCCTCCACACCGCCTTCCAATACTAAATTGGTGATCCCTTGATGCCTCAGAACATGTCCTACCAACCGATCCCTTCTTCTAGTCAAGTTGTGCCACAAACTCCTCTTCTCCCCAATTCTATTCAATACCTCCTCATTAGTTATGTGATCTACCCATCTAATCTTCAGCATTCTTCTGTAGCACCACATTTCAAAAGCTTCTATTCTCTTCTTGTCCAAACTATTTATCGTACATGTTTCACATCCATACATGGCTACATTCCATACAAATACTTTCAAAAATGACTTCCTGACACTTAAATCTATACTCGATGTTAACAAATTTCTCTTCATCAGAAACGCTTTCCTTCACATTGCCAGTCTACATTTTATATCCTCCCTACTTCGACCATCATCAGTTATTTTGCTCCCCAAATAACAAAACTCCTTTACTACTTTAAGTGTCTCATTTACTAATCTAATTCCCTCAGCATCACCCGACTTAATTTGACTACATTCCATTATCCTCGTTTTCCTTTTGTTGATGTTCACCTTATATCCTCCTTTCAAGACACTATCCATTCCGTTCAACTGCTCTTCCAAGTCCTTTGCTATCTCTGACAGAATTACATTGTCATCGGCGAACCTCAACGTTTTTATTTCTTCTCCATGGATTTTAATACCTACTCCGAATTTTGCTTTTGTTTCCTTCACTGCTTGCTCAACATACAGATTGAATAACATCGGGGAGAGACTACAACCCTGTCTCACTCCCTTCCCAACCACTGCTTCCCTTTGATGTCCCTCGACTCTTATAACTGCCACCTGGTTTCTGTGCAAATTGTAAATAGCTTTTCGCTCCCTGTATTTTACCCCTGCCACCTTCAGAATTTGAAAGAGAGTATTCCAGTCAACATTGTCAAAAGCTTTCTCTAAGTCTAAAAATGCTAGAAACGTAGGTTTGCCCTTCCTTTATCGAGCTTCTAAGATAAGTCGTAGGGTCAGTATTGCCTCACGTGTTCCAACTTTTCTACGGAATCCAAACTGATCTTCCCCGAGGTTCGCTTCTACTAGTTTTTCTATTTGTCTGTAAAGAATTCGTGTTAGTATTTTGCAGCTGTGACTTATTAAACTGATAGTTCGGTAATTTTCACATCTGTCAACTCCTGCTTTCTTTGGGATTGGAATTATTATATTCTTCTTGAAGTCTGAGGGTATTTCGCCTGTTTCATACATCTTGCTCACACCAGATGGTAGAGTTTTGTCAGGACTGGCTCTCCCAAGGCCGTCAGTATTTCTAATGGAATGTTGTCTACTCCGGGGGCCTTGATTCGACTCAGGTCTTTCAGTGCTCTGTCAAACTCTTCACGCAGTATCGTATCTCCCATTTCATCTTCATCTACATCCTCTTCCATGTCCATAATATTGTCCCCAAGTACATCACCCTTGTATAGACTCTCTATATACTCCTTCCACGTTTCTGCTTTCCCTTCTTTGCTTAGAACTAGGTTTCCATCTGAGCTCTTTATGTTCATGCAAGTGATTCTCTTATCTCGAAAGGTCTCTCTAATTTTTCTGTAGGCAGTATCTATCTTATCCCTAGTGATACTCGCTTCTACATCCTTACATTTGTCCTCTAGCCATCCCTGCATAGCAATTTTGCACTTCCTGTCGATCTCATTTTTGAGACGTTTGTATTCCTTTTTGCCTGCTTCATTTACTGAATTTTTATATTTTCTCCTTTCATCAATTAAATTCAATATATCTTCTGTTACCCAACGATTTCTACTAGCCCTCGTCTTTTTACCTACTTGATCCTCTGCTGCCTTCACTACTTCATCCCTCAGAGCTAACCATTCTTCTTCTACTGTATTTCTTTCCCCCATTCCTGTCAATTGTTCCCTTATGCTCTCCCTGAAACTCTGTACAACCTCTGGTTCTTTCAGTTTATCCAGGTCCCATCTCCTTAAATTCCCACCTTTTTGCAGTTTCTTCAGTTTTAATCTACAGGTCATAACCAATAGATTGTGGTCAGAGTCCACATCTGCACCTGGAAATGTCTTACAATTTAAAACCTGGTTCCTAAATCTCTGTCTAACCATTACATAATCTATCTGATACCTTTTAGTATCTCCAGGATTCTTCCATGTATACAACCTTCTTTTATGATTCTTGAACCAAGTGTTAGCTATGATTAACTTATGCTCTGTGCAAAATTCTACAAGGCGGCTTCCTCTTTCATTTCTGTCCCCCAATCCATATTCACCTACTATGTTTCCTTCTCTCCCTTTTCCTACTACCGAATTCCAGTCACCCATGACTATTAAATTTTCGACACCCTTCACAATCTGAATAATTTCTTTTATCTCATCATACATTTCTTCAATTTCGTCGTCATCTGCAGAGCTAGTTGGCATATAAACTTGTACTACTGTAGCAGGCGTGGGCTTCGTGTCTATCTTTGCCACAATAATGCGTTCACTATGCTGTTTGTAGTAGCTTACCCGCATTCCTATTTTCCTATTCATTATTAAACCTATTCCTGCATTGCCCCTATTTGATTTTGTGTTTATAGCCCTGTAGTCACCTGACCAGAAGTCTTGTTCGTCCTGCCACCGAACTTTACGAATTCCCACTATATCTAACTGTAACCTATCCATTTCCCTTTTTAAATTTTCTAACCTACCTGCCCGATTAAGGGAACTGACATTCCACGCTCCGATCCGTAGAACGCCAGTTTTCTTTCTCCTGATAACGACATCCTCTTGAGTAGTCTCCGCCCAGAGATCCGAATGGGGGACTATTTTACCTCCGGAATATTTTACCCAAGAGGACGCCATCATTTAACCATACAGTAAAGCTGCATGCCCTCGGGAAAAATTACGGCCGTAGTTTCCCCTTGCTTTCAGCCGTTCGCAGTACCAGCACAGCAAGGCCGTTTTGGTTAGTGTTACAAGGCGAGATCAGTCAATCATCCAGACTGTTGCCCTTGCAACTACTGAAAAGGCTGCTGCCCCTCTTCAGGAACCACAGGTTTGTCTGGCGCCTCAACAGATACCCCTCCGTTGTGGTTGCACCTACGGTACGGCTATCTGTGTCGCTGAGGCACGCAAGCCTCCCCACCAACGGCAAGGTCCATGGTTCATGGGGGGCGGCCCTTTAGCTTACTTAAATACGCGTAACGTTACACCTGGAATGTTGACGATGACCTACCCCTCCCCCAGCATTTAGCCGCGATCGCCACCAAAGGTCTACCTAGATAAAACACAGAGATTACGTTGCATGCAAATACTCCTTAATAGGAAGCATTGACGTTATCATAGCTGGATATAGGGAAAAAAGTCACACTCACTAGATTTATATGAAGATACATTTTTCGTATGCCCTAGAACTATTTTTAATACTTTCTACAAACTTTTTATAAGCCTGCCTTTTTAGAACTATATCATAGCTGTGACAATACGAAACATATCTTTTCAATTTTTTTTTAAGTTGATGGTGGATACAATATAATGGGTACAACATTGTTCACAGATTGAATAAATCAAACTTTAATTATTAGAAACATAGAGATTAAAATAAATGGAAGTTATTATTAAAATAATGGCCCTGATCACTATGGGACTTAACATCTGAGGTCATCAGTCCCCTAGACTTAGAACTACTTAAACCTAACTAACCTAAGGGCATCACACACATCCATGCTCGAGGCAGGAATCGAACCTGCGACCGTAGCAGCAGCGCGGATCTGGACTGAAGTGCCTAGAACCGTTCGGCCACAGCGGCCAACGATCTTTTACAACAATGCTATTAGTGGTTCCTATACACCCGATGATCGCATATCTTGTTTCACCGTCATATACGAAGATTGCCCAGAAAGTAATGCACCGCATTTTTTTCCTTCGACAGTTCTTTATTGAACATAATGAACGAAAGAATGGTTTTTCTACACACCCTATTTTACCACGTAATCCTCATCCCGCTCTTTGGCAACGCGAAACAAGGGCGTGTGTGCCTTGTCGGTGCCAATCCTTGTCCTGGTGGTGGAGCCAGTGCTTCACTGGGTGAATTGCCTCTTCATCGTCCCCAAAATGTCTTCTACGAATGGAATCCCTTAACGAGTCTGTCCTCGCGAACGACAAGATCGGCTCGTTGCAACATGCCATGTGACACCCATGGATGGTCTCCCCGACCGCTGCATATCGTGGAGCTCCACCGAACCACCTTCTGATGACCTCACCCTCCACGCCCAGCGAGTAACTGTCCTTCTGTCGACAGCAGATGCTCCATAGACTTTCTACAAGCGTTTGTGAATATTCCCGACAGTTTCTTTTAATGCAGTGAGAAATTCAATGACAGCAAGTTTCTTGTAACGTACATCACCTTCAGATGCCACTTTGAAACTGTTCTGCAGCTATGCCATCTGTCGGAAGTGATGGAAACTTGGCTCGCTCACTCAAGAGACTTCAAATAATACATACGTAAGGTTTTGCATTCGTAGCATTGTTTTCGGCTGAAAAAAAAGGATAGGGTGCTTCACTTTCTGGGGAACCGTCGTACATATTCCATTTTTAACTTGTTCTGGTCTCATTTTGAAGCTGACTGGTACACGAAATATCATTCTGCTCAATGATACTGGATATCGCAGTCGTATATTATGTTACAAGTATTGATTTATTTTTGTGTGTTAGTAACTAAAAGAACAATTATCAAAATAAACATAGAACGCCCACCTCCACCACCCCCAACTCACAGAGCCCCTATTCATTTCAGGCTCTGCTCACTGCGGTCCCCCCTCTAACCCTCAGCCCCCCCACCCCCCCGCACAGCCCCTTCCCAGTTTCCGAGCCACTCCTTTTCATTCTGCTTCACCCTCGACAAGTGAAAAGTCCACTGAGCCGCCGATAACACCCAGGTTGAGAAGTTCTGTATGGGACCAATCATTTTTATGTCACCATTCAATTTAAAAATCTTCGTTCCATGGTTGCTAACTCCACACACCAATAAGGTGGTGATTATAGTGACATAAAGGATCTAGGTATCGGTTCTGGGGGAGGGGGAGGGGGCGGGGGCCGTTTGTTACACTCACCCCTCTCCCGATTCCACATATTTCAGGGAGACGGAGAGACGGGGGGTAGGGGTGGTAAGGGCATATGTCTTATGCCTATGACGAGCTTAACCATTTTAGGATCCGCTCTTGAGAATACGCAGTTTCTAAGGCAACTACGTACACAAAAATGTGAGGAGAACTGATCTCACATTACTGTGACACTCACTGGTTCAACACGGGGCGATGTCCGATGTCAGCAGGAGTTAAGAGAGTACATTCCGCGATTGGCAGGATTCTAACTGTTGTTCCAGCTTTTTACCTAAAGTAACATGCGTGTCACCAAATTCACGTGAAACTTATCGAATATTGATTGAAGTCAGTCATCTAAGTGAGGAAGTACGCATTCTCCAGTCCCTGTTTATCGCCCTCCTCAGCTGGTGTATTTTGCTTTCCCTGGCTCGATTTTCCTTCACCGTTACTACAGTGTCCGAAGCATGGTGTGCATTCACCCCATGGCTACTTGACCCGACACAAATTGTCAGTTTTCCTACACATTCCTTTTGCTTGTGTATACACCTGAAAATCGTGCCTGCTAATTTCGTAGCTGGTACAACACTGTCTCAATATGTCTGATCGACCGTAAATCTCACCTGGCAGAAATAGATTGCAGCCTTCCAGATTTTTTATCAGGAGCGACGTCAAGCGTTAGTGACGCTTTCCTTCGCGTTCCTACCGATGATCGTCTATTTGTCGCTCGGCTTTTCCAATCCTACAAGATCTACAACTACGTATATACGGTACCTTGGTGTGGCAAAAAATTTAAGCTTGTAAGTCAACGCAATGAAAATATATGGCTATTTCTGTCACATACTTTGACAGTCGCAATCATTCATCAAAACCTTTACGGTACGTCCTGTTGACGTAGAATCATGATATTCGGCAAGAAACAAGGTTTCACTGTAGGAGTATGGGAAATAATCCTGGATTGTTAATCTTTAATTACATCACACAAAAAATATTTTTTTGTCTTTTGTTATCCGACTCTCCGTTCTGTTAAGACCCTTTGATATTCGCAATCATTCATCAAAACTTTTACGGTATTTCCTGTTGACGTATATCATGATATTCGGCAAGAAGCAAGGTTTCACTGTAGAAGTGTGGGAAATAATCCTGGATTGTTAATCTGTAATTACATCACACGAAAAAATATTTTTTTGTCTTTTGTTATCCGACTCTCTGTTCCGTTAAGACACCTTCTTCACAGGAATGGGTATGTGTCTTTAGTGTTAGCAGAAGAGCCAACACCGTGTTACGAGTGGAGACCGAAATGCACGCGTTTTAGCTCACGCAGGCTGGCGTGAGGAGGGAAGAACTACACTGACGTGAGGTCCGGAACATGACAAGGAAATTAGAATTCAGAAAGCGGACGTAATTAGCTTGATACTTAACTTTAATCCATTAATGAAGAACTTCGCCCTTGACGGTACATGATTCACAATATTATCTGTTCAGAATACGTTCTTGAAGTAATTATAGTAACTGAATATGGCGTCTTGCTAGGTCATAGAAAATGACGTAGCTGAAGGCTATGCTAAACTGTCGTCTCTGCAAATGAGAGCGTATGTAGACAGTGAACCATCGCTAGCAAAGTCGGCTGTACAACTAGGGCGACTGCTAGGGAGTATCTCTAGACTAGATCTGCCATGTGGCGGCGCTCGGTCTGCAATCACTGATAGTGGCGACACGCGGGTCCGACGTATACTAACGGACCGCGGCCGATTTAAAGGCTACCACCTAGCAAGTGTGGTGTCTGGCGGTGACACCAGAGTCTTTCCTGTAACAGTATCAATAACATGCAAAAATTGTCGAGGTTTTTATTCCCGCGGTGGTATATCTATCTGTATACATAATTCATTTTGTACGGAATTCTCACATTTATTCGGATTTTTGCTACATTGAGCCTCTGTTTGTTTATCAGCCCCTGACTTCGCTTAACATACTACTTCACACGACCCACTCATATCTGTCACATTTTCTCTGAAAGCTGGACCACCCAGCCACGCAGCGTTTTAGACAGTAATGGACACATTTTTTGTGCGGGAGACGGACATCATCAACGGGGCAATTGCGGAGCTCCGGTGCGGCCGGCCGCTGGCGGCGCGGATGGGGGCCGTGGCGACGCACCTGGCTTTACAATTAGGTGCGCCATCCATCTCGGGGGCAGGCCTGTCATCCTCCCCCGGTTATTAAGTGCGCCGCCCCCGGAGAGCCAGGGGGTGGCGCCCGCACTGCCTCGACGCCGTAAATTCACAGCCGCCCCGATTTCATAAAGACCCATAAATATTAAACTAATTTATATATCTGTCGAGAGCACGGCGTGCGGTCGGAAGTAAGATATAATACCGCCGCGCCGCGTTTCGATTTTGCTTCGGCGAGACTGACTCTTTCGGCGTATGTTTTATTAAGTCTCCGGACGGAACAGCTGCCGTGAAAAGTGCTTGCCTTCCACGTTTATTTCCGATATTCACTTTTGAACCGACTCATTTGCTTGGAAGTCTTTTGAGAACGAACGCTTGTAAATTTATCCAACCGTGAGAGAAGAGGACTGAATGCTACTACCTTGATGTAATTGAAATACCAGTTATTTTATTTTAGCTCTATCGCCGCTGCCTTGCGGAACGACACGAGATGAAATCGAAAGAAGTGTAATTACCTTTTATTAAAAAAAATCGACACATCAAATCTTTGAGCGGTTTTGCTGCGTCGCAGCTTAACTAATACTTTGTTCATTTCAAGGTAACACCATCTTACCTTCATCCAAACTACTACAGTATAATGCGGAATATCAAACCGCTTCATGACAGTACAACAGATATGGAGATAAACAACAGACACGTCAGAGGTGAGGAAACAGATAATAGTAATCCGGTATAGACACTGGATAATTATCCATCACTTAACCCTAGGATGCATGGTGTTGAAAACACACGAGAATGGATTTGCATGGCCTGCGAGATTCTTTCCTTATTTTAAATTGTTCACATACTAATTTTTTGAAGGAGACTGTATTTGCTTCAAATTTATTGACATACAGGGATGTTCCTAATCTATATTAATAATCTGGTGGGCCTTGATAATACTTTATTAATTTTTTGGTAAAGATAAATAATTATTTATTTTTATCTGTTACAATCACTTACATACAATTACTGCGCTTACGAGTTCTACATGTTATAACAGAGTGAACACGTTCAGTTTGTTGAATTACAACACTTAGGTTGATCACATTATTGTGCTGAAGATGGACAGAAAACAGATTTTGCGTAACATTCACATTGTTGAATATAGTATGTGCACCTCATTCGGTTCTACAATCACTTCGTCAAAGGAATGAAAAGTATTGGCAATCAATGAATGCTGTAGGCTACTCTTAAACTGATCTTTACCAGCAGTTAAAATTTTTATGGTTGCTGGCATTTTTTTGGAAATGTGTGTTCCTGAGTAATGGACACTATCTTGACCGAGGTAAGTCACTTTCAATTTTTGTGAAGGTTCATCGTCTTTATGGTAGACTTTGTACGAACTGAGTTACTGGTTTGGATAACAACTATGAAGAATTTTATTAACAAATAAATAAGCAGCAGTTACTATTCCCAGTTCCTCGGACAGACTTCTTCAGTGCGTTGTTGAGTTCGCAACACGAATAACTAATATTACACGCATTTGAATTCGAAAAACATTAGTTTGCCTCGATGGGTTACCCAAAAAAATGATACCTTATGACATTACGAAAAGAATGTAAGCGAAGGATGCTAGATTTCTTAATTTTTGTGTTACTTATTTCTGACAACATTCACATTGCAAGTAATGAGTCGTAAGGTTGTTACAGTCTCTGGACCTATGGGACTCCGTTCTCACTTAATGCCGATTCTGTGACTTGCAGAGAACTTTCCACTATTTTCGCGCTGCATATAGAGTGCGAGTATTTTCTGAAACCAGAAGTATGTTAGAAATTATATGTAAAAAATTGTGCAAACGTTTGAGTAAATGGGGTTCTACCATATTGAAATAATGACCGAAATACTGCTCCAAACACCATCACATATTGAAATCTTACGCAAAATCTTAACTCTGTAATAATTTAGGTCTACCGATACTAGACAATTCATGTGTCATAAATTTTCCCTTGTAATAATGAGCCTTAAATCTCCTCGTTCATCGTTTAATCTAAGAATCGTCATTCCTGTCTATCATAGATGCCATGAAGAGAAAATGAGAATGAGAGAACTGTTCACATCGCGTATTTTGAATCCACATAAACTGTACATTACGTATTTTTGCAGGCTGTCATAATCCGAAAGAAGAATGAGAATCTTTACGTGATGCGATTCAGAAGAAAATTTGAGGATATGTTCTGCACTGATTATGTATTGACTCTTGAATCTGTTAATGTTCCATCCTCCCTGTTCCTTAAATAGCTCAGACAGCAGTAAAGCACTTAGCATGTAGTTTAGTCACATCTGAAATGACCTCTAATTTTAATGAAGCAACTGAAACACAGTGCTTTCGTAAAGTAAGTTAAGATTCAAAAGGAGAACGAAGAAGTGGTTTCCTCGTTTTAATGTGCTTATTCACCACTGCCTGCATGGATAACGGTTGAAGTGAAAGAACGTGTGAGGTGAGCTGTGAAGAGGCAGCCTTTGAGAAATACCGGGGCCAAATGTTTTACGTAATAGGACAGGTATCTATCACTCTTCAATCTGTACATCGACGAAGCAATGATGGAAATAAAAGAAAGGTTCAGGAGTGGAATTAAAATACAAGGTGAAAGGATATCAATGATACGATTCGCTGATGACATTGCTATCCTGAGTGAAAGTGAAGAAGAATTTAATGATCTGCTGAACGGAATGAACAGTCTAATGAGTACACAGTATGGTTTGAGAGTAAATCGGAGAAAGACGAAGGTAATGAGAAGTAGTAGAAATGAGAACAGCGAGAAATTTAACATCAGGATTGATGGTCACGAAGTCAATGAAGTTAAGGAATTCTGCTACCTAGGCAGTAAAATAACCAATGACGGACGGAGCAAGAAGGACATCAAAAGCAGACTCGCTATGGCAAAAAAGGCATTTCTGGCCAAGAGACGTCTACTAATATCAAATACCGGCCTTAATTTGAGGAAGAAATTTCTGAGGATGTACGTCTGGAGTACAGCATTGTATGGTAGTGAAACATGGACTGTGGGAAAACCGGAACAGAAGAGAATCGAAGCATTTGAGATGTGGTGCTATAGACGAATGTTGAAAATTAGGTGGACTGATAAGGTAAGGAATGAGGAGGTTCTACGCAGAATCGGAGAGGGAAGGAATATGTGGAAAACACTGATAAGGAGAAGGGACAGGATGATAGGATATCTGCTAAGACATGAGGGAATGACTTCCATGGTACTAGAGGGAGCTGTAGAGGGCAAAAACTGTAGAGGAAGACAGAGATTGGAATACGTCAAGCAAATAATTGAGGACGTAGGTTGCAAGTGCTACTCTGAGATGAAGAGGTTAGCACAGGAAAGGAATTCGTGGCGGGCCGCATCAAACCAGTCAGTAGACTGATAACCAAAAAAAATATCTATCACGTGGAATACTATCACTGCTGATCTACTGAAGATCCGAGGACACTGCGAAATTCCAGAACTTCGGTATGCTAGAAGGAGGTGAGTGACCTTTATGCTCTCATGTGCCTGTTGTCGATGTCTTGGGAGACCCTTGCGTCTGCAGTGCGAAGGCGTTCCTGGTAATTGACCTTTTGAAAGGTCAGCGGGGAACTGCACTGACGCAAGAATGCTCAGCGAGGGCAGTCTTGCCAAACTGAAGAATGCCATCATTCCTCTAACAAAATTCTGTTTCCGGTGTTTCTTACTTATTTATTAGAAGCACTCGACTTTGTATAAAAAAGGAAACATTAGACATCTCACCCTAATCGTTCCTTCATGGCCCCAATTCGATGTCATCGTGAATTTCCTAAGAAGGGTCATTTGCAGTTTTCATGAACGCACCATTCGTGAAAAGAATAATTTGTGTTAGGCTCCCTGAGACCTCTTGGCATTGATAACTTACCATATAGCTTGTAAAAAACCATCAACAGTCAGCAAGTACAGGTCTAGGTTCCCACTGGATCCGCTGTGTCCTTGATAACTCTGTACTCATACCATAGTACCGACTCACCGCCACCTCAGCCGCCTCAGAAGAGCGTGGCTTCTAAGAAGGGCAATAAAATTCGATAGAATTTAACATAAACTAACAATTTTGATAGCGATGATATGATAAACAAAATTTTTCTTTAATTGTCTAGATCGCAGTTGAAGAGTGTGATTCCCGTTGCACTCTTGATGCAAGCTTTTAATTTAACCGAAGTTTAATTTTTACGTTTCTATATTCTGAATGAATTATTCCGAGAGCCGTATCTATTTAGGTCCTTCACATTCTTCATGCAGCCATTTCTCCATGGACTTCCCTGCACCTCCTATTTATTTCATTCCTAAGTGACTTATATTTTTGTATTCCTGCCTTTCTCTCAACATATTTGTACGTCTATCTTTTGGGGAACAGCTGAAGCATTTCTTCTGTTGCCAAATGTAATTGCGCAGTAGCCTTCCTTGTACCTGTGTTTTTATCTCCAACTTCTGTAATATCCCTTTTCAGATCTGCCCAATCGTCTTCAACTGAACTGCCTCCTGTGGTATTCATTTGGCAGTATCACAGTCTTAGAGTATTTAAAATGCACCACGTAGTTCCTCGTTAGCTCAGAATCCCACTTCTTGTCAGACTGATTCTTCAGCCTTCAGTCTTCATCGTTACTGTAAGAGGCAATCCAGAAAGTTTCCTTTCGAAGGCCACACTAACCCCCTTGACAAAATGTCGCTATTTATATATCTGCATCAAGAGTTGTGCTAGGTTGCACATACGCTGGAGCAGCACCTTCAAATGGAAATTTTTTGAGTGCCCCTTATGAACTGTGATCTGAGTCTATACCTTCTCCTTGGTACTCTTCGTAATCCGATATCCATATGTCTGTCTGACCACGGCGTAATCCAGCTGGAACATTGCCGTGTCTCTTAGCCGTTTCCAAGTATAGACTTTTCCTCTTGTTATTTTTTAGCAATCTATTCGCTATTACTAGCTGAAATTTATTGCAGAACGATAGTAATCTTTCTCCTCTCTCATTCTTACTATTAATCCCAATTTTCCCCGTGAAACATTAACCTTAGACCATGCGCTGCGGCCGTACTACCCCCCTGACCTTCCATTTATCACCTTTTACCAGTCTACGGCCGCTGTTCCCTGAAGTACACCCACACCCAAGTAATGACGGCAGTATCGCTGTTCATGTACCCTTACAGCCTTAACTGGAAGAGATAATCTTGATATTTGCACCGATGGAACGAGAAATACCTTCCCTATCGGAAATAATTCTGGCCCTACCTATTTCGTCCGTGCCTTCTAAATATCCACACCAACAGTTCATCAGTGATGCTTGAATAGACCAAAAATCAAGTTTATACTTCTAAAGCTGTCTGACAAACCTACCGAGACCCTAAGTTCCTAGAATATAATGACCACCTTCCAAATCACCAAATTGTCCAGAGTGTGAGTCCTATTATTTCGGCAAAACAATGTTTCTACCGTATTTATCTTGAAAATTTCCTCAAATGATAATTTTGAATTAGTTACAGAGCCAATGTTTTTACAGTTTCGAGCAAGCACAACACAATTATTCTAGTTTTTAAAATTCTAACCGAATAGTTTTTCTTTCTATGTACAGATCATTATATTCTATATTTTTTCTTCTTCTCTGAGTTTCGTCAGACATGTACACGTTATAATGCTAGAGACTGTATAACTGCTGATAAATGGATGTTTGGTACATTACGATACAGAATAACATCCAAATTTTCCAAAACATGATACTGCTGGGATGTTTCCCTGCGATGAATTCCTTCTCGTGTTACCAGCTTTGTAGATATCACTGCGAGACAGATATTTCAGAAACAAACCAAATTTATACACTTAGAAAATATTCACAAGACTATATTTATTTTCAGTTTCTGCAGCGTGTTAGATAAAGAATTTGGCACAGGTCACACATAAAAGAAGTCGCATAGCAAAGTTTTGAATGGAATCTTGTCATGAAGTAGTTTCGGATTTCTATGTTTCGTCTGAAGTATCTTACACACAACAAAGGGTAAACATATATTTTGCGCAAAACTGAGATCTGGATGTATTTCAGGAAACAGATGACTGCTGCGACTGTGTGTAATGACTACAGTGAACAATAACGTGCCTGTTGACGGTGTTTGAGAGTGTGCTTCAGGAGCATTTCTGGAGTACCGCCTTATGTTCAAATGGTTCAAATGGCTCTGAGCACTATGCGACTTAATTTTTGAGGCCATCAGTCGCCTAGAACTTAGAACTAATTAAACCTAACTAACCTAAGGACATCACACACATCCATGCCCGAGACAGGATTCGAACCTGCGACCGTAGCGGTCGCTCGGTTCCAGACTGCAGCGCCTAGAACAGCACGGCCACTCCGGCCGGCGCCGCATTATGTAAAATGCGTAATGAAATGTCTTCAGTATGTATTACACTAGTACGCAGAAGATTAATCTAGTGCCATAAACGCTTTGAGTAACCCCGTTGCTCGTTTAATTCATATATAAGTCTCAGCGGCTCGCCTCACATTCCCACTATCGCTAGCTTCTAACTGGCGTCACACCAGGTGGCATGTATTACTCCCTTGTGTGGTTATCGCTGCTCAGGCTAGGCTTCAAAATCTGCCTCTAGAGCGGCGTCGAAAGGCCTTGGAACAGCGCAGTGCAAAGAGTTTACTTTTACTATTTACGCAGTGTGGAGCTGAGCCCAGCGGCATTGCTTGGAGCAACGGACACGTGATGTGGATCGGCACGACGTCTTCTACGGATGTATGAATATGAAGATGATACCTCTCCTCACTGCAGCACTCCACAAAGAATGGGCTGCCATTCCCCAAGAAACCTTCCTGCACCGGACTGAATGTATGCCTGCGAGAGTGGAAGCTGTCGTCACGGCTAACGGTGGGCCAACACCATATTGAACTCCAGCATTACCGATGAAGGGCACCACGAACTTGTAACTCATTTTCAGCCAGGTGTCCGGATACTTTTGATCACATAGAGTGTATGAAGATGACGCCTCTTCTTTCATACATCTTCATATAGATAAGGCGGACTCACACATATTGCTCAAACTTTTACGGGAATCGGTAGATTCAGTGTCGCGAGTAAAGAGTATAGTGGGCAGGAGAACTATAAACGTAATGTGTGGACAGCACGTTGCAAATGTGGGTCTCACTGGGAGCTTGCCAGAGGTAAGTCCCTGCAGTCGCACTGTACTCTGTGTCCTCGATGGCTCATCCTCCGACCAGCTTCTCTCGATCCACCGATCAATGTGGCACCTATTTCTCCATTATTGTACCATGTCGCCAGTTGTTTCATAGAACTCAGCTATGTTCCGGCCGACCTTCCAGTCACCCGTCCTCCCCGCACAAAAGTCTATTGTCGTTTGTTTATGCTGTCCAACCCTTGCGACCACATGGTGCTACAGCACCCTGACATTAACTGGCGAACGATTTGGGGGTGTGTGCACCGTCGTCTGTGTCTGCACTCTGGTACGTTTTAGTCTATGTCAAATTCCCGACTTACAGGCGACTTTATCGCATAGGACTGGCCACCTCTCCACTCTGCCCTGACTGTCAGCTCGAACACACCGACGAGCACCGTGTTACGTGCCCCCTAAAACGAAACGTTTGGCTCCTCATCCAACGAATCGTGGGCTTTTACCTCCGTGATCCACCAACGACGGTAACCCCAGATTTCTTGTTGTTGCCTCAGACATTTCACTACCTTCTTGCTAAGCACCATACACTCATCTGGTCTCGAGGACAGGCTTTAGAATACCTCTTTCAGAGTGGTCCGCATACAGTCCTCGACTTCTGGTACAAAATTGTGACCGCGCATACCACCCTCACCCGATTACCAACTTACCGACCAACTTTTGCCGCAGCGTCTTCCTTGACCCCCCACCCCCTTCAAAGTTAGGGTGGGCAATGCAACTCGTCACATGATGCAACAGCCTTATCCACGTTCTCATGCATCGAAAAAAAAGAAAAAAAAACAGAATGTGTTCTATTTTGTTGTATTTAATGTTTTTCTAATATTTTTGTTAAACTAAAAATCAGTTGCATATGTTTAAGTTGTACCTTGAAGAACTATTGCATTGTATATATGTATTGTAACTAACCTTTTTCTACGGGTTATTACATTATTATTGGGAATGGAAATGCTTATTAATTGTGAAATTAACGTGAGAAGATTAGGATCGTCACCGATTCTAACCATACAACTAATCAAAGGTTTGACCGAATCGGAAAATAAATTAATTTGATCACAGACCAAAAACTCATAAAAATGCATACGTTGTGATGTCGCTCATAGGGAATGCGATGTAATTAATAGCACTGCCAGTGCACTGTTCATGAGAATCAAACATTTAAAATAAAATAGAAAATTCATGAACACTGTGCATAAGATCAGCTCCCGGCAACACACCTGAAAATAAGACTTAATCTAAAGCATTTGTATTAAAATAAAAGGGGAAACTAATCACTGGACCTGTGCGTAAGGAAACGCGTTGGATGTGCTAACGGGGAAACTATGAGGTGATTGGCTTAGGTGCAAAAACGTAACCTCGGAGTACAAGAGAAAATTGTGGATAAAATCATTTATTCCTAAGATATTGATGTGAGGCATGTACGCCATTCCTGATAACATTAATTCCTAAAAAACTAAAGAAAAGCATCGATGCAGTCACCGTTATAATCTACACCTAAAATCATTGGCTTGAATCATTCATACAACTGCTGTTGCCTGATAACCGGTTCGCAAAAACTCGTGAAACCGTACACGTTTCGCAGTACACCCGCGTGCCCGCGTGGTTTGTGGAGACGCAATTTCTAGGTATCGTGGCCAAGTTGCAACAATATCACATCACACAATCACGAACAGTTAACATTCTTTAAAACAAACATGAGATCGGACAGTTAGTGACGACAATAGGCCTACAAATCTAATGTTCAACCAGGTGGTTGGCTCCCCGCGGACCAAAGATACACAAAACAAGGAAAATTTACGAGAAGGCAAAGCTATTAATATTTAGAAAAATAAAAGCTTTTACAGGCACAGCTGAAGGCAGACATTCACACAGAAGCGAGTGCTCACTTCTTATCGACACCTTTGTGTGGCGCTCTTCCGGCGGAATCGAGTCTGCTATAAAAATTTACTAAAGGAAAAATCTGAAAAAGTTTTGCGTTCCTTGCTGCGAGAAGGCAAAGCAATCTTTCAGAGTTGAAAAGCGAGACCAAAAGCTAACAGCTCTCCTCTCGCCGAGTAACAACGTGCCACGCGGTCGGTCTAACTCACCCTTCTTCGACTGGAGCACAGCTGTGGACGCTTCCCGTACTGGCGGCAGACTGCCTCCCTTTTTCTTCTCCATCCTCTTCCACCCTCCGCGTAGCCCGGAAAACCCAAAGATGCCATTTCCGCCACCAACCTAACGCAGGTGGATTTCTCACAAGTAGCGCAAACCTCTATGCCTACTTGACCACGAGAGTTGGCTATTGTGTACAACTGCTGCTGAATCTGTATGACTATCGCAGACTTTCTACAGCAGACTACGCCACCGTCTAGCAACGTGTCAAATAACATTCATTCAATTACACCACTGCGAGAGTTATGAGAAAACAGAAACAAGGAAAAGAAAGAGAAAAGCTAGTGAAAATGGGCTACAGGACTAATGAAAGGTGGCTACAGGACCCTTTCATCATGGACTGTTAGTCTGTACAATAGAAAAAAGTCGGGTAGAGCGTCTACCATGTAAGCAGGAGATACTGAGTTCGAGTCCCGTTCGTGGCAAACCATATCGACTTTCCCCGTTGATATTTATCAACAGTTGTAAAGAGCTAATGGTCTGGATTTCATTGAACTTTCGTTCTTCTACGGATCGTCGTTCACTCTTCTTCGCCAGAAATGGGTAGGGGGTGAATGGTTTGGTTCGCCTATGCTGTGCGTAACAGATTGTTCGGCTCTGCGCACCGATTTCCCGCTCCGCTAGCTGTTTTAGCAGATATTCTCGTTTATATTCACTGAGTCGTCATGCACGCATCTGTAATTGACTCTATATGGTTCAAGGACTGCCCTGTCTGCTCTGTTTGTTGTTTAGGTGACTTGTGTTAATCTGCTGGCCAGCGTTCTCTCTAAACATTTGCCATGGTTACCGTTGTTATGGCTGTGTAACGTGTCCAGCTTTCACGCATAATTACATCAGAGTCCTATGAATTCTATAGTTTTTTTTTTTTTTACCTTACGTTTTTACATTGTACTCGTATTATGTGAAAGAACGAACTGTTTCTGAATTTTAATATTTTTTTTCAATGTTTCAGAAGCAGGTGTGCTCTCTAGCATTACTGTTATCCAGCACTTTAAGTTGTATGTGTTATGACCTACAAATAGTAAAACTTAAGTGAGTTGTTATTTATATTCCTTTTTGCAAGAATTTACAGCTACCATTGAGTAGCTCTCTTTTACACCTTCACTTTTAGCGAAGGTTATTTCTTAGGGCGTATTGACCTTATAGGAAACGTCCTACAGGTGCAGTCGTGGTTAAACTATAACTTTCACTTGTAGTGTAACTCACTGAGACATTTACGTTCGATGTTTGTTTACAGCACCTGCTAAGTTACCAGCAGAGTGTTCTGTGTCGGCGGCTTCTTACCACGTGGGCATGGTTTGCTTATAGACGGCTCTCTAGCCATTGCTTGGGCGGATTGCTATTTGTCTGCATTCGCAAGTCAAGTTGAGTACCTTACGTTATCTGACTTTCACTGTAAATGAAATTTTGCTGTCGTCCAGGGGGCCTTTGATTAATTGCCTTTCCACTGGCAATTTTCCCTTTAACGTTATTATTCTGTTTCATACATATTATAACGTTGTTCTACATTTTTTTGTAAATTGTTTGGTGTAAACCTTTTTAGTAAGCCATGAACTCGAATTGTTATGTCTTGTTAACTAGTTGATATTTATCTTTGGGGATATGCCTAATGTCTTGGATTTGAGCTCGCTTGAAGAAATTTAACTAGAACTCAGTTTTAATTATTTTAATTTCGTGGTTTATTTAAAAAAAATTAAATTTCAATTTTTAAAAGGCCCATATTGTTAAGGTGTCATTTTCTTGCATCTTGTTTGAGGTCATTATTATTGAAATTCAGTGAACTCCTTCAAGTCTTTAAGTTAAACATGGCAAATTAACTTGGAATTTCCCTACCTGTTTTTCTTAACGGGGACCTGTTATTGCTTTAAAAAATAAAATATGGCTGTCAGAAGGATAAATGATGTTAGTTTATGGGGCCTAGTTCTTCCGTGTCACACCATGATCTTGTTAATTTTTGATTTCAACCTACACGTGATTTACAGAGGCCTGATTGGAGACACTAAGGACCTGTTGGGAACCTGTGATGCATCAACAACGCTAGTAAAATTTTATTAAATTTCTGTCTTTTATACGCAATGTTTACAAGTCGTCGTTCTTTCACATCAGCCTCGGTTGTTACTCATTCAGCTGTATGTTGGGTTGTAGCTGACGTCCGACAAGTCAGCTCAGCGGTTGCATGCCCAGAAGAAGATGTCTGTGACCTTGTCGCCACGGGTTTGCGGTGAGCAGGTGTGGCCATTCCCTGGCACGAAGTGATTCTCATGCTGATTGCTGAAGTATCCTTGGTCCCACCCCGAATTCTATGATGACTCTTGATGAACCATCAGTAATGTAACTGGTGTCAGGAGTCATGGGGTCGGTTGATCTTCTTCCTGTCGCTGGTTGTTTCCACGCTTGGAGGCACTTGAGAGTTGAACAGGAATGTTGACCCCAGGACACGCTGTTGTTGGCTTCTGCTTTGAAGTTCCAAACTATCAGCTTTCTATGATGTGACAATCAGTTTCTCCATCAGTAGATGGTAGATGACGAGCAGCATTAAGTTCATCCGGTGAAGGCCATCGTCTGCAGTACGTCTTCGGATAGTTCATAGACTGTGTTGTAGCATCTAGGACATAGATTCACTACAGTATCATAATAACGGTATGGAGCGCTGTTGTTGTTAACTCCATCGATCCCGATGATCAAATCCTGATGAGAGCTGGTGGAATGAGGAATTTAAAGGGAGCTGAGGTGATGCTATGACACAAGACTCGGTTTGTAATGACCACATGTATCCTCCTTATTCTGTTATACCCACTTAACAGACTGTCAACTGCTGTGCAAGTTCCTCACCGTGTGCTCTTGTGAAAGAGACAGACCTTCTTGCAGCATGTAGTATGAGCTAACGAATATGCTTTTTTCGCTTCCTCTGATTTTCTGTAGCAGACTACTTTCTGCTGAGAGTGTATCCTCACTCGGAAGACAGTCTTGTAATCTGTCGACATGGCCCACTTGCGACATACAGGAATGGTTCCTACTTCCTTCTCTGTCTCTGGCGTGACTTGATTTAGCCGGTGACAATGTGGGGCAGGTTTAATAATTATTTTCCTTATTTCTACTTCTTATTAATTTGTGCAGTCACTGAATGGATGTCTTTAGGACCGTTTACACATAATCTGAAGTGAAGCTACGGTATAAAACTATCAGCAGCGAAAGCTGTAGATCAGTTACATGAAAACAATAAGAGTAAGTTGCATTATTGTAAACCATTCACTTCGTCCTCTACATAGAACATTTATCTCACACATGCTCATGGTAAGGTCTACCATCGTTACTGCTGTTTCACAAAATTTCGCTCTCTGTTTTCTTACAAGCTATATGGCAGGTAATCAATGCCAAGAAGTCTCAGGGCGCCAAACACAAATTAATATTTTCACGAATGAAGGCTGAAAATGATCCCTCTTTAGAAATTCACGATGGAATCGAATTATTTTAGGGCCATGGAGGAAGGATTCTGTTTCGTTTCTGAGTTAATGAGGAGTGATCTACATGTCAATCGGTCCAGCGGCAATAGGTTCGTCAGTTCGTTGACATTTGTTTGCGAAGACACCCGGCAGCATGATGTCTGGGCCTCTTGTAGGAAAAGCACCTCCTGACTCTGTGCGGGCAGTGTCGCCGGATGTGTTTATTGTAGTACTTCGGGGACGAATTACGTATACCAAGATGTCCACGTCGAGATGCTACAATACCGCGTAACAGTGGATCCCAGGAAAGTAAGACGTGGTGTAGATACCATCGATTGCTGTCGCTGTGGGAATATGGTCTCTGACTGGCTGTCGGCTGTCTGGTGCTGCGGCGTCACATGGGGGGAGGGGGGGGGGTCAGCGGCGTGCAAGTCAATTCTGTAAGGGTGTGAACATGCGCTCCGTATAGAGGAGTGATGTTTGCTTGTCTTCGTTGGCGGAAGTGGGTTCTGGTGCAACGAGGCAGAGTGGTGTTCGGTGGGGTGTGGCGAGCATTGTGGTTCTGCTTTACGGCCGAGGGTCTGCTTCAGCGAGAGTGTTCGCCTGCTGGTGTAGAGCGGCCTTGTATCCCTCCGGTATGGTCGCTGCTTCTTAGCAGGAGCCGTCACTTGCTATCTGTACTGGAGGGAATCCGCACTTCTGAAGCCGAGACTCCAGTTACTCTGCTGGCTGCAAGGATTCAATTGTAAACGGTTGGTCTTGCGATCTTTCTGAAGGAATTTATGTGTTTTATTTTGAGAGTATCTGCCTTATCATTATCGTGTGATAGTGAGGGCTTCTGGCCCCTGCAGTGTACCATCAGGTTCCGCCATCCTGGCTGTCAGTAAATTGCACTGCAATTCGAATCCTTCACACTTTGCGTCCGAATCCTGACTATGCTATGCTCAGATAAACTGAAGGGGTGACTTCTTGCCTAGTCATGGTCAGTGTTCTCATGCAAGAAGGGTTTATTTGTGAACTGATTAAATTTTATCGACAAAATTAGCTCACTTAGTGATGTTGGATTTATTTGTATTTAATGTATCTATTACTTATTGCTCAGTCTTTAAAGCTTTTGGAGCACTGCGTGTAGCTTTGCTGTATTGTTGAAATGAAAAGCGGTTATGTGGAGGCGCTTGCTTTTCAGAGCTGTTACCCATAAATAGTTTGTTGCTACCGCATTGAAACATGGCCTTCACGTTTTAAAATCTGACTTGCCTAATAGATACGAGCTTTAATACGATTCACCTATTTGGTAACCTTTTTTACTATTCAGAGGCGATTATTTTATTAAAAAAATGGCTCTGAGCACTATGGGACTCAACTGCTGTGGTCATAAGTCCCCTAGAACTTAGAACTACTTAAACCTAACTAACCTAAGGACAGCACACAACACCCAGCCATCACGAGGCAGAGAAAATCCCTGACCCCGCCGGGAATCGAACCTGGGAACCCGGGCGTGGGAAGCGAGAACGCTACCGCACGACCACGAGATGCGGGCGATTATTTTATTAAATGTTTTGTTAATTCAGTAGATATGTTTTTTTCTGTGTTCAAAATTTTAATATTCCATAACTGAAATTTTAAGAAAAGTTTTAACAACATTTTTGTTTTAAATTTAACATCCGAGGTTAAGGGGTTCTAATTAAAATTTTAAGTGGAGAGGCTGTCAAAAGATACTAAATGGCCTTCTATGTTACTGTTTATTTATAGTAAATAAATTGGCGTTGAAAGTATATTTACATTTAGATTGTGTTCAGCACTTATTCAAAAATGGTTCAAATGGCTCTGAGCACTATGGGACTCAACTTCTGAGGTCATTAGTCCCCTAGAACGTAGAACTAGTGAAACCGAACTAACCTAAGGACATCACACACATTCATGCCCGAGGCAGGATTCGAACCTGCGACCGTAGCGGTCTCGCGGTTCCAGACTGCAGCGCCTACAGCCACACGCCCACTTCGGCCGGCTCACCACTTATTGTTCCACCATCTAGCTCCTTACCGTTTCAAAAAGAGAGGGTATTTTGTTCACCTGTTGAAAAATGATCACAGCGTCGACTTAATATGTACCGCAGTGTTGTTCTGAAGAACTTTCGGTGCAAAAAGAGAAACTTGAACTGATTTAACTGAGTGCAGCACAGTAAACGATGAGATGATGAAAGTACTTTCGTTCGTATTTCTCGATAGGGAGCTAAGAGGACAATAATATCACCAAATCATATTGTGTGACATTTCGAATCCCTAATACTTTGTCGGCAAATCAAAGACTGCAGAATACGGCGGAATACTTTGCTCTGATGATGGTGCTAAATTTTACACAAGTTAATATGACTTGTTATTGTAGAAAACAAATAAAGCTCTTTGACAGGATGAATCCATGACATAATTTGCCTTGCAGTGTATGGGGAACCGTTGCAGATAATTTACATGTAACTAGTCAGATTCTCGAACCTTGTAAATGTGGCGTCGAAACGCTGCGAAAGTTTGGGCGCGATTGACTGTTGTTCCTGCTGGGACGAACTGATCAGCTGATTTGTTTGATTTGCTGCTGTTGTTGAAATACCAGCTACTGTCTCCAATGTTTCATAAATTCTGGAGCCGTGATTAGTTAACGCTCGTTGCACTGATGAGTAAAGTCGTCTTCGCCAACTATGGCGTCGTACTCTGATATCAAATCACTTAAGTACAGTAATGTGATCGATGCAGCCTCTGTGCGGTCGTCTTGTCCCAAAGAAAAAGTTTAAGGCTACTGGCTCAAAAGTTAAATTCTAGAATTTTTTCAGAGACAGTTGAGTTCTCGTCAAGCCATTCAATGCAGCCCCTAATCAAGAGGCTAATGAATTCCACTGTGAGGCGAAAATCATTTGAATAGCGAAAGTCGTCGAGAACACAAAACTGAATTCCCTCCCCCCACCTGCGCCCCCTCCCCCACCCCAACAAAATATATCCGTGGTAAAGCAGGGTCGGTGTCTATTAACATTATGGTGGTTGGCGACTGGCTTTATAAGTTGGCAGCACCGGTCATCGGCTAAGAATACTAGGAAATGAGGAATATTAGGTTTGAAAGAGGGATTTAGGTGGGTTGGTTGATTTGGGGGAGGGGACCAAACAGTGAGGTCATCAGTCCCATCGGTTTAGGGAAGAATGGGGAGGAAATCAGCAGTGCCCTCTCAAAGTAACCATCCTGGCATTTGCCTGAAGCGATTCAGGGAAATCACATAAATCCAAAATCAGGATGGCCGGACGTCATCCTCCCGAATGCGAGTCCAGTGTGCTAACCATTGCGCCCAATCGCTCGGTAGCACTGCTCCTTGAGCGGCTGCAGTATTTACACAGTGCTTCTCAGTTATCTGGCTTCTCTGGATTGCAAACGGGACTTAACAGATAAAGTTTTGATACCAAACCCTCGTCCATAAGTGTATCATTTGGATAAAATGTAAGTCTGAAGGTTGAAAAATTTTCAAATCTCCTGCTTCACGGAGCAGTACGTAATGCTTCAATGTTCGTTTCAAGAACGTTTTCACCATCGCCTCAGTCCTTCACATACCAGTGTCGTCCTACTACGACAACGGCTGCGAGAAACTAATACTTTCACGGCTAGGAGGGCTGACGTGCAACAGGGCTTGCGGATTGTGTCTATGAAAGTATGCGTTGCAGGCATTTATTGTGCAACGAAAATCACGGTCGCCATTTCTAGCAGCTCATGTAGGATACAAAGATCAGAGTTCATTGTACTTGAAAAATTGATTACAAACCGTATCGACAGCCAAAGCTTTTATTTCACTGGTAATCGCCTTCGGTCAGTGTTTGACCACCCTCAGACCCTCATACCATGATGATAGGCGGTGGCGGCGAATGGAGCGGGCGTTGTAACTCCACGATCGTCACTACTTGGTGGAGTTGCAAAACCCATTCCATTCACGGTCACTGCCTACCATGATAGCATGTGCTGACCAAAACCGGTTGCCGTCAAAATAAATGTTCTTTTCCAATTGAGACTGTAGTCCATTTCTAAAGTACTTTCAGCCAGATCGCGGTTTCTCGACGAGAAATGTTCTTAAAAATTAGAGTTCATTGTGTCCGTTGTGTAAGTAAGTTGAACCATGGGATTTGAAAGTGATCCGATTCTGAACCTTCTTTTCCGTCTAAATGGTACATGTCCCGAAAATGGTTCCTTATCAACACTTTATCTACCAAGTCCTCTCCACAGCACCTAGAAGACCATAATGCCAATTGTGAAACATCGTACTTAGAGTGATTTGAGTAAGTATCGCAACTGTGTCACGTACTTTGTGGATCGACAGCATGTTAGGTATGCTGAAGGGCTGATGTGTCTCTTAGTTGTCGAACTCGACATGATAATAGCACAACTTAGATAACTGCTGCTACCAAAAAACAATCAATTACTTCATCTTTATCCATGACGACTGGTCAGGTAAAGTTTATAAACTGAAGCCATTACAGCAATACATCATGAGAGTATTTAAATCTTCATCAAGGAGTAGTCGCGCCTGTCTTTGCTGACGCCTGCAGTAGCGCCCAAACACGGTGCTCAGTAGACTGGTATTTCCTCCCAACAGTTCTTTACAGTGACTTCAAAGCACCAAGAGCGTACTAAGAGAATGGAATCAACAGCAGAGCCGAAGAGCGAGCTACGGGAACTATGTATAATTACACGTATGTTTGAGAGATACAAGGTCTCTTTCGACCTGATAGCTTCCTGAATCAGACTTGCATTTTCGTTAGATGACGTCACTGACGGAATGAGCGTAGCTGTCTTCTTACTAGGTTTCCTTACGTAGTAAACAGGTCGGTTACTCGACGTATGATTTCCATCCTATTCTATTTTTGGCAGCAGCCAGAGCAAATAATTACCATAGATTGTTGAAGAGTACTTCTTGGCCGGCTGGTGTGGCCGAGCGGTTCTAGGCGCTTCAGTCTGGAATAGCGCGACCGCTACGGTCGCAGGTTCGAATCCTGCCTCGGGCATGGATATGTGTGACGTCCTTAGGTTAGTTAGGTTTAAGTAGTTCTAAGTTCTAGATGACTTCAGATGTTAAGTGCTATAGTGGTCAGAGCCATTTGAACCAAGTACTTCTTGAGAATCTCTTAAAATCCGGAATATGAGTTCAGTACGTTGTGTGTAACGAATATTTCACGATCTTCTTGAAAACTGTGAGCGGAGACTAACCGAAAACAAAGCAAAAACAAAATATAAATGTACTCAATAAAAGTCGGTGTGTTGTAATTTTAAAAATTACCCAGTATCATCATTTTCAAATTCTGTGGAACGCTATTGGTAGTTATAAAAGTTATTAAAATGTTTTTAGAGAACTGCATTTCAAACACGAATTATTTTTGAATACCAACAGCATTCATAAGATCAATCAGTTCCTGTTAAACTTGAAACTGCGTATTTTGTGCGCGTGCTTTGGCGAAACGTTATAATTGTGAATTTATTTTTTTTATTTCAGAGATATTTGTTACTGTTGACTAAAATATAAAGAACATGAAGAACTGAATTTCTGGCCCATCATTTTTTCTGGTGAAGGGAAACAGTAGGCAAGAACAATGGCTTGTAGTCAGCCACGTGACCGTTACTACCTGTCTGTGAATATATATTTATTACAGCAGCTTTTTGGCGTGACATGATACACTCAACCAATGCAACACAACTTACTGAAAAAAAGCAATCTATAACACTCTCAATGACTCAATGACCCATCCTTTAGCAGCAACTGAGGAGCCTTTGCTTTAACTCGATACACAAACTCCATTAAATAAAAAGGAAACAAATAACGTGATGAGACTATGCAGACCGACATCATATTCATTCTTTATGCTTCAGAAAGACTATCACCTACTGCATGAAACTCTGAATATAGCTTCCGTCACTTTTGTCATTTTTCCAGTCATATTTCAGCACTTTTGTTTCATTTGAAAACGGTATTAAGTTCTGTCCTCACACTCTTTCGCGGTTGCATGCCTGAGTCAAATCTTCTTGATTTTCAAGCCGGATCAGTTCGAATAAAGCGCTCTGCGCCATCGTCGCTAGAAGTAAAAACGTGAATGCGAAATGTTAGTTGGGCAGCTTACAACAGCACCGGCTCGGCGCGAAACCGAGTGACGTCAGGTGGCGAGAGAGGCCGGCGCAGCGCCACGTTTGAAACTGCCTCTCTCACACCCCTACAAGCGTCAAGCATCCGTCTTTGCTTTCTTTCGGTATCCAAATCCCGACCCTCCCTCCCCCCCTCCCCCGCCCACCCCTCCACTTCAAAGTGTGTACCCCTGATCACCTTTCTAATGAAACCCCAATACGTTGAGGCACGAGCCAAGACTCTCATCATTTTAAACTACAGGGTGAAAAGTATTTAAACCGACTAACTTTCGGTGGTTGTAGGGGACATCAAAACAAATATTTTCCCCTAATGTCATTTTTTCCTATGAGGAGTATTTAAACCGGTAGAGGAAGATTTCTCTGGCGGCAAATTAATTAAACTAACAAACACTTTTCCATTTTTATGACCAAGAGACAACAGATTAACACAACCCAATTTCAATTACAGTATATTTTCAAAAATGTCTCCATTGACATGTAAACAAAGGTTACACTGTCAGATAATGTTCTGTCTGACACAGGCAAAAACATCAGGAGTGTCCAGAATTGTTCCCCACACAAAAAAGTGGGGATCGAGCAGGCCATGGTACAGGACCACCTCTGCCAATCCACGTGTCTGGGAACCGTCGGTCCAGGAATCGACGCACACGACGACTGAAATGTGCCGGCGCCCCGTCATGTTGGAACCACATGCGTTGTCTTGTAGGGAGAGGGAAGTTTTCCAGCAATTCTGGCAATGCACTAGCGAGAAAATTGTAATAGTGCCTGCCATTTAATGGCCTCAGTAACAGATACGGCCCAACTAAACAATCCCTAACAACACTGACCCACACATTAACGAAGAACCGCACTTGATGAGCGCTAGTAACTATGGCATGTGGGGTATCCTCATTCCAAACATCGGAATTGTGCGTGTTGAAGACTCCATCACGCCCGAACGTTTCTTCATCGGTAAACAACACAGATGATGGAAATGTAGGATGCATTCCACACTGGTCCAGGTACCACTGCGAAAACTGTGCTCTGGATGGATAATCAACTGGTTCCAGGTTGTGGACACGCTGTAAGTGAAATGGACATAACAATTGCTCTCGAAGGACTGTTCTTACACTCGTTACGTGCAATTGCACGAGCTTTGATTGAAGGATCCGGCTCTACATGCTGCAAGACAGCTTCCTCACACTGCAGCGTTCTTGCCGTTCGACGGCGTACCTGTCCAGGCAATCTGCTAAATGACCCGGTCTCACGCAGACGTTGGTACACAGTAGCAAAAGTCGTATGATGCGGGATACGGCGATTAGGATATTGTTGTTGATAAACCCACTGTGCAGCTCGTCCGTTGTGGTGCGCTACGTAGTACGCACCAACTGTATCAGTGTACTCACTCCAAGTGTAAACAGAGACAATGCACTACTACACTGGTGGACAGCAGTTGCCTACAACTGAAGAGCGTAATACGGCCTCCACCGGTTTAAATAATCCTCAAAGGAAAAAATGACATTACGGAAAAATATTTGTTTTGATGTCCCCTACAACCTCCCAAAGTTTATCGGTTTATATACTTTTCACCCTGTATATTTTGTTCGCGTTTTCCAGGCAACACTCAGCTGTGACTGACTTGTCAAACTCCCTTGCGTAATATGTACAACGCGGTGTATGCTTGGACGACCTTCCAGCATGTCCCTCGTGTCACTGTTGGGGCTTCCGCTCACACACCATCTCGACAACCGACAATGCGGGCATGTAGATTTCGGTCGCCAAGCCTAAGCGCAGAATCACTCGACAAGAGCGCTGAGGCTGCGACCGCTGTCTACAGCCACGTCGGGCTGCAACCACTCGTCGGCCGCGGGACCCTACTGCGACGGGGCCGCAAGAGTGACGACGTCTGAGCCTGCAGATTCCTCGCCGGGTGCTGACGTGTCTCCCTCCGCCTTCGTTCATCGCGCGCTCGGCACGACCGCTGCTAGGCAGCACCGGGAAGAACGCAGAATGCTAATAAATGATTGTTAATTGAATGATGTCTCATTGGCGCCCTATAGCTTCACGGGACTCCAACCACTCATGTGTCTTACTCTCACACAGGAGGCTGTATCTGGCGGGTTATTACAGATTTGTGTCTTCTGATGTCCTCGTGACTACATTTATTTTTCGAAATGTTAGACCAGCAAGGTATTCAGAAGGACTGCCGCGAAATTTGGAAAGCGGGATAGAGTATTGGCGGAACTAAAGCTGTGAGTGTGGTGCGAGAGACGTAGTTGGATAGCTAATCGTTAAGGATATGGCAATCTAAATGACAGATTCTGGGTTAAAATGGGATCATCACACATTCTAAGTCTGCCTTGAAGCACAATACTATCGTGACTTCGCTGTGCTATGATATACAGGAACTGGACGAAATTACGGAGATAATGCATGTTTGAACGTAAATGCAGATGCTAGTGAAGCCTGCAGGATGTATTTGACTGTGAACGGCACCTTTTAATGTCCTCAATACGTTGCAAATGTCAGTTGTGGTCAGGACGGTGTTTTGTGTAGTTGTGAGCGCATTTATCGGAGATAAGTGAATTCGAATCTTGGCAGACTGTTGGTGCTTCCGTAATCATAGTAGTCGAGGTGTTTTGTGTTTCAAGAGGTACAGTATCGAAAGTTTTGACCGCGTACAAGGAATGCAAAACACATCCTCCACTATGTGACCGCGGGTACAGAAGTGTGTTGCCATTCATCGACTGTAACGTATATCCCAACAACTATTCACCATCACTAACATTTTGAATGGTTGAAGATCGTGACATAAGGTATGAGAAACTGTTTCACCGATTCATTTCAGGACGTTCTCTTATTGATGAAAATATTCCTCACTTACGCCACTATGTTTCTGATACATCTGTTGCTTTAGCCATCTTCTTAATCTTGTTTCCTAGAAAACAACATCCTTTCTTTTATTTTACTGAGATCTTAATATATTTTTACACAGAAAATGTGTTGCGGCGTAAATTCAAGCGCCGTAGCGCCAGTCCCTATCTGGGACGACAATGCAACGGCAGCGGCCTCTATGTGAAGAGAACATAAGCTCCACTCAAGACTTTTCGCAGCCTGCTTCTACAGCAGCATACAGATTAGGCACTTCAAGGCCAAAGACTTAGGAATTGCATATACTGAAGATATTTCTTATTTACATGTCGCCCTTTGCTTACGACACTTCTGTGTTCCTGTCAAAGTTAAGTATTCTCATTGTTCATTTCATAACAAAACTCATTAATACGATTTGTCTGATCGTCTGGAAATATGAGAAGGCAGTTTTCCTGGACCCCACAATATTTGATGTCAAGGCAGGATTCAACAAAACGTATTCACAGTTGCGAATACGGGCAAGTTACAACTGTAGAATGGTATGGATTTCGAAAATTTGTCCCGGAACAGGATTCGAACCCAAATTTTCCGCCTGTCACGAGCAGTCACCTGACCTGTTTCGGCTATCCATGCACGCTTCACTGCCAGACCCAATGTCGTCGTCCATACGTCATCAATTATACTCTCTTATTGTAACTGCCGTACAGTGGAGATATTCAATCGAAAGTCACTAGCCTGGATCGGAGGATATATACGATATTGCGGTGCCTGTGTCTGTAGGAAGTACGACACAATTCATCCATGCATGTCCGAAGGAACAATGTATCGCACTTCTTACAAACACAGACACGGCAATATCGTGTGTAATATTTATCTTTTAAAATCGTTATTCATTGTTCCTGCATGCATAATCCCATCAATCCTACATTTTATTACAGTTAAACTCAGATTACGTGATACAGAACCAGTCCATTGCATTGAACACTTTCGTGTTGTAGGAAAGGAAGAAAATCTAGGATTATTGTTACGTCGGCTTTAGGATCACTGGTCTAGGAGATGGTCGGCAATGCGTGGGGAACTAAACTGAGCGTGTCCTTTTCAAAGTAACGACCTAAATCTGCCTGTTACATTCTTCCTTCCTGGAAGTCGTTAGGAGCAACATCTGATTGGGGACAGATGTGGAAGAAAATCGGCGCTTTCTTGGGGAAAGATGTGCCTTTAGCAATTTAGAAAACTACTGAAAACTTAAATTTCGGTGGCTATGTGGTGATTATAAATTTCCTCCAGAAAGTCTATGTTGCCAACAAAGTTATCATTAGGCTTCCCATTCTGGAGTTCCTTTTTTCAGTTTCTGCGATGCTTTTTCAACAACCTTAACAGCAGAATATTCCTCATGCAGTGTCTGCTCCTGGAGTTGGATGAGTATTTGTGTGATGTCTTCGCGCTTACTACGGGTTAATTTAGTCAGGATGAAAACGTCACGCACATGCTCAGCGAACTACGGTGGCGGAAGCGGCAAGATAGGTATTGACAATCACGCACGGTCTACAGCTTAAGTTACTAGGCCGTACCTACCTAGAAGAGTCAACCCACATATGCTTCCTGCTACGTATATCTCTCGAACGGACCGTTAAGACAAAATGACAGAGATTCGTACCCACTCAGAGGCTCACCAGCATTCATTCTTCAAGCAAACGATATGCGACTGCAATAAAACAACAGGAAGTAACAGTGGTACACAAAATAACCTCGACCACACATTGTATGGTTGCTACCGGAGTATAGACGTAGATGTAGTTACAGAAACGTTCAGGAAAATTAGCAGATAAAAGAGGAATTTTTTCACATGGTTGGTAGCTCGGACTTAATCACATTTTTCTTCTTTTCTCACTTTTAAGGTGGGTAAATAGGTGGCACATATCAACCATCTGCTGTAAATCCATTCTCGTAAGGATTTAGAAAATTTCGTTTTGCCACACACTCCCGAGGTTTCCGCCATGTTCATCTGATGACAAACTGACCAGTCCAATAAAACTATTACACTGGTCTTGTGTTTGTTTTCAGCTTATTCGATCAAGAATTTTCATTTTTTAACCTTAATTAGTGAGGTATGATGCTTAAGTGCGTTACTTGCCTTCATTATCTAGTAACCAAACAACAGTTTGTGTCAGGAAGTGCTTAAGTAATACGAATGCCTAACTCCAGTAGAGACCTGTCACGCTATCTCAACACAATGGGCTGTGAGTATTCTCAGCGATGGTGACCCTGCCAGGATACTGGTAGAGCCACCTGCGGCTTGTAAGGCGTCTCACCCGCCCGCCAGTATCTGATCATAGTGAATCGAATGGAGAGCACCCGCCGTGTCAGAAACGAAACAGTCTGCCCTGTCTAATTGAAAATTAACATAAAACTGGCAAGCAGAGCAGTCGGCTTTATTTACAGCCGGTGCTATCGGAGTGTAATTACACACTACCCCTACCCGTGCGCCGTGGCGCCTTGTATTTCGCCTCTAGCTGCTCGTATAGCACCACGCCAGGTTAGGGCGTCGGGTCGCGCCGGCTCTAACTGAATTATATTGGCCTATAACTCTCGCCGGCCGTACACCTGTAAAAACAATGTGTTTATTATACTGCAGCTCAGATCGGCGCCGGCTCATCTCAGATGGGCCCCCGTGAAATTGATACCTAGCCGCTCGTAGCGATTCTGAGATTACCACAGCAATTAAAACCGCCGCGCCTTGGATCCCTGCCCATGGCTCCAGGGAATAATAAAAACAGATGTAATGAAATACCGCGCTTACCCGCGATTGTTATCCGGCGAACTGCAGCGAAGTTCCACGCGCTCTTATAACGGCGCGGAACCCGATGAAAGGACAATGGAATATCGGATATGCGGTATCTCCGCTTCGTTTTGTTTCTTTTCTTCCGTACATAAAACAAGCAGTATCGCTTGATTCCTATCTTAGTTGAGGGGTAGTTCTTTCATGTGGTGACTGTAAAACTGCCTTTTCATTCCTCTTGGTATTCAATTTCACCACAACCTTTCATGCTTCTGATGCATCTGTCTACCACAATTATAAACAGGTTTGTTCATAAGACCTTCTAGAATATATTTTCTAATCTGTGCACTTATTCTACTGAGAATTTGTTAATTCTCTTTAAGATCTCTTGCGTAAAAGTTGAGATACCACAGGAACGTTTATCAGCAAAGGCTATTTCTATAAGAAAGGCGAAAGAAGTAGCACATCTAACTGCAGGCTCATAAGTATTCTGAATATTGTTTACAAAACGTGCAATAATAAATTGAAGGCTACGAAATATTTCGGATGCAGTTGTAATGGACAAACAAGCAGGTTTCCGAAAGTGAAGATCGTGCATAGACGATGGGTTCGCACTGAAAATGATAGTACATAAGAAGAGAGAATTTAATCTGGAAATCACATAGCGTTTATGGATTATGAAAAAGTATTTCACAGAATTCACAGAGATAAGATATGAACAGAAACAGAAAAAGAGGAATCCCTGAACATCTGTTCCAAGACGAAGTTAGAATTTTGAACACAGCTGTGCTTCAGAAAAGGTGCACGTAGGAACCTCGTGTGATTGAAAAAACAGCGAACCAATTGCAGAATTAAAAGATTTTTAACCCTTTACCATTGTTTCGAGAAATATAAATTGGTCTTGTTCAGAAAGGACATCGGCCTGTAGAAAAAATTATTACAACGTAGTTACAAATGTCAAGCAGAAAAGGAACAAAAACCTATAAATAATTAATTACAAATTCTTTTAGAGAAGAGCATATTCACTCGGGGAATCACATGTTGACAAAAACGGTTGTGGGTGCCAAAAGGCACTTGTTTAGCACAATGTCCATGTCGACCACAAATATCAGCAATTAAAATGTATAACTGAAGATAATAACACAATAATACGGGGTTTTATCGTAAATCTTTTCAAAGGAAACACAAGTGCCATTGAATCCCGCTGACATTTAGCATGGCTTTATCACAACACTTTGGAAATAAAACACACATGACATTGTATCCAGCTGACACTTAGTTTGGCACATACGTAGCTATTGACATGAGACGTTACAGGATATGCAGGCAGTGGCAGTAGGCGAACAATGATAGGTGGCGCTCACTGAGCGAACGAGAATGCGCATAGCAACATTGAGCAGCCAGAGCCTGATTCGGAAAATAAAATAGTTAAGAGCTATAATTAATACAGAATAAAGCGCATAAAAACTGCAAAAATGTGGGGGAGAGGGGGACGGAAACGATAAAGTCATATGGCATGTAAAGATCTAACAGGTTCAGGTAAACAGTGCTAATTATTTCCATTTGCATTTGCATTTGGTTGTATGTGGGAACGGTAGATCATTAAAGGTGATGGACAAAGAACTTCTACTGGGACCAAAAGATTGTAATGTACACAATTCCACCTTCGCAGATCGTATACTTACTGTTTATCGTTTTCTAGAAATTTAGAGGATATCGTTATTCAGAGCAGAGAGATAAAAGGGAGGAGTTTAATGAGAAGAACCTGAAAATCTCAAACAGTCAGCGAACAAATATGACAATATTTTAAACGATCGACTCCAGCCTGCGAGTAGACATATCCTCGAAGGCTTTGAGATGCTACTTGCGCCCGCGTAGCCAAGTTTTACTTCCTCAGAATTCTGTTTCCATTTATGAAGCCTATTTTCAGTTTCGTAATTTCATACAGCATACTTTATCCTGTATCCATACTTCCTTTGTATGAATAATTCATATTTGCCCTATTGCCCCCCCCCCTTCCCGTTCTACTCCCACCCTTTTTCCGTAGTAACTTAATCTGCTTACATCCTTTTTAAATTTCTTGTTCTTTTAAGTATGTGCTTATTGCTCAGTGCTGTTTCAGGCATTTTGTTGTCATTCACTATACCAACAGTTAACAATGTTTCTTGCTTTGCTTTCCTCTGAGTAGTACTTACATTCCATTTTAATTTGTTTAGGTGACGTGCTTTATCATTGAAGTCTGCTATCCTTGGTATGGTACTTCATAGGTTGTAACCACCCTCATTATCGCAGTTACCTCAGGAAGTAGACTAGCATCTGCCTAAAAATGTTATTAGAGTTTTCTGTAAAATTCTTGGGGAGATATTTGGACAAATAATTTTTTTACAGGATTAAAATTTCTCGAAGTAATATTACTTTTTCACGAAATACTACAGAACTATTCAAATTTTATGCAGCGAACTCTAGAACTAAAACGTATCTATCAAGGATAGCAAAAATGTGTATTTCTCGAGAGTTAGATGCCAACTAGACCGGGCTCGGAATATTCTGCAATAATACCCGAGGGCGACATCAGTCCACGTAGTTTTGATTCACAGATATAAGATAATCGAAGCTGCTCCGTTACCGAGGGGCAGATGTCTGAAGATTGGCAGGAAGCTCGGAAGATACCCAGTGTTGTCGCGATTTTACACGCAAGTATTTCCGCGAGGAAAAGATGTATGTCGTATTCCATCGGCTTCTGGTATCTTCAGAGCCATGCATCTTGAGAGTTCAGAAAATGACAACTGAAGAAGATAAAGAGTTTCCACCTGAGGTAAAAGATCTGTTTTCGAACCGTCTCTCAGTGGACAGCCCGATAGCGAACCTTCTAACTGCGGTAGTTAGTTATCTGTCCCGATGATCATTTGAATGATTTTTTTTATTCAAATGACTTGGAAAAAGTTAGTTTGCAGGACACGTATACATGATTAGTGTTAACATTAGCGAACACATTTTTATATTCAGTCTTATTCATGCTACAAAAGTTTTTTTTTCATTTTTTTTTTTTTTTTTTTTTTTTTTTTTTTTTTTTTTTTTTTTTTTTTTGCTGGCTACCAGTGTGTAAGGAGAAATTTATAGTTGGAGTGGAAGGAGTTGTGCTGTATAAAAGGTTTGAAACTGGGTTTAAAACATGCTTCATTACCAGTCCGACATTTTATGTTACTGGGTGAATTCTCTAAAATTTTTGTTGCTGCATATTGAAATCCTTTCTGAGCCACTGACAGCTTTAACAATGGATAATCAAGGTCACTTTTCCCTCTAGTGTTGTAGTTATGGTCATCACTGTTCTTCTCAAATTGTGATGGATTATTTATGACGAAAATAATTAGGAAATGTGTGTATTCTGACGGCACAGTTAAAATGCTAAGCTCTTTGAAGAGTTACATACATGACGTCCGTGAATGGACTGCACATCTTATTCCTCCTGCTCGCTTTTGTGAAATCAATACTTTCTTTCTAAGTAATGAGTTGCCCTAAAAAATTATTCCTTAAGACATTACTGAGGTGAAATGTGCAAAATGTGTCAGGAGGTTAATTCGTTTGTGCCCAAGATTAACAACTATACGAAGAGCAAAAGTTTCCGACATGGTTGTTTGAGAATCTCAGTAATAAGTTCCTTACATGTCAAGTAACCATCAATACGTACAGTAAAAAATTTGAGGTGTTCCACTCTATTTACTGGCTCTTGTTTAGGATCTAATTTATTTGCTATATTTTTTGTACAGAAATGACTGTAGTATTTTTTTCAGAATTTATGGAGAGTCCATTTCGAGAACCCCTTAATAATTCTTAAGAGAGCATCACTTACCAACTGTTCTGTTATTTTCTCTCAGATGACATTAATTATAACACTAGTATCGTCTGCAAAAAGTAACAGTTTTGCCTGTAGAATGTTAAATGGAAGATCACTCATATATATACAGGGTGGTCCAGGCCAAATACCTCACGAAATAAGCGTCAAACGAAAAAACTACAAAGAACGAAACTCGTCTAGTTGGAAGGCTGAAATCAAATGGCACTATGGTTGGCCCGCTAGATGACGCTGCCATAGGTCAAACGGATGTCAACTGCGTTTTTCTAAATAGGAACCCCCATTTTCATTACATATTCGTGTAGTACGTAAAGAAATATGAATGTTTTAGTTGGACCACTTTTTTCGCTTTGTGATAGATGGCGCTGTAATAGTCACAAACATATGGCTCACAATGTTAGACGAACAGTTGGTAACAGGTAGGTTTTTTAAATTAAAATACAGAACGTAGGTACGTTACAACATTTGATTTCGGTTGCTCCAATGCGATACATGTACCTTTGTGAACTTATAGCTTGTGAGAACGCATGCTGTTACAGCGTGATTACCTGTAAATACCACATTAATGCAATAAATGCTCAAAATAATGTCCGTCAACCTCAATGCATTTGGCAATACGTGTAACGACATTCCTCTAAACAGCGAGTAGTTCGCCTTCCGTAATGTTCGCACATGCATTGACAATGCGCTGACGCATGTTGTCAGGCGTTGTCGGTGGATCACGATAGCAAATATCCTTAAACTTTCCCCACAGAAAGAATTCCGGGGACGTCAGATCCGGTGAACGTGCGGGCCATGGTATGGTGCTTCGACGACCAATCCACCTGTCATGAAATATGCTACTCAGTACTGCTTCAACCGCACGCGAGCTATTTGCCGGACATCCATCATGTTGGAAGTATATCATCATTCATTCATGCAGTGAAACATCTTGTAGTATCATCGGTAGAACATTACGTAGGAAATCATCATACATTGCACCATTTAGACTGCCATCGATAAAATGGGGGCCAATTATCCTTCCTCCCATAGTTCCGCACCATACATTAACCCGCCAAGGTCGCTGATGTTCCACTTGTCGCAGACATCGTGGATTTTCCGTTGCCTGATTGTGCATATTATGCCGGTTTAGGTTGCCACTGTTGGTGAATGATGCTTCGTCGCTAAATAGAACGCTTGCAAAAAATCTGTCATCGCCCCGTAATTTCTCTTGTGTCCAGTGGCAGACTGTACACGACGTTGAAAGTCGTCGCCATGCAATGCCTGGTGCATAGAAATATGGTACGGGTGCAATCGATGTTGATGTAGCACACTAAACACAGACGTTTTTGAGATTCCCGATTCTCGCGCAGTTTGTCTGTACTGAAGTGCTGATTAGCTGCGGCAGCAGCTAAAACACCTACTTGGGCATCATCATTTGTTGCAGGTCGTGGTTGATGTTTCACATGTGGCCGAACACTTCCTGTTTCCTTAAATAACGTAATTATCCGGCTAACGGTCCGGACACTTGGATGAAGTCGTCCAGGATATAGAGCAGCATATATAGCACACGCCCGTTAGGCATTTTGATCACAATAGCCATACATCAACACGATATCGACCTTTTCTGCAATTGGTAAACGGTCCATTTTAACTCGGGTAATGTATCATGAACCAAATACCGTCCCTGCTTGTGGAATGTTACGTGGTACCAAGTACTTACACGCCACCTATCAATAAGCGAAATAAGTGGTCCAACTAAAACATTCATATTTCTTTACGTACTGCACGAATACGTAATAAAAAAATGGGGGTTCCTATTTTAAAAAAAACGCAGTTGATATCCGTTTGACCTATGGAAGCGCCATCTAGCGGGCCAACCAAAGAGCCATCTGGTTTCCCCCTTCAAGCTAGACAAGTTTCGTTGTTTGTAGTTTTTTCGTTTGACACTTATTTCGTGAGGTATTTGGCTTGGTCACGATGAATGGACCACCCTATATATATGGAATAGGAATGGATTCAGAATTGAATCTTGTGGAACTCCCTTTGACTTTTTTTTTTTTTTAACCTGTCACTAACGTTTTCTACCTTTCTGACATTGTCTGAATTACTGAGCAATGACACAAATGACGAATGTGACTGTGATTTCGATTGATAAAATGCAGAATTAAACATTTCAGTACGACAGTTTCTACTTATAATTAGTTATCAGCAACTCACAGAACCTATACCGTAAATTTTACTGAGTGCACTAAATTTATAATCTTTGACCCGCCATACTGGATGCACCACTTCGAATGTTGTAACTGATTCTTAATCAGCGACCCGAGGTATGTAAAAATAACGTAGTTCTTTAGTATTTTACATCCATTTTCTCTATGATATTCCGATTTTAAATCGAGTTGGACCACTGTGCGTCTGAATGAAGGCCACAGCAATTCAGTCAAGCCAGTACCAAGTAACAAGCTTCGAAGATAAAAATGAACTTTCTGAGTGCCCCACCTGAAAGTGAGCATGAAGAGGCTCGAAGTAAACAAATATATCACAATTGACTGCTAGTTGTTATCTGTATTATCTCCTTTTAATTAATACACAGTCATGTGTTCTAAAATGTCCATAATGGAAAAGCTTAAACTGTAAAAAAACTATTAATATTGATTTCAATATCGGAATCATACAGGCAACCGGTTGCAAATAACTCTTTGGTACATTGACCTATGTTTCGATACCTCGAAGGATCTCTTCGTCAGAATGATGTTTTGAGAAACCCTAAAATTACATTGCGAGAAAGAAATGCCCAGAATTAAGAGCAAATGCGCTCAATGCAAGAAAGTCTGATATTGTTCCTAGCTAGGCACACGTGCCAAAGGCTGGGACGTCTTTTATGTTATTTTTTGAGTTGAGCATGTCTGCTCTTAATTTTGATTGCTTTCTTGCAAAGTAATTTCACTGTTCCTCAAAATTTCACACCGATTAAGACATCCTTAGAGGTGTCGAAACCTAGGTGAATGTACCAAACAGTTATTTGCAACCGGTTGGCTGTATGATTCCTACGCTGAAATTAATATACGGTTCCTGAGAAACAGCCACGTTTAAAACTGTATTAATTTTGAGAACGTTGACCTCAGTTGTTGTAATACTTCCTTCCATAAAAGCTGTAAAATGTCACTTGCACACTCGACGGGAAGTCTGAGTGGAGGGGTACACCGGTCGTACCTTCGTAGTAGGATGTGGAGAGAGAGGCGCTTAGGGACATTCGCGATCGAGTTAGCCCAGTAGGAGCCGCCACACACTGATATCAAGATTGAACACAGTTGGTGCCTACGCGACACGATGGCGAGTGGTTGTCAGAGGCGCACTGGCTGGGACGGCGCATTACCGTCATTAGTTTCCGCACAGTGTTTGCGCACCGATTGTCCCGCAGCGGCGAATACACCGAATCACACTCGTGCGGCGGCCGCGGTGCCGTGCTCTCTGCCCACGTTATTTACTTAGACGAATTAATATGTGATGAATGGAGAGGGACTGATGTGATGAGAGGCAGAGAGAGAGTGGGAGAGGGAGGCAGCGAGGGAGAGTAAGAGATGATACTGGCTGGCAGCTTCGGTAGCCGGCAGCGGAGACCAATAATTCAGACCCGGTGGGCCTACGCGTCTGCGGGGACGCGCGGCCAGCGGCTGTATTTATAAATACATCATGGTGTTTGTTCGCGTCCTTCCGACCCCGTTCCGCCCCTGTCCGTCCAGCTCCTACTGCATATATGCCGTCCTGCTGATCTGACAGAGAGCCATCTGCCGACAGCAAACTCCCCCCAGGGCGCACAGTGGATCACAGCGGCCAGGTTATGGTCCGCAGTAGACACAGCGATTCTGTAAGCGGGTGACCCAGTTAAACAGGATATAGGTACAGAACATTTTGAGGCAAGTGGCGAGCCGTCTGCTTAACGTACTGAGAGGACGAATAAATTTACACTCATCTGGAATAAATTTACACTCATCTGTGTAAGTTAACATCTTTGCTGTCAGATCAATAGCCCCCTTGAAGCTCTTGACAAACTTGATGCAAGAACCATTTGACAAACTGTTGAGAGTAATGATTGCGTTATTCACTCACAAATTCTGAGGGATAAAATACAAGGAGTTATATTTTATTCATAACTTCTGTAGAAATGAGATTGCAATTAAAATAGTCTGAGGACATGAGTACAAACAAATAGCTGGGAAAGCGTGGCACAGGATTTCAGCCTGCTCCCGGTGTTATTCAGTCTGCACATTGAGCAAGCAGTAAAGGAAATCAAGGTGCAGCGTACGGGGGGTTTATTGTAAAATTATCGATATATTGAAGAATATCTATTGGTAGCCTTAGTCGACCTTGACTTGCTTTCTGACTTAAGTTGGCTCTGTTTAAACGCGCGGTTATGCCCCCAGTATCATTTGCATCGAAATTATCATTATACTCTAATTATTAAACAAAAATATGGTTATTGCTAGCTATAACGCGGTGATTAGCATATGATACTAAATTAAGATTTATTCAGAACAGGATGAGCAATATTTCTAGCATAACATGACAATACAATACACTCGCTAACCTAACCAGCCTATCATTGGCACAATGTATCCTCTTTTCCTAACTACTTAAGTCAACACTGAACCCGCAAGTGACTCTATTGCAGTTCTGCCTGAACGGACACAGACTCAGAGAGCGCCAATCAAAGAGCTAGCGGAATACGAACTCATTTAGAATTACAATGCGCTACTTTGGCTGATGATTGCTAATATCACCGTAATTCTCCGTGATGATTACGACGGTCAGCCCAGGCAACGTCGTGATGCCATCTTTCCCGTGAGCGAGCTTGGCTTTAATCTCCAACGTGGACGTGGTTTGCGCCCGTAAACTCCTGTACGTAAGTGTTCAATTACGGAGTCCGTCACTAGTCAATACTCAAGTTCCCAGAATGAGATTTTCACTCTGCAGCGGAGTGTGCGCTGATATGAAACTTCCTGGCAGATTAAAACTGTGTGTCCGACCGAGACTCGAACTCGGGACCTTTGCCTTTCGCGGGCAAGTGCTCTACCAACTGAGCTACCGAAGCACGACTCACGCCCGGTACTCACAGCTTTACTTCTGCCAGTACCTCGTCTCCTACCTTTCTTTCAGGAGTGCTAGTTCTGCAAGGTTCGCAGGAGAGCTTCTGTAAAGTTTGGAAGGTAGGAGACGAGGTACTGGCAGAAGTAAAGCTGTGAGTACCGGGCGTGAGTCGTGCTTCGGTAGCTCAGTTGGTAGAGCACTTGCCCGCGAAAGGCAAAGGTCCCGAGTTCGAGTCTCGGTCGGACACACAGTTTTAATCTGCCAGGAAGTTTCAATACTCAAGTTACTTGCACATATGCCAAGAGTAGTTGGTCGACTCACGTGCGCGGCAGCAAAGGTACACTTCATATTGCATATGAACACCACAAGTTAGTCCAAATCTGTTTCCTCAGAGGAACAGATAATGCTACGTGTGTGAAGTCGTATGCTCTAAACTATTCAGACTTGGAGAGTAACCACTGGACTCAATGCCGGTAACTTCTCCAACCTACTTCTCTCCATGCTCTCCAAGCAGGGCAGCCAGACACCGCGACTGCTCTCCTCCACAGCCGACCCCAGAGTCCCCCTTCAGAGTTTTTTCAAACCTGGCCGTTCTTCGCTGCATGGATCCGTGCGCGTTGGTAGCCAATCACGACACAGACTTCCATGTATCCGTGCGCGTTTGTACCCAACCACGACACAGAATTCTCCCGCGGTGACTGTTGGCGACAAACTTTTAACACGTATCTCTACGCGCTCTGCGCTAATCCCGTCACAGTCTTCTGCAAATTTTCCACTGTGGCGCTAAATCGTCTTTCTCTCTTTCGCATATAGCTCCTTCTCGCTTCTTGTTGTGATGGCCCAGCGTCTCCGAACGTCTTTGGTGGTCTGAAGTGCCAGCCGACAAAGGGGTCCGGCCGCGGCCATCCCGTTAGTTTGACGTGACATCAACACCTTCCTTAGGGGTTCCGGCCGTGTTCCAGCCTCTGAGCCCATGACGTTAGTCTGACATGACACACACAACTTCCTTTTCTGTGTACATTCTCTCCTACCGGTATGCCAATTATAAATTATTATTCGGTGTATTAGTACTGATTTAGCATCATGTAAGATGCAAAATCTGCTACCTCACAAAGTATAAATTTGGAGAGTGATTTAAAGTTAAGGGAGACGGTATAAAAGCTTTGACTTTCGGTAATGACGTTTTAATTCAGTCAGAGATAGCAATAGATTTGAAAGAGCACCTGAACGGGGAGGATTATGTCTTGAAAACAGTGTAGAAGACGAGAATTAAGAGCAGAAAACCAATGTAGTGGAATCTGCTGGAACTAAATCAGTCGATGCTGAAGGAATTAGTTTCAGAAATGAGATACTAAAAGTTGTAGACAGGTTTTGCTATTTGGGCAGCAAAATGACTGACTGGCAGTAAGAAGAAAAGCGTTTCTAAAAAAAGACAAGTACACATATCAAAAAAAGTTTTGCATCACATCGGTTTCGAGAGTTCTGGAACCAGTACAGAAAATTTGAATAGAAATCGACATAAACATCATTTCCGCCCTTTTCATTGCTCATGAAAACCACACATTGCATGTTGTAGCGCCATACAGCGAGACCTTCAAAGGTGGTGGTCCAGATTGCTGTAATCACCGGTACCTCTAATACCCAGTAGCACGTCCTCTTGCGTTGATGCATGCCTGTATTCGTCGTGGCATGCAATCCACAAGTTCATCAAGGCACTGTTGGTCCAGATTGTCCCAATCCTCAACGGAAAACCGACGTAGATCCCTCAGAGTGGTTGGTTTCAATCTGTCCCAAAGATGTTTCATACGGTTCATGTCGGGAGAACATGCTGGCCACTCTAGTCGAGCTGGACAGTGTGTCTAAGGCGTTCAGCCAGACCCGGTTGTCTCCAAACACGTCTCCGACGGTTGTCTGGCTGAAGGCATACGCAAACTCATAGGTGAAGAGAACGTGATGCCAATCCTGAGCGATCCATTCGGCATGTTGTTGGGCCCATCCGTACCACGCTGCATGGTGTCGTGGTTGCAAAGTTGGACCTCACCAAGGACGCACAGTTTGAGTCATAACAGGATGTCCTGTGGCTGAAAGAAAAGCATCATTCAACATGGTGGCATTGCTGTCAGGGTTCTTCCGACCCATTATCCGTAGGTAGTCGTCATCCACTGCAGTAATATGCCTTGGGCGGCCTGAGTGAGGCATGTCTTCGACAGTTCCTATCTCTCTGTATATCCTTCGCGTCCGAACAACATGGCTCTGGTTCACATCGAGACGCCTGGACACTTCCCATGTTGAGAGCCCTTTGTGGCACAAACTAACAATGCGGACGCAATCGAACAGCAGTATTGACCGTCTAGGCATGGTTGAACTACTGATAACACGAGCCGTGTACCTCCTTCCCTGTGGAATGACTGGAACTGATCGTTTGTCGGACACCCTCCGTCTAATAGGCGCTAGTGGTGCATGGATGTTTGCATCTTTGGGCGTTTTTAGTGGCATCTCTGAACAGTCAAAGGTTCATTGTATATGTCCACAGTCAACGTTTATCTTCAGGAGTTCTGGGAACTGGAATGATGCAAAACTTTATTTGATGTGTGTGTGTGTGTGTGTGTGTGTGTGTGTGTGTGTGTGTGTGTTAGTATTGAAAATAAATTTAAGTGTTATGGAGTCTACTGTGAGGGTACAATACTCCAGTGCGTTTGCTGTTCAGATGTTCAATGCACTGTTCCTTCGGACATGCATGCAAGTGCGGAGGAACAGGCCCTACAGCAACTACAGCCGTTATGAAATGCAGCTGTATAATACAATGTCAACAATGACAATTTGTGCCGGACTGGGACTCGAACTTGGATTTCTCGCTTGTCACTAGCGGTCGCCTTACGATTTTTTTTATCTCAGAGATTTCCTCAAGTAACAAACTGCACTACCGGCCGTTAAAATTGCTACAGCAAGAAGAAATGCAGATGATAAACGGGTATTCATTGGAAGAATATATTACACTAGAACTGACATGTGATTACATTTTCACGCAATTTGGGTGCATAGATCCCGAGAAATCAGCACCCAGAACAACCACCTCTGGCCGTAATAACGGCCTTGATACGCCTGGGCAGTGAGTCAAACAGAGTTTAGATGGCGTGTACACGTACAGCTGCCCATGCACCTTCAACACGATACCACAATTCATCAAGAGTAGTGACTGGAGTATTGTGACTAGCCAGTTGCTCGGCCACCACTGTCCAGACGTTTTCAATTGGTGAGAGATCTAGAGAATGTCCAGGGCAGCAGTCGAACATTTTCTGTATCCAGAAAGACCCGTACAGAACCTGCTACATGTGGTCGTGCATTATCCTGCTGAAATGTAGAGTTACGCAGGGATATAATGAAGGGTAGAGCCACAGGTCGTAACACATCTGAAATGTAACGTCCACTGGTCAAAGTGCCGTCAATGCGAACAAGAGATGATCGAGACGTGTAACCAATGGCACCTCATTCCATCACGCCGGGTAATACGCCAGTATGGCGATGACGAATACGCGCTTCTATTGTGCGTTCACCGCGGAGTCGCCAAACACGGATGCGACCATCACGATGCTGTAAATAGAACCTGGATTCATCCGAAAAAATGGCGTTTTGCCATTCGTGCGGCCAGGTTCGTCGTTGAGTACACCATCGCAGGCGCTCCTGTCTGTGATGCAGCGTCAAGGGTAACCGCAGCCATGGTCTCCGAGCTTATAGTCCATGCTGCGGCAAACGTCGACGAACTATTCGTGCAGATGGTTGTTGTCTTGCAAACGTTCCCATCTGTTGGCTCAGGGATCGAGACGTGCCTGCACGATCCGTTACAGCCACGTGGATAAGATGCTTGTCATCTCGACTGCTAGTGATACGAGGCCGTTGGGATCCAGCACAGCGTTCCGTATTACCCTCCTGAAACCACCGATTCCATATTCTGCTAACAGTCATTGGATCTCGACCAACGCGAGCAGCAATATCACGATACGAGAAACCGCAATCGCGATAGGCTACAATCCGACTTTTAGCAAAGTCGGAAACGTGATGGTACACATTTCTCCTCCTTACACGAGGCATCACAATAACGTTTAACCAGGCAACGCCAGTCAACTGCTGTTTGTGTATGAGAAGTCGGTTGGAAACTTTCCTCATCGCAGCACGTTGTAGACGCCAACCCTTAGTGAATGCTCTGAAAAGCCAATCATTTGCACATCACAGCATCTTCTTCCCGTCGGTTAAATTTCGCGTCTGTAGCACGTTATCTTCGTGGTGCAGCAATTTTTATGGACAGTAGTGTAATTACAAATTCTCAATGCTTTGGGACAACTGAACCATGTATCTTCTTAATTTTTTTATAGGGACACAGTTAGCTACAGTCTGGAGGAAACACGGTGGGCAGGGGTGAATCCCGAGGCCTGGACACAATTCTTTCCCTGTCAACAATCCGGAACCCTGAAAACCCCTCAAGGATATAAAGGGTGGCAGGTGGACCAACACCAGGGGGCAGGTGTTCTTCTTTCGTTCCGAAACCTGCCACGTCCGGAACCCGCCAACTTATAGTGCGTTTAAAACCAGTTGCGATTTTTCACAGTTGCGGAACGAGTGGCGGGAAGCGTAGTTGCCAGCGTGAGATGGGCTCTTGAGTGGGTGAATGCATGAACAGCAAGCCGCGCAAGCTGCCCGATTTGCAATCTTTCTCAAACGATTGTTAAGAAACTGCCAAGCAAAAGCATGCGATTCTCGCCCATCTTACTGTGTAATTCGTTATTTTCATAATGGACTTTGTGTCATTCCGTTAATGCTCATAGTCATTGTGGTAAATCGATATTAGGTAAACAACTACAAGAAATTCTTAAAGTTTACAGTGAAAAATAGGGGCCGCTATGAATCTGCGTTTTGTGCATGTTAGGTTATGCGTTTCTTCATATGAAATGTAGAAAACATTCTGCATTATGCTTTAAGCTTGAAGGGATCTTGTCGCGTCCTGGCACAGCCTCACTATATCAGAGGGAAGTTAGTGCGAACTGCGTAGCGCAATCGGGACGTTAACGACATTGGGTTGGTCATAAATTGCTGTCAACCTTTATATCGGAGATGAGAGAAAGAGAATCTCCTTGGTTTGGAACAAATAAGTTTCCTGAAAATACGTTACAGAATTGCAATAGGCAGAAAAGATTCGTTAGTTTCTATCAAGTTTATTCTCACATATTTATTCTCACTTGGATTATAAACCCCTTAGTAAGATTCAGTCTTTTTATCCGGACTTGCTACTTCAAAGCTAATTGCCGGTGTATGTAAGAAACAAGTACAAAGGAATCACTTGTTCTTGGTTAGCAATGAAGTCTCTCTAAGTAATCGAGACAAAGACTGACAGCCTCCGTTCAACACTATTCCAATGAAACTCTAAAAATCCTACTTGACCTGCAGTCCCTGAGTGTCCACAAGAGTCTATCACCGTCTTCTCGTAGTTGAAGTCTTTATCAGCTGTATCGGCTGCTATGGGCCTACTCGGCCCCGCTGGCGTCTCGCTGCGGAATCTCCAAATTGCCGGCACTGGCTCTGAATCTGCATCTGAATCTCTGCTTCTAGCTATTTCGCTGCCGAGCCTTTTATTTCGTTTCCCATATACTTGAGTGCACACGACTTAATTTGTTTCACACAACCCCTTCATTTCCAAGAGATCGGACTGCACAAGAATGCCTATGGTTCCACACGACACTCTCGTTTCTAAATCGTCGGCTTGCGCAATTATGTCTTCGGTTCCACACGACACTTTCGTTTCTATCTGCAAACAACTTAATTTGGTTCCACACGAGTCTTTTCCGCACGTGACTGACACTCTCTCTTGCTCTGTCGTCGCTCTGGTGTTTGCGTCTTCCACTGCGCAAGTTTGATTCATGCTGCTTCCTCTGGCAGGAAGTCAAACACTAAGTTACTTGATCAACAAACCATACTTGGACGCCTCCACCGCTTATCTTGTCCCTACGTCCTGGTGGACTATTTCTTAATGTCGGCAGGCTGTTTGCCTATGGAGCCTGGACTCTTTATTATGGTCACAAAAGCAAGAATAAAAATTAAAATTTTCTACAACAATCTGTCTGCAGTTCCGAGAAAACGAAATATATGTAAAGCACTCCATCATGAAAGCACGGGCCAGCAAAAAATATAGAAGAAATAATAATGAATTCCACGTATCTTATAAACTGTTCGAGGTACCGAAACAAGATTTTGGCAAATGATGGCATACAAAGAGCAGAGTATTTTGCCAATTGATTAATATGCGGAACTTTCATATGGGCCGCGATAATCAAGCACTTTATCTATGAAATAATGTAATTTTTAAGGACCAAGACAGCTGGTGAATCGAGGATTGCTGTGGGTTTTGTCACAATATAAGTGAAGAAGTTAGTCGTTTATTTTATTCTGAGAATGGGATGTTTCATAAACTATTGACCTGACTTGCCGTCAATTACTAGCTTAATAATACACTATTGCATGATTCTGTCACAATTTCAACCGCATTAGAATGTTAGTGAGATGAATATTTGTAAACTATGCTATGTGTTGACAAAAGAACCAGATTTTAACATGGCAACAAGAGAAGCTACGTATTATTCAAAACTCGCCATAGTCCTTCGTGAATCCGCTCTCCTCAACTACGTTCTATGTATGACTGACAACTCGAGATCTGTCCTGTGATGTAACATTTCCAGTGGCTTCTTCTTTCAGCGTTTTAGCCTCACTGAGCGTATTCAGAATCGGATGTGAACTAGTGCGATGCGGATGAAGCCTGATTAAATTACGTGCTTTAGCATCAGCCAGTTTGTCGAAGTGGTACCGTGGGGTTTATACCTTCTACAGCACTTAAGTTCCATTAACTCCGCCTTATACACCCTACGTTGAACTTTATCTTGTGGAACTTTCTTTGTACCAATAAACAAATATCCACTTTCATCCACTGCACTGCTGTAGCTTTACCCATCACAACCGAGTGGTATGGCGCGATGTCCATTATTACCGTCGGATTCGGAGGAACATTTTGCAGCAGGACATTATTTTCACAGCCAGTGAATGTATTCCTGAACGTCCACTTTTACTGCGAATCTAGTGATTTCAGACGTGATGTACTGTTTTTATTAACGCAGCGCAACATTAAACACTTGTTCGTAATACCTGACCACAGCATAACACTTCAGCGCCAGAAAATACCACTCCCCAACGAGAGATAACGAACGTAGATGCATCTATTGAGCGACACCACGTGGTTATGTGTATCTACAGTGTGGCGCGTTACCAACCGAACCGCTGTCGAATTGATAGAGATAGCCGACTCGCCATTGGTGTTACCTAGGCAACGACGTCACATCCCCTCCGATGAACCAAACGTCAAAACTCGCAACTAATTTTAAACGTTCTATAGTAGCGGCTTGGTAAAAACGCTGCTGAAATATTTGTAAAAATACGTGTGATAACGGGAACAGCGCTCAACCCTCCGCTTGTGCAGGGGATATTGAACGGATACAGAGAAGGGCAGCGCGAATGGTCACAGGTTTGTTCAGTACGTCGGAGAGTACCACAGAGATACTGAAGGAAAAGAAATGGCAGTCTCTTGAAGACGCATGTAAACCAAGTCTATTAACTAAGTTTCAAGAGCCGGGTTTAAATGATTACTCTAAGAATATATTGCAATCCCATAAACATCGCTCACACAGGATCGTGAGGATGACATTAGAATAATTACTACCCACACGGAGGCATTCAAACAATTATTCTTCCCACGTAAGTGGAAGAGGAAGGAACCCTAGTAACTGGTACAGCGCAATGTACCCTCTCCCATGCGCCTAACGTTGGTTTGCAGAGTATAGATGTAGATGTAGATATAGATGTACTGCCGACATTCTAGGCTCGACTGATGAGGATTTCCATATACTTACGTCAAAGTCCAGTCCATTATCCAGAGAACCGCACAAGCCTTTGTGGCAGGAAAATATTCCACACGGGGTAAAGACAGGACTATTGATCTATAACATACGGCGACACTCGCAGAAAACACGCGACCATTTGTTGCCCCAACAATCAGACATCCACAACGACTACGCAACTGAAGCGGTTGTGATCATCGTCGACACTACGATAGACGGGGCCGAGGGGAGAATCAGCCAGCCAGTCCTCTGACACGGGACCGCTAATTGTTATAAAAATCGATGTTTGTACGTGTGTATGTTTCTCATCTCCTCTTAAACCACTTCATCGATTTCAACCAGATTTGGCACACATATCACTTAATATTTGGTTCTCATCACTGTGGGGGCGATAAGTACCAACGTACCACCTACCTCTCAAAGGAGTGCGGCTAGAAAACCACTGTTGCCCACGACGCACGAATACCCGTATTTTAGTCACCCATTGCTTGAGAATGAGAGCACCTAGAGACTTGCGATAAATATTACTCCTAATATCAAACCTTTACAAAAAATTTTCTTTCTGACCACCGCCACAAAATGATGAAAGAAAATAGTTCATCAATTAGTACGTTTCTACTGTCCATGCAGGAAATTTGCCGCGTGAAGCATAACGTCTTAATTGTCTTTACTCCTAATTGTATTCCCTATACGTTCTGCAGACAGTGTTCCCGTATATCGCTGAATGTACCAGAAAAAATCATTGTACGACACGTAATTCAGCAAACACGATGTCATAAAGGTGCATGACAAAAGGCCACGTCATGAATGACGTTTTAGTTTATTCTTTCTTTACTACTAACTCTATTCGCAACACATTTCGCAGACAGTATCCACATTTTCCGCAGAATGCACCTGGAAAAATATATCATTTTAGCTCAAGGAGATATGACATCATGAACACTGAGATGAGTGAGAAACTGGCATATCATTCTTCACGTTTTAATTCAGTACTTCTCTTCTAGTAATTCTGTTCGCAAAACATTTTGAATACACTATTCAAATATTCCGCTGAATGTACCACGAAATTACATAATAGTACAGCACGTAATTCAGCAGATATGACGTCATAAAAATTGAGCTGCGTGAAAACAAAACAGCAGGGTGAAATTCGCTAGAGATACAGTTGAAATATGTGTACAGACAAGCGTTAAATATGTTAAATACGTGTGAAATAATTTCACTCGTGCGCACGCTGGAAAAACCACTGGCAAAAACTCCATATAAACCACTGAAACGATTTGAACCAAATTCGGTACACATATTAGTTACATCCTGGAAGGAAATACTGTGGGGGGTTAGAACCAACAGCGTCCTGTTGGGGTCAGTGTGAAAATGTGGTGAGAGAGAATGTGGAGGGGGAGATCGAAACACAGCGAGGGAGAAGGAGGGGAGGAGAAGATGGAGAGAGAGAAAGGGATGTGGGAATGGACAGAGAGAGGAGGTATACAGAGAAAGGAAAGAGGAAGGGTTTACAGAGACAGCAGCAGGATTAGATAGGCAGAGAGAGGGGAAAGCTGAATAGACAGAGGGGTTGGGGGTTTCGGTGAGGGGAGGAAATGGACAGAGAAAAGGAAAAGGACGAGATGGATAGACAGAGCTAGAGTGAAGGAGATGGACAGAGAGGAGGTGAAGAAGGAGATGAGCAGAGAGAGGAGGAAGGAGGAGATGAACAGTTGCACGATTTGATTAAAAATATACTTGGACAGTGCCACCTACTCAGCTAGTATGACATAAATGTAACGATTGGCGTCGTCATCTTATGAAACGTCCCCTTAGAACAATTTATACAAGACTGTGCTTAAACTGACATACAATATTTTTATCGCAACGCAATCTGACTTTCAAAAATCCCTACAAAAAAAATGGCCCTGACTAACATTAACCTATACAAATCACTTACCTCACCAAAAATCTTAGTTACTCGAACTACTGCAATACAACGAGCGCCACTACTGCCAGCTAAATAAAAGATTCAAACTATGGAAGGCACTAACTACTGATAGGGATAGTTAGCAAATGAAAGATATTAATAGAGAACAAACAATGTATTTACCTTAATATCATATATATATATATATATATATATATATATATATATATATATATATATATATATATATATAGAGCAGTTCATGACAAATTTCAAAACTCCGCCATCTCTCTCCCCACATCCACCACTGCTGGCGGCTCACCTCCAACTGCGCAACGCTACGCGCTGCTCACATCCAACTGCCGCTGCCCAACACTACAATGGCAGACAACAATGCAAACTAGCCACAGACTGCACACAGCACAGCCAGTGATTTTTATACAAAGGTGGCGTTACCAATAAAAAAACCAAAACAGCCTACTTACAATCTTCCTTAGTTCCTTTTAACAAATTTTTATTCTATTTGATGCTGCATTACGTTATGGGAGAACCAAATGCGGGGTCTCGATCTTTAAAGGGGGATATTAGACACTTCAGGTACTGAAACAATGTTATATCCTTGAGGCTCTTCGTTTACTCCCTTTGTCTTTTAGTCAGATAGCTACTTTTGGACTATTGCAGGTACATCTGGAATCGAAAACGGCCACCGCTTGTCCCGCATTTTGATTCGAGCATCATAGCATTAAAGCCGTGATTTGCCACACATCAAATTTCCATTCAGTTAACTAAATTTGGTTTTTTCTAAATGTCTTCTGTCTTGCACAACCAGTAACTTTGTACTAATCCCTCCCTTTTATGGTGGTCACAGAAATTAAGATTCGCCATTTAGAAGTGGCACTGCATAATGCTAAGTTTCTAGCTACAGAAAAAATTATGATCCCTCGATTTTTTAGCATGCCATACATTTTCCCTTTTGTAACTTCAGTGAATGACTAGTCGTAGTGCTCAAGACCTTTGAGTCGTATTTGGGGCGGTAGAGGTTCATAACTTGGTCCATCCATCCGGAGTAAGATTTTCCGTGGCTTCTCTTTATCACTTTGGGACAGTAGTCTGGTTGATTCATATGAAAAGAATATGGCTTATACTTCGTCTCCAGTGACTTCGCAGCCGACCGTACTTCTAATTGCAGCAACACAGAAACTTTGTGAGTAGTGGGCTAGAAGCTGAAATATTGACACTCAGATAAGCGTGGATAAGCTTTATTTAGACGAGAGTGTTACGTTCGGACTAATGGCTTTGATCGATGGAAAAATGAATTTAAGCTGATAAGACAAAAATGGTTCAAATGGCTCTGAGCACTATGGGACTCAACTGCTGAGGTCATTAGTCCCCTAGAACTTAGAACTAGTTAAACCTAACTAACCTAAGGACATCACGAACATCCATGCCCGAGGCAGGATTCGAACCTGCGACCGTAGCGGTCTTGCGGTTCCAGACTGCAGCGCCTTTAACCGCACGGCCACTTCGGCCGGCCTGATAAGACAATATGAACACAAAATGACTTGTAAGAAAATATTTTCCGCGTTAGTGCAACAATCATCTTATTCACAATGGAAAGGAAATCACATTGTGATCCGAAATAAGTCAGTTAGGTTGCAGAGTGTGCCACAAAACGATTTTCAGTGATGTCTTTGGGATGCACGATAGAGATATTTCCATGTGCACAAAAACCTGGCAACCATTATTTGGTCCACAGTATAAGTCATTCTGAGCGTATGAAAACTGTATGGAATGTTTTCTTGCCAAAGATAAAACTGTTTACCAGCAGCCGTTTCTTACAACGGCTGGCACCTTTGGAAATGACAGCAACGGGTGAGCAGATGTTTTTATCACCAAAAAAACTAAAAGAGAGAGCTGGACTGTACAATCAGGTCCCGAAGACTACACAATGCCAAACGGCCGCCGTTTCATCCTCTGCCGTGTAGCGTCAAGTGGATGCGGAAGCGTTATGGAGGTGGATGGGTTGAGCACCCCCCTCTCCCAGCCGTTGCCGACTTTCCACACCTTGGTAAGTGGCTCCTCAGTTGCCACTATGAGGCTCAGTGCACCCAGTTCCAGTCCACCCATCAAGAAAAAGTCCCTGGCCGTGCAGGGGACTAGTCTGTTCTCTACGAAACAGACATGTACACTATCGCGCGTTACGTATCCTGTGTCTATCTGGTGCACCAAATACTTCCCGAATCACATGATATGGACTAGAAAGTAGTTTGACTGGGCACAAAATACTGTCCCTGTGATTCACTTCTTAGTTAATATTGTGTTAGAGATACCACTGTTCAAATAACCAAGTGATTCCTGCAGTCCATTCTCTTTATGCTACTATGCCGTACCGTATCCCCTCGCATTGGGACGATAGTATTTTTTTTTTTTTTTTGTAAGATATTCTTATAATTTTACTTGAGAAGCCTTTGAAAGACGTTGTTGTTTCGTACAAAGTGGTAAATTTTCTTGCTGTAGGACTCTCTTTCGTTTCATTATACTTACATTAAACACCCACTGAAGATACTGATAAATAAAAGAAAAGCATAGCTTCCATGGACTATGTCAAGATATTTGACAGACGAAAAAGGAAAAAAGCTGATCAGCAAAAAAATGCAATTCCGTGACACTCTGTATGAGCTATAAAAAGATGATACAACAAAACTAAATTTCTAATACAAACAGAAACAAAATAAATAAGAATGGCATTATAATTAACCGAGGAGTTAAACAAGGTTACAGTTCGTCACACATTGTATTCAGTTTATATCTAATTGGCATCATTAAAAAGTGGGAGGAGGAAACAAGAAGCAAAAAAGGAATAAAACTAGATAAGCACCAGTGTACAGGGTGGTCCATTGATAGTGACCGTCCAAATATCTCACGAAATAAGCATCAAACGAAATTACTACAATGAACGAAACTTGTCCAGCTTGAAGGGGAAAACCAGATGACGCTATGGTTGGCCCGCTAGATGTGCTGCCATAGGTCAAACGGATATCAACTGCGTTTTTTTTTTAAATAGGAGCCCCCATTTTTTATTACATGTTCGTGTAGTACGTAAAGAAATATGAGTGTTTTAGTTGGAGCACTTTTTTCGCTTTGTGATAGATGGCGCTGTAATAGTCACAAACGTATAAGTACGTGGTATCACGTAACATTCCGCCAGTGAGGACGGTATTTGCTTCGTGATACATTACCCGTGTTAAAATGGACCTTTTACCAATTGCGGAAAAGGTCGATATCGTGTTGACGTATGGCTATTGTGATCAACATGCCCAACGGCCGTGTGCTATGGATGCTGCTCGGTATCCTGGACGACATCATCCAAGTGTTCGGACCGTTCGATGGATAGTTACGTTGTTTAAGGAAACAGGAAATGTTCAGCCAAGTAGATGTTTTAGCTGCTGTCGCGGTTAGTCCGCACATCAGTAGAAGACAAATTGCACGAGAAATGGGAATCTCAAAAACGTCGGTGCTGAGAATGCTACATCGACATCGATTGCACCTGTACCATATTTCTATGCACCAGGAATTGCATGATGACGACTTTGAACGTCGTGTACAGTTCTGCCACTGGGCACAAGAGAAATTACGGGATGATGACAGATTTTTTGCACGCGTTCTATTTAGCGACGAGGCGTCATTCACCAACAGCGGTAACGTAAACCGGCATAATATGCACTATCGGCAAACGGAAAATCCACGATGGCTGCGACAAGTGGAACATCAGAGACGTTGGCGGGTTAGTGGGAGGAAGGATAATTGGCACCCATTATATCGTTAGCAATCTAAATGGTGCAATGTATGCTGATTTCCTACGTAATGTTCTACCGATGATACTACAAGATGTTTCACTGCATGACAGAATGGCGATCTACTTCCAACACGATGGATGTCCGGCACAGAGCTCGGGTGCGGTTGAAGCGGTATTGAAAAGCACATTTCATGACAGGTGGATTCGTCGTCGAAGCACCACACCATGGCCCGCACGTTCACCGGATCTGACGTCCCCGGATTTCTTTCTGTGGGGAAAGCTGAAGGATATTTGCCATCGTGATCCATCGACGACGCCTGACAACATGCGTCAGCGCATTGTCAGTGCATGTGTGAACATTACCGAAGGCGAACTACTCGCTGTTGAGAGGAATGTCGCTACACGTATTGCCAAATGCACTGAGGCTGACGGACATCATTTTGAACATTTATTGCATTAATGCGGTATTTACAGGTAATCACACTGTAGTAGCATGCGTTCTCAGAAATAAGTTCACAAAGGGTACATGTACCACATTGGAACAACCGAAATGAAATGTTCAAACGTACCTATGTTCTGTATTTTAATTTAAAAAAAAAACATACCTGTTACCAACTGTTAGTCTAAAATTGTGAGCCATATGTTTGTGACTATTACAGCGCCATCTATCACAAAGCGAAAAAAGTGGTCCAACTACAACATTCATATTTCTTAACGTACTACACGAATATATAATAAAAATGGGGGTTCCTACTTAAAAATACGCAGTTGATATCCGTTTGACCTATGGCAGCGCCATCTAGCGGGCCAACCATAGCGCTATCTGGTTTCGCCCTTCAAGCTAGACAAGTTTCGTTCTTTGTAGTTTTTTCGTTTGAGGCTTATTTCGTGAGATATTTGGCCCGGTCACGATCAATGGATCGCCCTGTATAAAAACAATATTGTGTGCTGACGACCAGGCTATAAAAGCCACATCATAAGAAGAATTACAAAGAAATATTTTTAAATTAAGCAAAATTGGTGGAAAATGTAACTTCGGAGTATCTGTACAAAGGACAAAAATAATGGGACTCCGAGGAAGACACAGGTGCGATGAAAATACTAATTATTTATTATTATTATTCTCGTGTCAGAAATACACATACACTCCTGGAAATGGAAAAAAGAACACATTGACACCGATGTGTCAGACCCACCATACTTGCTCCGGACACTGCGAGAGGGCTGTACAAGCAATGATCACACGCACGGCACAGCGGACACACCAGGAATCGCGGTGTTGGCCGTCGAATGGCGCTAGTTGCGCAGCATTTGTGCACCGCCGCCGTCAGTGTCAGCCAGTTTGCCATGGCATACGGAGCTCCATCGCAGTCTTTAACACTGGTAGCATGCCGCGACAGCGTGGACGTGAACCGTATGTGCAGTTGACGGACTTTGAGCGAGGGCGTATAGTGGGCATGCGGGAGGCCGGGTGGACGTACCGCCGAATTGCTCAACACGTGGGGCGTGAGGTCTCCACAGTACATCGATGTTGTCGCCAGTGATCGGCGGAAGGTGCACGTACCCGTCGACCTGGGACCGGACCGCAGCGACGCACGGATGCACGCCAAGACCGTAGGATCCTACGCAGTGCCGTAAGGGACCGCACCGCCACTTCCCAGCAAATTAGGGACACTGTTGCTCCTGGGGTATCGGCGAGGACCATTCGCAACCGTCTCCATGAAGCTGGGCTACGGTCCCGCACACCGTTAGGCCGTCTTCCGCTCACGCCCCAACATCGTGCAGCCCGCCTCCAGTGGTGTCGCGACAGGCGTGAATGGAGGGACGAATGGAGACGTGTCGTCTTCAGCGATGAGAGTCGCTTCTGCCTTGGTGCCAATGATGGTCGTATGCGTGTTTGGCGCCGTGCAGGTGAGCGCCACAATCAGGACTGCATACGACCGAGGCACACAGGGCCAACACCCGGCATCATGGTGTGGGGAGCGATCTCCTACACTGGCCGTACACCACTGGTGATCGTCGAGGGGACACTGAATAGTGCACGGTACATCCAAACCGTCATCGAACCCATCGTTCTACCATTCCTAGACCGGCAAGGGAACTTGCTGTTCCAACAGGACAATGCACTCCGCATGTATCCCGTGCCACCCAACGTGCTCTAGAAGGTGTAAGTCAACTACCCTGGCCAGCAAGATCTCCGGATCTGTCCCCCATTGAGCATGTTAGGGACTGGATGAAGCGTCGTCTCACGCGGTCTGCACGTCCAGCACGAACGCTGGTCCAACTGAGGCGCCAGGTGGAAATGGCATGGCAAGCCGTTCCACAGGACTACATCCAGCATATCTACGATCGTCTCCATGGGAGAATAGCAGCCTGCATTGCTGCGAAAGGTGGATGTACATTGTACTAGTGCCGACATTGTGCATGCTCTGTTGCCTGTGTCTATGTGCCTGTGGTTCTGTCAGTGTGATCATGTGATGTATCTGACCCCAGGAATGTGTCAATAAAGTTTCCCCTTCCTGGGACAATGAATTCACGGTGTTCTTATTTCAATTTCCAGGAGTGTATACATGTACATACATTTTACACAGTTATGATTAAATTACTTTTGACCAAAACTTGGTCACTTCCCTTGCATTTTTTGTTGCTTATTGAAGGTCATCTTCTGTACAGGAGACTGCACAACCGACACCGAAGCATGTACAAGACTGTCTGTTCTTCTCCACAGTGACGCCGAATATCGTTTGGATCAGTGTATCCCCATTTTGCCAGGTTAACTTTTGATCTTCCAACTTCAGATCTCTGTCTACTCATTAACTTCCAAGTTGTCCATTCCCTGTCATAGCCTGGTGGTAAAACTTCAACAACTCTTATCCAACCAGGGGGAAGGTAGATCGTAGCCCACCATAGTTGTCACCTAGCTTTTTCAGCAGGGCTTCTAAGTTCCTTTGATGTCCTAAGGAGACTCTTCCTTCACTTCAGTCGTTGAAGATGCGGTTCATGTCCATACAGATGATGAGTAATTTCCTGTTACACTTTCTTTCTTTCCATGTTCGCAGCTATCTCTCTTCGAACAGGTGTTGATGCTATTCCTGCGAGGTGGTAAAGCCATTCAGCTTGAGTGGGTTTCAAGCAACCTGTTATAATTCTGCAGGTTTCGTTGAGAGCTACATCCACCTGTTTGGCATGAGGTGAATTATACCAAAAAGAAAGGGCATACTCTGCCGCAGAATAGCATAGTGCCATTCCAGATGTTCGGATTGTATCAGGTTGACAGTGTTACTTCTAGGCATTTTGGATTCTCGTAGCGTTCCAGTTCAGCCTCCGAGCATACTATTTTCTACCTGCGAGTAGCTTCCTTGTTTCTCAAACACACACTTAGGTCTTTGAAGGGTTTGGGTTAAACTGGTTTGTGTTGTAGTATCTGGATACACCTTCCTTTGATTCAAAATCTGTGCTCTGGGCGGTTGGAGCGAGATCTTCAGTATATAAGAAGCTCCAGGTGTTTAGGGCTATAGGTTGGTCGTAAAATACTAATAGGAAACAAAATAATGGAGCAAGTAAGTCATTTTAACTATCTGGGGTACGACGTTTCTTTCGATCATGATAAAGGTATAACGAATGAAATAGCAAAAACCCAGGGTGCCTGTGGAACAACGAAACCTCTGTATTGTTGTTCGAGTTTTGGGAAAAATAACAAGTAGGCTGTGGCGTGAATGAGTACTTGGATTAACGAGGGAGACCTGCTAGGGTAGTCCATACAGTTTTGCGAAGCCACTTTGCCAGGGTGGCGACCTGGTTAGCGAATCTGACCGGTGAGCAGGAGACCTGGTTTCGAGATTTTCATTCTTCGCTTCAGACTGCATACATATCCATCATAGAAATTTGAGACTTTAAAAGGTCACTGGAACCGTAAAGTTTCGAACAGAAAACATTAAACTAAAAGGCGACTAAGGAAACGCAACAAAATCTGTAAAACATTAGCTTTTCCATTAATATTTTACGTATCTGAGGCTTGGAAAGGAAACAAGGTAGGCATAAATTGAACAGTAATGTTAGAAATGATATTCCTCAGAAAAATTAAAGGATGGGAACTAGAAGATGGGATAAGAAACGAAGATATTAGAAATGGGCTTAAAATATTTCCAATAACAGAAAGAAATCGACACACTTAAGTAGACATAGAAGAAATATGTAGACAGAATGCGACAAGGCAGATAACCTAAAAGGATTTGCAATATATAGGATAGTCAAGAGTAGCCTGAAAAGCTTGTAAAGGTGCTGTAGGTGGGTTGTGATGAGAAACAATTGTTAAGAAAAAATTCGATACGTCACGCGCTTCCGATTTAATTAGCATTGAAGTTAGGCAGTTAGGTCACTGCCTGAGCAAATTAAAGCGGCCTGCTACATACGTTGTCGCCAAACGTGTACGTTGGTTAGTTCCCTAAAACAGACAAAAGGGAACGATACAAAAATTAGACATGGGACGGTAGTAGGGATTGAACCAGAGCCGAAGGCTGAGCATTCTCGTGCTCCATTGACACTAATTGTATGTGGCGGGCCGCTTGAATTAGCGCGCAGAAAGGAAAAGATTCAATGCTAATTGACACGTAAATGGAGCAGATTATCTACTTTTTTCTTAACAATTATTTCTCAAAACAACCTACACTGCAACACCCTTACAAGACTTTCAGACTGTTTCTGACCACCCTGTATACGCAAAGGGTTAAGGGATCTAGGTCTGCCCAGGAAACGATGGAGGTCTGAATCTGAAGCCGGAACAGGTTCCTCACACCTAATCCATGAATGAAGATGAAGAAGAACATGATGAAAATGATGATTAGTCATTCACCTAACTATAGAATAAAATGAATAATGTTAGCGAAAGGATGAAGAGATTTCAATAGCTTCAAGGCAATAAATTTTTTCACTGTACTTTTAGTAGTGTGAAGCGAACTGGAGGTTCGTTTATTGTTTTTGGATACATTAGTTTCTTGTTATACGAAACTCTGCAGACTTCATAACACTATCAGCAGAGCATGTGGGCCATAATATGATAAATTTAGTTACGCTGTGTTATAATGCAGTTGATCTACGTCTGGAACAGCCCTTCAGAAGCATTCTCAGATAGAGTGACTGCTTTTACGTTAACTTCGTAATACGGTAAACAAGTTCGATCAGTGTTGTATTCTTCTTGTCAACAATCAGAATAAATGACATTATCGTCTGAGTACAATCAGTTCTCACGCCGCTATGAACCTGCTTAACATCAGAACTGTGTACCCGAACAGCTTTGAATCATGGCATCTCTCAATCTACAGCAGTCTTGCTCCAGAAAAGTGTATTGCGCAGCTTCTTAGGAGGTAGACACTGGTAGTTGGAAAGATGGAAGCTGTGGAAAGCGTTAGTCGTATATGGATAGCTCAGTCGCTAAGAGCATCGCACTGAAAGACATGGGAAGGTTCAAATGGTTCAAATGGCTCTGAGCACTATGGGACTCAACTGCTGAGGTCATTAGTCCCCTAGAACTTAGAACTAGTTAAACCTAACTAACCTAAGGACAGCACACACATCCATGCCCGAGGCAGGATTCGAACCTGCGACCGTAGCGGTCTTGCGGTTCCAGACTGCAGCGCCTTTAACCGCACGGCCACTTCGGCCGGCTCATGGGAAGGTCTTCGGGAATTGTAATATGTTTGCCTCTAACTTTCTATAAAAAAAAACACACAGAACGTACTGTACACAAAAAAGGCAAGAGAAGGAAATTTATTACAATCATCAGAATGATACGTCAAAACTGCACAATTCTGTAGATGAACTTCACTTTACGGAAAACATTTTATGAAGCTGAATTTTTCGTGTTCATTCCGAGCGTTGCCAATTTAGTCTAGTGCGTGTGAGTTAACGAGCATTGCGCTCTAATTTAAATATATGACCGAAAAAGTCAGCCTACAGGAATTGTGAAATGAACCCTGTCGTCCAGGACCGGATGCCACAAAGGTCGCAGATTCACCACGAGATGGGGAAACTCACAGGCGTCTATTGTCTATTGAGGCCTAAGCGTTGTAGAGTGCGAGTGAGACAGACGAGAACCTGCGTCATAGGGAAAGCAAGTAGAAGGCTTTTGTGGCCAAGGTACGTAGCAGTGTTCAATATGGCGAACCTAAGATCAGCCCCCAAGGGAAACAGTTATGAAAACTATTTAATTCTGTAGTAGTGCAGGGAATGAAGCCACAGTAATTTTAATCTACCAACCTTCATAAATTTTCATGGTGATCCGAATTTAACTTGAATATTGATCAGATCTATAATAGTTTAGGATTCACTGTTAAAGCGAAATTGACAAGTTTTGTAACAAAGACTTGAATGCTAAAATCTGAACGCTATAGTCGATCCTAACGATTGACGTTTCATATAGGAGCACATCATTAAAATGACAAATGCTGTAAAAAACAACTCTGTAACTTTATTTGTTTGAAAGATATAGTAAATTTAAATTATCAGTATTTTCAGTTAAGCATCACATCATCATTTCCTCCACACAAAACACATTGGACAATGACAGCATGACACCTTATTGAATCATTAGGTAAAAGAATATTTGTTGTAAAGTTTAGTGCTTAAGAGTTAATTTTGTTCTTTATTTACTTATCAGAAAGCTCATTGGTGCAAGGCTACTGGCCGTGACATTCAAAGTTAAGAAGTAAATTGTATTGGTTTTTTGTAATAGAAGAAAACGTTTCTTATGTCATGGATATTATTGTTACATTATTTGGAGCGTGAAAGTGGTTAAGCTTTGATTATTTAAATATGTTAAAATGTAAAGTAATGTAGAATAAGCCGTAGCCAATCAGTTGGTCTTCTTCAGGAAAGGGAACTGCGCTAGTCAGTTGAGCGAAGATGTTCGGCGCGCGGGAAACGCTGCCGGAGACGGCAGACGGTAGTTCTGGTCTAGACACCAAAGAGTACAGTGCTGGTCTAGACACTAAAGAGTACAGTTCTGCTGGAGATACCAAATAGTACAGTTCGGATTGAGACGCGAAAGCGGACAGTTGGTCTTTAGGCAGCTAGCAAGTGAAACGACTTAGAAAATTTCGCGTTGTTTGGTATCGCGGGACTTAGTCTCTGAGCGGTGAGCAGCCGCAAGCCTGGTGTGGACTCTTAACTTTTCGCGTAAATATCGAGGTGGAGCATTGGACTTGTTTCGCGATGAGATTGTGAATGACAGAACTATGCCAAATGGATATGCGCTCGAGTGTAATAGTAATTCTAAATACGACCACTTTCGCTGCCGGTAGGTGTGGCCGAGCGGTTCTAGGCGCTTGAGTCTGGAACCGCATGACTGCTACGGTCGCAGGTTCGAATCCTGCCTCAGGCATGGATATGTGTGATGTCCTTAGGTTATTTAGGTTAAAGTAGTTCTAAGTTCTAGGGGACTGATGACCTCAGATATTAAGTCCCATAGTGCTCAGAGCCATTTGAGCCACTTTCGCTGTTAGCTTTCTCTCTGAATAAACATTTTTCTAACCAAATCGAAACTGTGTGGCCTACATCATTTATGGGTCGTCAATTTACTTCCCGATATTATTATTACGGTTATTATATGCAATATTAACTGTGTATTTCGCACACTTGCCGTCAGCCAGACAATTTAACCAAAAGGTCACAAGTACCTAATTTAGGGCGTCTAATGTGACAAGTGCTATTCAACCTGTAGACAAGTTTGAGCCAATACATTTCGACGAAGAGGAACCGCATGTGAGCCCGCACATCTATGGGATGTTAGTTTTCATGAGATATTCAGTTTATCGACATGTACGAGGGGCGTTCAATACGTAATGATATGTACTCCGCTAGCCAGCAAGCGGTGTGTGGCGGAGGGCACAATTCGCTAAAGTCATTTCCCCCCCCCCCCCCCCCCTCTGTTTCACTCGCGGAACACGCGAGGGTAAAACGACTGTCTGAACGCCTCAGTACGAACTCTAATTTCCCTATCTTTGAATGATGATCATTACGCGATTTGAAAGTTGGTGCTAATAATATATGTTCTACATCCTCGGCGAAGATTGGATTTCGGAATTTAGAGAGCTGCCCCTTCTGTTTAGCGCGTCGTGTTTCCCACTTCAAACTTTCTATGAGATTTGTAACGCTCTCGCGATGGCTAAATGTACCAGTCACGAATCTTGCCGCTCTTCTTTGGACCTTCTCAATCTCTTTAATCAAACCCAACTGGTAAGGGTCCCATACAGACGAACAATAATCTAAGACTAGACGAACTAACGTATTGTAAGCTATTTCCCTTGTTGATGGACTGCATCGCTTCAGGATTCTACCAATAAACCGCAATCTAGAGTTCGCCTTACCCATTACTTGTGTAATCTGATCATTCCATTTGAGATCATTTCGAATAGTCACACCCAGATACTTGACTGATGTTACCGCTTCCAAAGACGGATCATTTCTTTTGTACCCATACATTAATGGGGATTTTCGCCTTGTTGTACGCAGTAGATTACACTTACTAATGAAATGAAATGATCGTATGGCCTTGTTGGCCGGGAGGCTCCATGCAGGGAAGTTCGGCCGCCGTATTGCAAGTCCTTTTTAGTTGACGCCACTTCGGCGGCTTGAAATGATAATGAAGAACACACAACACAGAGTCATCACGAAGCAGGGAAAATCCCTGACCCCGCCGGGAATCGAACCCGGGACCCCATGCGCAGGAAGCGAGATCGCTACCGCAAGACCACGGGCTGCGGACACACTTACTAATATTGAGAGGTAACTGCCAGCCATTACACCACACATTTATTTTCTGCAAATCCTCATTGATTTGTTCACAACTTTAGTGTGATACTACTTTCCTGTAGACTACAGCATCATCGGCTAACAGTCTAAGGCCGCTGTTAATACCATCAATCAGATCGTTACTGTAAATAGTAAAAAGCAGAGGACCTATTACGCTGCCCTGGGGCACACCTGAAGTTACTCTTGTTTCTGTTGAAGTTACCCCGTTCAGGACGACATACTGCTCCCTGTCTGTTAGAAGACTTTCTATACAACCGCATATGTCATTGGATAGACCGCAAGCGCGCACTTTTTATAGCAAGCGACAGTGCGGAACTGAGTCGAACGCTTTTCGAAAGTCGAGAAATATGGCATCAACCTGGGAGCCGGTATCTAGAACCTGTTGTATATCATGCACAAAGAGGGCCAGCTGTGTCACGCATGACCACTGCTTCCTAAAACCGTACTGGTTTCTGCAGATGAGCTTCTCAGAGTCTAGAAAGGCCATTATGTCTGAACACAAAATATGCTCCATGATTCTACAACAAATTGGTGTCAGTGAAATTGGCCGGTAATTATGTGCGTCCGATTTTCTACCCTTTCCATATATTGCTATGACCTGGGCCTTCTTCAAGTCCCGTGGAACTTTCCGCCGTTCCAATGATCTCTGATAGACGACGGATAAGAATGGTGCTATATTTGTATCATAGTCAACATAAAATCTTACGAGGATACCGTCTGGGACAGATGCCCTTCTGGCGTCTAAGGATCTTAACTGATTTACAATCCCGGATAAACTAAACACTATGTCAGCCATCCTTTCGTTTGTTCCATAAATGAAAGGGGGAATGGTGCTGCAGTTCTCTATCGTAAACGAGTTTTTGAAAGCTAGGTTTAGAATTTCGGCCTTCTGTTTATCATCATCAGTTACATTACCCGTACTGTCAGCAACAGAAGTTATTGAATTATTTGTAGTGTTCATAGATTTTACGTACGACAAAAATTTTTTGGGGTTATTTTTAGAATCTGCAGATAAAATGTTGCTTTCAAATTCGTTAAAAGAGTCTCTCATTGTCCTTCTGATAGCTGCTGAAACGTCCCCTTAGAAAAATTATACATGACTGTGCTTAAACTGACACAATATTTTTTAGCGCAACGCAATCTGACTTTCAGTAATCCCTGCAAAGAAATGGCCCTGACTAAATTAACCTATACGTTTCACAAATCACTTATCTCACAAAAATCTTCGTTACTCGAACTACTGTAATACAGCGAGAGCCACTACTGCCAACTAAATAAAAGATTCAAACTACTGAAGGCACTAACTACTGATAGGGGTGTATAGCAAATGAAAGATTTTGATAGAGAACAAACAATGTATTTACCTTAATAGTGTTCAAAAGTCATAATATACATATATATATATATATATATATATATATATATATATATATATATATATATATATCTCAGTCCATGATATCAAATATTACAAATTTACTCCTCCTGATGGACACACATCCAGACCGTCCACTCTCAAAATTCCGCCATCTCTCTCCCCACATCCTCCACTGCTGGTGGCTCACCTCCAACTGCGCAACGCTACGCGCTGTTAACAGCCAACTGCCCAACACTACAATAGCAAATTCCAACAATGCCACCCAGCCACAGGCTGCACACAGCACACAGCACAGCCAGTGATTTTCATACAGAGCGCTACGTGGCGGTGGCGTTACCAATATAAGAACCTAAACAGCCTACTTACATAGCCCCCATGCTCCTCACAAAAAATTTTACAAATTGTTTTGGGCAGTGGACAATACAGATTTGAAAAAATTTTTCATAGTTACAATAATGAAGATATCAAATGCACACACTTATTGATACACTGTTGGTCAAAAGCTAAAATTTTCTCACAGTCCATAAAGACAGTCCTGATCATCCATCACAGTAAAATTGCAGTTATATTTTATCTTAAAGTCTGATCAGTAAAAGAAAATGCACACAGAAGTACTGGATTTCCATGCAGTCTTGAAGAAGTATTGTCGTCCTTCCAACGGAAAGACAGTGCTGACTCTTGGCATGCAAACAGGTAATGGGCCACAACAGAGCAAACCCACAGCAGAGTCAGTCGCAGTTTTGAAGAACATTGGTAGGTAGGTCATCACAGAGCAGACAAATGTAGTCTTGTTAGAGTTTACGGTATTGTGATACATTCACGCATATACACACATTTCATAACTCTTAAAGTACGATTCTTGGTTTCCAACATCCTTTTTCACAAATCAGAGTCCCTAACAACTACGCATTAGTCCTTACCTTATTACACATATACATATTCGTCGACACGTCAATTTTGCGTCGACACTTCAATATTTCATCATAATAAATACGTAGCATAATCAGATTCCTCATATAGCATCAGCTTCTTGATCATAAACATACCTCAACAGCATAATAAACATTGTCATCGTAATACTAGCACCATAAAAAGTCAGCCAAATCTCCAAAAGGTCGTAGTTTTCTGCAATAATTTCAAAACCTAAAAAAAATTCTCTGCTCATTTCAATAGTGTCATCTACCTCAAATGTACGTTAAAAATCATGATCCCATACCAAATACGACATTCAAAGCTCTCATAGTATGACAATGGTTCTGAAAAAATATGAACAGTTCACAAAGTACAGACAAAATACAATTTCATATGTGTGAAGTTATCCAACTGTGTAATTGCGTAAACATCTGTCACTGACGTAGTAAAAGAAATGTTTCTCTCTCTCAGTGAAATGATCAGATAGCTGTGTAATTTATGTGTTAGAGAAATATGGTACCGATGTGTAAAGTTGTATAAGCAAATACCATATTAAATAGGGCTCCTTGTGCTTGCCAAACACATGGTACACAAAGTAAGCGTGTACCCCCCTGAGGATTAATGTAATTATAACCTCAGGTGTTATAGATTACAGCAATGGAAGGAAATGTATCACGGAAAACCTTTGTATCATTGTATTTCAAAAATCTTTAAAAATAAATGTTTTAAGTACAAAATTAATCACTCAAATGCGTGTCCTGTAGCGCTAAATGTGCGTCTTGCTATAAGATAATTCTGTGGAACTGTCGTAGTTATCGTCCTTTGTAAGCAAAGTTCTGCTGAAGTCAATGTACTCACCTCCTCATAAACAAAATTGAAATTATTTGCGTATAGATATCTTAGTTATTACGCTTATTGCCATGATGAAGAAAGTACTGTGCTGTAACGTATTGTTGTGCTACGGAAAAGGCTGTCTCATTGTAGCTATACCACAAAAGCTACTACTAAAACATGTTTTACTTTCCAGAAGAGTTTAGAAAAACTGTGCAGATATAAAACAGATACAGCGCAAAAGCAATAATATAAATTGTGTCACTCATTAGTAGCGTCGTAATATAATTGTGTAGCTGTCAAATAAACTAACCACTGTGTCACCTGGTATCTCTCAGAAAGTACTTTAAATCCAGAATGTATTTTCAAGTACATCAAAATGTTGCATTTAAATCTCATTAGCAGTACTGGTATATGGTCTAAGTATGTAAGCCTTATAGTCGTTATGTCGTTACGACTGATAAAAACAGTTTTAGAAGGTTATGTAGAAGGGAAAAGGAAGCGAGGAAGGAAGAGATTCCAGATACTGGATGACATGATGGACGGTACAACATACAGCAGCCTTAAGAAGGAAGCAATGGATCGCAGAAAATGGAGAGGCAAAGGACCTGCTAATATAGCAGATAACTGATGATGATGATAGTCGTTACGTAATCGTGCAACTAACAAGCAAGAATGTCCGCACACAATAACACTGTGTCCTCTGTTCACTATAACAATGCACTCGTAAATACTGTCTAAATATGTTCCCTAGCTTCTAGACTGGATAGTTAACTTCAAAACATTGTTGCATGTTAACAGTTTCTCAGTGTGACAAATTGTACTAGTAAGGTGAAGAGAAAAGTTTTATGGCAAAGACAAAGTTAAAAAAAAATTATCTCTCAACAAACGTTTTTACATTTGAAATGTAGTGTAAACCTTTACTCTTCCTAGTACGCAGAGTTTCAACTTCAACGGAATTATCATGTAGTGTATGGTACAACGGTAAAGAATGCTCAAATTTTTCTCAAGGGTAGCGTCTATGTTATTTTTCTCTGAGTTAGCCGGCGCACGTGGTTACCTCCGGTGCGAGTCATTGTCTGTCTCTTTGTTGGCGCGCGTCGTTATTGGGATTAAGAGACATAACTTCTACAAATTCACCTTGTCGAGAGGGCCCTGCCCTGTTTGAATCCCGCCAGTTCTGTTGCAATTCAGGTCTGTCGTTACGATTATATTGTCTGTCGTCATGTCGGTAATTTCTGTAAGTAATTTCTTGTCGGTCACGTGGTGGAGAACTTCTCCCTGAATCGTAACTGCGCGCTGAACTGTTGCCTCTGAAGGTATTCTGTCTCCCTTGATAATAATTATTTTGTTTTCCATATTGTCTGTTTCTCTGGTTATCTCTGTCGTATTCACTACTACGGAAATGCGATCTTTCTCTGTAACTATTATTCTGCCAATGGTTGTCATACGGGTGGTGTCTGTATTGGTCACGAATTGTGTTGTGGGAATAGCCTTACCATGTCCAGTTATTATTTCTTTCATCGCGGAATTGTGACGGATGTGATCTGTAATTGTGGTGTTCCTGTTTTCGCGTCCCGCGATTGTCAGTGTCGATTTCCATTTCTTGTAAGAGTCCCTGAAAAGCTTCAATGTCGTCTTTGCAACGTCCTGCCAAAATAATATGTCGTAAATGTTCAGGCAATTTGATTAAGCAAATGCGGATGAGTTCTGAGGGTCTGTATGGGTTTGACAGGTACTGATTCTTGTGCAACATGTCTTCAAAATATTTCACAAGACTGGAAAATTCAGATTGTTCGAAATGTTTCATCATTATGAAGCTATGTTTTACTCGGTCTTGTGTAGCTTGAGACCAATATGCTAAGATGAAGGCATGATAAAATTCTCCGTCACTGTGACAATCGTGAATGACCGATCGCATTCTTACAGCTGGTTCATTCTCTAAATAGCCACACATAAATTCTAATCTGTGCTCTAATGACCAGTTGGTAGGAAACCAATGAGAGAATTGATGAAGCCACGCTTGTGTATGAATGTCGTTGCCGGAATTCTTAAATGTTTTGAATTTACATGTAGTAATAAACAGCTTATAGTAAAAATCATCATGTCGGCAAGTCGCATATCGGTCATTGTTACTTCGTTTCGGCGGTTCCATCTCAAAATTCGGTGTACCTTGCCAATTTCTTTCATAATTTCCGGAGTGCCTTGTGTTATTATTTTGTGGCTGTTCCGTATTTCTATGTCCCTCTTCCCGTATTGGAGCGCCAGTGTGCTTTGAAATATGTAATTCTTGTATTACCTGCGTCAACTGATCTGATTGATTTGATTTTGTTTGAATTTTCTAATTTGTTCATACGCTTCTGTGTCAGTGAAGGCTACGGGTCTTGTGTCATTCAGATCATCATCTACCTTTGTAGATAAGTTAGTGAACTGATCCGAAAGTTCGGCTACTTTCTCCGATAGTGAACAGATTTCCTCAGTGTGTTTTTCTGAACCAAGTTTCAGAGTGTCCATTTGTGTTGAAATTGTATCTACTGTGTCCTTTAAGTTTTCCTGAGATTTTGCAAGTTGCGTAAAAGAATTGGTAGATGCAACTGAGTCAATTTTAGCTTGCAAGGTGTCGTGATTTTCATGAACAATAGTTTGTAGTTCTCTTATGGCTGCTTCGTGATTCTGTAATGCATTTTCATGACGTGAAAAAATAGGTTGAAAATGCTCACAAATTTGTGTTTTTACGTCATTACAGACTTTTTGACATTTCGATTCGATTTTAAGTAACTCAGCAGTTAAACCTTCACTTGTATGTTCAAGTGTTTGTTCCAGTGAGTCTAACTTTTCAAGCTGTTCCTGTGTTTGTCTCTCATTTTGTTCCAGGGTGTCTAACTTTTAAAGATTTTGTTGCATTTGTTTCTGATTTTGTTTAAGCGTTGTGTCTAACTTTTGTAGCCTTCGTCCCATTTGTTGCATTAACTGTAATAACAATGCACTGGTGTCTGAAACACGTTCCTCAGTGCTATTCGGCATTGCATTTGAACCGGCAATATTCGAATTCTGAAAAACAGAAAATGTGTCTTGACTTATTTGAGAAAACGGTGAGGACGCAAAACCTGAATATACAGTATTTGCAAGATTGTGTCCTGTCATTTCGAATTCCTGAGGCGAGCTGTTGCCGACCGATCGATCGATAATGCTTCCCTGTTCACTAATTGTTTCAATGTCCACACTATTATTTGCCGCCCGCTCCATTTCCCTATGCACAGTTACCAAATTACTACTTTGAGCATTAGTTAATTCATTACACGGTGGCGCTAACACACTGCTTTCGTCTTCACTGTCATTTCTTTATTTACTTTGGAGCCTAGTATTACGTTTTCCACACGCCATTATTGTCACAATATTTCACACGATAACACAGAAAAGCACTATTTGAAGAGGAAAATAAGAAAAAAACATTAGCTTAGCACTGAAAATAATATCTAGTTAATTGCAAGCGCAGCTGCGAAATACTTGGTGCAAATCTGCACGCATGCCACAACTGCTTTACTGTACAACAGTGAAAAACTACAACTACAAAGAAGATTCTCTCTACAATTACGCGCTAGCAATAAACAATAGCTACACTAATTACACAGACTACAAGAAAAAATCAGAAGATTCCGGTGAGGTATCCTCGGCTAAAGGTCGACTTATGAAATGTCCCCTTAGAAAAATTATACATGACTGTGCTGAAACTGACACACAATATTTTTTAGCGCAACGCAATCTGACTTTCAATAATCCCTGCAAGAGAATGGCCCTGCCTAAATTAACCTATGTTGTTGTTGTTGTGGTCTTCAGTCCTGAGACTGGTTTCATGCAGCTCTCCATGCTACTCTATCCTGTGCAAGCTTCTTCATCTCCCAGTACCTACTGCAACCTACATCCTTCTGAATCTGCTTAGTGTATTCATCTCTTGGTCTCCCTCTACGATTTTTACCCTCCATGCTGCCCTCCAATGCTAAATTTGTGAGCCCTTGATGCCTCAAAACATGTCCTACCAACCGATCCCTTCTTCTAGTCAAACTGTGCCACAAACTTCTCTTCTCCCCAATCCTATTCAATACCTCCTCATTAGTTACGTGATCTACCCACCTTATCTTCAGCATTCTTCTGTAGCACCACATTTCGAAAGCTTCTATTCTCTTCTTGTCCAAACTAGTTATCGTCCATGTTTCACTTCCATACATGGCCACACTCCACACAAATACTTTCAGAAACGACTTCCTGACACTTAAATCTATATTCGATGTTAACAAATTTCTCTTCTTCAGAAACGCTTTCCTTGCCATTGCCAGTCTACATTTTATATCCTCTCTACTTCGACCATCATCAGTTATTTTACTCCCTAAATAGCAAAACTCCTTTACTACTTTAAGTGTCTCATTTCCTAATCTAATTCCCTCAGCATCACCCGATTTAATTTGACTACATTACATTATCCTCGTTTTGCTTTTGTTGATGTTCATCTTATATCCTCCTTTCAAGACACTGTCCATTCCGTTCAACTGCTCTTCCAAGTCCTTTGCTGTCTCTGACAGAATTACAATGTCATCGGCAAACCTCAAAGTTTTTATTTCTTCTCCATGGATTTTAATACCTACTCCAAAATTTTATTTTGTTTCCTTTACTGCTTGCTCAATATACAGATTGAATAACATCGGGAAGAGGCTAGAACCCTGTCTCACTCGTTTCCCAACCAGTGCTTCCCTTTCATGCCCCTCGACTCTTATAACTGCTATCTGGTTTCTGTACAAATTGTAAATAGCCTTTCGCTCCCTGTATTTTATACCTGACACCTTCAGAATTTGAAAGAGAGTATTCCAGTTAACATTGTCAAAAGCTTTCTCTAAGTCTACAAATGCTAGAAACATAGACTTGCCTTTTCTTAATCTTTCTTCTAACATAAGTCGTAAGGTTAGTATTGCCTCACGTGTTCCAACATTTCTACGGAATCCAAACTGATCTTCCCCGAGGTCCGTTTCTACCAGTTTTTCCATTCGTCTGTAAAGAATTCGCGTTAGTATTTTGCAGCTGTGACTTATTAAACTGATAGTTCGGTAATTTTCACATCTGTCAACACCCGCTTTCTTTGGGATTGGAATTATTATATTCTTCTTGAAGTCTGAGGGTATTTCACCTGTCTCATACATCTTGCTCACCAGATGGTAGAGTTTTGTCATGACTGGCTCTCCCAAGGCCGTCAGTAGTTCTAATGGAATGTTGTCTACACCTGGGGCCTTGTTTCGACTCAGGTCTTTCAGTGCTCTGTCAAACTCTTCACGCAGTATCTTATCTCCAATTTCGTCTTCATCTACATGCTCTTCCATTTCCATAATATTGTCCTCAAGTACATCGCCCTTGTATAAACCCTCTATATACTCCTTCCACCTTTCTGCCTTCCCTTCTTTGCTTAGAACTGGGTTGCCATCTGAGCTCTTGATATTCATACAAGTGGTTCTCTTCTCTCCAAAGGTCTCTTTAATTTTCCTGTAGGCAGTATCTATCTCACCCCTAGTGAGACAAGCCTCTACATCCTTACATTTGTCCTCTAGCCATCCCTGCTTAGCCATTTTGCACTTCCTGTCGATCTCATTTTTGAAACGTTTGTATTCCTTTTTGCCTGCTTCATTTACTGCATTTTTATATTTTCTCCTTTCATCAAATAAATTCAATATTTCTTCTGTTACCCAAGGATTTCTATTAGCCCTCGCCTTTTTACCTACTTGATCGTCTGCTGCCTTCACTACTTCATCTCTCAGAGCTACCCATTCTTCTTCTACTGTATTTATTTCCCCCATTCCTGTCAATTGTTCCCTTATGCTCTCCCTGAAACTCTGTACAACCTCTGGTTCTTTCAGTTTATCCAGGTCCCATCTCCTTAGATTCCCACCTTTTTGCAGTTTCTTTAGTTTCAATCTGCAGTTCAAAACCAATAGATTGTGGTCAGAATCCACATCTGCCCCTGGAAATGTCTTACAATTTAAAACCTGGTTCCTAAATCTCTGTCTTACCATTATATAATCTATCTGATACCTACTAGTATCTCCAGGACTCTTCCAGGTATACAACCTTCTTTTATGATTCTTGAACCAAGTGTTAGCTATGATTAAGTTATGCTCTGTGCAAAATTCTACAAGGCGGCTTCCTCTTTCATTTCTTCCCCCCAATCCATATTCACCTACTATGTTTCCTTCTCTCCCTTTTCCTACTGACGAATTCCAGTCACCCATGACTATTAAATTTTCGTCTCCCTTCACTACCTGAATAATTTCTTTTATCTCGTCATACATTTCATCTATTTCTTCATCATCTGCAGAGCTAGTTGGCATATAAACTTGTACTACTGTAGTAGGCATGGGCTTTGTGTCTATCTTGGCCACAATAATGCGTTCACTATGCTGTTTGTAGTAGCTAACCCGCACTCCTATTTTTTTATTCATTATTAAACCTACTCCTGCATCACCCCTATTTGATTTTGTATTTATAACCCTGTAATCACCTGACCAAAAGTCTTGTTCCTCCTGCCACCGAACTTCACTAATTCCCACTATATCTAACTTTAACCTATCCATTTCCCTTTTTAAATTTTCTAACCTACCTGCCCGATTAAGGGATCTGACATTCCACGCTCCGATCCGTAGAACGCCAGTTTTCTTTCTCCTGATAACGACGTCCTCTTGAGTAGTCCCCGCCCGGAGATCCGAATGGGGGACTATTTTACCTCCGGAATATTTTACCCAAGAGGACGCCATCATCATTTAATCATACAGTAAAGCTGCATGTCCTCGGGAAAAATTACGGCTGTAGTTTCCCCTTGCTTTCAGCCGTTCGCAGTACCAGCACAGCAAGGCCGTTTTGGTTAATGTTACAAGGCCAGATCAGTCAATCATCCAGACTGTTGCCCCTGCAACTACTGAAAAGGCTGCTGCCCCTCTTCAGGAACCACATGTTTGTCTGGCCTCTCAACAGATACCCCTCCGTTGTGGTTGCACCTACGGTACGGCCATCTGTATCGTTGAGGCACGGAAGCCTCCCCACCAACGGCAAGGTCCATGGTTCATGGGGGGGAAAACCTATACGTTTCACAAATCGCTTACCTCACAAAAATCTTCGTTACTCGAACTACTGCAATACAGCGAGCGCCACTACTGCCAACTAAATAAAAGATTCAAACTACTGAAGGCACTAACTACTGATAGGCATATATCGCAAATGAAAGATTCTGATAGAGAACAAACAATGTATTTACCTTAATAGTGTTCAAAAGTCATTATATATATATATATATATATATATATATATATATATATATATATATATATATATCAGTCCATGATATCAAATATTACAAATTTACTCTTTCTGATGGACACACGTCCAGATCGTCCGCTCTCAAAATTCCGCCATCTCTCTCCCCACATCCTCCACTGCTGGTGGCTCACCTCAACTGCGCAACGCTACGCGCTGTTAACAGCCAACTGCCCAACATTACAATAGCAAATTCCAACAATGCCACCCAGCCACAGACTGCATACAGCACAGCCAGTGATTTTAATACAGAGCGCTACGTGGCGGTGGCGTTACCAATATAAGAACCTAAACAGCTTACTTACACTGCTTTCATTTCGCATAATTTCTATTTGTCAGCGGGGCAGTGACTACGTTTAAAACGACTGTGAAAAATTCTGTGCTTTCTCAGCAACTTCCTAATATGTTTGTTGTACCAATGTGGATCCTTTCCTGCCCCTATACTTTTACTAGGCACGTACTTCTGTAGCACGTGGTGAACAATACCTTTAAATTCCGACTAAAGATGCTCAATATCTTTGTGCCTCGCGGTGAATGCTTGGAGCTGACTATTTCGGTTAAAAAATGCGCTATTTGTAATGGGACATCGAACAATATTCCAGCTTAAGCCCCTTTAGTTCCATGAATTCTCTGTAGGTGTCGGCGCTGTTTTTAGCCTCCAAAATGGCATGTAACGGAGCTGCGCTCCAGGAAGAGAGCCGTCACTGAATTTATTTTGGCACAAAATCAGAGCTTTGCAGATACTCATAGGCGCTGCCAGAATGTCTACGGAGACGTGGCAGTGAACAAAAAAGTACGGTGAGATGTCGGGCGAGGTGCTGTCATCATCGCAACAACGTAGCGCAAACCTCACCGATCTCCTGCGCTCTAGCCAGCTGCTGTGACTCCTACAATACTGGAAGGTGCGGACACTCTCATCCAATTGACCACTCTCAAACGCCTCGCTGTTCAACTGGACGCTTCTGTTGGTAGTACTGACACATTCGTCCACCAGTTTGGGTTCTCAGAGGTGACTGTCCTCGCCACCTAACAAAAGACCCTCTGAGTAAGGTGAGGTAAGGCCATCGCATTGAACAGAGACTATGTTTAAAAAAAGTTTTGTAGCCAAAAGAGTGAAGTATGATAGGGTGTATCGGAATCATGAATAAAACCAACCTGCTTTCAGAACAAAATGTGTTGCATTTCTTGTTGGACGTCCCTTGTATCAACAAGGACATTAAAATATGTCGCAGTACTCCACCAGCGACTCAGGAGAACTGCAGCATGGCAGTAGTAGTCAGAGTCGGCTATCTACAACTACACATTGCAAAAACAGAATTGTATAATCTGCCAAAAAGAAACAGAGAAGATGCACCAGATGGTTCTTAGATGCGGCGCCCTTTACGGAGAAATTAAGAATATTGATCTAGGGACCAATGTATTGCACTAGCGCTAAACAAGTAACTGTCTACGTTATTCAGTGGAAACATCTGAAATGAAATACACTCCCGGAAATTGAAATAAGAGCACCGTGAATTCATTGTCCCAGAAAGGGGAGACTTTATTGACACATTCCTGGGGTCAGATACATCACATGATCACACTGACAGAACCACAGGCACATAGACACAGGCAACAGAGCATGCACAATGTCGGCACTAGTACAGTGTATATCCACCTTTCGCAGCAATGCAGGCTGCTATTCTCCCATGGAGACGATCGTAGAGATGCTGGATGTAGTCCTGTGGAACGGCTTGCCATGCCATTTCCACCTGGCGCCTCAGTTGGACCAGCGTTCGTGCTGGACGTGCAGACCGCGTGAGACGACGCTTCATCCAGTCCCAAACATGCTCAATGGGGGACAGATCCGGAGATCTTGCTGGCCAGGGTAGTTGACTTACACCTTCTAGAGCACGTTGGGTGGCACGGGATACATGCGGAGTGCATTGTCCTGTTGGAACAGCAAGTTCCCTTGCCGGTCTAGGAATGGTAGAACGATGGGTTCGATGACGGTTTGGATGTACCGTGCACTATTCAGTGTCCCCTCGACGATCACCAGTGGTGTACGGCCAGTGTAGGAGATCGCTCCCCACACCATGATGCCGGGTGTTGGCCCTGTGTGCCTCGGTCGTATGCAGTCCTGATTGTGGCGCTCACCTGCACGGCGCCAAACACGCATACGACCATCATTGGCACCAAGGCAGAAGCGACTCTCATCGCTGAAGACGACACGTCTCCATTCGTCCCTCCATTCACGCCTGTCGCGACACCACTGGAGGCGGACTGCACGATGTTGGGGCGTGAGCGGAAGACGGCCTAACGGTGTGCGGGACCGTAGCCCAGCTTCATGGAGACGGTTGCGAATGGTCCTCGCCGATACCCCAGGAGCAACAGTGTCCCTAATTTGCTGGGAAGTGGCGGTGCGGTCCCCTACGGCACTGCGTAGGATCCTACGGTCTTGGCGTGCATCCGTGCGTCGCTGCGGTCCGGTCCCAGGTCGACGGGCACGTGCACCTTCCGCCGACCACTGGCGACAACATCGATGTACTGTGGAGACCTCACGCCCCACGTGTTGAGCAATTCGGCGGTACGTACCACCCGGCCTCCCGCATGCCCACTATACGCCCTCGCTCAAAGTCCGTCAACTGCACATACGGTTCACGTCCACGCTGTCGCGGCATGCTACCAGTGTTAAAGACTGCGATGGAGCTACGTATGCCACGGCAATCTGGCTGACACTGACGGCGGCGGTGCACAAATGCTGCGCAGCTAGCGCCATTCGACGGCCAACACCGCGATTCCTGGTGTGTCCGCTGTGCCGTGCGTGTGATCATTGCTTGTACAGCCCTCTCGCAGTGTCTGGAGCAAGTATGGTGGGTCTGACACACCGGTGTCAATGTGTTCTTTTTTCCATTTCCAGGAGTGTATTTTTGAATTTAATAAATCTTAATACCATTTTTAAAATTCTGAACGTACCTGTGGAATCACCTAAAGAATGGTAACCTAAGGAACAAACAAATTTACTAGCCTTAAAGAAATAACTATCTACAATATGTAGTATAAAGCTCTGCAAGGAGAAACATTCACTGGACATAAGCCACGTAATATTACAGAGACCAGCTTGAAAACTGAGGTTGAGTCGAATATAGAATAGCAGGCTCTTATACTCTGAATAACTAATACACTACTGGCCATTAAAATTGCTACACCACGAAGATGACGTGCTACAGACGCGAAATTTAACCGACAGGAAGAAGATGCGATGATATGCAAATGTTTAGCTTTCTAGAGCATTCACACAAGGTAGGCGCCGGTGGCGACACCGACAACTTGCTGACACGAGGAATGTTTCCAAAAAATGGTTCAAATGGCTCTGAGCACTATGGGACTTAACATCTGAGGTCATCAGTCCCATAGAACTTAGAACTACTTACACCTAACTAACCTAAGGACATCACACACAACGATGCACGAGGCAGGATTCGAACTTGCGGCCGTAGCAGTCACGCGGTTCCGGACTGAAGCGCCTAGAACCGCACGGCCACCGCAGCCGGCGGAAAGTTTCCAACCGGTTTCTCATACACAAACAGCAGTTGATCGACGTTGCCTGGTGAAACGTTGTTGCGATGCCTCGTGTAAGGAGGAGAAATGAGTACCATCAAGTTTCCGACTTTGATAAAGGTCGGACTGTAGCCTATCGCGATTGCGGTTTATCGTATCGCGACATTGCTGCTCGCGTTGGTCGAGATCCAATGACTTTAGCAGAATATGGAATCGGTGGGTTCAGGAGGGTAATACGGAACGCCGTGCTGGATCCCAATGGCCTCGTATCACTAGCAGTCGAGATGACAGGCATCTTATCCGCATAGCTGTAACGAATCGTGCAGCCACGTCTCCATCCCTGAGTCAACAGATGGGGACGTTTGCAAGTTAACAACCATCTGCATGAACAGTTAAACGACGTTTGCAGCAGCATGGACTATCAGCTCGGAGACTATGGCTGCGGTTACCCTTGACGCTGCATCAAAGACAGGAGCGCCTGCGATGGTGTACTCAACGACGAACCTGGGTGCACGAATGGTAAAACGTCATTTTTTCGGATGAATCCAGGTTCTGTTTACAGCACCATGATGGTCGCATCCGTATTTGGCGACATCGCGGTGAACGCACATTGGAAGCGTGTATTCGTCGTCGCCATACTGGCTTATCACCCGCCGTAATGATATGGGGTGCTATTGGTTACACGTTTCGGTCACCTCTTGTTCGCATTAACGGTACTTTGAACAGTGGACGTTACATTTCAGATGTGTTACGACCCGTGGCTCTACCCTTCATGCCCGCAGCTCGTGGTCGTGCGGCAGCGTCCTCGTATCCCGCGCCCGGGTTCCCAGGTTCGATTCCCGGCGGGATCAGGAATTTTCTCTGCCTCGTGATGGCTGGGTGTTGTGTGATGTCCTTAGGTTAGTTAGGTTTAAGTGGTTCTAAGTTCTAGGGGACTGATGACCATAGATGTTAAGTCCCATAGTGCTCAGAGCCATTTAAAACATTTTCTACCCTTCATTCGATCCCAGCGAAACCCTACATTTCACCAGGATAATGCACGACCGAATGTTCCAGGTCCTGTACGGGCCTTTGTGGATACAGAAAATGTTCGACCGCTGCCCTGGCCAGGACATTCTCCAGATCTCTCACCAATTGAGACCGTCTGGTCAATGGTGGCCGAGCAACTGGCTAGTCACAATACGCCAGTCAGAACTCTTGATGAACTGTGGTATCGTGTTTAAGCTGCATGGGCGTCTGTACCTGTACACGCCATCCTAGCTCTGTTTGACTCAATGCCCAGGCGTATCAAGGCCGTTATTACGGCCGGAGGTGGTTGTTCCATGTACTCATTTCTCACTGATCTATGCACCCAAACTACGTGAAAATGTAATCAAATGTCACTTCTTGTATAATATATTTGTCCAATGAATACCCATTTATGATCTGCATTTCTTCTTGGTGTGGCAGTTTTAATTGCCAGTAGCGTATGTTATAGGAATCATATCCTGGGAATGGAGGATGGGTGTGAATATATGCATAGCATTTCGTCTGACAGAATACTTTACTACCCGGAACTACTTGCGTATACCAGTAGCAGCGTTTGACTGCAACATTCGTCCACTGTCTTTCCACTCTACGAATTTTCGCTTCAGTGATGTTTCAGGTACGATGAAGCAACAACCTGCGCTTTCGCACAGGCATTATTTGCATTAATCTGAGACACTCGCGTAAGAAGCGCGTGGCTACGTGCCGGACACTTTCGGTGCGGCAACCGACGCGCCACGGTGTTTATTAATTAAGGAAATGTGCCCAGCGGCGACACGTAGCCGAGGCGGCCCAGAAACGTCGCGTTTAATTTACTGGCTGGCCGCCGCAGCCGGCACGCCTCTCGGTTTTAATTAAAGGAGTACCGGACGCCCGGATCTGGGAAGCAACACTTGACGGACGAAGGAAGCCTCTTCCCTAGGGAAGAGTCTTTTAGTGCTATCACGGATGATTTTTGGTCTCTTTGATGCAGAATTCTAACGTGGAGAGCTTTAGCTATCACTTCCGGTTTCCCCCAGGGAAGTGTGTTGCTACCAGTGCTCTGTTGTGACCCAGTTTTAAGCCTGACACATTTGCAGGTTGCCCACCTAGCGGCACCCAGGGGCAGCAGAAATTTGATTTTCAAAATTTCGTATAAATAATGACCGAATGTAAAAAAGTTAAAAGCTGTCATATTCTATTCATTAAGACGTACAATGTCCAGTCAAACCAATGTGACCATCGTCTACGTTCGACGTCATCGTGGAATAACCACGGAAGACGGGAGATGGCAGCACGAGCAGTGGAGCCGGCTGGTGTGGCCGTGCGGTTCTAGGGGCTTCGGTTTGGACCCGCGGGACCGCTACGGTCGCAGGTTCGAAACCTGCCTCAGGCATGGATGTCTGTGATGTCCTTAGGTTAGATAGGTTTAAGTAGTTCTAAGTTCTAGAGACTTGATGACCTCAGAAGTTAAGTCCCATAGTGCTCAGAGCCATTTTTGAACTAGCAATGGAGGGTATATAAAACGTGTTTGGGTGACGCGGAAAACAGTGCGGTCGTTGTCATAATGCAGAAACGGAACGATTTATCTGATGTCCACAAAGGTGTGATTATTGGCTTTCGGTCCAAAGGTGGAAGCATTTCCGAAAAGGCTAAGTTTGTAAACTGTTCGCATGCTTGTGTGGTTAAGGTATACTGTGCAAGGCAAAATGGCGCTGTGCAAAACCGCTGCCGAGGCGAGTATGGTTCACCACAGACCATGGATGACAGGGGTGAACAACGGGTGCGGAAATGTGTACAGGCGACCAGAGATGAAAATTTAGAGCAGATGACCACCCAGATGGACGAAGGGACTATTGGCAGTGTCTGCTCAATGAGCGTATTGTGAACATTGTTGCATACTGGCCTCCACAGAAGGCCCCTGGCCCATGTGCCCATTCTGTTTGCCATTCTTTGGCGATGGATGCTGGAATTGGTATGTCAGTAACGGAACTGGACGTCTGTTGATGGGAGCCAGGTGACCTTGAATGGTGGCAAGCTACACTCTCTCGCTTTAACTACTCTGTCGGTGAGATTAATGTTCATATTTTAGGTCATGATTTTCGTGTTCCTCAATATTATGTCTCATATGTGTGCCTTATGACTGTTTTACATGAGGGAATTGTGAGCAGAATGTTTTTTATAATTGCGTGCGTAGGCTTTAGAGAACTTTCACCCTCTGGGAACAAGAAGAAAGTCTGATTGTGGGCCATAAATGTTGTGTCCGCTGACCTGGCAGTCCGAGTATTTCAGGGGAGAAGCGCTCTGTGAATGGTACACGCAGAGGGGCCTTGGGCCGTGTCACTACTGTTCCCACAGAGGGTCAGAGCCGAAGGATGCCGGTTTGCAAAACATTTTACCTCGGGCAGGTGACAGACCAAGGTGACGGTGGCCCGATGGTGGAAAGTGGGTGGAGGAAGCCATTTAAGAGAGGCTGCTGTAATCGGTAGGACGGTCATAAAGCTATAAGCATCCTCATGTTAGAAGCTGGGACGATACGATCAGAGCGCCTGGTGCACGTGTTCAGTGGAGGCAAGACTGCAGCTTCCCTGACGCCAGTAAGTCGCGAGCAGAAGGAAACCATATATTGACACAGCCGTGTGGGAAGCTTAACAGCCTTCTTTCAATTGGAAACGGTCAGCCTGGAAAGATTAGATCTCTTCGTTAATGAGGGACTGTGGTCCCATATAGGTAAACAATTTTTGCTGAAATATGGCCATGCTTACCATGAGAATGACGCCTCCCTAGTCTGAAGTCTTCTTTTTTAAGACAAGAGAGATTTTGAGTCGTTGATGGGCTCCCCTCAGGATATGCAACGCAGAGGCTTGCTCCCCAAGCGCTGGAAACCCGCTGCTTCTCTGGATTGGCTACCAGGCCAGCAGAACAGTCAAGAGCGGAGATTCAATGAGTGGAGGATAGTTCAGTTGGTTTCTACAACGTGGAGGCGGGTTTTTTTCTGCTAATTCGGCTCCTGTACAAGGCTTGGTGGAAAGTGATTGTGATTCTTTGCCTTCTTCATCTTCTGGTCCTCCCCTGACTGAGAACTTCAGGACGCTTCCTAGTGGGTGAGGTGTATGGTATGCAATTTATGGTGGACCAAGAGCCAGTGGCAGTTTCCAACTGTAACGACAGTGGTACTACATATCATCTCGGACATATCATGTGTAGTTAAATGATATTCACAGTTCCCTGTCTGCATGAACCATAGCTTGTGGTGTACCTGGTCCTAACTGATTTCATTTGAATAGAATTTGGCCTCACAATGGATTCATGTAAGCGAAGCCCGATTGTGTTGTAAAAGGGATCAAATCACGGGAGAACTTGTATAGTTTCAACCCCAAAGAATGCTTTGCCAATCAAGCACCATTCCTTTCATGATTTATGTTTGTCTTCTTTTGTATGATTTATCAGCTGAATTGTAGTTATAAAAGGATGAATTAAAACTTGTCGTTATATTTGTAAACTTAAATACGCCATTGTCCTCATACATACTCCCCCAACCGTTCATTGTTTCTATTGTGGTGAAACATGGATACACCAGTAATTCAGAGTGCAATCGTACTAAATTAGGTAAGTTGATGATTAATTTGAGTTCTGAAAGCGGCAGGAGACGAAGGCAACGAAAGCGCCTTGAGTAAATTCACTAATGTCATATACAAAAATTAAGGGTGTAGCTCACGATTTCAAGATTACTGAGAAAATAATATATTTCAGTATGTAAGATAATAACATTTAGCATCACTTGCACCTATATTTATCATAAAGCAAGCGATGGCTTGCAACCTTTTCAGGCGAGTCACGTTTTACGCTCCATCGGACAGATGGCCGTTGGCGCGTGCGGCGTGAAACGTCTGAAAGCGAACACCCTACAACAATCGTCGGAAGGGTCCAGTCCAGAGGAGGGAGTTCTAAGGTCTGTATAATGTTTTCGTGCCATTCCCTGCGCGTTCTCGTCATTTAAGAAGGAACAATGAATCAACACAAGTGGTATTTTCTTCACGTGAACCTTGACCACCCCTACATGCAATTTGTTTTTCCTTTACACTATGTCGTCTATCAGCAAGACAATTGAACGTGTCACACAGCACGCAGCGTACGCACTTGGTCAGTACTCCGCTGGCCATCAGGGTGCGCTAGTTTAAAAAGCTCGCAGTATACGTGCTTGGTTCGTACTCCCCAGGGCACAGAACTCCCCTTATTTAAATCCAATCCAAAATCTGTAGGAACACCTCGGTCGGGCTGACCGCATCATGGATCCTCATCCTTGGACCATACAGCATCTTGCCACGGCACTGGAGTCGACATGGCTCCACATCCTTGTCAGTATCTTCCAGAATCTCACAGACAACAGACATCTCCCTGCACGTCTCACAGCCGTCCGTACTGCAAAAGGTGGTTATTCAGTCTTTTGCACGAGGTCACATTAATGCGACAGGACAGGGAACAATATTATGTGAATAGTTCCACACGGTAACACAAGTATTTCCGTTATAAACTGTGTGAATGTCTTGAGGCATTGTAAATCACGCAGCAGAAATCCGCAGTTTATCTTTATCCATTATATGAGACTATGAGTTATTACTGACTTACACTTAATTTAAACTTTTAAGTAACCATCCACAAAACGAAGGAAGGAAAAATGTTTATGCTTACTACATTTTCGCTGCTCCTGCAGTAAAAACGCAGCATCAGTCATGACGTATTAATTTATTTCCTCTTTACAGTAACTGTATTCATAACACACTTAAAGACGGCGTCCGGATCCTGCAGTGAATGTGCCTGCAAAAGTGTATCGTTGTACGACACACGGTTTAGGAGATACGATGTCATTAACACTAAGATGAGTAAAAACCTTGCTTCTTATTGAAGTGGAACCCAAATTACCCAGAATTTACTCATTTAGTGCTTGACAATGACAGCACTTTCCGACTTCGTACGAAATTTAAACATAATTTCAGACCTGTTTAAGCTTTTCCTCGATCGGATACTTAACTTCTAATACTTAACACATTCATTCATTTGTAAAGTAATTACAAGTTTGAAGTTGTTCTGTACATGGGTGATCGATCGTTTACAGAATCGTGGGTTACTACTTAAGTGCTATCCGGAACAGCGTTAGTGTCAAGTTAGATGTTGATAAGACTTCAAAGTGCAAAGATTCTGATTTTTTCCCGTTTCTGATTGGGGGGGGGGGGAGGGGGGTTGAAGGCGTGGGATAATGGGTACTCTAGACTGACACTCTTCGAGAGTTTATTCTTGTTGAGTGTAAGGTAAGGCAGGGTATTTGAGCTTTGTTTACAATTTTTACACGTTGAGAGGATTTTTTGGCGTTTTACGGGCGCTTATAACTTCAAGGGAAGGAAAGACGTTATTTAGGAGATGAAATGTGGAGTCCTTCATTGGATTAACTTGATTTTGAGGTGTCCAGACACCTGTTCAAATGGTTCAAATGGCTCTGAGCACTATGGGACTTAACTTCTGAGGTCATCAGTCCCCTAGAACTCAGAACTACTTAAACCAAACCAACCTAAGGACATCACACACATCCATGCCCGAGGCAGGATTCGAACCTGCGACCGTAGCGGTCCTGCGGTCCCAGACTGTGGCCCTTGGCACTCGATATTATGTCACCATTGCGGATGGCTGGTGCCAAACAATTGGAGCTAGCTCACAGCGTCCCTTGACACGCTGATCTTCGTGAAAACCGTGGCAGCGTAGTCTTCGATCTTGTTCTGGAGGTATGGCTCGCTAACAACTTCGTGGAGTTCTCATATCCTGGTCCGTTGTGGTGCCCCCAGAGACCACCGCAGGCATCGGTTTTGGAGTCTTTGGAGGGATCGAATATTAGTGGCGCGCATGGCGCCCCTGCTGCACACCCATTCATCAGTTCAGGTTGTACCGTGGAGTGATGTAATTGAAACTTCACTCGGACGCTGAGTTCCTTCCTGGTAAAGAAAGGAAGCAAGGCGTTCGTCTTCTTATATTTAGCTTTATTCCGTTCTTGTGTGTGCAGTGTGAGGGTAAACGACCACGGAATGGGCTTACTGAGTACTTGGAGTCGGTGTCTCAATACTGGCAGCCGCTTTTTCGTGAAAAACACTGCCGCCGATTTCGTTGAATTGATGGTTAACTTGTCCGCCCACAATTTCATGTTGTCGATTTGGCACTGCGTCACGATTATCAACTGGTCGATTTCTTTCTGAAGTAAAGAAGGCATTGTCCTCGGCTAAAGAATGCATACGACGCGAGGATTCGTTGAGAGGTAGCTGACATTTAAGCTGAAAAGTAGCGGCGAAAGAACAGAGGCTTGTGAAATGCTGGAGTTTTCAGCGCTGAACGTTTGTCGTCCACTGATATGAGGAAGGCCCGTTGCTGTAGAAAACTGTGCGTCAGTTTTACATAACATTCCGGAAGAGGGGTTTGTTAACACAGCTTAGCTATTAAATTGCCCCGCCGCACTTTATCGTAGGTTCTTCAGAGTCAAAGAAGACACCCACTGTGGACAGCCAGAGGCTGAAATAGTGTTGGACGTGTTCGGTTACATGTATCAGTTGAAGTTCAGATGACGTTATAACTGAAACGCGAACTCTTCTTGCCTGATAATGTTCATTGAAACATTGCTTGAGACGTTCCAAAAACAGTCGTTCCAGAATTTTACAAAGTGTCGGCAGCAAACTGATTGGGTGGTGATTCGACGGTTGTGTAAGGTCTCTGCCAGGTTTTGGTTTTGGAAGCTCCTTCGTCATTTTTCATGCCGTAGGAGAGTTGGCATGCAGGAGATAGCTGTTTGTAACGCGCGTCAGGAGTACGACAGCTTTCCGCGGAAGGTGCTTAAGTTCTGCATTGCTATGCTGGCTTGGAACTGTTGATTTTTCGTATCAGACCTCCCGAGGCGTTCTAAGCAGTGGTTGTTCCTGGATAGGCGTTAATGAACTGTGATACGAAATCGTGGATCCTTTTGCCTGTCGGAAAGTTGGTTGTCACGGGCTGGTACCATCATCTACAGGACACAAGCACTGGGCTCTTAATGGCCTGTTTCACGGACTGCTGTTGGCGGATGTTTTTCACCGGTGGCCATTCGTCACGCGTTTGTAGTACAAACTGGGACATCTTGGTCTTCCAAGTCTCTTGCCACCATTTCACGACGCGTTGCCGTAGTTCTCGAGAGGGTGGCTTCACCTACTATCGGCCGGGTTTTGAAACAACTGCCATCTATCGAGGACACTGTTTCTTACAAGGGAACATCCCCATCGCACCCCCCTCAGATTTAGTTATAAGTTGGCACAGTGGATAGGCCTTGAAAAACTGAACACAGATCAATCGAGAAAACAGGAAGAAGTTGTGTGGAACTATGAAAAAATAAGCAAAATATACAAACTGGGTCGTCCATGCGTAAGACAGGCAATATTAAGGGAAATGTGAGGCGAGGAGTGCCGTGGTCCTGTGGGTAGCGTGAACAGCTGCGGAACGGGAGGTCTTTAGTTCAAATCTGCCCTCGAATGAAAATTTTGCTTTCTTTATTTTCGCCACGTTATGATCTGTCCGTTCGTTCATTGACGTCTCTGTTCACTGTAATAAGTTTAGTGCCTGTGTTTTGCGACCGAACCGCAAAACCGTGCGATTAGTTGACGAAAGGACGTGCCTCTCCAATGGGAACCGAAAACATTTGATCGCAAGGTCATAGGTCAACCGATTCCTCGACAGGAAAACACGTCTGATATATTCTATACGACACTGGTGACGGCATGTGCGTCACATGACAAGAATATGTTGTCGACCCACCTAACTTGTACATTTGGCGAATGGATAAAAAGATTCTTCTACCTTGCCCGATTTAGGTTTTCTTGTGGATGTAATAATCACTCCAAAAAAAGCGATGAAAACATAAGAGTTTGTCACATAAACTGAAAATAAAAAGTTAAAATTTTCGGTCGAGGGAAGATTTGATCTAAAGACCTCCCGTTCTGCCGCTGTTCACACTAACCACGGGACCACGGCGCTCCTCGTCTCACACTGCCCTTAATATTGCCTATATTAGACATGGACGACCCAGTTTGTATATTTTGATTATTTTTTCATAGTTCCACACAACTTCTTCCTGTTTTCTCGATCGATCTGTGTTCAGCTATTCAAGGCCTATCCACTGTGCCAACTTATAACTAAATCTGAGGGGGGTGCGATGGGGAGGTTCCCTTGTTAGTGCCTTGGAGTCCTGCACGGGCTGCGGGAAGGGATCGAATTGCGGCTCCGGAAGGACTATAACGGCTGAAGCTCGTTTGGTGGCCCGTCGTATTTTAGTTGTCAGTACCTCGACAGCGATATCCACGGTGGCTTTGTTTGGATCAGTCGGATATTATTTTCGAGGTACGTTCGAAACTCAACACAGTCGACCTCAGTGTGACGGTTCGGTGAGACTGGGAGACTCCCTCTTTCGATGACTGCCACAACTGGTAAGTGGTCTGGAAAGAGATAGTTGATAGTCCTCTGGTGGATGTGCGGACTGACACCCGGTCGGTGCGATGTGTACGACATCACGCGTCTGACGCAGTAAGTGACTTGAGTGCGTTCGCGTGGGCTATGTATAACACAATTGAGGTCGTACTGCATGTCGAAAAGAATACGGACCTTGCGGTTTGTTTTCCGTGAGTGCCACGAATCATGTTTCTCGTTCAAGTCTCCACCGGTCGGGTATTAGATTAGATTAGATTAGATTAATACTAGTTCCATGGATCATGAATACGATATTTCGTAATGATGTGGAACGAGTCGAATTTTCCAATACATGACATAATTAGGTTAATTTAACAACATACTTAAGTTAATATAACTACTTTTTTTGTTTTTTTTTATTTTTATTTTTTTATTTTTTTAATATTTTTTTCTTAATTTATATCTAAAAATTCCTCTATGGAGTAGAAGGAGTTGTCATTCAGAAATTCTTTTAATTTCTTCTTAAATACTTGTTGGTTATCTGTCAGACTTTTGATACTATTTGGTAAGTGACCAAAGACTTTAGTGCCAGTATAATTCACCCCTTTCTGTGCCAAAGTTAGATTTAATCTTGAATAGTGAAGATCGTCCTTTCTCCTAGTATTGTAGTTATGCACACTGCTATTACTTTTGAATTGGGTTTGGTTGTTAATAACAAATTTCATAAGAGAGTATATATACTGAGAAGCTACTGTGAATATCCCTAGATCCTTAAATAAATGTCTGCAGGATGATCTTGGGTGGACTCCAGCTATTATTCTGATTACACGCTTCTGTGCAATAAATACTTTATTCCTCAGTGATGAATTACCCCAAAATATGATGCCATATGAAACCAATGAGTGAAAATATGCGTAGTAAGCTAATTTACTAAGATGTTTATCACCAAAATTTGCAATGACCCTTATTGCATAAGTAGCTGAACTCAAACGTTTCAGCAGATCATCAATGTGTTTCTTCCAATTTAATCTCTCATCAATGGACATACCTAAAAATTTGGAATATTCTACCTTAGCTATATGCTTCTGATTAAGGTCTATATTTATTAATGGCGTCATACCATTCACTGTACGGAACTGTATGTACTGTGTCTTATCAAAATTCAGTGAGAGTCCGTTTACAAGGAACCACTTAGTAATTTTCTGAAAGACAGTATTGACAATTTCATCAGTTAATTCTTGTTTCTCAGGTGAGTCGTCCTTAATCAGTTGAAGTGAGCGGTTGACATATCGCTCCACCAGTGTACATTGCCCACGGCGGTGTTGACCGTCACTGCCGTCGCCTGCAGTGTCTGGAACACTGATGACGTTCCCAAGTGGTGTCTGATGGAGTTTTTAATGCAAACGATCGTTCCCCCACAGCGTCGACCAGGTCTTTTTGTTCGGCAAATCTGCATGTTGCGGAGACAGAAGATGATCTTTTCTTTCAGGTGTGTCTCTGTGAGAAGGGCCACTTCGACACAATGACGTGGAATAAATTCCCAAAGTTCAGTCTTTTTCGGTCGAAGGCCATTAGTGTTGCATATAAGGCACTTGAGGTGTCGGGTGCGCTGCCGTCGGCCCATTTAATGCACGACGAAAGCCTTTATAATGCCTTCCACCAAGCTGAGGAAGGAGGTGATCTTTCCCTGCAGTGAGATGAGAAACGGTGCAATGTCCATAAGCGCCATTAAAAAAGCCTGCATAATGGTTTGGGAGGTTAGAACGCTGGCGTCTTCAAGAGGAGGAATTGCGGCATCTGATCGGTTTGCGGAACGCATCCGAATACGTCCTGATTGCACATCTCCGATGTGTAATAAACGTACTGGGTGGTGTCGGTGTCGGTTCAGCCGATGCAGTATGTGGTGTGTATGCTGGTGAAAGTGTCCTTGCTGGTTGTGATGCGAAGACTAGCTTCGGTTGCGTCTTCTTTGGCGCCTTAGTTTTCCTGGATTTTGTTCTGTTAAGTAATTCCATACTTGTCACAGCCGAGCCTTGGAGCAGAAAGTTCACTATCACAGTTGACACACTTGGGTTTCGACGTGCTTGGCATCGAACATTCGCTCTAGAAATAGTTTCCAGCGCTACGTACACATTTTGCCGGTAGCGTACAATAATTTGACTGAAAACGTTGGCCTCCCTTACACTGCACCACTCCTGCCTTACTTTTGTAGGTTTCGGTGCGGACACGTGTGTACAGGACGTACTTCACCCCATATATCTTATCGTTGTCCTTGGAGTTTGGTAATCTGACGACGAAAGCTCGAGATAGTATAAAATAATCTTTTTTTCCTCGCGTTTCTTGTATTGATGCCCCCGCACTGAAGCGATGAAGCGAATCCTTTCTGGTGAAGTGTCCTGCTAACGGCTCCGCAGTCACCTGTGCCGACAATCGTTTTACAGCGGCTTTCATTTCCAAGCGCTGCTGAGTAAACAGCGGTAACTGACACTGTTCAAAAAACTGAACCACGCGTCCATGGTCTTCTTGACTTTCAAGGTGATATTTTGTCTCCCGGAAAATGGCCTTGAGGAAGTCCTTCAGATGATGCTTCAACGTTTCATTTCAAATGGCTCTGAGCACTATGGGACTCAACTGCTCAGGTCATAAGTCCCCTAGAACTTAGAACTACTTAAACCTAACTAACCTAAGGACAACACACACATCCATGCCCGAGGCAGGATTCTAACCTGCGACCGTAGCGGTCGCGTGGTTCCAGACTGAAGCGCCAGAACCGCTCGGCCACTAGCGACCGGCAAACGTTTCATTTAATTTCACGTAATTACCCATATAGTAGACTGTGGCCAGGGGAATCTCATGCGGTGTCGTAGTCTTGGCCGCGGGCGCTGATTGGTTGGTAGCGGGAGAAGTCTGTCCCGTCGCTTCTGCCTCCCGCTCGATCTTTGGTTCGATAGGCTGAAAACAGCTGATCGTTCGCACCTCCACCTGCCGTTGAAGTGGATTTTCTTCTAGTATCGAGCGCTGTACTGGATGATGGTATATTCTGAGTCTTGTGAGTTGTCAACGTTGAGGTCTTCTTCCATTTCTCCATCGCTGTGAGAAGACGAAAATACTTCTTCGTTGGAGTCTTCACCATGCTGTGGTCGTCTGGTTGTTGCCCTCCAGTGGGCCGTGGCTGGGCCTGTGTTTGTACAAATGATTCAACTGGCTCTAAGCTCTGTGGGACTTAACATCTGCGGTCATTACTCCACAAGACTTAGAGCTACTTAAACCTAACTAAGGACATCACTCACATCCATTACCGAGGCAGGATTCGAACCAGAACCGTAGCAGCAGCGCGGTTCCGGACTGAAGTGCCTAGAACCGCTCGATCACAGTGGCCGGCCTGAGTTTGTATATCGGCGGTAGCGTCGCCGGCGACGTGTTGACCGCGTCTGTTGCTGGCCTGTTACTGCGTTGTCTCCTGCTCGTATACCGGGTCCGAAGCCTGAGTTGTCTTACTCGCGGGGACTCCTGCCATTGCTTGGAGCAAGCTCTGCCGGCCGTCGATCGGCCGACTCCTGCGCGGACGAAGCGGCTACCCGGCCACGTGTGCACCGCGATCCACCTGCCGCGACATCGCACACGCGACTTCGCGAAGATTAGAAATATTACCTTTTGCACTTCACGAAATTGATAACTTAGTAGGCCTGTCTTGTGATTACAGTGTCAGTAAGTCACAGTCTTAATCAGCTCGTACTAATATCTGGATGAGACAACTTGTGGGTATATGAAATGGAATGATGACAAGGACTCAGTCGCAGATAGCAAGCGGCAGAGTTCTATTCGTTGGTAGAGTTTTGGGAAAGTGCAGTTGGACTGCAAAACACTTGTGAGACCCATCCCCGAACGTTGTTCAGGTGGGCCTAACTGGGATTAACGTATACAAAGGAGGGCAGCACAATTTGCCACTCACAGGAGAGAGGGAATGGCTGCAAAACCTGAAATGACAACTGTAAGAGAATGAAACGCCTACAGCCTTCTTTACTATTTTATTTATTTTGTAGCTACCAGTTTCGGCGCTTCAGTGCGCCATCTGGAGGCCGTAGTTGATGCTGAGGGCGTTGACACGATCCCTATAAATATCACATCAGTGGCCAACGAAACTGACTGCGAAGACGATCCGTAAACTTCGGTGTCAGCACTCCATCCATCAACTGCCACCTGACTTGAGTCAGGTAAATCGTGCCGCCGTCATGCTCAGGAAATTCATATGTATCCAGCAACAATGTACGGAATCTTAACAAGTGATTTGCACTAACGATCGTAGAATGTTCGGTTAAGACAGTAAGTAAAACCAGCGAATCATGAAAAATGACTGCTATTTGTGCAGTGGATCCTGAAAACGAACGAAAAAGCCGTGGTTTCATGAAGCGCGTCATTTTCTCAGATGAAGCTCAATTCCACTTAAACGGCTCTGAGAATGATCATGATTGTGGAATATGGGGATAAGAGAAACTATGAGTAAATCAAAAGACATGTTTCCTCAGAGAGTTATTGTTTGGTGTGGGATTTGGAGTGGTGTCTTTATCGGTCCTTACATTTTCGAAATTGAATAAGGAAGAGCTGTACGGTGAATGGAGTTCATTGTCGTATGATACTGTTTTCCTTTGGCCCAGTTTGAGTCACATGAACATCGAGGATATACGGTTCCAACAAGAGTTCGCAACTTTCCATACACACAATCGCTCTGTTATGTGAAAAGTTCCCAGACAGGCTAATCTCGTTACGAGGAGACCAGACCTACTCATCTCGCTCTTGTGACCTGACATTTTTGTCTTCTTACTACGGAGGTGCGCTATGTCAAGCGTTTACCAGAAGAGGCCCCGTAATCTTTTGGAACTCCGATAAGAAATACAACGCGTCTTCAACCAAGTTGATGGGGAAATGTGTGACCAGGTGATGGTTAATTTCATGAACCGAGCGACGCGTGTATGGTGTGTGAGGGGGGATTTGCGGGTTATGGTGCAACTCTTTTCAAGGTGATTAGGAGCCTAGATTTGACATCGGATGCTATGAGAATTAACAATAAAGCCTTCAAAAGAACTGCACAGGCCTCTCTCTTTGCGGTCCATGTGCGTTTGTAGGTTGTAAGTTCTCTTGCAGTATATTTCACATCGGTGCAGTTGAACATAGCAATGGTTCAAATGGTTCAAATGGCTCTGAGCACTATGGGACTTAACATCTGAGGTCATCAGTCCCCTAGAACTTCGAACTACTTAAACCTAACGAACGTAAGGACATCACACACATCCATGCCCGAGGCAGGATTTTAACCTGCGACCGTAGCGGTCGAGCGGTTCCAGAGTGAAGAGCCTAGAAGCGCTCGGCCACAGCGGCCGGCAAATAATGATGATTAGGACAACACAACAGCCAGTCCCTGAGCGGAGAAAACATGACAATGGTTGGACTTCTGTTGTGGTGAGCTGTACATTTGCATCAGTGTCAGGGCTGGAGATTTTTAATGGAAGAGATGGGAATTCCTGGCAGATTAAAAAAGTGTGCTGGACCGAGCCTCGAACTCGGGACCTTTGCCTTTCAAGGGTAAGTGCTCTATTAACTGAGCTACCCAAGCACGACTCACATCCCGTCCTCACAGCTTTACTTCTGCCAGTACCTCGTCTCCTTCTTTCCAAACTATTCAGAAGCTCTCCTGCGAACGTTGCAGAACTAGCAATCCTGAAAGAAAGAACATGGCGGAGAGTTGGCTTAGTCACAGCCTATGGGATGTTTCCAGAATGAGATTTTCACTCTACAGCTGAGTTTGCGCTGATATGAAACTTCCTGGCAGATTAAAACTGTGTGCCGGACCGAGCCTCGATCTCGGGACCTTTGCCTTTCGCGGGCAAGTGCTCTACCAACTGAGCTACCCAAGCATATCCTTTCTTTCAGGAGTGCTAGTTCCGCAATGTTCGCAGGAGAGCCTCCGTAAAGTTTGGAAAGTAGGAGACGAGGTACTGGCAAAAGTAAAGCTGTGAGGAGCGGGCATGTGTCGTGCTTGGGTAGCTCAGTTGGTAGAGCACTTGTCCGCGAAATGCAAAGGTCCCGAGTTCGAGGCTCGGTCCGGCACACAGTTTTAATCTGCCAGGAAGTTTCATATCAGCGCACACTCCGCTGCAGAGTGAAAATCTCATTCTGGAAAGAGATGGGATTGTATATAAGCCATTCCATATTTCTGAACTTGCCGAAAAAACTATGGAGGGTCTTCTCATCATCCTGATGCTACTCTGATGATTTTCACTACGAACTGGAGGAAAGTTGACCAAGCTGTATCAATATCTTTTTGGATGAAGGGACAGGGAACAACAGAATAATTTAGATTAATTGGAGATGTAATGTTGTATTAAAAATATACCCAGCATTTCGTGATAAGAATGGTGTGTTTTGTGTGCTCCGTGAAAGAAAAAAAAAATCGAGACGCTGTACAAGGCACGATTGGGAGAGGATAAATGGATTCGTAAATCGAGGCAAATTTAAAGAGTATGTTACACGTGAAGACGGTTTCCACAGAATACAAAGGCAACTGCGTTGCTTCTGACAGAGTGGTACGTACTGAGAGGAAAAAAAGTCATCTCGCGAGTGTGGGGAGGGCGAGCAGAGGTTCTCACCGGCCGGACGAGACTCGACGACAGCAAGAGCAACGTCGCGTCGCCGGGAAACCTGCTTCCAGCGGAGCGCCGCATAAATACGCATTACACGGCTATAAGGTGCGCGTGCCCCTGAGAGCGCGCTCTGTACGCGCATCGGGATGGCACACCGGAAAACAAGCGGTCGTATTTCCCTAATTAACGGACGTGGCGGCGTGACCGGAGCAGGGCGGACCCGGGCCCCCGCTCCGCGGCCACGGCCAGCCGCGCACTGTGCGCCAGAGAGCGAGGAGCGGGCAGCAGGGCAGCCGCCAGACGCCGTTACTCAGGCTGGCCTGCGGACGCTAATGGCGGAGCGCCTGTTCCACTGTAATGGGATACGACACGGACACCGAGCCACGCCGCGCCACGCCGCGCTGTCTTAAATATTAGACCCACAGGTTCGCTGAACCCGGCTGCCGGCGACGGCACTGGCGCTGCGCTGAATTCACTCGTCTACAAAATTTTTGGTTCAAAAATGGTTCAAATGTTTCTCGGCACTATGGGACTTAACATCTGAGGTCATCAGTCCCCTAGAACGTAGAACTACTTAAACCTAACTAAGGACATCACACACATCCATGTCCGAGGCAGGATTCGAACCTGCGACCGTACCAGAAGCGCGGTTCTGGGCTGAAGCGCCTGGAACCGGTCGGCCACAACAGACGACTAAACTTAAGGACGAAACTAGCTTTCACTTGAGATGTCATTGTTTAAAATGTTAAAATGTGTGTTAAATCTTAGGGGACTTAACTGCTAAGGTCATCAGTCCCTAAACTTACACACTACTTAACCTAAATTATCCTAAGGACAAACACACACACCCATGCCCAAGGGAGGACTCGAACCTCCGCCGGGATCAGTCGCACAGTCCATGACTACAGCGCCCCTGACCGCTCGGCTAATCCCGCGCGGCTGTCATTGTTAGCAACAAAGGTTGTAAGACGTGTATATATATATTGTCTACTAGCGGACCCGACAGACGTTGTCCTGCATGATGTTTCAAGCGATTAGGATATTAAACAAAGTCCGCAGCTCGTGGTCGTGCGGTAGCGTTCTCGCTTCCCACGCCCGGGTTCCCGGGTTCGATTCCCGGCGGGATCGGGGATTTTCTCCGCCTCGTGATGACTGGGTGTTGTGTGATGTCCTTAGGTTAGTTAGGTTTAAGTAGTTCTAGGGGACTGATGACCATAGCTGTTAAGTCCCATAGTGCTCAGAGCCATTTGATAAGCGTAGAAGTTCATCGCGCTCACTTTCTTGCTGGTTTCTGCACCTGCAAAGTAAAAATATAATGAAGACAAAAAGAAAATAATCGTGCATAAGAATAAAACATTAAGTAATGACATGTGTAGATTGTACCTGATGCTGGATTTCTTTGTTTGATGTTTAAATGACATTTATCTTCTCCTTCAAAATGGTTCAAATGGCTCTGAGCACTATGGGACTTAACATCTGAGGTCATGAGTCCCCTAGAACTTAGAACTACTTAAACCTAACTAACCTAAGAACATCACACACATCCATGCCCGAGGCAGGATTCGAACCTGCGACCGTAGCGGTCGCGCCGTTCCAGACTGAAGCGCCTCTAACCGCGTGGCCACACTGGCCGGCTCTTCTCCTTCCCAAAATATCAATGGATAGTGCAAAGCGTCGTAAGAGCGATGACTGTCTTCAATCGTGTGCACTGTGTTATCTCTGCATTGGATTCGTATATCTCGACGTTCACATGCGTCGCCAACCATAACAACTGCAAAATCATTAATGGTGGGTGCATTATTTCGGCCCGCGTGCTGCCCAGATGGTACTTTGTCTGCTTTGATGACGATCGTATAGTTGTCGTTTTGCAGTCTGTTTGAAACGGTATTGAACAACTGGACCAACTGGTTGTGATTCTGTAAAAACGGTTCTAAAATACCCACCATTTATCTCTCCTCTATCTGCTCGATATGGTTGCACTGACAGCGTGCGTTTATTTTCTGCTCCTCATCACCCATGAAGTAGATGTGCAGAAATTTTGAATCGGTATCAGGCATCGGCATTAAAGAACCAGTTTGATGATACACTTGGCCTTGAATCTTAAACGTTGATTGAAAATTGCGACCATCCTCAGTCTGATCGATTTTTGTTGCTCCAAATGATTTAATTTGGAAGCACGAACTGAATTTTCGAATTTTACGCAAAAACAATTTAGATTGCTATTAGCTCCAGCCAATAGTGTTTCCAATGGTTCTGGCGGCGAATTCAATGGTGGCAATACAACTTTTCCAGACGCGCAGCATGAACCGGCCGATTCACCTTTGTATTTGAGTGCATGGTAGTGTTGACATTGGTTGTTCATAGTATCGATTACATTTTGTAAATGTGGCGAATAGTCGATGTCCGACTCATATTCAAAAGCAAGGCGAAGAAGTGATGCAAGTATCAATGCGCGATTCACTTGCAAACGCTGTTGTTCACGCGTTCTGAATGTGTCGGTGACTCGTTGACGGACCAGACTTTCTCTCAATGCTCGAAGGCTTTCGTTGCGTTGCCACCTGCCGGGCTGATTTGTGAATCTAAATCATCCAGGCCCCCACTTGAATGCATTCACAAAAATTCATTCAAATCGATCCAACCGTTTAGTTGCAGTATAGATGAATAACCTAGACACCGACTGCAGCGCCATCTGCCGGGCTGATTTATGAATCTAAACCATCCAGGGCGATAACCAAACACATACAAAAAAATTAATTCAGATCAGTCCAGCCGTTTAGGAGGAGTTCAGTGACATACACACGTACAGTAGAATTATATATATAAAGACTGTCAAACCACAATTTATGAAAGATGTTTATACTTTATCAACAGGATATCTGTCATTTTGGAAATAATTGTGGTAGCAGGGAATGTCTGCACCAAAGTATTGTTGGTGGGAGAGACCTCACATTGATATAATTTTAAAAAGGGCGGAGGAGACCGCGCATGGATACATTTTGAGAAAAGAGCGGGAAAGACCGCGCATTAATACATTTTGCTGGCCGGAGTGGCAGAGCGGTTCTAGGCGCTACAGTCTGGAACCGCGCGACCGCTACGGCCGCAAGTTCGAGTCCTGCCTCGGGAATGGATGTGTGTGATGTCCTTAGGTTAGTTAGGTTTAAGTAGTCCTAAGTTCTATGGGACTGATGACTACAGCAGTTAAGTCCCATAGTGCTCAGAGCCATTTGAACCATTGACAGATTTTATAATGGTAGCAGGGACTGACTGCACCAGAAAGCATTGTTGGCGGGAGAGACCGCACTTTAGTGTTCGTAGGAAGTCAGTAGCAAGCGAGATGTGAAGCGAGTCGGTAGCAGGTCGGAAGCGAGAGGTTGAGAGGAGCGGTGTGCCTGCCAGCCACCCGCTATGATTTACAAGAGATTATAAACGGATGTACAGAGACATCAGCTACCTATTATCATAAGAGGAACTAATATTATTGAATTATTTTTTTTGAGAAACTCAAGACTACTGAAGGTATGGTTGCGCAATCCTAGTTGTAAGATTATTGTAAAAAGTAAATCCCATTTGAACGATTGTAAAATCATTTCACTACCAACAGTAAATATTTGAAGAATCGTTTTCGGAATACAATTTTTGTCAGCAATATTGCATTACTGATTATAATCCGTCTCAAAAACCATCAACGTCAAACTTTGCAAAATTTTATTGTTGTCAAGAAAAAGTTCACTATGAATTACGTAACCTCAGTCAAATTAATTAAAAAATTGCTTCAGCTTTGCTATTAAAGAATAACCTCAGCTTTGGTAATAAATACAGCCACTTATTATGACAGCCCACCAGCAGCTAATACAGTATAGTAAAACTGAGTAAGTATATTCATGTTGCAGTTCGATGTAGCAGTGAGATGGCGTTCCAGTAACACTAAAGAAGGTAAGGAACAGTTTTGGGTTATTGCAGGTAACGACTGAGGGCCACGACGACGACACATTGTATGTTTCGTCGAACTAATGAGCAAATCACTTTTAATAAGCAGCATTTAAATTTGTATGCCAATATTGCACTTATTATTATTGAGAAAGAGAATTGATTTCAAAGGGAAGATTTCATTTGTTATTATTAAGCAAGAGATAGAAATCCTAAGGGAAGGCTTCATACGTTATTGTAGAAGGGCGGGTTCCGTAACAAAAGAGATATAGAGGGGACGGGAAGGTTTCAAGGTGACAAAAGTCATGGGACAGTGACACCCACGTATGCAGATGGCGGTAGTAATGCGTACACAAGGTACAACAGGACAGTGCATTGGCTGAGCTGTCATTTGTGCTCAGGTGATTCATGTGAAAAGATGACGTGACAGTGGCCCCACGACAGGAATTAACAGACCCTGAACGCGGTATGGTAGCTGGAGCCAGACGCATGGGGCATTCCATTTCGGTAATCATTACGGAGTTCAATATTCCACGACCCACAGTGTCAAGAGTGTGCCGAGAATAACAAATTTCAGGTACCTCTCACCACGGTCGATACAGTGGCCGACGGTCTTCGCTGAACGACCGAGAGCAGCGGCGTTTGCGTAGAGTTGTCAGTGCTTACAGATAAGCAACAATTCATGAAATAACTGCAAAAATCAATGTGGGACGTACGAAGAACGCATCCTTTAGGAAAGCCCGTCGAAATATGGCGTCTATGGGCCATGGCAGCAGATGACCAACGAGACTGCTTTTCCTAACAGCGCGACATCGTCTGCAGTACGTCTCCTGGGCTTGTGACCATATCGGTTGGACACTAGATGATTGGAAAACTGTGCCCTGATCATATGATTCACGATTTCCGTTGGAAATTGTTGATGTTTGAGCTCATGTGTGGCCCAGAGGCCACGAAGTCATGGACCCTGGTTGTAACCAAGGCACTGTGCAAAGTGTGGGCGGTGTTTATATCAAATGGACTGGTTCCTTTGGTCCAACTGAACCGAGCACTGACTGGAAATAGCTATGTTCGGCTACTTGGAGGCCATTTGGAGCCATTCCAGACTTCATGTTCTCAAACAACGATGCACTATGTTGCCGGGCCACAGTTGTTCTCATCAAGTATATACGAGTGGGTCTTCGGCTCTGAGTGTCCATATAGATAATGTTTCGGGGACACTTGCTGATGGCCCAGAATTGAAATTTACAGGAATTTGGTGAAGGGTTACACTTCTGCCTCATAGAACGATTCTTTTCAGTCGTCGTTGGTTCCGTTCTTGCAGGATCTTTTTCCGGCCTTAGCGATGTCAGAGATTTGATGTTTTACCGAATTCCTGATATTCACGGTACACTCATGAAATGATCGCACAGGAGAATCCTCACTTCATCGGTACCTCGGAGATGCTGTGTCCCAGCGCTCGTGCGCCAACTATAGCACCACGTTCAAAGATGGATATTGAAAGAAATCAGAACAGATTGAACGGATCTGTCAGCAAACCTGGTGGCGCATTTGGAGGTAGATAAGAAACAGAGGGAAGCTAAAATAAGCTAGGAGCGTATAGGAGGAGGCCTAAAAGGAAAGAAAGACATGTAGAGTGCCGAGAAAGAAGGTAAGAGGCAGGAACAAGAGGAAGAAACAAAAGAAGCCTGAATTCATGCTGGTGCATTAAAGTAACAAACTGCCATTTTCCATCTTGTGTTTAATTCATAATATAATCATTCAAAATGTCAACAGATGGCGTTACAATCGTGTTCTGCACGGAAGATGGCATTCCGATTAACGGTCAACCATACCAGTCTTGACGTCAGGGCACTTATCAAGCGGGGTAGTGTTTGCAGGGTAGTCCCACATCCACAGTCGCTGTGTACACAGTCACAGACGGTGCAGTATGGGACAGAGAAGACGTCTACAGACTTTCTGCTGTGGAGGGCCGTAGGAAGAATGGAAGCACGAGTGTCGCAAACTGATGTGGACCGATGGCTTAACGTGAATCGTTCTGTTGTTTCTCGGATGAGGCGCCAGTTTATAGAGTCCGAAATGTATCCCGGAAACCAGGACAGGTCCGAGCACGTGTAACATCAGAAAGAGTGGACAGTTATTTGGCTGTAAGGGCACGACTGTTCCGCCTTAGTACTGCACTGTAACTGGAATCTGGCGTCTGAGCATCCCCTAGACTTGTTGTTAAGGCAAACGGTGTACAGAAGGCAGCAGCAGAGTGGCTTTACTGTTTGATTGGTTCCTTTTGGGGTGGGACCAAACAGCAGGGCCATCGGTCCCATCAAATTAGGAAAGGATGGGGAGGGGAATCAGCCGTGCCTTTTCAAAGGAGCCATCCCGGAATTTGTCTGAAGCGATTTAGAGAAATCGCGGAAAAACTAACTCGGGATGGCCGAACGCGGTTTTGAACTGACGTCCTCCCGAATGCGAGTCCAGTGTGCTAGCCACTGCGCTATCTCGCTCGGATTACTGTTGGGCCCTTGCTGTCTGTTTACCTCTCGTGTGTCTTCACAGAAGGGAACGTCTAAATAGGAGCCGTCAAGATGCAACCTGAACGGTAGAACGGTGGGCCAATATTCTTTTCACAGACGAATCCCGGTTTGTTCAGAAGAGAGATTCTCGACGGTTTCGCATCCGGAGGGCACGTGGAACACGATTTCGGTATCCAAACATTACGGAAAGACACAGATATCAAGGTGGATCCCTAATGGTGTGGTCAGGGATTATGTTGACCACTCGAAAACCTTTCCATGAAATTTCACACGAGAGTCAGCAAGATTGAACTGCTGTCAGGTACCGCGAGGAGATCTTGGGATCTCACGCGCGGTTGTTGCGAGATGCTGTGGGCCCAGAGTGCTTGACCTCATAGAGCATGGGTGTTTGATGTTTTGTTGGAGACGGAAAACATGGCTGCCTGCTCTCCCGATTTAAATTCCATAGAGTTTGTCTGAGATGCGCTAGGGAGATGGGTTGTATCTCGTCAGCATCCACCAACCACTCTCCAACATCTTTGAGCAGCTCTGCTGGAAGAACGGGTGTTATTGCCTCAATATGAGATTGATGACATCATTCACAGCATGTCCCGTCGTTGTCAGGCCTATATTGGTGTCAGAGGTGGTCACACCCCGTACTGAACACATTAACCAGTTGAAACTTCCTGGCAGATTAAAACTGTGTGCCCGACCGAGACTCGAACTCGGAACCTTTGCCTTTCGCGGGCAAGTGCTCTACCATCTGAGCTACCGAAGCACGACTCACGCCCGGTCCTCACAGCTTTACTTCTGCCAGTATCTTGTCTCCTACCTTCCAAACTTTACAGAAGTTCTCCTGTGAACCTTGCAGAACTAGCACTCCTGAAAGAAAGGATACTGCGGAGACATGGCTTAGCCACAGCCTGGGGGATGTTTCCAGAATGAGATTTTCACTCTGTAGCGGAGTGTGCGCTAATATGAAACTTCCTGGCAGATTAAAACTGTGTGCCCGACCGAGACTCGAACTCGGTACCTTTGCCTTTCGCGGGCAAGTGCTCTACCATCTGAGCTACCGAAGCACGACTCACGCCCGGTCCTCACAGCTTTACTTCTGCCAGTATCTCGTCTCCTATCTTCCAAAAGGCAATGGTCCCGAGTCCGAGTCTCGGTCGGGCATACAGTTTTAATCTGCCAGTAAGTTTCATATCAGCGCACACTCCGCTGCAGAGTGAAAATCTCATTCTGGAAACATCCCCCAGGCTGTGGCTAAGCCATGTCTCCGCAGTATCCTTTCTTTCAGGAGTGCTAGTTCAGCAAGGTTCGCTGGAGAACTTCTGTAAAGTTTGGAAGGTAGGAGACGAGATACTGCCAGGAGTAAAGCTGTGAGGACCGGGCGTGAGTCGTGCTTCGGTAGCTCAGATGGTAGAGCACTTGCCCGCGAAAGGCAAAGTTCCCGAGTTCGAGTCTCGGTCGGGCACACAGTTTTAATCTGCCAGGAAGTTTCATATCAGCGTACACTCCGCTGCAGAGTGAAAATCTCATTCTGGAGACATCCCCCAGGCGGTGGCTAAGCCATGTCTCCGCAGTATCCTTTCTTTCAGGAGTGCTAGTTCTGCAAGGTTCGCAGGAGAACTTTTGTAAAGTTTGGAAGGTAGGAGACGAGATACTGGCAGAAGTAAAGCTGTGAGGACCGGGCGTGAGTCGTGCTTCGGTAGCTCAGATGGTAGAGCACTTGCCCGCGAAAGGCAAAGATCCCGAGTTCGAGTCTCGGTCGGGCACACAGTTTTAATCTGGCAGGAAGTTTCATATCAGCGCACACTCTTCTGCAGAGTGAAAATCTCATTCTGGGGACATTAACCAGTTGTCAGAATGTGTGTACAAATTCGTTAAGTTGGAAAAGAAACGAAGAACATTTTTGTCTGCCTTTAGGGGCGTGTTGCAGTTGATTAAGTACTGTATTCTTTATATTGTTTCTACTTTACTATCACCTGTTTATACTGTTTGTGGCAAAATAAATGCAATGTTGCAAAATATTCCTTTGTTACTTTAATTTGTGACACCAGTGTATATCCGAGCAGTTCAGATAAGGGCAGGAAACATCTTAAGAGGCACCCAGGAGGATGGAATACAGAGAAATTAGTAGATGGAAAATAACCATAACCGGGTGGGCGATGGTAATCTTTATGGCTTAAAAGACGATTTTTTGCGAAGTAGTCTGGAGAAGGATAATGGTTTACCCGTACTAAAAGTGAATGAAGCCTCGTCTGCAGCGTCTAATGTCCAAGTTCTGGAAACCGAAAAAAGAGAGGGATCCACCAACTACAAGACGCACTTGAAGGGAGGTCGGATTAGGATCCAGTTGACAATGAACTCTCAGAAACAGGCTCTCTACCAGAGCCCGAATTAGACGATGAATTGGGGATGTGGGGTAAAAAAAAAAAAAAAACTGTTTAACAGTTGCGGAGTATGGGATGCTTTTGCAGGAATATTCCAGAGTGAATGATAAGGAGGAAGAAGAATGGAAGAAAATTAATGAAAGTAGATGTAGAAAAATAGCAGTACGTAAGGTAACTAATGTTTGTTTTTAGTTATGTATTGGCTTTTTTTTTATAAATACATTGTATTTGTATCAGTTCAGTTTCTACTTTGAATACGTTTATACTTGTGTAGTTTTTAAATACAATATTACAATAAATTAATTTGAGTGTTACTATAGAGTCTAGCTCTGACGATTCTATACCGTATTTTATAACATTGTGATGTCCTCGACATATTATTGGTCAGAGTATATTGATGTATAAGGTCTCTGGGCAGCTGTATCGGTAGGCAAGGTATTACATGTTGTCGCAGGTACATTAATGTTCGCATTGCAGGACAGAAATAAATGTTTGCAATATCACATATTATACCTAATGAGACACTTCGAGAATGACTAATTACTGTAATTTTTGAATTCACAGTTCACACTTTTTTAAGTGTAATACTTGTATAATTAAGTGACACACCGTGTATAACAGTAATATATACCATGGAAATGTTTTCTGAGTAACTATGTACTCTTACTGTATGAACTTCGATGTTACACTTTGCTAAAAATGATTGAAGATGATTAGAATGTGACCGAAACCGATAGAATGTAAAGAAGAGCAACTGTGTATTGTGTGTTTCAGTTTGCAACATCCGTATGCGATAGTGGTGCCGATACCATAATGATGTAGACTGGTTGTAACGGCGTGACGTTCCACATTGCCCATCATTTGGACATGTACAAGTCAGACACACGTCACGAACGTCTGTTCACGCAACCTGCATCTTCTATAGCTGTGTCTCTTTCGTAGAAGATATTGCACGGTTGTAGATCCGTTGATTTACATTCAGCACAACTGTAATGAGGATCGTTATCATTTTACGAAGCCGTTGAGTTGTGGGCTACGAATATATCCATACTTTTTAGCGGTGTCATAATATTGTTATTGCCATGACACCGTGTGTGCCGCACCTTATCAAGTCCTCAATTAAATGACTACACATAGCGGAAGTTCCTCACTGTCGCACAGTGTATGTCTTTGTCAGTGCATATTACCGCTCAGATAAACGCTCATCCTTAGAACAGGCACCACCTCTTAGTATCAGCCAGTTCTGGAGTCAATGTCCACGAACTCTAGCCAATCATAGCCGGCCAGCCGCTGTGGTCGAGCAGTTCCAGGTGCTTCAATCTGGAACCGCTACGGTCGCAGGTTCGAATCCTGCCTTGGCCATAGATGTGTGTGATGTCATTAGATCAGTTAGGTTTCAGTAGTTCTAAATTCTAGGGGACTGATGACCTCAGACTTTAAGTCCCACAGTGCTCAGAGCCATTTGAACCATTTGAACCAATCACAGCCCAGGAAACTCAATGTTACCTTATGCCACTGGTAAAACAGACAATCTATTTCGGTGTCGTTTCACGTGATCACCCACGCACAGAGCACATGTTAACGATGCTGTATGATGTGCCCCATTAGGCTTAGATCATACTGCACCACATTAGATTTTCTGAAAGGGCAAATTAACTACTAGTACAACATTCTGCTATCAATTCGATTATCGTTTATACATCTTTACTAGTAATGACTTGCAAACAATTTACTTCCACTCCTAGGTTAAGCTTTTATAACACAAGACCATCAACGCCAACGACCAAGATACAGACTACTTAGGCTTCCGCAGTGACGCACTCGCAACGTAGCAAGCGTGTCAGAAACCATGTGGGAATTAAAAAAAAAAAGCAAAGAATATATTTTGGGGGTCGTTATCGAGTGGAAACGTAGCACGGCAGCCATTATAAAGTACAAACAGAACCTACCTTGTAATTACAGAGAGCAGGTTACTGAATATTCCGCACGTTGAGAGATTGCAAGGGAAGATTATATGTCAGAGTAATTGCTTTGGTAAGCGCATGGAAACTGGCGCAGAATTCATGCATGATTCAAGTAGGAGTATTCACGCATATTTCTTTCCCTAATCATTGGAGTATTCGTTTGCTGTTCTTCCCAATACAGTGCTGTTCTAGAGTGTCACAACAGGGAAATAAATTGAATAATGAGGTAATGCAATGTAATTAGTGTGGTGTCACCGCCAGACACCACACTTGCTAGGCGGTAGCCTTTAAATCGGCCGCGGTCCGTTAGTATACGTCGGACCCGCGTGTCGCCACTATCAGTGATTGCAGACCGAGCGCCGCCACACGGCAGGTCTAGAGAGACTTCCTAGCACTCGCCCCAGTTGTACAACCGTCTTTGCTAGCGATGGTTCACTGACAAAATACGCTCTCATTTGCCGAGACGATAGCATAGCCCTCAGTTACGTCATTTGCTACGACCTAGCAAGGCGCCATTACCAGTTACTATTGATACTGAATCATGTACCGTCAAGACCGACGTTCACCATTAATGGATTAAAGTTAAGTATTCCACCAGCTACGTTCGTTTTTTCTAAATTATAATTTCCTTGTCCTCTTCCAGACCTCACGCCAGCCTGCGTGAGCAAAAACGCGTGCCTTTCGGCTTCCTCTAGTAACACAGTGTTGGCTCTAGTGATAACCCACAACATTGGCGACGAGGCTCAACCGCGTTCTTAACTATACTGCCCTGATTTACTTCTGTAATGGCTTCGCCACCATCTCAAGATGTACTGCCCGAATTTTACCGCTTACAGAATCAGCAGATTCAGGCCTTACTGGATGCCCTTGGACAGCTCGTCCAGGGTCAACGTGCGATGCAAAACGATGCGGCAGCCACCGCTGCACCGCTAACCCAGCCACAACACGCAGTTGCACCACCTTTTCGACCTTTTGATGCTGCACTGGAAAGCTGGACGGAGTGGTCACGCCAATTTGGATTCCATCTCGCCGCCTACAGAATTCAAGGTAACAAGCGGCAGCCATTTTTGTTGTCTTTGGTCGGCGTACAAACGTACCGTGTGTTAGTCAAATTATTTCCCCGACGCGACGTAGCAACTCTGTCCTACGATGAAATTTTGTCTGCATTAGATGCATATTTCAAAGAATCAGTCAATGTAGTTGCCAAACTGTATACCTTCTTTCGTACAAATGTATGGCAGGTCAGACTAATCGGGAGTGGGTTGCAACCTTCCAAGGCCTTACTAGGGATTGTGCTTTTGAGTGTCAATGTGGACTCCCTTATTCAGATACGTGATGTAATTGCACAGAACGTTTCTGATGTTCGTATAAGGGAACAGATTTTGAAACTAGTCAATCCCTCCCTTCAACAAGTGATGGAGATATTGGATCGGCAGGACACACTTGACTTTGCTCAGGAATCATTTGCAACTTCGCCACCCGTGTGTCAGGTTAACCGGCCCGCCGGGCGAGCTGCACAGAACAGTAAACAGCCCTCGCGCCCGGCCGCGCCACTGCCGCCAGGCTCTCAGCCATGTGTACCGCGCCAGCAAGCAAATGCAGTGCTAAAATCATGTCCGCGGTGTGCTACTAGACATTTGTGTGAGAACTGCCCGTCACGCCAAGCTATTTGCTTTTACTGTAGTAAAAAAGGACATGTTCAAAGTGTTTGCCAGAAAAAGCTCAGATCGGAAACTCATAATCATTCCAGGCCCTTTGCTTCGCGCCGGAATCGGAATTGAACCAAGGATACTCAGGCTCGCGAAACTTTGCCCATGGAAATTCATATAGTCCATTCCACTCCGCCCAGTGCCACTCTCTCTAACAGTGACTGTGTTCGTCCCACAAATAGTGTGCGTCGACATTGCCGGAACTCCCGTCAAGTCGCAAGTGATTTTGTACCAGTGTCAGTTCATGTTGCACGAGACAGTCGCTCTTGTCGTCAGCAGGACAGTAAACTTTTTGTGGACTTGGACATTAACGGCAAAGTGATACCATTCTAGGTCGATACCAGGGTTGCAGTTTCACTGATCAATCAAGACACTTACAAACTGCTGGGCACACCTCCGTTGCGTGCCACAACTGTTAAGTTAACTAGCTATTCAGCTCACAAGATCCCTGTGTTAGGACTGTGCTGCCTTCTTGCAACATACAAAGGACAAACAAAACTTGTGTCATTTTACGTCCTTCATTCTTCTTCTGCAGTGAACTTGTTTGGTTTCGATTTATTTCAGTTGTTTAACTTGTCCATAGTAAATCAGGTCCTGTCAGTGAACCAGACAGTGCCTTCCGACAGTGTCTCTCGTCTATGTGAAGAACTTGCAGACACTTTTGCACCGGGCCTCGGTTGCGCTAAGAACTATAAAGCACATTTGGAACTGAAAGCAAACGCGCAACCGAAATTTTTCAGAGCGCGCAATGTTCCCCACGCATTGCGTGATGAGGTCGCAAAAACATTACACGATTTGGAATCACAAGGTGTAATTGAACGTGTGCAGGCTTTCCTCTGGGCATCGCCCTTAGTAATTTTGCCAAAACCTTTGGGACAATTGAGACTTTGTGTGGACTTCAAGGCAACAGTGAATCCACAACTAGCGATTTGCAACTTTTCCTTTACCCCATACGGAAGATCTTTTTGACAAACTGTGCCCGGGTAAATATTTTTCGAAGTTGGACCTAGCGGATGCGTACTTGCAAATACCGGTGGACGAAGTATCCCAGTGCGTTTTGGTGGTTAACACGCATCTTGGTTTGTATCGATTCAAACGACTGACATTGAGGTGTGCATCCGCCCCTGCATTGTTTCAGCAATATCTACAAACTGTTTGTGCGTCGGTCCCTACTGCAGCAAACTATCTGGACGATATTGTAATATCCGGAAAGATGGAAGAAGAACATTTAGCCAATCACAGAACATTATTTAAGGTCTTGCGACAAAATGGTCTTCGCTTGCGGAAGGACAAATGTGTGTTTTTTGCTCGTGATTTACCATATCTGGGACATGTAATCAATGTCCAAGGCATACATCCTAGTCCAGAGCACCTCCGGCCATAAAAGACTTGCCTTCGCCGCAGAATTTGAAGCAGCTACAGAGTGTAGTGGGTAAAATAAATTACTACCATCGCTATGTGCGCAATGCCTCTTCCATTTCAGCTCCGCTTCATCGCTTACGCCGTAAAGGTGTTCCGTTCGTCTGGACGACGGAATGCGAACGCGCCTTTCGCCAGTTGAAATCGGCGTTGCTTTCCAATACTTGCCTTACGCCATTCGATCCCCAGAAGCCTTGTTGATGGTGAATGCATCGGATTTCGGGATCGGTGCTGTGCTTGCGAAGAAAGATGGATCGCACGATCGCCCTATAGCCTTTGCGTCCAAACTGCTCTGGTCTGCGCACAGAAATTATTCACAGATCGAGAAAGAAGCATTGGCTCTCGTATTTGGTGTTACAAAGTTTCATGATTTCTTGTATGGTCGTCACTTTACCATCATCACAGACCACAAACCTTTGGCATCGCTTTTTTATCCCACCAAGCCTGTACCTCCACGTACAGCGCAGAAATTCATTCGCTGGTCTATTTTCCTTTCGCAGTACCGCTACGATATCTTGTATCGGTCCACTGCTAAGCACGGAAACGCCGATGCGTTGTCCCGTTTGCCTGTTGCTGACGATAGAGCATTCGATTCCTCCGAACTTGCTTGCATGTTCCTTGATTCGGAAACCGATGACGTGGTCGAATCGTTTCCGATTGATTTTCGTCGTTTAGCTACAGCCACAGCTGCCGACCCTGTCCTTGCTACCGTTCTGCGTTTTGTTGGTACGCAATGGAGCTTGTCAAAGTCAAGGATCGGGGATCCGTTGGTTCGCCGATTTTTTGCTCACCAGGAGAGACTTTTTGTATGACGTGGTGTTTTGCTGTTGCGTTCTGATAATGATCAGTCCAGTGTCGTGGTCCCACGTTTGTTACAGTCCTCTGTCTTACAGCTTCTCCACCAAGGACATTGGGGTATAGTGAGAACGAAACAACTTGCTCGTCAGCACTGCACTTGGTTCGGAATCGATGCCGCGATTACGAATATGTGCTCTTCTTGCATGGTGTGTGCCGAACAACAATCAGCGCCACCGCAGAAATTCTTTGCATGGCCAAAAGCCACTTGCCCTTGGCAACGCTTACACGTCAATTTTGCTGGTCCATTCTGGAATGCTCGATGGTTGGTTGTGGTAGATTCATACAGTCATTTTCCTATTGTTGTCTGGATGTCTTCCATGACGTCATCTGCCACCATCCAAGCGTTATCTGCTATCTTTTGCATTGAAGGTCTTCCACAGACTATTGTCTCTGACAATGGCCCACAATTCATGTCCGCAGAATTTCAGTCATTCTGCAAGGCCAATGGTATTCAACATCTGACGTCTGCACCATTGTCGCCATAGTCAAACGGTGCCGCTGAACGATTGGTCGGGACTTTCAAGTCACAGATGTTGATGTTGAAAGAGTCGCATTCTCGAGAGGACACGTTATTGCTCTTTTTTTCCTTGTATCGCTCTCAGCCCCAAGATGGTCGCTCGCTGGCTGAGTTGCTCCACGGTCGCCCTCATCGAACCTTGATGTCTTTGCTACATCCGCCGCATCAGGTTCCTGTGCAGCGGCAGACACCTGCTTTTGCCCCAGGCGACGTTGTCTACTACCGCCACTATCGAGGTTCCCGGAGTTGGCTCGAAGGGTGGCCTTCATCGAACCTTGATGTCTTTGCTACATCCGCCGCATCAGGTTCCTGTGCAGCGGCAGACACCTGCTTTTGCCCCAAGCGACGTTGCCTACTACCGCCACTATCGAGGTTCCCGGCGTTGGCTCGAAGGGTGCATTCTTCGCTGCCTCGGCCACGCTATGTACCTGGTTTTCGGGGCCTCTGGTGAGATGCGTCGGCGTCTCAATCAGCTGCGCCTCTGTCGTCGCACGGGATCTGTCGCTCCCCGTCTGCTTTCAGCGACGGTGCCGTCCGGTCAGCGCCCTGGGGACCCATCTACTGGCTCGCCTCGACCCCAGGTGTTACCGACGCTGCCTTCCATTTTGCCCCATGGCGACGCGCTGCCGCCGCCGCCGCCTGTTCTCCCGCCGGCGACGCCCGCAGTGGACGCGTCGCTGCAACCGCCGGGCGCCTCCCTGGGTCACGCGCCGCCGATCGCTTCCCGTGACCAGTTGTCCTCCGACATGGAACTCTTGCCCGCTCCGGACCATATGTTGTCTTCGCCCGTCGGGTGCCCCGGCCGGATGGAGGTCGACCCTTCGGCCCCTCCTGTCTCTCTGCGGGCGCATACATCGCATGTTGGCGTGCACCCTGGAGCGGGGTTTCATGCGTTTCCTAGCTCCCCGCGGTCCGATGGCAGGGTGCGGGTGGCACAGCCTCGCCTGTTGTTAGGCTCCCCACCTCGTCGCATACATCAACATAGGGTCCTCCCCACAGCGGGCGGAAGCCTTATGCCACAACCGTGCGCCGATTTGCGGGGGAGGAATGTGGTGTCACCGCCACACACCACACTTGCTATGTGGTAGCCTTTAAATCGGCCGCGGTCCGTTAGTATACGTCGGACCCGCGTGTCGCCACTATCAGTGATTGCAGACCGAGCGCCGCCACACGGCAGGTCTAGAGAGACTTCCTAGCACTCGCCACAGTTGTACAATCGACTTTGCTAGCTATGGTTCACTGACAAAATACGCTCTCATTTGGTGAGACGATAGTTAGCATAGCCTTCAGCTACGTCATTTGCTACGACCTAGCAAGGCGCCATTACCAGTTACTATTGATACTGAATCATGCACCGTCAAGACCGACGTTCACCATTAATGGATTAAAGTTAAGTGTTCCACCAGCTACGTTCGTTTTTTCTAAATTGGTTCAAATGGCTCTGAGCACTATGGGACTCAACTGCCGTGGTCATCAGTCCCCTAGAACTTAGAACTACTTAAACCTAACTAACCTAAGGACATCACATACACCCATGCCCGAGGCAGGATTCGAACCTGCGACCGTAGCAACAGCGCGGCTCCCGACTGGAGCGCCTAGAACCGCACGGCCACCACGGCCGGCTCCGAGAAGTCAATCTCCGGACTTGTGTTCTGCTTCAGATAACCCTGTCGCATGCCACTTTTTACTGAACAGCGGTAAAATAATTGTGATTTGTGCTTCAGCAATCGTACGGCGTCTGTAGTGAACTGTGATTGGCATTTTGATAACTTTGATTTCTGTATGCTATAGTAAACGGACTGCCTGCGTGATTCGTTGCATGTATTAAGCTCTGTCCCAATGAGCGGGCGTTTAAGATGAAAGGAGTTGGAGGCCAGTCCGGTCTCACGCACGGGTGTCAGTTCATTCGCCACCTTGGCTGATGTATTCTTTTTGTCAAATTTTCAATGTGTGTAACAGATCTATTTTCTTTTTAATTGTATCAGAAGTTCACTACCTAACTTTTCTAAATATTCAGCTATAAGAACTTTGCTTCAAAGTTTTAAAGTTTTATTTATTCAGTTTAGTTTAACGTAAGATTAAATTTTGAATAATTAAAGTTCAGTATAGTTCGTTTCCATTAAGGAAGGTAGATTTTTCTTAATTCATCTCTTGAATTTCCGAAACCTTAACTGAGGCGTTTGATTTGAAATTTACGATAAATGGATTAACGACTGCAAGGTTTAACATTGTGACAAATTTCCTTTAAAAAAATGTTCTGTGAAATAAATGCGTTATGGAAGTAAAAAAAAAAATTTAGGTAACAAGATCCTGCGACTTACAGGCATATGCCTATCTTCACAACATCCCTGTTCCATACCACCCAGCCCATATCAGTTACTTGTGGCTTTTCTTTGTGTGTGCGTGTGTGTGTGTGTGTGTGTGTGTGTGTGTGTGTGTGTGTGTCAACAGTCTTCTAAACGGTCTCATGCGGCCCGCCGCGAATTTCTCTTCAGTACCGCCCTTTTCATCAAACAGTAGCACTTCTAGCAACGTCCTCAATTATTCGTAGGATATACATCAATATCTGTTTTTCCCTTACGTTTTTACCATCTACAGTTCCATTTAGTACTAGAGGCTGTATCCTTGATGTCTTAGCACATGTCCTTGTCGACACTTCTCAGAGCAAGTATAAAGGAAGGCGGCGAGTGATCTGTTGTCAGTAGAGAAACAGCAACAGCGGATGGGATCGTTCAGGTGAGCTCAGTTACTTTGAACGTGGACTGGTCACTGGATTGCACATGAGTAAGATATCCATCAGCGACATATAAACCCATCAAAAACTGTACAGGTCGACTGCTGGTTGATGTGACTGAAGTGGTAACGTAAAGGAACAACGACAACTAAACCGCGACTAAGCAGACGTCGTGTATTGAAGGACAGGGACGGCCGAGAACTGGTATGGTTGTACACTGAAGAGCCAAACAAACTGGTACACCTGCTTAGTATCGAATAGGGCCACGATAGCTCGGAGAAGTGCCGCGACACGACGTGGCATGGACTCGACTAATGTCTAACGTAGTGCTGGAGGGAGCTGACACCATGAATCCTGCAGGGCTGTCCATAAATGCGTCAGGCGCCGTTCATACTATGGCGATATAAGATGAGTGATACATCGTAAGCGACAAACGATACGCAACACGCATGGACATATACTTGAAATCTAAAAGGAGGCGATAGAAAAGGTTCACAGCGGTGCGATTGGGCATCATGTCGTAACTAACATATCTTCCCCAGTGCCCATTGCTGGTGTCTGCAGCGATTAGTGGCGTACGATATTTCGAGCTGTTAACATGATGGGAAGAAGAGAACATAATTTTGTACTCCGTTTCAATAATTTAGTGAAAGCTCATCAGTGCATCTGGAATTATTCCATTGCCGCGTACAGTAAGACAGAGATGACGAGTGCCGCATGGAAGGAAATTTCATCACAAATAAATGACACAGGTAAGTGCATAATTTATTTATTTCTACATCTACATATCTACAAAAATACTCCGCTAGCCACCAAGCGGTGTGTGGCGGAGGGCACAATTCGCGCCAAAGTCATATTTCCCCCCTCTCTTCCTCTCGCGGATCACGCGAGGGAAAAACGACCGTCTGAACGCCTCAGTACGAGCTCTTATTTCCCTTATCTTTGAATGACGATCATTGCGCGATTTGAAAGTTGATGGTTATAATATATGCTCTACATCCTCGGTGAAGATTGGATTTAGGAATGTAGTGAGCAGCCCATTCTGTCTAGCACGTCGTCTGTCTGCAAATGTGTCCCACTTCAAACTTTCTATGAGATTTGTAACGCTCTCGCAATGGCTAAATGTACCAGTCACGAATCATGCCGCTCTAAGTCTTTGGGCCTTCTCAATCTCCTGAATCAGACCTGACTGGTAACGGTCCCACACAGACGAAAAATACTCCAAGACTGGACGAACTAACGTATTGTAAGCTGGTTTCCTTTGTTGAAGGACTGCATCGCTTCAGGATTCTACCAATAAACCGCAATCTAGAGTTCGCCTTACCCGTTACTTGTGTAATCTGATCATTCCATTTGCGATCATTTCGAACAGTCACACACAGATACTTGACTGATGTTACGCATCCAAATACTGATCATTTATTTTGTACTCATACATTAATGGGGATTTTCGCCTTGTTGTACGCAGTAGGTTACACTCACTAATATTGAGAGATAACTGCCAGTCATTACACCACACATTTATTTTCTGTAAATCCTCAGTGATTTGTTCACAACTTTAGTGTGATACTACTTTCCTGTAGACTACAGCATCATCGGCAAACAGTCTAAGGCCTCTGTCAATATCATCAACCAGATCATTTATTTAAATCGTAAAAAGCAGAGGACCTATTACGCTGCCCTGGTGCAAACCTGAAGTCACGTAGAGGATAAGGAAGTAAATAAATTGTAATATTATTGACTCATACCAAAAGTATTTTGAAACCCCACACGAAATAACTAATTCAATTACATTTCAAAGATTAATTATAATTGAATTTCACAAAATTCTCATTTACAAAAATGTTTGCTTCAAATTAAATATTCATTAACGTGATAAATTCAAGAACTTAACCCTATTTTAAATGAACAAATAGCACTCTATAGTGAAGTACGCCCAACCGTTTTATTTTAAATTTTTGTATCTTTTTAAAATATTAATTTGAGTTGTTTACAAGCATATAAAGAATTTGTTGTACTAAATGGATGGGTTTTGTAAACCTACAAATCTCCATTGTGTAGGGATTGCACCAGTTGGCTTCACTAAGTATGCGCCTAGTTTATTTCGTAAGCGATTTGCTTCGTTCAAATTGTTGCTTTGACTGAATGCACTGTTTATCTGATAATGCTGGTAACAGAGAACACTTATTACATTGTTGTGGAACATACGGTTGGCCTTCTCGTCTGCGTATAAAATTATGAAACACTCATGCTGCCTCAATAGTCTGCACAGCGTTACTTCTGTTAGTATAAACTGGTCGGTCAAATAGACGAAATTTTGAGGTTAGCTTTCCAAAGCTGAATTCCACACTTTTTCCGGCTCTTGATAGTCGAAACTTGAATATTGTATTGGTATCTTGGGAAGCGCCACATTGTATTCTGCTGGAGAGGGAATGCTTCATCTGCCACAAACTACAACGGAAAAGGATTGTCATTTGCCGGCCGGCGTGGCCGAGCGGTTCTAGGCGCTACAGTCTGGAACCGGTGACCACTACGGTCGCAGGTTTGTCTCCTGCCTCGGGCATGGATGTGTGAGATGTCCGTAGGTTAGTTAGGTTTAAGTAGTTCTAAGTTCTAGGCGACTGATGACCTCAGAAGTTAAGTCCCTTAGTGCTCAGAGCCAATTTTTGATTATCATTTGCCTCGCCTGGCATGGGAGTTGCTTCGGGTACTCTCAATTTATAACTGTACAATAATTCTCCGAGTATTGATTTGCGGAACACAGCACCGTCACTATTCCGTCCGTAGTCTCCAACCTCTATTGAGTCAGACCAAGCCATTAGAACTATTGAAAAGAATCCTTTATAATGATAAACTGTGCACCCAGTATTTGGGGAACACTGAATGCGGAATTGTTTGCCATCGAGAGAACGGATACCGTTAGGCGAATTCCATAACTCATAATAACGTTTTGATATTTATCTCCAGGTTTCTTCCGTTGGTTGTGGCATATATAGCGGCTGTAAATGAGACCATGCAGCAGCACAAGTCGAATGAACAATGTAAGTGACACTTGATTTACCTCTGTAATATTACAAGGAAAATTCCTGAAAACTGCTTCCAGTAGTACCTGAAAAAAAAAATTGTCTTGGTTTTCAACAAGTTTGACATTACACTAGTGACTACAATAAAGAACTATTATGTGTATATTAACTAAACGGAATGTTTTAAATCGTAAACAGTTGCATACGTCTTATTGTGTTTTCATTTTATTAAACAACATTTTAAAATAAATCCTATTGATGTCTACTTTTTCAAATCATATTTCAGAAAAGAACTGTCTAGATCGGTGCAAGAATATCAGAACAGCATATGTGCGTTCGCTGAGACCACCAAAGTCTGGTGCTAGCCAAAATACAAAGAAAACGTATTATTTGACTGAGTATTTAGCTTTTCTGCAACCGTATTTGAAAGGAGGAAATACGTCCAGCAGACTTCGCGTTGAAGATACAGCAGTAGAGAAGTCTAATATTACTCAAAACGATGAAAGCGTCACATTTGTTGAAGAGGAAATTCCTGACGAAGCTTCTTCCGTGCAATTACTTGAAAAACCCACTCGCAAAAGCTCAAGTGAAACACACAAAAAACGAAAGAGAAAAGACAAAAAAATTAGAACTATAATACTATGACACTAGGCGCTTCAGAAAATGGAAGTTTTCAGGATTCATTCGATAAAACTACCTGAATTTTGGTTCAAGCTGAGACAACTCTCGAGAAACTACAGCTGAGATGTGGTGCACGTTGTTAAGATTGTAGGGATGTATCCATTATTTCCTTCTTCTCATCCTCACCTGAACCAATAAGCTACTACAACGTCTTCCTCACTTGAACTCATATTTGTAACTGAAGTAGTGAGACTTGTGTTCACACCACGTTTTTATCGCCCATATCGCGCCGATTTATCGCCCACTGTCATGAATCTTCCTAGCAATATATCGTCGCAATGTATTTCTTTCTGCATATCGCTTATCTTATGTCGCCTTAGTATGAACGGCGCCTAAGAGTACGATGGGGTGGAGACCTCTTCTGAAAAGCATGTTGCAAGGCATTCCACATATGCTCAATAATGGTCATGTCTGGAAAGTTTGGTGGCCAGCGGAGGTATTTAAACTCAGAAGAGTGTTCCTGGAACCACTCTGTAGCAATTCTGGACTTGTGGGATGTCGCATTGCCCTGCTGGAATTGCCAAAGTTCGTCTGAATTCACAATGGACATGAATGGATGCAGTTGATCAGAAAGGATGCTTACGTACGTGTCACCTGTCAGAGTCGTATCTAGACTTATCTGGGGTCCCTTATCACTCCAACTGTTCACGCCTCACACCATTTCAGAGCCCCTACCAGCTTCAACAGCCCCCTTCTGTCAGGCAGGTTCCATGGATTCATGATGGTGTATCTATACCCGTACACATCCATCCGCTCGATGCAATTTAAAACGAGACTCATCCGACCAGGCAACATGTTTTCAGTCATCAACAGTCCAATGTCGGTGTTGGCAGGCTGAGGCGAGGCGTAAAGATTTGTGTCATGTAGCCATCAAGGGTACACGAGTGGGCCTTCGACACCGAAAGCCAGTATCGACGATGTTTCGCTGAATGGTTCGCACGCTAACACTTGTTGACGGCCCAGCACTGAAATCTGCGGAAGGGTCGCGCTTCTGTCCCGTTGAACGATTCTCTTCAGTCGTCGTTGGTCCCGTTCTTTCAGGATCTTTTTCCGGCCGCGCCAATGTCCTAATATTCACGGTACACTCGTGTAATGGTCGTATGGGAAAATACACACTTCATCGCTACCTCGGAGATGCTTTCCCATCCCGCGTGCGCCGATTATAACACCATGTTCAAACCCTCTTAAATCTTGATAGCTCTCCATTGTAGCAGCAGCAACCGATCTAATAACTGCGACAGACACCTGTTGTCTTATATACACATTGTCGACCGCAGCACCGTATTCTACCTGTTTAAATATGTCTGTATCTGAATACGCAATTCTATACCAGTTTCTTTGGCGCTTCACTTTATAAAATCTGCTACCAGCAGTCCTGGTAGCACTATGAGTGTGAGCAGGGAAATAAAGAGAATGGTATACAATGGTCCAGGAGTTCGTTACAAGCAACAAATATCAGTAGTCAGTGCTGAACCAAGGTGGCAGAAAAAGCAAAGCCAATGGAGAGTGGATGACTAGTATAACACCCCAAATATAGAGCCCCTAATGACATCCCTTTTGGCAGCAAAAGATATAAAAATTAGTTATTCTGAGTTTGACAGTAGCTACTGGCAACAAAATGTTAACACTATTGGAAGTTTGACCAACAGAAATACTAGGGAACTAACAACATCTACTCCACGGAAAGAACAAAATGAAAGAATATCGGGGAAGACTATCAGATGATCACTTAATCTACAATGCATGAAACTCTAAATATAGAATTCAAAATATATGCTTTACGAAGGTTAAAACCCAGACGAGATAGAGTGATCAGAGATAACACTTATCCAAGAAAGGGTTGTAGCCGCATCGAGCTCAAATGGCTGTAATTATAATGGGATATAGCATCTGAGGTCATCCGTCCCCTAGACTTAGAACTACTTAAACCAAACTAACTTAAGGACAGCATACACATCCATGCCCGAGGCAGGATTCGAACCTGCGACCATAACAGCAGCGCGGTTCTTGACTGAAGCGCCTAGAACCGCTCGGCCACAGCGGCCGGCTCGCACCGAGCTGTAAGTTCGCTGCGACTACAGTGAAAAACTTCAGTAGAGAGGTTAATTCGCTCTTTTGTAGACGTCGCGATAGAAGCACGCTTATTGACCGATATTAGACTGTTTCAGACCGATCTGGAATTTTAAAGTTTTTCAAGTATCGTCTGTACGTATTAGTCAAAGTTCTGAAGAAAGGTGATAGAACATTTACCGTTTATCCAGACAACTGAACAGATATTGTACGCGAGGGAAAAGTAACTCGTGTGATACTTAATCAATTTTGGGACTTAGTCTTCGTGATCTGTGATTGTCACGAACATTTAAGGACGCAGAAATGTACCAGACGACGACATAAACTCTACAAATAGACTTCAGTAGGAAATATATACATGCAATCATGAAGAATTCACAGGTACGCCGTGTTGTCGGAAGCTGTAGTCAATGTCAGAATTGATAATGTAAATCGTAGCTTCAATTCACTGAATGACAGGTCGGTGTGCTTTCCAGTGCAGTGGTTAGAAAATTCAGAAGTTCAATAAACTCAGTTATAACTTTAATACTTCGTGTCATTTGCACCATTTAATTGAACTTTCTTGTGAATAATTATTTTCTTGATAGAACGCCGAAGCTAAAGGTGACTGAGTGACATTATTAACAGGGAACAGTAATTAAACATTGTATTACGATGCTTTCTGTACGTTATTTAGAGATTGCATTATCTCTGTATTTACGACGTAGGAGCTGCTGAATTAGCACCGTAGCGACGCATTAGCGACGCTGTAATACTTCACAAATAAACATCCCTGCAAGACTATAATGTGGCATCGGCTTGAATGGTGGGACATATAATTCGAGATATTGCATTATATACGCTTGGACATTCATTTGCAAACCAGGCACAAAAATTTGTGTTCTCAAGTTTCGCGTAAGCTTATAAGCCCGTCGCGAACACGCGAAGGATATTTGGTTTATAGTTTCAGATAAAGGGAGTTGTTGTGGTACCGAGTGGTGCAGTCGCTGTTTGTAGCAGTAAATAAGACAGACATCCTTCGAACACCATTGCTTCAATTATAAGCGAGGGTCGCATATACATTTCGGTGTGCTGCTCCATCGATACGCGGATATCTGTTACAGGGAGATAGTATCTCAAACTAACCAAACAAAGTGAGGAGTTTCTTTCAACAGTTACAGATCGGAGTTGTAACATCCATTTCCATCGAGCCGACACAAACAAACACACACACTAGCCACACTGGATAAAATTGACTTGGAGTTGGGAATGACGCTATTCCCTGTGTCAGTCCGACGGAGGATTTGGGTTTGGCGAATTCCTGGAAAACTTTACCTGGTATCACACGTAGTGGCAACAGTGAAGTGTGGAGGAGGTCATGTTATGCTACGGGGTTAGCGTTTGGTCTCATTACAGCGCTTAAGAAAAGCTAAATGCGGAAGAATGTGAACACTTTTGCAACATTGTCTACTGCGTACAGTACAGGGGCAGTTCAGAGACGGTGACTGTGTCAGAATGTGTCACACAGTCATAGAGCGGCATGTGTGAGGCACAGATTTGTGGACAACATTTGTGAAAAGGACAGGTCTGGCTAGAGTCCCCGACCTCATCGCAACGAAACAGCCTCCAACATCATTAACTTCTCTGGTGCCGGCTCCATAGTGAATCAGACACCTTACTTGGGAGTGTCACCATGAAAGTTTATTGTGTCATACTAATATTCACTAATGGGTGTCCGAATATTTTTGGTCACATAGCGTAGGCTGCTCTGGACTCTTACTGCCAGGTCTTTGTAATGGTTATTGTTTCAAATGATTTGTCACCTGCAATATTTTGCAGTATTTCTGTTCAAAGTCAGCTACTAGTCTCTGCACAAAACGTCGATCTGCTGCAGGAAGTAATTAGTGTCTAAATACCTTTTAGTGTACGTGTACTGAGTCTTCTATTTCTTTTCAACGATTTGATACATGCCTAAACAAGTAGACATCAAACGCCTGTCAGGCAATACGACCTTCATCGCTAAGGAACGCTTTTGTTCTTCGGTGTCGCCTGCTGTGTAGCGAACTCGTCTCATCAGGTCTGCTCTGAGTTGTATATCTGACGGACAATTTGGCTGTCTTTTAATATTCTGGAGACGGGGAGCAACATCTGGCGGCAGATACATTATTCATCCGGCGGCGGCGCAGGCGTGGCCTGGGTCCGTCGGTCCCAAGTGTGGCAGATTCTGGAGCAGGCTGCAGGTTGCAGGCCGTAGGCCGGGCGCCGCTACCCTTTCTCTGTACGCACCTCACGTCGCACGTTTCGCAAAAGACGATGCCAAGGGCTTGCTCGATTTGTCAGCAGAACTGTCTTTCCTACGAGCACGTCCGGAACTTTGCGACTGGTGGAGAAGCTGTCATAGACAGACCATGAGCTTACTGAGTATGGGACGAGATTTGTGGCTGGATTTCAGACTTCCCTGGAGACTGAACTCAACACGTCTTTCGTAAGAGAAAAAATGAGTGCTCCAAGGAAGTTTATAGGATCGTTCATTTTTAAAATTAATATTAATGACCTCGTGGGTAAGGGTGACGGCTGCACGAGGCTATTCACGGAGATGTTGTTGTCTGTAGGGAGGCTGGGACGTGACAACACTGCAGCGGAATGCAGGAAGACCTCTAGAGCATCGACGGCTGGTGGAGGGATTCTACATTGACTGGGTACCTAAACAGATGCAGTGTATTCTGTATGAATATGAGAAGAGATCCATTATATTCGATTATAGCATCGAAGAAAATTCACTGGGAACAATTACTACCGTAAAATACCCAGGAATGACCATCAAGAGCGAATAGTAGGAAAAGCAGAAATGAAATCTTCAAATTTCAACCACATTTGTTAGTTAAATGACTTGTTATTTGTATAAATACGCTGTAGAAGTAGAATATTGTTTTCACACTGCAGCGGAGTGTGCACTGATACAAAACTTCCTGGCAGGTTAAAACAGTGCCTCGGACCGAATATCTAACTTAGGAACTTTGCCTTTCGTGGGAAAGCGCAGTATAGAGGTAAGTAGGAAGGTAATGGTGGAAGTAAGATTGTCAAGACGAGTCGTTAGTCGTGCTTAGGTAGTTCAGCTGGCAGAACACTTGTCCGAGAAAGGCAAGGGTCCCGAGTTCGAGCCTAGGTCCGGTACACAGTTTTAATCTGCCAGTAAGTTTCACTGTAGGAGCACATTTCTCCACTACTGCTAGGGGTGGGAGAATGGATATGATGAAGTGATGTAAAAATTTTAGAAAACGTCAGGTTGGTATTTATTTCCTGTATTGAGTTGACTTAGAACACTTTCAAAAGTATGAAATGCAGTTTTTCTAATATTTGTGCTGCTCATTGTACGAATCAGACAGCGACAGTTAGCACTGCAGCGACCAAGTAATTTTCTCAATGTGTTTCTGGATCTAAGATCAAGCCACACGGCTGAATATCACAGATAAATTTAACATCCTCCCCCGTATTGACGGCATAGAAATAAGCATATCTCGCGTAGAGAAGCAACATAAAGGTTTGAAAACAAATAAATCAGCAGGTCCGGATGGAACCCCAGTTCGATATTACAAAGAGTACTCTACGGCACTCTCCACTTACATTGCATTTATCGTGAATATCTCGCCCAGCACACTCAAGCAACTGGAGAAAAGTGCAGGTGACTCCAGCATCTAGGAAAGGTAAAAGAACGGACCCTCAAAATTACAGACCAGTATACCTAACTTCTGTTTGCTGCAGGATCCTTCAACACATTCTCAGCTCGAATACAATAAACTTTCTTCAGGATAAGCAGGTTATCTCCAAGAATCAGCATGGTTTTAGAAACCATCGCTCGTGCGAAACTCAGCTTGCCCTTTTCTCACATGATATACTGAGAAATATGGATGAAGGGCAAAAGGCAGATTTCATATTTCTAGATTTCCTGAAAGCGTTTGACACAGTGCCCCATTGCAGACTGTTAGTGAAGGTACCAGAATGTGGAATAAGTTCACAGATATGTAAGTGGCTCTAAGACTTCTTAAGTAATAGAACCCAGCACGTTTTCCTCGACGACGAGTGATCATCAGAGACAAGAGCATCGTCTGGAGTGCCCCAGGGAAGTGTGATAGGACCGCAGTTGTTCTCTGTGTATATAAATGATTTGGTGGACAGGGTGGGCAGCAATCTGCGTTTTTTTGCTGATGATGCCGTGTTGTACAGTAAGGTGTCGAAGTTGAGCGTCTGTAGGAATATATAAGACCACTCAGACAAAATTTCCAGTTGGTGTGATGAATAGTAGCTAGACACAGATGTGGAAAAATATAACTTAATGTGGATGAGTAGGAAGGACAAACATGTAATGTTCAGATACAGTATTATTATTGTCCAGCTTTGCACAGTCAAGTCGTTTAAATATCTGGGCATAGCGTTGCAAAGTGATGTGAGGTGGAACGAGCATGTGAAAACTGTGGTGGGGAAGACAAATGGTCGGCTTCGGTTTGTTCAGAGAATTTTAGGAAAGAGTAATTCACCTGTGAAGGAGACCGCATATAGGACGCTGGTGCGATCTATTCTTGAGTACTGCTCGAGTGTTTGGGATCCGTACCACGTCGGATTGAAGGAAGACATCGAAGCAATTCAGAGGAGCGATGCTTGATTTGTTACCGGTAGGTTCGAACAAACTTTGTGTTACGGACATGCTTCGGGAACTCAAATGGGAATCTCTGGTGGGAAGGCGACGTTCTTTTCGTGAAACACTACTGAGAAAATTTAGAGAACAGACATTTGATGCTGACTTTCGGCTCTTATGGGGACGTACAACAGTGGTTTTTCCCTCCCTCTACATGCGTGTTGAATAGAAGGGGAAATGACAAGTAGTGGTACGGGGTACCTCTCGCCACGCACCTAACGGTGGCTAGCGGAATACCTATGTTGAAGTTGATATAGATGTAGATCCTCTCAGGAGTCGTATGGTGTAAAACAGTAGAGATTCAGCCATATATGTATGTCACATGTGCATATCTTCAACAAGTTCTGCTAAGCTCTTGGATAAATTTTAACCAAACTTGGTACTCGTAAAACTAACTAGCAGGAAAGAAATACGGTGGCACTAAACAATGCCATTCATTGGGATGAGAGTAAGGGATGAGAAAGGGGAAGGAGGAGGTGGCAAAGAGAGAGGTATGAGGAGATGGATAGAGAGAAAGGGAGGAGGAAATAGAGAGGTGGGAGGGGGAGATGGACAGAGAGTGGCGGAGAAGGAGATCGACAGATGGACACGGAGAGGAGGGAGTGACACAGAGATCGTGCGTTATCTACCAAGCTGTTCTGAAAGAATTCCTCCTTTTTTTGGCACGTGGATCAAGTCTACAGACGTGTAACACAGTGCCGAGAACGCCATAACAATGAAAACGAGTTTTGTTAAAAATTAGACTTTAGAATGTTTTCCACATCCATTCTTCAATTAACATACGAAAACACACAGTGCAATGTTTACACGTTTACGAGTCAGGGCTAAAGTCAGACACGGATCGAGTACTAGAGTTGGATTAACAATAAATTAATGATCTGTGGTACACTGGCCAACTTGAGTGTTGTTTTAGGCTGTTCTCAATGCTTGTCAAGGCTAGGTCCACATCGTCGTCTTAGGAAAACAAAAAAGCAACAGTTAAGATATGTCAATAAATGACACAAAATCATGATACGAGTTCAGGCTTGATCGCTTTTTATTTCCATATGCATTTCGGGTAAGCCATAATCACAGAATCTATCAGACAAGAGAACAACAAACGAGAGGTTTTATAAATACACTTTTCCAAACAATATAAAATAAAAATAAAAAAGACACAACGCATTAAAAGGACACCAATACACATTAGATCATCAGATTCCGATGTACATCTATGGTACGTTCCATCCATCCAACGTTATCGTGTGGAGAGAACTGACGAGATGTTGTGTACAGATGTCCTTCCAATGTAGATTTTCTTTACAGTTTATTTATACACAAATGATCTGTATAAAAATAGTTATCATTTGAAAGTTTCAGGCATATTAAAAATCTGTGCCGGAACAGGACTCGAACCCAGAAACTTCACTTCCCCGGTCCATGCTCTTACCGACTTTAGCTTTCATTTTGTTCGGTATTGTTCGTTGAGTTTGATCTGGGTGGAAGTCACATCACATCTCTTCAAGCTGATCGTTGATTATTTTACTCAGTTTCTTTATTACAGAAGACAACCAGCCCTCTGACCGGACACGCTGAGCTACCACGCCGGCACCGACTGAGCCATCCTGGCACGATTCGTACAGTAAACTAATTAGTACAAATGTTTATATGTGGCGTACAGTTCATACGATTTGCAGGCCGATAGCGCACACAATTTTCTTCACTTAGTGTAACAGACAGTTGCGACTAGAGCAAGGGCATCTGGCTACGGGAGCAATATAAAAATATTTGATAGATTCTGCACACTGCACATTATTATTGGAGTCAATCACAGGATGAACAGTCATCACCGAAGTGTATTGCGCCCATTGGGCGTCTGAACGAATGAAACGCAGCAGTGATGAGTGCAAAACCGAATGTATTTGGTTTTGGCTGTAAATATGTTAACAGCGAGGTGTTCATTACCAAGAGAAATTTAACTGCACGCATTTTAGCATCGTAATTCCTAAACAGATTTCAGCGTGTAGTTATCAATCTTCAGAAACATCAAAACTGTAGGAAGTCTAAAACCATGCTTACAGTACTATTATTTCTGAGCTTTCGGCACTTTGTATCATACAGTCGATGCAGACGTTCTGTCGTTTTTATGAATGGTGCCCACGCTGAGCAGTGTCCCGCTGCGCTAACAACAGAGGCGTTACCACAGTTCGACCAAAGATTCTACGATTAAAGACAGTCGCGTGTGAAGCACGGCGCGAACACAGCCGGAAAAATCTCTGGAAGGCATTTCCTATATTTGTTTATTGCTCGTAGCTCTCCCATAAACTACGCTTCGCCGTGTGTGTGTGACATGTTTCACATCGATGAGGAGCTCGTAACTCGCCGCACAGCATATATTTCCGATACAACGCGACGCTCCCTCATTCCAGAGATAGCAACAGCGTCTTCCCCGTCGGAGCCAAAGAATTTGTCGCCGCGTCGTACGACACACCGCCGAGTCGGCCCGCTGCTCGCCCGCGGCCAGCCGTTAAAGATATTCGATACGGGGACTTTGGGAGCCAATATATATAAAGGCGCGGGGGAGCAGGACCAAGGGACAGCGTCGTAACTCGCACGCAGCGCTGAATCACCGGGCCGTATTATCCGCGCGAGATCGCCGATCAGACACGGCGCATACGCCGCCCCTTCCCCGGGGCGTAACTCTGGCGCGGCTGGAGACAAATGTAAGACAGCGCCGAGTACAGGACAGGGGAGCCAGCCGCCTGGAATAAGCCCGTCCTCCGCGCCTGCCCATGTGGCCCAACTTGTACGTCTGCGACCGCATCCAGCCTCCAGCTCAACACAGCGAGGACTTCAGAGGGACACAGGTACACGTTTGCAAATGGAGCTGCAATAGTCGCTACAACTTGTACTACCACTAGGTCTGTACTCCGCAGACCAGCTAATGATGTCTGACGGAATGTGCTTTACGTACCACTGTTACTCCCCACCCACCTCCGTCCTTTCCAGTTCCAGTTCCAAATGTTTCGCTAAGAGAACGATTCTTAGAGCCCTTCCGTATGTACTCCAGTATCTCTAATTTCACCTTCGTTGTTTTTTCGCGGGATTTTCATTGTCATTAAAGATAAGCCCACCTCTCAAGCGGTAGTAGATACGTCCCTGGTTATTAAATATACGAGATTATTATAAATGATGGAAGAGATTTGGCGGGTCGGGGTGGCCGAGCGGTTCTAGGTGCTACAGTCTGGAACCGCGCGACCGTTACGGTCACAGATTCGAATCCTGCTTCGGGCATGGATGTGTGTGATGTCCTTAGGTTAGTTAGGTTTAAGTAGTTCTAAGTTCTAGGGGACTGATGACATCAGAAGTTAAGTCTCATAGTGCTTAGAGCCATTTGAACCATATGACACATTTGTTGTGGATGTATTGGGTAAATGCAGAGCTAGTAGCGTTTTTCCGTAGGTTTCATAAACACCACAGGTACACATAACAGAGATGTTAGTGATCAATACTATGTTCTCCTTCACTATTTACAACAGTCTATCAGCTCTTTAGTAATCACTTGCTTCTGCGACGGAGAACTGGTCGAGTCTTATCTGGAGCATATTTTCATCCTGATAAAAGTTCCTTCAAAGTGGCTAGAGAGCGGAAAATGTGAAACTATGAGGGCATAAGATGAGGTAAAAGAGGTGGGTGCGGAATGATTTCCCAAACCAAGGTTTCCTGTGAATCTAGCAGAACACGGGCGGGCATTATCGTATAGAAGCGTCACTCATCTGGTCTTCCTGGTCGTTTTTCTTGGATTGCTTCTGCAAGAAATCTCAATTGTTGACAATAAATGTCAGCAGTAATGGTTACACCCCGGTTGAAGCAATTCGTAGGGCATTAGACCGCCGCTCTTTCACCAGATGTGTGACATCTTTTGTGGATGCATGCAAGTCGTTATATGGGGAGACGCGGCTTTGTTTGGACTCAGCCATTCTTTTCCCTATGTTAATATAAAAAGACATCATTATCGTAACTAGTAACGATACGGAATAGGAATGCTCGGTGTTGTTCACGAATCAACTGATGACGAGCAAGCAGAGGTTGATATACTGGTGTGACTTCGGTGGCATTTGTTACGTCATATACAAAAATTTACATATATATTTTATATATTTGTATTTTTAATTTATCAGTATGAATTTTTGTTTTGTTTGAGCATGACTCTTTCTCTAAGGGATATTATCTTTTCTTATAACTTTTACTTACGTGCATAAGTAAATATGAAACGGGTTCTTGAAGGCCCGCTGTTATTCATGTACCAACTTTAGATTTTGAACGTGGTGACTAAAATATAGTTGCCGTAAACTATATTGAATGTAATTTTGTTAATTTCTATTTATTGACTGCAGAGCAGGGCTCGAGAGAATTTCGATTGTTGCCGTGGAGCGGCCAAGATAAAACTTACTGAACTCATGGAATCTGTATAATTTAAAAAAAAAATGAGCTTTAACGTAAATTAATTATCTGTTGAAATTTAGAAAGGTTCTTACAACGAAATCTCTCGCATTTACATTTACTGTTAACACTTTAAAAATAAATTAATACTTCGGCGCGTAATGGTCGACCAGAGGCTGCATCGGAAAATGAGCTTCTCGCAGCGCAAATTACTAAAAAAAATGCTTATTAAAAATAATTAGCCACTGCGAGTATTTGAGGTGACAACTGTTACAAAGAAAATCATTTTGTGATAACAATAATATTTTATTTTGGTAGAAATACGAATAACTTACACAAAATATGTGTAGCCGCTCAATGGCTGCCTTCCGTATAGCGAAACGAAACAGTGTGTGTACCATAAAATACGTCCATCCTCCTCGGCCGTACAATCGCGTCTCGTTCGATCCTTTTTTATTTTCATAGACATTAAATAAAGATGCTACTCTTAAACTATCGCTGCATATCAGTTGTTTAAAGAACATTAACTATATCTTTAATTATGTTTATAAAATACTTTATCTGCGGGTTACAACCGATAAAAATGTCAATATTTATGTGACGTACCCTCACACTGGGCACCCGCTCATTTTTATGATTTTGGCTTGCTTCCCCATTACATGCAAAAGCCCCACGAAGGTGGATTGATCACGGTTCATCACTTTTGCCAGTTTTCAAATACACTGACGTGCATAATTGAGGATTAATGATTTTAAACGATCTTCATGAAATCCCGAAGGTCTCCCTAATGTGGAGAATCACTAATGTCAAGACGATCCTCCATAAAACAGAAATTCTTGCTGTGCTGTGTGCAATGGCATTGTCTCCTCATACGGCGCAAATGTTTCTGGTTGTCCCCGTTCCCGTCAATCCATCTGTTGAAATGAAACAGAAGAATCTCCACTAGGCATTCCATTTTGTAGTGTCCACAGCTCCACTCACTATCTCAAAATGACAAAAACAACTCCCTTCACTACCTCCAAATAACAAAATGACAATATGTAAACTCAAATACCAACAGTGAACTACAAATAAAAAATGATAATCGATAAATAAACCCATACCAACCGGGATACCAACATGCAAAACAAAAATCCCACGAACTTATCAACCAATCTAATATTATAAATGACTGAAGCGATTTCACAGATTTTCTGAAGCTGTGTTATCTGATTTACTGTCACAGAGCTTCGCACAGACATAGAAGAAATCAAAAAGTTTATTTTTACATATTTCAAGTGTTCCATATCTGCCCTTCTACTGATTCAGTAGATATCAATACATCAAGACGACCATCAGGTTCTTCCCCAGCTCGGAGCAGCATATCCGTATCAGTCTGTTCAAAGTCTGTTGATATGAGCTCGCAGTTCTGGTGGGTTTGTTGGTAGATAAGTCCTAAACACTGAAACTTTTTCACATAACCCGCACTCATATAAACCGCATGGTGTATTCGGGAGAGAGTGAAGGCCGTGACACGAAAAGCTGATCACCAACATAACTACGACTGATACTACTGTTTTTCAGCTTTCTGTTTAAGAATTCAGGAACATCGTGATGGAAGTGGGATGGTGCACCATCCGGTTAGCAGGTGAAGTCCATACCATCCGTCACAATTTGTGACATGAGCCAGTTTTCCTGCATTTCCAGAAAAAAGTGTCCTGTAAGGGTGGTGCATACTAGCGTGGGGATTCTTTATCCTCCACATCCGCACATTCTGCCTGTTTACTGTGCCATTTACAAGAGAAGATGAGTTTTTCAGGAAATCCACCCCCTTGCACAAACTGTTGCAACGAAGTCGGAAATTCAAACCCTCTGACTTTGTCATCGGGAGTCCGGGGTTGTAGCAATTGCAGGCGCTATGGCTTCATCGTCACTCGGTTTCTCGAGATCTTCCAAACGGTTGGTTGTGGTATGTTCAACTAAATGGATCATTTGTTCATTGACTTTGTGGGCTCACTCACTACAGGCCAATCTGTTGATTTCCTCTTAAAGACGCATCCAGAAGCTTTAAATCACAAGTACTATCAACGAATTGAGTTGGCAGTTGGTGGATCTTTGTTGCACTGTTATGCAGACACACACTTCAAGCGCTGCAACTTACGCACCTACTACGTTCTTCGTAGTAATGGATATATTATCAATAGCTTTACACACTGTTAGGCGCGAACGCCTTCTCTTCCTAAAATAACGTGGTTGTCGTGTCAGTTTTATTTTTTTTATTTTATCAAGGAAAGGACTGTTACTTTATCTCAGCTTCTACAGAGTGGTCCACTGATAGTGACCGCGCCAAATATCTCACGAAATATGCATCAAACGAGGAAACTACAAAGAACGAAACTCGTCTAGCTTGAAGGGGGAAACCAGATGGCGCTGTGGTTGGCCCTCTAGATGGCGCTGCCATAGTTCAAACGGATATCAACTGCGTTGTTTTAAATAGAAACCCCTATTTTTATTACATATTCGTGTAGTACGTAAAGAAACACAAATGTTTTAGTTGGACCACTTTTTTCGCTTTGTGATTGATGGCGCTGTAATAGTCACAGACGTATGGCTCACAATTTTAGAGAGATGCTAACAGGTAGGTTTTTTAAATTAAAATACAGTACGTAGGTACGTTTGAACATTTTATTTTGGTTGTTCAACGTGATACATGTACCTTTGTGAACTTATCATTTCTGAGAACGCATGTTGTTACAGCGTGATTACCTGTAAATACCACATTAATGCAATAAATGCTCAAAACGATATCCGTCAAGCACAATGCATTTGGCAGTAAAAAATTGGGGTTCCTATTTAAAAAAACGCAGTTGATATCCATTTGACCTATGGCAGCGCCATCCAGCGAGCCAATCACAGCGCCATCTGGTTTCCCCCTTCAAGCTACACATGTTTCGTTCTTTGTACATTTTTCGTTTGACGCTTATTTCGTGAGATATTTGGCCCGTTCACGATCAATGGACCACGCTGTATAGTAGTGTGTCACATCACCAACAGCTTTAATCTTGGCACAATTCAGCGCACCTTTACCCATATGGACAAAGAGTCTGATTCATTTACTTTACATTGAGTCCTTGTCCTAATCTATTGATAATATATCTATATTGACAATATATCTATCATTGATAATATATCTATTACTACGAAGAGCTTTCTTGGCGTGTGTCACCATCTTGCCTAGCTGCTCACTGCTGTGCTCTCATGGTTTGTGTCTGAAATGCCGCTACAGCAGTACAAATGATTCTGAGTTTTACTATGTAAATGTTGAGCTTTGTCACAATATACCAATTATGTGGCTACAGTAAATATATGAAATCTCTTCAATCTTTTATAATAACCATGCACTCTTATACGAGTTTAAGTGAAAGTTGACGTAATTTGTAATTTAAATAGTAATCTCAGCTTATCACCTTCATGTGTAACACATGTGAACCACAGGTTAATTGTAACATCTATTGCTACCCTGTACAATGTCCTCCTCTCCACTGGATTTTACCCCGACCTGTGGAAGACTTCCCGTGTCCTGCTGTTCCTTAAACGTAACAAACCCCCCTCTGATAACTATTCCTATCGTCCCCTCTGCCTCACCTCCGTGTTCAGTAAGGTCTCTGAGGCCATCCTCTCTCACCATATTCACCGCCACCTTAACCGGCACCACCTCCTTCCCCTTACCCAATGCGGCTTCCGGCCTTCCTTCTCAGCTGACGACCAGCTCCTTAACCTTACCAATCTTCTTTCCCTCACTTAACTCCCGTCGCTCCGCTATTTTTGTTTCCCTTGATCTCCAGAACGCCTATGACCATGTCTGGCGTCCCAGGCTTCTTTTCAGACCTGTGCCCTCCCCATCAACTTCGTCCCTTTCGTTGCTTCCTTGCTCTCCCATCGTCCCTCCTATGTGACTATCCACAATTCCAACTCCCATACTTTCTATCCCTCTGCTGGCGTGCCCCAAGGCTCTGTCCTTTCCCCTCTCCTCCTGTACACTGCTGATATACCTGTTCATATTCTCCAGTTTGCTGATGACACCGCCTTCCTAGCCCTTTATCCTATCCTTCAACTGTTCCAAAGTACCCTCCAAACCTACCTTGACCAATTCACCACTTAGTGCAACCAATGGTTCCTCCGTATCAACCCCTCCAAGACCCAGGCGATCATTATAGGCTGCACCACCCGCTCCTCCCGTCTCCATGATTTCTACCTCACCATTTATGGCCGTCCTATACACCTCACTTCTACCCTCAAATACCTTTTCCTCACCCTCGACCGCCACCTCACCTGGACTCCCCGTCTCCTTACCATCCAAAACAAAGCTCACAACAGACTCTGCCTCCTGAAACTCCCGTCCAGCTGGATGTGGGGTCTGCATCCTTCCACCATCCTTCACACCTACAAATCCTTGATCCGCCCCATCCTCTGTTATGGCAGCATAGCTTGGATTTCCGCCCCTCCCCGGTTCTACAAAGCCCTCCAAATCCTCGAACGCCATGCCCTCCGCCTCACCTGCCGCATCCACCTTCCGTCCCCCACCCGCATCCTCTATGACCTCACCCCCTTCCCTCACCTTTTCATCTGCACACTATATATTGTCCGCCGCCTTGATCCCCCTTACCCCCTGGTGTCTCCCTTCCTCTCCACCCCCAACCTGTTGCCACACCTTTACCGCTGTGTCCCACACTCTCTCCATCTCCACACCCACTGCCTGCTTTCCCAATGCAACTCCCATCTACCCCTCCCGGATGATGAGCTTCGCCTTGACATCTACCCTTCCTACCAACTCTAACCCCATCTTCCTGCCTCCTCCTCAGGGCTCTCTACGACTCTCAAGAAGTACTGTGAAATATTAATCGATCTTTTTCATACTCAGTATACAAAATTTTATGGATAAAGTTACCACACAGTTAAAATTTCATACCTCCAAAGACATAAATTTTTACCTAAAACACATAATAGCCGAGGTGGCATTGTGAACCAGAGTAAGCACTATAATGTCTTCATCTATATAGTATTAACTGAAACTACAGCTACGAAGGTTGGTTCATATACTCTAATTTTCTAGAGATGTCCTTAGTTTCATTACCACAGGTTTCTGACGCAGTTTTATGTACATTGGGAAATTATTATTTCATTGTGTTTTGGTTGTGTGAGTGTTTTAGAGATACTGCGAGAGTGAAAGGAGAACATACATAAATGGAGAACCCGATACTTTCTTAAAACTATATAAATGTAAGCGTGGTTCAAAAAATGGCTCTGAGCACTACGGGACTCAACTGCTGAGGTCATTAGTCCCCTAGAACTTAGAACTAGTTAAACCTAACTAACCTAAGGACATCACAAACATCCATGCCCGAGGCAGGATTCGAACCTGCGACCGTAGCCGTCCTGCGGTTCCTGTAAGCGTGAGAAAGTTGTTTTCTAATAGCGGAATTTGTGACGTAGATGGGAGTGCGATTGATTTTGTAAAAGGCAGCCAAAAGGGGCGTTGTGTATTAAATTTATTAGTAATTTATTTTGTGGAAAGGAATCTATTTTGTTCTCACTAAACTTTATTTAGTTTCGGAATTACGAAATTTCTCGTCTAAATTACTTGTCTCAATGTAACTGGCTGACATTAGAAATACCGTGAATATAGAAGTGCTCGACATAATCTGATTGGTTGCTTAACGCACTGGCCAATAGGAATTCAGCAGTTCCTGCGCATTTGAGTTAGACTATGTGCTTCAGATGTATAAGTCGATATAGCCTCTCGGTAGCCGTCTTCAAGTAAACACCTATGTTAAATCGTGCTGATCAGATTTGTGGCAATATGAAGAAATCTGCTCATTTGATCAGTTCTCGTATAGTTGATGAAAAGCGACTACAGTGTTGAGTATTTTGAGAAAGTTTGACCTTTGTGAGCGATTTATTTTAGGAGATTTGGCGTGTAAAAGTTTCGAGTCGTACATAAAACTCGACGTGGAGTGTTTCGTGCAAAGTACGACACATTATGGCGAGCACTTCTGTACAAGAAGACTACCGAACGACTGACTAACTCGCAAATAGTCGTAGTTCACTGACAGTTTAGGACGTTAAAAATATCTGGTCGGACTAAATATCTTGTGGCTGCGTTTTGGTGTGAACTTTTTACGGAGACAGTCAGTAACATTGCATAATTAGTGTAGTGATATTAAATAAGGTCTTGAGAGCCATTTTCCGTGCTTTAAAGACAATAAACCAGCTTACAGGAAATTTTAGAGATTTCTCAAACGAGTCATGCAAGAATCCCGAACGTCCGATAGTTTACCTAACTTTCAGATGCTTTCCACGGTCTGGAGTTTATGGTCTTTGCATGGTAGGTATTTAGCTGACTTTTCATCAACGCTGCTTTCATCAACTAAACCAGTATCTACCATTGCAGAGTGAAGGGGCAGACAACCTGAAACCTATCCAGGTAGGTGAACAGATTGTTTAAAGGATATTGAGAGACCTACCCGCCCCGCCGCAGACGGACATTTTCAGCAACGTCTCTAAAACAATGTTCATCACTCGGCGGTTCGAACACCGTCTCTCAGTCACTAGCTTCAAAACATTCATGACCCCTGATGGGGAAATGGCAAGAGTGTTTCTTTTTATCTCCTCTAAGCACTCCCAAAAATCTGTAAACGTAGTTTTTTCTATGTACATACACAAACGCACGCGCACACACACGCATACACACACACACACACACACACACACACACACACACACACACACACACACACACACACACACACATTTGTATGTGTACATGCATCGGTGTAAGCAAGTGAGTGAACATCAAGAGTGGTGTAGTATTTCTCTTTTTTTCTAATTCTATACCTCAGTGGAGGGATTGGGAGGTACTGTTAAAGCACTAGCTCTTGTGAAAACGGTAAGTGAACCAAGCCTACGAGGTACTACAGCCATCTACCTCAAATTAGGTAAAAGACAGTACAGAAATCAGAAATGTTTTGCGAGTACTAAATTATCACTCACGTCCAGTTTTCAGTATTGTGTGTTACATAGAAGCATACACATTAAATGCCGTCATATGGCATTAAAGACACCCTGGATTCATTACCAAGGAATATCCTTACAAGCAAAACTTTAACAGTGGTTGCTTCGATATCAACATAGCGAATCAAAACCTCCCAACGCGATTTGTTTATTCATTCTTGTAGTACAGTCTCTGCTATCCTTGTGGATAGATACGTACTTTTTCATCTCCATTTTTAGCGTCCTTCTGCTACACCATGCCTCAAACGTTTCGATTATCTTCTGTCCCGGTCTTCTCGCATCCTCTGACCTAAATACAATGCTATACTCTACAAGTATGTTCTCAGATATTTCTTCCTCGAATTAAGGCCCATAACTGAAACTGGTAGACTTCTATTAGTGAGCATTGTCCTCTTCGCCTGTACTTCGTATGTCCTCTACGCGTCGTCCGCTATAAATGATTATGCTTCCAAGGTAGCAGAACATACTTAAATTTGAAAAATGCCACGTACCACCTTGAGCACTGGATAAAATTCTATATTTGCACAACCATTTTCGGTCGACTGACCATCATCAGTTTCGTAAAAGTATTTACAACATCATATCAGGCGAAGTATATAATCATTAATGTCACATTATTGAACCATGAATTAGACACTGTTTTCATAGCGTAAAATGAATTACATCGTTAATTGTATAACCATATGAAGACAGTGTGTAATTCATTGTTTTATATCTAACGTCAGCTGTGAATACTATTATGAACCTGGTGAGAGTCAATCGATGATGCTTTGATGCTTTTCCGCAAGTCTCGTGGTGTGTCGGCAGTCTCGTACGATCTACACACCAACATGAATAGTCTTTGTGTTGCCACTCCCCCAATGATTTTAGAAATTCTGATGGATTATTGTCCACCCATAATTCCTTACTTGATCTTAAGTCACCCAAAAGTCTTTTAAGTACTGTTTCTAATACTGGATCCCCTATCTCTTCCCTGTCAACTCCTGTCTATTTTTCCGTCATGTCATCAGTCTAGTCCTCCCTCTCATAGAGGTCTTCAGCATATTCTCTCCACCTATCCACTCTCTGCTCTGTATATAATAGTGGAATTCCAACTAAACACTTAACGTTACCGCCCTTGCTTTTAATTTCACCAAAGATTGTTTTTATTTTCCTGTTTCTTGAGTCAGTCATCCGACAATCATTTCTCTTTCGATTTCTTCACATTTCTTCATCCTGCCATTTCGTCTTAGCTTCCAAGCACTTGCCATTTGTTCCTTTCCCAAGTGACTGGTATTTCTGTATTCCTGAATTTCCCTGCAGTTATTTGTATTTTCTTCTTTCTTCGGCCAACTGAAGTATTTATTCTGTTACCCCTAGTTCCCTCACAGTTACCTTCCTTGTATCTCGTAACTATGTTTTTGTTCCTAGCTTCCGCAATTGCCATTTTTAGAGACGTCAAATCCTCTCCAAAAGGAACTACCTAGTGAACTATTCGGTTCTGCAGTGTCCTTAGCCTTATAGAACTTCAAGAGTGTCTCGTGATTCATTAATACTTCCATACCCCACTTCTTTGGGCATTGATTCTAGTTGTGTCGCCTCTTTAGCATAAGCCTGTTCATGATAGTTAAAAAACTGTTATGTAATTCTGTATCTGTCGCTGGGTGCGCCTTACAATCCGATATCAGATTTCGGAATCTCTGTCTGACCATGAAATTCCCACACCTCCCTCCCTTTTCCAAGTATACCTCCTGTGATTCTTGAAAATACATTCGCTTATTAGCATCTGAATTGTATTGCAGGCCTCAGTTAGCCTTTGTCCTGTCTCATTCCTACTGCTAAGTCAATATTCTCTTGTAACAGTTTCTTGTTCTCCTTTCCCTATATCTTCATTCCTATCACCCATGACTATTAGATTTTCATCTCATTTTACTTACTGAATTACCTGTAGAACATCCTCATATACTATCGGTATCTCTCTCTATTCTTCATTACCTGTTGAATATCCTCATACACCATCTCTATCTCTTCATATTCTTCTCTTGTAACGTCGGCATGTATACTTGAACTATTGTTGTCGGTGTTGGTTTGCTGTCGATTCTGATGAGAAAAACCTGCCGCTGAACTGTTCACAATAAATTACTCTCTGTTCTACCTTCCTATTCATAACGAATCCTACTTCCGTTATACCGTATCTGTTGCTGTTGACATTACCCTATACTCGTCAGACCAGAAATTTTTGTCTTCTTTCCATTTCACTTCATTGCCGCCCACTATATATTGATTGAGCTTTAGGAGTCTTTGTATATGACCTAATCGGAGAATAGCAGCTTATGGCTAATATGTGACGACGTAGATTCCCGAGTCTTCTCAGTAACTTCTAGAGGACGGCAGACCATCTTCATTAAGGCCCCTACCCTGCCGTCTGATACGATTCGTTGGAGTCGGCGTTGGGCGTGTACAGACGGCGGCGGCTCCGCCCGTTGTTTTCTGTAGCTGGCGGGCGGACCCCTGCCGCGGCAGCCGTGGGCCCAAACCGCATCAAAGGGCGCCGGCGTCCGCCACTGTAGCCGCGAGACGGCGGGGAGGGGGCGGGTGTGCGGGGGCGGCGGCGGCGGCGGCTTCCGGCGCCATGATTGACGGGCGCGCCTGGCGCTGACGGCCGCAGATGTCGCGTCAGCAGTCAGCGGCCTCCTGACAGCCGCGCCCGCGGGCGCCCCGCGGCCGTTTCCGCTCACGGCAATCTCCGGAGAGTCAGCGTCCGTCCAGCACGCTAGACGCAGATCACTATAAGTATGAACTGCGATGCTGAACGCTATTCATCATCACTACCTATGTTTACGGGTAAGATACCTTTCCCTGTTCGAAAACCAAGCAATTTAAAGCTGAGCGCACCATCTTCGTGATCGTCCGATTCTTCATCTACGTTTGGCTCTGGAGTCACAGGTTTTCCACGGTAGCTACGACGGCATGCAGGAAAGTAACGCCTCCGAATTTTTTATTTCGTTCTCAATGTCGATTGAGAAATTGCATGTCATGCAGCGAGGTGACCAAAGTCATGGGATAGCGATATGCAACCACGCAGATGGCTGTACTATGGTGAACACAAGATGTAAAAGGGAAGCGCATTTCCGAATCTGCCATTTCTACTCAGATGATACAAGTGAAAATATTTCCGAACTGATTATGAACGCACGACTGGAATTAATAGACTTTAACTTACAGTAACGTACAACATACATTGTCCTCCTTGTTTAAAACTTCGTAAAACAGTGCGAAATTAACAGATACAATGAATTGCATCAATACCTCACTCTTTTAAAGCAAATTTAAGAACTTTCTTTCATTTAAAGATAAATCATTTGTTGTGGAAGAATTTCCTTTACGCTGTATCAGTGTAGTGCGCAATGTTTGTACACGTATCAACTGAATTTACAATCTTTTCTCCGCTGCATCCTTTGCGTTATTACGTTAGTTTTGTTCGTTCGTACTATTATTCACACACTGCATCTCGCGGCGCCAGGTACGTGTGGATTACATCATAATTTGATATTTTGATGTTACGCTACCTTCTGGATCAAATGGCTCTGAGCACTATGGGACTTAACTTCTGAGGTCATTAGTCCCGTAGAACTTAGAACTACTTAAACCAAACTAACCTAAGGGCATCACACAGATCCATGCCCGAGGCAGGATTCGAACCTGCGACCGTAGCAGTCACGCGGTTCCGGACTGAAGCGGCTAGAACCGCTCAGCCACCGGGGCCGGCTATGCTACCTTTGATGATATTGTTTATGTTACCCTTATGTAATATTTTTTCTCCTGTCTTTCTTGTTCCGACTTTTCAAGTTGGTCTGTAGAGCAGGTCGTAAATAAAGAGAAAGTGTCATCCACACGGCTTTATTTTCAGTCTTAGCAGTCTCCAGAAAAATTTTGCGCTTTGGTGGGACAGCAATTGTAAATCAAAAATCGCCGTAATTAGTCACAAGTCAATTGTCTTCACGAGACGCGTTTCATTCTAAGGTTCAAATATCCTACACATTCGGGCAGGAACTGAAAGCATAGATGCAAGAACATTGCTCGTACACATGGACAAAGCCAAGCCAATATAGATAATTTTCTGATGCCAGTGTGTTCATCCTACAAATTCTGTACCAAAGCAAACAAATTCGTGAACGAACACAGTAAGGAGTTCCATGTATTCTATATGTCTAAGTTGAAAATACGAATAGTATAAGATGTTTCTGTACGTGCGACTGTATGGCCTGCTGATGCTCCAGCTGCCGGATTAGTTTCAGGGAACGATGAATGTGGGTCACCATAAGCTGACCCTGCAAATGACAAGAGTGTTTCTCAGCCTCCCAAACCCATAACAAACAAGATTGTAGAATTACGAGTTGGGAACCTCATTTTCTAAGTTATAGTCCAATAGGCTTGTGGGACAAGTATTCCCGAAAAATAAAGTGAGGCACTCCGTGCAGATTGCACGATGGATCTACACTCGTAGTCACGAATATACGCAGTCCACTCACATTAATGTCACCACCGGCAACCAAGAGGCTACCAACAGTGCGTCCTCAAAGACCGTTCAGTGAACATTGCTGCACACGGGCCTCTGCAGGAGGCGTCTAGTTCGTGCACCCATGCTGTTTCCTATTCGTCGGCAACAAAGGCTGGAATTGGCAGGTAACTATACGTCCACTGCGTGGCGACAGGTGGCCTTTTCAGATGAATCACATGTTATGCTCCATCGGATAGACGGCCCTCAACGTGTACGGCGTGAAACGTCTGAAAGCAAACACTCTGCACCCGGGAAGGAGTATTATGGTCTGTGGAACATTTTCGTGGCGTTGCCTGGGTGATTTCGTCACTCTGGAAGGCACAATGGATAAACAGATTTAAGCATCTTTATCCTTGCGGATCAGACCCACAGCCACATACCGTGTGTTTTTCCTCGACACGATGGCATCTACCAGTAGGACAAGGCAACGTCTCACATAGCTCGCTGTGATTGGAAGAGCACCAAGATGAGTTTATTGTACTCCTCTGGCCAACAATCTTTCCAGATTTAAATCCAATCGAGAATATGATGACCACTTCGATTAAGCTGTTAGCACCATCATTCCTCAACCGAGAAACCTGGTGCAGTGGCAACGGCACTGGGCTCGACTGACAACACATCCCTTTCGTTACCTTCCAGAACCTTCCAGAATGTCACTGACTCTCTTCCTGCACGTCTCGCAGCGGTTCGCGCTACAAGAGATGGTCATTCAGGCTTCTGACGGCTGGTCATATTAATACGATTGGACAGTGTAATATCGGATGGAACGAGAGAGATTGCGAAAATGTTCTGGGAATGGCACAAACCAAAGATAGTTATCATGTCACACGTTGTTCATCTTCCTCCTTGCATAAGCGACCTGGTTGTCACTGATAAAAGAAAAGTTATAGGTATGAAAGGCGTATCACTTCGCCGTGGCTCCAATGACGGAAGGCGCTCGTTTAGTAAGTTAGATTGTACATATACTATCATAAATGGCTCTGAGCACTATGGGACTTTACGTCTGAGGTCATGAGTCACCTAGAACTTAGAACCACTTAAACCTCACTAACCTAAGGATATCACATACATCCATGCCCGAGGCAGGATTCGAACCTGCGACCGTAGTGGTCGCGCCGTTCCAGACTGAAGCGCCTAGAACCGCTCGGCCACACCGACCGGTCTACTTTAAGTGCCTCTTTATTTTTTTTCCTTAAAAAAAAGAGCGCACCGCTAGTTCCTGCTACTAATAAGACGAGTACACTGTTCGCTTGTTACATATTTTTACGAGCTTCAAACAGCAGCGACTTATTTTCATTTATCTGTCTAGTTACTTGTTTATTTTTGTAATTTCTTGCGCGTCTGAGTGCTTATTAGGCACAACCTTTTATTTCAATAACAGTGTAGTGTAGAGTACCGCCGTTGCTATCGACCGTTGTATCGACCCTCGTATCGTACAGGCTTTTGTTTGTTTGTTTCGTTAGAACAGCTCAATGTCAGCTAGACTGTCAGTGAGAGAGCAATTCTATTTCCCGCTGCTAACAAGGCGAATACACCGTTCGTTTGTTGCACATTTTTACGAGGTAAAACAGGAGCGACTGCAGTAATGGATAGTAACTGTGATTGTTGTGTACTGATGCGACCTGAGTTGGAGACCCTTCGCTCACAGCTACAGACTGCGTTGGTTTCTGCCATACAGCTTGAAGCTGCTGCCAAGGGGCGTCACTGTGGGGGATCGGAGGCGGGGATTCGAGGGACGTCGAGCACGTCCCACGTGTCCTCCGATCGGTCCACTGCTGTGACCGCCCCGGGTACTGCCTGCACGGAGGTTGAACCCTCTCCCGTGGTCGAGTGGAAGATCATTCCAGAGTCTGGCAGGCAGAGAAAAACTTTCCGAAGGGCCCATTGTAGGGCCTCCCCGGTTCGTTTGACGAACAGGTTTCGGGCGTTATCTGCGGCTGACGATGTCTCTGAGCCTGATGCAATCGTCCACCCTGTTCCAGAGGAAGCTTCTCGGCCCGCGAGATCTGGGCATTCACAGAGGGTGGGTTTGCTGGTAGTTGGGAGCTCCAACGTTAGGCGCGTAATGGGGCGCCTTAGGGACAAGGCTGCCAAGCAGGGGAAGGCAGCCAGTGTGCACTCCGTGTGCATTCCGGAGGCAGTGATTCCGGATGTGGAAAGGGTGCTTCCGGATGCCATGAAGAGTACAGGGTGCAGCCAACGGCAGATGGTGGCTCATGTCGGTACCAATGACGTGTGTCGCTTTGGATCGGAGCAGATTCTGTCTGGTTTTGGGCTGCTAGCAGAAATGGTAAAGATTGCCAGTCTTGCTTCCGAGCCGGCCGTGGTGGCCGTGCGGTTCTAGGCGCTGCAGTCAGGAACCGCGGGACTGCTACAGTCGTAGGTTCGAATCCTGCCTCGGGCATGGATGTGTATGATGTCGTTAGGTTAGTTAGGTTTAAGTAGTTCTAAGTTCTAGGGGACTAATGACCACAGCAGTTAAGTCCCATAGTGCTCAGAGCCATTTGAACCTTGCTTCCGAGATTAAGGTGGAGCTCACCGTCAGCAGCATCGTCGATAGAACCGACTGTGGTCCTTTGGTGCAGAGACGAGTGGAGGATCTGAATCAGAGGCTAAGGCGGTTCTGTGACCGTGTAGGCTGCAGATTCCTTGACTTGCGCCATTGGGTGGTGGGTTTCTGGGTTCGGCTTAATAGGTCAGGAGTCCACTACACACAGGAGGCGGCTACACGGGTAGCGGGGGCTGTGAGGAAGGCTAGAGGGTCTCAGGGAATCACAGAAGGGACGTCCGTCTAAATGTGGGCAGGTAAAACACAGTAAGGTAATTGTAGAAACGATTGCTATTGTAGTTGTAAATTGTCGTAGCTGTGTTGGGAAAGAACCAGAGCTACAAGCCCTAATAGAAAGCACTGAAGCTCAAATAGTTGTAGGTACAGAGAGCCGGAAATAAGTTCAGCCGAAATTCTTTCAAACGATCTAACAGTGTTCAGAAAGGATAGATTAAATAGACTTTTGGTGGAGTATTTGTTGCTGTCAGAGGTAGTTTGCCTTGTAGCGAAATTGAAGTAGATAGTTCTTGTAAAATAGTATAGTTAGAGGTTATACCTGATAATCGGACTAAACTATTAATTGGATCGTTTTACCAATCCCCCGACTCAGAAGACATAGTTGCTGAACAGTTCAAAGAAAACTTGAGTCTCATTTCAAATAAGTACCCCGCTCATACAATTATAGTCGGTGGTGACTTCAATCTACCATCGATGTACTGGAAAAATAATAAGTTTCAAGCCGGCGGCAGGCATGAAACGTGCCGGACGGTGTGGCCGTGCGGTTCTAGGCGCTTCAGTCTGGAATCGCGTGACCGCTACGGTCGCATGTTCGAATCCTGCCTCGGGCATGGATGTTTGTGATGTCCTTAGGTTAATTAGGTTTAAGTAGTTCTAAGTTCTAGGGGACTGATGACCACAGATGTTAAGTCCCACAGTGCTCAGAGCCATTTGAACCATGAAACGTCATCCGAAATTGTACTGAATATTTTCTCAGAAAATTATTTTGAACAATTAGTTAATGAGACCATTCGAAGCGTAAATTGTTGCGAAAGCATTCTTGACCTTTTAGCAACTAATAAACCTAGACAAATAGTGAGTATTGTGACGAATACAGGGATTAGCGACCACAAGGCAATTGCTGCAGGGCTGAATACGGTAACGCCTACAACCATCAAAAAGAAACGCAAAGTATATCTATTTAAAAAAAGCTGATAAAAATGCTTTTAACGCCTTTTTAAGAGACAGTCTCCACTCCTTCCGATCTGATCATGTAGGTGTAGAAAAGTTGTGGAATGTTTTCAGAGAGATAGTATCGACAGCAATTGAGAGATATACTCCACATAAATTAATATGTGATGGCACTGATCCCCCATGGTACACAAAAAGGGTCAGATCGTTGTTGGAGAAGCAACGGATAAAAGCATGCCGAATTTAAAAGAACGAAAAATCCTTAAGATAGGCAAAGTTTTACAGAAGTTCTAAATAAAGCGTGTACTTCAATGCGAGATGCTTTTAATAATTTCCACAACCAAATTCTGTCTCTAAATCTGGCAGAAAACCCAAAGAGATTCTGGTCATACATAAAGCACATCAGTGGCAAGACGCAATCAATACCTTCACTGCGAGATAACAATGGTGAAGTCACTGATGACAGTGCCACGAAAGCAGTTATTAAACACGGTTTTCCGAAACTCCTTCACCAAAGAAGACGAACTAAATATTCCCGAATTCCAATCAAGAACAACTGTCATGATGAGAAACGTAGAAGTAGATATCCTCGGTGTAACAAATCAGCTTAAATCACTTAATAAAGGCAAGGCTTCCGGTCCAGATTTTATACCATTCAGGTTAGTCTCAGAGTATACTGATAAAATAGCTCGATATTTAGCAATTATATACAACCACTCGCACACAGACAGATCCTACCTAGAGACTGGAAAATTGCTCAAGTCACCCCAATACCCAAGAAGGGAAGTAGGAGTAATCCGCTGAATTACAGGCCAATATCACTAACGTCGATTTGCAATAGGATTTTAGAACATATACTGTATTCGAACATTATGAAGTACCTCGTTCTTGTGAAACACAACTTGCTCTTTATACTCATGAATGTCAAATTGATTCCATATTTTTAGATTTCCAGAAGGCTTTCGACACCGTTCCTGACAAGCGTCTTCTAAGCAAATTGCGTCCCTACGGAGTACCGCATCAGTTGTGCGACTGAATTCGTGATTTCGTGCAGAAAGGTCACAGTTCGTAGTAATAGACTGAAATTCATCGAGTAAAACAGAAGTAATATCCGACGTTCCCCAAGGAAGTGTTATAGGCCCTCTATTGTTCCTGATCTATATTAACGACTATCTGAATAGCCATCTAAGACTGTTTGCAGATGATGCTGTCATTTACCGTCTTGTAAAGTCATCATATGATCAAAACGATTTTCAAAATGATTTAGATAAGATATCTGTATGGTGGGAAAAGTGGCAATTAACCCTGAATAAAGAAAAGTGTGAAGTTATTCACATGAGTACTAAAAGAAATCAGCTAAATCTTGATTACGCGGTAAGTCACACAAATCTGAAGGCTGTAAATTCAGTTAAATACTTAGGGATTACAATTACAAATAACCTAAACTGGAACGATCACATAGATAATGATGTGAGTAGAGCAAACCAAAGACTGCAATTCATTGGCAGGTAGAGCAAACCAAAGACTGCGATTCATTGGCAGAACACTTAGAAGATGCAACAGGTGTACTAAAGAGACTGCTTACACCATGCTTGTCCGCCCTATTCTGGAGTAGTGCTGTGTGGTGTGGGATCCGCATCGGGTGGGACTGACGGATGACATCGAAAAAGTACAAAGAAGGGCAGATCGTTTTGTGTTATCGCGAAATAGGGGAGATAGTGTCACAGGCATGATAAGTGAATTGAAGTGACAATCATTAAAACAAAGGCGATTTTCGTTGCGACTGGATCTTCTCATGAAATTTCAATCACCAGTTTTCTCCTCCGATTGGGAAAACGTGGTGTTGCCACCCAAGTACATAGGGAGAAATGATCATCACGATAAAATAAGAGAAATCAGGGCTCACACAGAAAAATTTAAGTGCTCGTTTTTCCCGCGTGCCTTTCGAGAGTGGAACGGTAGAGAGACAGCTTGAAGGTGGCTCATTGAACCTTCTGCCAGGCACTTTATTGTGAATAGCAGAGTAATGACGTAGATGTAGATTTCCTAATCTAATTCCTTCAGCGTCGCCTGATTTAATTCGACTACATTCCGTAACTCATGTTTTGGTTTTGTTGATATTCATCTTATATTCTCTTTTCAAGACAATGAACATTTCGTCAAAGTGATCTTCCAAGTCCTTAGCTGTCTCTGATAGAACCTCGAAGATTTTAATTCTTCTCTCTGAACTTTAATTCCTTCATCAAATTTTTCTTTGATTTTTCTTTACTGCTTGCTAAACGTGCAGTTTCAATAATACCGTGGCTAGACTTCAACACTGTCCCATTCCCTTTTCAACCACTGCTTCCATTTCATGCCGCTCGACTTTTGTAAATGCCTTTTCATTTCTGTAGTACACGTTGTGAATAACCTCTCGTTCCCTGTATTTTACCCCCCTCCCCCTATCTTCCGAATATCAAAGAGTGTATTCCAGTTAACAATGTCAATAACGTGCTACAAGTCTACCAATGCTATAACCTTACTTAGCTTACCTTCCAAGATAATTCATGGGTTCAGTATTGCCTCACGTGATCCAACATATCTCCGGAATCCAAACTGGTCTTCTCCGAGGTCGGCTTCTTCCAGTCTTACTGTTTTCTTGTAGATAATTCGTGATAGTAAATTGCAACCACGACTTAGTAGACGTAGCGTTTCCATTATTAGAGCCATATTTTAACAGAGTTTTGGAAGGCATGTCATCAGATAAGGCGGAAGAAATAGATAACATTTCATCAAAATTTCTAGTTTCATTGAGAGACGTGGCAACGAAACGTCTACTAAAGTTGATCTGTAGGACCTATGCGCCTGGAGACATACCATCACACTTTCGGAAAAACATCATCCACACACTCCCGAACATTCAAGTAGCCGACAAGAATAAAACACAGAAGAATGCAGATTAGCGAAAGCAGAGAGGATACTCCAAGCCGAAAAAAAATCTGTTGGTTTTTTTATATTGATCTGAACTTGAGGAAGAATGAACATCTGAAGCATAGAATTTTATGGTAATAAAACTTGGACTATTCGAGAACTGGAAAAGAAGAAATTCGAAGCGTATGATATGTGGTGCTACAGAGTGATGTTGAAAATTAGTTACTCCTGAGATAAGAAACAAGGAGGTTCTCCGCGGAATCGGCAAGTAGAAAACTATGAAGAAAGCATTGACAAGAAGAGGTAACAGGATGATAAGTCATGTGTGACGACATCAAATAATAACCTCCGTTGTACTTGAGAGAGCTGTAGAGGAAAGAAACGGTGTGGCAAGACAGAGGTATGAATGATTCCGACAAATAACTGAGGTCCATGAATACAGCTGCCACTCTGATGAAGAGGATGGGACTGCATATGAATACTAGTGTTGAATGTTTAATCAATTACAGTTGCAACCAGTGGGTTAACTGGATATTGGAAATAAGGCCTTCAGAGGATGTACATTCTTGTCGTTAAAGCATCGCAGATAGTTTTTTTTTGTTTTTTTTTTGTTTTTTTGAGTCATCAGTCTCCTGACTGGTTTGAAGCGGGCCGCCACGAATTCTTCTCCTGTGCCAACCTCTTCATCCCACAACAGCACTTGCAGCGTACGTCCTCAAGTATTTGCTGGATGCATTCCAACCTCTGTCTTCCTCTACTGTTTTTGCCCTTTTCAGCTCCCTCTAGTATCATGGAAGTCATTTCCTGATGTTTTAATAGGTGTCCTACCACCCTGTCCCTTCTCCTTGTCAGTGTTTTCCGTATATTCATTTCCTGTCCGATTCTGCGCAGAACCTCCTCATTCCTTACCTTATCAGTCCACCTACGTTTCAACATTCATCTGTAGCACCACATCTCAAATGTTTCGATTCTCTTCTTTTCCCACAATCCATGTTTCACTGCCATACATAATGCCTTTGTGAGACACATTATGGGTCACTTAGGGCCGCTGTGCTATAATGCCACATACAACTTCCTTTCAGAGGTATACTAGAACGTAGCCACCACTGCTCCCTCTATTGCGGAAAAAGCTAGATGGTGCCTATTTGTCATGTAGCGCTGATAGTGCCTAGGGGGCCAATATCACGTGAACCATATTACCCTGTAGCTCCCTAAAAGGTCCCGCAAGGCCCTTACCTGTTTCTGATGTTGGCAGCCGTGTTGCATGCTCATCTTATTGTTGGATATTGACAAGTTTATACGTGTCTTAGTACAGTTGAAGGTTGTATACATGGAAGAACCCTGGAGATACTAAAAGGTATCAGATAGATTATATAATGGTAAGACAGAGATTTAGGAACCAGGTTTTAAAATGTAAGACATTTCCAGGGGCAGATGTGGACACTGACCACAATCTATTGGTTATGAACTGTAGATTAAAACTGAAGAAACTGCAAAAAGGTGGGAATTTAAGGAGATGGGACCTGGATAAACTAATAGAACCAGAGGTTGTACAGAGATTCAGGGAGAGCATAAGGGAGCAATTGACAGGAATGGGGGAAATAAACACAGTAGCAGAAGAATGGGTAGCTTGAGGGATGAAGTAGTGAAGGCAGCAGAGGATCAAGTAGGTAAAAAGACGAGAGCTAGTAGAAATCCTTGGGTAACAGAAGAAATATTGAATTTAATTGATGAAAGGACAAAATATAAAAATGCAGTAAGTGAAACTGGCAAAAAGGAATACAAACGTCTCAAAAATGAGATCGACAGGAAGTGCAAAATGGCTAAGCAGGGATGGCTAAAGGACAAATGTAAGGATGTAGAGGCCTATCTCACTAGGGGTAAGATAGATACCGCCTACAGGAAAATTAAAGAGACCTTTGGAGATAAGAGAACGACTTGTATGAATATCAAGAGCTCAGATGGAAACCCAGTTCTAAGCAAAGAAGGGAAAGCAGAAAGGTGGAAGGAGTATAGAGAGGGTCTATACAAGGGCGATGTACTTGAGGACAATATTATGGAAATGGAAGAGGATGTAGATGAAGATGAAATGGGAGATATGATACTGCGCGAAGAGTTTGACAGAGCACTGAAAGACCTGAGTCGAAAGAAGGCCCCCGGAGTAGACAATATTCCATTGGAACTACTGACGGCCTTGGGAGAGCCAGTCCTGACAAAACTCTACCATCTGGTGAGCAAGATGTATGAAACAGGCGAAATACCCTCAGACTTCAAGAAGAATATAATAATTCCAATCCCAAAGAAAGCAGGTGTTGACAGATGTGAAAATTACCGAACTATCAGCTTAATAAGTCACAGCTGCAAAATACTAACACGAATTCTTTACAGACGAATGGAAAAACTAGTAGAAGCCAACCTCGGGGAAGATCAGTTTGGATTCCGTAGAAACACTGGAACACGTGAGGCAATACTGACCTTACGACTTATCTTAGAAGAAAGATTAAGGAAAGGCAAACCTACGTTTCTAGCATTTGTAGACTTAGAGAAAGCTTTTGACAATGTTGACTGGAATACTCTCTTTCAAATTCTAAAGGTGGCAGGGGTAAATTACAGGGAGCGAAAGGCTATTTACAATTTGTACAGAAACCAGATGGCAGTTATAAGAGTCGAGGGACATGAAAGGGAAGCAGTGGTTGGGAAGGGAGTAAGACAGGGTTGTAGCCTCTCCCCGATGTTGTTCAATCTGTATATTGAGCAAGCAGTAAAGGAAACAAAAGAAAAATTCGGAGTAGGTATTAAAATTCATGGAGAAGAAATAAAAACTTTGAGGTTCGCCGATGACATTGTAATTCTGTCAGAGACAGCAAAGGACTTGGAAGAGCAGTTGAATGGAATGGACAGTGTCTTGAAAGGAGGATATAAGATGAACATCAACAAAAGCAAAACAAGGATAATGGAATGTAGTCTAATTAAGTCGGGTGATGCTGAGGGAATTAGATTAGGAAATGAGGCACTTAAAGTAGTAAAGGAGTTTTGCTATTTGGGGAGCAAAATAACTGATGATGGTCGAAGTAGAGAGGATATAAAATGTAGGCTGGCAATGGCAAGGAAAGCGTTTCTGAAGAAGAGAAATTTGTTAACATCCAGTATTGATTTAAGTGTCAGGAAGTCATTTCTGAAAGTATTCGTATGGAGTGTAGCCATGTATGGAAGTGAAACATGGACGATAAATAGTTTGGACAAGAAGAGAATAGAAGCTTTCGAAATGTGGTGCTACAGAAGAATGCTGAAGATTAGATGGGTAGATGACATAACTAATGAGGAAGTATTGAATAGGATTGGGGAGAAGAGAAGTTTGTGGCACAACTTGACCAGAAGAAGGGATCGGTTGGTAGGACATGTTCTGAGGCATCAAGGGATCACCAATTTAGTATTGGAGGGCAGCGTGGAGGGTAAAAATCGTAGAGGGAGACCAAGAGATGAATACACTAAGCAGATTCAGAAGGATGTAGGCTGCAGTAGGTACTGGGAGATGAAAAAGCTTGCACAGGATAGAGTAGCATGGAGAGCTGCATCAAACCAGTCTCAGGACTGAAGACCACAACAACAACAGTACAGTCAGAGGTTTTTATATTGTGGGAATAGTGTAACATAGAGCTGGAACTGTATTTTACTTTAAAAATGGCATAATGTGCAGGATGGCTTAGAAATAACGAAATTTATCTCTATTAGTAAACTTATCGAACTGGGCTGTTAATACGTAGAAGCTGGTGAACACCCTTGACATTTCGGCACATTTGACGTAAATGTCCAAAGAGGAAGAAAACTATTTTAGACAATCGCTCGTACACTATCAAAGTGACTAGTACATTTACTGGCATATTCGCATAAGGTCAAGCAGTTGTTCAACACAATTTCTCCATGGATCTTACTGACAGTCAACTTGCTGAATTACCAACATGTTAGTGCCGAATGAACGTTCCTCAATAGTTTCTGAATGAAGTTTATAAGATCCTTAACTACCCATTTAGCCCATAATATGGAAGCATGATAGCATGAGTAACACCTTGAAACTATGTAACACTTCTTATTCACATATATTTGCTGCAGTCATTATTATAACTTAATTTTTTTATTTAAATTTAAATTACACCACAATAACTATTTATCTCGAATATTACTGTAATAATTACGATGTAAACAATGCTTTTGTGTTACATTAAACATAAATCTATGTTATGGCTTTTTCAAGAGCTATTTCCAAATCCAGAAGCAGTTTGAATATGGAATTGCTAATTCCTGTGTTCTTTCAGAGCCTGAGTTGTTTAATACTTCGAACTTAAGATTTTGTACTGTTCGAAAAATGGCTAGTCATATCAATGATTCGTGTACTTCAAAACAACATATTTTAGCACAATTAAGTTAAGGAACATTGAAATCTATTAAGACAAATTATATTTTATAAAACAATATAGTTAAAATTTGCGTAAATAAGAAAATTATTCGGAAAAATGTTGATACTAGAGCCACCTTGCTCGAATAATGTGTAACAATTTTTTTGTGAGTGATGTTAAAATAACTGTTGTTATGGCCTTCAAAGACCAATTTGATGTAGCTTTCCATATTAGTCTATCCCGTGCAGGCCGCTTCATTTCCGAGTAACTATGGCAACCTACATCCATTTGATCCTGCTTACTGTAAAGTAATTTCACAGAACGTGTCCTATCAACCAGTTCCTTCTTTTACCCAAGTTGTGCCATAAATTTCTTTTCTCAACTATTCTTTATTGGTTACGTGATCTCAGTCATTTGACATTCAGCATTATTCCACGGCTACACAGTTCAAACTCTTACATTCTCCACAGCTTATAACCATGTTTCACCAGGATACACGGCTACACTGCCGATAAATACCTCCATTAAATACTTACATTGTATGTTAACGCCGGCCTGGGTGGCCGAGCGGTTCTAGGTGCTACACTCTGTAACCGCGCGACTGCTACGGTCGCAGGTTCGAATCCTGCCTCGTGCATGGATGTGTGTGATGTCCTTAGGTTAGTTAGGTTTAAGTAGTTCTAAGTTCTAGGGGACTGATGACCTCAGAAGTTAAGTCCCGTAATGCTCAGAGCCATTTCAAACATTTGTATGTTAACATATTATTATTTTTGAGAAACATTTTCCTTGCTACAGCTAGTCTGCCTTTTTATCCTCTATATTTTGACGATTGTGAGTCATTTTACAGCCCAAATAGAAAAACTCACCTACTATTTTAAGTGTCTGATTTCCTAATGTAATTCTCACAGAATAGTCTATACATTTCGATTACGTTGCGTTGCCCGTATTTTGCTTTTGTTGATATTCATTTTGCTTTCTCTTTTCGAGGCACTATACATTTATTTCAACTACCCTGCTAAGTCGTTAGCTGTCGCTGACAGAATTTCTATGTCACACCCTCAAAACATTTAAAAAGAAATTACATCAGCCAAATATCATGCCACAAAATCAGATAAAGTTAACAGTACTGTACTTTTGAACAAGTGTGAATCCCACATGCTTCCAAGCCCTACCTGAAGAACATACTATGTAATTCAGAGATGCTGTTCAATGTGTAACCAATTCATGCAAACGCATATTTTCTGATTTTCTGTCAAAGCAATTATCTAACATGAACTCAGAGCCTCTTAGACCATACAGACTTCTTAAACTACATAAATAAGGTGTACCCATCTTTCCAGTTGTATCATCATTCACTGCTCCATCTTACATAATGGCTAGTAAGTCAGAAACCCTAATTAAAATCAAGTCTAAATTCAAATCAAAGTACGGCATTTCAAACTCAGTGGGTCTTGTACATGAGATAAAAGATCTAGATAACTCACTAGTACTAAATTAGTATCCTTTGGTGTGCAGGGGAGGGGTGTTGATACTCTGACGAAGATGATGTGCAGCTCTAATGTTAACCCTATGGGACTGAATGACTTCAGACTTGCAACTCCGACCTGCTTAGGACCAAATTGGTTGTAATTCTAAGGAGCAGCTTAAATTGTTAGAATGCTGATCTTGGGTTCGCTCTTTTGGCTGATATATTCATGCAAAATTTTGAACAATATTTTTTTTTAATAAGATACCTTTGAATGCTCATATTAAATACTAGTTGAGAATTGAAGATGATTTACTGTGTAATGTGGGCAGCCACTACAAGACAGTTCAACACTTTTTTCATAACTTGACCAATCAACATAGAAATAATCGGTTCAAAATGGAGGTTGGCAACACATCGACAAGTTTCCTAGATGTAACTGTTGACAGCAGTACAAAAACACATTGATTCAAAATTTATAGCAAAACTACAAGTACAGACACAGCAATACGTTCTTACTCACAACGCCCATAACGCAAAAATACGCAGCTTTCCATTCAGTGGTGCACCGTCTCATATCTGTTGCCATTCGTAAGGAAGACTTGTAAGTACAGCTTGACACTACGAAGTTTATTGCCTCAATTGATGCCTGCCGTCAGAATTTCAAAAAGCATATTCCGGTCAATATTGACAAAAGCAACTAATGGTATAAATGTAGCTTTGGCTTTCTTTAACCTAACTTCTAAGTTAAGTCATAGGTATTGCCTCACGTGTTCTTACAAATTTCTGGGAACCAAACGGATCTACCCAAGATCAGCTTCTACCAGTTATTCCATTATTATGTAAAATCGTGTAATTAATGTCAGCATTTGGCGGCCATGACTTATGAAACTGACAGTTCGCTAATATTCACACCTCTCAGCACCTGCATTCTGTGGAATAAGAAATAATGCATCTTCTTGAAATCTGAGGGTATTTCACTATCTGATACATCAAGGATATCTATAGTTCGGACAGAATTTTGTACACTCTAGAGCCCTTATTTTACAGTCTTTCGATACTCGCTCAAATTCTTCTCACAGTATAATACGTCTCAACTAATTCTCATCTACTTTCTCTTCCCTTTCCAGAGTACTGTCTTCCATTTCCAGTGCATAGTCCTTCTATATATTCCTTCCACATTTCAGCTTCCCCTCTTTGCTTAGTACTGGTTTTCATCTGAGCTCCTGATATTTACACAGATGCTTCTCCTTTCCTCCAACGGCTCTTTATTTTCCTGCTGCTAGCTATACATGCTTCCTTGCGTCTGTCCTCTAGCCATTCCTACTTAGTCATTTAATATTTCCTGTCGGCGTCATGTTTTACACGTCTGTATTGCCATTCGTCTGCTTCGTTTGCTTCATTTTTGTAGTTTCTCCTTTCGTCAACTAAATTCAATGTCTCTTGTTATATTCAAGGATTTCTATTAGGCCTTGTCTTTCTAGCTATTTAATCCTCTGCTAACCTCACTATTTCATTTGTCTTTCTTTCTGTCTCACATCCTTAATTCTCTATCATTTTGTCATTGTTTCAGTTTTAATCTACAATTCATAGCCAATAACTTATGGTTGAATGCACATCTGCCACAGGAAATGTCTTAAAATTTAAAGTCTGATTCCGAAATTTCTGTCTCATAACTACATATTCAAGATGAAACCTCCTGGTCTTTACCATACATAGAACTTCCTTTCATGGTGATTAACATATAGCTCTGCGCAAATTTCTGCGAGACAGGTTCCTGTTTCATTCCTTCCCCTCGTCCATATTTTCCTCCTATGTTTTCTTCCCTTTTTTTCTGCTACCGATTTCCTGTACGTCATCACAGTCAAATTTTCCTCTACCTGAATAAATTATGTGTATGAAAACACGTTAACACTTACTTAAACGTACAACATTAAAAATAATTTGCTGTCGTGAAAAGATGTCTGAAAAAGCAGTAATATTTAAAATATGTTATTATCAGAGAGTACTGAAGAGGAAATTCATGGTGTGTGTAGTGTACCACGTTAGGATGTTCAGATGACTGGTACAGTGCAAGGTATGTGAACTGGCCGAACGTGGCGACTTCGTATCTTCGTTCTGTTGTAACCTAGTTCGTAACAGCGAAAAAAGAACTCATAAACAAGAGCAGAAAACGTGTTTCATTGATTAACAAGTGCTACTTCATTAAAGAAACACGGCAATAATTTCAGAAAACATTCTCCTTTAGAAGATTCCTACCACGAAGATAATATATTTGAACAATATTTTGTTATTTGTATCCTGCTATTCGTTTGTGCAGGCAGTTTGCGATCACGGGCGTGAAAACGTCTATAATCCAGTTACACAATGTGAGAGTGAACTTACAAGCTGCTGAAAGTCTAAAGTAATATTCAAACTTATTATTTTGTTCCAAGGCTTATATCGTGGGAGCAAGCAAGGGCCCTATTATACACCCCTACAAAGGGAGTAGAGAATACCACATGGAAGGTCTACGCAATTCATAAAAGTTGCACCGTAATAATTCACCAGCTTCATTACTCGGTCATACATTTTCAGCCAAAAGCAATAGCGTATTCGTCTGATTTCTACTTCTGTGATCTTTTCCCGTTTCCTAGACTGAAAAGAACCATAAAGGATGATATTTTGCCAACAATGTAGAGATAAAGGAAGTGGGATAAATGGGATATGGACATATCAATTATTCTGTTCCGCAAGTGTTTCAAAAGTTTAAGAAAATCTGATACAAATGTCTTATATCCCTTGAAGAGCGCTTTGGACGCCAGAATTAAAAAGTTGAGATATTTTTCGTTGAAATTATGCGTTTACTGGATTCTTTTCGTGATGTTCGAATCCTAAGTATATTGTGAACCAAATTTCAAAATTTTTCCAGGACATCATCGTTGTAGATACCCATGCGTGAAGTAGAACTGGAAATTTTTACTTCTTCTTTAAAGTCAGTTCTCACCGAACAACAACGAACAGCAAGATCATGTCGAATGTTTGTGTACTCACACAAGAACGAGATTCTTACTTCTTCCAAATTATGGAGTACTGTCTCAGCATTATGGACCTACAATTGGTAGCAAACTTCTAAGTGAGCAAAACAAAATTGAAAACAATGTTCTTGAAAAAAGGTTATATGCAGAATTGTACACATTGTTGAGAACTGAAAAAAACTCAGAATTATTTGTCAAACGTCTAACAACAATTAATGTACGCCATCTCTTTCCTTCAATAGAAATGATTCCGCAAACATTTCTTATAAAAAAAGGCTTCGAATACTCTATTTTTCTTTGTGCATAAAGTAAGCTCACTGATTGTGCAGACAAAATAATTTTTGGTGTCCGATACTGGACTTATTTCTTGGGAGAACATTCATAGGAAAATGTCAAGACCTAATCTAACAATCACACACACAGCACCCTGGAAAATAAAGGTCAAGAACAGAATAGCACATAATAGGAAGTATCAGTTAAACTGGTAAGAGAAAATTCAAACGTTAAGCAGGCGAAGACGTTATTCCGTGAAATGGAATTCTTCCACGGAATATTTACTGATGACGAAGTGATTAAAGAAGGTGAAGAAATTCTTTGCTGTTGTGCTGTCAGTTGATATGAATGCTGCCGTTTAAATACATGGTATGGTGTTTTGATATGACGTCCAACGAGTATCAGCTTTTACGTGACAGCTATGATTCACAGTGGTCCTTTAAAATAATTCAAACACAAACCAGCTACGATTACTCGGTAGTGCCTTGATCTCTAAACAAAACAATAGCGTCAGAATTGTGTTACTCTGACGTCGATACTTTATAGTGTGGTATGACTATGTAGCTGGTCGAGATACAGCTCTGTAAAATTTTAAACCCACTTACGTCTTCTTAGTGTTCGACCCTGGGCCTCCCTGTAGAATTTTGTCCCCAGCAGAATCAGTCGATGTATTGGGAGGAGTCCGACCAATCGTTTGATCTCTTCTAATAGTCAAGTTGTGCCAGTCTGATTAAATAACTATTCGTTAATTATCCAATCTATCAATTTGATGCGTTTCGGCACACCAGGTTTCAAATACTACTACTCGTTTTTAGACATAACTTTTCTTTGCACGTTTAGTTATGCCAGTATTTATGTTACCTGAAATTTGTGAATTTTGTATGTATTTATGTTTGTGTGTGTGTGTGTGTGTGTAAATGTTGTATATGCATCTATTTTTAATTGATCCACAGTGTCCAGAGAAATTAATATCAGTTTATAAATCGGAGGTACAGGGAGACCGAGACAGTTGAATCCAGGTAATGTGTCTGGTCGAACTTGTGAAGACTTCTTTTGGACTGATTAATAGCTCGATTTGCGAGAGAGGCAGCAAAGTGATAGCATAGGACAGTAATTATTAATTGTAGGTGTGGAATGTCGTCTGAAGTGAATGCAGAACTTGGACAGTATTCAGATAGAAGAAATAGCCTATGTAAAACGACTTGATAGCGTAACTCTTGAGAGGAACGAAAAAGTTTCAGTAGATGACTCTAAAAACTAGTTATCTCTTGGGAAAGTGGTTTAAAGTGAGCGCAGAGTCGAACCGTTTAAAATTAACTTCTACAGAATATGTTAAAAGGTGTGTTACACTTATTCAGAGGGAGAATGTTACGATTTGTAAGGCCCTTCTTATAAATTGTGCCGTGCAGCGAGGAATATGGAAGTAATAACACTGTGAGAGCATATTACGCTCAATCTGTTGTGGTTAATAAACAGTACTCGATCAATAATCTATTTGCCGAATACAAAATCACTGTGCGATGTTATGTGAAGGTAACCAGTCTCTATGAGCATTTAAACTCCATCCCATCTACAGTAATTTGATTTCCAGAAACTGAGTGTTACAGGGATCAATCATTCATTTAACTTCACGAATAAATATAATGACAAATTACGTGATATTCAAGACAGATTAGTCGCGATACTGGATATAGCTTCAGAGATAGCAGCACCACCCACCATCTTAATACGTCACCAGATAAGTGTTGCTTATTTGCATATATCTTTAATCAGAGAAATCATAAACAGTAAAAACAAACAAAGATGAAACAGGATCACGTGTGCACTCAAGCAGTAACAAACATAATATTATGAACGAATATACGGATTAAAGGATTCCCTTTCATATTTAATGACACAAATTATTCTGGAAGCATTCTCACATCCAAAGGTACCTCAACAGTTGTTATCTACTGACCACAAAACTATGTGTATTCTTGTTAATGATACATGTTTTGCTAGTTGCAAAGCGTGTATCATTAACAGCATTGACTCCACAAGACGTCTGAAGTCCCCTGCAGAAATACTGAACCATGCACCCTGTATAGCGGTCCATATTTGCAAGTGTGTCGCCGGTGCACGACCTGAACTCTCGATTATGTCCCACAAATATATACATATTCGATGGGATTCAGGTCGGGCGATCTGGGTGGCCAAACCATTCACTGGAACTGTCCAGAATGTTCTTCAGACCAATGGCAAACAATTGTGGCCCTGTGGCATGGCACACTGTCATCCATAGAAACTCTATCGTTGCTTTGGAACATCATGACTGGCTGCAAATGGTCCCCAAGTAACCGAACATAAACATTTCCATTCAATGATCAGTTTAATTGGTTCAGAGGATGCAGTCCATTCCATCCATACATAGCCGATACCATTATGGAGCCAACACCAGCGTGCACAGTGCCTTGTTGAGAACGTGTGTCCAGGGCTTCGCCACACGCGAAAACTACTATCAGCTCTTACCAACTGAAATCGGGACTCATCTGACCAGGCGATAGTATTAGAGTCGTCTACGGTCCAAGCGATATGATCAAGAGGTCGGAGACGCGGTGCAGGTGACGTCGTGCTGTTAGCAAAGGCATTCGTGTCGGTCGTCTGCCGCCATAGCCCATTAACGCCAAATTTCATCACACTGTCCAAACGAATACATTCGTCGTGTGTCCCCGCACTGATTTCTGCGATTATTTCACACGGTGTTGTATGACTGTTAGCAATGACCTCATCAGTTTGGCTCTGAGCACTATGCGACTTAACTTCTGAGGTCATCAGTCGCCTAGAACTTAGAACTAATTAAACCTAACTAACCTAAGGACATCACACACATCCATGCCCGAGGCAGGATTCGAAACTGCGACCGTAGCGGTCGCTCGGCTCCAGACTGTAGCGCCTAGAACCGCACGGCCACTCCGGCCACCTCTCATCAGTTTGGTCCCATAGGAACTTACCACCACAAATTAGGAATCAGCACTGACAACTCTACGAAAACGTCACAGCTCTCTGTCATTATGTGATGGCCGTTTGCCACTGCGTCGTCCGTGGTGAGAGGTGATGGCTGAAATTTGGTATTCTCGGTACAGTCTTGACTCTGTGGGTCTTGGAATACTGAATTCATAACGATTTCCGAAATGGAATGCCCCATGCGTCTAGTTCCACCTACCATTCACCATCAAAGTGTGTTAATGCCGGTCGGGTGACCGTAATAATGTCGGAAAGCTTTTCAAATGAAGCAGCTGAATACTACCGATAGCTCCGTCAATCAAATGTCCTGCTTTACGGTGAGTACTCGATGTTACCTCCACCTGTTTACCTGTTTATCACTATGCCACGTCTTTTTGTCGCCTCAGAGTAACAGAACATAGTCTTCAGTTCCTTATGTTTTGACTTTATGTCTAATTACTGAAATGCAATTTATTAAATGTTACGGGTAATGTTTCCTCAACATTGGGAAGACAAATGAGGTCTTGCACGCTGTTAAGTGTTAGTCATGTAGTTCTCTTATCCTATGCACATTAATTCACCATAACGTTAATCACGTTAACGTGCTGATGCTATGAATGTAATATGCGTTGAAGCGTGTGATTCTGAATGTATTTAACGGAATACATACATTATCGACTAGTTTTATACAAAACGTTGTTTACGTAATATCTAATTACCCACACAGCATGGAGCGAAGATACTAATGAATGGAGTGTCGTAGAACTGCATTCATCTCGCTTTGTGGCAGTCTTTGATAATAATGTAACTGATGTCTGTTACGATAAACGAAACAGAAATTACTCACACCTAAGTTAGTTGTTGGTACGACAGAAGAGGAACGCATATGCAACTGAGGAGAAAACCTGGAAAATATCCGTGTCAGCATCTTTAGTTTTGCAGATGTCAACAAAGCGTATACCATCTTCAGGTTAGCTCTCATTCACGATAATGTTGCGGTATGGTAATTACTTAAACGATAATGATCATTGTTAGCGATAACTTGTAATTCAACAGTAGACTAAGATCGAAACACTGGCACTGTCTCTTAGCCATAAAGCAATTATTATTGCGAATATCTGCATATACACTGGCGGATACAAGCTACATCACAGCTTTTTATCTGCAAAGTCAGTATTATTGTGGATATCCACAGTAGTGTAGACCTCTAGATACAATCATTTCTCACTTACTTCTCTGTTAACAGCCAATGTTTCATTTCCGAGTGTTGTAGCTGCTGTTTACATTCTGTCCAACTTGTATTAATTTTGCGCTCAATGTACACTCCTGGAAATGGAAAAAAGAACACATTGACACCGGTGTGTCAGACCCACCATACTTGCTCCGGACACTGCGAGAGGGCTGTACAAGCAATGATCACACGCACGGCACAGCGGACACACCAGGAACCGCGGTGTTGGCCGTCGAATGGCGCTAGCTGCGCAGCATTTGTGCACCGCCACCGTCAGTGTCAGCCAGTTTGCCGTGGCATACGGAGCTCCATCGCAGTCTTTAACACAGGTAGCATGCCGCGACAGCGTGAACCGTATGTGCAGTTGACGGACTTTGAGCGAGGGCGTATAGTGGGCATGCGGGAGGCCGGGTGGACGTACCGCCGAATTGCTCAACACGTGGGGCGTGAGGTCTCCACAGTACATCGATGTTGTCGCCAGTGGTCGGCGGAAGGTGCACGTGCCCGTCGACCTGGGACCGGACCGCAGCGACGCACGGATGCACGCCAAGACCGTAGGATCCTACGCAGTGCCGTAGGGGACCGCACCGCCACTTCCCAGCAAATTGCTCCTGGGGTATCGGCGAGGACCATTCGCAACCGTCTCCATGAAGCTGGGCTACGGTCCCGCACACCGTTAGGCCGTCTTCCGCTCACGCCCCAACATCGTGCAGCCCGCCTCCAGTGGTGTCGCGACAGGCGTGAATGGAGGGACGGATGGAGACGTGTCGTCTTCAGCGATGAGAGTCGCTTCTGCCTTGGTGCCAATGATGGTCGTATGCGTGTTTGGCGCCGTGCAGGTGAGCGCCACAATCAGGACTGCATACGACCGAGGCACACAGGGCCAACACCCGGCATCATGGTGTGGGGAGCGATCTCCTACACTGGCCGTACACGACTGGTGATAGTCGAGGGGACACTGAATAGTGCACGGTACATCCAAACCGTCATCGAACCCATCGGTCAACCATTCCTAGACCGGCAAGGGAACTTGCTGTTCCAACAGGACAATGCACGTCCGCATGTATCCCGTGCCACCCAACGTGCTCTAGAAGGTGTAAGTCAACTACCCTGGCCAGCAAGATCTCCGGATCTGTCCCCCATTGAGCATGTTTGGGACTGGATGAAGCGTCGTCTCTTCCACCTGGCGCCTCAGTTGTACCAGCATTCGTGCTGGACGTGCAGACCGCGGTCTGCACGTCCAGCACGAATGCTGGTACAACTGAGGCGCCAGGTGGAAATGGCATGGCCAGCCGTTCCACAGGACTACATCCAGCATCTCTACGATCGTCTCCATGGGAGAATAGCAGCCTGCATAGCTGCGAAAGGTGGATATACACTGTACTAGTGCCGACATTGTGCATGCTCTGTTGCCTATGTCTATGTGCCTGTGGTTCTGTCAGTGTGATCATGTGATGTATCTGACCCCAGGAATGTGTCAATAAAGTTTCCCCTTCCTGGGACAATGAATTCACGGTGTTCTTATTTCAATTTCCAGGAGTGTATTTTATCCATGATACCTTCAGAGTTTTAAAAAGTATAGTTTGGTAAATGTAGAGGTGTTACAAATGGGGGTTTATCTTTATTACATTGTTATTGTAAGATGTGTCCGAAACTGATTAGAGCAAAGCGTGTTTCTACATTTTTCCAGTACCCAAACTAATCTTCCTCCAAACTGGCTTCTACCACTCCCATATGAATCTATGAGGGGAGTTCAAAAGTAAGTTGTCGATTATTATAGCAGGCCAAATAATTTTTACTGAATGCTACACTACATTTCATAGTAACACAGATACATGAAACTATCTTTTAGTATAGTCATATAGGCTCTATAAACAGTGGTCGGACCCTCTTATCTGTCGTTTGATTCCTCTATGATATAAATCCGGTCCTTGGTCGCGTAGCCACTTGACAACCGCTCTGTAAACATTCTTATCGTCAGAAAATCTGGTGTTGCTGTGAATCATTTCCTCGACTTCCTGAACATTTTCATCTGTGGCTGTTGTTGATAGCCGTCTGTCCCGATCAGATCTATCTGCACTGTTCAAATTGTTGACACCATTTCACCAAGACCTGATGCCAGAATCTCACGGTGGACCTGTGTGCAATTTAAAAGTTTCTCTGCAATAATCATACTGTCCAGCATGCATCAGCTTTGGAATATATTTCCAATTGTTTCTGGTCCCGGTGGAGGTTACAGTCCTCCCTCGGGCATGGGTGTGTGTGTTGGTCCTTAGGATAATTTAGGTTAAGTAATGTGTAAGCTTAGGGTCTGATGACCTTAGCAGGTAAGTCCCATAAGATTTCACACACATTTATTTATTATTCCATTTTTCCTGTCAAGATCGCCAGGTTAAATTTTTTTTATTAATCCTGATGGGTTCGTGTATGGATAAATGCTAGGGAGTGAGCCACTCTTATTGGCATAATTAGATTATGTTTGTTAATAAATTTCTCTTGTTTGGCACACTTGACAATGGCTTTGCGTGTAAGGTCCGTTCGGATTCTTTTACTCGACCGTCAGTATGTCTTCAATCGAAAACTTCTTTTATCTGACTTGGAAGACATTTACTCACCAAAGAAATGGTTCTTACTGGACTATTTATGTCCATTTAATGAAAAAGGAACCTTTCGCAGTATAGCTGAGGATGACTTTTAACATAAAACGATTCTACTGCAGCCAAAATACATCGCGCATAAGAACCACGAAGGCAAGATACGACAAATTAGGGCTCATACGGAGGCGTACAGACAGTCGTTATTCCCCCGCTCTGTTTGCGGGTGGAACAGGAGAGCAAATGGCAAGTAGTCGTACAGGGTACCCTCCGCCACACACCGTACAGTGGCCTTCAGAGGATCTATGCAGATGTAGATGTAGATTAAATAATACCACTATAATCAATTATCACACATAAACAATAAATTTACAATAAGCCTTACATTAAATCAACTGCTGTATGCAACAATATGTGAGTGCGCCTAGTACTGTATGATTGCGCCTCTACAACATACAAGTGATAATGGCGGCGTGCCGTATAGACCTGCCGTAATCGCAGAAAAGCGTCCATCTTGGTTCGCTTCTAAAATAAAAAAGTGCCATGCACATAAAAAACAACTGAGGGACGTAATTCTACATTTATCTGTGCAGCTGTATCCTACAGTCGATACAACAATTCACAGTACTTAATTTTTAACTGATGCTTTATTTATTTATTATGTTTCAAATAGTTTGTACGTAAAATCCGCTGTTCCCGCAGATGTACCTTTAAATTGACCCCTGACTTGCGAGGCGAAAGGACGCACCTGCAGACGAGCAATTCACCCTAAAGCACATCTTATTATCTACAAGTCAAATTCGCGTCCAACGTAAGGAACACAAATTTGATTCTGACGGGTGCGCCAGGCACATTTGAATGGTCGTAGGGACAGCCGCGCGCATGCGCAGTCATGATTTCTCTAGCGCGGCTCAGAGCCGTTACGCTACCAGTCAAAAAATGGCTCTAGGCACTGTGGGACTTAACATCTGAGGTCATCAGTCCCCTGGACTTAGAACTACTTAAACCTAACTAACCTAAGGACATCACACACATCCATGCCCGAGGCAGGATTCGAACCTGCGACCGTAGAAGCAGCGTGGTTCCTGACTGAAGCACCTAGAACCTCTCGGCCACAATGGCCGGCATCCTACAGTCCATCTCGCCATATGCTGCTGACAGTTTATTAGCAGTTCCGTTTGTCCGTGTGCGGAAACCATCGCAGTGACAGAAAACTACCTGGAGTATTCAGAAGAAAATATGCACTTACATCTATAACAGCTAAAATAAGCTTAAAACTGTAACATCTGTTTATACAGAAACAGTTCGTTTTGGTTGATTGTTTCATTGGACGAAGTTTATTGCTTTTAGAATGTATTTTAGTTAGAGCTTTCCAGTCTTTGTACAAAAAGTCGTCGTTTAATGATCGTACAGACAATATACACAATAGTAATGCAGAGGTTGTAACGTCCCCCTTCCCTTCTATCGACAATGTTAGAAATATATGACCGTGTAAGCATGTGCCTAAACAACTGGAATAAAATTTTGAATAGGCTATCGTTCCGAAGATTCAGTATAAAGTCGATAAATGAGGGGGAGGTTAACAATAAGATGTCTTCGAAGACAACGTATTCCGCCTACTTAATTACTGTAAAATGTAGCATGGTTGTTCGAAAAGTTTGTGCTATCATTGACGTACTGTGCCAACAAGAAGGGGTACCACGTGGATCGGAACAGAATAATAAGAGTTACTGAAATAATTATAGCTAAAAAAAAATACGGTCGCCAGCCCAATTGGGCAAAATTTCTGTTCGGTAGGTGAATTAATGAGCCGAACAGTCAATGTCAAGAATTACTCGAACACGCGCGGCAACAGAAGGCTGCACGCACGTTAGCAGAAACAATTGAAACATTTATGTACTACAGCGAGAAAGAAAATATTTTGCACTCGAAATATCATTAACTAATAGAGCTGAAATTTTGAAAACATACATGATAACACTTATATTAATGGTTACTTACTGTTGTAAGTGACAATGGCGCCACCTCACAATAACGTCTACTATTTTCAAATGAATTTTGGAAAATGGCAAAAAATAATTAAAAGAAACTCTATTGACTTCTGAACAGGGAAGTAAAAATTGGTAATTACTGTATCAAAAGGTAATTATTCTACTTCTGGACGATTGCAAGTCAAAATGTGAACCAGATCTTAACTAACAACAAATTACTATAATCACTGATATTTACACTCACTCATTAATTCTAGTTAGTGCTTTTGTTCATAGTGCCAGGAATCATTTTAATTTGATTAGTTGATTTACTATTTGCAAAATTTAGATAGGCTCAGACTAAAGTTCAAATTTAAAGTTAGTGAGATTGCAATTACTGAATGCTTTAAATTCAAATCTTTAATCTAACATGAAAGAAGGTTTTATACCTCGAAGAATCCGGGAGATACTAAAAGGTATCAGAGAGACTACATAACGGTAAGACAGAGATTTAGGAACCAGGTTTTAAATTGTAAGGCATTTCCAGGGGCAGATGTGGATTCTCACCACAATCTATTGGTTATGAACTGCAGATTGAAACTGAAGAAACTGCAAAAAGGCGGGAATTTAAGGAGATGGGACCTGGATAAACTGAAAGAGCCAGAGGTTGTACAGAGTTTCAGGGAGAGCATAAGGGAACAATTGACAGGAATGGGGGAAAGAAATACAGTAGAAGAAGAATGGGTAGCTCTGAGGGATGAAGTAGTGAAGGCAGCAGAGGATCAAGTGGGTAAAAAGACGAGGGCTAATAGAAATCTTTGGGTAACAGAAGAAATATTGAATTTAATTGATGAAAGGACAAAATATAAAAATGCAGTAGATGAAGCAGGCAAAAAGGAATACAAACGTCTCAAAAATGAGATCGACAGGAAGTGCAAAATGGCTAAGCAGGGATGGCTGAGGACAAATGTAAGGATGTAGAGGCTTGTCTCACTAGGGGTAAGATAGATACTGCCTACAGGAAAATTAAAGAGACCTTTGGAGAGAAGAGAACTACTTGTATGAATATCAAGAGCTCAGATGGCAACCCAGTTCTAAGCAAAGAAGGGAAAGCAGAAAGGTGGAAGGAGTATATAGAGGGTCTATACAAGGGCGATGTACTTGAGGACAATATTATGGAAATGGAAGAGGATGTAGATGAAGATGAAATGGGAGATACGATACTGCGTGAAGAGTTTGACAGAGCACTGAGAGACCTGAGACGAAACAAGGGCCCGCGAGCAGACTACATTCCATTAGAACTACTGACGGCATTGTCAGAGCCAGTGCTGACAAAATTCTATCATCTGGTGAGCAAGATGTATGAAACAGGCGAAATACCCTCAGACTTCAAGAAGAATATAATAATTCCAATCCCAAAGAAAGCAGGTGTTGACAGATGTGAAAATTACCGAACTATCAGTTTAATAAGTCACAGCTGCAAAATACTAACACGAATTCTTTACAGACGAATGGAAAAACTGGTAGAAGCCGACCTCGGCGAAGATCAGTTTGGATTCCGTAGAAATGTTGGAACACGTGAGGCAATACTAACCTTACGACTTATCTTAGAAGAAAGATTAATAAAAGGCAAACCTACGTTTCTAGCATTTGTAGACTTAGAGAAAGCTTTTGACAACGTTAACTGGAATACTCTCTTTCAAATTCTGAAGGTGGCAGGGGTAAAATACAGGGAGCGAAAGGCTATTTACAATTTGTACAGAAACCAGATGGCAGTTATAAGAGTCGAGGGGCATGAAAGGGAAGCAGTGGTTGGGAAAGGAGTGAGACAGAGTTGTAGCCGCTCCCCGATGTTATTCAATCTGTATATTGAGCAAGCAGTAAAGGAAACAAAAGAAAAATTCGGAGTAGGTATTAAAATCCATGGAGAAGAAATAAAAACTTTGAGGTTCGCCGATGACATTGTAATTCGTCAGAGACAGCAAAGGACTTGGAAGAGCAGTAGAACGGATTGGACAGTGTCTTGAAAGGAGGATATAAGATGAACATCAACAAAAGCAAAACGAGGATAATGGAATGTAGTCAAATTAAATCGGGTGATGCTGAGGGGATTAGATTAGGAAATGAGACACTTAAAGCAGTAAAGGAGTTTTGCTATTTAGGGAGGATATAAAATGTAGACTGGCAATGGCAAGGAAATCGTCTCTGAAGAAGAGAAATTTGTTAACATCGAGTGTAGATTTCAGTGTCAGGATGTCGTTTCTGAAAGTATTTGTATGAAGTGTAGCCATGTATGGAAGTGAAACATGGACGATAACCAGTTTGGACAAAAAGAGAATAGAAGCTTTCGAAATGTGGTGCTACAGAAGAATGCTGAAGATAAGGTGGGTAGATCACGTAACTAATGAGGAGGTATTGAATAGGATTGGGGAGAAGAGAAGTTTGTGGCACAACTTGACTAGAAGAAGGGATTGGTTGGTAGGAAATGTTTTGAGGCATCAAGAGATCACAAATTTAGCATTGTAGGGCAGCGTGGAGGGTAAAAATCGTAGAGGGAGACCAAGAGATCAATACATTAAGCAGATTCAGAAGGATGTAGGTTGCAGTAGGTACTGGGAGATGAAGAAGCTTGCACAGGATAGAGTAGCTTGGAGAGCTGCATCAAACCAGTCTCAGGACTGAAGACCACAACAACAACAACAATCTAACCGAATCATTTAGTTCATAATCAAAATTAACAGGCACTGCAATTTTCATTTTTCATAAACGGTACTCGGATTATTGTAACAATAGGACAGGACAGGGACCTACTTGGTGAATGATTTTAGGAGATTCACAGGTAAACAGTTTTGATTAAACTATGGTAATTATTCATTCGCAAAACACCACAAAGCTGAGTAACGCCGTTACAAAACTAGGTGACAATAAGCTGTGATGCAGCAATCTTACTTCAGTCCATTCTGGCCGTTACGAAGTTGCTGACGACGATACTGCTGCTGGCTCCTTTCCATGATAATTAGCGAGCACGGGAGTTATTGGCAATGATACTGGCGTGGCGGGTTCTTGATGTTGCTGCAGCCAATGTTTCCACTACCTACGCTCATCAATTGCCACGTGCCGCTAAATAATCACTCCTCCAGTACAGTGCACTCCATCCATGCGTCCGCACTTCACCAAGTCTCACACCAGAATCCTCTCTCCCTGCTAGCGCGCGCTCTGACGTAACATTCTCCCGCGTACAGAGACGCCGCTACTCCAACGACACTTATTCGATGACAAAAACCTAACGTTTCCCTAACATTCCCTGAGCGATTACTCAGCGATATTTACATAATATACATAATTGATTATGCAGCAAAATAAACAAATTAATTCATACATCGAATACATATAAATTTACATAAAGATAAAAGCAAGTATATACACAATAATAAATGGTCAAAGAGGGCATCGGCATGAAAGCGTTAGAAGGTGAGCATTGTCTCTAGTATTTTTTGTTACGGCAACGTTGTTGCACATCGTCATTATTCTTCACTGTTTCATATCAGACATGTGACTTTGTTCACATGTCGCACTGTTTATTTACAATTATCTTGACTGTTTTCCTAGGTCATGCTTCACTTGGATGAACACCATTGGACAACCATTTCACAATATCTTGTTCTGTGAAGGCAAGGATATGAGACTTCGGACTGCAATGTTCTGGTATCGACCCAAGATTAATCCAGGTGAGAGGCCGTCACAGAATTGTGTGACTGCAGTAAACCTGTAACACGTATTCTATTCTGACAATGCGCCACTCTTGTTGCAGGCTGGTCGTAGCGTGGGATGACGTGTGTAAGTTTGAAGTCGCTACGTATCCTGCTGTATTATCTCTCTGATTTCACACTGCTACGTTGATCTCAAGTCGTTTGTTGCGGCTGGCTAAACAAGTCGAGGGGTAATTCTCAGAATGAGGGTACATACAGTGGAAATCTCCTGTGCGGGATAAGAAAGTTGAGACAAGCTTGTGCTTATATCGAATCCGGCTCCGAGCCTGCCAGTTCTTATTTCTGGTGCCTTGGTTGATGGATATAGCCCTGCTAGCATTCCTTGTGCCTCCAGGGTCCTCAGTAGAAGTAAGTGGTGTGCACCTCATTTGCGTGTGCTTAGGTGCTGAATGCTATTTTCGGAAGCCCCTATTCTTTCTCGAACCCTGGGATCTGAGACTTGTGTTTGGTTCACGCCTACAGCGTGTGTAGCTCTCCCTGGAGGTCGTTATTTGGTCTGGATTATAAGGTGGATCGGTGATGCCCAAGGTATTTTTGGTGCAATTGTAAAGGGGGTCACATATTGACCGATTATAATTCCTTTATCACCTGATCATGTACAGTGACTTTGTCTTTAAAGTCTGTTCCTGTACCTTATCTTGAACTTTCAGTAGTTTAAACCTTGTATGAATTATGAAACTTAAAGTGTTGGTTGTTTAAACTTGTATCTCCACTTAATTCTGAATGATCAGGCGTTCGCATTGTTTTACAATATTTGTGCGCTTGTAATCTGTTTGCGTTTGCAGATTAAAGGGACAGTTTTTATTGTTCAGAGGGCAAGTGGCAGCGTGCGATCTGTTATTTGTACATGTTAAATCATTTTAATGTGTACCCTGTGTATGTGTTGGAGTCTGAGTTGAAGCAAGCACCTGTTTGATGCGTGGCCCGACCTACGGTCAGTAAAGCTACCTTGGCTAATGCGTTAAATTTCAGCTCCTTTTAACTATGTGAATCGGATTACCAACACGTTTGTTCCTTTTTCTGTTTCTATCTCAATCATTTGCGTTTCTATTTCAATCATTTAAAAATTGTCGTTCATTGATAACTTTTATTGTCTTAGTGAATTAAGGGATTTACTGAGTTAAATGTTGTTGGAATATTAAGATTTTTCTTCCAATTTCAGTGATGGTTATTCTAACTCCTCTATCAGAAGCTCTTTATAACTTTCTTTCGAAACTGTCTTTTGAAACAAATGCCTCTGATTTTGCCTCTTTAGTATATTATCTTTCAAATGTATTTTTCCTAAATACTTCTGTTATTAAAGAATTGCTCAACATTTAAATTTTTCCAACTCTTTGGTAATAAAATGAAACTTTATGGTTGCAGATACCTTTTCAATTGTCAAATACGTATGATGCGTATACACAGACTGGAACCACCGATGAAAGTTTGTACCAAGGCTGGGACTCGAACCCGGGTCTGTTCACTAGGCTGATGTGCTAAGCGGTAGGCCACTCTAGCACAAACCCGGGTCTCCTGTTCACTAGGCAGATGCGCTAACTGGTACGCCACCCTAGCACAGTGGTTTTGAAAGATTACCGTAGCTTGCCTCCGTCCTCGATCCAAGTTCCCTTTCACACCTCAACCCACTTGGTATTTCCCCTGAACTCGAACACCATTGCGAAGGCTCTCCAACTGTATTGGAATAGCCCCACAGTGTTGAACCATGGCTGGAACCCCCAGGCATAGTTGCATCAGTCAGATGCAGTTGCGCAAAACAATGGTGCCGGGGTGGCGTAGTGGTTCGAGCATCTGCCTAGTGAGCGGATACAAGCTTTCATTCATCACTTCAGTCCGCATATACAGGGTGGTCCATTGATCGTGACGTGCCAAATATCTCACGAAATAAGCGTCAAACGAAAAAACTACAAAGAACGAAACTTGTCTAGCTTGAAGGGGAAACCAGATGGCGATCTGGTTGGCCCGCCAGATAGCGCTGCCATAGGTCAAACGGATATCAACTGCGTTTTTTAAAATAGGAAACCCAATTTTTTATTACATGTTCGTGTAGTACGTAAAGAAATATGAATGTATTTGTTAGACCACTTTTTTCGCTTTGTGATAGATGGCGCTGTAATAGTCACAAACATGTCGTTATTGTTGTGGTCTTCAGTCCTGAGACTGGTTTGATGCAGCTCTCCATGCTACTCTATCCTGTGCAAGCTTCTTCATCTCCCAGTACCTACTGCAACCTACATCCTTCTGAATCTGCTTGATGTACTCATCTCTTGGTCTCCCTCTACGATTTTTACTCTCCACGCTGGTTGATGTACTCATCTCTTGGTCTCCCTCTACGATTTTTACTCTCCACGCTGCCCTCCAATACTAAAAAGGTTATCCCTTGATGCCTCAGAACATGTCCTACCAACAGATCCCTTCTTCTAGTCAAGTTGAGCCTCAAACCTCTCTTGTCCCCAATCCTATTTAACACCCCCTCATTAGTTATGTGATCTACGCATCTAATATTCAGCATTCTTCTGTAGCACAACATTTCGAAAGCTTCTATTCTCTACTTGTCTAAACTATTTATCGTCCATGTTTAACTTCCATACATGGCTACACTCCATACAAATACTTTCAGAAACGACTTCCTGACACTTCAATCTATACTCAATGTTAACAAACTTCTCTTCTTCACAAACGCTTTCCTTCCCATTCCCAGTCTACATTTTATATCCTCTCTACTTCGACCATCAACAGTTATTTTGCTTCCCAAATATCAAAACTCCTTTACTATTTAAAGTGTCTCATTTCCTAATCTAATACCCTCAGCATCACCCGACCTAATTCAACTACATTCCATTATCCTCGTTTTGCTTTTGTTGATGTTCATCTTATATCCTCCTTTCCAGATACTATCCATTCCGTTCAATTGCTCTTCCAAGTCCTTTGCTGTCTCGGACAGAATTACAATGTCATCGGCGAACCTCAAAGTTTTTATTTCTTCTCCATGGATTTTAATACCTACTCCGAATTTTTCTTTTGTTTCCTTCACTGCTTGCTCTATATACAGATTGAATAACATCGGGGAGAGGCTACAACCCTGTCTCACTCCCTTCCCAACCACTGCTTCCCTTTCATGCCCCTCAACTCTTATAACTGCCGTTTGGTTTCTATACAAATTGTAAATAGCCTTTCGCTCCCTATATTTTACCCCTGCCGCCTACAGAATTTGAAAGAGTGTATTCCAGTCAACATTGTCAAAAGCTTTCTCGAAGTCTACAAATGCTAGAAACGTAGGTTTGTCTTTCCTTAATCTAGCTTCTAAGAGGAGTCGTAGGGTCAGTTTTGCCTTACGTGTTCCAATATTTCTACGGAATCAAACTGATCTACCCCAAGGTCGGCTTCTATTAGTTTTTCCATTCGCCTGTAAAGAATTAACGTTAGTATTTTGCAGCCGTGACTTATTAAGCTGATAGTTCGGTAATTTTCACATCTGTCAACACCTGCTTTCTTTGGGATTGGAATTATTATATTCTTCTTGAAGTCTGAGGGTATTTCGTATGTCTCATACATTTTGCTCACCAGATGGTAGAGTTTTGTCATGACTGGCTCTCCCAAGGCCGTCAGTAGTTCTAATGGAATATTGTCTACTCCCGGGGCCTTGTTTCGACTTAGGTCTTTCAGTGCTCTGTCAAACTCTACGCGCGGTATCATATCTTCCATTTCATCTTCATCTACATCCTCTTCCATTTCCATAATATTGTCCTCTGGTACATCGCCCTTGTATATACCCTCTATATACTCCTTCCACCTCTCTGCTTTCCCTTCTTTGCTTAGAACTGGGTTTCCATCTGAACTCTTGATATTCATGCAAGTGGTTCTCCTTTCTCCAAAGGTCTCTCTAATTTTCCTGTAGGCAGTATCTATCTTATCCATAGTGAAATAGGCCTCTACATACTTCCATTTGTACTCTAGCCATCCGTGCTTAGCCATTTTGCACTTCCTGTCGATCTCATTTTTGAGACGTTTGTATTCCTTTTTGCCTGCTTCATTTACTACATATTTATATTTTCTCCTTTCATCAATTAAACTCAATATTTCTTCTGTTACCCAAGGATTTCTACTAGCCCTCGTCTTTTTACCTATTTGATCCTCTGCTGCCTTCATTATTTCGTCCCTCAAAGCTACCCATTCTTCTTCTACTGTATTTCTTTCATCCATTCCTGTTAGTTGTTCCCTTATGCTCTCCCTGAAACTCTGTACAACCTCTGGTTCTTTCAGTTTATCCAGGTCCCATCTCTTTAAATTCCCACCTTTTTGCAGATTCTTCAGTTTTAATCTACAGTTCGTAACCAATAGATTGTGGTCAGAGTGCACATCTGCCCCTGGAAATGTCTTAAAATTTAAAACCTGATTCCTAAATCTCTGTCTTACCATTATGTAATCTATCTGAAGTCTGTCAGTATCTCCAGGTTTCTTCCATATATACAACCTTCTTTTATGATTCTTGAACCAAGTGTCAGCTATGATTAATTTGTGCTCTGTGCAAAATTCTTCCAGGCGGCTTCCTCTTTCATTTCTTACCTCCAATCCATATTCACCTACTGCGTTTCCTTCTCTCCGTTTTCCTACTACCGAATTCCAGTCACCCATGACTATTGAATTTTCGTCTCCCTTTACTATCTGAATTATTTCTTTTATTTCATCATACATTTCTTCAATTTCTTCGTCATCTGCAGAGCTTGTTGGCATATAAACTTGTACTACTGTAGTAGGTGTGGGCTTCGTGTCTATCTTGGCCACAATAATGCGTTCACTATGCTGTTTGTAGTAGCTTACCCACATTCCTAATTTTTTATTCATTATTAAACCTACTCCTGCATTACCCCTATTTGACTTTATATTTATAACCCTGTATTTGCCCGACCAAAATTGTTGTTCCTCCTGCCACCGAACTTCACTAATTCCCACTATATCTAAGTTTAACCTATCTATTTCCGTTTTTAAATTTTCTAACCTACGTGCCCGATTAAGGGAGCTGACATTCCACGCTCCGATCCGTAGAACGCCAGTTTTCTTTCTCCTGATGACGACGTCCTCTTGAGTAGCCCCCGTCCGGAGATCCGAATGGGGGACTATTTTACGTCCGGAATATTTTACCCAAGAGGACGCCATCATCATTAACCATACAGTAAAGCTGCATGCCCTCGGGAAAAATTACGGCTGTAGTTTCCCCTTGCTTTCAACCGTTCGCAGTACCAGCACAGCAAGGCCGTTTTGGTTAGTGTTACAAGGCCAGATAAGTCAATCATCCAGACTGTTGCCCCTGCAACTACTGAAAAGGCTGCGGCCCCTCTTCAGGAACCACGCGTTTGTCTGGCCTCTGAACAGATACCCCTCCGTTGTGGTTGCACCTACGGTACGGCTATCTGTATCGCTGAGGCTCGCAAGCCTCCCCACCAACGGCAAGGTCCATTGTTCATGGGGGGAGTCACAAACATATGGCTCACAATTTTAGACGAACAGTTGGTAACAGGTAGGTTTTTTAAATTAAAATACAGAACGTAGGTACGTTCGAACATTTTATTTCGGTTGCTCCACTGTGATACATGTACCTTTGTGAAAGCATGCTGTTACAGCGTGATTACCTATAAATACCACATTAATGCAATAAATGGTCAAAATGATGTCCGTCAGCCTCAATGCATTTGGCAATACGTGTAACATTCCTAGTTCGTCTTCCATAATGTTCGCACATTCATTGACAATGCCCTGAGGCATGTTGTCAGGCGTTGTCGGTGGATCACGACAGCAAATATCCTACAACTTTCCCCACAGAAATAAATCCGGGGACTTCAGATCCGGTGAACGTGCGGGCCATGGTATGATGCTTCGACCACCAATCCACCTGTCGTGAAATATGCTATTCAATACCGCTTCAACCGCACGCGATTTATATGCTAGACATTGGAAGTTGGAAGTACATCGCCATTCCGTCATGCAGTGAAACTTCTCGTAGTAACATGGGTAGAGCATTACGTAGGAAATCAGCATATATTGCACCATTTAGATTGCCATCGATAAAATGGGGCCAATTATTCTTTCTCCCATAGTGCTGCACCATACATTAACCCGCCAAGATCTCTGATGTTCCACTTGTCGCAGCCATCGTGGATTTTCCGTTGCGCAATAGTGCATATTATGCCGGTTTACGCTACCGCTATTGGTGAATGACGCTTCGTCGTCCAACAACCTTACCACAACAAAGGTCAAAATTAAATGATAGTGGTGTTGCTCACGCTGCTAAATACGGCATTTTCAGGCAACAACAGTCATATTATGTGGCAGGTGTCGTTAGAGCACAGTTAATAAAATCATTTCATGCAATAATAAAAAAACTAGGCACTCATCTTTTTGTGTTTCCCACGCTGGTGTCGTCGTAAAATCATGGCTCTATCGTTGAAAATCTAGGTGGTTATGATTCCAAGCTCGGATGCAAAGAGGCCTAGGTTTTATTCTGCTATATTCAAAAGTTTTTGTAGATGCGCTTCACAAAACATTCTTCAAGATTACACTTTTGCATGACAATGGTGATGTAAAAAAAGCAATCAGCACTCCGAATTTAAGTTACACTTTCTTTTAATTGCAATATCACGTAAACACAAAACATCACTTCACAATACAAAACATACTTGAAAACATCTTCCTCACAGTCACTGTTAAAGTTCACATTTTATAAGCGGACTACAATATGCGTCTTTCCAACATGACGTCCAAGACTTGACCTTCTCAAGGTCCGACTCTCTAACAAGTTAACAACTAACTAACAATCGCTTACGCATCCAAATTCAGAGTTACAAGTACGTCAAAGATCATAGTGACAAAAGAAAGAATACACATAAGGACAATATCATTGAAATATAAACATATCGCCCGCCGCGGTGGTCTCGCGGTTAAGGCGCTCAGTCCGGAACCGCGCAACTGCTACGGTCGCAGGTTCGAATCCTCCCTCGGGCATGGATGTGTGTGATGTCCTTAGGTTAGTTAGGTTTAACTAGTTCTAAGTTCTAGGGGACTAATGACCTCAGCAGTTGAGTCCCATAGTGCTCAGAGCCCTTTTTTTGAACCATAAACATATCGATTTATCAAAAGTGAAATCAAATCTGAATGTTGTCTCAGAAATATGTTAAGTAGTTAACAGAAACACAGTAGAATATTACTGATATCAAGAGGTTCAGGTGAGGTACCGTAATGGTTACGTAATTCAAGTACCATTACAGTCGCTAAATAGAACGCTTGCAAAAAATCTGTCATCGTCCCGTAATTTCTCTTGTGCCTAGTGGCAGAACTGTACACGACGTTCAAAGTCATCGCCATGCAATTCCTGGTGCATAGAAATATGGTACGGGTGCAATCGATGTTGATGTAGCGTTCTCAACACCGACGTGTTTGAGATTCCCGATTCTCGCGCAATTGGTCTGCTACTGATGTGCGGATTAGTCGCGACAGGAGCTAAAACACCTACTTGGGCATCATCATTTGTTGCAGGTCGTGATTGACGTTTCACATGTGACTGAACACTTCCTGTTTCCTTAAATAACGTAACTATTCGGCGAACGGTCCTGACACTTGGATGATGTAGTCCAGGATACGGAGCAGCATACATAGCACACGCCCATTGGGCATTTTGATCACAATAGCCATACATCAACATGACATCAACCTTTTCCGCAATTGGTAAACGGTACATTTTAACAGGGGTAATGTATCACGGCGCAAATACCGTCCGCACTGGCGGAATGTTAAGTGATAGCACGTACTTTACGTTTGCGACTATTACAGCGCCACCTATCACAAAGCGAAGAAAGTGGTCCAAGTAAAACATTCATATTTCTTTACGTACTACACAAATTTGTAATAAAAATAGGGGTTGCTATTTTAAAAAACGCAGTTGATATCCGTTTGACCCATGGCAGCGCCATCTAGCGGGCCAACCATAGCACCATCTGGTTTCCCCCTTCAAGCTAGACAAGTTTCGTTCTTCGTAGTTTTTTCGTTTGAGGCTTATTTCGTGAGATTTTTGGCTCGGTGACTATCAATGGACCACCCTGTATACATGATTGTTAACGGTCTTTAGTGACTCTGGAGCGTTCTCTTATATGTTTGTTTCATTAGAGAAATCTCACTTGTTAAAAACTAACGATATAAAAAGCGTTGCACGCCCAGCAACTTACCAACCCACAAATCCAGCCCTCCATACAATTTCAAGAGTAATCTAGACATACTGAGAGAAAGATGAAATTTCTCGGCCAATAAAGTTATGAAGACTGTCTGGAAGACTTTTCCATCCACCAGAGTCCGGAATGGGAAGGTGTGCGACGTGGGCGCCGTGGACGTAGCTCGTCAGCCGTAATGAGGCTAGGCCAGGGGGGAGGAGAGGCGAGGGCGGGCTCATTAGACTCCGTGGCCCTGTTTGCTGGGCCAGATGATGATGAAAGGGTCCTCGGTTTGTGGCCGCGGCGGTAATCCCATTTCAAACAGCGTCCGCGGCAGCTGCAGGGCTATCGATTACCGCGGCTTCTGGCCGGCGGCAGTGATTAGAGCGGCCGCCGTTGACGGTCGTGGCAGACGAGCGAGGGGACCACGTGTGCACGTGGCCGCGACCAGCTGATTGACACCCTCACTAATCCGATTCTGTGCCTGCGTCCAGGCGTGGGAAACTTGTGTGTTACGAACAAACAAGGAACCCTCTTCACTGAAAGTAAGAAATCTCTATTCTGATGAAGACACAGGATGGACTGCTTTCAAAATATGCTAATATGCAGAATCGAGCGTAGTCAGCAGCCGAGCAATCCGTGAAAAGTTAAAGCTGTAGGAGGCAGAAAAGTGATTTCCCGCCTTTGGTTAATTACCTGTCCCGGAGGAGGAAGCAGATTAAGATAAAATAAAATTGTATGAAGTGTAGAAAACAAACCCCGTCGGTTCTATGCTCTAAAACATGTTTCAAATTTTTATAAAAAAATGTCCGAATTCAGTCTCCGGATCGCCACCAGACCGTCGTCAGATCGATTGTTACAATTAAAGAGTAACACGTCGAATATGGAACTGAAAACTCACTGTTATAACATGACAGAATTACGACACTGAACTTTCAGTTCCATATTCGATGTTACTCTGTAACAAAAGAACCTGAATATGGGCAGATATCTGGAAACAGGTCATGTGGAAATAAAGACGTGGCAATACGATGAGGACAGTCTTCGTAAGTAATGATCGCGGACTATCCTCGATGACTAATACGCCTACTTCTGTTAAATGTTAATCATCTCTGATGCTGTCTCGTTAAACTATACAGAGGGTTAAAAAATTTGCCATATAGTTCTTGAAATATAGTGCTGGTCGAAAACCAGAAGATTTATTTATTTATCGTATGGCTTTACCAGTGCAAGTGCGGTACTGACATCGTAAAATTACTTAACATAACATATAAATACAAATATACATATACACACATTCATAATAGTATAAACAGAACAAACACCAGTCATAATTAAATCTGAGCAAAGTTGAAATACAATCACAGCTACAATTCGTCAAAAAGTTGTGTCCAAATGTGACAGCCAATTAATAGCAGCAGGGCTGGCCTCCACGAAGTCTCTCCAGTCACCACAGAATCTTCGCAGTGGGCACTCTTGCTCTACATATTGTAATGTTTGTTCATCAGTTTCACAGTCACACATTGGGTTATCATTGGCACCCCATTAGTACAGCATGGATTTAGAGCTCGCGTGTCCAGTTCTCACACGGTTAAGCTGACACCAGATTTTACGAGGAAGCTGCATTCCTGGGAGTTGTTGGCTGGGGCTCTCTATATTGTATCGGTTAATGTCACTATTGTTCCACTTGGTTTTCCAGAAGAGAAGCACGTATAATGATTTGTCTGGAAACCAATTCCTGTTGGAATATGTTCCAGTCCCTCCTCTACTTCCAGTCTGCCTGTTACACGAAGCAGACACTAAAGACAATGCTAAATTTTGCTGCCACGCATCCTGACGTATCCTTCAGCCATTCTTCGCACTGAATCACTTATTCTTTCCAATACACCTGGCTTCATTCGAATTGTGGCTTGTGCATTGGCCACACGCTTATGCCACGTTCTCATACACTGACAAGGGGAGGCCGCCAATTGTGAAATTCAGATTCGATTCATACTGCGCATAATAAAAGCTCGTGGCCAGAGGTGTAATGTGGCAAAGCACCAAGATGCACTTCTCAGCCGTTGTCAAGAAAATCGACAGTTAAAAGAAACCGTTGCGGTGAAATACTCTGTACGATTTATAATTTCCTACAGCGTCGTGGCGCAGCGGTAAGAGCTCGGCTTCGTAATTGGAAGGTCGCCGGATCGAATCTCGCGCCATGCAACCCTTTTTTTTAGTATTTGTTTTTTGTAATTCAAATATATATATATATATATATATATATATATATATATATATGTATATTTATATATATATCGTGGGGTCTCTAATTCGAACGTTTGACTTACACTATACGTATTCGTTTCGGAATATCGTTCCTACGTCTTCCGTTAACTAGACGTGTAAACGTTATGAAGATAATTAATAACATTAGTGAAATACAACTTTGTTTGCGGAAAACATAATCATGTTCGAAGTCGCCAGTTTTTCCACGACAAACGACTTTCAACAACTTATTATATGCATAATTGTAGCAACTGATTTCCGGGAATTACATATATATAAATATAAATATATATATATATATATAAATATTTGAATTACAAAAAACAAATACTAAAATAAGTAGCATGTCGCTAGATTCGATCCAGCGACCTTCGGACCACGAACCCGAACGCTTACCGCTGCGCCACAACGCTGTACGGAATTATAAATCGTAGAGAGTGTTTCATCAATGGTTTCTTTTAACTGTCGATTTTCTCGACAACGGCTGTGAAGTGCATCTTGGTGCTTTGCCACATTACACCTCTGGCCATGAGCTTTTATTATGCGCAGTTTGAATCGAATCTGAATTTCACAATTGGCGGCCTCCCCTTGTGAGGTGACAAGAACCACAGGATACTTCGTAATATCCTATCGGACCTCCTTCTACCCGGCGTAGTGCAGGGACTCAACATGTGGCTGCAAGTTCCCTGCAGAAATACTGAGCCGTGCTGCCTCTATAGCCGCCCATAGTTACGGAGGTGTTGCCGGTGCAGGATTTTGTGCAAGACCTGAGTTCTCGATTAAACCCCTTAAACGTTCGATGGGATTCATGTTCGGCGATCTGGATGGTCAAATCATTCGCTGGAATTGTCCAGAATGTTCTTCAAACTAGTGGTGGAGGTTCGAGGGCCTGTGACATGAAGCGCTGTCATCCATAAAAATACCATCGTTGTCTGGAAACACGAAGTCCATGGATGGCTGCAAATGGTCTCCGAGTAGCCGAACACAACCATTTCTGGTCCAGAGCAAAAAGACCATTCCAACGCAAACACAGCCCACACCATAAAGTGGCCACCACCAGCTTGCACAGTGCCTAGTTGACAATTTGTGTCCATGGTTTCGTGGGGCCTCCGGCACACTTGCACCCTACTGTCAGCTCTTACCAACTGAAATCGGGACTCTTCTGACCGGGCTACTGTTTTCCAGTCGTCTAGAGTCCAACCGATATGGTCAAGAGCACAGTAGATGCGCTGCAGGGGTTGTCCTGGTGTTAAGGAAGGCACTCGCGTCGGTCGTCTACTGCCATCGCCCTTTAACGCCAAATTTCGCTGCAATGTCGCAACGAGTACGTTCATCTTACTTCCCACATTGATTTCTGCAGTTAGCTCACGCAGTATTGCTTGTCTGCTAGCAGCGATAACTCTACGCAAACGCCGCTACTCTGTCATTATGCGAAGGCCATCGGCCAGTGTATTGGCCACTGTGAGAGATAATACCTCAGATTTGGTAGTCTCGGCACAATCTTGACACTGTGGATCTCGGGATACTGAGTTCCCATACGATTCCCGAAATTGAATGTCCCATGCTTGCAGCTCCAACTACAATTCCGGATTCAAATTCTCTTAATTGCCGGGCAGCCATAATCACGTCGGACACTTTTTCACATTAATCACCCGTAGAAACGACAGCTCCATCAGTGCACTTGCTTCTACACCTTGTGTACACGATGCTACCGTCATCTATGTATGTCCGTATCGCTGTCCTATGAAGGTTGTTACTCAGGGTATTGTCGACGGACTGTCCGTACACCAACGCCTTTGAACGTCTCCACGGAGAGAAATCAAACGGATTACTTTCTGACGAAACTGGAGGCCATATTACCGGGCATCTTCAAACGGTGTATCGGTCTGACACATCGCGTCGAGGATTGGTCTCACTAACCTCTGAAAACATGGGGGTGCATAAACCGCAGTCGTTATCTTTATGCAAGGGTAACGTCATCATCGCAGAGAAATTGGCAACACACAGCACTTGTTAATCCACCTACAGCACCTTAGAGTTGACAAGTGAAACGGACCGTATCTCGATTGGTACTGGTTTCCAGACGTATCACTATACGAACTTTTCTTCCAGTTTTGACCAATAGTACTTCATGTACGAATATGTTACACCTTGTATTTAACATATAGTCTCTATCAGCCATCTGACTTCCCATCCATGCTGCTCCTGGGTATCTTCTAATATTATGTGCCCAGCTTCTGTTAGGTCGTCGTCTCGTTCTTTTCGTATTTCACAGAGTCCTAAAAAAATACTTTGTCTTTTTACCACCCACTGTCACAGCCACAGTCGCGCACATATTCATTCCACTTCATTACATTAATAACGAAATCTTCCACTTCATCGTGTTCTCTCAAGTACTTGCTTACCTTGTCTCTCCTTCGTCATGCATCTCATCAGCGATCGCTCAGCTTCACTTACTTTTGGTTTCACGTATGTAAGTCGAAACTGTTCATACACACTGATTCTAAATTTGCAGTTCAAAAACTTAGAAACCCCCGTTTGCAAATGAAACGTTCGTTTTATTCTTATGGATAATTGTAGTTTATTGTTTACATCTCCATTCAGTTTTTTTTCTTTTGTTGTCAACATGTCATAGTAGTCGGCACATATCTTGGGGAATCAATTTCGTTAGCATCTATTTGCCTAATGTGAAAAATCATTGAAAAAATTACAGAATTTTTAATAATTTAATCCCGTATTTATTGTTAATCGATCATGACTGCTTCAGAATATGAAACGGGTTTTCAGAGGATGTTACCAGTAACAAAATTTCTTGGCTAACTTATATTATTTAATGAAGTCTGAATATGATATTTATACTTCGAAAATGCTGCTTGATTAAATAATTTAAGCAAGTAACAAATTCTGTAATGGGTAGCGGACTTTAATTAACCTTTTGAAATGACTGCGTTGTAAGACCATGTTCAAAGCACGGAGGGTCTTTTTGTATACCAGAATTCGAAGAGAAGTACAGTTTTTTAGAGACGACGAAATCGACTCATTGAAAATATATTTTGATCATATTAAATTGAAAACATTTTGGGGAAGTCTTAGGAGGAAGTATGCGGTACTACGGGAAATTCTTAAGAATATTTATTCTATTAATCACAACTTACATATGCGAAAGTACATTTTGAGCTTTGTTGGCAATGAAAACTCAAGCGAGAAGCCAAATGAAATTGGAATGTGACTAATGGTGTTCATCGAGCAACATCAAAACAAATAAAAGAATCAGATGATTAGAAATAAACAGAATTAACTGTTTCGTTATCTCATTATTTCTTGGATTTAGAAAAAAACAAGGTACACGTTAGTTTTAAATCTTTCAACATTAACTAAATATCATTTATCTCTCATAAATTTTAAAAAAGAGTAATGTCAATTCTCTACTCACTAATGTGTAGTTAGATGCTAAACTTTATTGAAGGTGTTGACAGATATATGATGTTAGTTAGGTGCAATGCTTCTCAGTGAGACTTGAAACCATTGCGATAAAATGTGGAAACACATGCACATTCAGTCAGTGATTGACAAACTGAGAGTGCGAGTGAGGTGTACAATGACTGCAATGACAGGCTAATTGCAGACATGGATTGCGAGGAGTACTTACAGACTTTCAATAGTACCTTCATACGATCACTTGAAGACGGAGTGCAAATTCATAGCCGGCCGAAGTGGCCGTGCGGTTAAAGGCGCTGCAGTCTGGAACCGAAAGACCGCTACGGTCGCAGGTTCGAATCCTGCCTCGGGCATGGATGTTTGTGATGTCCTTAGGTTAGTTAGGTTTAACTAGTTCTAAGTTCTAGGGGACTAATGACCTCAGCAGTTGAGTCCCATAGTGCTCAGAGCCATTTGCAAATTCATACATGGCATGAAGTGGCGAGCATAATACTTCCCTGGCAGCAGAAGATGAGCTGTGGTAACGAAATGTGGTTGAATGAACAAAAGGAACTAAATACTGTAAAGAAATACGGAGATTGAGAGAGAACCAAGAGATGAACTTCGGAAAGTGGTGGACAGGATGGCAGATGGCGGCACCTTTGTAGACGAACTGGGTGGTCTTCTACTAGTCTAGTACTTCAGTGAATGTTAAGAACTCGTTATTTGGAGTGATCTAACTTAAATACGTGGAATTGTGCAATCTGGAGTAATGACGTTTAGGAAGTCGATCACAATTCAAAAACCTGCTCACATTAAAACTTTGTCTCCCGAAGACTGAGGTATCAGGCTCCAGCTAACTAAGTTCAGATGACATGGCGGGTTTCAGTTTAAATTTAATCGCTTCCGTTCCTGACGTTGTTGAGAGTTTTCATCTCAGGAAATATTGCAGCGTCCTTAGCTCATTTGTTTTTCAACAGTCGCCAACCCAATGTATGTGATAAAGCAGGAGTTTGCCTTTTCTTTGTAGCTACAAAAAACGTATTCCCTTGTTTTTTCATGTTACTAGCGACTATCGGAAGAATGCACGACGCCTCCGTAGGGCGAGCTGTGCAAGTATCTGGTCGCTAGCTGGATGTGTGGCGAAGCCACCGCTGCTTGGAGAAACCCGGGAGATTCCGTGCATTGTAAAACTTGTGAGCCATGTTTTTCCTACTAACAAAGATGTTCGTTGTATTTTTCTCTGTATTTTGTAGAGATATGTTCAGATTTTAATCGCAAGTCGGCAGTTCAGATGTTAATCGCAAGTCGGCAGTTCTTATTACTGGGTAGTTAGAGAATGCCTCAGCTGCAGACTTTATCAGATTCATCTGTACTGCGAAAAGTCAGCTGCAGTGACTGATGTACTTTATACTACTACAAGCTGCAAAGAGGAAGTCTTATAGCGTATTTTGACTAAACGGGAGAGTGATTTAGGTGAAAGATTTTCTCACGTTATTACGCGAAGGTTCTACTTATTTAGGATAGAGTGTTGTACCAAGAGTAAAGTGTCCCTAGGACAACTATGACTAGAGACCGCCGTAGGCAATTTCTGCCATTTTCAACATTTTTTTTGTTTTAACTAGACATGAAGGCGTGTTTTGTACAGAATTTGGTAATAGTTTGAGCTCTACTCATGTAAGTACTGTGTATACTCATATATTAAGACTATATGGAATATAGTGTTAATTCTTCAGTTACCGAATTTTATTGTAAGTAAACCTCTACATATTTTTAAAACAACGAGAGCGTACTGAAAAGTAATGCCTACGAATTTTTTAATTTAAAAGTTTTAAATTTTTTTAAATAAAAAAAGCGTTATTAACATTTCAAATCTTCATTCTCGCGACTACATATCGACAGCCCTAGAGGCCTCCGAATCGTAGGTTGTAGCATGGTGGTGTGTGACGTAACTACGTGGGTGTGTGAGTAACAGTGCTGTAATCGGGTCTTGAATACGGAAATTTTTCCCACATATGGAGCTCGCTCTCTTTCAGCATGACAATACCAGACCACACAGGGGCGCTGAGACATCCTGAATAATCAGACGCCTTTGGTTCACTGTCATCGACCATCTTTCATACAGTCCCGACCTGGACCCTTCAAATTATATCTGTGTCCAAAACGTAAACAGCGTCTTCGAGGACTTCACGATCGTAGTGATGAACGGGTGCATGCAGAGGTGAGGCAGTGACTCCGTCAACAAAATCTAAACAATCTACAGTGACGGTATCAACAAACTAGTCTCTCGTTGGGAGGCATGTGTTCGACAAAAGGGTAACTACGTTGAGGTATGAATACAAACCACGAGGAATAAAGATGTAAATCTTAATAACGTCTGTTTTGCTTAAAAGGCTTTAAGACTTATCACGTAAAAAAATTTGGCGGCATTACTTTTCAAGATGCCCTAATACTTATAGAACGCGTACAACATCTTCTACCAAGAAGCAGAAGGTCTTTTACCGTGGAAAAAGAGATATTTACAAATTAAATGCATTTCCTCAATGTCTTGTCAGTTGTACCCATGCTGTTAGTTCCTAATAGCTTCAGTTTCAATATGTGCTCACTTGTAACTCGTTTCCGATAAGACTACAGCTTAATTCAATTTCACTTACCGATTATTGGTGTGTAGTGGAGTAACAATGTAACATATAGCCGACTAAATACGGTATTGACAAAATTTTGTCGACTGCAGCGCTCTTAAATTCCTAGGTACATGATTATTTTCTGTCTTGGATCATGTTTTTACTTTTGGAAAACCTTAATTTTTCAGAGCAGTTTTTGTTATTTGATTAAACGGCTGCAGCACATAAAAGATAATGCCATCGTTTAAAAAAAGAATGGCGACAGGCGAACGTGTGGAAAGTGTCCCAAGATAAAACACTCTTGTCCGCATCTGTGTCGAACACAGGCAAATATTTTGTTTACATTGACAGCAGCAAATATGGAAGACTTTATTTTGCTCCGTCACCCCTAAACTGCCCCTAACAGGTGTTTTTCTCTCTCCTGGAGAACAAAATAAACCGAACTTGCAACTAATTTAACTTATAGGATGCAGTTACTGGGTTTTCGTGAGTATGAAGAAGATTGTCTCATGTGGTTTACGTTCCCGTGTTCAGATAAATAATTGAATAATACGTAACAGTGCAATATGAATGTCCACGAAAGAAGCTGCTTACAAAATATTTCTTACATGCTTATTTTAGAATTCGCTCATCCGTCAGGACGCTAAGACGAGCTGTGCGTCCCAAAACGAGTTCGTTTAGTAAACAGGAGAGAGTAAGTGGGGTGCTCTTCGCGCTCCAGTAGAAACGCTGCAAGAAAGTCTTTGGCACTACTGAAAGGTATCTTGTTAAAATTCCCAGAGCGGACCTTTCAAGAAGACTCAGGCTGCATATTACTTCCTCCCAACTTCATTCCCCAAAATGGCCATAAAGGGAAATCTCAGATATTAGAGCTCGTACATAGTGATAGTCGTTCCTTCCACACAACAGGAAATAGGGAAAAATTGTACAGATCTCAGAAGTACACCCTCCTGCTGACACTAACATGACGATAGAGGTTATTGGTAGTACTTATCTCTCTATAGGTGGAGATGGAGAACGATACTGCCTATAGTAGCATTACGGTTACGCTAGATATCTACTTCTATAGCCAGTAATGGCATCCGCTGTCCTACCACCAGTAACGCTCGCGGCAGGCCCTGTTATCCCACAGAAGGATCACTTTGGCATAAGTTTAGCATCGCAGCGAATCAACTTCGACAACTTGTCAGAGACCAAGCTGCTGTCGAAGAGATGGATTTTTTATACTGACGCAGAAACAGTGCCTCAAGTATGTGCAGCAGAAGTGGTAGCTATAGCGCATTATAAATTCGATGGTATGGACTCAACAAGGCGTTGGACGCCCTCTGCACAAATATAGTGCCACGCTGCCTCTACAGCCGCCCATAATCATCAAAGCGTGGGAAGTGCAAAAGTTTGTGCACGACCTGACGATTACGTCCCATAAATGTTCGATGGGATTCATGACGTGCGGTACTGATGGCCAAACAATCCGCTCGAATTGTATAGAATGTTCTTCAAACCAGTAGCGAACAAATGTCGCCCGGTGACATGACGGATTGTCAACTACAAAAATTTCATCGGTGAATGGCCGCACACGTTCTTCAAGTAAGTGAACATAGCCATTTACAGTCAATGATCGGTTCAGTTGTGCCAGAGGACCCAGCCCGTTCGATGTAAACACAGCTCATACCATTATGGAGTCACCACTAGCTTGCACAGCCTCATTGACAACTTGGCTCCATGGCTTCGTGGGGTCTGGGCCATACTCGAATCCTATCATTAGTTTTTACCGACTGAAATCGGGACTCATCTGACCAGGCGAAGGTTTTTCAGTGGCCTAGGGTCCAAACTATATGGTCACAAGCCCAGGGGATGCGCTACAGGCGATGCTTGCTCCTAGCAAAGGCACTTGCGTCGGTCGTCCGCTGTCACAGCCCATTAACGCCAGATTTCGTCGAACTTTCCCAACGGATACGTTCACCGTACGTCCCACACTGATTTCAGCTATTACTTCACGCAGTGTTGCTTGTCTGTTAGCACTGATACCGCTACGCAAACGCGCTGCTCTCGGTCGTTAAGTGAAGGCCGTGAGCCAACGTGTTGACCGTGATGAGAAGAAATGCCTAAAACTTGGTTCAAATGGTTCAAATGGCTCTGAGCACTATGGGACTTAACATCTGTGGCCATCAGTCCCCTAGAACTTAGAACTACTTAAACCTAACTAACCTAAGGACATCACACACATCCACGCCCGAGGCAGGATTCGAACCTGCGACCATAGCAGTCGCGCGCCTAAAACTTGTTATTCTCAACAAACTGTGGATCTCGGGTTATTGTTTTCCTTAGCGATTTCCGAAATGGAATGTCAGTTTTTCTCTAGCTCCAATTACCTTCCACGTTCAGGGTCTGTTTATTGCCGTCGTGAACTTATAATCACGTGAAATCTTGTGACATGAATCAACTGAGTAACAATGACAGCTGCGCATCTGTACTGCTCTGTTATATCCTAAGCCTAGTTTACACGACGATACTGGGTTGCATTACTCGTTGCTTGGAATGAGTTGCACGCAAGTGGTTTCATATATGATTGTAGACACGGAGACACCAGTATACACTTCAATTTCGTCGTTTTGTTGGTCCCTGAGTCGTGTCTGAAACGGAAGTTTTGGTAGCTGCACGTTGCACGAGTTGTGATGGAGTTAAACATTGTTGTGTGGAATAGCTGCATAAGAAAAAAAAATAAGAAACGTATTTCGTTCGTAACTGGATGAAGAAAAGACGTCAGCTTGGTTTCTCAGCATCATTGCTGAAATAATTGACAACAGAAGATCCAAGAAGTTCTTTTAATTATCTTAGAATGTCACCAGAGCTGTTCACGTTTCTTCTAAATAGAGTTAATTATGCGATAAGGAATAACGGTACTGTAAAGCTTGAAGCACTTCCGCCGGAACTGAAATTACATATCATATTGCGTGGATTACAATCGAGAACACTAGACATGCTATAAGGTACTGTTTTAGTTGGTGATGACGCTTTTTCATTAACAGCAATAGTTATTAACATTAACGGTAATAATTATTAACATTAGCAACTGTAATTATTCAAAGCAGGCCGCATTAAGAAGAGAATGGTTTGCAAGTTACTCTCCTGAATATAGATCAGTACAGTGGCAATATTTCAAACTTCTTACATACGTGAATGGGAAGCACTGAAGCGACGTTTTAAATAGATGAATATTGAATAAAGAATGCAGCTTCTTGAATTTGTATAGCCTTCCCTCCTCAACAATATTCCTTAACAAAGAGTTGGCCAACTCGAACGATGGGATTTTATTATTGTAGACGAGAACATTGCCACAGCTGGAATTACACTTGCTTGTATGTTTCTTAATTCGGTTGTTCAAATGGCTCTGAGCACTATGGTACTTAACTTCTGAGGTCATCAGTCCCCTAGAACTTAGAACTACTTAAACCTAAGTAACCTAAGGACATCACACACATCCATGCCCGAGGCAGGATTCGAACCTGCGACCGTAGCGGTCGCGCGGTTCCAGACTGTAGCGCCTAGCCAGCCGGGGTGGCCGAGCGGTTCTAGGTGCTTCAGTCCTGAACCGCGCAGCTGCTACGATCGATAGTTCGAATCCTGCCTCGGCCATGGATGTGTGTGATGTCTTTAGGTTAGTTAGGTTTAAGTAGTTCTAAGTTCTAGGGGACTGATGACCTCAACAGTTAAGTCCCATAGTGCTCAGAGCCATTTGAACCATTTTGTAGCGCCTAGAACCGCTCGGCCACTCCGGTCGGCTGAATTCGGTTGTATACGTGCTCCTGACTTAATACATTTTGCCCTGCAGCTCAGATATTGCCAAAACATCTATGTTATGATCGCACATGATGGTCTCAGCAGCAGCAATATGTTGCAATTTTTGTAATCAGCATCACTGAAATCCCAAAAACACCTATGCAAAGAATACACATCCAAAAAGCGAACAATATTCTCCGTTCCCCACTTCATATTTCACTTTGCCTACAGTCTGCGAATGCGCATAACCTCGACACTCATGCAACTAGTGTCGCCAAAGTTGGAATACGCAAGAAAGTTCTGTTTCACCAACGAGTTGCGCAAACGCGCGGCGCGCATGCGCAGTGGTCGGTAGCCATCTGTATGCATCGCTAGCCCATTAATTTTATCACCTCGGTGTAATACGCTATTCATTTCATAAAATTAGCTATAACCAGAAACTTTACTTTCTAGCCCACACTCTCCTAGCTAGAAGGGTCGTATGTAGGACAGGATCCTAATAATGAGCCCCCACTTCCCACATACTACAAATATTGAATCTGACTGTGAAGGAGTTCTAGAGTAAACGATTTACCTGGGCAGGCGTGGCGGGTTGGACTATTAATTACGTGAAACAAAGCGGGACGGACGCACTCGTGGCCGACCGTCGACTGTCGACGCCTGGGACGCACTTCCCAGCACAGCACGGGGCGGTTTGTTCTGCTCAAAGGCGCGACGGCGGCGCCAAGTGCTTCATCATCGCCGGCGCGATCGTTAATTCTCATTTGGAATCCTCGGCCATCCCGTCGAGCATGATGCGGGCATGCGGCTCCAGCTGGCTTGCTTTATTTGCCCTGTGCGACGCGCCCCGTGATTTATATATTGTGGCGTCACTGTCCCGTTCGGAGAATTCCTCAGCTGAAGGCGCCGACGTGGAGGGTGGGAAGGCCCGGGAAGGCCTCGGAAGACCGACTGGGGTATTGTGAAGGATATCGCATTCTCCACTGCAGTCTATACACGCAATTGATATTCTTCCCGACAGAAGAGCACTCTCAGAAGCTGTGCAACGATTAAGTAACTCCGACAATTTTCTATATGCACAAACGCGAGAGCATGCACTACGTTGATAATGGTTCTGTGGGTAAGCGTCCCGTTCGGAGAAATGCTTACACGAACTTTCGGAAGGAGAACTTGAACGACTAAATCCGATGAGTACTACGAACGGTGAGTATCATTTGTATGTATCCTCGTCGGAGAGCAGGGAATACTTAAGGCGCAATCACCTTATGGCTTTCTTGGAAATGTCTCGAAATTATGCCAGAAAATGGAGCAGTTAGGTTGATAATGTTGCAGTTTTGATAAGATTCTCATTTCATTCGGCAGAGTACAATTTAATGAGATATCTCTTTTATTTCGTTTCATTATTATTTCTAGCTTTAGATAGTAAAGACCATACAACAAACAGCAGCTACAAAAGTGCCATATTAACATAATTGCAATATCAACAGTATAACAATAAAAGTACGACGCTGATATCCGGCAGAACACCCGACAACCCAAGATGTCAACAATAATATAGTTCGATGTTCTAACGTAAGTTATATATGTGAAACAAAAACACTGTAGTACGTGCAGCAGACAGCCAGCAGTTGTTTGAACAGCGCCAAGTTAACATCAGTGCAAGTTTCACAGTAGAACAATGATAAGAGTGTGCAGTACAAAGATATATTAAAAAACACAAAATTACGACCCAGGGTGGGAACCGGTCGTTTCCAGAGGTGAGTGACAACCACGGCAACTTCTAATTGAAAGCTGGAAACGGCATCGTTTATAAACATAAATTCTTCATAAAAAAAGGAAAAAAGACTTACCAGTTTTCGAAAGGGACTGCATTGGAGAACAAGATCCACACATCTTAGAGGTCAAAGCTGGATACCGGCATCCTTTAAATAGCTTGTGAGGAAATAATGCCTGTATCTCGAACCGACGAAGTAAAGCAGTTACACTTGTAGGTAGGGGTAGCACCTTGCATCGAACTTTTTATACATGAGCGCGTGTGCGGCCGAGTACTTGCCTTTTTCCTTGTTTTTTTTAAAAAATTTTTAGCCGAGTATTTTTTAGTCATTAGTTTTTTGACTTGGCCTGTTTTTGATACTGGTAGACTTGTCTTGGCAAGGATTGCCCTTTTTGCCTGTGCTAAACTGCTAACAGAACTCGTTAACTTCATCTACTTCTTGACCATCAATCCTGATGTTAAGTTTCTCGCTGTTCTCATGTCTGCTACTTTTCATTATTTTCGCCGTTCTTCGATTTACTCTCAGTCCATATTCTATACTTATTAGATTGTTCATTTCATTCAGCAAATCATCTAATTCTTCTTCACTTTCACTCAGGATAGCAATGTCATCAACGAATCGCATCACTGATATCCTTTCACCTTTCATTTTAAATCCACTCCTGAACCTTGCTTTTACTTCCATCATTGCTTCTACAGTGTACAGATTGAGCGGTAGGGGAGAAAGACTGCGTCCCTGTCTTACACACTTTTTTAATCCGAGCACTTCGTTCTTGGTTGTCCACTCGTATTATTCCCTCTTGGCTCTCGTACATTTTGTATATTACCCTTCTCTCCCTATGGCTTACCACTAATTTTCTTAGGATTTTGAACATCTTGCACCATTTTGCACTGTCGAACGCTTTTTCCAGTTCGACAAATCTTATGAAAGTGTCTTTATTTTTCTGTAGTCTTGTTACCATTATCAACCGCGACGTCAAAATTGCCTCTCTGGTGCCTTTTCCTTTCCTAAAGCCAAACTGCTCATCATCCTACACATTCTAAATTTTCTTTTCTATTTTCTGTATGTTACCCTTATCAGCAACTTCGATGTATGAACGGTTAAGGTGATTGTGCTATAATTCTGACACTTGTCAGCTCTTGCAGTCTTCGGAGTTGTGTGGATGATATTTTTTTCCGAAAGTCATATGGTCTGCCGCCAGACTGATACATTCTACACACCAACGTGAATAGTCGTTTGTTGCCACTTCCCTCAACGATTTTAGAAATTCTGATGGAATGTTATCTATCCCTTCTGCCTTATCTGATCTTAAGTTTTCCAAAGCTCTTTTGAATTCTGATTTTAATACTGTATCCCCTATCTCTTCTGAATCGACTTCTGTTTCAGCTTCTATCACATCAGACAAGTCTTCCCCCTCATAGAGGCTCTCAACTTATGCTTTCCACCTATCCGCTCTCTCCTCTGCATTCCCTGTTGTACTCTCAATCTGATTTGATCCATTGTAAATGGTTCTGAAAGCCTGCGACTGTGAAAACGGAAAACTTGAAAGTGAGTCAGTGAATTTCTGCAGATGTTTCGATCTATACTTAAATAATAATAGTAACACAGAGAAATAAGCACAATTGTAAAATCAATATAAGTAAATGATGATCCAAATTGTTAAGATAAATAACGCGTGCACAAAAACATATCATACTTTGTTTAAGACCTATAATGTTATCTCTGCTGATTACTTGCAGGAACATCTTTGAAAGTATACAGCAAGTTGTGTGTGATGTTTAGTGTGGGAGACTCTGCTCAGCTGGACCATAATAAAATTGTAAGTGTCTAAATTTCGCCACTACCCTCACAAAAAGATGTAAAGCCAACTAAAAATAGCGTGTTTCTTATATATTTCGGTAAGTCAACGAAATGATGTAGACTCTCGCACATCGACAACATCACAAAGAAAACGCATAACAAACACCAAAAAACGCACTTGAAAATGGGAATCAGTTCCCGAAACGCATAGCGTGAAAAATAAAATAAAGAAAATCGTGACTGGTGGCAGAATAACTATTTATAAACAAACTTATTGTTTTCACAGTTGCAGGTTTTCAGAACCATTTATAACGGATGAAATCAGATTATTAGCGCGAAGCCAGGAAATGAAAGGTATATATAAATACAATAACCTCAAAGTTAAAGTACTAAAAACAGTTGCACACGTAAGATTCAAAAAGGGCTGTGAACAACTAGGCATAATTCCGAATTATATTGTATAAAAGTGAAAATATGTTCTAGCAGTAGCATAGAAAAAAGGTATAAAGCACAAAGCAGCAAAACTATGGCTGATGACCGAAATAGGGCAGTTACACAAGAAGAAGAACTTACTAAACAGAAAGCTACTGAACAAGCAGATAGAAGCAGCAAACAACATGGAACCCACAGTTAATGACAGCATAGGCAAGCACATCCAAGACATAGTCGGCAAGGATTACTCGACCATTTGCAACACACAAAATAAGAAGCTGCAGACGTTGAAATCCAAACAAAATAATCGATCCAACCTTGAAATAACTAACAAAAGCACACACATATTTTACAGTAGAGTGGTGAACAACAAAGACATAAAATTCAGCGAAAGAGAAAATGATCTGGTCCAAAAAGGACTAAAATACAATGTAAAACCTAACCTCAACAACCTTACACTGAAACTGATTATAGCTGCAACTAAAAATGCAGCAAAATCTGCAAAACTAAATTCAAATGCAAAAGCAGCAATAGGTCACAAAGCAAACAAGCTTCTGGAGAAAGAAATGAATAAAGATAAATGCAGATCTAAATAGACTATAAATGATGTAAAAACTCTAAAATCCTTAAGTAATAAATCGAAAAACTACCAATCCACAGTCGTAAAGTCATACCAAAGCACTACATTAGTTGTGACGAAAGGAAAGGATTGGTTCAAATGGCTCTAAGAACTATGGGTTTAAACATCTGTGGTCATCAGTCCCCTAGAACTTAGAACTACTTAAACCTAACTAACCTAAGGACATCACACAACACCCAGTCATCACGAGGCAGAGAAAATCCCTAACCCCGCCGGGAATCGAACCCGGGAACCCGGGCGTGGGAAGCGAGACCGCTACCGCACGACCACGAGCTGCGGACTGAAAGGAAAGGAATGCATAGACAAAACACATACATTTTTTGAAGCTAATAATATTCATCAGATTGAAGAAGACCCAACAAAACAATTTCAAAGTAAAATTAAGGAACATCTTAAGAATTCAAATTTCCTATTGACAGAAAATGAAAAGAGATAACTTACGTGCATGAATCCAAAACCACCACGTTTAAGAGCACAGCCACAAATACACAATGATGGAAATCCTATACGTCCTATGGTCAACTCTATAAATAGCCCAGCATACAAACAGCCACAAAAACTGAATAACACACTGATGAAAAAATTATACATGTGAAGCAACATATTCCTTAGGAAACAGCTTGATACTAGCTCCCCCAAGAGTCTCAGTTTATATCATGTGACATCACCAACCTTTACTCAAACATACCATAGAAGATGCTGTAACAGTAATACAAAAGAACCGTATGAAACAGAAGGTACTTTCAACACAGAAATTGTCGAATTTATGGAACTCCTTCAGCTGACCCTAAGTTACAACTACTTTACATTTAATGGCAACATATAAACAACCAGATGGTTTGGCAATGGGATCATGTTTTTCTGATACCACCGCTGACATATACATAAATCACTTAGAACAAAAATTATTTAACAGCCAAGTACCTTGACTAAGAAAAATTGAATTTTATGGGAGATATGTAGATGACGCACTGCTGTTAGTGAGAGGGGATCCAAAGACACCACAGAAATCCTAAATTACTTCAGTAATATACACGAGAAAATAATATTTACAGTGGAACATGAACATAATAAAAGCATCAACTTTCCGGACCTAAATATTACAAGACACAACAGCACAAGCACATTCAAAAGATATAGAAAAAACCCAGTGACCAACATCACAATCCCTGCAATCTTATGTCATCCAAATATCCATCAACAGGCAGGATACAGGTAAGTGCTACATAGGGCAATTAAAATAACATTGAACCAAGAAAACATGCAACTACAAATAAACACATTGAAAAAGATTGCAGTTGCCAATGGCCACAATGCTTCCATATTTTACACAGTCCTAGACAAAATGAAGAAAGATCCATGTGCAAACTGCACCACAGATGAAAAAGAGAAAAACGAATGTACGTCAAGTATCCCATACACTGGCAATGTATCACAGAAGAAAGTAGTAGTAGGAGTAGTAGTAGGCTTCTAAGGGACTCGAAGGTCCCGTGCCAATCTCACGTGATTCCTCCAGATGCTCCTGTCTTGTGCTCCCTCTTACCAGTTATTAATTCCCAATCTTTCGCATATTCAGTCAAGTTTCACATTTCCTTACCCTGTTGATGGGTAGGCATTAATGGTCTTGGTTCATTTTCAACACTCGCACGACCTTCACAAAAAGTTCAGTTCAATGAGAAAGTGGACCATAAAAGATACTCATACCACTGAATTTTAAACGGATTTTTTTCATGTAGTAGTTTGCACTTGAATGTACAGTTGTTGACCCTCATCAATCACAGTATTCAAGATTATTTATGATATGGCCCTCGTAGGTTCTGAAATTAGGAAGGGCAGTTAGCGATGGAGTGGAGTTTGCTGGTCTCCCATCGGGCGCCTACCCAGGTAGAGGATAGGGGAAAGATCATCAGATATGTTGGGTACCGAGGAAATAAAATACTCGAGGTGGTCCAAAATCAGCACTGCTGACTTGTAGTAGGTAGAGGAATCTACAAAGGCTAAGGAAGGAACACCCCTACAGAAAAATCCCAGTCCTCCAGGTTGGGGGTTATACGCAGGACCAATAACCCAGCTATGGAAAACTAATATTTCGAATATCTCACATATGCCTCGGATGAAGATTGCAAATATTATCAAACATCACAAAGTAAAAATTGAGTTTTCTACACCTAATAAACTAGAACAAAAACTAATACATAATATAAAGTGTAATCATGATCCATATTCAGACTCTACAATATACAAGGTAACATGCCAGGAATGCTCCATGTTCTACATAGGACAAACAGGCCGAAATTTCAACTCCAGGTACACAGAGCACATTAAAGCCTAACAGACACACTACATCAGCCTTAGCAACACACATATAGAATACAGGACACCCATCTGGAAAAATAGAACAAAATGTCAAAGTACTCCACAAAATGGATTTGCTCCATGAACTGGAGATATATTCACATTGCAGAAAATGTGAAGACAAATTTTTGAACGAAGAACTTGAAAGTGAATCAGTGAATTTTTTCAGATGTTTCGACAGCGTACTTAAATAAAAATAGTAATACATAGAAATAAGCACAGCTGTAAAATCGATGTAAGTAAATTATGATCCAAATTGTCAAGATAAATAACCTGTGCACAAAAGCATATCATACTCTGTGGAAGACCAATAATGTTATCTCTGTTGACTACTTAAAGGAACATCTTTGTAACTGTTTATTATGTAAGATATTTTCGATATTGAAAGTGTACAGCAAGTTGTGTGTGATGTTTAGTGTGTGTGAGAATCTGCACAAATGGACCAAAAGAAAACTGTATCACAGTTTCTTCTAAATTAAGCTACTAACTTCAGCAAAAGATCGACAACTAACTAAAAATCGCGTTTTTCTTATGTATTGGATTTAAGTCAACGAAATGAAGCAGACTCTCACACATCAACAACATCACCTAGAAAAGGGATAACAAACACAAAAAACGCGTCATGTGAAAAGTAAAATAAAGAAAATCGTGACTGATAGCATAAGAGTTATTTATAAACGAACCTGTTGCACTCTTAATGTCACCACCCTTGCTTTTAATGTTATCGGAGGTTGTTTTCACTTTTCTATAAGCTAAGTCAGTCCTTCCGACAATCATTGCTTTTTCGATTTCTTCACAAGTTTCATGCAGCAATTTCATCTTAGCTTACCTGCACATCCTATTTATTTCATTCCTATTCCTCAGCGACTATTATTACTGTATTCCTGCGTTTCTCGGAGCATTTTTCTACTTCCTCTTGTTATCGATCAATTGAAGTATTTCTTCTGTCACCCCTTGTTTCTTCGCAGCTACCTCCTTTGTAACTCTGTTTTCCTTCCTAACTTCTGTGATGGCGCTTTTTGGAGATGTCCATTCCTCTTTAACTGTACTCCCTACTGAGCTATTCCCTATTGCTGTATCTATAGCCTTAGAGGACTTCAAGCGTAGCTCGTCATTCCTTAGTACTTCCGTATCTCACTTCTCTGCGTATTGATTCTTACTGACTAATGTCTTAAACTTCGGCCTACTCTTCGTCACTACTACGTATATTGTGATCTATGCCTGCTCCTAGGCACGCCTTACAATCCAGTATCTGATTTCGGAATCTCTGTCTGGCCATGATGTAATCTAACAGAAATCTTCCAGTATCACCCGGCCTTTTCTGAGTATTCCTCCTCTTGTGATTCTTGAACATAGTATTCGCTATTACTAGCTGAAACGTGTTACATAACTTAACTAGTCTTTCTCCTCTCTCATTCCTTGACCCTAGCCCATATTCTCCTGTAACCTTTTCTTCTGCTCCCTCCCCACAACTGCATTCCAGTTCCCCATGACTGTTAGATTTTCATCTCCCTCTAGGTATTGTATTATCCTTCCAATATCGTCATATACTTTCTCTACCTCTTCATCTTCAGCTTGCGACGTCGGCAGGTATACGTGAACTATCGTTGCCGGTGTCGGTTTGCTGCCGATTCTGATAAGACCAACCCTGTCACTCAACTGTTCACAGTAACACACCCTCTGCCCTACCTTCCTATTCATAACAAATCCTACTCCGGGGGTATACTATTTCCTGCTTTACCTATACTCATCTGACCAGAAGTGATTGTCTTCTTTCCGTTTCACTTCACTGACCGCTACTATATCTAGACTGCGTTTTTGCATTTCCCTTTGCAGATTTTTTGGTTTCGCTACCAGGTTCAAGTTTCTGACATTCCACGCCCCGACTCGTAGAACGTTTTTCTTTCGTCGATTATGCAGTCTTTTTCTCACGGCCACCTCCCCCTTGGCTGTCCACTCACAGAGATCCGAATGGGGGACTATTCCGGAACCTTTTGCCAATGGAGAGATCATCATGAGCCTTTTTCAATTTCAGGCCACATTTCCTTTGGATACGCGTGGTTTCCATCGCCTTTTGCATTCCCATGGTTTGATGTCTTTTCTGATAAGAATAACCCTATCACTGAACGGTTCATAGGAAAAAACTGTCGCCCTACCTCCCTACTCCGGGGTTGTACCATTTTCTGCTGCTAGTGATATTACCCTATACTCATCTGACCAGACATGCTTGTCTTCTTTCCATTTCACTTCACTGACCTCTACTATATCTAGACTGAATCTTTGCATTTCCCTTTTCGCATTGTCTGGTTTCCCTACCACGTTCGAACTTCTGACATTCCACTCCCCGACTCGTAGAACGTTATCCTTTCGTTCTTTTTCTCACGGTCATCTCCCCCATGGCAGTCCCCTCCCAGAGATCCGAATAGGGGACTATTCCAGAACCTTTTGCCAATGGAGAGATCACCATGAGCCTTTTTCAGTTTCAGGCCACATTTCGTGTGGATACACGTGGTTTCCATTGTCTATTACATCCCCATGTCGTTGATCATTGCTGATTTCTCTCCCTTAGGGGCAGTTTCTCACCCCAAAGACAAGAGAGTGCCCTGAACCTGTCCTCTTCTCAGCCCTCTTTGACAAGGCTTTTGCCAGACTGAGGGTGACTTCTTATGCCAGAAGTCTTCGGCCGCCAATGCTGATTATTAATCGAAAGTTAAGCTGTGGCGGGATTAGAGCCCGGACCGAAGACGTTTTTATTACTATTCAAATATGCTAACCCTAGACCACGGTTGCACTGCCCTCCTAGCAGATGACGTAGTGCTCAGGAAAAATAGACCACATATGGTTTTTTTTGGCATGGTCCCCAGGAATAAATGTATACTTGTATTGATCTATTGCGTCTTCCAGAATGACTCAGGGAATGGCGCTTAACCACTGCCAGTCGATGGAGTATAACTGTGTGTTGAATTCATCTCTCTGTATGCAGATCTAAGAAAAGGGCGACGCGTTGCTTCGGCTGTTAGTTGGCGACGGATCCGACAGCTTGGTTGAGCGATTGACATTTTTAACCACCACTCAGATTATCCGCTTGAGAAAGCTATTACCACCACTGAAACATCTTCCTGGGGAGACAGCATAGCAACACATTCAATATCGTGGGAACAAAGCTTTGAACAGTTAGAGGGGCGCCAGCTACGGATTTGCTGACGTTAACGACCATGATAATGGTATCGCTACAACTTGCTTCAGCAGTATCAACGATCAGTGAAGATGACGCTTCAGTCGGTCAGTATCCCAGAGAAATTTTGACTTTGTATCTCTTATGTTAAGCCACTGAAATAATTCAGTGCTTTGCCCTCAGAGTGGCATATACTATGTTAACAAACTGAATCTATCGTTAGAGAAGAAAAGTGAAGAACATGTCGCGGATGCTTCAGTATCACCTATCCTCTAGCATTCCATCTGACTTTCAGACCTGGGCATATTCTGTGTTTGTGTAAAATATTTTGCAGCAATGTGGTGGTGGTTCTGTGACCTACTGAAGATCCCACGTAAATATCTGACAACAATGATCACGTCGCCGGACTCCCCTGAATATGCAACAATGTTCTTCATACAAGTAAATCACGTACAATAAAACATCATAGTGTTCAGGGCAATTTCACTGTGACTGTATACGTTGTAAACAAATCCCGTACGTACCTCTGAATGAAAATACCAATTTCTATTGCGACACTTAAAGAACAATTTTTTTATTTTATTGCACTCACTAGATTACCTAACGCAAACCTTTTTCGTAGGGAAGACAGATATCGCAGACTAATTCACTGGCTTTCTCTCCACAGGCAACAATTCGAATCCCAGTGGTGAATAAAACTATGGACACAAATATTTGTCAACAAGATTAGGAGAGACGAAGGCATACAATTTATAATTACGAGCAGTTGTTTAAAACCAAAGATCTGCGTTGAGTGTCAAGAAGCGAAGCGATATCAGACTATTGATGTGACCTGTCCATATGATGGAAATATTTACATCGGGCACGCTCCTTGTGGTATTCAACAACAGTATTCTTTGTAAAGACACTAGGTTTGACACTCTCCTTTCCTTGCATTTCTTATTGATCCATCTCAACAAAAAGGTGACACATCAGTTCACAGTGACAGCCACTCAGACGGTACAGACGCATACAGGACCTGCTTACGAGACTCATACTTACACTTACGAGATCAGAAGGACCCATCCGTCGTATCTGAGCCGGTCTCATGGATAACCACAAAAATGAATCTTAACTTTAGGAGCTGACGTGTAACTGCCCCAGATAAATAGTATTGTCGAGGTGTTGTTCGGTATTTGGTACACACCTAATTTTCTAAAGCTTGACTTTTCAGCTGTTCAGCATTCTAATATATATTTCAGTAGATAGTTAACATTTTTATGCTATTAAAAGTTATTGCTTTTCTATGAAATTACTTTTCCTAATTACAAAAATCATTACTCTGAGATTAAAATAAGCAGATACTAGGTTCTTCGTTTTCCTGTGGTATTCCATATAACATTTTGCAAAAAAAAGATGACTTTTAGAGTATAGTAAAATTAGTACGTTCCTTCATAAGATGTCCTCATGGATAGATGTGGTCAAGTATTAAAACCTTCCAAAAGTATAAAAACGAGAAGTAGGAAGTAAAAAGAATATGTTTTTATTTATGTAAGAAAGTCACTTCATAAAACACAATTATGATAATAATTTTAGGCGAAAATATTGACTCACGAGTTTTGTTGTAAAAATCAATCGTAAATGAAACTACAACAAAATGTATAAATGAGTCGATTGTAGAAAAATGATAAATTATATTGCAACAGTGGCTGCATGACTCAGTTATGTCTCAGTGGTGTCTGAATTATCCTTCAGTTCTTGGTTAGTCTACGTCACTGTGTGCTCTGACTTTGCGTCTGTTTTGCGGTTTAAGAAAATAAAGCGAAGAGTGTGAAGCAAATCGTGCCGAGGTACTGGGCGAAACGAACCAGGTCCAGATCATCCTGCACCAAGATGAATACACATATCTATCTGAAGTGTCACATTTATTTTTCTTTAACATTTCGGATTCCACAGGCATGTGGTGTTAAAACATGGTTTTTGTATCTTGGAAATCATCTCTTAGTTTTGTTTTCGTAAGTATATTAACGTAGAATCGATATTAGTAGGGGTGGGGGGACTCTAAGGGTCGACTAACGACTGACTCAGATACCTGTGGGAGAAAAACAAAGGCAGTCACAAAAATCTACAATAACAGTTATTGTTTTACGCCAAGAATTAATTTGTGAACTTATTTATCAGATTTTAAAGACTTTGATAGTCATAATTTAACATGTATTTGTCGTCTGTATTAAGGAAAAATGTAAAAGTTTTCTAACCATAGCAGTGGGCTGCGGACAACTGCAAATTTCATTTAATAGTCGTATATTACATGAACGTTTTAACGCATAAATAACACAAATTTTAAACCATAGTCTACTTTGTCAAAAGGTGAATGAAATTTTCATAAATAAAATCCCAAATCCGCATGCGCTTGTGGAAAAACGGAAAACTGTATATTTTGTTTTATTTAGTATTGTGGGTCATACACGCAGCAAAACAGCTAACACAGTCACAAGGACATTAAAAATGTATGAACAACGATTTTCCTGTGTGGGAACAGTAGCAGCGTTTGTTGTGGGCAACCGCAGAATGTTCTGTGATCGAGGACGCCTGTATGTGCACACACAATTCGAAATGACCAGCTGGAAGTACACGCTGTATGCGAAAGAACTAGTAACTTACGGAAGGAAGCTTCCAACCACTGTGTGATTCAAGGTAGAGAAAAGGTGGCTCGTTTCTGTTAAATGATCACAATTTCAGCGATCAGTCTTTCACATTTAGACCGTAAATTATCCATTAACCAATGCCTTAATTAATAAATAGGAAAATTATAAGTCTAAGATCGAAACTAGTGCTATTCCTGGGAAGCTTCCCATTACGGCGTTTAAGTGACAGAGTGAATTCGAACTGCAATAACAGTAAGATTTACAAGCCTCTATGAGAAATAGTTTGAGTTCCACTTATGTTAACTTTAAATGTACCCAAAATTTCCTGCTTTTATTATTTTCACTAAGATCTCATATACATTGTAAATTACATGTCTATGTCCTACGCACAGTGGTGAAATATGTGTATCGGGCCTTAAATGCCTTTTAGTTGTCATACCTAACTATTTACATATGCTAAAGCGAAAGAACGTTTCACTAATACCAGCTTCGATTAAACTACTCGAAAGGTCTATTGTATTATTTCAGTAAACTCTCTGGCAAATTCCTTACATGAATTCTTATATTCGTCTTTTCCAGTTATAAGTACCACAAGATAAGTTAATAGCTTATGCATAGTTTCTAATAATATCTCGTGAAATAAATTGTTGTTTCAGTGATGTTGTTGAGAATGAGGAGCCATTAAAAGTGTTCTGTAAAGAGCGATCTTAATGAGGAAATTTTGAACTTTTAACCAATAAGGCGTTCCGCATGATGATCAGGAATATCATTGTCTATATGGAATACAATATTCTGAGGCATGTAGACCCACCAGGCGCTTCAGTCCGGAACCGCGCCCGCGCTGTTGCTACAGTCGCAGGTTCGAGTCCTGCCTTGGGCATGGATGTATGTGACGTCCTTAGGTCAGTTGGGTTTAAGTAGTTCTAAGTCTGGGGGCCTGATGATCTCAGACGTTAAGTCCCATATTGCTTAGAGCTCAGAGCCAGACCCGCCGAGGTAGCCGAGAGCGCTAATGCGCTGCTTCCAGGGTTTGGGTAGGCGCGCCGACGCTGGATCGATTCCGTCCAGAGGATTTACGACGAGGGTCGGAGTGCCGGCCAGCCTGGATGTGGTTTTTAGGCGGTTTTCCACACCCAAATAGATGAATACGGGGCTGGTCCCCATGTACCGCCTCAGTAACACGACTCGCAGACATTTGCAACACGTTTGCACTATTTCACGATTTACACTCGACGCAGACAGTTGGGTTAAACTTATTCCGTCCTGGGGGGTACGGGATGGCGTCAGGAAGGTCATTTGGCCACCGTCTGCAACTAACACTGCCAAATCCGCAATAATAAGGCCGACCCCACGTGACGTGGGACTGGGGCCCCAAGAAAGAAAGAAAGAAAGAAATACTGAGGCATGTAATCAGTCATACTTGCGTACGTTTCTGAATCCGAAAATATGTAAAGAGGATTACTGTAGTTAATCTGCAATTCACTGGAACCTTCATTACAGTAATTCTATGAACACTGAGTTCTTCAGGGACTGGCCGCGTAATGATACCGATATTGTGTAGGTAATATGAACATGACGTACAAGTTATTCAGAAGGGGCTATAAATTTACTGAGGTTCACGGAAGTTCAGGATATTCATACTCCAATTCACTATGGAAGATGAATGCACTGCACAGTACTTGGAGGTAAGATTGCACAAGTGCAAGGATTTTAGGCGTTTACTTAATGGAAGAGAAGCTCAAAGCGGCACAGGATGTTTTAATAAAAGAATTTTATTTCCATAGATCAATTATAAATTGTTACCTGCTACAAAGCAGTACTGAGTTGTCCCAAGTTACTAAGAAATGCAATAGATATGTAGTTAAGACTTGGAGGATGAAGAGGTTAGTAGCCGCTCTTCCACCCAGGCGACAGATTTTTTATGTACAAGAAAGTTAATGAACAAAGGAGTGCGGAGGCAGTGAGACGAGGTACTACGCTACACTCCCTCTACCAACATCCAAATGTCTTCACTTTCAAATGATAGTGCACAGCAATCAGTCGACCTTTTCCTTCAGGTTTTATTGGGCAAATCTAGATTTCGGATCGTGCCTAGCCATTATCAATGCTAAAAAATACAAGAAGTACATAGGCAGACGAAGCTACAACTCGTGGCATAACTTATATTGCTAATACATTAGATTACATACCACTATGCGTGTCCTAGTATGTCAGTCCCCTGTTGTTCGGACTTTTGTCACAATTCGTTCAAGACTACTGTACAGCAAAGGCAGGCTTTACAGAGAACACGTCGGTTGACTGTATAGCGCCTTCTATACGATCTACGAAACATATAACACTCAACGAAAAGCAACTATGGTCTCTAGTAAAAAACTTGAAATTTGCATAGCAATAACACAAAATATGACACCAGTAAAATTATTTTCGTTCCTATCTGACTTATTGGCACATTTAACAGCAAAAATACAAAAAATAAAAATTCCAGATTCACTCCTTGTGTGCCCGAAGTTTTATTATTCTTTAAACACATATGTAATGTCAGACGGGAAAAACTCTTTTAAAAAGTATTTACAAAACACAAAGAGGCATATCCTGTATGCTGCAACTGTTAGAACTGATTTGATTGAAATGTTTTTATGTTTTGTACTATTTTTCGCTTTATTAAAAATCATCGCGACAGGTATGTGGCTTCTCTTCTTCACTGAATAGCTCATAGATGGCACCATATGTCGGGAAGATGGAGCGCTGGTGTGACTTGCCGTTCCGTTACAGGTGTAGAAAGTACAGATTTTAGTTATAAATACAATAAAACCAATATACGGAACTGCTGTTATTAACAATGTAAATGCATCTAAAGTAACGTACCATGGAGAAAGTTATATAAGTTCAATGTTATAATCATTGTACGTATACAGTATTATGTTAATGGCTGCTTCATACTGGCAAGACGGCAGTAGCCATTTCGTATCGCCAGGGTCAAACCCTTCGTTGCTTCTCGACAAGTAGTTTTCGAACAGTCGCTAAAACTGTGCATTTTTGAAAATGTCCTGATCGTTAATCAAGCAGCAGTTAACATTTTTGTGATGACAAAGGATCCCCCGCTCTTCTAGGAGGTCAAGGAACTTGCCTTTCTCACAGTTATGCAGCAATCTCACATTAGTTGTCCAAGTCGGCAACTTATGTTTCATTGTAAGCAAATAAGCAGCTATACTTGAATTCCCCATCGTATCTTTTCTGCCCAACGTGACGTTTTCTCCAAACTTAACTTCCTGCGTCCTTCCCGTTTGGCCAACGTAACAGGGCCTACAGCCCGGGAATCAATTTTATAAACTCCAGAAGCATGAAACAGGTTCTTTGTATCTACAATATGTTGTAAAATACATCATAAGTTATTTTGGGTTCCAAGAGACACTGTAACATTGTACTTTCTGAAGGCACTTGCAATCCTCATAGTCTTTTTTTAAGGTAAACTAACAAATTTAGAAGCCATATTATTGTAAAGCGTCATCTTATTTTTGTATTTATTAGCTATGTTCTTATATATACTACCTACAAAGTCATGTGGATAGTTATTCACTTTTGCGAACAACCGATTGATAGCATAATAGAAAAATGCCTTCTTATGTTGACCTGGGTTGTTTGCCGTAAAATCGACAATACCGTCAGGACAAGTCTCTTGCGCATGATATTAAATATATACCCGGCATTTTCATTCCGAACTGATAGTAATTGATCTATTTGTTTCAATCACACATGTAAATTTAATCGTTTGATGCAAGTTATTAAAAGTGGCTACTATATTGTTGATGACATCATCGTTAACAGCATCGTGCCATCTACGTACCTAACGTGGTACACAACTTTCTCTCCCAATGATGTATTTTCAGAAAGAATCAGTTTTCTAGACAAGTGATAAATATGTCAGCTCCGCATACTCAGACTGTCTTTTTGGGAAAGAGACTCTCCATTAAATTTAAAGAAGTTAAATTTCAAAATGATGGTAAGTAACCAAAGGAATTCATGTATTTCTCCCTTACAAAGCTTGTTTAGTTGCATTAAAATCCGCAGAATTACCTGCACAGTTTTGTCAATAGGTATTTTTGTGTTAAGTTGACAAATTTCCTTCATCAGTTATTGGTGTATTTTTAATTTTATTGGCATGTTGGAAACTACTTTTAATAAAAAATTGGTTATAGAACTTATAATGGGTTTTAAGAAACCGCAGGCATTTTCCAGGTACTTTATAAAAAAGACAGCTATTACCATCCACCACAGACAGTATCGGAAGCAGTCTTTGTGTACCTTTATTTGTGCCATAAGTGGGAGCCAGGGGATTCATAACCTTTAGCCTCTGTACCATCCATGGTTATATTATTTCACTGCTGGTTTTTTACTGATCAACTGATCAAGCCATTTCTTCTGAGCTTCGGAAGTTATATCCTTAGCGATTTTATTAATATTATTATCTTCAAAGAATTTTAGTGTCTTAGCAGTATAGACATCTTTTGCAACGATCACAATAGTCCGCCCTAGCAACTATGGCGTCGCCTTTAGAAAGCATACAATTAATACTTGCAACGACTCTCCTCTCCATTGTAGAACTGGGGAAAGGTTTATTTACCTCGTTCATATTAATATTATTAATCGCTAAACAAATCTTATTCTGATCATGTTTTGTTACTTTCAGTGAATCAGTAGCATACTTAGTATGTCCTACCGTGTCTTTTATAGCCTTGCGATCCACTTTCCTATTTACATTATACTTCATACCCTTACTTCCACTTCACTCTGACCAAAAACAATGTTAGTAGAATTCAACATTCTCGGGAAGAAGTCAAGCTTTGATACACAATCATCAGTAATCACTGTTGCCTTATTTTTCAACCTCATAATCTTATTATGATGTCTTTGCTTCACTTTATGCACCACGTTATCTGCCGTGTTCCTAACACCCACACCACTCAGCACTGTGTTGGAGGTTAAAGACGAAAATACATTGGCAAGCAAAAAATTTAACCCTATCACTGATCACTTGCTTTTTCACAAACAGGGCCCTAATCTCATTTCTCATCATGACCACTTCACATTTACGCCAACATCATACCATTAGACTACTTGTTTTCTTGATGTGGAACTGTGGCTGTACGTATTTTGGCGTGAGCTTTTTACAAATACACATTTTATTGAGTGATATATGTTGGATTGTGACCGACAGCTTTATCTTGTGTTTCTTGTACCTATAAACTGCAGTACTGGCCCAGATTGGCCGAATCTCGATCAAGTTACTTCACCTGGACTCCCACCTCCTTGTGATCCAACACAAAGCCCACAACAGACCCCGCCTCCTGAAACTCCTGGAACTGCATTCTTCCGCCATCCTTCACACCTAAAAATTAACTGTCCAAACTGTGGGACCTGTTACGTTGGCCAAACAGGAAGGAGGTTGGAAATTAGGTTTGAGGAATATGTCACGTTGGGCAGAAAAGATACCACGGAGAAATCGTGTATGGCTGTTCACTTACTTACAAGAAAACGTACGTTGCTGACTTTGACATCTAATGTGAGGTTGCTGCTAAGTGTGAGAAGGGGAGATCCCTCGACCTCCTAGTGAAGTGGGAGATCTTTTGCAATCACAAATATGTTAACTACAACCTGGTTAATGATCAGGTCATCATGAAAAGTGCATAGTTTTGGGAATTGTTTGAAAACTGATTGCTGGGAAGCAATGATTTATTTGACCCATCGGTTTTGAAATAGAACCATTTTTACCTTTATTGTGATTTCATTTTTCTGCACCATATGGGCAGGGGACGGCTGGCAGCGTCACAATCCGCCGTTCTTTAACCAAGTGTCATTTGAGTTGAAAAAGAGGCAACTATGCATATAAAAGGCTACAAAAATAGAGAGTGGAGGACTAGTTTGATGTTGCATGTTTTGATGGGTTATGTCTGAGTGGGTAACTGTTCCAAGGGCGAGTGGTGGGACAAATGTATCAGTGCGTTCAAGGATGGTGGGGAAGAGGGAGTAACGAAAGTGGGGATCATCAGGAATGGGGAAGACCTTGGAGATGTGGAAAGCCAAATGATTAGCTTTACTGAGGTTATCAGGGAGGGAATGGTTGTCATGGAGAAGAGGGTAGTGCAGGCCAGGATGGATACCAGTAATGCAGTGGAAGGCAGACCCATACCTGGAGGAGTTGACAGGGAGGATGGATTAGAGGCGTGTGCATGTCTGGCGCTAGTCCCAGCGTTTGACATGAGGAGGTTTCAGATGTGTCATTGTAATTGCCAGTGGTGAAGGAGTATCCTGGTCAAGGGTGCAGAGGATGTAGTGGTAGAGCCTATGGGATTCATGGAGAAGAAGGATGGCCTGTGGAGGAAGTGTAGGACAATGAAGGTGGATGGGTTTGATAGGAGTGTGGGCCTCCACAGCATCAGTGAGGGTCGTCTGGAGGAAGGAAGAGGCATTGGTGATGTTAGTAAGATAGTGAAAGGTAGGGAAGGTAAGGGGTGACATTCGAACTGTGAGGCAAAGGATTCCCAGTAGGCATCCCAGTCACTGCATCAGTAATCATGGATGGACTTCCAAAGGGCAGCAGGGCAGTGGCGGGAGGCAGACAATGGTTGGAGGAGATGGTGACAAGGACGAGGAGGTGGTCACTACCAACGGGAAGAGGAAATCAGCAGTGACAAGAGCAGTGAGGTTGGGGGAAGCAAGGATGACATCCAGGTGGAGTTATTTTCAGGATGGGTTTGCTGTGGGAGAGGTCACTGTAGAGGGTGGCAAGCAACTGATGCCACTGCTGAATGGTGAAAGTGTCATGGCTGTGGATGTTGAGGTTGGCAGCACTCACATAGGAGGACAAGGTATGATCAACATAGAAAATGAAGTCATAGGGGAGAGGAACTGTGGACGAACATAGATAGCAGCACAGGTGATGGTGAGGGAGGGAAAAATGATACTGAGGAGAAGGTTTTCTGACATGTCATTGAGCATGGATTGTGGCTGCACGGGGATGTGATGAAGTGGTCAATAGCAACCCTGCCTCATACAAGAGGAAGGGGGTTGTCGATGCAGTGACGGAGGTATGGAGAGGTGTGGACTACATGGTGAGGTTGGAGGAAGGTTTCTTTAAGAATGAAGGAGTCGACCTGGTGCTGGGACAGGGTATGCATTAAGAGATGTTTGTTGGCAGGGAGGGAACGAATGTTTAGGCATGTTGATGCACCAGAAGGTGGGAGGGGGAGGAAGCAGAGGGGGGAGGAGAGACGGGTTTAAATGAGGGTTTCTAGGCCTTTTTTTGGACCTTTTTTGGGGGGTTGGTGGCGTAGGTATTCAAATGAAGATGTGGCAGGTGGCCAGGGAGATCAGCTGGAGGGTGTGGGGCGCTGGAAGGGGTGGATATTCTGGAGGATGATGGTCAGGGACCAGATGATCTCTTCACCCATAGGGGGACGGCAGAGGGAATTGCTGGGGTGGGAGGGCTAGTCTATGGGCTGAATGGGGACAGTGATCTCGGTTGGTGGGAGGAGGTTTGGCTTTGAATTGGTGGAGTAGGTGGGGTGAGGTCCAATGGAGGTGTTACAGGAAGGAGGAGAGGCGAGTTTGAGGAAGTGGGAGGCTTTACAGTCGGCATAGGGGGAATTTTGCAGCTTTGGGTGAGATGGTCATTGCAGAGGAGACAGCGTTGGCATTGGCAGGATTGAGGAGGGGAACGGGATGGGTCAACAGGGTGGCAATGGTTGAAAATCAGGGCTCTCTGAGTGAGGAGGTGATCTATGGAAGACGTGGATTTTGTAAATACAAGAATGAGGAAGGTAGGGCCAGAGTTTTTGTAGATAAGGTAGACCAAGCAGATTTCCAGGGTGGGGTGGGCATTTAGTTATGCCAACACTTCTGCATCCATGACTGCAGGCCTGAGTTTGTCATCATAGTGGCGAGAGTTTGCAGAAGATGAGGGAGTTGGGGGCTGGTGAGGAGAGGTAAGGAAAGGGGAGAGGGATGCATGTGGGCCAAAGGTGATGTGGGGAAGTATCCAGAGGAGATCAGTGTGGAAAGAGAGGGAGGGGGGGGATTTAATGAGGATAGAGTCTCTATGAGGGATGAGAGGGAAATGGAGGCACTAGTGATGTGCTTACAGATTTCGAGAGTGAGGGTGCAAACATCTAGGAATCTATGTTCAGGGTTTGCAAAGACAAAGGGTTACAGGTCCGGGACTGGGTATGTTGGAGGAGGGGTGGGATCAGAAGGAAGAGGGGCAGGTGGTGGTATTTTGGATGAGGGAGTTGGAGGCGAGGTCGCCACTATGGCATTTAGGAGGCTTTTTGGTGAGGGTGGCCTGGGAGGAGGGGTGAGGGACTGATAGGATTGGGATGTGGTGGGAGGCAGGCCCCCTCGTGTGAGGGTGGAGGCAATTTAAATGGAGGTTGGGCGCTCTGTGGTAGCGACTGGGGTGCGGCAGGCAGTGCATCTAGCGGGGGGGGGGGGGGGGGCAGCAGAAGTAGTCGTAGGAAGGCGATTTCAGAGTGGGGGAAAGTCTTCCGTACAGGTGGTAGCACTGAGAGGGGTTGCGGGGATGAGGAGCAGGAGCAGGAGCAGGAGCAGGAGCAGGAGCAGGCACAGGAGCATACACATGGGTATGAGACTGTGAGGATGGGAGAAGGAGTAGATGGGGTAATCATAGAGGAGGCACTCCATGAGGTAATGGTGGGAGCAGCGGAAGGGGAAGTGTACATGACAGTGATAGTGGTGGTGTCCATGGTGGACTGTGCTGTGTACCAGTGACAGGTGTCACCAAAGTGTGGAAAAGAAAGAAAGATGATATGGTGGTGGTGGTGCCTTTTTATCCTTTATTGAGTATCGATTCCCCCGAAAGGGGGTGGGCTGGCAGCAGCTTCGTATGCTACTCTTCAGCCTACAGAATTTTTAAAACAGAAAGAAGATAATAAATAACAAAAGCAGGTGATGAAAACGGTGACTTAAATTGAAAAATGGCGGAAAATTGTGGAAATTAAAACATAAAACAAAGGGTTGGCGATGCTAATAAACTACACAGGCAGCAGACAGGTAAAATAGTAGACAGGCAATTAAAAAAAACAAGGCGATAGTCTGGTTTCAGTTTGCAAGAGATATAAAAATCACACCCAGCGACAGTATGATTTCTGTTCACAAGACTTTGGAAAAGACGCACAACACGTAACACTCACTGAAAACACTGCACTAAAAATTTGGCACGAAGATGACACACCACAGCCAAGGGTTGATGGGGGTGGGGGACCTGGATAGATGAGGGGGAAAAAGGGGGAAGGAGAGGAAAAACGAAGTGGGGGAGGAGCCGATGGAGGGAGAGAACTCATAATGGGGGGCAGCGGACACAACAGGGAGTAGGGAGAAGCAGAGGAGGGGAAAGCAAAAGCACTTGAGGGAGAGAAGGGAGGCAGAGAGAGGGTAGGCAGGGAGAAAAACAGGATGGAAGGGGTGGGGGAGAGGGAGCCCAGGATAAGGACAGAGGAATGGGGAGGAGGTGATGATCAGAGTTGATAGGAGGGATAAATGGAGGAAGAGAAGGCATCAACTGGGAGGGGAAGTCAACGAAGCCACCTTGGGAAAGGAGATGCAGGTTGTAGAGGTGGAGGGTACGGGGGACACAACGGTGAAGGCGTGGCAGATGGTGATGAGGGGAATCAAGACAGTGGGAGGTGTAAAGGATACAGTTATATTCGAGCAAAAGGAGCATGTGGGGGAAAGGAATCAGGTTGTAGAGGATCCGTGTGGGGGACAGGAGAGGTATACGAAAGGCGAGATGGAGTGAATGGTGGTTGAGGATCTGGAGGGAGGTGGATATCCAGGCAGGACTTGCATAACAGAGGATGGGACAGATTAAGGATTTGTATGTGCGGAGGATGGCCAGAGAGGAGTTTGAGGAGTCGGAGGCGGTTGTGGGCTTTCGATTGGATAGAGCGGTGATGAGGGATCCAGGTGAGGTGGCGGTAAATGGTGAGGCCAAGGTAGGTGAGGGTGGGGGAGAAGCGGACAGGATGGGCGTGGATGTAATGGAGAAGTGGTGGTGCCTGCTGTCTTGCCATTAAGTAGCAGCCATTAAAATAATACTGTACAAGTATCGAATTTACGGAACTTTCTCCCAGGCGTTTTACTTTAGATGCATGTGCATTGTTAATAACAGCAATTCCGCATGGTGATTTTATTATATTTATAATTAAAATCAGTTTGAAGTGCCACAGAACGGCACACAACGGCAATTCACACCAGCTATCCATCTTGCTGACATTTGACGCCACCTGTGATCTATTTAGTAAATAACAGGAACCAGATACCTGTCACAATGATTAAATTAATTGAAAAATAGTGCAAAAGATAAAAACATTTAAATCAAATTAATTCTAATAGTCTCAGCGTACAGCATTTGGCTCTTTGTATTGTGTAAATATTTTTTTAAAATATCGTTACCAATCTGAGGTTACATATGTGTTTTAAAGAGTAACAAAAAATTGTCTTACAAGGCGTGAATCTGGATTTTTTTATGTTTTGTATGTTTACTGTTAAATGTGCCAATAAGTCAGATAGGAAGGTAAATAATTTGACCGGTGTTTTTTTTCTTTGAATGTTATATGTTATGAAGTTCATACTGAGGGTGCCATACAGTCAACCGACATGTTCTCCATAAAGCCTACCTTCATTATATGGTAGTCTTGATCGAAATGTGACCAAAGCCCGAACAACAGGGGACTCACGCACTAGGACATGCATTGATACTATGAAATAGTGGTATGTAATCTAATGTATTAGCCATATAAGTTACGCCACGAGTTGTAGCTTCACCTGCCTATGTACTTCTCGTATTTTTTAGCATTGATAATGGTTAGGCGCGATACGAAATCTAGATTTGCCTCATATAAGCTGAAAGAAAAGGACGACTGATTGCTGTGCTCTATTATTTGAAAACAATATCACAATCTTTGAGTGCACCCCCTAATTGAAGGTACATTGTTGTCTTTACTTTGTTACCCCCTCGGCACTCATTTGATACCAGGCTGAGTGAACCTGGCGTCATACTGGAGGGGAACGAAGAAAATAGCCACTCCTACTCGGGACTGAACCTGGGACCTCCACATCTGGAGTCTAGTACTTTACCCGTTAGGCAACTGTAGCTACGAGTCGGTGTAATATAGGGTAAATTTGTGTATGATCAGGTCTCTGACCAAGATATCCTGCTTCAGCATTAGACTATCTGAGCACGCCTGCAGGCTTACTCCAGCTTTCATAGCAACTGATATTTCCACAGGCGATTCCGAACATTATCATCATATTTTCTACCAAGGAATATGTGGAATAGCACTGGGACGAAGGAGTCAGTGGAGGATTGTCGATGTCCCAACCACAAGTCTTGTCTTAAATAAACGTGACTAGGATCAGAAACGGCTTAGGCCGTAGTATACGTGCCCTTATCTAGGAAGGACCTTTACACAACGACCAACACGCAACGAGCGGAAGCTGGCTGAAAATACGCAAAATTACATTCAAATGAGCATTCCGACTGAGTCGCTCAGACTGTAGTAAAACACGGGATTACACTGATTAAATTTTAATGTATTAACATTGCTAACGTCTGTAGAAAAGCATCAGACGAACAATACCAACTTCAGCAAGTCTAACACGCTCGTAACGAATACGTTCATGACCTGTACTAATTCTATGCTCAAATACTTCACAGTAATAACAGAAACATAAATGTGTCTTAAGTTTTGTGGGCGGCAACGAGTTTCAACGCCGCTTCCGAACACGAAGACGACATTTTACTCCGTCTTTCTCAGTCCACCAAGCCTACATGACAAGTCAGTGCCACCAAATCTCCGCTAGCTGTGAACAATATCAAGTCTCCCGGGGAAGAGAGAAAAATCCTGAACAGACATGTTCTGTTAGGTCATCATTTCTTTAAGAAACACCATCCAACAATGGGTGGTCACCCTTCCACTCTGTCTACTTTTTCAATCACGTCTTACTATTTGCTTCTATTAACACTAGGACCGCCGAGTGGTTAATTCGACCACTTTTTAAATTTTTACATGTTATTATTCGGTCAATTTCTAATCTATGCTGTTGTGAGTTAATGAAATGTTTATCTAGATCATATAAATAGTCCAATATTTATTTTATCTTCATTAGTTTTCTTTGAATGACCACTTATACTTAAAACCGCCAAGTGGTCACTTTGAACCATTACATGTATATTTGAAAACAGATTATTTAAAGATTGTTGTACGTCACTCACCGGATTTATTCTTAGCACTCGTCAACAATGTACTAAATATGATGGTTACTGAAGATTATCTGCATTGTTTGAATTTAAAAGCTCAACAATGCAATATGTCATTTATTGTTTGCTATTGGGTTTCGCATAAAGAAGACAGATTATTTGAGTACTGGTCTCAGAGCAGTAGACATGGCTCGGATGTCACAGCGATACAAAACACGGCCACGGCCATTTTCAGATGAAGAAATTGTCACACTTTTGTATGAATCGGATGCTGAAAATGATCTTGAAGTTGAGGACCTTGTGGAAGATTCTGCAGACGAAGATTACCAACCTGTCGCTAATGTGGAGAGTGACAGCGCCGAGACTGAAGATTCAGAATCAAATTCTGGTTTCCAGCGAATGTAGAAACAAAATATCTTTGTGATGGGTTCCCTTATATAGGAAAGAACGAACAGAGGGAACCTAATGGGAAATTTCCAGAACAAGTAGTAATGAAGATGGTAGCTTCGTATTGCAATAAGGGGCTAAATGTGACTACTGATAATTTTTTCACTACGGTCACACTTGGGGAGAGACTGGAAGAAAAGAAAACTAGTCTCTTCGGCACTATCAACCGTGCAAGAAAAGAAATTCCGAACACTATAAAAAAATGAAAACTCCTCTTTATACGTCTGTTCTCCTGAAAAGGGAAGATGCTACTCTGTTTATCAAGGGAAAAAGAACAAAAATGTTCTTCTGTATAGCACCATGCACACAGATGTTGAAATACAAAATAATTCGAAACACCTTCCGGAAACAGTGAGCTTCTATAATAGCACAAAATTTGCTGTAGATGTCTTGGACCAGATGACGAGTAAATATTCTGTCCGCTCTGGTACTCGTCTATGGCCTGTACACTTATTTCACAATATCCTTGATTTAGCAGCCATCAACGCATGGATCATTTTCAAGCTAGTGACAGGGATCAAAATAAGTAGGAGGAATTTCGTCCTAAATCTAGCAGAAGAATTACGTAGACCTATATGGAAACCAGAAATCAGGAAAGGATGCCAAGGGATGGAAAAGAAAAGGAAGAAAAGGACGATGGTGATGAAGAAAGAGAAGAAGCGGAAATTCCTGCGAAAGTAAGAAAACTATGCCAAACAAGGAAATGCAGAAACAAGACAAATGAAGTGTGTAGTAAATGCAATAGATATGTTTGTGGGCCGTGTACATATAAAGTAATAAAGACAGTAGTTTGTAATGCTTGTAAGTAGGATTATGTACTATACATGGTCATATTTTATGATTGGTCTTTCTCTTAACATATTCATGGGTACTTAGTTTCTCCAGTAAGATTAATTTCTATTAATTTTAAAACTACTGCAATACAGTTAGTATGGTTGCAGGTAAATATTGTGAACTACGTTCTTTAATATTAGTAATAATATGTTCCCATTGTTGTTGTAAAATACAATGATACTTTTATTAAACGTAATTAAAGCGATACATTGTTATAAAAAAATGGCTCTGAGCACTATGGGAGTTAACAGCTGTGGTCATCAGTCCCCTAGAACTTAGAACTACTTAAACCTAACTAACCTATGGACATCACATACATCCATGCCCGAGGCAGGACTCAAACCTGCGACCGTAGCAGTCCGGACTGCGCGCCTAGAACCGCGAGACCACCGCGGCCCGCATTGTTATCAAGGTCATTAATATTTGCATTAAACAGCACAGTATGTACTTACGAAGAAAGTGGTCACTTTGACCACATCGGCGGTTCTAAGTATAGTACTGGTTCCGGCGGTTCTAGTATTAAAGTCTATTTTACATGACACGGTCAGATTTGTCTTTGTTGAAAACTATATTTCATTCTTTTAATGCTAGTTTTCATTGTAGCTGTAATTCTTTAATAATTTCAGTTATTTAATTTGGCACGCAGACTTTGCTAACTACTCCTGGGAAGACCGTTAATAGTTCTTGCTACTCGTGGAAACTCCCGTGCCCATGTTGTAACCTTCAGGACGATAACTTTCGAGAGTCTGTCGGGCCTTTGATCTGCAAGTAGCGTAACTAGTACCCGGCCTGCCCCGCACCGAAAACCCAACGCACAGAATCCAAGTGCGTAACTCCTTTAATTTATTTTAATAGCTGGACGGGAGGATTGTACAATTACAAGGTACATAAATTGACTTAACTGCACCTAACGATTGCCACTAATGTCATTTGTTGTCTGCGCATCTTCACTGACTTGATACCTCCGCATCCATTCGTATCCCTTCAGTACACTTCGTCCGTTACATGATTAGAATGTATTCGCTGTTCTTTCAACACGTACGCACAACATTTCGTTGTACTTACAACATGGTTAATTAGGGCCCCTGACAATTCTTATTTGTATATTCCAGCTTATTAAAAAATTATGAAATGTACTTTCGAACTGCGAACCGGACATTATAACAGTTGTATAATTTACTATAGACACTTGAAAATTTGTGACATCATTCTCCTGTTAATAATTCTAACGCTAATTTCCGTAGGGACTCTACAGCATTTGTCGTTAGTGAATGTTTTCCCTGCTTGGTTCCTCTTCTAAACTCTCTCCTCCTCCTCGCTCTGACTTTGACATTCAAAATAAGCATGGTTACAGTTATCAGAAGTAGTTGAGCATTATTTTTTCTTGTTATTACATATAGCTTTACACTGATGAGCCTAAATATTATAATCAGCTACTTAAAACCGTGTGGGTTCACTTCTGGAACGCAATTCAGCAGTGATTCTGCGTGCCATGGATTCGAACAGTACTTCATACGTTCCCAGGGATTTGTGGCGTGTCACACACCTTCGGTAATTTTTTACGGTTGATTCGGTTGCAGAGCTGACATCCTATAGCGTCCCAGTTGGCCAGTTGGATTTTGTACGTCGAATTTTGAGGCCAAGACATCAACGCGAGTTCACTGCCATGCTCCTCAAGCCGACTGCAGCACGATTCTGGCCTTGTGAGAGGGACAGTTATCTTGCTGGAAGATACCATCGCTGTTGAGCAAGTTTAAGGGGTTACAGCGAATAATGTTCACGTAGTCCAAAGCTTTAATGGCGCTTTAGATTAGTACCGCAGCTCACTTGGAAGCCCAGATGAATCTCCCCCATAACATAATACTGCTCGCACTAGCCAGCGTTGGTGGCTCGCTCCACGTTTCGCGGAGCCGTTCGCCTGGATGACGGCATATCTGGACACGACCATAGACCTGATTTGACAATAAATGAGATTCAACCGACCAGGCGACACGATTCTACTGATTCCTGGTCCAATCTCGATAATCCCGTCCCCATTGCAATCAGAGTTGATGATGTTGTTGGATCAACATGGGAACACATAGGCGTCCTCTTCTGCAGAATCTCTTGGTCAACGCAGTGCGCTGAAAGGTGTGCTCCAAAACACTCGTACCTGCGCCAGTAGTGTACTCTGTCGTCAGGTATGCCGCAGATCGCCGCTTACTCTGCTTTAGAGAGCGGGAAAGCCTCCGATCCCTATGTTTCGTGATGACGTACAGACGCCGAACTTCTTGCTCGTGGTTTCAGCGTTCTTCAACCACTGTCCACAGATGCTCACGACAGTAGCCCGCTAACAGCCGACCTGCTTCGCCGTTTCCTAATGCTCGCTATCAGGCATTGGGCCCCAACAATCTGAATTTAGTCAAAGTCGTTTAACTCGGCTGATTTCCGCACTTGCTCCACTTTTCGCCGCTAGAATGATTTCCATTAGTCTCTATTCCTCTTATCAGCTTCTCTTACCACGTTCCGTACTCTGAGCGCCACCAATAAACATACAACATCGCGGCAGGCAGTGCTATTAACGTTTTGGATCATCAGTGTATTTTCATACACTGTTTTGCAGATGTTGTACGCTTGTAGTCTGTCACTCAACTTCCAGATTTCGACCAGTTTATTCCATTTGATATACACTCCTGGAAATTGAAATAAGAACACCGTGAATTCATTGTCCCAGGAAGGGGAAACTTTATTGACACACTCCTGGGGTTAGATACATCACATGATCACACTGACAGAACCACAGGCACATAGACACAGGCTACAGAGCATGAACAATGTCGGCACTAGTACAGTGTATATCCACCTTTCGCAGCAATGCAGGCTGCTATTCTCCCATGGAGACGATCGTAGAGATGCTGGATGTAGTCCTGTGGAACGGCTTGCCATGCCATTTCCACCTGGCGCCTCAGTTGGACCAGCGTTCGTGCTGGACGTGCAGACCGCGTGAGGCGACGCTTCATCCAGTCCCAAACATGCTCAATGGGGGACAGATCCGGAGATCTTGCTGGCCAGGGTAGTTGACTTACACCTTCTAGAGCACGTTGGGTGGCACGGGATACATGCGGACGTGCATTGCCCCGTTGGAACAGCAAGTTCCCTTGCCGGTCTAGGAATGGTAGAACGATGGGTTCGATGACGGTTTGGATGTACCGTGCACTATTCAGTGTCCCCTCGACGATCACCAGTGGTGTACGGCCAGTGTAGGAGATCGCTCCCCACACCATGATGCCGGGTGTTGGCCCTGTGTGCCTCGGTCGTATGCAGTCCTGATTGTGGCGCTCACCTGCACGGCGCCAAACACGCATACGACCATCATTGGCACCAAGGCAGAAGCGACTCTCATCGCTGAAGACGACACGTCTCCATTCGTCCCTCCATTCACGCCTGTCGCGACACCACTGGAGGCGGGCTGCACGATGTTGGGGCGTGAGCGGAAGACGGCCTAACGGTGTGCGGGACCGTAGCCCAGCTTCATGGAGACGGTTGCGAATGGTCCTCGCCGATACCCCAGGAGCAACAGTGTCCCTAATTTGCTGGGAAGTGGCGGTGCGGTCCCCTACGGCACTGCGTAGGATCCTACGGTGTTGGCGTGCATCCGTGCGTCGCTGCGGTCCGGTCCCAGGTCGACGGGCACGTGCACCTTCCGCCGACCACTGGCGACAACATCGATGTACTGTGGAGACCTCACGCCCCACGTGTTGAGCAATTCGGCGGTACGTCCACCCGGCCTCCCGCATGCCCACTATACGCCCTCGCTCAAAGTCCGTCAACTGCACATACGGTTCACGTTCACGCTGTCGCGGCATGCTACCAGTGTTAAAGACTGCGATGGAGCTCCGTATGCCACGGCAAACTGGCTGACACTGACGGCGGCGGTGCACAAATGCTGCTCAGCTAGCGCCATTCGACGGCCAACACCGCGGTTCCTGGTGTTCCGCTGTGCCGTGCGTGTGATCATTGCTTGTACAGCCCTCTCACAGTGTCCGGAGCAAGTATGGTGGGTCTGACACACCGGTGTGAATGTGTTCTTTTTTCCATTTCCAGGAGTGTAGGTGTTATTTTCTAACGTCAAATCGTATGATCCGTATGAAGCTGGTGGACAACTTTGTCTGGAAGTTATGCATTCTTCGGTGCAGTTTAAAAGAAGAAACACGCAAGTAGAATATTGAACTTTTCTTCCTGATTCTTTGTGTTTGGTAATGTATAGCGAGGATGCAATGAGTTTCAGAATTTGCGGTATCGACCAGGGGACACATAAATAGCTCACACGTATCATGATTGACTCGTTTATTGGGTCATTGTCAATAGAGGCCTTCCGTGTAACTATCTTTGAACATAAAAAGAGAAAACTGGGGGGGGGGGCAATGATTAAGAATTACCAGCCATTTTCAGCAGCCTTACAAGAGATCATCAGGTTAATAAACTGGAAGACACGTTTTCAGCTGCCTTACAAGAGGTCATCAGATTAATAAACTGGAAGACACGTTAGTGAAACATATATAAAGCCCATTGTTTTACTTCTCGTGCAAATAATTTAATAGAGTAAGTAAAAAAATATGGCTAGTGAGAGTGAATAAATGTGTAACAGACGCTTCAAAAAGAAACTAACAAATTAAGATTGAAATTGTGTAACCACAGAATGTACTGGAGCAGCTGAATAGATCGACTGGACAGACAGGAGAATAAGCATAAGAGTAAAATTAGGGTGGAGTGTTTCTGGTAAAAGAGAATTTAGAAAAGCAAGTTGCTGATGTGTCTGAAACAAGAAGTTTGCCGTCTTCCTGTGTTACCAGTTTTGTAGCTGCTATTGTGACAGATACGCTGAACTCGTTTCCTCAGTTTCTCATGCGTAGCACAATATAGTTCAGCGTTGATCGTTGGGCCATGAGAGAGGACATCAAACAGAATAACACCTTCTGAGTCTTAGAAGGACGTAGCTATGACTTTACCGGCCGAGGGTACGGCTTTGAACTTTTGCTTCGCTTCGTGGTGTAGCGCCAATCCATGGATTGCAATTTTGTTTCCATTTCGGTATGATAAACTCATATTTCATCAGCTGTGATGATGATCGACAAAAATTGTCACGGTCAGTCTCGTAACGCGCAAGAAATTCCGCACAGATGGATATTCATTGTTCTTCTTTATCTTCTGTTAGGTGGCAATGAACATACCTGACACACACTATAAGTACCTCAACTTGTAGTCAAGTGTGTCAGCTGTACCAACATAGACGTCCAGCTGAGCAGCGAGGTAGTCTTTCGATCGCCTTGCATGAGGGTGTCTCCACGTTCCAACATAGTAGGAATTACAGCTGTATGCAAGTGAGAGATTGGACATATCTGCGCGATCTTGTTGCGATGATGATACACGCCTCGCCCAACGGCTCACCGTGCTTTTTTCCACTGCTAGGTCTTCGTAGACATTCTGCAAGCGCCTACGAATATCTGCGATGCCATGGTTTTCCACCAAAAGAAACTCAAAGACAGCTCGCTGCTTGGAAAGCAGATCAGTTACAGACGCCATTTTGAAGGCTGCGTATAGCGCCGCCATCTATATCTAGGGACTGAAGCGGGAATGTTCAACGATACGCCACAGCAAATTCCGCGTTCCTTCAGCCGAAACTGACCGAGGAAACATTTGTTGCATTGCTTATTGAAAGCCCCTCGTTTTCAGCAGCAGGCGTGGTAAATGGGATAATTAGAGTGGGAGAAAGAAGTAGAAAAGACTTTTTCTCTCTGTTGCGAAAGAGAAGTCGATGTGTTTGTGGTCGTCGCCTGGACGTCGGGAGTCCGCGTCTGGGTACATCGCGGCAGCTGCTGGAGTAATAAGACGGTGTCTCCAGGGGGCAGGTTGGCACGGCTGAGGTCGCCGATAAGACGACGTCCAATTACAGCGGAGACCCCTGGGAGCACAGCGGTAGCCCGGCGTCGCCTACGGTGCAGACACTGTGAAAAGAGCACCCTCGTGAAGTCAGGGACACATCAGCACGCTGGGAAAGAGCTTGAGAAGAGGTTTCGTAGCTATGATCTTTGCATTATAATGTTGTTCTACCAAGAACCGACGGAAGATTCTGTTAATATGATCTTTGCCTTGATGTTTCGGGAGTAGGCCTAACGGAAACGTAACGATTGAGTGGAACAATGCCAATGATACACATGTAAGATTTCTCCACAAAATTAAAATTCGTGACTATTTCAGTTCTCAGTGGCTTTGTTAAATAGCTATATGGTGGATCCAAATGGATAATTAATCATTTACTTCATTTCAGGAAATGTTTATTAATGTCAATAATGCGGAATCGTACAGCTGTTAAAATATCACGTTAAAACGTAGGATTCCCTACAACTGATTACATTAGTTAGCTCAAAAGTCGGAGAAACACGACGGTATGCCGCCTCCAATATATTTAGTAAAGCACTGTGGTGTCCAGGCGAACCTAAGCTTATCTCACTGCTTTACTTTATCTCGTTTATATCCGCGAAAGATTAGCAACTGAGATGGCCATTTACATGTTTAACCGAAAAATGCAACATAAATAATTGAAAAAAAGGAAGCTGCAGTTACATTGTGGTGGTGGCAAGAAGACTTCGATTATAACTGTTACCCTCCAAGCAACTCAGCATACTACGCAACAAAACACTATCGAGGAGGCGAATCAGTGATAGTAAATTGTACACGGCCGAGCCACATTAATGCGACTTCTGCCTATGTTTAACATCAACGTGCATTACGCACTAACAACGGCGGTTGGCAGCACTAACAGTGGAGGAGGTACACTGATGAGCCAAAATATTACGGCCACTGCCCACCGCGAGGTTGAAAGCCTCCTGGTGGTGTTACGGGCACTCGACGCAGTAAGGAAAGAATGTAAGAGGAATAGAGACGAATGGGCCGTCATGATAGCGAAGATACGGGCCGCAAATGTGGAAATCCACTGATGTAAACGGTTTTGACAAAGGGCACATTCTTGAGGAGCTGTGACTGGAAACCGGAATCTCTAAAACGGTCAAGCTGGTCGTCTGTCGGCTTACTGCTGTCGTGAGCACCTTTCGAAACTGGTTAAAGGATGGTGAAATAACAAGTAGGTCGTATGTTACTGGACGACCACGTCTCATCACAAAATGTGGAGGTCGGAGGATACCACTCTGTGTAGTCCAGGATAGGCAGCGATCTGTGGCAGATCTGAGGATAGAGTACATTGGAGGTGCAGGAACAAGTGTTTCGTACCATACCGTTCTAAGGACATTGTTGAACATGGAGTTTCACATCAAACGACCCCTACGTGCTTCTGTACTGACTGCACGACATCGTCATTTGTGATTGCAGTGGGCACAGCATCACCGAGGTTTCACCGTGGAGCATTAGAAACATGTCGCCCGTCGGACGAATCGCATTTCTTATGACACCAGGCCGATGGCTGGGTTCTTACACACCGTCATCGTGCGAACGCCTTCACGAAACCTGCACCACGCCTCAGATGCAGTCCGGTGAGGGCAGAATCACGCTCATGGGGTACATTGAGTTGGGCCCCTGTAGGATCTGTGGTGGTAATCGAGGACATCACGACAGCAGTGATCTTCGTGGACATGCTTGCGGACCACCTCCTACGGCCATGACATCTTCCAGCAGGATAACTGGCCGTGTTGCAAGGTGACAGTCGTGCTAAAGTGTTTTCTGGGGCACTATAGTAAACTCATATTGATGTCTTGGCCAGAAAATGTGCCTGATTCGTAACCATTGGAACACATATCGGCCACCAGCTGCGTGCCCGTAAACCACCTTCCTGTAATTTGCGGGAATTGTTTGACCTGTACGTAGACATCTGGTGCCACTAACTTCTGGAAACCTTTCAAGGATATATTTACTAAGATGGAATCTGTTCTTTAGGACATGCCCGAAAGAACAGATACCATCCTACTAAATATATAGTTACGGCTCACTGGCCATCTTATCCTTCTGTACGAATGCACAAACAGTGCCCAAACTCTTACGGGAATCTGCAACGCGCCGCGAGTAATGAGTGTAATAGGCGGGAGCACTACGAATGAAGTGCGGGACAATAGGTTGAGAATGTGGATCTCGCAGGAGGCGTGCCAGAGATAAATCACTGCAGTCGCGCTATCCTTTGTGTCCTCAGTGGCTCAGATGGTTCAGTCTGCTTTCGGCCGGTGAGCGGCGAGGACGTCTTGTTTACGTCCCGTCCGCAGAGTCGCGGTCCCGTCCCAGAGTCGCGAGCGCGCGTAGTTTGTTTACTTCCTCGCCGCAGCTAATACTCGCGTCCGTTAACACTGAGTCGCCATGGCTCATTCGTACAGAAAAGCTACCATCAAGATCAGCTTCCAGCCCGACTACGCACGACCACGAGCCTTTGAAGTCGAACGATTCATCCGTGACGAAGTTCAAATACCAACACAGCACATCGTCGGTATCCACCGCCGGCCGAAGTGGCCGTGCGGTTAAAGGCGCTGCAGTCTGGAACCGCAAGACCGCTACGGTCGCAGGTTCGAATCCTGCCTCGGGCATGGATGTTTGTGATGTCCTTAGGTTAGTTAGGTTTAACTAGTTCTAAGTTCTAGGGGACTAATGACCTCAGCAGTTGAGTCCCATAGTGCTCAGAGCCATTTGAACCAATCGGTATCCACCTATCCATCACAAGCAGCGTCGCTTACGTCAAGATGGTCGATGACGAGTTATGTCACGCAGTTGTGAACAGATGCGCGAACACTCTCAAGTTCAAACACTCCGATGGTCACATCGGAGAGGTTACTGTTGACCATGCTGGACTAGGATTACGCACACTAAGAGTCTTCGAACTCCCTTTCGAAGTATCACCGGACGTCGTTACCTCAGCTTTCCGCCCTTATGGGACGGTAATTAGCCACGTGGCCGAAAAATGGAACACCTTCGAGACGTACCAAGTCCTCAACGGCGTCCGACAAGTGAAAATTGAATTAAAGAAACATGTGCCGTCCTACTTAGTCATAGGTGGCTGTCGAGCAATAATAATGTACGACGGCCAACCTCGTACTTGTTCTGGTTGCGGCCAGGAGGGTCATGTGCGCTCGGCGTGTATTCAACGTCGGGTTACACAACTTCCATTGCATGACACGACACCACCTCCTACGCTCACGGCCCTCCCCCTAAATTACGCAGAGGTGACACGATCGACCGTCATGACAGACGACAACCCTCCCCCCCCCCCCCCCGGAAGACAGGAAGCGTTAGAATGCGCACCTGTCGCCGATCCTGGATTGACCAACACCATTACGGTGTCTGCAGGGGTTGAAGAACGCCGCCCATCGACTCCACATGAAGATTCGGACGAGAGAGTGGAATTCGACGCTAGGGTTGTACCGACCTCTGCCTTTCTCCCTGAGGGGGATGCTATACGGGAACCACAAACTCTTTCGGACACAGAAACCCACGTCCGCAAACAAAGGTCACCGAGAAAACATAAAAAGCGACGTCGCACACCCTCAGACGATTGCCTCCAGCGGACGTCTTCTCCAGTTGACGAGCGGACGGCCGACGAAACGACGAGGAGAATGGATGACACGAGATCGCCCTCATCTGTCACTTTGTCTGATGTTGAAAAACCCGATTCCGCTCCCTCGGACAAACGGATGGCCAGCACAGCGCCCGCCGTTGGTACACAATCGGAAACAACTGCGGATTCACCCTCAGTCACTCAGCCCACAAGTGTTCTACCGCAGCCACCGTTAACTTACGGACCTTGGGCGGATGACATTGAAGACGATTCTACGGCCGCTGTGGTGGATGAGGAGAGGGGTCTCTCGTCCCACACCTCGGCCCCTCCCGAGTAGCAACAGATGACGGCGCGGACGCGGCCAGCAGATCACAGGCCCCACCTTTTACGGCGACACTGACGGCAGCCCCCACCGCAGGAGACGATCTAAAAACCTATCGCTTAACGACCATCAACATTAACACCATTCGGACACGTACGAAGTTGTCGCTGCTCCAAGACATGCTCAATGCAGCAGACGTTGACATTGTCTTTCTCCAAGAAGTCTTCGTTGCCGATTTCCCGGGTATGTATGGTTATACGGCTCATGTGTCCCACGCCTCGCCAACTAACAGTGGAGTCGCCATTCTCCTCAGAGAAGGCCTCGAGGCGGACGAAGTCCAATATCTCACCGACGCTAGAGGAATGGCCGTAACGGTGCAAGGCGTCCGGTTTATCAATGTGTACGCCCCTTCCGGAACGAATCGCCGTCGTGACCGATCGCTCTTCTTCGCAGAAGGAATAGCACCGCTTTTTCAGGGCAGGCACGATGACTTCATATTAGGGGGCGATTTCAATTGCACCCAAGCACCTAAAGATCAGCTGCCACGCCATTCACCGTGCCCCGAACTTGGGACACTCATCGGCGATCTCCAGCTGGTAGATCCATGGGAACATCTCCGAGGAAATAGACCGGGATACACCCATTTCACGAGTCACTCGTCTAGTCGCATCGATAGGATTTACGTCTCCCGTTCTCTCGCGGCAACGGTGAGTGACGCGGAGGTGTGGCCAGTAGCCTTTTCTGATCACGAGGCCTATATATGTGTCGTCACCCTTCGTCGCCAACGGGTGTGGCGCAGCAGACATCCCTGGAAATTAAACCTTGCTCATCTCGCTTCTCCGGATTGTCGACGCGCCATCGAAGACACGTGGAGTTTGTGCGTCCGCCGCCTCCCAAGGTATCGTACGTCGATTAGTTGGTGGTTAACCTGCGCCAAGCCGGCCCTACGGCGAACCTTTATTACTTATGGTCGTGAGACTGCTGCTTGGAGGCGGCAGACCCTTGATTTTCATTTCACCGTCCTTCGCGAATGCGCCTCCTTGCCACCCACACCGGAACGACAGCTGACAGTTCAGCGTGCGAAAGCACAGATCGTAGCCCATATGCGCCGACACCTCGAAGGGACGATCGTCCGAGCACGGACGCAAGACAGACTCGCAACGGAACGACCCACCATGTACCACGTCATCCGAGAACGTACACTGCGAAGACGGGCGCTGATACATGCCATCACAACTGAGGACGGCCATCATCTACATCTACATCTACATCTATACTCCGCGAGCCACCTTACGGTGTGTGGCGGAGGGTACTTATTGTACCACTATCTGATCCCCCCTTCCCTGTTCCATTCACGAATTGTGTGTGGGAAGAACGACTGCTTGTAAGTCTCCGTATTTGCTCTAATTTCTCGGATCTTTTCGTTGTGATCATTACGCGAGATATATGTGGGCGGTAGTAATATGTTGCCCATCTCTTCCCGGAATGTGCTCTCTCGTAATTTCGATAATAAACCTCTCCGTATTGCGTAACGCCTTTCTTGAAGTGTCCGCCACTGGAGCTTGTTCAGCATCTCCGTAACGCTCTCGCGCTGACTAAATGTCCCCATGACGAATCGCGCTGCTTTTCGCTGGATCATGTCTATCTCTTCTATTAATCCAACCTGGTAAGGGTCCCATACTGATGAGCAATACTCAAGAATCGGACGAACAAGCGTTTTGTAAGCTACTTCTTTCGTCGATGAGTCACATTTTCTTAGAATTCTTCCTATAAATCTCAACCTGGCGCCTGCTTTTCCCACTATTTGTTTTATGTGATCATTCCACTTCAGATCGCTCCGGATAGTAACTCCTAAGTATTTTACGGTCGTTACCGCTTCCAATGATTTACCACCTATGGCATAATCGTACTGGAATGGATTTCTGCCCCTATGTATGCGCATTATATTACATTTATCTACGTTTAGGGAAAGCTGCCAGCTGTCGCACCATGCATTAATCCTCTGCAGGTCCTCCTGGAGTACGTACGAGTCTTCTGATGTTGCTACTTTCTTGTAGACAACCGTGTCATCTGCAAATAGCCTCACGGAGCTACCGATGTTGTCAACTAAGTCATTTATGTATATTGTAAACAATAAAGGTCCTATCACGCTTCCCTGCGGTACTCCCGAAATTACCTCTACATCTGCAGATTTTGAACCGTTAAGAATGACATGTTGTGTTCTTTCTTCTAGGAAATCCTGAATCCAATCACAAACCTGGTCCGATATTCCGTAAGCTCGTATTTTTTTCACTAAACGTAAGTGCGGAACCGTATCAAATGCCTTCCTGAAGTCCAGGAATACGGCATCAATCTGCTCGCCAGTGTCTACGGCACTGTGAATTTCTTGGGCAAATAGGGCGAGCTGAGTTTCACATGATCTCTGTTTGCGGAATCCATGTTGGTTATGATGAAGGAGATTTGTATTATCTAAGAACGTCATAATACGAGAACACAAAACATGTTCCATTATTCTACAACAGATTGACGTAAGCGAAATAGGCCTATAATTATTCGCATCTGATTTATGACCCTTCTTGAAAATGGGAACGACCTGCGCTTTCTTCCAGTCGCTAGGTACTTTACGTTCTTCCAGCGATCTACGATAAATTGCTGATAGAAAGGGGGCAAGTTCTTTAGCATAATCACTGTAGAATCTTAAGGGTATCTCGTCTGGTCCGGATGCTTTTCCGCTACTAAGTGATAGCAGTTGTTTTTCAATTCCGATATCGTTTATTTCAATATTTTCCATTTTGGCGTCCGTGCGACGGCTGAAGTCAGGGACCGTGTTACGATTTTCCGCAGTGAAACAGTTTCGGAACACTGAATTCAGTATTTCTGCCTTTCTTCGGTCGTCACACCACACAACGCGATATTGCTGCAGCCTTCTTCGACCATTACGCACGACTTTATTCTGCTCAATGTTCCGACCCGACGACGGTGACAGCAGTCTCAGAACTGGTTTACGGCATTGTCCCACAGGATTTACAAACTGAATTATTGAACGACATTACGGAAGACGAAGTTATCGACGCCATCGGTAAAGGAGCGGCGAATAAGTCTCCTTGCCCCGACGGGCTCCCTGTGGAGTTTTATAGAACTTTCCAGTATTTACTGGTTCCCAAGTTAACAGACATCTGTCGGGAGCTTATGTCCACCGCGGTGCCGCTCCCGGCGACCTTCGTAGAAGGAATAATTATACCGGTTCACAAGCCTAAAGGTGGGGCTCGAATACGAGATTACCGCCCGCTAACACTCGTCAACTGCGACATGAAGATATTCACCAGACTATTAGCAAACCGTCTACGACCGACCCTACCTTACGTCATCTCGCCAGATCAGACTTCCCTAGGGGGTATCAACAACATCCACACAGCACTGTGTCGATACCGTGACTTAATAGCCCTAGCCAGGGCACGCCGCATCCCGGGAGCGCTGTCATCACTAGATTTTAGACAAGCTTTTGATCGAGTGGATCACGCCTACCTAACGTCCGTTCTCCAGCACACGCAGTACCCACAGCAATTCACACACGTCGTGATGCGCCTACTCCGAGGGGCGACTTCCAAAGTGCTCGTTAACGGGCGTCTCTCGCAGTCCCTCCCGATTTTCCGCTCCGTCCGTCAAGGCTGCCCCTTGTCGACGTTACTATATGCTCTGGCCCTGGAACCGCTCCTCTGTGGTCTCCGTCAACGCCTCACCGGTCTTACCCTACGTGACGTCACATTTCGCTGTACAGCATATGCAGACGACCTGGTTCTCGTGTTCCGCAATCGCGACGATGTCAACAGAGCACTAGAATGGATTACCACGCACGGTGTGGCTTCCGGCAGCTGTCTCAACGTCACCAAATCGGTCGCCATGGCCATAGGAGACGGGTTGACCCCAGCGTGTGTCGAACCCCTACAGCTTCGTGGCACTATCAAATGTCTCGGAATAGAGTTTCACGACGACATACGGCGCACCGCGGCTCTTAACTACCGCCGCTTATTACAACAAATTCGGGTCCAGATCTTCAACCTTCGTCTGCGGACCCTCGACATTCTCCAAAGGACACACTTCGTCAATGTTTACCTCGCATCGCGCCTTCCACACATAGCGCGTGTTCTCCCAATACCGTTACTGATGGCTCGACGTCTATTAGCGGCATTCGGAGCCTACGTCAGTACAGGCATGCTCTTCAAAGTCAGTTATGAGTCACTGACCCTTCCCCCAGAAAGGGGAGGTCTTGGTCTAGTCCATGTGCACGACAGAGCTGTGGCCCTGTATGTCAGCTCACACATCAAGCTGTGGTGCCACCAACCGGAAAGTTTGACAGGTTTGCTGTTGGAGTCCTTAGCTCCACCCTCCATTATGCCCCCACTGACGACGCAAGACATACCCCCACCCTTCTACTACTTCGGGAACTTTTACATTGAACACAGCTATGTCCGTATCGCAGTACCACCGACGAAACAGGTGTCGGCGCGGGATATATATCATGTCCTACAGCAGAGGCGCCCACCAAACATCGTGGAGACCAAAAGCCCTCAGGCTAATTGGAAGGTGGTGTGGAAGACGATTCACGCGATTCCACTGGACACAGCCGTCCGATCCACATGGTACATCACAGTCAATGGTAAACAGATCACCCGATCACGCCTCCACAAGATAAACATGGCGGAATCGTCTCTCTGCGTAGACTGCGGGATACCAGACACGGACGAACACCGTCTCACATGTGGCGCGGCAGAAGACGTATGGCGCTTGGTGCGATAAATTTTGTCGTATTTTCTACGAGTGACTCCGGAACACATTACACCCCGGTTTCTACTATTTCAGGATCAACAGTATTTCCCGCGCGCCAAGACCAACGCTGTCACGTGGACCCGTGCGCATGCGGTACACTACTTATTTCACGATGGACCTAAAGATGCATTAGACTTTTGGAACTACCTACAAGAACGTCATTGCAAGATCGTACGGAACCCAAAATACAGACAGTATTTTTCTAATTACTTAGGGAGTGCCCTACGCGACCCTCCACGCAGCTGGATCATCAACAGGTAGGAGAAGATACCCATTGAGTGAGCTGACATGACTAAGTTCGATTCTCGGTGGAACAACATGATATACGTGAAGACGTACCTGGATGATGAAGCGTAAGGAGAGTAGCGACACACCCTTCTGCATCCTGTATGAAGCACTTTTTTTTCGTTTTCCCCATATACATTACCTCGGTGTAGGAACGTGCCGAAATATTGTTTTCTTTTTCTCAGAGCACGATGCGGTGCTAGATACATTTATTTTTGTTGTGGTATAAAGTAAAACCACATTAAGTATGTATTAAAAACAGTAAATAAAAATAAATAAATCAATAATAATTCCCACAAAAGATTTCCCCTTCCCATCCCTGATTCCTTGACGGACGAGGGGGACACTGAGACCAGGCCTCGGGTTACGACCCCTGATCGCTCTGCCTTCCCCGCCCTCCCTCACCTCCTTTTAAAAAAAAAAGAAAAAAAAAGCGGAGGAAATCTCCGACTAAAAAAAAAAAAAGAAGGATGGATAGAGGGTCTGCCATGTAAGCAGGAGATCCCGGGTTCGAGTCCTGGTCGGGGCACACATTTTCATCTGTCCCTGTTGACGTATGTCACCGCCTGTAAGCAGCTAAGGGTGGTTATTTCTTTGTAACCTTTCAAGGACTTGTAGAATCCATGCCAAACAGAATCTCTGTTGTACTGTTAAAATGGTATCGTGATACACTTTGATTAGTTATCTGACCAATGTATTATTTGCACAAAAATACGACGTATATGCACCGTCTCCATGCCAAAATTGTGTCATTACTTTGGGGAGGTTGCGCGATACCGGGGCGGGGAAGAGTATGTACCTCGCGATTAGTAGTGAGAGCTCAAATGGGATCAGATCTACATCTAGATCTACATACATACTCCGCAATCCACACCGGCCGGCCTCGTACCACAACTAGCATCTTCTCTCCCTGTTCCACTCCCAAACAGAACGAGCGAAAAATGACTGCCTATATGCCTCTATACGAGCCCTAATCTCTCTTATCTTATCTTTGTGGTCTTTGCGCGAAATACAAGTTGGGAGCAGTAAAACTGTACTGCAGTCAGTCTCAAATGCTGGTTCTCTAAATTTCCTCAGTAGCGATTCACGGGAAAGAACGCCTCCTTTCCTCCAGAGACTCCCAGAGTTCCTGAAGCATTTCCGTTACACTCGCGTGATGATCAAACCTACCAGTAATAAATCTAGCAGCCCGCCTCTGAATTGCTTCTATGTCCTCCCTCAATCCGACCTGATAGGGATCCGAAATGCTCGAGCAGTACTCAAGATTAGGTCGTATTAGTGTTTTATAAGGGGTCTGCTTTACAGATGAACCAAATATTCCCATAATTCTACCAATGAACCGAAGACGACTATCTGCCTTCCCCACATCTGCCATTACATGCTTGTCCCACTTCATATCGCTCTGCAATGTTACTCCCAAATATTTAATCGACGTGACTGTTTCAAGCGCTAGACTACTAATGGAGTATTCAAACATTACAGGATTCTTTTTCCTATTCATCTGCATTAATTTACATTTATCTATATTTAGAGTTAACTGCCATTCTTTACGCCACTCAAAAATCCTGTCCAAGTCATCTTGTATCCTCCTACAGTCACTCAACGACGACACCTTCACGTACACCACAGCATCATCAACGAACAGCCGCACATTGCTATACACCCTACCCAAAAGATCATTTATGTAGATAGAAAGCAACACCGGACCTACCACACTTCCCTGGGGCACTCCAGATGATACCCTCACCTCCGATGAACACTCACCATCGAGGACAACGTACTGGGTTCTCTTACTTAAGAAGTCTTTGAGCCACTCACATATCTGGGAACCAATGCCATATGCTCGTACCTTAGTTAGGATTCTGTAGTGGGGCACCGAGTCAAACGCTTTCCGCAAATCAAGGAATATGGTACCCGTCTGAAAGCCTTCATCGATGGTTCGCAAGATATCATGTGAAAAAAGGGCGAGTTGCGTTTCGCAGGAGCGATGCTTTCTAAAGCCGTGCTGATGCATGGACAGCAACTTATCTGTCTCAAGAAAATTCATTATATTCGAACTGAGAATATGTTAGAGAATCCTGCAACAAACCGATGTTAAGGATATTGGTCTGTAATTTTGAGAATCCGTCGTTCTACCCTTCTTATATAAAAGCGTCACCTACGCTTCTTTCCAGTCGCTCGGGACTTTACGTTGGGCAAGAGATTCGCGAAAAATGCAAGCTAAGTAAGGAGCAAATGCAGTAGAGTACTCTCTGTAAAACCGAATTGGAATCCCATCAGGACCTGGCGATTTATTTATTTTCAACCCATTCAGCTGCTTCACAACCCCAGGGATGTCTATCACCATGTCCTCCATACGGGAATCTGTAGGAGACTCAAACGGTGGTATGTTTGTACGATCCTACTGCGTGAAAGATTTCTGAAATGCTAAATTTAAAATTTCAGTTTTCGTTTTGCTGTCTTCCGTTGCCAGGCCAGACTGATCAGTGAGTGACTGGGTGGAAGCCTTCGACCGCCGGCCAGTGTGGCCGAGCGGTTTTAGGCACTACAGTCTGGAACCGCGCCACCACTACGGTGGCAGGTTCAAATCCTCCCTCGGGCATGGATGTGTGTGATGTCCTTAGGTTAGTTAGGTTTAAGTAGTTCTAAGTTCTAGGGAACTGATGACCTCAGAAGTCCCATAGTGCTCAGAGCCATTTTAACCATTTTTTTGAAGCCTTCGACCTGCTTGCCGATTTCACGTAAGACCAGAATTTCCTTGGGTTTTCAGCAAGATCTTTGGCTAAGGTATGACGGTGGTAGTGGTTGTATGCTTCGCGCATCGCTCTTTTTACAGCAGCACGAATCTCTACTAACTTTTGCCTGTCCTCATTCTCCCGATTTTTCTTGTACCGCGAGTGTAACTGTCTTTGCTTCCTGAGCATTCTCCGAATTGCGCTGTTAAACCACGGTGGCTCTTATCCCGTAACCCACTTTTTCGGCACGTACTTCTCCAATTCGTGATTTACAGTGTGTTTAAAATTTGCCCATAATTCTTCCACGTCCATCGTACTGGAAGTAAATGAAGTCGATTCATTTACTAAGTGGGATGCTAAAAACTGCTTATCTGCTCTTTCTAGTAAGAATACTCTCCTAGCCTTCTTGACCGACTTTTTAACTTTCGTAACCATAGTCGTAATGACGACATCGTGACCACTAATCCCTGTCTCAACCCTGACACCGTCGATGAGGTCTGGTCTGTTCTAAAATATTTCCATTACGCGTTGGCTGTCGATTTAGCTGCTCAAGACAGTTTTCGGATAATGTGTTCAAAAGTAATTCACACGACGGCTTGTCTCTACCACCTGTAATGAATCCATAGACATCCCACTCTATACTAGGTAGGTTGAAGTCGCCTCCGATTAATATAGCATGATCCGGATACTTCTGCGATACAGAGTGTAGACTCCCTTTGAATGATTCTAGAACTTTCACGGTGAAACCTGGTGGCCGGTAATAACACCGAACAATTAACTTTATTTCTCCTAGCCTTGTTAAACGTGTCCAGATAACTTCACAATCACACTCTACTTCGACCTCAGTAGACACAATATTGTTGTCAACTGCAATGAAGGCACCACCTCCTACGGTGCCTAATCTGTCTTTCCGATACACGTTCCAACCCTCACTAAATAATTCAGAACTTTCTATCTCAGGGTTCAGCCAGGTCTCAGTCCTGAGAATAATTTGTGCGCCACACGCTTCCTGGAGGGGAGTAAATTCAGGAACTTTATTCCGAACACTTTGAAAATTTACTGCTAATATCTCGATAGCTGAAGTGTCTTTACACTGAGCGCGTCCTAATTTCCCTGCCTGCACGTCGAATGGTGAGTGTTCATCAGGACACCTCGCACTACTGCCTAGCCTAAACAACCCCCATGTGCACGCCACAAGTACTCTGCTACCCGAGTAGCCGCTTCCTTTGTGTAGTGCACCCCTGACCTATCTAGGGGCGTCCTACAATTCCCCACCCAATAGCGCAAGTCTAGAAATCTGCAGCCAAGACCGTCACAGAGTCGACGAAGCCTCTGCTTGACACCCTCCACTAGGATCCAAACCAAAGGACCCCGATCGACTCTGGGAACGATGCTGCAAATAGAGAGCTCTGTTTGCACCCCGCGTGCGAGGCCAGCGGTCTTCATCAAATCCGCCAGCCGCCCGTACGAACTGAGGATCGCCTCAGAACTCAAGCGACAGGCATCATTGGTGCCGACGTTAGCAACTACTTGCAGATGACTGCACCCCGTACGCTCGATAGCCGCAGGCAAGGCCGCCTCCACATCTTGGATGAGGCCCCCCAGCAGACAAACCAAGTGCACGTTGGAGTTCTTTCCAGCCCTGTATGCTATTTCCCTAAGGGGCTCCATCACCCGCCTAACGTTCGAGCTCCCAATAACCAGCAAGCCTTTGCCCCCGTGTGCATGCTCGGGCTCTGCTGAAGGAGCGGCCACCTGCCCACTGACAGGATGAACGGGCGAGGCCAGCCAGCCAGCCTCCACATTGACCCTCCGCCCTGAGGTGAGGACGGCCCCAACGCGCCGGGTACACTAGAAGGTGCCTCGGCGGCTGAGTCAGCGGACGACGCAGCAAGCGACACCTGTGGTGTCTCAAGCGACGCGCCAGACCCTCCGCCGTCGCTGCACCTCGAGGCAGCAGCCTGATGGCGGCTGACCGTGGCCAACAGCACGCTCAGCTGCTCGCGAACTGCGGCCAGTTCCACCTGCGCCCGCACACAGCACGCACACACCCTACCCATCCTACTGCTAATATCTGGATGTATAGAGTTGCGACAAATGAAACAGTATTATGCCACTGCACAGTTGCGTCACCAGCGCCAGATTGAGCTGCGATATATGAACAACTACTTACGAACTAAGCAATCAAATGACGACGACCACGCCACTATACAGATATTGCAATGCGATCCTGCCCCTGCCTTAGTACAAATGACAACAGCCTACGTGATGTTACACTCTACCGTTATTAAAATTTGATACTACCCCTTTCTAATTCGAAAATACGCAGTGATCCAAAAAATTTCGCCACGCAAGCACACAAACACACAAAGTAAATTGAATTAAACCAGTGGAACTAATACGAAACACTGAATATACGACTAGTTTCTGCTACTGCTGCTCGCACACGTCACTCTACAAGCCCAGATGAAACTGCACTGGCCTCTGTCTGCTGCTGACTCTACGAAATAAACAGAAAGCACTGGCTGTCCAAAACAAACAACAGACTAAAGGCTGCGCGAATTTATACTTTACAGCTATTAATAAGCAATATAACTCCTCTCAAATACGAGAATACGCAAGGATTTTATGTAATTAAATATGCAAGTGCACAAACACTCGGAAAGAAATTAAGAATCAAACTACAAAACAAATATGAAAGCTAAATATACGACTTGCTACTGCACTGCTGCTGCACTACCGCTGCACTGATACTTCACCAGCGGCTGTTCAAGGCTCACTGGAATGGAGTAACAAGCAAGGTGGACTTGTAGCAAAGCGAGCGCGCGTGCTGTTGAGGACTTCAGTATAAAATTGATAGGTCCTACAGTACCAGAGCCGCAAAATACTTTACCAATCCTGATATCTGTAGCAGGTCGTCGGTAGGCAGCGTTCTGATGACGTAGGCACCGACTTCTGTTTCAACCCCTGGCCTCAAAGGCTGTCCGAAAATTCTAAGTTCTGCCGAAAAAGTGCGACGAAGTCTCAAGACCGTCCGACACCAACGAATATCAGATCCCAAAAACCAGCGCCCGCACAAAGCAGGAGCGAAGCCAACATTGCTCAACTCCCTACTACCCTCGAAAAACACGAATCAGCATTCAGTGCTGATTCCAAAACTCCGCCACACTGTCTCAGAACATCATTCGCGCCAATAGCGACCGTCCCCTCCAATTTAGAGCAGGGCTTTATGACGTCAACTAGCATCAATTTAAGTTGACCTATCATGCCTCTGCTATTCAGCTGAGGGCGCTGAACCTGCCGTTTGACAAAAACAACATGCCTAGACCACCGGCCATCGGCGCCAGACAGTCGTGCCCAGCAGGGCCCGGTCCACTAGTATTCTCAGAATCATGAGGACAATACAGTCAGTCGTCGCCAGTAGTCTTCGTTCCGGACGCTCCGGAACAGTAAACACATAAACTGCAGCCACACTCAGACGTCTCGCAGGTCGTTTCGCCCTGTATACAGTAGACGAAACTCGACCGACGTCAGTCGTTCCGCCAGGCGCTTAAGCCCATTGATGTCCGACTATCTTAGTATTCCCACAAGTGCAGCCCCCAATCGGAAACGCAGTTTGCAGCGTCCACCGGTGCTCGCCTCTCACAGGCCACCCCAGGAAGCAACCAGCATGCTTAGGAATCAAGTGAAAAGTACACCACTCGCCATTAAAATTGCTACACCACGAAGTTGACGTGCTACAGACGCGAAATTTAACCGAGAGGAAGTAGATGCTGTGATATGCAGACGATTAGCTTTTCAGAGCATTCACACAAGGTTGGCGCCGGTGACGACACCTACAACGTGCTAACATGAGGGAAGTTTCCAACCGATTTCTCATACGCAAACAGTAGTTGACCGGCGTTGCCTGGTGAAACGTTGTTGTGAGGCCTCGTGTAAGGAGGAGAAATGCGTAACATCACGTTTCCGACTTTGATAAAGGTCGGATTGTACCCTATCGCGATTGCGGTTTTTCGTATAGCGACATTGCTGCTCGCGTTGGTCGAGATTTAATGACTGTCAGCAGAATATGGAATCGGTGGGTTCAGGAGGGTAATACCGAACGCCGTGCTGGATCCCAACGGCCTCGTATCACTAGCAGTCGAGATGACAGGCATCTTATCTGCATGTCTGTAAAGGATCGTGCAGCCACGTCTCGATCCATGAGTCAACAGATGGGGACGTTTGCAAGACAACAACCATCTGCACGAACAGTTCGACGACGTTTGCAGCAGCATGGACTACCAGCTCGGAGACCATGGCTGCGGCTACCCTTGACGCTGCATCACAGACAGGAGCGGCTGCAATGGTGTACTCAACGACGAACCTGGGTGCACAAATGGCAAAACGTCAATTTTTCGGATGAATCCAGGTTCTATGTACAGCATCATGATGGTCGCTTCCGTGTTTGGCGACATCTTGGTGAACGCACATTGGAAGCGTGTATTCGTCATCGCCATACTGGCGTATCACCCGGCGTGATGGTATGGGGTGCCATTGGTTACACGTCTTGGTCACCTCTTGTTCGCATTGACGGCACTTTGAACAGTGGACGTTATATTTCAAATGTGTTACGACCCGCGGCTGTACCCTTCATTCGATCCCTGCGAAACCCTACATTTCAGCAGGATAATGCACGACCGCATGTTGTAGGTCCTGCACGGGCCTTTCTGGATACAGAAAATGTTCGACTACTGCCATGGCCAGCACATTCTCCAGATCTCTCACCAACTGCAAACTCCTGGTCAATGGTGGCCGAGCAGCTGGCTCGTCACAATACGCCAGTGACTACTCTTGATGAACTGTGGTATCGTGTTGAAGCTGCATGGGCAGATGTACCTGTGCACGCCATCCAAGCTCTGTTTGACTCAATGCCCAGGCGATCAAGGCCGTTATTACGGCCAGAGGTGGTTGTTCTGGGTATTGATTTCTAAGGATTTATTCACCCAAATTGCCTTGAAATGTTATCACATGTCAGTTCTAGTATAATTCATTTGTCCAGTGAATACCCGTTTATCATCTGCATTTCTACTTGGTGTAGCAAATTAAATGTCCAGTAATGTATTTTGATCTTTTAGTACAAATACTCTCATTACAATAACATTATTCGGCCTGTTACCACAGTGCAATGTCTTAAACATTAATAAAATTGATGAAAATGAGAGGCGCCGGCCGCGGTGGTCTCGCGGTTAAGGCGCTCAGTCTGGAACCGCGCGACTGCTACGGTCGCAGGTTCGAATCCTGCCTCGGGCATGGATGTGTGTGATGTCCTTAGGTTAGTTAGGTTTAAGTAGTTCTAAGTTCTAGGGGACTAATGACCACAGATGTTAAGTCCCATAGTGCTCAGAGCCCCAAAATGAGAGGCGACATGCAAATGAGGGCACGGAACCTCTAAGGATTCGTTACAGTAAGTCAGATGTAGTGTCACTACACCGACTACAGCAGAGGTCGTCAAACTGCGACCCGCTTGCGCATGTTCGCGACGCCTGCGGTTCTCAGCCGTATTTTATAATACCTAATATGCATATAGAAACCACCAACTGAATCTAAGAAGTAAACTAACCGAAGAGCTTCTTAAGAATGTAGTTTTCTTGCTCATAGCAAATAAAAACATTTCCAGAGACAGTAGTATTGTAGATATGCATGATGCTAATTGATTCTGGTGAACTAAACCGTGAGGTATGTAAGTTCTCCGCTCACGTCAGGAGCTAAGTGTAGTGGGACGCGGCCAGTGTAGGAGTGACAGGGGGAATATTTTATTCTTTATCTTCCAATTATGACAACTCACGAGCGAGCTCAACTAGCATCGCTCAGGTGCTATTGTATAAATGTGAAACGGAAGTAACATGGGTTCGTGAATGCGCTTTATAAAAAATCGTTCAAATGGCTATGAGCACTATGGGACTTAACTTCTGAGGTCATCAGTCCCCTAGAAATTAGAACTACTTAAACCTAACTAACCTAAGGACATCACACAAATCCATGCCCGAGGCAGGATTCGAACCTGCGACCGTAGCAGTCGCGCGATTCCGGACTCAGCGCCTAGAACCGCTCGGCCACCGCGGCCGACTGCGCTTTATAGAGACAGTCCCATTCTAATGTGGTATGTCTTTGTAGCAAGTAATAAATAATCATATTAAGTCACTGTAATGAGTAAAAGAAAAATCTCATTCGAAACGTTTGTGATCGTGTCTCAAACTCCAAATAGTGTTGTTAATATAAGATACTAATTTATGTGGGTTATCAGTTAAAAGTGAGATGGGTAATGGAAGTTTTAGTAAAATGGCCAAGACGGGAAAGTGGCCATTGCATACTTTTTTGCCCTGAACGGTGCTTCTGCTTGCCGAGAAGTGGTCAGACTATTTCTAATATACATCCCCATGGTTGTCAGTGAGGTAGACCGAGTAAGCTTTCTTCGCTATTTATTAGTAACAACTTTTTTTGATCTTTTGTAGTCAGATAAGTCATTTATACTACTCTTGTTACATCACTTGTACGGGGAGTTTACAATATCGATGTTTAAAAAATGTCTTGTAGCGTGAAAATATAGTTGCTTGGTATTTTTTTCAGTTTTATAGTTTTTTCTGTGGATGTCTAATGTCGACATGGTGTGCGATCGGGAAAAGTGGCCACGCTATTCATCGGAAAAAGAGTCCAACATGCTCACTCCAATAAGAGTTAGTTACTTCTAAAACACGCTTAATACAACAGATAAAAGTGGCTTCTAAACCCTTCTATATAAAAAGCTATCATACGCCATTCCGTCCCTTTGTAACAATTTTAAATTAGTTTCGAACATGGCTGTTCTTCAACAACCGCATATAAGTTTCAAAGGAGAAAAAAACGCTGCCAAGCGGTGGCAAATAATTGTTTCATAGATTTGACTAGGTTTCGACACCTCTAAGGATACCATCGGAATGAAAATTTAAAGGCCGTAAAGTTACATTGCGAGAAGGCAATAGTCAAAGCTATTGCCTTCTTGCAATGTATCTTTACGGCTTGTAAATTTTCAATCTGATGAGGACCCACATAGATTCGACATGCTCGAGTCAAAACTTAAAAATTAAAAACGTCCAGCCTGGAATGTTTGTGATTCTAAGGTTTGGGTTTTGACTACTACCTTCTCGCAATGTAACTTACGGCTTTTGACTTTTCATTCCGATAAAGACATTCTTAGAGCTGTCGAAACCTAGGTGAATGTATTGAACAGTTATTTGCAACATGTCGGCTGTGTTATTTGTCCGCTGAATTTTGAATCAATTATGTTATTAAAAACTGTCTCTGTCCTGTTACATTTGGCCTAATACAAAAGTTCAATCGGAAACGATCTGCTGCAGTTTAGTGGTCTTCTTCGTGAAGAGGAAGGAGGAGGAGGAGATTTCATTTATTTTATTTATTTATTTATTGCCAAATTATATACCTGTTACCTGATTTTCAAAACAGATCGTACATCTTACAATTTTCGTCTTTCATCTTTTTACAGTTTCCTTTTCTTTTGTTTTATCTACAGAATTTACAAAGAGTGGTACTTTTCAAAAAAACAGTATTTTAAGGTTGAAATCTAAATAAAATTTTCTTGTTTTTTTTTTTTAAAGAATATAAAAAGATGATAGGATAGAGGAGAGATTCGTTACTACCATCACCGAATGTGACTGACCGTGAAGGAGGAGGAGAGGGGGATTAGTGTTTTAACGTCTCGACGACAACGACGTCATTTGAGCACAAGCTCGGATTAGGAAAGGATGGAGAAGGAAAGCAGCCGTGCCCTTCCGAAGGCACCGTCCAGATATTTGCCTTAAGCGGGATTACGAAGACGCATGGAAAATGTCCGGAAGTCAGAGAAGCAACATGGTATCCTGACGGCACAAATCACAGTACCTACTTAGGTATGAAAAGTTGGTTACCATGCAAGCCTTCAGAGAAATACATCTAGTTCCAAGATAATACAGGGTGTATCAAAAAGAATCATCCGATTTTTAAAAAAAGAAGAAAAAACAACTATTACGTTATTTGAAATATGTGCGTGAACAACGCACTATTGGAAAGAGCAATTTCTCGAGTTTTACATGGTTCCCGCTAGATAGCAGCGGTGTGCGCCCTCTTCACTTCAAGCGAAAATTTTTGTCGGGACAACAGAAAGCGTTGTGTGTTCTACGTTTCGCGCAGTGCGGGTCAGTAATAACTGTTCAGCGTGACTTTCATCCTAGGCATGGTGTGGACCCCTACAACACAGGGCATCAGACGATGGCATGCACAATGACATCTGGGAGAGCGGGAATTTTTAATCAAACAATTACTGAAGGATGGATCGGTCGCACTTGACTAAATGATTCATCCTTACATTACTGGCCTCCAAGGTCACCGGACCTGACTGTGTGTTATTATTTCTTCTGGTGGTTTACAAAAGACTGTTTATGTGCCTGCGTTTTCATCAACAATGAGTGAACTGAGACATCGCAGAACAGCAGCGGTGGAAGCTGTAATTCAAGACACGCTCGCTGAAGTGTGGAAACAGTTTGAATAACTCATTGAAACATGCCGTGCATTTCAAGAGGGGCGTATTGAACACCTACGAAAAGAAACTTCTGGAGTTTCCTGTAAATCAAGAAAACAAAGTCGTTGTATACATATATTTGTTTCATAAATACACTATGTGATCCAAAGTATCCGGATACCCCCAAAAACATACGGTCTTCATATTATGTGCTTTGTGCTGCCACCTACTGCCAGGTACTCCATATTAGCACAATAGGGTGCTCCGTGGAACTCACGGTCTTCGAACGTGGACAGGTGATTGGGTGTCACTTGTGTCATACGGCTGTAAGCGAGATTTCCACACTCTTAAACATCCCTATATCCACTGTTTCCGATGTGATAGTGAAGTGGAAACGTAAAGGGACAGGTACAGCACAAAAGCGCACAGGCCGACCGTGTCTGTTGACTGACAGAGACCACCGACAGTTGAAGAAAGTCGTAATGTGTAACAGACAGACATCTACCACACAGGAATTTCAAACTGCGTCAGGATCCACTGCAAGTACTATGACATCTATGTGAGAGGTAAGAAAATTTGGTTATTATGGTTTAGCGACTGTTGATAAACCACATATCAAGCCGGTAAATGCCAAACGACGTCTCGCTTGGTATAAGTAGCGTAAACGTTGTACGATTGAACAGTGGAAAAACGTTGTGTGGAGTGAAGAGTCACAGTGCACAATGTGGCGATCCGATGGCAGGGTGTGGGTATGCCGAATGCTTGGTGAACGTCATCTGCTAGCGTGTGTAGTGCCAACAGTAAAATTCGTAGGCGGTGATGTTCTGGTGTGGTCTTGTTTTTCATGGAGGAGGCTCGCAAACCTTGTTGTTTTACGTGGCACTATCATAGCACAGGCCAACATTGATTTTTTGAAGCACCTTCTTGCTCCCTAATGTTGAAGAGCAATTCCAGGATGGCCATTGCATCTTTCAACACGATCATGCACCTGTTCATAATGCAGGGCCTTTAGTGGAGTGGTTACACGACAATAACATCCTTGTAATGGACTGACCTGCACTGAGTCCTGACCGGAATCCTATAAAACACCTCTGAGATGTTTTGGAACACCCACCTCGTGTCAGGCCTCACCGACCGACATCGACACCTCTCCTGAGCGCAACTCTCCGTGAAGAATGGGCTGCCATCCCTCAAGAAAACTGCGAGACTAGAAGCTGTCATCAAGGTTAAGGGTGGGCCAACACCATACTGAATTCCAGCATTAGCGGTGTAGGAAGCCACGAATTTGTAAGTCATTTTCAGGCAGGTGTCCGGATACTTTTGATCACATAGTACACAGACATGCCAAATCGGATGATACTTTTTGATACATCCTGTATTTTCTTTTTTGTTTAATAATATTTGGTACAATATCTTATGACATGTGGGTTCAAAGTGTGTTAGTGGTAAGCTTTATGAGTAATCATGGGTTGGTGGAAAATTAAATCTGTCTCTGAGTGGCCACTTTACCAGTCCTCACCCATCCTATGCGTTCCGAGGTGTCGCTTTAGAATCTCGATAGGGGTTTTTAAGGAAAAACACTTGACGGTCACAGGACTACAGCAAACGGAACGGATGTTTCGGCCCGAAAACGTTATCGTGTACATCCAGTAAGAGGCTGTCGTGCGGCGGGATGAGTTGGGGGCTGGGGCAGAGTGTCAGGAGCAGCCCCGGCAATAACTGAAGGGCTCTCGCTGCAGCCTCCCCGCCCCCAGCTGGCGGGCGGCGGTGCCCCGCCGCGCTGCGCAAACAATGAGCCAATACTGTATCGTGTAATTTAATCAAAAAAGCTGGCCGGGGAGGGCCCGCGTGAGTCAGTGTAGCGGCCGCGCGGGCACAATGAGCCGGCCGAGGGTTAGGCCCAGCCTAGGGTTGGCTGCCGGCTCCCTTTCAAATGTCGGCTGCGGCGGCGGCGGCGGCTGTTGACATTTGCTGACGGCCGGCCGTCAGACGTGGGCCGGAGAGCCGGCGTGTCCCCGTCACTCGCTGCAACACTATACGCTTGCCGTTCCGCTCGTCATTGCACGTGGCCGCGGCCTGTGAGGAACGGCCGCTGTCGCTGCCTGACGCCGTCGTCTGGCTGACAGTCTTCTTCTGTTGCACGCGTCAACGTTAGACTGAAAGCTGTCGTCATACATATATCATATGCTCAAGTAATGAGGGTGTCCCCAAAATTAGCCGGACCTTCACTGGTGAGAAACAGTGGTGTAGGGTAGGGATTCTATGGCATTCTCCACCCGAAACCATTGTCATAAGTTTAGGCACTGGGCTTGCCAAATGGATTGTTGTCCTTTGTAGGATTCCGTTCCTCAAACGGTAAAAACGGAATCCTTGCAGGATCGCCTTGTTGTCCGTCTGTCCGAGTGCCGAAAAGCCTTTTTCTCAGTAACGGGTGGAAGTAGCAGTCTGAGGTTTAGTCCCCTGGCGCTGTAAAACATCGAAGCTTACAGGTCAGTCCAGTCAAAACGTACAGCCATTTATATCATATTCTGGTACTCGCAAACACGCGCATCAAAACCTATAGAGTACTTCTCGTTGGGCTAGAATAAAGCAATTTGGTAAGAAGCAAGTTTTGTAAACCCTCATCGCCAGGTTTGTAAAGGCGTCGTCACTACTGCTGCGGAGGACGAGTTGCCACTGTTGTTAAGGTACCCGGCCAATGTGGTCGTGCGGTTCTAGGCGCTTCAGTCTGGAACCGCGTGACCGCTACGGTCGCAGGTTAGAATCCTGCCTCGGGCATGGATGTGTGTGATGTCCTTAGGTTAGTTAGGTTTAAGTAGTTCTAAGTTCTAGGGGACTGATGACCTCAGATGTTAAGTCCCATAGTGCTCAGAGCCATTTGAACCATTTTTTAAGGTAGGCAGAGGCTGTGGCAAGGGGGGGGGGGGGCACTATGGGGGCTATAGACACCGCCCACCCACAATGGAGAATTATATTACTATGGATAAAATGGCTTCAGAAATCAGTGAATATATTACTCTAAAGGATACATTTTAACAAAATAATAAGAGCGGCAAATAGCTTACTATCTAAACAAATAAATTTCATTTAACTTAAAATGGGGGCCTTATTATTTATTAACATACATTTTTATTCTGAACTCCTAAACAGTTACCAAAAACTACTTTAAGGAATACCAAACTTTACCAATTTGACGGTGTAGGACCCCAACTCTGCTTTTGTTAAGCGATATTCCATTCCCTCAACCGAACCCCCCCCCATACACACCCCCCCCCCCCTCCGCCTTGACTGACTTCTAGAATTGCACCTGACGGTAGGCCGAGTTTGTGAGTTCGTGAAACGGTTTCTGGTGCAGTACACCGCTAGACAGTTGCTCGCTCCCGCTACAAGACAGCTGTGCCCCAGGGTCCTACAACACTCCAACAAATTAGTAACAAAGATTTACTTACCTTTGTGACTTGTTGAATAATAAAGTCCGCAACACTGCATGCAATATAAAGCCCTCAATGGCTAAGAGCAAATAACCGTGTGTGAACTTCTCAGTACATTGCAAATATAACTTACCACTGTGTGTTCGCTTCTAAGAGTTCACAAAACGACGTTCCCTGTCCACGTCAGCCGTGGACGACGAACTATAACCAAGTCAGCGAGAGCTGCCCTTCTGTGTCCTGAGTAGGCTTCTGTCCGTTGTCGTACGGACATTGGCGGACTGTTCTGGGCCGGAAATTGGACGAGGCGAAGTCGATGTCTTCATCCTCAGCGCCGCTCGTGGCGTTGGTGGAACTCGCGCAAGTGACGAGTCTCTATGGCGCTGGCACCAACTCGCATCTTTGCGCCTGTGGTGCTTTTGCCCTGGCTGTCTTGTTCGGACGACACAGCAGCAAGGTTTCACCGTGCAAATAAAGGACAAAAAATCCGAAAATTACTAATATGTAATTATATCACGCCAAAAAATTTTCCTTTTGTCTTTTGTTCTCCAACGTCAAACATGAACTAAAGCAGTCTGCAATTCTGCTTTCAAGTTGACTGAATCGCAAAGGGAAAAGTCAAACATCAGGCAAGGAACGATTTTATTGCTCTTATGACGCGTTTCGAAATGTATCCACCATCAGATATCTAGGCGCGATTACTACACATGAACATGGTGTTTCAAGTTGAGTACGAAACAAACAATCGTACACTATCGCTCCTGAATATCTCATGGTCCGAAATGCGGCACATGAAAAGTACATTCATCCCTTGCCTGAAGTTACAATTTTCAGCAATCCAGTCGCCTGAATGGAGATCTGCTGATTATTCCAACAATAATCCCTATCTTCTTTATGACTTTATATCACACATATATTATTGAAATTAAAACATTCTCGAAAATCTAGGAATCTCTGGGACCAATATATTGTTAGCATGAATGGTGATAATAGGCGAAAATGGTAGAGATTCTCAATTCCCCATATTGGAAGAACTGCCTATAAACAAAATTAGCTGTTGTGATATAAGATTGTGTAGTAGTTGGAATAACATTATAAAGTTTAAAGGATAAGAAGTAAAAAATATTACTGAAAATAAATTCAAGCTATATGCAATACTTGTTAAAACATATGGAGTAATATTTTTTTTAAACACATCCTAGCTATTTACAGTACTAGTTCATAAACAAAATTTTCGATTCTGTTATCCGGGGTATATATGTACAAATATTTCGAATTTCCTACTTTAGATCAAGCTACGTATAGTTGACCGTGAGATACGCTGGAGTCTTTGAGGTTAATGCCACAATATTTTATAGTTTGTCCTAGCGCTTTGTTAAGTGTAAAACTGTAGCAATTCTTGATTCTTCAGTCCGTTCATTTCGTTGTTCTTTGGTTTCTCTGCTTCTGACGGTACTCATTCTCGTTCATTGGGAACAAAAACGTGCTTCGTGCTCTTCGTATCTTTCACATTTTCGGTGTTCTTTTCGTTCCGCCCTTTTGCTTCAGAACCTGCAAGGTCATCTCCTCTTTTACGTTTGGGCATTGTGTAAAATATAAATCAAATCAATTTTTTATTAACAAATACACTAAGTACACTTCGCACAATTTTCGCACTTTATTTTAAATTTATATTCAGTCACGTATCACTTTCACTACTCACAGTTCACCGTTTGTTTTTATTCACTCACTGCACTACTTTTTCGGTTCCTCCTCACTACAAGAAAATGACGTTCGAGCCCACGACGAGTCTTGCTTTATATACCCCTGCCAAAGGGTAGTCCCATCAGTGGCGAATTACAGGATATACCAAAACGGCTTCGATTGGTCCACAATGTTCCAGAACATTCCACAGCATTCGGGAGTGTTGTGGAATGTTCCACAATGATCTGGGATGTTCCGTGATGTTCCCGAACATTCAGAAATCTTCCCGAGTATTCCAGACTACTCCCGAAAATTCAAGAACATCCCAGATCATTGTAGAACTTTCCGGAACATTCTGATGTGTTGTAAAATGCTCTCGCATATTATGGAATGTTATCGAGTAGAATGCTCTAGAGTACTCTCGAATGTTCTGGAATGTTCTAGAAATATTCTAAACTTCCCAGCCCTTGCATCTTCAAAAGCATGTCCTTCAGGTAAGAACGGGAACCTTCTTCATGGATGGGGGATAGAGGGCTACCACATCGTATAGCCTCCTTGATGATACAGGGACTCGTTTCCGAGTTTCTGTGGCATGCATATTGTACATTTCTTTTTATGAAATATATTAAGTTTCATTGCCCGAGTCCTACAGGCACCTGCCAGATTTTTGTCATCTTTTATTCGACGACTGGTCTGATGCGTCTCTCCATGCTAGTTTTCATTGTGCACATCTCATCATGTCTCCATAGGTACTGGGTTCGATTCCCGGCCGGGTCGAGGATTTTCTCCGTTCAGGGACTGGGTGTTTCTGTTGTCTGCATCATTTCATCATCATTCGTGAAAGTGGTGAGATTGGACTGCGTAAAGACTGGGAAGCTGTACGGGCGCTGACAACCGCGCAGTTGAGTGCCCCACAAACTAAATATCATCATCATCATAATCATCATCATCATCTCTTCATAGCTATTGAAACACAGATCCGGTTACTGCAGTCATGCCTTGATCGCGCGACACTTCCTCCTGCTGCCCTCCCCCTCCCCCACCAATCTCCTCCATACTTCCTTATATTAGCAATTAACTATTACTTGATGCTTCAGGATGTTTTATATCAAACTAATTTTTACACAAGTTGTAAAATAAAATTCTGTTCTGCCCAAATAGATGCCACATCCCTTCATCAGTTCCCTAACGATGCATCTACTGTAGCACCGCATTTCAGTTTTCTATTTCGTTCATGTGTAGCCGACATAAGGCTTCATTCCAAATATACGGGGTATCTCAGACATTTTGGGCCAAATATAAACAGACGATAGTGGGTTCACAATCGATTATATTGAGATAGAGAACCAATGATCGGAAATGCATACTTCTTGTGTTAAGGACTGTACTCTTTCTACGGGGTCAATCAAAGTATTCTCCCAACCAGTTTCAATAACAAGCGACAAACAATCAGTTATCTTTAACGGTAATGATAAGGAAAGAATTAATTCGCCCCAACGCTCCACTTTAGAATTTGCATTTGTTGTCACGCCCTTCAGTGTAAACCACAGAACAAGCAAGTGTAACAATGAGAGAATAATTGCACTTGTAATATTTGCTATATAACTTAAGAATTACTTAATAAACAATAGGAATATAAAATTAGTCCTTTTTAACAAACATTTTTAAGAACATAAACAATAAAGATCAACGGTTAATAAAGTCCCATAAACTTGATCAAGGATCACTTTTTCAGTCTCTGAATGAAGTCAGTAGGTGACATATGGGACAATGAGACGTACATTAAATGTTACACCATTAAAGACGATCACTCATTAAGAATTATAACCACAAATTAAATATTCATTTAAAGCAATTAACACCTATAGCAAATAATTAAGCCACGTCTCAGCAAATTTATCATACCAAAATATTTCAGTTCTATAACAATGTTAGATCGTGGAATACGCCGGATTACCGACTCAGAAGGCTAAATTTTACAAAACAGCAATTTTTCCAAGTGTAGATCTCTCTTAATAGTGTACAGTACTTAGGTTATCCGGAACTACTCTAATTCGCCTTTCTTGGGCATAGCGGTGAAGTAGATAAATAACCTCTTATTCATTTTCCTGGAATATTGAGCGGCAATAGACACTAGGGTAAGTCTTACCCAGCGTGGCAAGGGAAACAGGATGGCTCCACCAAGAGGAGGAAACATTTACCCGAAACATTTACCCCAAATGGAAAGGGAAATCGTGTAACACGAGCCACTAGGTTGTCGATTTTTAATCATTAACCAGCAGACGAAAATTTATTTGTGCTCACAAGAACTGATAATTTCTGCAAATGTGCAAATGAGATTCCAGCAGAACTACAGCCGTAGTATCAGTACGTGACTTCGGAGCTGAGGAGAGCAAGTCAACAACGGTCTTTACACAATAGGCCCAACATTTCACACTGACCGAGCAACCGACATCAGTCGTGGCTAGGCGGCTTAACAAATAGAAACTCTAGCACTACTTTAAATATAATCAAACAGAGCACTTAAATGCCACGGGGACTAAACTCCTTAACACAAGAATATATACGCAATAACGACTAAAGTTAAATATGCCTACTTACTAAAACACAAAAGATATTTACGAAAATTAACATAATCTCGCATTTCAGACATCCATAAAATTAATTGGCTCTATCTCTCCGCGAGACAGTGCAAGGTTATTTAACATTTTACAACGTGCTTATCCAAACAGTGACCTACGCCGTCCATGGGAAAACAACGGTTTGCAGAAGGTCCACAGCCAAAAAAATTTACTTTTTTTTACGACGCACGCCTTAAATCAGTATGGCGTACCAATGCACGATCATATAAGGGGGCAGTAACACACATCCAAGTTCCGATCACAAACTCAAAGCAGAGAAACGTTGCCACACAGTTATTAATAGCTCCCACAACAACCCGCCAGACGACAGCCATTGCACTAACTAGATGAAAAATCTTACTTTCAGTGACGACACCACCTTCCGGGGGTTATTGGCAGCCGCAGACGGACTTCATAGCTTCCCCAGTCCATGAACGGAAACCAAACGTTGTCCACAGATTTACGGCCTCTTGTGTCCTCACGCCCCCGGTTTTTTGGGCCCATCCAGACTTGGCATAGAGGGATCGAGCGTCCCGCTGCAGAACGGTCGTCCAGGGCCAAACAATCGTCTCAACTGCCTCCTCCGCCCTGGGCACGGCAAACAGTGCCTCCTCCCAGCGGGCGCGCTAGCAGCGCTCTCGCGAAGGCTCTGCAACGCCCTCTAGGAAAGCATGGGAACTCCAAACAGGAGTAACCCAAGGGAAAAACAGGAACCGTGGCAAACGACACGGCTCCCCTCCAAAATAGACACCCCTCCTCAGCTCCCCACCCTTAAGGGGGTGGAGGGGAAAATCCTCAATTACCGCCGATTTTAACTTGACTAACGTGCACCCGGATTTCTTTCCCGCTATCTAAATGTCTAATTAATAAATTGACAGGGCTAGCTATCTCCTATATTATATAGGGACCTGCAAAACATGGGGCGAGCTTACCCCTAGCTCCCCTCCCCGATTGGTGAACCGGAGTAAGGTTCTTGAGAAACACCGTGTCACCCACTATACCTTGAAAGGGACGTCTAGCTTTATTATAGCGAGCCCTTTCCCTTTTATGCGCCCGCCGGATATTAACCCTAGCCTTACGCCAATTGGATTTAATAAGCTGAGAGTCGATTACCTGTGGCTGGAGGTCATTGACATGCCCCAAGTTACTAAGAGGGCAATTGATCGGATATGCCAACATCAAGGACGCAAGGGTCATCCCAGATGATTCATGACGAGCAGAACTGAAGGCAAAATTTAGCCACGGGAAGACTGTTCCCATTTACAGGGCGGACGAGTATGGTAGATGATCAAGGCCGCCTTCAATTTAGGGTTAAAACGTTCGGCAAAGAAGGGTAGAGGGTAACAAGGAGTTGTTGTTACGTGACGAACACCAATCCCAAAACAAAAACGCTTGAATTGGCAGGATGTAAAAGACGACTCATTATCGTTAACCACAGTCTTGGGAGGGCCGAAGACAATAAATATTTTAGTAAGATGTTGGAAAAAGCCACACAAACCGACTAAAAACGTCGACAACGACGAAAATATATTTACTGCTATGACTGGGGCGAGGAAGTGGACCGACATAATTAATAAAACACTTATCCATAGGGTTCTGTTCCCTCTCTGACTGTAACAATCCCATACGTCTACCATCATTAGGTTTCCCCATCTTACATAAATCACAGCGACTGACGAGCCTCCTTACCTGACGCCACATGGAAGGCCTAGTGAGTTGCTGACTAATCTTCCCCAGAGTCTTAGCCACCCCCAAATGCCCCGCCCCCCAATATCAGAGTTATGAAAATACTGGAAAACGGGGTTCACCAACATCTGAGTAAGACAAATTTTGTACTGGAAGGTCTTACCGAGTTACTTACGTAAGATACCTTTACTTAAACTGTATCGCGGATTGTTCTAACCAGAGAGAAGGGCCTCCCTAATGGGACCCAACCTAGGATCTTCTTGTTGTTTACTAACAATGTCAACAAACAACGCCGGGATTTCACCAAGAACACTTCCAACAATTAACTGATCGTGACCCTGTAGCTCTTCTTGCTCGTGATTAAACACATGGCTGAGAGCGTCCGCGACCTGGTTATCAACTCCACGTATGTGCCTGACCAGCATGAACCCAATCGAACGTGCCCGGGGTAGGTTTAAAATGGCTGTTTATGGACGTCGTCACCCACCAACCACTCTGAGGGATCTACACCGAATTTCCGTTGAGGAGTGGGACAATCTGGACCAACAGTGCCTTGATGAACTTGTGAATAGTATGCTACGACGAATACAGGCATGCATCAATGCCAGAGGACGTGCTACTGGCTATTAGAGGTACCGGTTTGTACATAAATCTGGACCACCACCTCTGAAGGTCTGGCTGCATTATAGTACAATATGCAATGTGTGGTTTAATGAGTAATAAAAAGGGCGAAAATGATGTTTATGTTGATCTCTATTCCAATTTTCTGTACAGGTTCTGGAGCTCTCGTAACCGAGGTGATGCAAAACTTTTTTTGATGTGTGTATTTTCGTCATTTCGTCCAGTTTTTAATTTGGTGCTGAAACGATTAGCTTTTGCGATTATTACCCGCCTCTGTAGCTGAGGTCGTTGACATACGGCTGTGGATTTAACTTAAACCGTCTCCGCAGTGCTACTTACCTTGCCTTATGTAACAAAGGCATGACACCACCCTCTATATATACTCTTGGAAGTCACCCACAGTTAACTAATACACTTATATCTCAGAAAGCATACGTTTCGTGAACAGGCCATCGTTCTGTGACAACGAAAACCCATTGTGATTAAGCGGCTGAAAAGCCCATCGAGGTCCACTAGCGAGTTTGTTGCCTTGTTCGGAAGCATATGCAGACAATGGAAAAAATACGTCAGTGCGGGATAGCTTCACAATATCGTATTAAAAAGTATAACTGATGAAATTATTCTTCGTATACAGTATTGTCATTTGCAATACAGTATTTACTTTTGTAATCATTCCATCCGTATTGCTCACATTATTAGTCACTGATTTTGTCAATACTCCTCATACTGTTCAAACTATGAGTCATAAAACTTTAAACTTTTTCGTTTAGTGCCAAGTGTGTATCTATTTTAATGACATAAACTTAGCAACAAGATAAAAGAAGTCTAATCTTATCTTTAAGTACTGGCTGTCCGAGAATGTGATTTAATAAAGCAGTAATGCGCTGTGGGTTCAAGCGCTCTAATTCTGAATGCTAGGAGTTAGTAGTCTATTCGCGGAGAAGGTTTACTTTATTGGGGTTGTAAACTTCTGGAATGAAATAAAGCTGCAGACTTTTCTTGCTTGGCTGACTATTTCTGCTTTCCAGTAAAACCCACCACTCCAGTCAAAGAGAGGGACATAGTTACAAGGCGATCTGCAGAGTAATACGAAGCAGGCGTCCGGAATGAGAAACGAAGCAATAATCGAAGACTGTATAAATTTCGAGCCGTAAACTACACTTTACTGGAGACTAAAAATTCTTTTACGTTCAGTAACCCGTCCGAATTAATACTAGACGCTGGTCGTGAGTCTCGTTATATGGTAGGTGGAATATGCCCCGCTATTTACAGCCACTCGTAGCTCAGCGAGGCGGCCGAGCTGGCTTTACTGCGGTAGTGCGAGCAGTTACGTGGGATCTCCGGACATACTTTCTTCGAAATGTCCTACTGCGTTTGCTGGAGATAACCTCGATTTATATCACGGTGCCTTCCATCCCTAAGCGCAGGGAGCAGGGGGCAACAATCTCTGTTACAGCTATCTACATCTACATTTACATACATAGTTTGCAAACCTCAGTGAGGTGTATGGCAGAGGTGTATCGAATACACAAGGTATAAAAGGGTACAACATTGGCGGAGGCGTCATTTGTACAGGAATGATTAATGTGAAAATGTTTCCTACGTGATAATGCCTGCACGAAGGGAATTAACAGCTCTTAACGCGGAATGGTAATTGGAGCTAGACAGACGGGACATTCCATTTCTGAAACCGTTACGGAATTCAGTATTCCGAGATTCGCAGTGTCAGGAGTGTGCCGAGACTACCAAATTTCACGCATTACCTTTCACCACGAGTAACGGTGTACTCGACAGCCTTCACTTAATGACCGAGAGCACAGTGTTTGCGTGGAGTTGTCAGTGCTACCAGACAAGCAACACAGAGTGAAATAACCGCAGAAATCAGGGGGGAACTACGACGAATGTATCTGTTAGGGCCATGCTGCGAAATTTGGCGTTCATGTGCTATGGTAACAGATTATCGGTCCGAATGTCAGTGTCAACAGCATGACACTGAGTACAGCACCTCTCCTGGGCGCGTGACCACATCGTTTGGATCCTAGACGACTGGAAGACCGTGGCCTGGTCCAATGAGTTAGGATTTCAGTTCGTAAGAGCTGATGGTAACGTTCGAGTGTGGCGCAGACCCCACGAAGTCATAGGTCTAACTTGTCAGAAAGCCACTGCGCAAGCTGGTGGTGGCTCCATAATAGTGTGGGCTTTTTTTTTTTTTTTGGTCATCAGTCTACTGACTGGTTTGATGCGGCCCGCCAAGAATACCTTTCCTGTGCAAACCTCTTCATCTCAGAGTAGCACGTGCAACCTACGTCCTCAATTATTTGCTTGACGTATTCCAATCTCTGTCTTCCTCTACAGTTTTTGCCCTCTACAGTTCCCTCTAGTACCATGGAAGTCATTCCCTCATGTCTTAGCAGATGTCCTATCATCCTCTCCCCTCTCCTTATCAGTGTTTTCCACATATTCCTTTCCACTCCGATTCTGCGTAGAACCTCCTCATTCCTTACCTTATCAGTCCACCTAATTTTCAACATTCGTCTATAGCACCACATCTCAAATGCTTCGATTCTCTTCTGTTCCGGTTTTCCCACAGTCCATGTTTCACTACCATACAATGCTGTACTCCAGACGTACATCCTCAGAAATTTCTTCCTCAAATTAAGGCCGGTGTTTGATATTAGTAGACTCCTCTTGGCCAGAAAAGCCTTTTTTGCCATAGCGAGTCTCCTTTTGATGTCCTCCTTGCTCCGTCCGTCATTGGTTATTTTACTGCCAAGGTAGCAGAATTCCTTAACTTCATTGACTTCGTGACCATCAATCCCGATGTGAAGTTTCTCACTGTTCTCATTTCTACTACTTCTCATTACCTTCGTCTTTCTCCGATTTACTCTCAAACCATACTGTGTACTCATTAGACTGTTCATTCCGTTCAGCAGATCATTTAATTCTTCTTCACTTTCACTCAGGATAGCAATGTCATCAGCGAATCGTATCATTGATATCCGTTCACCTTGTATTTTAATTCCACTCCTGAACCTTTCTTTTATTTCGATCATTGCTTCTTCGATGTACAGATTGAAGAGTAGGGGCGAAAAGCTACAGCCTTGTCTTACACCCTTCTTAATACGAGCACTCCGTTCTTGTTCGTCCACTCTTATTATTCCCTCTTGGTTGTTGTACATATTGTATATGACCCGTCTCTCCCTATAGCTTACCCCTACTTTTTTCAGAATCTCGAATAGTTTGCACCATTTTATATTGTCGAAGGCTTTTTCCAGGTCGACAAATCCTATGGAAGTGTCTTGATTTTTCTTTAGCCTTGCTTCCATTATTAGCCGCCCCTTTACTTTTCTAAAAGCCAAACTGATCGTCACCTAGCGCATTCTCAATTTTCTTTTCCATTCTTCTGTATATTACTCTTGTAAGCAGCTTCGATGCATGAGCTGTTAAGCTGATTGTGCGATAATTCTCGCACTTGTCAGCTCTTGCCGTGTTCGGAATTGTGTGGATGATGCTTTTCCGAAAGTCAGATGGTATATCGCCAGACTCATATTCTACACACCAACGTGAATAGTCGTTTTGTTGCCACTTCCCCCACTGATTTTAGAAATTCTGATGGAATGTTATGTATCCCTTCTGCCTTTTTTGACCGTAAGTCCTCCAAAGCTCTTTTAAATTCCGATTCTAATACTGGATTCTCTATCTCTTCTAAATCGACTCCTGTTTCTTCTTCTATCACATCAGACAAATCTTCCCCCTCATAGAGGCTTTCGATGTATTCTTTCCACCTATCTGCTCTCTCCTCTGCATTTAACAGTGGAATTCCCGTTGCACTCTTAATGTTACCACCGTTGCTTTTAATGTCACCAAAGGTTGTTTTGACTTTCCTGTATGTTGAGTCTGTCCTTCCGACAATCATATCTTTTTCGATGTCTTCACATTTTTCCTGTAGCCATTTCGTCTTAGCTTCCCTGCACATCCTATTTGTTTCACTCCTCAGCGACTTGTATTTCTGTATTCCTGGTTTTCCCGGAACATGTTTGTACTTCCTCCTTTCATCAATCAACTGAAGTATTTCTTCTGTTACCCATGGTTTCTTTGCAGCTACCCTCTTTGTACCTATGTTTTCCTTCCCAACTTCTGTGATGGCCCTTTTTAGAGATGTCCATTCCTCTTCAACTGTACTGCCTACTGCGCTATTCCCTATTGCTGTATCTATAGCATTAGAGAACTTCAAACGTATCTCGTCATTCCTTAGTACTTCCGTATCCCACTTCTTTGCGTATTGATTCTTCCTGACTAATGTCTTGAACTTCAGCCTACTCTTCATCACTACTGAATTGTGATCTGAGTCTATATCTGCTCCTGGGTACGCCTTACAATCCAGTATCTGATTTCGGAATCTCTGTCTGACCAAGATGTAATCTAATTGAAATCTTCCCGTATCTCCCGGCCTTCTCCAAGTATACCTCCTCCTCTTGTGATTCTTGAACAGGGTATTCGCTATTACTAGCTGAAACTTGTTACAGAACTCAATTAGTCTTTCTCCTCTTTCATTCCTTGTCCCAAGCCCATATTCTCCTGTAATCTTTTCTTCTACTCCTTCCCCTACAACTGCATTCCAGTCGCCCATGACTATTAGATTTTCGTCCCCCTTTACATACTGCATTACCCTTTCAATATCCTCATGCACTGTCTCTATCTGTTCATCTTCAGCTTGTGATGTCGGCATGTATACCTGAACTATCGTTGTCGGTGTTGGTCTGCTGTCGATTCCGATTAGAACAACCTGGTCACTGAACTTTTCACAGTAACACACCCTCTGCCCTACCTTCCTATTCATAACGAATCCTACACCTGTTATACCATTTTCTGCTGCTGTTGATATTACCCGATACTCATCTGACCAGAAATCCTTGTCTTCCTTTCACTTCACTTCACTGACCCCTACTATATCTAGATTGAGCCTTCGCATTTCCCTTTTCAGATTTTCTAGTTTCCCTACCACGTTCAAGCTTCTGACATTCCACGCCCCGACTCGTAGAACGTTATCCTTTCGTAGATTATTCAATCTTTTTCTCATGGTAACCTCCCCCTTGGCAGTCCCCTCCCGGAGATCCGAATGGGGGACTATTCCGGAATCTTTTGCCAATGGAGAGATCATCATGACACTTCTTCAAATACAGGCCACATGTCCTGTGGATACACTTTACGTGTCTTTAATGCAGTGGTTTCCATTGCCTTCTGCAAACTCATGTCGTTGATCATTGCTGATTCTTCCGCCTTTTAGGGGCAATTTCCCACCCCTTGGACAAGAGAGTGCCCTGAATCTCTATCCGCTCCTCCGCCCTCTTTGACAAGGCCGTTGGCAGAATGAGGCTGACTTCTTATGCCGGAAGTCTTCGGCCGCCAATGCTGATCATTTATCAAAATTTAGGTAGTGGCGGGGATCGAACCCAGGACCGCAGACGTTTAGATTATGAACCAATGACGCTACCCCTAGACCTCTTTTTTTTTTTTTTTTTTTTTTTTTTTTTTTTTTTTTTTTTTTTTTTTTAACATCGTGGCAACTAAAATCGACCATACGGAAAGTATATGCTATGGACTTTTACCTCTGCAAACTCTTCAAAATTTCGTGCAATGGTTTACTACATTTAATGCTGCACATCAAAACAAAATTAAGTCATTTATGGGGGGAAGGTATCAGGCAAGAAGACGTGTAAAAATCAAATTTTTTGGCCAAATAGTTTTTGTGAAATCGAATGATAAGTGTGTCAAAGCAGTGGGAACACCCTGTGTCTGCACAGGCGAGAAGTGCAGTGATGACAAAATCGCGCACAGCGCGGAATGCGGGGAGCACGTGTCTGCAGCAGCGAAAAAGTTAATGAAGAGGCAAAGCACTAGAAATTTCATTCAAACGAATAATATTCGTGAAGTAAGGCACTCCAATATTGTTTTTAAATAAAGAAAATATTAAGCACCGCACAAGGTTTGAACTCTTGTCCTTTCACTTGACAGCCCAACACCTTTTTTTTTTTTTTTTTTATCCAAGTCAGGCTTACCACCTTTGCTGACTTACATGTTGTTGTACTATCGCATAAATAGTGTCTACAAAGTCCATATGTTGACAAATAGTGGCTAATTAGAAACTTAATTAATTAAGGAAATGAATAAAACTGAAAATGCTCAAATGAAAGACATGAAGACAATTGCGGATAGTACAAATACAAAAGAAACATGCTTCCGTAGCAATGAAATGAAATTCGTGTCGGGGGCGACACCTGCTCACGACCCGACGTTCGATAGAGCAAGAGAGCCATCTATCGACTCGTTCTCCAGTCGTTGGTGTAAGACTGGGTCGTCTTCTCGAAATTAACTAAGGGTCCGTAAGTGTGATCGATGTCTATCTCGGCTTCTTCGTCTATCTCATCTCTCACCCGTCACACCCCATCTGGCCGGCGGGTCGGTAAATGTAAGTCGCAAGTAATTAGCGAAGTCTTGCCTATATTTCTTATGCTGTTGCAGCTTCGTGTATCCATCCAGGAGAAAATGCCAAAAATCAAGTTTGTCCTTTTCCGATTCGTTATACACGTAGCCCACCACCATTCCCCGTACCCATGTCACTGCATTGGTTTTTTTGGACCGGGAAATAAGATTCTTGGGGGAAAAAAAGTGTGTCTGATGAAATTGTGTGAGGGGCGGAGCGTAACAGGAACGCCAATATCTGTTGTGCCAAGTGCCACACTGGAGCCGTCCCACTACATGCTAAACGATGTTCATCAGTGTCCACTGTTGCGCAGCCTAAACATAGTGGAGTGTCTGCCAAATGAATCGCGTGCCGCCGTTGATTCATTGCGAACTTCCTATTTATCACCACATACCATGTTGAGCGTACCGACGTTGGGAGGTAAACGTTCCGTATAACGCGCCATATCTGTCTCCAGTTCTTGTCTGGGTACTTCTTTTCCAGGGTATTCCTGGGGCACCGGCGCAGTAAGAGTTGGTATACGTCTCGCGTCGTCGGTAGTCGTGTTGTTGGGAAGGAATCTCTGACATAGCTAAGCTCCAAAAAAAAAAAGACTTGAAATGCGACAGCTTCGATGAAATATGGCCCACATCGACTGGGGGCAGCATTGAAGTGGGCGCTAGTACATCGGCCAACGCACCCGAGATATTGCGAAATTGACCGCGCCACTGTCGGAAAATCGTACTGACGAATAACGCCCTTGCCTTTTCATATACGTTCACTAGACCAAGTCCACCCTCTCCAGGTGGTAGCGTAAGCGTTGTGTATCGGATCTTAAACAGGTGTCCCACACTCACGTAGGTTCCGAAAGTTGCTTGTATCCGTGATGCCATTGTGCGCGTTAAAGGCAGGACATGCGCTACGTGAGTGAGTCTCGGTGCTAGGTATACGTTAACATAGGTCACCCTCTGAATCATATCCAACGCTCTTAATTTCTGTAACAGCACCATTGTCCGCATCAGCTTCAATATGCGTCGGTAGTTATCCGCTGCTGTCCGCTGCACATCCGTGTGGAACGTAATACCTAGGCATTTTATGGTCTTAACTAAGATGAGCGGGCCTTCCTCCCCCGGTTGTAATCCTCGACCGACATTCATGCAGCGTGATTTTTGTAGATTAAGCACGCTTCCTGTCGCCATCCCGTATCGCTGTATCCATGCCAACGCCGTACGTACTTCTTCGCCTGTCCGTGACACCAGCATCACATCGTCTGCATAAGCGCGGCAATGAAAGGTCAGTTGTGGCAACGGCACGCCCTCCAACCGTCTTCGGAGACCATATAGACAGGGTTCCAAAGCCATTGCATACAAAAATATCGAAAGGGGGCAACCTTGACGAACTGACCTTGAAATAACAATGTAATCAGTGCCCCGCCCATTCACCAAGACCTTTGATCGTACGCCGTGTAACAGTCGCATGATCACTAGGATGAAGGCCTGTGGGATTCCCAATCTGCCCATCACCGCATGCAAAAAGGTATGATCCACTCTGTCGAATGCATGATCGAAGTCAATAGCGACGAGTGCCCCACGCACTCGGCATGCCGCTGCTAATGCGATGATATCTCGGTAGTCACTGAGCGCCGTATGTACGTTGCTCTTACCGCCGAGGCAAGTTTGATCTATGAGGAGTCTATCAGAAAGTGAAGAGCGCAGGCAAGCCCCAAGGATGCGCGCGAAAATCTTATAGTCGCAGTTCAAAAGAGTGAGTGGTCTATAATCTCCTGGATTTCTGCCACCGCGTGGTTTGGGTATTGGGATGATGATACCCTCCGTGAATTCGGCAGGTATCTCAGTCTGCGGTAACAGGAGTTCGTTGTACATCTGAATCCAGGTTCGTCCCATGAGGTATGCAAAGGCGCGGTAAAATTCAGTTGGGAAGCCGTCCTGTCCTGGGGACTTGTTCGGAGCCCCCCTGGCAATTGCGTCTGTCAGCTCGTCCTCTGTTATCGCTGTGATGAAAGTCTCTGCAGCCAGTGGTGGTCCTCTATCTGGCATTTCCGAGATGACATCATGTAGTGTCTCGTGGTTCACATGTACAGGTCCATATAACTGGCGGAAATAGTCGGTAAACACATGCGCAATATCACGCTGGTGCACAACTTGCTGGCCAGTTTCAGAGATTAGTTCCCTGATCAATGTCCTGCGTCGTCGTTGGCGTTCACGTACCACGTGGTGCATGGAGGGGGTTTCGGCAGCAACTGTGTCCGCCAATCTCGCCCGGACCATTATACCTGCCATTCTTAGTCTCGTCAGCTGTAATAACTTGGCTTTTATCCTGCGCATGGCCGTGTGCCTTTCCGGCGATGGTTGTTGGGTCATCAGCTCCCTCAGGGCTGTAAAATAAAAATCAGCCGTTGTGCGGTTCCACTGCGATTTGTCTTGCCCGTATCGTATCAACGTTCTCCGTAACGTTGGTTTTGCGCATTTAATCCACCACTGGAGAACCGAGGTGTATGCTCGTTGGCGGCGAACGCAGGTCTCCCAGGCCGCCTCTATCGACCGGTGACATTCAGTGTCACGTAAAAGTGCACAATTCATTTTCCAGTGACCCTTACTCCGCCATATCTTCTGACGCGTTAGTGACATCGTACAGTCGTACGCCATATGATCCGTAAAAGCCGCTGGCCAGATTTCGGCATCCAATATCGTCGTCCGTAGAGCTCGTGTCACGTACACTCTATCAAGTCTACTCGCCGAGTGTCCCGTGACAAACGTATAACCCGGTCTGTCACCATGCTGCAGTTCCCAGGTATCCAGAAGCGCCATTTCGGTAATCAACGCACGCAGTTCCATGCATGGCACATAATGAGGTACTTGGTCCTTTTTGTCGACGACACAATTAAAGTCGCCGCCCACTATATAGTTATCAAAGCGTCCAGCGAACAACGGTGCTATCTCTTCGGTGTAAAAAGTCGCCCTTTCTCTTCGTTTTGTGGAGCCAGATGGTGCGTATAAATTGATGAAACGAACGCCGTCGACAGTGATCGCTATGCCGCGTGCCGAAGGGAGAGACCTGACATCCTCCACTTCTATTCCTTCCCTGGTGAGAATCGCCACACCGCATCCACTTTCATCGTGCACTGAATAATGTGCCTCGTAACCGTAGAACTCCGACGGCGATGTGAAACGCACTTCTTGTAGGAGTACAATATCCACGTCCGCAGCGCGTAACATATCTTTCAGCATTTGAATTTTAAGCGGTGTCCGTATGCCATTAATGTTTATCGTGGCAATGCGGTACGCCTGGCTTGTGTTCATCAGTTGTAGGGCGGTGTCATTAAGCGACCATCTGCACCCCCGGCGCTCCTCAACACACCTAAGTTGGTCAACATTTCCCGACCCCTCCCGGCCTCTGGCCAGGACTGTCCTCAATCGTCGCGTTCGTATTTTCATCCTGTTCCTGTTGGTCCATTTCTTGCGCCCAGTCCCCCAGCATATTTCCGGAACTGGTCGAAGGATGGGAGGTAACGGTGTCATCGCTCTGATGTTGGACAGTTGTCATCTCCACTTCTGCCTTCCGGTCACCAGAAGGAGAGTTGAAGTTACCGTCGCTGTGTAGTTCCTGCATCGTCATCTCGGTATCTGTTGAATCCACTGGTCTCAGGTCGATACTGTCGTTGTCGTCCACTGTCTCCTCGGGACTATGGCTATCGTCAGCAGAAGTCAGTCGACGCTTCTTTCTTCTCTTCGGTGAACGCTGTTTCCGTTGCCTTGCTTCCGCATCGGCTGTTGGGGTTGCGTATCCTCCGTCTTGGGCCTGGCCTATCACGCTCTCGGTGGAAGCACTGGCAGCCACCACGGATGAGCCTTGGGCGGCCGTCAGCTGCATCTCTTCTGTGATGTTCTGTGTCTGCTGTGGTGGAACCGGTGGTCGGAGTTCCAGTCCGTTGGTGTCCATGTTCTCTATAGGGGGCAGCTGCTGGTGCCCATCGGAAGTCTCCCTCACGTCGCCTCTCAGGGCTTCCACAAAGGTCAACGGTAAGACAGTCGTTGGTTGTGGTGACTGAACGTCATTCCGTGGAGTTTGCACTAAACGTCGCTGGAGGCATTCCGAGCGGACGTGACCTTCTTTCCCGCACCCCGAGCAAGTGCGAGGTTGCCCATCATAGATTATAATCGCTCGACAACCTCCTATGTACAAATAAGAGGGGACGTGCTTGCGCAGTTCTATCCGTATTTGTCTCACCCCATTTAAAACGGGGTACGTTGTAAAACTCGTCCATTTTTCGGCCACATGGGATAGAACTGTACCGTATGATCGAAAGGCGTCGGTAACGAGTTCAGACGGGACCTCAAACGGAAGTTGGAAGACTCGTATAGTGCGGATCCCCATTCCCGCGTGATCGACTGTAACCGCACCAACATTCCCGTCGGCATGACAGAAACGGTACCCGTTCGGTGATCGTTGTAGAAGTCTTTCGCAAGCAGCCTCGTCAACAAGCTTGACACAGACGACGCTTGAAACGAGCGATAAATTGATTCCCACGATTTCCTGTGGATCGATTTTTACCTCTTCTCTGAAGAAACGTTCAATTTCGTGTGCCTTTGGTCGTGTATAGTCGTTCGCAAAACTGAACTTCAAAGTCGTTTTTCTGTACGAGTGTGCCATCTCGTTCTAGACTCACAACACCGCACACGCGAAGCTGCTCCGGCGTAAACAAACAGGCGCGCGCACCACAGCGCGGCCGGCAGGCAACACGGTCCGCACTGTGTCACTGCCGAAGGCAGACTGACCTCGGGCTGTATTAACATTCAATGAAATGGGTCCTCTGGTCAACTGACTCGTTCACTGGCTGCGTGTTGCTATGTTCGCCTTCTTGTAGACAACTTGCAGCCATTCATGTTCCCAAAGAATGAAGGAATGTTTATGTATGACAACGCACCAAATCCCCCGTCCACAATCGTTCGCGATTGATTTGGAGAACATTCTGGAAAATTCGACCGAGTGATTTGGCCATGCATCAACCACTTATGGGACACAATCGAAAGGCCTGGTCGTGCTCAAAATCCTGCACCGACAACGCTACCGCAATTATGGACGACTATAGAGACAGCTTGGATCTGTATATTCCTTGCAACTAATGCTACTCTGACGCGTGCTCTTGATACTATTTACTGTGCCCCGAGATGCTTACCCCCAGGTTGTCACAACTCAGAGAGGTTCTGTTTGTTCTCGTATCGACTGAGATACAACGACGATGACCTCACACCCTTCAGCTGATATAATCAACAATATAGACGCCTCATTCACTCCGTAGTGCTGCCAACCAGCGTACGGTGCACTGAAGCGCCAAAGAAACTCGTATAGGCAGTCGTATTCAAATTCAGAGGTATGTAAACAGGCAGAATACGGAACTGCATCCGGCAACGCCTGTATAACACAACAAGTGTCTGGAGCAGTTGTTAGATCGGTTACTGCTGCTACAATGGCAGGTAATCCAGATTTAAGTGAGTTTGAACGTGATGTTATCGTTGATGCACGAGCATTGGGACACAGCATATCGGGGGTAGCGATGAAGTGGAGACTTTCCCGTACGACCATTTCACGAGTGTACCGTGAATATTAGGAATCCGGTAAAACATCAAATCTCTGACATCACTGAAGAACAGGACCAACGACGACTGAGGAGAATCGTTCAACGTGACAGTACATCTACATCTACATCTACATTGATACTCCGCAAGCCACCCAACGGTGTGTGGCGGAGGGCACTTTACGTGCCACTGTCACTACCTCCCTTTCCTGTTCCAGTCGCGTATGGTTCGCGGGAAGAACGACTGTCTGAAAGCCTCCGTGCGCGCTCTAATCTCTCTAATTTTACATTCGTGATCTCCTCGGGAGGTATAAGTAGGGGGAAGCAATATATTCGATACCTCATCCAGAAACGCACCCTCTCGAAACCTGGCGAGCAAGCTACACCGCGATGCAGAGCGCCTCTCTTGCAGAGTCTGCCACTTGAGTTTATTAAACATCTCCGTAACGCTATCACGGTTACCAAATAACCCGGTGACGAAACGCGCCGCTCTTCTTTGGATCTTCTCTATCTCCTCCGTCAACCCGACCTGGTACGGATCCCACACTGATGAGCAATACTCAAGTATAGGTCGAACGAGTGTTTTGTAAGCCACCTCCTTTGTTGATGGACTACATTTTCTAAGCACTCTCCCAATGAATCTCAACCTGGTACCCGCCTTACCAACAATTAATTTTATATGATCATTCCACTTCAAATCGTTCCGTACGCACACTCCCAGATATTTTACAGAAGTAACTGCTACCAGTGTTTGTCCCGCTATCATATAATCATACAATAAAGGATCCTTCTTTCTATGTATTCGCAATACATTACATTTGTCTATGTTAAGGGTCAGTTGCCACTCCCTGCACCAAGTGCCTATCCGCTGCAGATCTTCCTGTATTTCGCTACAATTTTCTAATGCAGCAACTTCTCTGTATACTACAGCATCATCCGCGAAAAGCCGCATAGAACTTCCGACACTATCTACTAGGTCATTTATATATATTGTGAAAAGCAATGGTCCCATAACACTCCCCTGTGGCACGCCAGAGGTTACTTTAACGTCTGTAGACGTCTCTCCATTGATAACAACATGCTGTGTTCTGTTTGCTAAAAACTCTTCAATCCAGCCACACAGCTGGTCTGATATTCCGTAGGCTCTTACTTTGTTTATCAGGCGACAGTGCGGAACTGTATCGAACGCCTTCCGGAAGTCAAGAAAAATAGCATCTACCTGGGAGCCTGTATCTAATATTTTCTGGGTCTCATGAACAAATAAGGCGAGTTGGGTCTCACACGATCGCTGTTTCCGGAATCCATGTTGATTCCTACATAGTAGATTCTGGGTTTCCAGAAATGACATGATACGCGAGCAAAAAACATGTTCTAAAATTCTACAAGAGATTGACGTAAGAGATATAGGTCTATAGTTTTGCGCATCTGCTCGACGACCCTTCTTGAAGACTGGGACTATCTGTGCTCTTTTCCAATCATTTGGAACCCTCCGTTCCTCTAGAGACTTGCGGTACACGGCTGTTAGAAGGGGGGCAAGTTCTTTCGCGTACTCTGTGTAGAATCGAATTGGTATCCCGTCAGGTCCAGTGGACTTTCCTCTATTGAGTGATTCCAGTTGCTTTTCTATTCCTTGGACACTTATTTCGATGTCAGCCATTTTTCCGTTTGTGCGAGGATTTAGAGAAGGAACTGCAGTGCGGTCTTCCTCTGTGAAACAGCTTTGGAAAAAGGTGTTTAGTATTTCAGCTTTACGCGTGTCATCCTCTGTTTCAATGCCATCATCATCCCGGAGTGTCTGGATATGCTGTTTCGAGCCACTTACTGATTTAACGTAAGACCAGAACTTCCTAGGATTTTCTGTCAAGTCGGTACATAGAACTTTACTTTCGAATTCAATGAACGCTTCACGCATAGCCCTCCTTACGCTAACTTTGACATCGTTTAGCTTCTGTTCGTCTGAGAGGTTTTGGCTGCGTTTAAACTTGGAGTGGAGCTCTCTTTGCTTTCGCAGTAGTTTCCTAACTTTGTTGTTGTACCACGGTGGATTTTTCCCGTCCCTCACAGTTTTACTCGGCACGTACCTGTCTAAAACGCATTTTACGATTGCCTTGAACTTTTTCCATAAACACTCAACATTGTCAGTGTCGGAACAGAAATTTTCGTTTTGATCTGTTAGGTAGTCTGAAATCTGCCTTCTATTACTCTTGCTAAACAGATAACCCTTCAGCAAAATGGAGCAGATTTCAATGCTGGGTCATCAACAAGTGTCAGCGTGCGAACTATTAGACGAAACGACATCGATATGGCCTCTCAAAGCCGAAGGCTCACTCGTGTACCCTTGATGACTGCAGGAGACAAAGCTTTATACCTCGCCTGGGGTCATCAGCACCGCCACTGAACTGTTGATGACCGGAAATACGTTACCTGGTCGGACGAATCTCGTTCAAATTGGACGGATGGGCAGATGGGCGTGTAGGAGTAAGAGAAAATCTCATGAATCCAAGGACCCTGCATGTCAGCAGGAGACTGTTCAAGCTGGTGTAGGCTCCGTAATAGTACGGGGCGTCTGCAGAGTTAGTGATACGCGACTCCTGATACGTCTAGAGATGTCTCTGGCAGGTGACACCTACGTAAGCATCCTGTCTGATCACTTGCGGCGGCCGCGGTGGCCGTGCGGTTCTAGGCACTTTAGTCCGGAGCCGCGTGACTGCTACGGTCGCAAGTTCGAATCCTGCCTCGGGCATGGATGTGTGTGGTGTCCTTAGGTTAGTTAGGTTTAAGTAGTTGTAAGTTCTAGGGGACTAATGACCTCAGATGCTGAGTCCCATAGTGCTCAGAGCCATTTGAACCATTTTTTGATCCTTTTGTGCATTCCGACGGACTTCGGCAATTCCAGGAGGAAATATGACACCTCACACGCCCAGAATTGCTACAGAGTGGCACCAGGAACACTAGTCTGAGTTTTTACACTTTCGCTGGCTACCAAACTCCCAAGACATGAAAATTATTGAAAATATCTGGGATGCCTTGCAACGTGCTGTTCAGAAGAGATCTCCACCCCCTCTACTCTTACGGATATATGGTAAACCCTGTAGGATTTATTCTATCTGTTCCCTCCAGCACTACATCAGACATTCCTCGAGTGCATTCCAAGTTGTGTTGCGTCACTTCTGCGTGTTCGTGGGGGCCCTACACGATATTAGGCTGGTGTATCAGTTTCTATGGCTCTTTAATGTATACGAAACGACCATCGTATATGCAGTGCGTCCTGGTTGTCACGTGGAGTCGGTGTAACGTTGGAGTCGCAGCGCACTGCATCTGCTGAGCCATTGCCTCCTCCTGAGTGAGACGCCACGCGTCGGGCGTCTATTTTTCAGCGGCGGCGGCGGCGGCGGCGGCGATGACGACGCGGCTCGTCGACGACGGACGGCTGACAGCGTCCGTGTCGCCTGTCGCTGCGTCGCGACGCACGGGTAAACACGGCGGGCAGGCGCTCTGTACACACGTCTGAGGAACGTGGCCGGCAGGAAACGGCTCTGGCGACTGCCTAATCCATCATACGGCCTCTGATGTTGGAGGCGGCGTATGTTGATACTGACGTACGCGGGGACTTGGCAAACACGGCAGACAGCTCCGTCTCTCCTGCAAAATGCCTGCGTGATCATTGCAGGCAGAATATAGCCAAACGCTTAAACAATATACGAACAAGGAAACAACAGAATGAAAACTTGTTTCTGTAAACAGTGCTAGGGACACTATGTTGTCTCAACTTTAGCACTTCGATTTGTGGTCCATGGCACTCAACAACGAGATTATTAATCATATTTTGCACTAAGCGGTACACAGGCTACGCATGCCGGCTTAGGCTAACAGTGATCACCTACGAAGCATAATTCTTTTCTTGTACTTCACACCCTCGGGGAACTCCAATAGCATCCTCAGGCGATTTGAAACGTGACGTAGACCCTTGTCAAAGTACTGTATTTCACTACAACGCATTCATATCATCTGACGACAGGTTATGATCAATCAAGTTTTCTCGGCGTGATTTATTAATAATGTGGTTCTAGTTGTTTAGTCGAGTTTCTGTTTCCATTATACGCACAATATTGTGCTCCAAATTGTGCTGTCAGTGCATTCGCTGTCACGACTCCAACAAGGATGTCCCGACTTCCACTACGGTCTTCAGTGCTCTCTTGTTTTTCATAGCCCGCGCTGATACTCCTTGAAACGCACATTCTCTCTGCGCTTCCCAGCTCTGACGGTTGATGGCCGTCGAGGTATTAATAACCTGTGTGCGGCATGACATGCCAAGCCTTCTCTAAACTGAAACTACCGTCCCTGTTTATTAGGTTTTTCGACTGTCTTTATTTCGATCCTCTTGCTTACTTTTTGCGTTAGACATGCATTCTAAGTGATTGGTCTAGTTCTGTCTGTAATGCACTGATATATATTTGATTCTTCATTTTCTATCCCGTCCATTGTCTTACTTCCTTTAACACTCCTTAAAAAACCCTTTTCTGGCAATTGTATTTCACTCAGTTGCTTTTGGATTGGGGCCAAGGTTAATAGCAGAGGTAATATCTTTCTTAAGGGTTGACAACACTGGTCCTCCCTACTGCCAGTGCTGAACGCAGGATGCAACATATTTACTTCTGATGACGCTGCAACGAAGACCGTCCGTGAGTCGAAAAAACCAGACCCTGCAATAGATGTCACTGCCAGAACAGAACGATGAGTATAGTGTTCTAAAAGAGGGAGCTCAGGAATCAAACAGGGTTTGGTTTTGAAGCTCCTTCCAGTACGGGGTTGTTCGGAATTTCGGTGCCTATACAACGTAAAACAAATTTTACTCAGTCGCTTCCGCCTTATTTGGGTATACTTCTTAACTGAGCTGTACCAGAATCTTCATGTCTGCGCAAAGATACACTTTTTAATGTGACTTAAGTTCTTGATTACATTCGAGTACTCAGCTACAGCTAATTTGTTTAGTTGCTTCAGTCACACACCTAACTGATGTTCTTTGAGTATCTCCTCGATCGATTGCACTAATAGTCTGCTCAACGTAAGACATGCCACATTCAAGTAGAATGCACATTGATCATCTTACTGACTTTTTAACGAGTCGAAACCGATTATGATACCATGTGACTCGAGAATGGTAAGGACACTAAAAGAATTTCAGCGTAATAGTGTTATTCGCGAATGTCGATCTGATACAGACTGTAATGCTGCGTTCGTAAGCAGCTTGTCTATTCGTTTCTGTTTTTCCAAACTAAAACTTTAGTTATTACATAAACCCATCTTCTTAGTTTTTTTTGCTAATCAGACATATTTCATTTCAGTATTTTCATCTTCTGTCGGCCTTTCCTTTCATTACAAAAATGGGAATTTTTCTGAACTGCAGATACAAAAGCTATAAAATCATCTCTGGCAAAATGGAATAGAAAACAGTGTCGAACAATATCTTGCTGAAGCTAATACGGATAATAGTTAATCTCGACAACTGGGAACCCAAATAGTTGTAAGTAAAACCTGCATGAGATCAAAGAGTAGTTTCGTGATTGATGTTTACTTTAATCAAGACCTGAAAACATACAAGCAGCCTCCGCCCTTCGGTATGAAAGAAAGGCCGTGCCACCCGAAAAGTCATCTGCGTTTTCGGTTGCTTGCGTAATACTTAGGCTTTGTTCCGATGATTTTCTACGTACAGGAATGCACTTGCACCGGAACATCAGACTTTATATTTATTGATCTCTAGATAAAAGGATATTTTGTTAATCTAAGCTGAGTCACGAATTTTCCACTATCAAACAACATCATAAAATATTTGTATAATTAAATACCTTAGCATATTAGATAATTTCATCAAATTTACTGATTTGTATAAATTCTTTCGAAGTTCGGCTGATGCATATAAATTGCTTTATACTCACTGTCACATTTATGCATGTTATAATAATGAGCTTTACATGATAAATAAAGTACCAAACATTTCTCTCATTGAAACGAAAAAAATGTTCATAGTTGCCAACAACAAGGGCATATGTAACGTGAAGAAAAAGCCACGATAATCTCTGTTACCTGGTATTATAGTTCAACAGTGACTAAGATACACATTATAACTGAGAGTGTGGTTCTACAACTATATAATAATAGTTATTTTCTACACTTCGTGTTCTTAGCTGTAATCTGTTAGACCATAATTTCTGTATTCGAACATAACGTGAGTTCACGTTTCGACCACAGTTTATATTTTGAGAGGATTTGTGTGGATACCGAGGCAGTAGCAATGAGAAAAGCATACAAAATTTAAAAGAAACTAAAAATCCTCAATATCTACTAACTTTTACGGAAGTTCGAAAGAAAGCGCTGACTTCACAGAGTTGATGTGAATAGTTTCCACAACGAAACTCTATCTCGAAATATAGCAGAAAACCCAAAGAGATTCTCGTCGTATGTATAGTACACCAGGAAAGATACAGTTAGTACCTTCACTCCGCGATACCAATGGTAATACTACCGACGACAGTGTCTCTAAAGAAGAGATACTAAATATGGTTTTCCGAAATTCTTTCACCAAAGAAGACTAAGTAAATATTCCAGAATTCGAACCAAGAACATCTGCCAACATGAGCAACTCAGAAGTAGCCAAGCAGCTTATATCACTTAATAAAAACTAGGCCTGCGGTCCTGTTTGCATACCAGTCAGGTTCTCCTCAAAGTATGCTGATGCAATAGCTCCATATTTAGCAATCATGTACAACCGATCGCTTGTTGAAAGATGCGTACCCGAAGACTGGAAAGTTACACATGTCACGCTGATGCCCTATAACGGAAATAGGAGTAATCTGCTGTACTACAGAGCCACATCTCTAACGTCGATTTGCAGTAGGATATTGTAACATATAGACGTAATTGTATTTGAACACTCTAAGGTATCGCGAAGAAAACGATTCACTGATAAACAGCCAACACGGATTCAGAAAATATCGCTCTTGTGAAACACATCCAGCCTTTTATTCTCAAGTAATGATTGCTATTGACAGGGGATAGCATATTGATTTCATTTTTTTATGCTTCTAGAAGGCTTTTGACGCCGTACATCACAAACGCCTTCTAATAAAATTGCGTGCCTATGGACTACCGCCCAGTTGTGTAACTGGATTCTTGATTTCCTGTTGGGAAGGTCACAGTTCGCAGTAACTGACGGTAACTCATAGAGTAAAACAGAAGTAATATCTGACGTTCCCTAAAGAAATGTGGTAGTCCCTCTCTGTTGCTGTCCTACGTAAATAATTTAGGAGACAGTCTCAGTTAGCGCTCTTAAATTGTTTGGAAATGGTGCTGTTATTTACTGTCTTATAAGGTCATCAGAAGATCAAAACAAATTAGAAAATGATTCAGACAAGATATCTATATGGCACGAAAAGTGGCTGTTGACTCTATGTAACGAAAAGTGTGAAGTGATCCATATGAGTACCAAAAGGAATCCGCTGAATCTCGGTTAAACGATAAATCACACAAACCTAAAGTCTGTAAATTCAACTAAATGCTTAGGGATTACAGTTACGAATACCTTAAGCTGGACCGATCACATAGACAACGTACTGAGTAATTAAACCAAAAATTACGATTTATTGACAGAACACTGAAAAAACAACAGTTCCACCAATGAGACTGGTTACACTGTGCTTGTCCGTGCTGTTCTGGAGTACTGGTGTGAGGTGTGGGATCCTGGGATCCGCATTATGTAGGATCGACGGAGGAAATCCATGAAGTTCAATGAAGAGCAGCTGCTTCTGTACTATCGCGAAATATGGGAGAGAGCGCCACGGATGTGATATGTGAATTATGGTGGCAATCAGTAAAACAAAGGCGATTGTCATTGCGGCGTGATCTTCTCATGAGATTTCAAACTTTCTCCTCAGAGTGTGAAAATATGTTGTCGGTTCCCACCTCCATAGAGAGGAATGATCATGGTGATACAATAAGAGAAATCAGAGCTTGCACAGAGAGCTTCGAATGTTCGTTTCTCCCGCACGCTGTTCGAGAGTGGAACGGTACAGAAATAGCTTGAAGATGGTTCCATGAACCCTCTGCCAGGCATTTAATTGTGAATTGCAGAGTAATTATACAGGGTGTTACAAAAAGTTACGGCCAAACTTTCAGGAAACATTCCTCACACACAAACAAAGATAAGATGTTATGTGGACATGTGTCCGGAAACCCTTAATTTCCATGTTAGAGCTCATTTTAGTTTCGTCAGTATGTACTGTACTTCCTCGATTCACCGCCATGATTTCATACGGGATACTCTACCTGTGTTGCTAGAACATGTGCCTTTACAAGTACGACACAACATGTGGTTCATGCACGATGGAGCTCCTGCACATTTCAGTCGAGGTGCTCGTACGATTCTCAACAGATTCGGTGACCGATGGATTGGTAGAGGCGGACCAATTCCATGGCCTCCACGCTCTCCTGACCTCAACCCTTTTGACTTTCATTTATGGGGGCATTTGAAAGCTCTTGTCTACGCAACCCCGGTACCAAATGTAGAGACTCTTCGTGCTCGTATTGTGGACAGCTGTGATACAATACGCCATTCTCCAGGGCTGCATCAGCGCATCATGGATTCCATGCGACGGAGGGTGGATGCATGTATCCTCGCTAGCGGAGGACATTTTGAACATTTCCTGTAACGAAGTGTTTGAAGTCACGCTGGTACGTTCTGTTGCAGCGTGTTTCCATTCCATGATTAATGTGATTCGAAGAGAAGTAATGAAATGAGCTCTAACATGGAAAGTAAGCGTTTCCGGACACATGTCCACGTAAAATATTTTCTTTCTTTGTGTGTGAGGAATGTTTCCTGAAAGTTTGGCGGTACCTTTTTGTAGCACCCTGTATATATGTAGATGCAGATGTCCAAAAATGGTACTTCTTCAAATAACGGCTCTAGATGGAGTTAGCATTTGGAAACTCGATTTATATGTAAATACGTTAGTATATTCAACTCTTGTCACTTTGCCACTTTCGGCACATTCAGTTTTGTCTTGTTAATCAACAACGCATAACTTGCCTTTTTATTGCTAACCGAACTCCAACATCGAAAGATGAAACTGCTTCTAACTACCTAAAAGCGACATTAAGCTTGAAACCGTTCGCATTTCAAATAAACCACCTACAGAAGAACTGGCAACGGATTTTCTTCAAGATTTTGACATTGTGACTTTATCTCACTTTTAGCTATGTTTATAGATGAACAGTCATGGGCGTCAGTGAGTTCAACAGCAACCATAGAAGATAACTATATACTTTATGCATAATGAATGTATGCTTAACAACGTAGATGGCACTTATGATGTATGCAAATTTCTTTGTTTGAAGTCGTATGATCTCAGTTACGTCTGAATACGAATATCTGTTCATTCTAGGATCAAGCCGAGGTGGTTTTCGTCTATGGTCAAGCACATGGAAACGGTCGAGCGTCTGCACAGATTTACCGAGCCACTTACTCTCGCAGACAGGCTCATCCAACTCATAGTACCATTGTGCCCTTTCCGACCATTACCACTGCGTCTACTATCCCGACCACCAGAATAAAACTCCGTTGAAGTTAGCGTCTGTGATTTCAGAAAAGTGTGTGTTGGACCAATAGCGACTAGCAGACCGTTGAACAACGTGTAACGCAGTTAGTCTACAGACTGAAACATTCGAAAGACGGAAACCATCAACGACGCGACGTGGGAATGCTTGCATTGCATTCCAGAGCCGCTCTTTTCAAAAATCTTCCGTAACATTCAAGAAATTATTACCACGTATCGTACCAGTATTTGCTGACTCACCGTGATTTTATGGATATACATTCACACAAACTTTTTTGTTTCTCTTTCTTAGTAGGACGTCTTTAGTAGCAACTGAGGCTGAGGAGTGGAAGTGAGTTGTGGGGAACTATGCGTTTCGTATCAGAATCTCAGTCTATTAACAAATCACCAACACAGTACCAAACAAATGACACAATCGTCTTTTAAAATTGCGCAGAAGTGATAGAAACTTAATAGAAAATCCATAAAATAATGCACAATAAGTATAGTGCAAGCCTTAGTCAGAGAAAAGACTACGGTTCAAGAACAGCATATAAATGCTTGCCAAATAAATTCACAACAATTAGAACAATTTTTGTGAGTAACAAAAGTCAATGCTGTTCTATGCGGAACAGAAATCACAGCACGCAATGAATTGAACAAATTATCATGAGTGAACGGCCAATACTAGTGATACATCTAACAGCAGAATTAAATTGCTCTAGGCCTAACCACTGCCTACACACAGTAATTGAAATCTACTATTAAACGAAGAAAGTTTATGAGTAAAACCGTCTATCTAATAATACCAACATGGCTGAGCGAAAAATAATAGATTCTAGATCACAGAATCCACAGAAATTTGGGCTCCAGTCTGATGTCCTCAAAATACCTCGCACGTGAGATGAAACAGTTAAATAATAAAATTTAATTTCTGTGTGGATCCACAGACTCTAAATATTTTACAGATGAAACATGGTCCACTGTAGGCTCTATATTAATTTGCTCGATTAGCTAATTTAAATTTTGTGTTATTTTCAAGTACATCAACTTATGTACATCACATTTTACATTGTGTAAGCATCCGATTCATCCTACACACAAATGCACCATCATACACACACACACACACACACACACACACACACACACACACACACATACAAACATACAAAGATATATTCATACAGTTGTCATACGTTAGTAGAATTCATAAAACAGCAGTTGTCATTCAGACGGCTGGTTCATCGCGAAGCTAATGGGATGAATCTATCACACTAAAACACATTAAAACCTTCGTGCAGTTAAACTGAGTAGGAGTATTCGCCTTAGGGGCAAGTCCCTCGGTAGACCAGAGGCTTCCGTCCCATGAGCATACGAAACACACGGTGTTAAAATACGGTACACCGTGAATGGAACGCCACAAATACTGCATTCCGGCGGATCCTCATGCCGCAGGACATAAGCATGTGTCATTGGGCAGTATCCGATACGAAGGCGTGTGAGGACCATTTCCTCCGTACTCACAGATCGAAAGGAATAGCTCAGTGATCGAAGAGTTAGTTCGGCCGTCCACGGCTTGGTGTAGGCCACTTCCAGCCGCTGTATTTCTTACTTTGCCAACACTCTATTCCATCCAAGACACGACCGCCTGTAGGGAGATAGGTGGCCCTTGTAGTCTACTAGAAATGTGCATGCCCTGAAATCTGAAGACCATTGTGATATTGCAAAGGAATATATTCGAGAGATTCCAATGAAGAACTAAGATTAACTTTTCATAGCTGGGATTCACAGCCATGTAAAATTTTGTAAATGACATCGTAAAATTATTTATTTTTGAAACGCAATACCGAAATTTTGAACGTGGCAATTTTCAAGTTGAAATAAGTGCACTTTAGCACATGTCAGAACCTAACATTCACCTAACATGACATCACACAGAAGCTGGTTTCACTGTACTGTGTTCGTGATAAAAGACTTTCTGTGTGTGTTGCATTCTTTGAATTGCATTGTAAATATGTTGCTTGCTTTCTGCTTGATTTCTACTCACATCCGTAATAAAGGGAGCAGTAAACGATTTCATATTTGTTTTTGTTTGATATAAAACAGAAAATGGTTTCGTCCCATGCTGTTCTGTCAACAATTGTACATTAGTACTTGTCTACGAATCTGTGTGCAAACTGCTAGATTTAAGTTTATTTTTGTTCGCATCCATTTCTCGAATGTAATGAAGAACTCCATGTCAGCATCTTTTGACAGGACTGATCAGTAATATTGCAAAATATACTCAGCGGCAAGAACCAACAACGTTCAAAGCAGAATTACGTAAACAGTTCGTGACAAAACGAAATAAAGTTGAATACAAATTCTGTCAAAAGCTGCTAACATGGAGCCCTCCAATAAATGCGAGAAAGTACGAAAAACAGATGTGAAAAAAGCCTATAATACGATCAATATACTTAAAACACATTTAAATCATTCAGTTCACATAGTGATACGTAAGCGGGAAGAAATGTACATGAGTTCACATAACAGCACACGATGAAACCAGCTTCTGTTTTATATGAGACAAAAACAAATAAGGAATCATTTACTCTACCCAATACTGCGGATGTGAGCAAAATTAAGCAAAATTACAACGCAAATCAAAGAGTTCAGTGCACACAAAAAGTCGTAATCAGTAACGCAAAGCTATGAAACCAGCTTCTGTTTACTACGGCACGAAAACAGGTATGGGTGACCTTAAATCATCCAATAAGAGAACGAGATGATGTGCTGATAAACATGCAGCGTTCAAAGTGGCTTGGTAGCGAACCAAGGTCATATTACCGCAAGCCCCCCCGCAATCCTTGAATAAAACTCCTAAAGTGTTTCGCGCTCGTTTGCCCGACGACATCGGTGATGCTGTCCGCGGCTGCATTGATCAGTGAGCTTTAGTACTCGTGCTCTGTGCGCTCTCTACAGCAGCTAGCAGAAACCACCTGCCTTGGCGCCACCTGGCGAGTGTGGTGGAACTTCAAATGTGCCGCGAAATCACAGCACATTTCGAATATCCACTACATGTTTCTCCCATTAGTTAATATTCGCAATATATAGCTATTCCAAATGGTAGCCAATATCTAGATGCAATGATAAAATACGGGGGGATACATTGTATGTTGTAAATAGAAACAAACCTACCTACAACTACTTCATTAAGACGGTCACCCTTGAAACCCACCAAACTGGTTACCTGAGTATACCGGAAACACAACAGGTCTTCTTGGAAGTTGGCAGCGACCGTAAGTGTAGGACGAAGACCTGTTCTACTGTAAATGTCAGCCACTACCATCACTTTGCTGAATCGTAATCGAAAACAACCTGCAAGGTATTCGTATGGTTTAGCCTTAAGTAACGTTACAAGGAACTTGAGGCAAGCGTACCACTGATAATCAATCGTAACGTGATCGGCAGTGCTTTTTCCACGACCTTTTTTTATTCATTTATTTATTTTTTTATCTTTTTTAGGCGCTCTGTCCTATGTGAGAGGGATAAGAGATAGTGCTCTGTTACTAGATTAATCAGGCCTAGAATCGATGGGACGTGACGCAGTTTAAGGTGTAACACCACTGTAGAATTTTCAAAAAAACATTTTTATTGGATTAAAAGATGGTTTTAATACGAGGGAAAAAGACAAATACCTGCAAACAAAAATTGTTCTCTGGAATTCCGAGCCAAACCTCCAGTGCGTCGGATGACACTACACGGCCTACCTGCGCCAACTCGATATCCCCTGTAGTGTCTGGATACAGTTAGAGGCATTTCAAAAGAATAATACGTTAGACTGACGTCAGCAAGCGTCAGTACGTGTACGAAAAAGTCTGTTCTTTGGCATCGAAACTTGATTTTTGTGTGCAGTATTGACTCTTGATAGTTTGTGATGTTATAGATATGGTTTTGTCTTCCAAGTAAGAATGAGTGGTAAGAAACCGTACTTGGGCAGGGAAGATAATTAAACACCGTATCCAACGCGGTGTCAAAGCAGTACGTAATCAAAGCGTCCGAAGAATATATATGAGCCTGAGAGAAGTTCGGAAGGTGTCAGTACGTCTGCCACGAAATTGAAAGACAGTGACCATGATTCTAATGTGAATTACGACTGAGCTGTAGTATTATAGATTTTATTGCTGTTTTCTCTGTTATTTTTCAACACGTAAAATGTAAAACGTGCAATGCAGAGGTCACGTTGCAAGAACGAAGTCCTCGAGGCTTAGGCTTAACAATAAATATTGCTTCTCCAAACTGCCCACATTTTCCGACAAAAAAGTTTGGTATACACTTAAATACACATATCAAAAAAAGTGTAGCATGATCCCGGTTCCCAATATTCCAGCAGACATACGTTGACTGTGGATATTGCATCACAGACACAGTCCCTTGACTGTTCAGAGATGTCACTAAACCCGCTCAGGGATGTAAGCAACCATGTATGAGCAGCGCCTATTAGACGGAGAGGGTCCGACAGCCGACCAGTTCCTGTCATTCCACAAGGAAGCAGGTACACGGCTCATGTTATCTGTAGTTCAACCATGCCTAGACGGTCAATACAGTGGTTCGATTGCGTCCGCATTGTTACTTTGTACCAGGAAGGGCTCTCAACAAGGGAAGTGTCCAGGCGTCTCGGAGTGAACTAAAGTCATGTTGTTCGGACATGGAAGAGATGCAGAGAGACAGGAACTGTCGGTGAAATACCTCGCTCAGGCTTCCCAAGGGCTACTATTCCAGTGGATGAGCGCTATCTACGGATTATGGCTCGGAGGAAGCCTGACAGCAAAGCCACCATGTTGAATAATGCTTTTCGTGCAGCCACAGGACGTCGTGTTACGACTCAAATTGTGGGTAATAGGTGGCATTATGCGCAACTTCACACCCGACGTCCATGGCGAGACAATTGTTGGAGACGTGTCTGGAGGCAACCCGGTCAGGCTGAACGCCTTAGACACACTATCCAGCGAGTGCTGCAAGGTGCAGGTTCCTTCCTGTTTTGGGATGGAATTATGTGGGGCCTACGTACTCCGTAACGGCTGTACGATACGTGAATGCTATCCTCCGACCGATAGTGCAATCATATCGGCAGCATATTGGGGAGGCATTTGTCTTCATGGGCGACAATTCGCGCCCCAATCGTACACATCTTGTGAATGACTTCCTTTACGATAACGCTGGACAAGAGCGTCCAGGATGTTCTCCAGGCATGAGCCCTATCTAACATGCCTGGGATAGATTGAAAAGAGCTGTTTATGTACGACGTGAACCCACCAACCACTCTGAGGGATCTACGACTAATCGCCATCGAGGAATGGGACAATCTGGACCAACAGTGCCTTGATGAAACTGAGGATAGTATGCCACGACGAATACAGGCACGCATCAATGCAAGAGGACATGCTACTGGGTATTAGACGTACTGTAACAACAATAACACTATACTATAGTAATTACAATAAATTTTTCTTCTGAATTTCGATAAATTAATATAATCGATGTTTTGATTCCATTTCTCTTCTTTTCATGTCATTATGTTGAAGCAATTGTAAACAATTTTCAATGTAAATTTTAATATTTATGTAAAATTTCAAGCAATGTTATAACAAAATTGAAGTGTAACTGATGTTGAATCTATTGTAACATGTTTGAAATTGTAATTGTGCGCCTGGTCCATACGTAGTCAATGTATTAGGATATGTGGAATGTAAAACCTTTGGTGAATACCCTATCTGTAGGGGAGCGGAAAAGGTGGATGGCAGGCGAGCGCGGGAAAATGCACAAGGGCGCGACACGGCATAACGGGCTCGGCAGCATATAGTCGGAGTTGGGCATCGGTCTGAGGAACACGTACCGGATCGAGGAGGCTATCCTGGAAAAAGTGGTTCCATTGAGCCTCGGGTGTGCCGTGTCTGACGACTATACAGCATGGCTATATTCTAATGGCACTGGATTGAAAAGGATTACGACGTCAAGAAGAAGCAAAGTGCCGCTACAGCAAAAGCCATAGCTGTGATTGTATGTGTGCTGTGCGTCTCGCCATCTCGCCGCCCGCCAACCGCCGCATCGACTCGCACAGGTTGAATCTTTAGAATTGTATTCGTGGGGACCAGTGTTAATTTTGTTCCTGACAGTTCAATAATAACTTAACTTTTACCAGAATTGTTCTATCAATGAATTATCCTAATCACTCACCTAGACAGGGTCCTTTCCACATGTTGTGCAATCCGAGTGTCCCGAAATAAAGATTTAAAATTTATGTTAATACGAATTAACTGCAGACCTATTTATGCTAGAATGAATCTTAATGAGCTTTATTGTTAATGAAAATATAAGTAAAGAGCAAAGGTCTGACAAAGTTGTAAGATAATTTTGGAATTGGCTTAGTAAGGAAGCTTAATTAATTTGAGACAAAAATAACGGTAGTTAAATGAGGAAGTAATTGGACAATAAGAGTAATAATTCATATTTTTTAAATCTTGAGTACTCAATGTTTCCAATAGTTAATGGTTTCAACACCGTGATCATAACAGTTTCAGGGTCCCCCCTCTTTCACTCTTTTCTTTTCTATTCATTTAAATTCTGAAGTGACTGCACTGATTTGACCAGCAAAGTTAAGGTCAATATAAAACCTAAATTTATCAGTGTTTTACCATTATTAAAATTGACATTGTATGTGTGTGTGTCAAAAGTGCTATTTCTAGGGTGACCTATGTCCGATTTCAGTCGGATCAATAGACAAAACGCAGTTCGTAGTAATCATTGTAGTGTAATGTTGTGTATTTATAGCTTGTTCAAACTAGTACAAAAAGGGAAAATATTAGTTCAGTAGATTTTTCTGGTTCTAAAATTTACCATATAATGCAGTATTACGACGTGTTGTTATGCTTGTACGTACACCCACTTGTACAAGGAAAAAACTCACTTAATGCCTAATTAGGCTGGCGACCGTATTATTAACAATTGGTAGCATCTGCTGTGCATATTCCATGCCCGTCCTAAAGTGTAGTTGCACTTATACTTGCTTGACGTATCATTGTTGTTACTGACTGGGTATAAGTCCGGTTTTGCTTCCATTTAGGTACACGCGGTCAACATATGTACTAAAATCCTTTCCTATAAGGTGAAGCCCGTCAGCTTATCATAGTACAGGCTTTAAAGAGTTAACGTACGCCCGAGGGTGGACGTTACAGTACCAGTTGTACACCAATCTGGCCCACCACCTCTAAACTTCTCGCTGTATGGTGGTATACGGGTTCCGGAACTCTCGGAACCGAGGTGATGCAAAACTTTTTTTAATGTTTGTATATACTCAGTAACCGCCACCTTTCCTTTTGCCCAAAAACTGTATAGGAAACTGTTTTTACTAGGCCGTTACAATGGTGTTACCCGTTTAGTCTTTCTTCGACATTCGCTTCGCACCCTTGAAGTAATACTATAAGCTACGCCTAGACGAAGCAGCACACAGATATGCGCACTCTTATGTGATCCTCTTTTATTGAGATGTCAGTTATCTGATGTTGCGCAACGGCATCGGAAATGTTTCTGTCCTTTATGTAATTAATGTGAGCATTCCTTTACCTGATTCGGCCACTCCTTAGCTAATGCGTTGCAGAAAAATAAGCCTCTCATCTGAATGTGCACCAATACAAAGGCATATATTGTACGTGTTGATCAAGTGTTAGTCTATAAAAAAATGCGATTTTCAATTTTGTTTACCATAGCAGTTGCAACAAGGTTACAGATCGATGGTTAAAGTATTAGATTACTAGAACGCAACATACGAAAGCTCTACATTGTAGATGACATGGAACGTAGGTATGTTCTGAAACCAGGCAGTATGCAGATATTTCATAATATGTAGGCGTCATAGCAGATTTCCTGTGAAGAAGGCTTCGTGGTAATAGGTGCTTCCTCTTGTCATATGATCGGATTGCTGTTTAACACTAGACTCGAAACTTGTATAGGTGTCATCGCATGTTACCTAAGTAACAAATCCATCAGTGAATTTTGGACCCTTATACAGTTGCCCAAGTTGGCAGCTGCTGATGTGATTGCGAAATGGAAGAACAAGCACAGCTAAACCAAAAGCCGGTAGACATTATGTACTGATGGACTGAGACCGTCGAGCATAGCGCAGAGTGGATGCAAACATCATATTAAGTCAGCGGAGGTAGTAAGTCATGAGTTCCAAAATGCTCCAGAAGTCTAGCTAGCATAGTGACTGTGCATAAGAGTTAAATAGAATGCGCTACATTGACGGAGCAGCTCCTCACAGACCACACACCTCTATAGTCATTGCTGAGCGACGCTGAGTTGGTGTGAAGAGCGTCCGAACCGAACAGTTGACAGTGACTGGAAACGAGAGGTTTGGAGTGAGGAATCAAATGGTTCAAATGGCTCTGAGCACTATGGGACTTAACAACTGAGGTCATCAGTCCCCTAGAACTTAGAACTACTTAAACCTAACTAACCTAAGGACTACACACACATCCATGCCGTAGCGGTCGTGTGATTCCAGACTGAAGCACCTAGAACCGCTCGGCCACACCGGCCGGCAGTGAGGAATCACGCTATAGCTTGTGGATATCGGACAAATGGGTTTGGGTTCGGCGAACGCCTGGAGAACGATAGCTGTCATCAGGTGTAGTGTTAACAGTGAAGTGCGGTGGAGTTATGTTACGGTTCAAAATGGTTCAAATGGCTCTGAGCACTAAGGGACTTAACATCGAAGGTCATCAGTCCCCCAGAACGTTGAACTACTTGAACCTAATCTAAGGACATCGCACACATTCATGCCCGAGGCAGGATTCGAACCTGCGACCATAGCAATCGCACTGTTCCGGACTGAAGCGCCTAGAATCGCTCGACCACCGCGGCCGGAATGTTACGGTATGGGGTGTTTATCGTGATTAGGGTGCGGTCTCTTCAATGCGCTTAAAGAAACGCTAAATACCGAAGGATATGAAGGCATTTAAAGCAGTGTGTACTGCGTACTGTAGACGAACAGTTCGTTGAAGATGAGTGTTGGTTTCAGCATGATAATGCACAGCGTCATAATGTAGAATCTTTGAAGCAGTGGTTTACGGATGATAACATTCCTGAAATGGACTGGCCTCCCCAGAGTACCGAATGGAAACCGATGGGACAGCTTTAGGGTGAGATATAGTGTCGGCTTCACTCCAAACTCAAGCATCCAACTTCATTACCTTCTCTGAATCTGACTGTTGAGGAAGAGTGGGGAGCGCTTCTTCTGCAGGCATTGAGATACCTCATCGGAAGTGCCTCCAGTATTGAAGCCATCAAAACAGGGTGAAGAGGGGGTCCACCTCATATTCACGTCCGCTAAAAGATATAGCGTACTTTTGATCAGACAGAGTATTTGGAAACGACTGCTTTTTTTATTATTGAAATAAGATGGTCTTTGCAGAGAAAAGTGTTAATTTTTCAATGTGGGTTTCTGTTCTACCTGGCTAGGTTTCCCTGAATAATTTCAAGGTACTGAAATATAGGTTCTCTGTGAGAATTCAGTTCTCGACAGATGTAAAATGCAGGTATGTGACAACCTACTTGCTGTTACAAAACTTGATCGTATATCTTGTCGCGTACCTCACAATCCACATGAAGGTGTCTGCCTTGTTCTACAGTAGGAGTTCCAACGTGGGCCCCGTCAGTTACGCCTGACAGCCGTAGGAGATATCCCGAGCAGTTACCGGTCGGGTGCAACATGAAGTGGTGTGTGTGTGTGTGTGTGTGTGTGTGTGTGTGTGTGTGGACGTGTGGCGCCAGCCGGCTGGCGTGGCGCCAGTGGTCCGTGTTCTCCCGTGTCGGCAGTGCGTCGCAGTGGCAGAGGCGACAGCTACAGCCTCCGTAGGCAGAGCTGGCCCAGCGCCCTGCAGCCGTCTGTGTCACGCTTGACAGTCGTCGTGTGTCCACTATGATTACCGAGGCAAGCTGTACCACTCGCAGGCGTTTGGCTTCAGTGACGCAACGCTTGAATACCAATCGCTTTCCCCACTTCTCCTCCTTAGCAATAGGTTGGCGCATAATTTCGTAGCGTTTTTCTTTTGCATTTTGGTATTCCGCTAACTATGAGTTTGCTTATCGATTGTCATTTTTTATTGGTAGTTCACTCTTACAGTTTGAGATTCCACATTGCCAACCGCGCGGGGTACCCGCGCGATCTAAGGAGCCTTGTCACGGTCCGCGCGGCTGCCCCCGTCGGAGGTTCGAGTCTTCCCTCAGGCGTGTGTGTGTGTGTTGTCCTTAGTGTAAGTTAGTTTAAGTCAGATTAAGCAGTGCGTGAGCTTAGGGACTGATGACCTCAGCAGTTTGGTCCCGTAAGATCTTACCAAAAAATTACACATTGTAATTTTTAGATAGTGAGTGGAGCTGTGGTCGCTACAAAATAAGAGTGCCGTGTGGGGAGATCCAAACATTTCCGTCTTACTCTCCTGTTTGAGTTCAGTAGATAGGTGACAGGAACGGAGGCAGCCAGAAACATTTGCACTGTGTAAGGGGTAATGCCACTGCACAGAGCGCGGCAAGAAAAATGTTCCTCGTTTTGAGGAGGATGTTCAGGTAGACCTTCAGGGTTGGATGCAGATCTCTTAAATGCATTAATCCACAATGATCCGCGTTAGTGTACTTTAGAACTGACAAATGTGTTGAACTGTAATCATCCCACGATCGTGCGACATCTGCATGCAGTGGGGAAGGTTAAGAAATCGGGTGTACCGTAAGCTCTACGACAAAACTGCAAAAATTTGCGGGTGGTATCGTCCCGCAGGTCGCCGTATTGGCGTCAAATCGAAACACTTGCACCCGGCTAACGGACTATCCGACGGGAGGCCCTAGTCACACGACATCATCATCAGCGGGTGGCCATTTGTTCCTCTCTGCTTGATCGTCATCAACTGAGTTGTGAGCAACAGCGATCATTCCCATCCTGTATCTTTACTTGTGAATGCAAATGTTGTCTTTATCCTAGCGTCAGGAAAGGAAAGGAAAGTGTTGAGCCGAAACGAAGCAGCAACTCCCTGTACATAGACCTGCCGGCACCCACAAGAGAAAATGTTATAAATGCAATGCAACATTGACGGCTGGAGTACTACGAATTGCTTCTCCGAGTTGTAACAATCACTACTGACGTTTATTGGCGTCTTGCAGATGCACCCCAGGGACAACGACCAGGAAGAGTGTGTGAAGTGATGCTTTTCCACGATATCGCGCGCCCGCATCTGCTAGACTGACAGAGAACACTACACAGGAGTTGCGTTGGGAAGTCATTCCACGCTCACCATATTAACCTAATCTTCCAGACCCAAATTCTTACGTTTTCCGCTGTCTATCGAATAGCCTCATAGGGACTTCCTTGCCAGATGAAAATGGGCTCCGATGAGTTTTTCGCCTCAAACCACGTGTTTTATACTGTCTAGGAAACGAAAAGTTATCCCAGCGTTCACAGACTGTTGTAGATAATAAAGAAGAATATATTATTGATGAATAAGGTCTGCAATATGATATCTGTTCTGTTTACTAAACTTATGGAAAAACGCTACTAACTTATGCACCAGCCCAGCGGCTAGTCATTGAAACTGCTACACGTCAGTACTATTCAGAATGAGATTAGTAAAGTAGCTTATTTGTTGCGAAATAATGTCACATCTAGTGCAACGCCAGGAAGTATTTCTATCTGGGCTCACAGAGTGCAAAATGGTGATCGAGATTCCCAAGGGAATGATGATGAGCTACAAAAACAGAAACGTTATTTACGGCGACTACATAAGACTGCGGGAATAATATAAGTGGAGAATCACAAAAGAAAGACTAGTCTATATCAGTCGTCTCCCATCAGTGACATTACTAAGCCGGCCGGTGTGGCCAAGCGGTTAAAGGCGCTACAGTCTGGAACCTCGTGGCCGCTACTGTCGCAGGTTCGAATCCTGCCTCGGGCATGGATGTGTGTGATGTCCTTAGGTTAGTTATGTTTAAGTAGTTCTAAGTTCTAGGGGACTGATGACCTTAGAAGTTAAGTCCCATAGTGCTCAGAGCCATTTGAACCATTTTTTGACATTACTAAATGCCAAATTTCTTTTATTTGCAGATAACGCAAAAATTGCAAACAAACTACAAAACAAATGTAATCTTAGAAAGATCGTTTAATGATATTTTCTTGGACTTTAATAAATGGTTCCTAGCCAATCTGTCACTAAATTTTGGAAAAACACTATATGCTGTTTAGAACTAGGAAATGCCCCCCCCCCTACCTTCTCCCCCCTTCAGCATATGCCTAAAATATGACGACGATCCGGTGGAAGAGGCTGACAATGTATAATTTTTGAAATTAAAGTTTGGTAATAAATTCAGCTTGGAGGAGCATACCTCAGAACTGCTGAAGCGCCCAAACAAATTTCTGTTCCCATTGTAGGTGTTGTCAAACATACGTGAAAAACCAATACTTTACCTTACTTTGCTTACATTCATTCCATAATGTCACATGAGATTATTTTTTGAGGTAAGTCCTCAATCCAAGCTACAGTTTTCCGAGTCCAGAAACTCGTAACACTTATTATTTGTCTTGTGAACTCAAGACTGTCCTGCAGAGTCTTACTTGGGGAACTAGGGACACTAACTGTATCTTCTCAGTATCTCCATTCGTTAACGAAAGTTGTCATTCAAATATATCTATTTTTCAAACCAACAGATAGGTTGATGGAATCAGTATTAGAAGTGAGAATAATATTCACAAAGACTTAAGTAAGTTTTTTTTCTAGAAAGTAGTGTTTTAATGAAGATCACACATTTTTAGTAACTTGCCATCAGCAATGAAAAGTTTAGTTACAAATAAAGTTAAGTTCAAGAGTAAACTAAAGGTTTTCCTAATTTTCTTAGCGGAACCGAGTGATGTGTGTATATCATTAATAACATCAAATAATGCAAGTTTGACGTACAATCAGACTTCCGTATAAATTCATTCCAGTAATGAACCCCATGTAAATAAATATTCTGAAATTAGTGATGTATTTGAAGATACATGGCTGAAATAGCCTAAAATTGTCATATAACCCTCACTGTATTAAGAGCGACCGGGGCAGAATGGCCTGCGTAACGTTTGGAGCAAATTTCTGAGGTCTCAATGCCGATACAAATTTTTAGAAAAAATTAGGAACCGTTTATTCAGACATTTTTGCACTATAATTAGGAACTGTAGATAACAGTAAACAATATATTTCGTTTGTTGTATCAATAAACTAAACATCTCCAAGTCCGTTCCGCCCCATGCAGGGGGCGAAATGCACTACGTCTTTTCTTTACCTTTTTCTTAAAAAACTTCCATCGCTCTCAGTATCCATGTCAGCACACGACTTATGCGCCCACTCTTAACACTGCTTCCTGAAACTTAAGCCAGGATGGCGAACCAGAAATCCAAGGACCCAACTGCTCCCCTCATGTTCGTTTCGTTATGGAAAGGGTGCTGACAGCTGTTCCTTTCTGCAAGTTGATACGCTGATCTACACAGTTCTTTTATAGTCGTACCAAAACGTCGTTTTTCGAGAATCTTAAGATATTTGACAAATTCTAAGCCTTACTCCTCATTCAAAACACACTGATATTTTCCGCAGATTTTGTTCAAATGGTTCAAATGGCTCTAAGCATTATGGGACTTAACATCTGAGGTCATCAGTTCCCTACACTTAGATCTACTTAAACCTAACTAACCTAAGGACATAACACACATCCATACCCCAAACAGGATTCGAACTTGCGACCGTAGCAACAGCGTGGTTCCGGACTGAAGGGCCTAGAACCGCTAGGCCACAGCGGCCGGCGCAGATTTTGTCGGTTGTTGAATGGGGATTCTCGTTTCTCATTTTTACCTATCATTTTCAAATAGCCAAAGGCACGACAAACTGTTTCGCTGCTTTTTCTTGGGCAATCGTCTTTGTTTGTCATCGATTCAACAGCTTGTTCCATGTTTTTCGTGAACCAATCTTGTCTCTCCGTCTTCTGGACATAATGGCGTTCCACCTGCAAATGAGAAAGGAAAGCCATCAGATGAAGAACGGACTATACCAGTAGGCAATGCCACCCCAAACGCATATCTATTGAGAAAACATTCAGTAAACCCTCCCGCCGGAGGTTCCAGTCCTCCCTTTGGCATGGGTTTATGTGCTGTACTTAGCGTGAATTAGTTTAAGTAGTGTGTAAGTCTAGGGACCGAGGATCTCAGCAGTTTGGTCCCTTAGGAATTCACAAACATTTGAACATTTTTATTCAGTAAACATCGTAAACAACTCTTTTACAGCTGCGTTGTATACAAGGGTAGCTAAGATATGTTGATTTAGGTGAACTAAATACTTATGGCGAATAAAAAAAAATTAAAAAAAAGAAATGACAGGCTGACCTTAGCTGGAAATGGTCCAGAAAGTTAAAATAGAACAGCGAATTCATTCACTTTTATAGTCAGACTACGCAACTTGCACGCGACAACAGTCGCAACGGTACTAAACCATTACAGATACCTGTTTGTTAAACACTTGTCAGTCTGAGCGCACCTTCTCACCTTCAGACGAAATTAGACGACAGATGCAGTTCTTCCCGCGTAGTCCATTCCACCCCCGTGTACATATTTTGAGACAACATTGTTATTAACATTTAAATGAAAATATCTTTAAGATTTTGACACTGAGTCCATGTCCAAGGGAACCATTACCCTTCGAATCTGTGGAAAGTACAGCAGTTTTTACTTTTAATATGTATTGTATTCTTGTCTTTTGACAAGTTCTTCATACTGGAGGCTCTCGTCCCTATGCATCTGCTGGAATGAAAGCAACATCTGATCTGCTCATTTTACAGAGTGTGTAAGGTAGCATTGAAGCTTACTGTTACGTTCCCGAGGAGGTCCTTTGTAGCTCAGTATCGAATTGAGGAACGCCGCACTTTAAACACCAACAAACGTCATTGTAATAAGATTTTTTTATGTGAAGAAGTTTGTAACATAGCCTGTTTTCAGCAAGACAGACCTGATCAGCGAAGAATGGCAATAAGTAGGACATTATTAATTATATATCTAAGTCGTATTTAGTGCGATTGTTCACAAATGACTAAATATGTATTAGATTACCGTTGTTGGAGTTTACAATACAGCATACAAATAATGGCACACGAAAAAATTATCTCAGAAGATTGCCTCGTTCGGGCCTTTTCTCTATCAATTGTGGGAACTGGAAATATGTGGTAAGTTCCTAAGGGCCGAAACTGCTAAGGTCATCGGTCTCTAGGCTTACACTCTACTTAACCTAACTTAAACTAACTTACGCTAAGGACTACACACACACCCATGCCCGAGGGAGGACTCGAACCTCCGACGGGATAACCGCGGGAATCGTGGCAAGGCGCCATAAACCGCATGGCTACCCCGCGCAGCTATCAATTGTGGACAACACAGTTCTCTGCGCCACTGAATTCAGGGAATAAATATATCTACACCTCGTTGTGACTAATTTAGTTCGATACAAGGTATCAACTATTGTCACATTGATTTATCTGTTAGTGCTTGGCATAATAATTTCAAATTGAGCAGCGAAAGCATATAACGTGGAAGTTCAGCAACATTGAACGATCTCATGAGCCAGTTATAAACTTACAATGTTATCAATATTTTATCATTGTTAATGATGGTAGCAAGTAGGCAGACAACTTCAGGAAAGATATTACGCGGGAAAAAAAGCGTTGCAATTCTCAAAGAGTAAAAGAGATCTTCGACAGTGTAGCCGTGAAGTAACTGAAACCATTATAAGTATTCTGCAGCTAGCTGAAAATATGAATTGTACTTTCGTGTGGAGAAGGAAAAATAGAATATCGAGGAAGAACAATTTACAACAGAAAATATGTTTCCACATAGGAAATACGTATTTACTCGGCTACACTTGCTGGAGTTATTTACTCAGTCAATTAAAAAAAAAAAACCTTGCCATCTAACAAGCTTCAATTGGTTCAAGTGGCTCTGAGCACTATGGGACTTAACATCTCAGGGCATCAGTCCCCTAGAACTTAGAACTACTTAAACCTAACTAACCTAAAGACATCACAGACATCCATGCCCGAGGCAGGATTCGAAGCTGCGACCATAGCGGTCGCTCGGTTCCAGACTGAAGCGCCTAGAACCGCTCGGCCAAGTTTCACTTGGGAAGGAGACTTCAGAAAACATTGGTGCCAAAGCGTGGTGTTCGAAGATGAACACGAATCTACCTGGCAACGAAAATCACAGTGAACTGGCAGGAGGGATCTAGCCGGAGACACATTTTAAATGTGAGTTATCGCACTGCGTCTTAGAAAAACATCCTTTGTCCTTTTATGATTGCAGGCTTCCTTAAACTTGTTAAACAGTTTAATAGCCTCGTTTCTTCTGCTAAATTCTATCGTGTTTTCATGAATGTGCGATCTCGCATCCGAAAGAGTTTCGACCACACGTTTAAAACTAGTCATGTGTGAGCACTTCAGCGCATATAGACGTGCAGAGGAGCGATTCCATTCATACTTGCTTCCGAGGATTGTAGCGTCGTTTAGATTCAAACATGGTATGTTTTTCCTCTTTATTAGCACTGTCAATTAGTTGGACATACAACGATTTTGTTCAAACCGAGCTTTTAATTCATTCACCGTGTTAGAAAGAAGCACAGTACTCGCGGTCTTACTCTGTATAATCACCCTGATAAATCGTTTAAGCGTGCGTGTGTGCTCATATTGTCAATAAGTATGAATTTATACTCCACAGAGAAATTCAGAACATAATTCAGCGATGGGGAATTATTATCATTGTTGAGATTCAAAGGTGAAATCAAGAAACATTTGGAATGTTTGTTCCGTACAACGCCCAGGATGCATACCACAGAACTACTGTTAAAATAAACAAAAGAATAACAAAAATGTTGAATATTAGAAATGAGGAAGAAGCAGGTTATAGGAATCTAGACTACAACTGCTGAGCCGGCCGCGGTGGTCTAGCGGTTCTAGGCGCTCAGTCCGGAGCCGCGCGACTGCTACGGTCGCAGGTTCGAATCCTGCCTCGGGCATGGATGTGTGTGATGTCCTTAGGTTAGTTAGGTTTAAGTAGTTCTAAGTTCTAGGGGAATGATGACCATAGATGGTAAGTCCCATAGCGCTCAGAGCCATTTGAACCATACAACTGCTGAAACGAGAGACACTGAGGACAGATTCGCGCCGAATAAAAATGTAAATAGATAAACTGTCTTCAACAAACCATATTTACTCCATTTTATACTGGTCCAGAGGTGAGAAAGTAATTTACTACGCCAAACATGTAATACAGTGCGCCATGTAGCGAGGAAGTAACAGAGGAAGAAAGTGGAAGATCAGAAGAAACACAGCCACTACCAGAAAAAATTCCAGCCGCAAGTGATTAGAAAATTGAGGAAGGGCGGAATGTAGCAACAGACCGATGCAGACGAGTAACCTTTCTTCACTAAAATTAATTTAATTATATATTTTAGGTGTTCGGGCTGAGATAACTTCGACTTGGTCCTGGCGGTGGAAGGATCTGCCGCTAGGATTCTTCCTAAAGTCACTCAGGATACGCCCGATCGTCTGAGGTTCCATATTACGAGCACGATCTTTTGGGAGGCTCATGTCTTGTACCACTTCATTAAAATAACTCCGTATGTCTGATCACTAACTGAAATCTTAACATTATACCACATTTTCATCGGAATTTGGGAAAAATATTCAAGCACTGCCTATGGTTTGTCAATCAGTACTAATTACAAGACCTTGTGAGAAGCCCTCACCTGTTACACTCGATATGCGGGCTCGAGACGTATACATTCATTTCCCTCGTTCATTGTTATTAACAGCACAAGCACTTACATCAACTGTTTTAAGTAGTAGAAATGAAGTAAAGTTTCAGCCGCCTAATTGGATAAGGTTTTTTCCTACACTGCGCGCCCGCAAGCTACTTCCCTTCGTGAAGTATGAGAGTTGAGTGTGTAAGCGTAGCTGACTGTAATGGTGTGTGTGTGTGTGTGTGTGTGTGTGTGTGTGTGTGTAGTGTAGTGTAGTGTAGTGTCGTGTCGTGTTAGTGTTAGCGATGGTCAGGGAAGGGAAAGAGTCTAACCCGGTACCGTCACTGACTGCCGAGCTTAATCCCCCCATCTGAAGAAAGGATCGCAATAAACAGTGTCGCATGCCGTGACTGAATGAGACAATGCGAAAGGTCTCGGAGTTCGATCCAGGACGTTGGCTCAAAGACTGATTATCACGGGCTTTACGCCACAGCCCTTTCTGTCACTCCGCCGTAAAGGCAAACGAATAATTATCAACAGCCTGCGGTGTACCCGGACGGTCAACCATCAAAATACTGGCCACACCCGAAGATATTTAGCTTCGGCTGTCGGACGGGAACCGGTGTAGACACCTCAGCACGACCTTTGACAGTGTCAGAAATACCTCACAAACTGAAGTCAGATTGATGTTCTCTAGACGAGGAGGTGACTGCTAACGTGATGTATCGGGTTTTATAACGGGCCTCAACAAGGTACATTGAAAGCATTGGAGATTTTATTTTGTCGATGTGAAGAGGGCATTCGTAACTTACGTATTACAGAGGAAGCAAGAGCACTGGTCTGCTGGTGTTCGTTTACAAATAAATCGTTATTGGTGGAGCCGAACCAGCACTTGAACTGAATTATGCAGTGGTGAAAATAAATTTTACGTGTTGCTTTATTGTCAGTACTGAACGCTAAAGGAAACAAAAGTGATATTTTTCTGCCCTGTGCAGTCATAGGAAGAAAAAAAAACACAGAACATAAACACATTTACACTTGAAAACACAAATAAGGAAACCAAAACAAACCTTACAAGAGTTCCGCTGCAAGCACTACGGTCTGTTCTCATGGTGCAACGATCAACTCTGAAGTTTACTGGAAATTGAAGAAACGACTTGACTGTGTTCGTCGCTACAAAAGTGCAAACGAACGTCTTCTTCTCCATGACAACACAAGCTCTCACATAAGTCTGCGCGCCGTAGAGGAGCTCACAGATCTTTACTGGATTGATCTTCCTCGTACACCCTACAAGCCGGATCTCGTACCTTCCATATGTTTGGCCCAATGAGGGGTACATTCCGCGGGAAGCAGTACTTAGATGGTGCGGAGGTTATTGATGCAGCAAGGCGTCGGTCCAGCGCCGACCACTAGAGTGGTACCACGCGAGCACACGCGCCCTCCCAGAAAAGTGGCTTCAGGCTGTCGCAGTGAACGGAGATTGTGTTGAAAAATATGTAAACAGGCAGAAGACGACGCTTCGGTCGGCAACACCTATTTAAGACGAAATGTGGCTGGCGCAGTTGTTATATCAGTTATTATATCGGTTACTGCTACTTCAATAACAGGTTATCAAGATTTAAGTGAGTCTGAAGTTGGTGGTATAGTCGGCGCACTAGCGATGGGACATAGGATCTTCGAGGTAGCGATGAAGTGAGGTGTTCCCGTACGACCATTTCACGTATGTACCGTGAATATTGGGAGACCGGCAAAACATCAAATCTCCGACATTGCTGCTCTCGGAAAAGGATCTGCAAGAGCGGGACCAACCACGACTGAAGACGATTGTCTATCGTGACAGAAGTGCAACCTTTCCGCAAGTTGCTGCAGATTTCAAAGCCGAACCACCGACAAGAGTCAGCGTGTGAAGCCGAAGGCCCTCTCCTGTAACCTTGATGATTCCATGACACAAAGCTTTACGCCTCACCTGGGCCTCACAATACCGACATATGACTGTTGATGACTGGAAACATGTCGCCTGGTCAGACGAGTCTCGTTTCGAATTGTATTGAGCGGATGGACTGGAAGAGGTATGGAGACAACCTCGTGAATACATGGACCATTCGTGTCAGCAGGGGACTGTTCAAGCTGGTGGAGCAATGTAATGATGTGGGTCGTGTGCAGTTCGACTGATATGGGGCCCTTGATACGTCTAGATATGGGTTTGGCACATGACACGTACTTAAGCATCCTGTCTGATCACCTGCATCCTTTCATGCCCATTGTGCAATCCGGCGAACTATGGCAATTCCAGCAGGACAATATAACATGCCACACGTCCAGATTTGCTACAGAGTGGCTCCAGGAACACTGTTCTGAATTTAAATACGTCCGCTGACCAACAAGCTCCAAGGGCATGGACATTATTGAGCATAACTGGGATGCCTTGCAAAGTGCTGTTCAGAAGAGATCTACACTCCCTCGTACTCTTACGGATTTATGGACTACCCTACATCATTCATGGTGTGATTTCCTTCCCGCACTACTTCAGACATTAGTCGAGTCATGCCATGTCGTGTTTCGGCGCTTCTGGGTGCTCGCGGGGGCCCTACACGATATTAGGCACGTACACAAGTTTCTTTGGCTCTTCAGGGCGTATATGTGTGTGTGGCGCGTTACTTACTGAACTCCCCTCGTATAGTGTACTTGCCTTGTTAGTTCCTAAATGCATAGGTGCCTTTTGTGTCAAATAGTGTACTCTTTGCTCACACTAGCTATTTCTCTTTCCTATAATTTTTTCTGGTATTACTTTATGCTTACACAAGCTGATAACATACAGAGAATTAGATCCTCCCACGTATTACAGCGCCAGTCAGACGAGCCTGGTACAAATAACGCGACTGTTAACATGCTAAAATACACCGGTGCTATAAGGAACAGTGATAGTGTGTAAACTGCACTCTTAACACACATACAGGCACGGCTGAACGACAACAGCAATTGATTACGTCGGCTGACGAATGCGACGTGATAGAGACTTTTACGGCCGACCTTCGGCTCGAGTTTACTGCGGACGTCCACAGTGGAGCCGCGCGTCGTGTGGCCGCCTCTTTATTAAAGACGCTGGTCGCCACGACGCCCTCAACCAGGCGGCCGCCCGCCGTAAAAGTCAGCGCTTAGTCGCAGCCCCTCTCCACCGCAGTACCAATGGTCACTCCAAGCGCGCTCCTTACGGAGTGTCCTGTTGGTTGCCCGCCTCTCCAGGCGGGGTAATTAACGGCAGTTGACAGCGGCTGTTATTCGCCGGATTTTACGCACCTGATTGTGACGTGTTGGTCAGAAAAGAGCAGCGGTCCTCTGTCTTTTTATTCGCTAAAGGAAAGAGACAAAATCTTCAGATCACGTTCCGACAAACATCTCCCGAGCAGTCGTTGACCTGTACGCTTCGGTAGGTGAATACATTGCATCGCCATCTTCGTTGCTGTCGAAGATTTTACCAGTTTTGCATCCCACGTAAGCCAAAGTCCACTAATGACAGGGATTGGGTGCTGCTGATTCGAAATCTGAATTTCAGTTGCAAGTGACCGAGATATGGTGGTTCTTGATCACAATACTGTTCGGCGGTGACTTCCCGAACAGTTTTGCAGTGTGTCATGGTGTCAATGATTTTTCTGTGAATTCTCACCCTGATGAGCTACTGAACATCAGAAAAAAGCGAAATTTCAAGAAACACTTTTCATTGAATAACTTTACAAATAGATGAAACAGAAATTTCAAAATACATTTTATTTTTTCTCACTACTAGATGCAAAAAAACAGTCACATCTAAATGATTTTTCGTGTAAATATTATACGAAAGTATATATTGAATGATAAGAATTTTTGCAGAACAGAACAACTAAAGTATCTTTAAAATCAGCAGTAGCCTATTATTTGTGAATACGTTCAAGTTAATTTAAGTATAAAATGCTTTATCATATTCAACTTCATTGTTATCAGTGGCATTGTTATTGCAAACGTGAAATACTTCTATATAAAACTTCATGCGAAGTGTTCTCAAATACTTCAATAGTTTCTTACATCTTTATTCTTCTCCGTGCACTGACTTTATTTTCTAATCTCAGTGATAGAGCATTGTCCATTTTTTTTAAGTTGGTCCCGTGACTGAAGAATAATACTAGATTATAGTGTAAATTTTTTATGCTTCACAAAATTGACGGAGCATAATCACCATCACTGAAATTTTGTTGTGAACAGTCATAATTCAGTCTCCGATTCTTCACTTATTGATACTTTGTCTCCAAATTAATTAAAACTGTCTTACAGCAGAAGCAATTTGATTGACCACCTGACAGTTGTGTATAGGGCAATGTGTAATGACAAGTATTTAGTTTTTCTCCATTTACCTCCATTACTGTACAAACATATAACCCCATCTGTTGTGAGTGAAATATTTCTCCAATACACAGTTTTGAAAGGAGGTGATCTTGGTGGCAAACAAAATATGGTATCTAGCTTTTTACTTAAACGGTGTCAAGAAACGTATTATCTCTCAGCTTATAAACACCGAAAAGCACGGCAATTTTGCATTAAAATGGATGCAAATCATATTATTTTACATAGATGTTGAGTTTTAGAAAATTACTCTTGAAGCAGACGTTTAGTTCTGCAAATGTTTCCAGTGTTCCACGAGTGTTTAATGTGGTATACGTTAATTTATGTTAAAGTATAACTAGGGCAATTGATTACTCTCATTTCAAAATTTGTGATTTCATATATAACTCAAAGGTAAGATGCATAACGTCATTACCTGCAAATCGCTCTAAGAATGACTCCTTCAACTGCAAAGAATCAATTTTTTAAAATTTTGTTCCTCCCTTTCATCTTAAACTAATTGATATTTCAAAAATCCGAAAAGCGTAAATAAAAGTTCCTGCTGTCATTTGTAACCTTGACTGTTTTTCTTAATGAAAACTGAAAAAATCATTTACGACGTGTGATTGGAAAGCTTTAAGAATTGGCTCGTAATTGATCAATGGTGGCACTTACATGTTACTATGATGCATCGCCTTCAGAATAGTTCCCTTCTGACTGAACACGCAGACTCTAACAGTGTTTCCACTATTGGAAACATTCCTGGAAATTTTTTTCCTGAAGTGTGTCATGGGCGCTCCTCGTATTTGCCTGGATGTTTTCAGTCGAGTCAAATCGCTTTCCTTGAAAATTTCAGTTTAGGAAACACGTAGAAGTCTGCAGGGGCCAAATCAGGGGACTATGATGGTTTTGGAAGCAGAGGAATTTTAAATCTGGTCAAAAGGTCAACGATGGAGAAGGCACGATGAGCCAGAGCATTGTCATGGTGTAACACCCAACTCCTGTCTATCCACAGTGCAGGCCTTTTCTTCCGCACCTTTTCGTGCAAACGCTCAAGGCCACATTTGTAGTATTCCTGGTTAATTTTCAGTCCTCCAGGGGTAAATTCATGATGAACAGTACCGATAGAATCAAAAAAATCACCAACATCATCTTCACCTTCAACTGATTTCACCGTGCTTTTTTCAGTCTTGGTGAACCTGGTTTCAGGATCTTATCCATATACCCACGATTCGTCACCTGTAATTACCTTATTTGACGAATCTGGGTCATTTTTAGTCCGATTAATCAGTTCTTGGCACACTTCAAGTCGGTATTGTCTCTGGTCACTTGACAACACTTTTGGAATGAATTTTGCAGACTCCCGAAGCATGTTCAGATATTCAATTAAAAGTGACTGAACTGCATAGAAACTTAAATTAAGTTCATGAGCCATCTCCCTAATTGTAAGTCTACGATCAGAGCGCATGAAGTCGCGAACTTTCACAACACTTTCATTCGCTTTTGAGGTAGAGGGTCTGAGCACTATGGGACTCAACTGCTGAGGTCATTAGTCCCCTAGAACTTAGAACTAGTTAAACCTAACTAACCTAAGGACATCACAAACATCCATGCCCGAGGCAGGATTCGAACCTCCGGCCGTAGCTGTTTTTCGGTTCCAGACTGCAGCGCCTTTAACCGCACGGCCACTTCGGTCGGCTGCTTTTGAGGTAGAAAGACGGCCGGACCGTGGTTCATCTTCAAATGATTCGCAGCCATTTTTAAATCTGTAGAATCAGACAAAAATATTTGATTGCTACAACAACAAACTGAATAAAGGAAACGCAGTTTCCTGTCAGAGGACGTTCAAGGACAAGGCAACTGCTGACTTCCCACCCTCCTTGTACCTGCCCTCCAAACCAGTAAGCAGTAGTGGATCCATTCTTGAAACTTTCCATTCACACATCGCATGATACATCTCTCATTACCTGTCACATTTATAAAGTTTGAAAATAATTTCTTCTCCTGAGCCGGCCGCGGTGGCCAAGCGGTTAAAGGCGCTACAGTCTGGAACCGCGCGCCGGCTACAGTCGCAGGTTCGAATCCTGCCTCGGATATGGATGTGTGTGATGTCCTTAGGTTCGTTAAGTTTAAGTAGTTCTAAGTTCTAGGGGACTGATGACCTTAGAAGTTAAGTCCCATAGTGCTCAGAGCCATTTGAACCATCTTCTCCGGATCAAAAAGAATGTGTTCGGTGCATCAAATCCTGGCTCAAGTGAAATTATTAATAGGATTCAAGCAGAATATATAGAATCCCTGAGATTATCAAAATGGGACTGAACAGTTTGATTCTAACAAAATAAATTTTGCTACTTTTGACCTGAATCAGGCGCCCCATAACAGAGATCTTTCCCAGTAACAAGAAACTGAATATACTATTAACGCTCTATTCCTAATTACGAAACTCCAAGTTTTAGCGCTGAGAGAGACGCCAAGGTTATGAGGGAAAACAACAAACCAGCTATATAGTAACTATGAACAACTGCAGCAAATGTTTCGGTTTGTATGTGTGTATCGTCATAAACTTCCATACCATTCGTTGAAGAATAACATTTTTTAAAGTAAACGCGAATAGTTCATATTTGCCCATAAATGTTGTAGACTACATTAGTAAAGTTAATATAACAAGACTAATAATAGCTGTCCTGGTGTTGCTTACTGTAATTGGTTTGTAGTAACTAGCCTGGTATTCAACTAGCCTGGTATTCAGATCACTGAATTAATTTAACGCTTAAAATGTAATCTAACAACACATTGGAAGGTTATTACAGCATGAGAAGCGGCAGTTTTGTCTGTGATATTTGCCACAGCAAAAACCTTTCCTGAGTACATGTACGACTATGAAGAAGATTCTCTGGATTACAACGTTTATGTCGTTGCCGGGTGCTCAGTCTGCATGAGAGAGACTTCGGTACCGATCGTGGTTGGAAGCAGACGTGTGTACTAACTGGTGCGGAGGTCTAATTTCGGAATGTGTTGCTGTAATTTAGAATATGTCAAAGAGGGTAATCTCCTGCGTTCCCTAGCTTCGCACAAAGTCGGATGTCGCATTTAGGGAACCTTTTCAATTTTGGTTTGTAAATTTCGTTATGTGCATTGTGTGACTATTGTATTGCCACCTAGAAATGCCAAAAGTGATAAATAAATATTTTCTAGCCTTTGAAAAGACACGAGGTGACAAAACCACAAAATCCAATAAACTAAGATGATAGTCGTCTCTGCGATGCAAAGAAAATCAGAGACAATACAACTCTCAGTATAATTGCGTAGGCTTCCGCGGCCAGAGTCAGTCGACATAAACGCTTCTTCTAGACCCAGAAGAAGGCCGCTGCAATCGTGGCCGAAATGTTGGCTTTTCTATAGCAGCAGTAGTTTTACATTATGACGCGTTACCAAACCCAAAAAACTTTTATGTCGAAAATGCTCAGTGTTAACACTAGTTGTGTAAAGATCGTAATACGATAAGAACTTCTTCTGTAGGAGTCAATAGAACAATTAGAGCAAACTTGTACAATCACATTTTGTTACACGGATGGAAACGTCTGTGATGTGATAAATTCTGTTTGTTATCATAGAATATAATGATTGTTGGTTAACATAAAATATTCATTTAATGCTTATATGTGTGTGAACCACAATTCGTCCGATTTATTGACATTTTCAGTATAGCAGATGTAAATTAATTGTTGCCCGCCATTGCTGCAACATTCTCTAAATTCATCTAAAGCTGGGAACGGCGCGCACATAATCGCAAAAAAAAGAAAAAAAAACATGGTTTCATTAATCAAGAGAAGTAAATTGAGCAAGCATCTGCGAACAGAATTTTATGTTATTTAAGGTACACTAGGACGCAGCCAGCCGCGTTATGTTAATACAACGACGTAGCTCAATCTCATTTACGATTTTCAGCTACTTATATATGTTTTCTAGGTCATCAGCAGCCGTAAATGCAGAAACCACATTTCCCCTGAAAACAAGATGTTTCCATCTTTCAATACGATCGCGCACCTCTTCATAATGCATGCCCTATGGCGGAGTGGTTACACGACAACAACATCCTTGTAATGGACTGGCCTGCACAGAGTCCTGACATGAATCCTACAGAACACCTTTGGGTTGTTTTGGAACGTCGACTTCGACATCGATACCTCCCCTCAGTGTAGCACTCCGTGAAGAATGGACTGCCATTCCCCATGAAACCGTCTAGCACCTGTTTCAACGTATGCCTGTGAGAGTGGAAGCTGTCGTCAAGGCTAAGGGTGAGCCAAAGTCATATCGATTTCCAGAATTACCGAAGGAGGGCGTCACGGACTTCTAAGTCATTTTCAGCCAGGTGACCGGATACTTTCGATCACATAGTGTGTATTACAAAACATCTGTTTTGTACGCGTGTAAATTCTTTTAGTTCAAAAATGATCTTATGTGTGTGAAATCTTATGGGACTTAACTGCTAAGGTCGTCAGTCCCTAAGCTTACACACTACTCAACCTAAATTATCCTAAGGACAAACACACACACAGCCACGCCCGAGGAATGTCTCGAACCTCCGCCGGGACCAGCCGCACAGTCCATGACTGCAGCTCCTTAGACTGCTCGGCTAATCCCACGCGGCTTCTTTTAGTATTTGTTACTGTAATAATAATAGTTATTATTGTTATTATTATTTCTCTTTCCTGTCTCAGACGTTATGTCTGGTTAAAAATGTAAAGTGACGCGGACCTTGATCAAGCGTGACTTCCTTTTAACTGTACGATATATGTTACATTGCATTTAGGAACTTTCGGGTAATTGAACATGTATCTGCAATTACAAATTTCCGTAGTTGTATACATACGTTTGGATGTAGCTGTACTGCGTTGATGTACTGGTGGATATTGTGTGGTATGACTACTGTAGTTGATAGTATAATTGGTATGATGTCAACTTTATCCAGATGCCACATGTCTTTGACTTCCTCAGCCAGTTGGATGTATTTTTCAATTATTTCTCCTGTTTTCTTCTGTATATTTGTTGTATTAGGTATTGATATTTCGATTAGTTATGTTAATTTATTCTTTTTATTGGTGAATATGATGTCAGGTTTGTTATGTGGTGTTGTTTTATCTGTTGTATTAGTTCTGTTTCAGTGTAATTTGTATTCATCATTCTCCAGTACGTTTTGTGGTGCATACTTGTATGTGGGAACATGTTGTTTTATTAGTTTATGTTGTATGGTAAGTTGTTGATGTATTATTTTTGCTACATTGTCATGTCTTCTGGGGTATTCTGTATTTGTTAGTATTGTACATCCGCTTGTGATGTGATCTACTGTTTCTATTTGTTGTTTGCAAAGTTTGCATTTATCTGTTGTGGTATTGGGATCTTTAATAATATGCTTGCTGTAATATCTGGTGTTTATTGTTTGATCCTGTATTGCAATCATGAATCCTTCCGTCTCACTATATAGATTGCCAGTGCTTAGCCATTTGTTGGATGCGTCTTGATCGATGTGTGGCTGTGTTAGATGATATGGGTGCTTGCCATGTAGTGTTTTCTTCTTCCAGTTTACTTTCTTCGTATCTGTTGATGTTATGTGATCTAAAGGGTTGTAGAAGTGGTTATGAAATTGCAATGGTGTAGCTGATGTATTTATATGAGTGATTGCTTTGTGTATTTTGCTAGTTTCTGTTCGTTCTAGAAAGCATTTTCTTAAATTGTCTACTTGTCCATAATGTAGGTTTTTTATGTCGATAAATCCCCTTCCTCCTTCCTTTCTGCTTAATGTGAATCTTTCTGTTGCTGAATGTACGTGATGTATTATATATTTGTGGCATTGTGATCGTGTAAATGTATTGAGTGCTTCTAGGTCTGTGTTACTCCATTTCACTACTCCACATGAATAGGTAATATTGGTAAAGCATAGGTATTTATAGCTTTTGTCTTGTTTCTTGCTGTCAATTCTGTTTTCAGTATTTTTTTAGCCTTTGTCTATATTTTTCTTTTAGTTCTTCTTTAATACTTGTATTACCTATTCCTACTTTTTTTCTGTATCCTAGATATTTATAGGCATCTGTTTTTTCCATCGCTTCTATGGAGCCGCTGTGGTTATCCAATATGTTATCTTCTTGTTTAGAGTGTTTTCCCTTGACTATGCTATTTTTCTTACATTTGTCTGTTCCAAAAGCCATATTTATATCATTGCTGAATACTTCTGTTATCTTTAGTAATTGGTTGAGTTGTTGATTTGTTACTGACAGTAGTTTTATATCATCCATGTATAGCAAATGTGTGATTTTGTGTGGTTATGTTCCAGTAATATTATATCCATAATTTGTATTATTTAGCATGTTGGATAGTGGGTTCAGAGCAAGACAGAACCAGAAAGGACTTAATGAGTCTCCTTGGTATATTCCACGCTTAATCTGTATTGGCTGTGATGTGATATTATTTAAATATGTTTGGATAATAAGTGTGGTTTTCCAATTTTTCATTACTATGTTTAGGAACTGTATCAATTTAGGATCTACTTTGTATATTTCCAATATCTGTAGCAACCATGAATGGGGTACACTATTAAAAGCTTTTTGGTAATCATTGTATGCACAGTGCAGTGACCTTTGTTTAGTTTTAGTTTAATATGTCAACTCTGTATCAATTATCAGTTGCTCTTTAAATCCTCGTGCTCCTTTGCAGCAGCCTTTTTGTTCTTCAGTTATAATTTTATTATGTGTTGTATGTGTCATTAATTTCTGTGTAATGACTGAAGTTAATATTTTGTATATTGTTGGTGGGCATGTTATGGGGCGATATTTTGCTGGGTTTGCTGTGTCTGCTTGATCTTTAGGTTTCACATAAGTTATTCCACGTGTAAGTGTATCAGGGAATGTGTACAGGTCTGCAATGTAATTGTGGAGGCCCGGGAAAAGAATAGGCCTCCGGTATGTTCTGCCAAACGCAAAAGACGACGAAAAGAACAAACCACTAATAGGGCTAACCCCCTTTTAGTGTGATTAGTTGGTTCAGGACAGAACTAATGAAGCCTCGGACACGCGCTGTCATGGTCGGGGACGACGCTTGAACCCTATACCCTTCCACAATGCTAACGACCCTGCTAGCCACACAGCAAATGATTTAAATCCAAATAGAGGTGTTTTGCAGGATATGCTTCCTGCAACCACTCTAGAAGGAAAGCAAAGGCAGAGGATGAGATGGTCTGATGAAGTTAACTGACACCTCATGTTCTGTTATTACCATGCAACAAACTTAGGAACCAACACAACTGGATACAGATCACAAGTATACACAACATTTATTACCAGATACCCAGAATTAAAATTTTTAACAGAACAACAACTAGCTGATCAGATCCATGTAATAATCAAAAATAACAGGATACCCCAGTCAGAATTAGAAAACATCAAACAACAAGTTCAACAAATACTGGAACAAAATAATGTGCAATCAGAAGGAGAAGAAAATACAGTAATGGACTCAAACATCCCAGAGCAAACAAACAAAGAACATGCATCAATTAAACAATGAGAGGAAAACGAAATCTTAAGACAGCCACCAGAACAAGCACAAATAGAACATGAAGTGACACACGTGTTAGATATAGAAGAAAAATTTCAGTTGACGTATTTAGAATACAAAGAGACAAATACAGACATTAGATCATTCTTGCGTAGACCACCAAATAACCCAGAAGTTGAAACAACAATAACAACTATCAACACAATCAAACACAACAAAATAAATGAAAATACAACTATGGAAGAGTTACAACTACTGGTTTATGTAGGAGCACTCACTACACTAAATATACACACTAGGCAGAGATCAGAACCAACCAACACACAGAAGAAACCCACAAAACCAGCATGGCAACACAGGCTACAGATCAGAATAGAAAAACTGAGAAAAGACATTGGACAGCTAACACAATTTATAAGAAATGAAATATAAAAAAAAAAAACGAAAAAGGTTAGGTAAAATATCACAGCAAGAAGCGATAGAGCAATTAGATGAAAAGAAGCAGAAATTACAAGCATTGGCCAAACGACTTAGAAGATTTAAAAAAAGTGAAAATAGAAGGAAACAAAACCAAACATTCAACACAAACCAAAAGAAATTTTACCAGACAATAGATAACACACACATTAAAATGGACAATCCACCAAACATAACAGACATGGAACACTTTTGGAGCAACATATGGTCAAACCCAGTACAACATAATAGACATGCACGGTGGATACAAGCAGAAACAGACACATACAAGATGATACCACAAATGCCTGAAGTGATAATTTTGCAACATGAAGTCACCCGAGCAATTAATTCTATGCACAATTGGAAAGCCCCTGGAAATGATAAAATAGCAAATTTCTGGCTAAAGAAATTCACCTCAACACATTCACATCTAACTAAATTATTTAACAGTTACATTGCAGACCCATACACATTCCCTGATGCACGTACACATGAAATAACTTAATCTGAAACCTAAAGATCAAGCAGACACAGCAAACCCAGCTAAATATCGCCCCATAACATGCCTACCAACAATATACAAAATATTAACTTCAGTCATTACACAGAAATTAATGACACATACAACACAGAACAAAATTATAAATGAAGAACAAAAAGGCTGTTGCAAAGGAGCACGAGGATGTAAAGAGCAGCTGATAATAGATGCAGAGGTGACATATCAAGCTAAAACTAAACAAAGGTCGCTACACTATGCATACATTGATTACCAAAAAGCTTTTGATAGTGCACCTCACTCATGGTTATTACAAATATTGGAAATATACAAAGTAGATCCTGAATTGATACAGTTCCTAAACATAGTAATGAAAAATTGGAAAACCACACTTAATATCCAAACAAATTCAAATAATATCACATCACAGCCAATACAGATTAAGCGTGGAATATACCAATTATTATTATTGTTACTATTATCATTATTAGTGGCGGCAGCACCAGCAGTAATAAATGTACTACCAATATTAACTTTATTAATTCGTAATACTATTTACACTGTCACTATAGACACTCAAATAATTTAATACTATTTGTTATACTGCATTAAAATTGTTATTTCTGAGGTAATTATGACGTAAGAAAGGTACTAGTTCTATGAAACTCTGATCCAATGGAGGACCCGATGACCTTAATGATATCAGGTTAAATAAATAAATAATCGCTACATTCAGCAGCAAAAAACATAAAATAATTGAAATTTTGAGATATAACCAAACATTAGCAATTTTTAAAAAGAAAACAGACAACTATAAATGTGCACGAAACAATAATCGACAATGTGACTGCACTTGCCTGTCTCCAATATAGCATATAACGAGTATTAATCTACTTCTGGGTGAAAGTCGTCGTGAAATGCGTGGATCTGCAAATAAGTGAAGCGGTGCGGAGTGATCCGATGACAAACAGGTAGAACTACCACTGTAGCCGAGAAAACTGACGCATGGAATTCTACGTATTACTCTTCATAGTGTTAGTCTTATCTTCGGAGTAATAACACAAATGAAGAGGAAAAAAATTTAAAAAAATTAAAAACCAACGCCTCGGGAGTACCGCTTCTCAAGCAGCTGAAAGTGCACCGTCGTCCTACGCTTAGCGCTTAAGGCCTCTAATATGCTAACACCGACTGCAGTACGTGACAGACGGAAATCTCATACCATACACCCATGTTGTGATTACTTTGTCACCGTCTCGGAATGCAAACATACCTTACATCACGACAACATACCTAGGGACACTCCAGATGGCTCGTCAGTTCCCTTGTACGTAGCTTGTCTGCCTCCACAGACAAATGTCAGTGGACTGCTCAAATAATGGCCGGCGCGTGCAGGAGCACTGTCAGAAATGAGTGCCGACGAACAGGTGTCGACTTAAACGCCTATTGTTTTCGCCTTCGGTAATGCAGGCGGTGGAGCGGAGCTTCCCAACACAAACAGAATGGCGCGAAGGATTCATATTTATTTACGGAAAACACTGGTGGCACGGAAGGAGGGACGATGGCACTGTACCAAAATATTTGTTGGCTCGGGACGGCGCTGAGCACACACATCGCGCATCATTCACATCCAGCGGCGTGTTTTCCCAGACGCGGAGCGCCGCGCGATGTTTACGTTGGTGGCGGCGGCGCCCGACGCGGCTGTCCGCACGGCAAGACGCCCCCTGCACTGGCTGGCGTCCGTCAGTCGTCGCGACGCGGCGGAAATAGGTCGCAGCCGCACCGCCATGTCCGGCTACTGTTTCTACGCGCCTTCACGTGCTTCCAGTCGCTAATGGCCGGAGACGCATACGGGGCGAGGTGGTGCACCGCCTAATCCTCTCTTACCGTCTGCCATACTGTTGGCATAGAGCATGCATGGTCAACGTTTGGCGACCGGCGGACCAGATTCACATACTTAATTAAACTCGCAGGCCAGCTCGTCACGTGACACGACAGCAGACCTTGTTAGGATTAGTAGGATTTGCCCATCTTACTTTATCTACACTCCTAATATACAGGGTGGTCCATTGATAGTGACCGGACCAAATATCTCACGAAATAAGCATCAAACGAAAAAACCTACAAAGAACTAAACTCGTCTAGCTGGAAGGGGGAAACCAGATGGCGCTATGGCTGGCCCGCTAGATGCCGCTGCCATAGGTCAAACGGATATCAACTGAGTTTTTTTTTTTTTGGATAGGAACCCCGATTTTTTATTACCTATTCGTGTAATAGGTAAAGAAATATGAATGTTTTCGTTGGGCCACTTATTTCACATTGTGATAGATAGCGCTGTAATAGTCACAAACGCATAAGTACGTGGTATCACGTAACATTCCGCCATTGCGGACGGTATTTGCTTCGTGATACATTACCCGTGTTAAAATGGACTGTTTACCAATTGCGGAAAAGGTCGATATCGTGTTGATGTGCGGCTATTGTGATCAAAATGCCCAACGGGGGTGTGCTATATATGCTTCTCGGTATCTTGACGATATCATTCAAGTGTCCGGACCGTTCGCCGGATAATTGCGTTATTTAAGGAAACAGGAAGTGTTCAGCCACATGTGAAACGTCAATCACCACCTGCAACAGTTGATGATGCCCAAGTAGGTGTTTTAGCTGCTGTCCCGGCAAATCCGTACATCAGTAGCAGACAAACGGCGGGAGGATCGGGAATCTCAAAAACGTCGGTTTTGAGAATGCTACATCAACATCGATTGCACCAGTACCATATTTCTATGCACCAGGAATTGCATGGCGACGACTTTGAACGTCGTGTACAGTTCTGCCACTGGGCACGAGGGAAATAACGTGACGATGACAGATTTTTTGCACGCTTTCTGTTTAACGACGAAGCGCCATTCACCAATAGCGGCAACGTAAACCGACAGAATATGCACTACTGGGCAAATGAAAATCCACTATGGCAGCGACAAGTGGAACATCAGCGACGTTGGCAAGTTAATGTATGGTGCGGCATTATGGGAGGAAGGATAATTGGCCCCCATTTTATCGATGACAGTCTAAATTGTGCAATGTAAGCTGATTTCGTACGTAATGTTCTACCGTTGGTACTACAAGATGTTTCACTGCATGACAGGATGGCGATGTACTTCCAACATGACGGATGTCCGGCACATAGATCGCGTACGGGTGAAGCGGTATTGCATAGCATATTTCGTTACAGGTGGATTGGTCGTCGAAGCACCATACCATGGCCGGCACGCTCACCGGATCTGACGTCCCCGGATTTCATTCTGTGGGGAAAGTTGAAGGATATTTGCTATCGTGATCCACCGACAACGCCTGACCACATGCGTCAGCACATTGTCAATGCACGTGCTAACACTACGGATCGCGAACTACTAACTGTTGAGAGGAATCTCGATACACGTATGCCTAATGCACTGAGGTTGACGGACATCATTTTGAGCATTTATTGCATTAATGTGGTGTTTACAGTTAATCACGCTGTAACAGCATGCGTTCTCAAAAATGATAAGTTCACAAAGGTACATGTATCGCATTGGAACAACCGAAATAAAATGTTCGAACGTACCTACGTTCTGTATTTTAATTTAAAAAACTTACCTGTTACCAACTGTTCATCTCAAATTGTGAGCCATATGTTTGTAACTCTTACAGTGCCATCTATCACAAAGCGAAAAAAGTGGTCCAACCAAAACATTCATATTCCTTTACGTACTGCACGAATATGTAATAAAAAATGTGGATTCCTATTTCAAAAAAAGCAGTTGATATCCGTTTGACCTATGGCAGCGTCATCTAGCGGGCCAACCATAGCGCCATCTTGTTTCCCCCTTCAAACTAGACGAGTTTCGTTGTATATAGGTTTTTCGTTTGGCGCTTATTTTGTGAGATATTTCGCCCGGTCACGATCAATGGGCCACCCTGTATAAGTTAAAGCATATACATATACTGAAGAGCCAAAGAAACTGGTACACCTGCCTAATTTCATGTAGCGCCCCCGCGAGCACGCAGAAGTGCCGCAACACGACGTGTCATGACAAGACTGATGTCCGAAGTAGTGCTGGAGGCCACTGACACCATGAATCCTTCAGGGCTGTCCATAAATCAGTAAGAGTGCGAGGCGTAGATATCTCATCTGAACCTCACGTTGCAAGGCATCCCAGATATGCTCAATAATGTAAACGTAGGCTTCCGCGGCCGTTGTCACTGTCAATAAAATTCTTATGTGTTTGGTACCGCATTGTCAACTATAAAATACCGACGTTTCGGCGACTATTGCAAGACGCCTTCCTCAGGGTGTATTGCTAACTGCTGAATGGACGCTAATATGGTAACTTACTTACTAAGGAGGAGTGCTGCCATTGGATATGTGGCTGAGGAGGAAGGGCATTAGGTGATCTTTTATTGGTCTTTCCATTGCGTGTTGTCATTGGCGGAAATAGGAGTTTTCCATTTGAGTTACTTTTATTGGTCATTGGTGGAAATTGGCGCGTCAGCACTCCCGCAAAGCTGTCCCTGCTGGCAGCCAAGACGCTGGGAGTCGGTGCGCGTCATCTCTATTCATGTTGTCGAGTCGCTTGGCTATTTCTATGGCCTCTCTGATATTCCTCCTCAGGCCGGCCGAAGTAGCCGAGCGGTTCTGTGCGTTTCAGTCCGGAACCGCGAGACCGCTACGGTCGCTGGCTCGAGTCCTGCCTCGGGCATGGGTGTGTGTGATGTCCTTAGGATAGTTAGGTTTAAGTAGTTCTACGTCTAGGGGACTGATGATCTCAGATGTTAAGTTCCATAGTGCTCAGAGCCATTAGAACCATCTTCCTCCTCAGGCTAAACGGCTCGAAACTCGATCTTGTTTCTGCACTGTTCCCCGTGTTCTACCACCGCTGACTTATTGTATTGTTAGAGACGGATATATCTCTTTTGTTCAAATAACTTTGCGCTTATTGACCGCGCAGTCTCGCCAACATACCCTTCCTCCTCACCCCCACATCCAATGACAGCACTCCTCAGTAGTATATAAGAAATGAAATTAGCGTCCAGACACCACTTAGCAATATACACTGAGGATGGCGTCTTACAATAGCAGCTGAAACGTCGGTATTTTAATGTTGACAAAGCGGTCCCAAAGGCAGAAGAATTTTATACAAATGGCTCTGAGCACTATGGGACTTAACACCTGAGGTCTTCAGTCCTCTTGACCATACAACTACTTAAACCTAACTAACCAAAGGATATCAAACACATCCATGCGCGAGGCAGGATTCGAACCTGCGACCGTAGCGGTCGCGCGGCTCCAGACTGAAGCGCCAAGAACCACTCGGTCACTGTTGCCGGCTACACCCTCTTTAATCCGAGTAATTGGTTCTCGGTTTTCCATTGGCCATAAATTGCTTAATGCCAGGATTGTTTCTTCTGAGAAGCAGACGGTTAATTTCTTTCGGCGTCCTACGCCAATCTTTCGGCCACGTCTCTGATGGTCCCGTACTTAGAGGAGAACCACATACGATCCTGAAAGTTCTGGAGCATATGAGGCACCACGAAAAAAAAATCCGAAAAACTAGTACACAAGTTACTTGACACAGTGTTCCTTACGCAGTGCAAAGGGAACCATGTACCTTACTGCCGGATGCCAGAGCTAGTGGGTATCTGGGTAAATGAGCAAGCACCCAAGAAACCCTGCAAAAATAGGATACACTGCAGTAACTTGTGACTTCAGCATCCGGTGAGAAGATCCTCCTATCTGTGATTCGTGCGGCTTACATATCACTGCACGCTTTACTTTAGCTGAGTGCACTTTATGCTAGGATGAGATAGCTGTACTAAACTAAATGAAGGCCTGCCCTTTGTCTTAGCTGATGATAATGTGAGTGTGGATGAATGGACAGTTTCTTGAGAACGTAGCGATTTACTTCTTAATTATATGCATAATATATTCTGAAACACAACCACAGAAATTTTTTTTTCTATAATTAACCGATATCGTCACAAGAATGATCGAAAGCAGCGTACAATTGGTACCAAGTAATGCTTTCCAACCGTGCTGACATAGCTATACTTGCTGCCCAGCTGATTCTACATCTAGTTATCCTGATGAGAATTGAGTTGCGAGGTACTTGTTTTATTTTACACGATCAGACCCAGAGGAACGCGCTCAGTTGTGAGGTTCTTCTTCCACTGTATTTTGTTTCCTGCCACTTATCAGTAGTCACTCTCCATGCCGATCTGCAGCAAGTCCTCATGGAATCCATCTCTCCAGCTTTCCTTTATTCTTCATAGTGGTCATCTTCCGCAGGGAGTTCAATACATGAATTTCATAGGCCTTCTGAGTTTATCCATCAGGCCTTCAATGTTTAGTCTGCTGAAGATTTCATGTACCTAACAATTATGCCGGATCCTCCATTCCTGTGATATTATCTTGTACAGGACTGTAGATGTTACTTACAACTTTTCACTCGAAAGCAACAAGATTATTTAACTATTTTTTCTGGACAGTCCAAGCGCCACAACAATATAGTCCAACAGTTTGGGTCAGTGTTTTGTGCAGCTAGAGTTTGTAATTCCTTGGGAGACTGAGCGATTTTAAAAGGTGACTCAAACTGATATACGATTGGTTTGTGCTTGGATCCTCGCTTTGATTTCTGCCTTACATGATGCGTCCTTTGTACAGATTACCCTGAGATCAACCATTTTATAGCATCAGGTTCGGACTACCTGAGCCTGGAGTGGCTCTCTTGACCTGGCATAGGTCCTGCTCTTCACCAGGAACTTGGTCTTCACTTGATCCACAAGGAGACCGAATTTTCTCGCTGTCACCTCCAGGCTGTCGCTCATTCGCATCAGTTCTCCCTTAGATCTCGCCAACACGGCCACGTCGTCGGCAAATGCGAGACGTGTCATTTTCTCACAATATACCTTGTTTCCGTCAAAGTTCTTATGGAAAGATTTCCTTATTATTGCATTCTCGAGCGCCAGGTTAAACAATATTGGAACAACGCCATCTCCTTATCTAAACCCAGTGTTTATGTCAAAGCTCTTCGTGACTTGGTTTCGAGCTACACTTGCCTTTTGAATTAGTGAGGCAATCTCGAACTAGGCTCAGAAATTTCTTGTGCATTCCAAACTCGGTCAGGGAATTCAACAGGCTCTCCCGGTGGAGATACGTAGATGGTGTCCACAGCCAAACGGCCCTTTTTAACCCCCCCCCCCCCCCCAATACCTATCACTTCTTCTGAAAACTGCAAAACATAGTAGTAGCGAAATTCACAGCCATCGAAGAAAACATTTTACCTTTGTTCCAGTTAGGGAACACTATTTTATACCATAGGTAATTAATTTTGTTCTCTCATGGCAATTTTCAAGACCTGAGTACAAAAACTTCGCTACTACATCCAACGTGTTACTGCTGTAAGTGCAGATATTTGAATTGATGACTGAGGACAATGTACTGAACAATATTACATCAGTATTTACTTCATTTGCGGACTAGTAATTACAGCTATTATGAGTATTACGATTTTAGATCGGTTAGTACTTCCAAGTACATGTGGCACAAGCAATTAGTATTTATTATCCCAAGGCAGCAGGACAATCAGTCAGGTATTGAGGTGTAGAACGTGGGCGTAAAACGAAAATCTATATTGACAGGCCCACTACACCGAACAGTTACGACCATACAGAAAACATCAGGTAGTGAATTATGTGATGTGTTTGCAGGAACCAAAGAAAAACGACTAACACATTGAAGTGAATACATATTAAGATACCAATTATTACAATAGCCCAATACCCATAACATCATGTATTTCCAAAGGGAGCCAATACCGGTTCGTAATATATTCTAAAAATTCTGTGATTTTGCCAAAGAAAATATCAAACTTCTCGACTCGAGGCTAAGAACTTTGGACTGAGGCTTTGAACGCCATGCACGGTGACTCTCTCATACTCTTTTAGCCCAGTAATAATCCGACCACATTTATTTATTATACTATTTGAGACCAGTACATTGAATCTCTGACTTTTAGAACTGAATATGAACATGGTTTTAGTATTTCTGTGAGCGACTATGTGTTTCTGTTGTATGTATGTATGTGTGTGTGATTGTTGTTCTGTTGAGTTTTTACAGTGGCTTTAATGCACCCCCACCCCTTACCCATTCCCACAAAAAGAAAAGAAAAAAAGCATACGAACATCTAACGGTCTCAAGTTTAAATCCTGATTCCGTTTCCTCTCTTCGGCAGAGAAATTAGTGATCGACTAGTGTGTGTGTGTGTTTGTGTGTGTGTGTGTATGTGTGTGTGTGTGTGTGTGTGTGTGTGTGTGTGGATGGGTGGGTGGGAGGGTGTACTTGGGGGAAGAGACCAAACAGCGAGGTCATCAGTCTCATTGGATTGGGGAAGGATTGGGAAGGAAGTCGGCCGTGTCCTGTTAAAGGGACCATCCCGGCATTTGCCTGGAGCGAATTAGGGAAATCACGGAAAACCTAAAACAGGATGGCCCGACGGGGGATTGAACAGACGTCCTCCAGCATGCGAGTCCAGTTTGCTAAACACTGAGTGATCAACTGGTGAATCGTCTATTCGAACCTCAGCGAAGAAAAGTATTTTCATTCCTTCTAGACGATGATGAAGCGCGTTGATCAAGTGGCTAAGATATTAGTATTATATTCAAGAGGGTGGTTATAATTTCTGCGTTACGTGCTGATTTATGTTTCACACAGTTAGTCTGAATAACAGTGAATACAGATATGGTTCCATATCGTTTTCTGACGTTAGGGGTTTGGTCTTGTTTCATTGTTTGTTGACAGACACATTGACAGCAATCCTTAGCAGTAACGTTAAATATAACTGGGAAGGAGGACCGGCCAGGACAATGAAGAGAAAAAATAAAAGAAGCACAGAGAGAAATCCCTGACGTATAAGTATACAGACTGGATTGCTTTAGGATAGTAAGAGCAATAGACGTCACGGGAGATTTCATGGTTTGAGGGAAGAAGTCGGATGTAATTACATTGGATTCCATTCCCATGCTGCTACCTTCTACGACAGAGGCGTGGAAAAGTTGGTAGACGATATGACAAGTGTTCGTTTCTGGTAGTGATGATGGTGATGATGATGTTTGGTTTGTAGAGCGCTCAACTGCGCGGTCATCAGCGCCTGTACAAAGTCACAATTTTTACACAGTCCAATTTTTTTAATCAGTCCTCTAGCCACTGGTACGAATGATGACAACGATGATGAAATGCTGAGGACAACACAGACACCCAGTCCCCGGGCAGAGAAAATCCCCAGGGATCGAACCCAGGATCCCGTGATGCAAAGGCAGCAACGCTAGCCAATAGACAACGAGCTGTGGACTTTCATGGTGGTAATTACGTTGCACAATAACTCAAACATAGCTTTATCTCTTTTTCTTAATACGGGATAACTTCGTAATGCAGCCAGCAGTTGGTATCTAAGGCGACGTACGTGCTCTTCGTCAGCTCGAAAGTTACACCCTCGAACATGGTATCCCACATACACTCAATATAATTTATTTTTGTCAAGTTCGTGCACGCTATGCGTCCTGAATGTCGGCATAAATATCCAGTGTACTAGTTAATTTCTGTTATTTCTCCAAACCAATTCTAAATCAGCTCCAAACGGATTAGTTGATTTTCTCGATCGATTTTATGTTTAACTGTAGCGTCAATTCGGATAATAGCACCATCTTTGTTCTGTGAAAACACTTTACTAACGCACTGTCTGTTCCTTTGAAGATATTAGCCCTTCAGTTGTAAATATACTTCACTTATAAGAGAGATATGTGCCTATAACCTCATGATATATCAATTATTGGCACTTTTTATTTATAATTTGTGCATTTTGTTTTCGCCAGAGATGATCACTACTTCTGCGCAGTCTCCGGTATCTAATAGCCTTCTTTCAGATAAAGTGCATGTTGTATTTAAATTCCAACATTAATTTCAACAGCTTAAAACGTTCCAGCTCAACAAAATTTCAGTCGCAGTTATCACTTTATATCGATTTCCTGTCCCAAACCTATTAACAAAGTGCCTTTGTTCTCTAGAGCACGCTTTCAGAATCGAAAGGTGAATCATATGTCATTACTATTGCCAATATCAATGCTTCCAAAAATTCTCTCTACAAGTCTTTCAAAATGAAGGAGAACACTGACGTCTTCCAATCAATTTTAACAACTTGATAACAGTACCATTAGCGCACAATGCGTACAGAGTCGTCTAACGTAATAACAAGTTCAGAGCAGCACTATTTATCTTTCAATATCTCAGGGCCGACTGATGGTTTTTTTCAGTACAGATTATATCTTCACTTCTTCTCATATTGTTACTTTATACAGGCATAGCAAGAACTTGATGCTCTGTGTATCTTCTTCATCCCTCTGGACGCCGACTTGATGGCTTTAACTGCTTTCTCGGATGTGAAGACAGCCGCTCTTCCAGTTTCTTGCTGCGCCTCATACGAAGCAATATAATTAAACTTTTTTGCCACTACATGTCAGTAATCCAGAATACCTAACATAAAATTATATGTCGCAATTTCAGTAAAATATGAATCCGAATTATCAAATATTGTTACCGCTGGAAAGACTAGTAATGATGCGTTCCCATTAAAGTTTTTCATATAAATATGTTGTATCTTTTTCAAAGAAAAAAATACACTGATGTAGAAAAGCGCAACACCTCATAGTAATTAACGTAGAGTAATGAAAGTTTAGGGACACATTTTCCAGGTAACATATTTAAATGATTAATGTAAGCGCTAGATAAGCCATTCCAAATGTGAAATGCCGGTACATTAATAAACGGTGTAACCACCAGAACGTTGAATGCATGTATGAAAATGTGCATGCATTATGCTGCACACGCACTGGGCGTCAGTTTGTGGGGTTGGGATTCCATGCCTGTTGCATTTGGTCGGTCAATACACGGACGGTTAATGCTATATGTGAATCACGCTGGAGTTGTCGTCTGGTGGCGTTCCATATGCCCTCAATTGGAGACATTTCCGGTGATCGAACAGGCCAAGGCACATGTCGAGACTCTGTAGAGTATGTTGGGTTACAACAGAGGTATAGGGGCGAGCGTTATACTGTAGGATAACGCCCAATGGAACACAGTTCATGAATGGCATCACAACAGGCCGAATCACCAGAATGACGCAGAAATGTGGCGTCAGGGTGCGTTTGATAACAACGAATGCTCCTGCTGTCGTACTAAATAACATCCCTGACCATAATTCCAGGTGTAGGTCCACAGTGTGTATCACGCAGACAGGTTGGTTGCAGCCTCTCAACTGGCCCCCTTCTAATCAACACGCAACCATCACTGAGACTCGGACAGAACCAGCTTTCAAAAAAAAAAAAAAAAAAAAAATGTCGTGTTGCTAGGGCCTCCCGTCGGCTAGACCGTTCCCCGGCTGCAGGTCTTACGATTTGACGCCACTTCGGCGACCTGCTCGTCGATGGGGATGAAATGATGATGATTAAGACAACACAACACCCAATCACTGAGCGGAGAAAATCTCCGACTCAGGCAGGAATGGAACCCGGGCCCTTTGGATTGACATTATGTTGTTGATCGTTCCACTCAGCTTTTTATTACAGAGGCCAACCAGCTGTCTGACCGAACACGCTGAGCTACCGCGCCGGCATACCACTCAGCTACCAGGGGCAGACACTAAACTTCGCTAATGGTGGTGGTTTGGGGTCAGAAAAATGGTTCAAATGGCTCTGAGCACTACGGGACTTAACATCTGTGGTCATCAGTCTCCTAGAACTTAGAACATCTTAAACCTAACTAACCTAAGGACATCACACACATCCACGCCCGAGGCAGGATTCGCCCTTCGACCGTAGCGGTCACGCGGTTCCACACTGAAGCGCCTAGAACCGCACGGCCACACCGGCCGGCTTGCGCCAGAGCCATACGCCAAAGATGACAGTATTCCCTCTCGGTGGATCGTCTGTATCGCGGTCTTGTTGTGATCGCACATTCTTGTGACCATCGCTGACAGTAATCATGCACAGTGGCGACCTTACTGCCAAGTCTTCCCGCAGTATCGCAGAAAGAACAGCCGGATTCTCGTATCCCTATTACACGACTCCGTTCAAACTCAGTCGATAAAGGCGTATCTGTCGACTTACAGGCGTTTATGGCTGGCATCAACTCACCTCGTCCAATCTCAAAGGAAATTAGTGCTCACGACCGTTACAATGTGTATTTCAGGCAAACCTAATCTGTATCCTCATAGAGGCCGTACCAGAACCACTGTTATGTGACTGGTACAGATGTAGATAAACACATGCCAACTATCGTTTACGTCGCACAACTCCTTTCCGGTGTTGCGATTTTTCGTCAGTTTATATAAGGAATGATAATTAATCGAAACCCGCAGCTGCCGAACGGTGTTGTTGATATACCTCGATGTGGACAGCTGAAAATGTGTGCTCCGACCAGGATTCGAACCCGGGATCTCCTGCATACATGGCAGACGCTCTATCGACTTGAGCCACCGAGGACAGATGAATATCGCGACTGCATAAACTTATCCCTTGCACGCTCCCCGTGAGAAACACATTCCCACCTGTCCACAATCTACATAGTAATGTACCTAATAGATATTTGCCCATCCACTATTTACTCGCACACACTAAGGTGACGATTTCCGTAAGAATAAGTCCCTATAGTCGCGCTATTCATCTGTGTCCTCGGTGGCTCAGATGAATAGAGCGCCTACCATGTAAGCAGAAGATCCCGGGTTCGAATCCCGGTCAGGAAACACATTTTCAGCTGTCCAGATCGAGGTATATGAACAACACCTGTCGGCAGCTGAGGATTTCAATTAATTATCATCTATTCTATAGAAAGCTGCACGGTCATTAATGGTATCTGTTCTTTCGGGGAACAGTTACTATCTTCATATATATAAATAAATGTAATTTCTGGATGACTCTCGCATCAGAAATCTGAATCGACGAGCGTATCCACTACTGAATGCGATTGTACATTAGTTATCGAAATGCGTCTGCGCGACTTCGTAAGATTTTAGAAGCATATCTCGCTAGAGGTCAGAAATGCAGATGACACGTGCGTTAAGCCGGAGTGTCTGTTAATCTGAATGCGACGCGCAGTGTTGTGACGAATAGCGTCGAAAATCGGGTCCTGTGACGGACGCCCTGTTCTGTTAGTCAGCTGCGCCGTGACTCACATCCTGAGCATGGTCCCGGTCACCGCCCGCTCATTTGCAGGCGGCCGAGTCAAAAGAAGTAGGTGTGCCCGCGGCCGTCTAGGAGTGCCGTGACAATTGTGTGGTTTGCGAGGCGTCCGCACACGACTGCCGGAACGACCTGTTATTTATTTACAGGCATAACTCACTGCCATCCCAATACGGAGAATGGAGTACAAAAAGGAACGTGGTGACTTCAGCCTGGGCCTTGAATTCTACGAACTGGTGTGTGTTTTGTATTTGTAGCATATTGCAAACAACAGGGTCAGAATATATTGACACGAAATGATTATACAATGAAGTGACTAAAGTCATGGAATAGCGATTTTCACACACACAAATGCCGATGGCATCGCGTAAACGAGCTATAAATGGCACTGCATTGGCGAAGCTGTCATTTCTTCTCAGGTGATTCATGTGAAAAGCTTTTCGACGTAATTATGGCCGAACGACGGGAATTAACAAACTTTGAACGCGGGATGATAGTTGGGGCTAGACACATGGGGCATTTCATTTCGGAAATCGCTAGCGAATTCAAACTGTGGAGATTCACATTGTCAAGAACCTGCCGAGGCTACCAAGTTTGAGGCATTATCTCTCACCACGGACAACACGGGAACCGATGGCCTTCATTTAACGACTGACAGAAGTGGCATTTGCGTAGACTTGTCAGTACTAGCACACAAGCAACAGCCGCGCGGGATTAGCTGAGCGGTCTCAGGCGCTGCAGTCATGGACTGTGCGGCTGGTCCCGGCAGAGGTTCGAATCCTCCCTCGGGCATGGGTGTGTGTGTTTGTCCTTAGAATAATTTAGGTTAAGTAGTGTGTAATCTTAGGCACTGATGACCTTCGCAGTTAAGTCCCATAAGATTTCACACACATTTGAACATTTGAACAGACAAGCAACACTTCGTGAAATAACCACAGAAATCGAATGACGAACATATTCCTTACGACAGTGCGGCGAAATGTGGTGTTAGTGGGCTAAGGCAGCAGCCGACCAACGCTAGTATATTAGTTACCAGCACAACATCGCCTGCAACGCCTGTCATGGACTCGTGACCATATCAGTTGGACCCCAGATGGCTGAATATCCGTGGTCTAGTCAGATGAGTCCCAATTTCAATTGCTAAGAGCTGATGGTAGGGTTCGATTGTAGTACAAACTCCACGAAGTCATGGATCCAAGTTCTCAACAAGGTACTGTCCAAATTGGTGGTGGCTCCATAATGGTGGGGACTGTGTTTACGTGGAACGATGTGGGTCGTCTGGTCCAGCTGAACCGGTCGTTGTATGGAAACAGTTATGTTCTGATACTTGGAGACTATTTGCAGCCAATCATGGACCAGTGTCCAAACAACGAAGGAATTTTTATGAATGACAACGCGAAATTTCAGAACATTCTGGACAATAGGAGCGAATGATTCGGCCACCCTGATTGACCGACATGAATCCCGACGTGCATTGATGGGACGTAATTGAGAGGTCAGTTAATGCGCAAAATCCTGCACCGACAATACTTTCGCAATTATGAACGATTATGGCTCAATATTTCTGCAGAGGACTTCTAACGACTTCATGCTATGTTGAGTTGCTGCACTACGCCGAGAGTGCCTCAGAGTGTAAGCGCTGATAACCTGGGTGTTGAGCGTCCGTTAGCTCCAAACACACACACACACACACACACACACACACACACACACACACACACACACACACTTTTGTCAGTTTAGTGTATGCTAATCGCTCACCGTGCTTGACTCGCCTGAAAAATTACTGACTAAATGATCCCCCGATAGTATAAGGCACATCGGAATAAAAAAGTAACATAGTGCTCGTTCCCACTAATTTGATAATACCATAAAATACATGAATAAAACACCGTTATGAAGTGCTTAATCTCAGATTACTTGAAAATGGTTCTGGAGCCGAAAGGACAGCATCACTGCTATCTAAGCATGTGAAGTCTAGGAACAGTACCCAGGATATAATATTTCTCTTTTTATTGCAGGTTCTAAATTCCTTGCATTGTTATCGCACGGATCATGGATCTTCTTTGAAATCAAAAATTTCTTCCTCGTCTCTGAGGACCGTCTTGAGGGGGGAGGGGGAGAATGTTTGTGACTTCAATGTACTTCTTCTTCTTGGTTGGCTCTGCAGTCCTTGAAGAACCTTGGCATCCTGTATCATCTGCCTTCATTCTTCTCTCTCCATCGCCTTCCTTCTCCAATTTTTTAATCCCATTGCCTTTAGGTCTTCTTCCATATCATCGAGCCAAATTTTCCTGTGTCTATGTCTTCTCCTTCTCCCGTCAGGTTTTCCCATGGGTCAAATGGTTCAAATGGCTCTGAGCACTATGGGACTCAACTTCTGAGGTCATTAGTCCCCTAGAACTTAGAACTAGTTAAACCTAACTAACCTAAGGACATCACAAACATCCATGCCCGAGGCAGGATTCGAACCTGCGACCGTAGCAGTCTTGCGGTTCCAGACTGCAGCGCCTTTAACCGCACGGCCACTTCGGCCGGCTTTTCCCATGGGTCAAATGGTTCAAATGGCTCTGAGCACTATGGGACTTAACGTCTGAGGTCATCAGTCCCCTAGAACTTAGAACTACTTAAATCTAACTAACCTAAGGACATCACACACATCCATGCCCGAGGCAGGATTCGTACCTGCGACCGTAGCGTTTTCCCATGAATTCTGGTGAAAATTCACATTCTTTTATAAACTAGAGCGCATTTCGCCCATTATTGTTTCTTGTCATGTCATTACGGGAATACGACATCATTAAGTTTTAAATTTATCGTTATCGCTTATTATTCCGCCTCTTGTGCGATGTATGAGACATAAAATCCAAATAACAACAACAACAACAAAAATACCTTCTCTGCAGATGTCTTCGACAGACTTGACGAAGTTCAGAAATCTTTGGCTTTACACCTTAGCAGCGTGAAAGAGCTGCGTCAGTGACAATTAGCATATAATATTATTTTTATCTTTTGGTAGAAATTTATGTAAGTGCGAGTGTGAATGTAGTACAGAGAATTAAATTCGTCTCAAGCAAGCTCTGAGCTCCGTAAAATGTCCGCACTAGAGAAAAAGAATCAGTTATACAGCAAGTCGGGCAACGGATATAATTGAACAATATCCGAATGAAGACTTTATTAGTCGTGGAGTTTGCTTGCCACGGCTGTTTCATGACAAGTCAAGACGACCCATGACCTTCTGAGGGCAACCTGTATGGATCATCGATATTGTCACTGAGAAATACCTCGGTACATCTACTAATAAGCATTAAATGGTACCGTAATGATAATGCTGCGTGACTTTCGACTTCAAAACTGTAGACGCATCTTTCATTGTTATCACCCAACTTAGTTAAATTTGTTAGATATGGTATTCTGAAAGTGACATCTGTGTTGTTCTGCTGAGTGAAAACAAGTGGACGTAATCAGTAGAACAACTGAAGAACGTCGTGATATAGCACCAAGACTGCTGATAAAATTTCTATATTCAACAACCAGTTATCGTTCATGACCCATCATCAGGTGCATAAAATATTTGAATCATACTAGGCGATAGTGTCAGTGGTGTCAGATAATAAAATCCATGAATTTGTTACTGTTTTCGAGTGTTAGTTTAAATTACGTCGTCAATCATAATAGTGATTTATATCAACAGTAGCTGTTACCAGTGGCTGCGCTGGTGATGGTGGTGTTCACAACGCCTACCCCCCTTACCGCCTCCCCAGCTGACACAATGCATGACGCAGTAGCACACGCAGTGTTGCTGCCGGATGATGCATGCGGAGAAGCATGGGCAGGAACGTGATCTAGGCATCGTGCTATTGAAGCAGCTATACATTATACAGCGTGCAGATTATGCAACAACTTTGTAAGTAGGCTGTTTATGTTTTCTCTATGTAAGTAGGCTGTTTATGTTTTCTTATTGGCAACGTTACGTAGCGCTCAATATGAAAATCACTGGCTGTGCTGTGTGCAGTCTGTGGCTAGTTTGCATTGTTGTCTGCCATTGTAGTGTTGGGCAGCGGCAGCTGGATGTGAACAGCGCGTAGCGTTGCGCAGTTGGAGGTGAGCCGCCAGCAGTGGTGGATGTGGGGAGAGAGATGGCGGAGTTTTGAAATTTGTCATGAGCTGCTATATTTATATATGATGATATCAAGGTAAATACATTGTTTGTTCTCTATTAATATCTTTCATTTGCTAACCATCCCTATCAGTAGTAAGGGCCTTTAGTAGTTTGAATCTTTTATTTAGCTGGCAGTAGTGGCGCTTGCTGTATTGCAGTAGTGGGAGAAACGAAGATTATTGTGAGGTAAGTGATTTAGTGATTTGTGAAAGGTATAGTTTAATGTTAGTCAGGGCCATTCTTGTGTAGGGAATTTTGAAAGTCAGATTGCGTTGCGCTAACAAAATATTGTGTGTCAGTTTAAGCACAGTCATGTAAAATTGTTCAAAGGGGACGTTTCAACTTTAATAATTTTTTGACATGGGTTACGTTCACTGATGTAAAAATGGTCGTCCGTTCCCTATGTCACCCTCTTGGAGTTCGAGTTTTTTTGCTTTCTAGAGTAGCTTATGCTCTTCCCCAAACTTCAAGCTACTTCCATATCAAATTTCATCGAAATCGTTTGGGTTGTTTAGTCACGAGGACAGAGTTACTATGACATTTATAATGTTAGTATGGAACTATGAATTAGACAATGAGAATTGTATAAGCACTGTATTCATTACATTGAATCCTATGATGTTGAACATATTGACCAATAAAACCTTTTTAATAAGAGGTAGATGTGTCTCAAGGTTTGCCTAGCACGGTGAAGTAAATTATTTTATGAACCGTATTATTGTCCGTGGATTTTAACTGATTCTTCAATAAAGATAGTTTATCATGAGCTCTTGGCTTTAAATCAAGACGTTCTTCAAATATTTACAATCTGTACTGAACATTTTATTAAAATATGCAGTGAGAAAAGGTATATTATGTTTACTTTGTTTTTGTTCCTACAGTCTGCTGTCATGGTTTACTTCTGGCGAGCCACTGAATGCAAAGAGTACAGAATAAAAGTAAGAGGTTAAGGCTAAGCATAAAACTGCATAGATTATAGACAGTTAAATCCGTAGGGTTGTTCATAAGATGAAACAAAGTTTTCCGTCTGCCTTGATAGCCCCACTTTTTTTCTCCTTCAGTCGAGTAGTATGACCCACAAGGTCTACTTGACTTGGGTGGTAGAACGAGCTATATGAAAAAATTGCTTTTGTGTTTTCAGGGAAGTATTCCAAGATTTTAATGGAAATCAATAGCAGTTCGACCTGGAAATGCTATGAAGAGGGAATAAAATTAATTATTTAGGGTGTTTTATAGGACAGAATCTCGTGTGATCTTCGGCAGAAGATGACAGCATTACAAAAGCTACTTTATGTACATGAACTATTAGTATAACACTGATGCAAAAGTGAGACGTTCTCGCAGCTAGTCACTTCAAAGTAGTGACTAAGGAGAGATATGGAAATAAAGTGGTAAAGGATACGATAAATTTGGATGCAGGGCTAATGCTTCTGTCACGGAAAGAAATTCTTAAACTTATCTACGATGTTTCGAAAAAAAAGGAAGTTATCATATAGGTTGAACAGGGGAATGAACATGGTAGGCAAAGAGTTTTACTAACGGCCCGCATTAAGTAACAAGAATCACAATCTGCTACTTTAAGGCGTTCTGTAGGCCTCAGTAGACCTCAGTTTAATAGATTTTTCATACTAGCCTACGAATACAAATACATGAGTAACAACTCGTGTATTGAAATGTTCTGTGCAATTCATTATTTTATTGTGTACATAAGTATGCCACTTCGGCAGTAGTGTTATTTGTGGTTGTTCGGGAGTATGGAATGTTGGTCTCGCTCTTGTCTACTACGACAGCGGTTACATCTCAAAATGACGGACGCACATATGTATACCTACGCATTGGGTGAGGTAGTAAAGTTACGACATAATAAGTAGCACCTGAAAATGGCTCAGCTGATCGTTTAATATAAAGGACAATGATTTTATAAATACAAAGATGGAAAATAGAACTGTTTCTTAAAGAGACTTTTATAGTCCTCATATCGACTCGAGGTAGCTTTCGTTTGATGGTCTCTACCAGGATTTCGTAATAAAATGGTCAGAGTAATAGCAAGCTCCTTTCAGGCTTGAAAGGGTTGTCTGCGTGTAGAAACGGATACACTGCTCACGAAAGCAGTGATAATAAAGCACTGATACTTCAAGATAAGCAAAACGAGTAATTCTAATGCCCCAGAGAAACCATCACAACGGTAGACGTGGCTCTACATATCTAATGCTTGTGTATTGAGAGTGTTTTGGTTCGTGAAGCAAATGGATTGCATTGAACGTGTGTTATTTTTCTCTTCACTCTTGAAATATTATATTTAGAGTGCATCACTTGAGTGAGCAGCAAAATTCTGACTCACATTCCTGCGTAGAATCGCAAAAGTCGGTGCAATTACGTAGCACGACGTTCGACAAACAGCAATCAGCAGAACAGAATGAGTTGGCCTACTTTTACCAGCAACTAAAAATTAATAGCGCGCAAATAAGTAGCTCTCGTTACCTGTGTATTATTGGCTCGGACTTCGTTGATTGATTTACGATATATCTTGAGTGACTGAGGATCATGAAGCGATCGTACAAATTACGATATGATGTCGCTCAAGCAACGTTTCTGTGTTTAGTGGCTGAAGTATGATTAGAGATATGTAATAATAAGTTAAAATTTTCGAAATTTTTGGTAAGGTGTAATGGGACCAAACTGCTGAGGTCACGGGTTGCTAAGCTTACACACTACTTAATATAACTTAAACTAACTTACGCTAAGAACTACACACTCACCCACGCACGAGGGAGGACTCGAACCTCCGACGGGGGAGACGAGCGAAACCTGACAAGATGCCTCAGACCATGCGGCTACCCCGCGCGGCAATAATTCAGAGAGACGCTGGATGATATGCAGTTATAATGTAACATACAGTAACTGAATATAAGTAAACGACCTTATAACTTTACAGGAATTCTAAAACTAAGAAGTACAAGGTAACGATATTGCAGTGACCCTGTTGTTAACACTATGCCGTCCGGCGATACCACAGTGGTGTCATGCGCGATATAGCGGTCAACGGCCGGCGCCACCACGGTGGTGTCATCTGCATAGTATCGTTCAGTGGCCAGCGACACCACAATGGTGTCGTGAGCATAGTATCGCGCAGTGGCCGGTGACAACACCTTAGTATCTTTTACATTCTGTTGGTATTTTGTTTAGGTAACAATAAGTTAAGCACGTCAACAAGTTTTTTGGTTTTATAAGTACTTGTGACCTTTCGTCTTGGCGGACGGAAGAGACAATAGGATTATTTAAGATGAATGTGCGGACGTCTTGTCTGACGCTCCAGGCGACTTGGCCGATTGGGAGGAAGACATTGAATATAAAAAAAAAATGAAAGTGAAGCAGAAATGTAGGAAGACAGTGAAACACGTCCAAGAAGAATTCGGCGAACTCTACGGTTGCCAACTGACTCTGTTTAATCTGACGAAGAAGACAGTGTACAGTGGTCAGACTTTGATTTACCGAGGACCAATAATAAATTAGAAGGATCCCTGGGTCCAAACATATTTCCCAAAGACACACAGAGCGCCGAGGATGTCGTAGAATTATATATAGGGAACGATCTATTTGAATATATTAGGAACGAAACAAACAAGTACTCCAGTCAGAATTGCAATAGAAGGAAACTGGATTTTAAAAAATGCCAAATTTGTCGACGTTACGGGACTCGCACTTACAAAATGGTTTGGGCTTGCTATCCTTATGGGAATTTTAAAAAACAAAAATGCAAGGGTCGAAGATTATTGGTCAACGAATCCGTTGACAGGCTCATCAATATTTCACAAAACGATGTCCCGCAACCGATTCAGACAAATATTATCAATTTTACATTTTTCCGACAGCATCAATAAACCGCATAATGCCGACTAGCTTGTCAGAGTGTAATTCGTAATAAATTATTTTTCAAAAAAATTTAAAGAAACGTTAAATCTAAGTCAAAACATCTTAGCTGATGAAGGAATGAAACCGTGCCGCGGACGGCTAAATTTACGAAATTTACGAAATACGGGTTACTCATTCGGATCTTGTGTGATTAGATTACGGTATACATTTCCTCATTCAAAATATATTCCGGCGCTGGACAGCCTTTAGCAAAAGTAGAGATGGAGCTATTGACACCTGATGGAAAGCGGCATCACCGCTGCATGGGTAATTATTATAACAGTGTAGAGCCTGCAGAGAAGTTACTTGAAAACAAAATTCGAATTTGTGGAACCATACGGCAAAATAGTGGACTTCCGGAAAATTAAAGCGCGCAAAAGTCAATGTGTTTGAAGCTTGTCATCAACGGAAAGGTGACAAGCGGCCGGCGACAAGCCAAGTAATTCGAATTAGCGTTGCCGACGCCAAGCGAATAAATTTGTACGGGACGTGCGGACGACACAATGTTAAGAAGAACTATGCAATATCGTTTTTCTCCGCCGATACGAAGCAGCGAGTTTCAATTAAAATGTGCTCCACGGTACGTGAATTACGTAATGTGTATACGAGTACATACTGTGACGCACGCATGACGACACATGTAAGTTTGGGTCTGGCTGTGGATAGTGCAGGGATATATAGCGGTTAAGGCGACTGCTGGCTTAAACAGGGAGATCGGGGGTCGAGTCCCGGTCCAGCACAAATTTTCTTTGTCGTCATTGCCTTATACAGCTAATGGTTGTTCGTATTCGCAGCTGCGAATATATTTCATGTAAATATAATATTTGCAAAGCAGTATTAAGTGGAACGGGCATGTGACGACAGTAGTAGGGAAGGCGCCTGGTCGACTTCGGTTTGTTGGGAGAGTTTTAGGAAAGCATGGTTCATCTGTAAAAGGGACCGCATACAGACCACTAATGTGACCCATTCTGCCGGCCGGTGTGGCCGAGTGGTTCTAGGCGCTACAGTCTGGAACCGCGCGACCGCTACGGTCGCAGCTTCGAATCCTGCCTCGGGCATGGATGTGTGTGATGTCCTTAGGTTAGTTAGCTTTAAGTAGTTCTAAGTTCTAGGGCACTGATGACCTCAGACGGTAAGTCCCATAGTGCTCAGAGCCATTTGAACCATTTTTTGTGACCCATTCTTGAGTACTGATCGAGTGCTTGGGGTGTCCTCCCGGTCGGGTTAGAGGAAGACGTCCAAGCAATTCAGAGGCGGGCTGCCAGATTTGTTGCCGGTAGGTTAGAGCAACAGGTAAGTATTACGAAAGTGTTTCGGCAATTCAGATGGGAATTCCTGGAGAGAAGGCAACGTTCTTTTCGATAAACGCCATTGAGAAAATTTAAAGAACCGGCTTCTGAAGTTGAGTGCAGAACGATGCTACTGCTGCCATCGTGCATTTAGGGTAAGTGCCGTCAGCATAACATAAATTGGGCCTCGTACGAAGGAATATAGACAATCGTTTTTCCTTCGTTCTATTTGCGAGTGGAACAAGAAGAGAAGTAGCTAACAGTGGTACAGGGTATCCTCCACCACGCACTGTACGGTGAATCGCGCAGTGACATCGTACTTTCATCTCACAGTTCTTGAGTAAGTGAAATCTATTTCCTACTTACAGAGAGGATACTATTTTTGAATTTACAGTAAGACGGCGTGGAAAAACAATGTACGGCGCTATAATCAGCCACACCCTATTAGTTCCCACATTACTACGCATAAGATGACAACTCTGTTCTTATACGTGGAGGGATCGCGAATTGGAAATACCAATACAATCTCGGTACACAAAAACTAACTTCACCACTGAAACTTCCTGGCAGATTAAAACTGTGTGCCGGACCGAGATTCGAACTCGGGATCTTTGCCTTTTGCGGGGAAGTGCTCTGCCAACTGAGCTACCCAACAACGATTCACGCCCCGTCCACACAGTTTTACTTCTGCCAGTACCTCGTCTCCTACGTTCGAAACTTTACAGAAGCTCTCCAGCGAACCTAGCAGAACTAGCACTCCTGAAAGAAAGGATATTGCGGGGACATGGCTTGCTCGCGAAAGGCAAAGGTCCCTAGTTCGAGTCTCGGTCCGGCACACAGTTTTAATCTGCCAGGAAGTTTCATATCAGCGCACACTCCGCTGCAGGGTGAAAATCTCATTCTGGTAACTTTACCACTACTAACAAACTGAAATGGTCTCACCATATTGTTTATTCATTGCAGAGTCCGCACGGCAAAGTGCCTCGAGCAGTTAACTGCAATTAAATGAAATATATTTTTTCCAGCGATTAAAATGCTATTATTTGTGGTGATAGAATATTTAGTTAATACAAATAGAAAAATTCAATCCGTTGTTTTTTTTTTTTTTTTCAGCAGCTGTCATATATTCCACCAACATTCATTACGCGGTCCTCGTACTCAGTCAGCGCCCGGAATGAGGGTACACCACACCACCTGCAATGCGCCATTTTCATTCTAGCCTCATTGTAAAACGAAACAGAAATTTGCTGCATTTGTAAGCGGTAAACACGTGGCACCCACCGGTGTCGGACTGCATTCAGCGTTTGCAGCAGCGATTTGGCAGTGGGGCATTTGCGTGTGGAACACGTGGAGTGCGGCGGGTCATCCGTTTGTGTCGTGCTGCCAGTCGTCCCGGTATCGGGATTCCGACATCATACGCGCCACACGTCACGTAGGACAGGTCCTCTCGCAGCTTAATGCTGCTGTACTCGCGCGAGCTGTATAGGCCGTGTTACCTCTCTCCACGGCGCCAAGTCATATATCGGCTCGGTATCAATGGAACGAAGAGAAATGGCCGCCCATTCGTAGAATACGGAAATAATTCCTCCGGAATATTCGCCCGTGACAATGGTTCGTTAAACTTCATGGGGCAATAGCACTCGGAATCAATCACGGATCTGCATCTCCGCAGCGCCTTTACCGTCGACCGGATTTTCGGCGCGACTCGTAAAACATGAAAACGATAATGTTTTTCGTACACAAAAATCGCCGGGCGGCTGAACCGAATTCGGTATAGAGGGTGCTTCGCTGTTGGACAACGCGATCTCGCCGCTACCGCGTAACAGAGAATGCTGCGTTGGATTTGTATGAAATATGCACGACAGGGTCGGATTCCTAGTGGAAAGTTTTCCAGAAATCACATAGTCTGCAAAAAAAAAAAAAGTGAAATGTGATACGCAATTTGGCCAGCGAGCGTGATCTCGCTGATTACTTTGTTTACACCCAGAACGCAGCAGGCGGTAGCTGAAAGCCAGCAATCAGTAAGGAGCGCAGTGTAATCCGTTCCAGCAAATCAGCGCGTGATCCGATAATTGCGATTGATTCAGTTCGTCTGTCTGCAGTGAAAAATTGCTCTGACAGTGTAACACTCTGAAATATTTGTCATTACTTTTTTACCAATTATGAGAAATAGAATTCAGTGCCATTGTGCCGATGCAAGCTGTAGAAAACTCAGTCGCAGTTTTATAAGCTACATATTTAACACTTTGCTAAACAACCCATATTTCCACTGTTACAATTCTTTTTATTTTCTGTTCTAAAATACTGAACAACTAATAGAAATATTAGTAATCAATAGAAATATTAGTAATGTACCACCAGGAAAACGTGCCATATAATTTAGGAAAATAAGAAAAATATTACTTTCTCGTAAATAAAATAGAATTCTAGTATTGGTAAATAAGGGATGACGTTTCATGACTACATTTCCGTTTTTAACATGATGTTCATCTTATTGGGCCGGTCGCGGTGGACGAGCGATTCTGGGCGCTTCAGTCCGGAACCGCGCGACTGCTACGGTCGCAGTTTCGAATCATGCCTCGGGAATGGATGCGTGTGATGTCCTTAGGTTAGTTAGGTGTAAGTAGTTCTAAGTTCTAGGGGACTTATGACCTTGGATGTTAAGTCCCCTAGTGCTCAGAGCCATTTGAACCATTTGTAGTAGAATTTAAATCATATCTCCCAGTCTGTCAACGCTAATTATAAAGGCTGTAAATAAAATATACACACTAATAAGTGCCCATACACAATAAGAAAGAACATAGAGAAGATGTGGACGAATTCTTAGAGCTTATTGGAACATAAAATGAAAGAGAAATAATGTGTGTACAGTGTGCCGTATGTACAGCGCGTGCAGTGATTGGGAGTGAGAAATGATCACTGTAGCACAAGCCTTTTATATAATTAAGTAACTGCGTACACGCGGTATTAATCGAATGGGATGACTGTTTTTTTAAATAAACTAGCCTTCTATTATCGAGGGTTTACACTTCTGTCCTCATCCAGCCATCCTCTTTTAGGTTTCCCGTGGTTTCCCAAAATTACTTCAGAACTTTAACTACCGTCCAACCCGTGTCAAACTAACCTTTACGTATATAAACGCCTATACATGTGAATTACGTTATTCCTGTTGCTATTAAATTGTAGCACCACAACATGTCCAATAAACTCGTAAGACTGATCTAAGTATGAATACAACTACGAGGGCTTGCTGGAAAGTAATGCTTCCGAATTTTCCATATCAAAACTCTTATAGCTTTTTAAATAAAACAAACATGATTAACTTCCTACATATTCATTCTTCATGTCTACATATTTATTTTTCAACATACTCGCTCCAGCGACGAACACATGACTCCCAACGAGAGATGAGTTCGTTGATACCATTACTGCAGAATGTTCAACTTCGTTCACGGAGCCACAACCTCACTTCTGCTGGCTCCGCTTCGTCGTTATTAAAGTGAAGTCCTCGAAGGTTTTCTTTAAGTTTTCGACACAGATAAAAATCGGATGGGGTCAAATCGGGACTCTATGGGGGACGATCGACGACAGTGAAACCAAGACGTCGAATTATCGCAGATGCCTCAGAGCTCGTGTGTGTTCTGGCATTCTCGTGCTGATGGAGATATGCTCCATCTGTGGACGAACTCTTCGTGTTCGAAACTCGATTACAGCACGCTGTTTCTCACTCACCGACACTGCTACGTAACGAACGGCCACGTCACATTCTACAGTTCGGAGCCCTCTAGCGGCAGAGGTCTGCAAATTTGCAGACATGAAGAATAAAGATGGAGAAAGTTAATAACCTTTGTTTTGCTTAAAATCTGTAACAGTTTTCCTATAAAAAATTCGGAGGCATTATGTTTCAACACGCCCCCTAACTTGTACTACTATTATTATTGTAAATAGCCGGCCAGTGTGGCCGAGCGGTTCTAGGCGCGACCGCTACGGTGGCAGGTTCGAATTCTGCCTCGGGCATGGATGTGTGTGATGTCCTTAGGTTAGTTAGGTTTAAGTAGTTCTAAGTTCTAGGGGACTGATGACCTTAGAAGTTAAGTCCCATAGTGCTCAGAGCCATTTGAACCATTATTGTAAATATTACTACTAATGCCACTAGAAGGAACAGAAGGATGATGAAATTTATCACAATCTACATCTTCATCTACATGATTACTCTGCTATTCACAAAGAAGTGCCTGGCAGAGGATGACGGAATCTTTGGAGATGCAAGAAGTTGTTGTAATTCATCTGACAAAAGCGTTCTGATAAAGTTTAGAGTTTACTTGATTGTTTGGCACTATCTTACCTCCTTGATTTTAGCAGTAGATGTGGTCATCAATGTGCATCTGTATTCCAGAATGAGATTTTCACTCTGCAGCGGAGTGTGCGCTGATATGAAACTTCCTGGCAGATTAAAACTTTGTGCCCGACCAAGACTCGAACTAGGGACCTTTGCCTTTCGCGGGCAAGTGCTCTACCAGCTGAGCTACCGAAGCACGACTCACGCCCGGTACTCACAGCTTTACTTCTGCCAGTACCTCGTCTCCTACCTTCCAAACTTTACAGAAGCTCTCCTGTGCTTCGGTAGCTCGGTTGGTAGAGCACTTGCCCGCGAAAGGCAAAGGTCCCGAGTTCGAGTCTCGGTCGGGAACACAGTTTTAATCTGCCAGGAAGTTTTGCATCTGTATTAATAATCCAGAAAGGCCACGAAGCCCTCCCGGCTAGCCGCGCGATCTAACGCGCTGCTTCTCGAATGGGAAGGCGTGCCGGTCCCCAACACGAGTCCGCCCTGTGGATTAGTGTCGAGGTCCGGTGTGCCGGTCAGCCTGTGGATGGTTTTTATGGTGGTTTTCCATCTGCCTCGGCGAATACGGCCTGGTTCGCCTTATTTTGCCTCAGTTACACTACGTCGGCGATTACTGCGCAAACACTGTCTCCACGTGGAGACACATCACCATTACTGTACCAAGCAAACATTTGGGGTTACACTCGTCTGGTATATGAGATGTTCCCCGAGGTGGGGGTGGGGGTCCACTAGGGGCTAAACCACACAACAACCCAGACTTTGGTGTGGGGCGGCAGAGGGGTGGTTGGACTGCTGTGGCCTGTTGTGGGGTTGTGAACTACTGAAGGCTATAGCGGGACGAACCCTCTCCATCGTTTCTAGGTCCACGGTTCAATACACAATACACAAGGCCAAGAAAAACAGAACTTGAAGGTGATCTCTATGGGTTACTGTTACAGAACTCCTGTGAACTGTCTGTGAAGGTTTCATTAGGAACCTGTCAAGGTACTAAACTTCACTTGTTTGTGCACATCTGTGGAATGCACCTTTCAAACGGGAGGCCGTACACCTGGACAGAGCACACCGCTTGTTGCAGTAGGTGTTCGGTGCACAGAGCGGAAGTCTCGTCCAGTGTGGCTTACGTCACACGTCGTATGGTACTTCAACTGCCGTCCGTAAGTGTGTTGTTTCAGATAATGGCTCAATGTGTTATAACAACATATGCTGTTCTGGCGAATATCCAGCTCATGTATTCACGTGTGTCTTGATTTTTAATGTACACAGTGAGTCGTAACAGATGCAGAATTTTGTTCTGATGACGACTCACGAGAGCCGAAACGGGTTAGCTATAACACATCTGCCAAATCTGATCAGGACAATTGTGAGTAAAAGAGATGGTGTGCTCCACTTTAATAGTATCAGTTTCCATTGTACATCTAGCTGTTTGTGATCACAACGGTTGCTTTACTGTGGTACGGAAAAATTATGACTTCTCTCTTCAGTAACTTGACGTTCAGGAAAAAGTGTTAACACAAATTTGTTACACTTAGCTCATACCTACCGCCAGGAACCACATAGGCAAATATGTTATACGTTTTTGTTACAGATTAGGCAGTTGGTTTCTCCACGAATGTGCTGCGTCCTTTTATTGGAAGAGGTTTACCTGTAGAAAAAAATATAATGTGTAAATACTAGTTTCCTTGAGTAAGACGTCTCACATAACATACAGTAGGATTGTTATCCGACAAATGAAGGATCTTTCAACTCTCTTTCATTTTGTTCTTTGAATTTGCTGAAGTTATCGCCCTAAGTTATCAGCCTACATTTCTAGTCAAGTGTAGTGCACAGGTTTCGCTCATACCTAACGTCTCACCAGGAATGTTACATGTCCGGCACCATAAAGCCACAATACACAATGGAGACACATAGTATCGGCCGGCCCCCAAGGTTCGCTATTAGGTCCATAACTCTTCACACTGTATGTCAATGAAGTGTCATCAGTCTTGTCCCGCTGCAAATACCACGTGTAGGCTGATGACCTCCACTTGCATCTAAGTACAAAACCAACAAACCTGATGACAGCTATCGAGACTCTCAATACCGAGCTGTGTCCACTGTCAACATGGGCGCAGAAATAGGGTTATCACTCAACACACCCAAAACCTAATCGTTACTAGTTGGCCTGTCTGTATTCTTTAGCCCGAAATATCAGGAATCACTACCATTTTAACCCTAATGGGATAAATATCAGCTTCTCTTCTTCAGCAAAGATTCTAGGAGTAATAACAGATGAAAATCTAAACTGGACTGAGCACGTAACTGCATTGTGTAAGAAGGCATCTGTATCTCTCTATGCGCTATAAAAATGTAAAAAATGTAAAGACTTCTTCCCTCTTGACCTGAAAAAGAAACTTGTACAATCACTTATACTTCCAGCAGACTTTTACAGCTGTGTTATGCTTCAAGGCCTTTCTGAGGATGGCCTATCTCAGGAATGCTCACGGCACCACAAACTGGTTATGAATGCCTGTTTTCGTTATATCCGTTATGTTCGACTCTTTGTCGTATTTCACCGTCATATGCACAGCAGACCAACACCGACAACGATAGTTCAGGTATACATGCCGACGTCGCAAGCTGAAGATGAACAGATAGAGAAAGTGTATGAGGATATTGAAAGGGTAATGCAGTATGTAAAAGGGAACGAAAATCTAATAGTCATGGGCGACTGGAATGCAGTTGTAGGGGAAAGAGTAGAAGAAAAGGTTACAGGAGAATATGGGCTTGGGACAAGGAATGAAAGAGGAGAAAGACTAATTGAGTTCTGTAACAGGTTTCAGCTAGTAATAGCTAATACCCTGTTCAAGAATCACAAGAGGAGGAGGTATACTTGTAAAAGGCCGGGAGATACGGGAAGATTTCAATTAGATTACATCTTGGTCAGACAGAGATTCCGAAATCAGATACTGGATTGTAAGGCGTACCCAGGAGCAAATATAGACTCAGATCACGATATAGTAGTGATGAAGAGTAGGCTGAAGTTCAAGACATTAGTCAGGAAGAATCAATACGTAAAAAAGTGGGATACGGAAGTACTAAGGACTGACGAGGTACGTTTGAAGTTCTCTAACGCTATAGATACAGCATTAAGGAATAGCGCAGTAGGCAGTACAGTTGAAGAGGAATGGACATCTCTAAAAAGGGCCATCACAGAAGTTGGGAAGGAAAACATAGGTACAAAGAAGGTAGCTGCGAAGAAACCATGGGTAACAGAAGAAATACTTCAGTTGATTGATGAAAGGAGGAAGTACAAACATGTTCCGGGAAATCAGGAATACAGAAATATAAGTCGCTGAGGAATGAAATAAATAGGAAGTGCAGGGAAGCTAAGACGAAATGGCTGCAGGAAAAATGTGAAGACATCGAAAAAGATACGATTGTCGGAAGGACAGACTCAGCACACAGGAAAGTCAAAACAACCTTTGGTGACATTAAAAGCAACGGTGGTAACATTAAGAGTGCAACGGGAATTCCACTGTTAAATGCAGAGGAGAGAGCAGATAGGTGGAAAGAATACATCGAAAGCCTCTATGAGGGTGAAGATTTGTCTCATGTGATAGAAGAAGAAAAAGGAGTCGATTTAGAAGAGATAGGGGATCCAGTATTAGAATCGGAATTTAAAAGAGCTATGGAGGACTTACGGTCAAATAAGGCAGAAGGGATAGATAACATTCCATCAGAATTTCTAAAATAATTGGGGGAAGTGGCAACAAAACGACTATTCACGTTGGTGTGTAGAATATATGAGTCTGGAGACATACCATCTGACTTTCGGAAAAGCATCATCCACACAATTCCGAAGACGGCAAGAGCTGACATGTGCGAGAATTATCGCACAATCAGCTTAACAGCTCATGCATCGAAGCTGCTTACAAGAATAATATACAGAAGAATGGAAAAGAAAATTGAGAATGCGCTAAGTGACGATCAGTTTGGCTTTAGGAAAAAGGAAAGGGACGAGAGAGGCAATTCTGACGTTACGGCTAATAATGGAAGCAAGGCTAAAGAAAAATCAGGACACTTTTATAGGATCTGTCGACCTGGAAAAAGCTTTCGACAATATAAAATGGTGCAAGCTGTTCGAGATTCAGAAAAAAAGTAGGGATAAGCTATAGGGAAAGACGTGCCATATACAATATGTACAACAACCAAGAGGGAATAATAAGAGTGGACGATCAAGTACGAAGTGCTCGTATTAAGAAGGGTGTGAGACAAGGCTGTAGCCTTTCGCCCCTACTCGTCAATCTGTACATCGAGGAAGCAATGTTGGAAATAAAAGAAAGGTTCAGGAGTGGAATTAAAATACAAGGTGTAAGGATAGCAATTATACGACTCGCTGATGACATTGCTATCCTGACTGAAAGTGAAGAAGAATTAAATGATCTGCTGAACGGAATGAACAGTCTAATGAGTACACGGTATGGTTTGAGAGTAAATCGGAGAAAGACGAAGGTAATGAGAAGTAGTAGAAATGAGAACAGCGAGAAACTTAACATCAGGATTGATGGTCACGAAGTCAGTGAAGTTAAGGAATTCTGCTACCTAGGCAGTAAAATAACCAATGACGGACGGAGCAAGGAGGACATCAAAAGCAGACTCGCTATGGCAAAAAAAGCATTTCTGGCCAAGCGAAGGCTACTAATACCAAATACCGGCCTTAATTTGAGGAAGAAATTTCTGAGGATGTGCGTCTGGAGTACAGCATTGTATGGTAGTGAAACATGGACTGTGGGAAAACCGGAACAGAAGAGAATCGAAGCATTTGAGATGTGGTGCTACAGACGAATGTTGAAAATTAGGTGGACTGATAAGGTGAGGAATGAGGAGGTTCTACGCAGAATCGGAGAGGAAAGGAAAATGTGGAAAACACTGATAAGGAGAAGGGACAGGAGGATAGGACATCTGCTAAGACATGAGGGAATGACTTCCATGGTACTAGAGGGAGCTGCAGAGGGCAAAAACTGTAGAGGAAGACAGAGATTGGAATACGTCAAGCAAACAATTGAGGACGTAGGTTGCAAGTGCTACTCTGAGATGAAGAGGTTAGCACAGGAAAGGAATTCGTGGCGGGCCAGTCAGTAGACTGATGAAAAAAAAAAAAAAAAACATGCTCCCTGCCTTTTGCACTGTATTATCAACGTAGTCTTCTCGACCTTAACGCGTCTGAACAATGAGGCAAAAATACTACTTTCTGTCCCACTTCATCACTCAGACCCGTATCTAAGTGCATCTCAGTGGCAGTTACCCGCATTAGAGAACTCAATAACATCTATAGCTTCAGTTAATGACATATCTAAAATGGCTCTGAGCACTATGGGACTAAACTTATGAGGTCATCAGTCCTCTAGAACTTAGAACTACTGAAACCTAACTATCCTAAGGACATCACACACATCCATGCCCGAGGCAGGATTCGAACCTGCGACCGCAGCGGTCGCGCGGTTGCAGACTGTAGCGCCTAGAACCGCTCGGCCACACAAGTCGGCCCATATCTACTAAAGCTAGAATAAAGATGACCATTGTCATCGTAAGCACCTGTGACCCTGATACGTTCTTCTTTCCAACTACATCTTCCTCGTTTCCCATTATTGTTAGCTAGTGTAGTCTCCATACATTTCCTTTCCCCAGATCTCGATACATCAGAAAACAATTACTCTCTTCACCTATAAATTCTTTTTCTATATGCCACTATCATAATTGGTATAGTTGTCATTATTTTGGTCATTACTAATACTATTGCTGTTATGACTATTGGTGGCAGCAGAAGCAGCAGCAGTACAATCACTGCCAGTATTAACTTTATGAGTTAGTGGTCAGTGTTATTTACTCGCATTGTCTCTATAGACACTCAAAGCATTTCAAAATTATTTGTCATTTTAAATTTGTTATTTCTTAGGAAAGGTACTGTATATGTGAAACCCTGGTGCAATGTAAGACACCGCCTGATGGTCCTTATCAGGTAAATCAAAATGAAAATAAATAAATACGAGCATCCACAGCTTCTGAGGCGAATGAAGATATTAATCTCAATGACAGAGAAGGCAGACGAATCATCTTCTCGTAACAGTGGTACCTTAACGGTAATAAAGGCAGAGAGGAAGGAGCTCAGTACGGCGGATCTAGCAGAAGAGGCAACCCACCAAGCAAAGCAACAATCCACGTCGCGTGTGAGTTGCAACAAGCAACTGGTCAGCAAGTGGTCAGCGTCTCTCTACGTGTTGATGGTGCCTGCTAAAATCTGTAGCGTCTGTTACCAAAGTGGTCGGCTACGAAATGCGTCTGTTCCCATAATGGGCGGCCTGTTAAGACCAATATGGCGATTCATTCACACGTGTAGCATCCAACAAAGGGGCTAAAGCACCTTTCTAAATTACTTTCAAGACATGATGATAACACTGAATGGAAAAGTAATCCAGGGGGCAAAAGGTCCTTCATCGCTGGAAACAGTGATGCAACTGGGCCGTCGGATTCTGGAGAAACTAGAACATCATATAAGGATAAGTTGGAGCTTCCTCCCACTTCTCGCATACAGCCTTACAAGGAGCATCTGCCAGGCGCATTGAATATTAACACTTTATTAAAGACTGGGAAACTTAAACAATTGACGATGTGTTAAACATATGCGACGTACTCACACTAGCACTTCAGGAAACCAGATACGGTGATGAGAACGCATTTAAATCACAGTGCTACAGGATATATAAAGGAAAACCGGCCATAAAGAATAGTCACTATGCTTGGAATAGCTTTAATGGTGAAACGGAATCTAACAGAAACCGTAACGAATTCTGCCAACAATGACAACAGTAACATCAGGGAAAAAGTCGAACAATTTTGGAAGACACTAGATAGTGAGACATCAAAAATATCAAAGCGCCACGTAAAACTAGTCGTGGGAGACTTCAATGCACAGATCGGCAAAGAAGGGAAATACAAGGCAACGGTAGGGAAGTTTCCTGCACACAAACGCGTCAATAAGAAAGGCGAAAGGCTCATCAAGTTCTGCAGACTATCTCACTCACTCAAAACTAATGTCTACCTTTTTCAGGAAACTACCAAGGTGAAAGAAGACCTGGTCTTCTTCTAATACACATTTAGACTCATATCAACTGGGTCATGTGGCAAAAACCGAACAAAACCATAAAGAAATTATGAAGGTAGGGGTTAGAAGAGGGCTAGGCATACATTCGGACCACTTTTTAACAGAAATAAAAGCCAAATTTCAGTCTAAAAGACCAAACCCAAAATTGAAGAAGTCCATATAATAGACACAAAATCTCTTTCAGAAAACAGGAACGTATTGGTTAAAAAGCTTCACGCAAAAGAAGATGAGAAACGGGGATTAAATCAGAGAAGCAGTGACAGAAACGGCGAAAGAACTAGAACAACCAAGAAGGGAACATAGGTGGTGAAATAAGACATGTGACGAAGCGATAGAGCACAGACTAACTGATTGAAAAGAATTAAACTACTGCAAAAAGGAAAGAAACTGGAACACATTCACTGAGATCAGAAAACAGACATCAAAAATTTATCGAACAGAGAAACGGAAATACGACAAAAAATGATTAGACGAAATAGACACAAATTTTAGACAGAACGGCACTAGGAACTTCTGCAAAGTATCCAAAGAAGAAATAAAAGGTTACAAGCTGGTCCGCCTACGCTTTAGAGATTCAACAGGCAAACTGATTACCAACGACAATGACAACAGCGAGTTACTAGCAAAATATTTCTTAACTGCGAGGGACCCAAACGACGACTGATTTCCACACAGCCTCAAAAGGAAAACCCACCTTCAGAACAACCATCACTGCATCAACTTCAACAATACATTGGCCAACTGAAAAACAGAGCACCAGGTGAAGACGGCATATTAGCTGAGATGTGGTAACTGGGAGGGAAGCAGGCAGCTGAAACCATTTATGAGGCTATTGAAGATTGCTGGGAGAAAAAAGAATACTGGACGCCCCATAATGCCTCCGCTGCATAAGAAGGGTGAGAAGACAGACGTAAATAATTACTGAAGCTTATATCTACTTCGAGTCACGCACAAAATTATGTCCAAAGCTGTATTGGAAAAGATAAGAGATTAAAAAATATACACAATTGGCGAGTACCAAGCAGGGTTCAGAAAAAATAGATCGTGGCCAGAGCAAATTTGTAGCCCGAAAATTATCCTCAGGATCAGAACAATGCGGAACCGTAACACAGTGGTTACATTCGTTGATTTCAAAAAAGCATACGATTCTGTAGACAGACAGGCAGTAGTTCTACCACAGGAAGAATCAGGTATCGACTAAACCACCAGACAATTAGTCGAACAGACACTTACAGACACTTCAAAAATTAAATTTGTAGGAGAAGTTTCTGAACGCTTCAGAATTAACACAGGTGTTCGGCAAGGCGATGGGATCTCACTGATTTTCTTCAATCTGGTCTTAGACAAGGTATGGGAGAGCGGGGTAAATAACTACAAGAGATAAACATCGCAGCGATCCATCTAGGAAAAGGAAGAGGAGAATTGAGGTCAAATGTGTCGCTTGTGCTGACGATATTGCAGTAACTTCTAAGGGCAAAAGAGATACAAAGATAGTGATAGAAACACTTCACAAAACTGCAGCTAAAACCGGATTAGCAATATCATAGGGGAAAACGGAATACATTGAACATAAACACAACAGAGAAAAATGCATACAAACGCAACACGGAAACATCAAAAGAGCTGATAAGTTCAAGTGTTTGGCAGAATGGATACAATGAAATGTGTTACATAACAGTACAAGTAAGGTAAGCTCGAATAAAATGGAATTAGTATACGAACTCACGCAAAACCGATATAATAAAAAGTCAGTGTCATTCCAGGCAAAAATTAGAAACTACGCAACAGTAATTAAACCGGAAGTACTTTACGGATCCGAATGCCGATCACTGAATAAAAGAGATGAACGAAAAGAACTGGATAAGAAAGAAAGGAAAATACTCTGAAAAATTTAGGAGCACAAAAGAACGAAGATAAAAACTGGACGAAGAGGAGAAATGGAGATGTATATAGAAACATAGAAACAATCACAGACACCATAAGAAAGAGGAGATTAAAATTTTACGTTCATATGTACAGAATGAATGACAACTGGCTAACGAAGAAAAGTTTTAACTTCATTTATAAAGGAAAAAACCGTTGGATGGCTGGAAGAGACAAGAAAGGACTTGAGAAAAATTAACATCACAGAAAACACCACACACAACAGGAAAGCTTTAGGCTACTGATCAATACAGCAAAGTATTCTGTCCAACAACGAAATTCACAACCTAGGAGGGTGACGTCAAATGAACAGAGGCAGGCCATCAGCCAAAGCTGAATGAGTTATGGAAAGATAAAAAGAAAAAGATTGTAACTTTGTCTTCGGTTCTAAGCTGTCTATAATTGGCAAAATTCTGTAATAAATAAATAAAATGTAGTTTTGTGCTTCATACTTTCGTGCGTAGTCCAGTTGGACAACAATCTGAAGACATTTTTAGCGCGATAATTTTAAAGATATCGAATCTGGCTCGCTTGCAAACTGCATATCGAGTACGTCGATAAGTATTCGTGATAGCAGACAACTTCAAAGTTGAACGTATCCTGTACTTTAAGACCTAAATGTTGCACAAGTCAAGGAAGATAATTTTCAACTACTTGGCGTGACTTAACATGGAGATGTACATGTATCTACTGAAAATAGCTTGCTACAATTTAACAAATATGTTACTTAATAATTTTTGACACCGTGACAAAGAGAAACAACAAATGGTCAGAATATAGTACGTAGTATAGCCCCCTAAACGAACAATAAAAGATGTCAACTTCGCGTTTTCGAGTTTCATTTAAGCTAAAACATGGTCACGAAGTTTTTGCAGAGAGAAATTTCTGTGACAAATTTGTGACATCACCGTTAACGAAACATGAAAAATTGATCCTAGCCAACCGACGCAAGCGTTTTAATAAATTTTAATGCGCAAATGACTCTGTAGTGTTTTAATCATCAGCCTTATGGCTGATTTGATGCGGTCCGCCACGAATTCCTTTCGTGTTCCAACCTTTTCATCTCAGATTAGCTCTTGCAACTTAAGTTCTCAATAATCTGCTGAATGTATTCTAACCTCTTTCTGCCTCTACAGTTTTTACCCTCCTACCCTCCACAGCACGCCCTGCAATACCACGGAAGTTGTTTCCTGAAGTATAACAAATGTCTATCATCCAGATCTTCTTCTAGTCGGAGTTTTCCATATATCACTTTCCTCGTCGACTCTGCGTAGAACTTCGTGATTCCTTACCTTATCAGTCTACCTAATACCCGACAGTCGTCTGTAGCACCACATCTCAAATCGATTCCCTTCTATTCCGGCTTTCCCACAGTCCTCGTTTCGCTAACAAGCAATGCTGTGCTCCAAACGTACATTCTCAGAAATTTCTTTCTTAATTAAGGCTTATGTTTGATACTAGCAGACTTGTCTTGTCCAGGAAGGTCCTGTCTGCCAGGGCTAGTCTGCTTTTTTATGTCCCCTTTGCTCCGTCCATCATGAGTTGTTTTGCTGCCTAAGTAGCAGAATTCCTTAGCTTTGTCTACTTTGTGACACCAATTCTGATGATTTCCTCGTTATTCTCGTTTCTGCTACTTCTCATTACTTTCGTCTTTCTTCGATTTGCGTTCAGTCCATATTCTGCACTCATTCATTCCATTCAACAGATCGTGTAATCCTTCTTCACTTTCACTGAGGGTAGTAATGTCATGAGCAAATCTTATTAGTGATATCTTTTCACCCCGAATTTTAATCCAATTGTTAAACCTTTCTTTCATTTCCATCATTGTTTCTTCGGTATATAGATTGAACAATAGGGGTGGGAGGCTCCATCCCTGACTTTTGACGTCTCGTCGCTCTCAGATGAATCTTAGGTAAAAATTGGTCCACATCATTCTTGGTCTTTCAGTCTAGCTTTTCCCTCCTGGTTCTTGTACATATTGTACATTATAAATCTTTCCCAACAGCTTCTTCCTAAATTTCGAATTGTCTAGCCCTTTTTCCAGGTCACAAATCCAATGAACGTATCTTGATTTTTCGTCAGTCATGCTTCCATTATCATCCGCAACGTCATAGCTGCCTCTCTGATGCCTGGCTGTGTATTAAGTACTAAATATTTTGCACAACTTCAAAAAAATCGTTCAAATGGCTCTGAGGTCATCAGTCCCCTAGAATTTAGAACTACTTAAACCTAACTAACCTAAGGACATCACACGCATCCATGCCCGAGGCAGGATTCGAACCTGCGACCGTAGCGGTCGCGCGGTTCCAGACTGAAACGCCTAGAACCGATCGGCCACACCGGCCGGCTTTTTGTACAACTGTTTACCCCAGAGTCACCTGAGGACGACGAGACGACAAAATTCCTGTTACGTATAGTAGGCTACATATTTCGTGCTCTGACACATTTTACATTTGTTTGAGCAGTAAGATGCAGAACAATCCCACAGCAACGACCTACTCTGCACTTCATCATTTTCTCCATCGTCAGACATGCGCAGTATACTGTACCCTGTGATTAACTGTGGGCACAGGCTCTGCGCACCATAACTGTATGCGAAAGGCGTTAAGTAGTGGGGCAAAGCTTACAGGCTAGAGGCTCACAGCATTACGTCCGACTGCTCCATCCGGCGAGGAGGCGACTCACTTGCTGAGCCACAACAGACCTGCAGTGAGCTGACGAAATTCTGCTCCTCTTCTGGAAATAAAGTTAAATGTAAAGCGAATAGATTCATCTGTTAGCCTCTGGATGCAGGGATTCCCTTGTTGTAGGGTCCTAAATGCACTGCTTAACAAGTGAAGCACCAGGAGGACACGGTGAAAGGTCAGCGTAACTTTGTACACATACACAGCTTTGGCTGGTGTGTAAATGATTACAGTTGCAAAGCTCTGTAACAAGATGCCCTCCGCCTCGCCTTCCGTATACGCCTCCCGTCCCCCACGCGGATCCTCTACGACCTGATTCCTTTTCCCCATCTGCTCCTCTTCCTCGAACATATCCGCATCCTCTACACCTCCCACCTTTCACCCCTACACCCTTCATCTCCTTTCCCAAGGTGGCTTTCGTCGACTCCCCCTCCAACATGATGCCCTCTCTCCCTCCATTTATCCCTCCCTTCTCTCCCCCAAGTCCTTTTTGTTCTCCCCTCCACTGCCTTTCCCGCTCCTTCTCACGTCCACCCACCCCCCTTTTGTATGTCCCCTCCCTCCATCTGGCCCTTTTTTTTCTTTTCCTCTCCTCCCCCCCCCTTTTCTGCCTCATACGTCTGGGTCAATCCCCCTCCTCCCCCATCTGCCACCATGTCACCTGTACAGCGCTGTTCCATGTGAGTGTTCAGTGTTGTGCGTCCGCTGTCAGTGTTGCGAACAGCCACCATACTGTTGCTAGTTGTGTTTTTATCTCATGCGAAGAGAAACCAGACCGTAGAAATGCTTTTTTTAAATTGTGGCTGTCTCCTTCCTGTGTCTCTTCATTCACATCATCAACAATGCGTTTGTATTTTAAGTTCGGCAACTTTCCGCCATTTTACTGTTATTAACAAAGTCATCGTTTTATCACCTTTTTTATATTGTTTGTTCTCTCACCACTGTTTTGTTTAACTTTCTCTCGGCTGCAGAACAGCGTATTAATCTACTGTCAGCCCGCCCCGCCCAAGGGGGGGGGGGGGGAATCGAAAATCAACAAAGAAAAAATAATCTCTAAGAAGTGGGACGGCTTCCCTAGTGCATTAGTATCGTTCGTTTTTAGAGTAGTATGCTAAGGGCGTGATCAGTGTCAGATGTCGAGTGATCACTGTGAAGGACATTGAGGTGCCGCCTATTCGATTGTGACTGCGTTGTCAGAGAGTGATAGAGGAAAGGGTCTCATTGCAGATCTTAATTTAACCAACCGGTCGCATTGCGCAGTATCCAGATTCGTGTGGAATTCGGATGTCACACTGTCCCGATGTTGTAATGCATGATAAGGTAAGGGCAGGCACACTCGTTGTCTGGGTTATGATCGACCATGATGAGGTACCTATAACATTCTACAAAGTTTATGTGAAAGAGCTTGCCCCATTTCTAGCAGTAATTTATCGCAGGTCGCTTGACCAACGAAGTGTACCTAGCGACTGGAAGAGAGCGCAGGTCATTTCCGTTTATAAAAGACCAGTAGGACAGGTGCACACAATTATAGCCCCAATATCGTTGACGTCAATCTGTTGTAGAATTATGAAACATGTTCTATGGCCAAGAATTACGACGATTTAGGAGAATGAAAATTTCCTTTATTAAAATCATCAGAGATTCTGCAAAACTCAGTTCGCTCTGTTCCTCCACGCGATTCACAGTGCTGTAGACAACGGCGCTCAGGTTGGTCTCGAGTTCCTTGACTTCTGGAAGGAAACTGACATCGTCATCGTCTCGCACTGCCGTTTATTGAAAAAAATACGGGCATATCGAGTATCGGAGAAGATTCGTGAATTAATTCAAGACTTCTTCGCAGACAGAATTAAACACGTCGCTCTTCACGTAAGAAAATCGACAGACGTAAAGCTAATTTTTTGAGTACACCGAGGAAGTGTGCTACGACCGTTACTGTTTACAGCATGTATAAATGATCCAGTAGAAAGCGTCGGATGCTCTTTAAGGCTGTTCGCTCATGATACGGTATTCTGTAACAAATTAACAATGCCAGAAGATAGTAACGTTTGCAAAATGACCTCCAGAGAATTAATGAAAGGTGCAGGGTCTGTCAGTTGACACTGACCGTAAATAAATGTAACATATTGCGCATACATTTTGTATAGCTACACTATTGATGACAAACCGCTAGAAACAGTATCTACCGCAAAATATCTTTGAGTAACTATTCAGGGCGACCGTAAGTGGAATGACCACATAAAACAAGCAAAGGGAAAAGCAGATGCCAGACTCAAATTCATAGGAAGAATCTTAAAGAAATGTAAAGCATTCACGAAGGAAGTGGCTTATAAGGCGCTTGTTCGACCGATTTTTGAGTTTTGTTTATCTATCTGGGATCCCTAACAGGTAGGACTAATAGAAGAGATAGAGAAGATCCAACGAACAGCGGCGCGTTTCGTCACGGGATTGTTTAGCTTAGGAGAGAGTGTTACGGGATGCTCAACAAACAACACTGACCGAAGTTACAGGAGAGGCGTTGTGCATCAAGCAGTACAGGTGTCAAGGAGCTGTGTTCCTGGAAGACGACGGATTCGCACCCAACCATCGGCAGGATTCATCAGACCTTGCAAAGCTCTACCACTGCACCAACGTCCAGTGCCGATAGTTACGTGCCCATTTCAGTCGTAGTTGTCGATGTCATGCTGTAAACATTGGCACATGCATCGGTCGTCGGCTGCGGAGGTCCGACGTTGGGGGTGTCCGGTGCACTGTGTTCAGACACACTTGTACTCTTCCCAGCATGGAAGTCTGATATCAGTTCCGTAACAGTTCTGTTTCAACAATCTGCCCAGCCTACGACGTCTGACATTTGTAATGGGGTGTGGCCGCCCAAACCCACGACGTCTGGATGTGGTTTTACCTTGGTTTCGCCAAGTGTCGCAGACACTCACCGCAGCACTCCTCGAACACCCGATAGGTCGAGCTGTTTCTGAAATGCTCGTGCCGAGCCGCTGGGCCATCACATTGTGCCCTTGGTTAAACTCAGATAGCTCGTGCGCCTTCCCCATTCCACACACGGACAGCATAGCATGCTCACTGATACCACACGCCCCGTGCATATGTCTGACTAACAGTCATTCCTTGTCATGTGACGCTGCTACCTCATGGACGGGTTTATATCTATACTAGGTCGGTGGTCATAACGTTCTGGTTGACCGGTGTCTTAGGCTTCCTTTTAAACGTGCAGACCATCTTCTCATGGTTTGTGGAGAGGTAGTATACATTACTTAAAGTTTTTTCATCTGAGCGCCAGAATAGGACCCTCCTTCAAAAAAAAGTTAAGTTTGCTTCAGATTCCTTGTTCTGAAGCTTGTTGTTCATGCAAATTCCGATAGCTAGTATTTGATGTTCCTACAAGAATTTCAATGAAGGTACACTTGTAAATCATCTTTTTCTACAACAAAATACGAATGAACTACTGCTGCTATCCTACAGCCAGCAGTTGTGTAGCATCCGGGAAAGCACAGTTCAGCGAACTGAAAAGCTGCGCCTTTACGGGGTAGGCGCTGTCCACATGGCCGATACATGCGCACCCGTATAGTGCACGGGCATAGATCTGGAAGTGTTATCTACATCAAATAACTAGTTCTAGCACTAACGGAGCAATTAGGAGCAAAAAGGCATTGTAACAGCATTGTAGTGTTGTTGGCGACAAGTACAAGCTGACAATAGAAAGTGAACATCGCACAAGGGGAAGAGGAAACGAAATGAGAATTCTCAGGTTGAGAGGATATGTGATGTTACTGCGGAGGTCATAAAAGCTATTCAGATTTAGAAATAACTTGGTAGCAGCTGTGTGGCGTTGCATCCCATCTGGCCTGGATTCGTGCACTAATTCGTTTCGGAAGGGTGTCACAACGCCGTTGTATCCTCTTTTGCAGCAACCTGCCCAACAGTTGTTGAAACTGTTCCTTGATGTTTTGGATACCGGCACTTGCACAGAGGTGACGTCTGAACTGGTCTCTACATGCTCTATTGGGGACAGATCTTTGGATCTAGCTAGCCACAATGGTACCGCGACACCACCCATACAGTTCGCAGAGACAGAGCATTGAACTGTCCATCGCGATACTGTTGCGTGAGAAGTAACACATCAGGACGCATAATGTTCGGGCGCTATCAGAGATCCCTCAGTCAGTACCAGCCATGATAGTGAGTCATACACGATGGCTCCGCATGCCAGGGCTCCAGGAGTGACAGTGCTGTGCCTACCCAGAAAATTGGAAGAATGGGAACTCTCCCCAGGTCACTGTCATACTCGCCGACGATGGTCATTCAGGGTAGTACAGGAGCGCGATCTATGGCTTAATGCAACGCGGCACCAGTCATCAGGAGTCCATGCTTCAAGGTCAACGTACCAATCCTAACTCAATCGTCAGTGTTGTGGTGTTAAAGGCAGACTACAGCAGCCTACACGTGGGACTTGACTCACTACTCCGGCGACAGTTTGTCTTCGACCAATGGAACGGAGTCACTCAGAAAGTTGCAGGGAGCCCATTGCTTTGTTCTCGGATGTCATGGGTAAATGTGAAGGGGTTACGTTGTGCTCGGTGCGCAATGGGGCGATCCTCCCTTGTGGTGGTCAGACATCTACATCATACTTCGCAAGCCACCTAATGGTGTGTGGCGGAGGGTACATTTTGTGTCACTAACTGAGCCCTCCAACCCTGTTCCATTCGCGAGCAGCGTGTGGGAAGAATATTTGCCTTTTAGCTTCTGTATTGGCTCTAATTTCTCGAATTTTCTCCTCGTAGTACGTATGTGGGGGGAAGTAATACATTGTCCGACTCTTCCCGGAAAGTGCTCTATCGAAATTTCAGTAGTAAATGTCTCCGTGATGCACGACGTCTCTCTTGTAACGTCTGTCAATGGTGTTTGTTGAACATCTCCGTAACGCTCTCGCATCGGCTCCATTATGCTCTGGGGAACAATCACGTGGGCACCCTTGAGGCCGGTGGAGCTCGTGCAAAGCACCATGACGACCAAACAGTATCGTACACTGGTTGCAAACCACCTGCACGTCTTCATGATGATCATGTTTCCCGAAGGCAGTGGCATTTTTCAACAAGATAATGCGCCATATCACAAGCCCAGGAGTGGTTCGAGGATGACAGCAGAGAATTCCTATTGATGTGCTGACCCCTCAAGTCACCAGGTCAGAACCCGATCGAACACATTTGCGATGTAATTGAATGTGGCGTCAGAGGTTATCGCCTCCCTCCCCGGAATTTACGGAAATTAGGTGACATGTTTGGTGTCAACTCCTTCCAGCGACCTATCAAGGCCTTATTGCTTCCGTACACGACCCGTCGCCGCTGTTATCCGTGCCAGAGGTGGACACGCCGGCTATTAGCTAGGTGGTCATAATGTCATGGCTGATCAGTCTATAAGAACAATAAATCCACAGATTATCATAATCTAACACGAAAAAGTCCGGTGTAGACCGATTCAGTGGGCTTTACACCTACTGCCCACTCTAAAGAAAAACAATGGAGTGCTGGAATAAACTTTTCTTTTACGTTTTCCGAACGTCTATATGGTTTTATTTTGTGAAAGGATGCCACCAAGCTAAAAGTATCTACAGTCGAATGTATATGAAACTTCAGCGTGGAATGGATATTCGGTCACTGGAACCAACACCAACCACTAGGCAGGATAGAAATTTTGGTTGCGATTTTCCAGAAAAGGTTTCATCTACTGCCTACAAAGTAAACGCCATGTGCTTCTGTGAAGTTTTGTCTGACAAAGGAAAGAAAGAGACTGGCAAGCGGATAAGGAAAGAACGCAGATGGTGATATAAAGTCTGCGATGTTGGACTGTGTACACCACAATATTTTCAAGACTGTGTAAGCGAGTAGCCTTTACTTTTGTGGGTGTTATCGGAAATAAAAATTTGGGAATGTGGACTGACAACCTAAATGTTCTACTGAGCTGAAAGCAACATCATGTACATTAAATTGAAAAGAATACTGTGTGTGTGAAAACCGATCTCAATCATAAGCAAATAAATAAGCAAACCAATAATTTCACGCTCAGTAGACTTGGTCATTGCGAACGGTTTGAGAAAAAAATAAACGTTACGCTATTAAAGAAAACCGTATTGTAGACCTACGTAAAAATGTCACCTAAGACACACGAAAATATCTGCACTGACATATGGCCCTGGTAAAATAAAGAAACTGACACACATATTATGAATCTCCCCTGAAAAGTAGAGTACTGGCAGAAACAGCAACACAGCAAGACTCCGCAACAGCTAAAAATATACTGCTAAAAACTACAGTTGATCCAGCGAAACTAGGTTCTTGATCCTGAATCAGAACGCCAGTGAAACGCCAGACTCAACCTTTCAGTACTGAAATTTTAGTTAGGAAGCAATTTGTCAAAGAAAGCAATTATAGACTCTAATATGAAAATTCATTTAGTTTAATAACTTCCGCAGTACATTAAATTAACTCAGACGATGGCGAGGGTTAAATGGACCAACGTGCAAGTGTACAAAATTAAAAATAAACTGTTTACCTCATCAAGTATACCTTGCTCTTCATTTCAAATTCTTCTTTATGTCCGTAAGGTATCCAGTCAATGTTCTGAGTAATCATTCCTCCTCGAAATAAATCTGCAACTCACATAGTTCCAAAAGTGCGTCCATACGTTATGCTGTACACTCCACGAATCCCACCTGCTGCACACCGGAGCTTTCCACTACTGACTGTCAAAGATTCTACGATTCCACAGTGCTGCCATCGCAGCATTCTGTTGTCTAAGAACTATTTCTCTGAATACAGTTCTTCATATGTATCATTTTCCTTTACAAATATCAACACATAGAATAACATAATCAAAAAATAGCCATATTACATCTGTCATTTGGAAGTAAATTATGTATAAATAACACGTAATCACTTTCTGCCATGAAATATGAAATAAATATGCAGTCGTGAAGTTAAATTTTTGTTTTTATTTATGCTTGGAAACTTGGTGAGCAAATGTAAAACGTTTTCTGGATTTTTTTCGTGCTTTTGACAACACAAATTCACCAGGAATGATTTGAAAATATTTAGAAACAACCATATTTCATGATCTGTAAAGTAGGGGGTTTAAAATGATGCTAAATGTGTGCTCTAATATGCTTGACTTTTGTGTAATTGTTCTTTAAATTTGCGAGAAAAGCGTCCGTTCACCTACGCAGTCGAAGAGAAGAGATAGCAGTGTTGAAAGTGCTGAGCGACTGGTAAGTCGCGGTTCCAGACTAGTGCACTTCCTTTGATTATCTCAAGTAGTACCCCAGCAAACCGGAGACTGGCTGGAGGAAACGGAGGAGGTGGATATTTAACGAAAGCATTCGAGGGCAGTTAAGTGAACTTACCGAGTAGATTGCTGGTACTGCTCTAGTCGGTGAGAAGACGAAATAGGCAGTCATCTGACAAGTAAACGAAACTAATTTCACACTTCATTAGAGTGTACATTTCCACGCAGATAAAGTTGCAGCAACTATTGACTCTGTGGAGTTGTCGAAAGATGTTTTATCTCAGACAGACAACAAGCAATAAGTTTTATGTGTAATAGGAATTACCTCTTCCGTTCAGGTGTGATCTTCTATTACGCTCCTGTTTCACAGTTTGTCGCTTTCCAACGTCAGCCTTGTTAGTCGGCAAGAGTCGGCGCAACCTTCGCCACCTATGAAGAACTCGAGCTCGGCCCCAGACGAAACCTTGAGGATGGAAATGAGTCATGCACGAAGCAAAAACCCACGAGCAATTAGTTTCATTTTGCCTGACCTGTACTTTAAACATACAGGATGTTAGGGGAATAAATGCAGATATTTTTATTGGTGACTGTGCACAGTGTACTGAAAAATATTACGTAAATATTTGCGAGGGCATTCAATAAGTAATGCAACATAGTTTTTGCGAAAGCAGTTTGGTTTGATTCCGATTTCCAATACACCGTATTATTTCTCACTCTTTTTTATACAAAATACGACTTTTCGAAATAATCTCCGTCGAATGCGATGGCCTTTACGGCACCTCAGGAGGCCTATATGCCCGCATGGTATCACTCTACTGATCGACGTCGGAGTCAACCACGGGAGAGGACATCAAACAGAATAACCCCTTCAGACTCCAAGAAGAGTGTCATCATGATTTTACCGGCCGAGGGTGAGACTTTGAACTATTTTCTTCGGAGGAGACGTGGTGTGACGCCACTGCATGGAGTGTCATTTTATTTCCGGTTCGAAGTGATGAATCCATGCCGGCCGTTGTGGTCGAGCGGTTCTAGGCGCTTCAGTCCGGAACCACGCGGCTCCTACGGTGGCAGGTTCGAATCTTGCCTCGGGCACGGATGTATGTAATATTCTTAGGTTAGTTAGGTTTAAGTAGTTCTAAGTCTAGGGAACTGATGACCTCAGATATTAAGTCCCATAGTGCTTGGAGCCATTTGATGAATCCGTGTTTCATCGCCTGTGACGATGTTCAACAAAATATTGACACAATCAGCTTCGTAAACTCAGGCAGTTCCTCAGAGATGGTCCTTCGTTGCTCTTTATCGTCTCCTGTTAGGCGGCGAGGTACCCGGTTGGCATACACCTCTGAGTACCGCAACTGGTATACGAATATATCAGCACTACCAACAGAGACGTACAGTTGTGCATCGGGGTGTTTGATTGTGATCCATCGATCACCTCGAATGAGAGTATGTACACGAGTCAACACTGCACGCGTCACAGCTGTATGATACTGGCCGGCACGCGAGAGATCGAATAGGTATGTGCGACCTTGTTGCGATGATGACAGACCCCTCACTGTACTTCGGAAAATGAATTCTAATGGTTACCTGTTTTATTTAATTTATACATCATCAGCGGGTTTCGGTGACAGACCATCCTCTCTGGATGCAAGGTAAAACACACCAGTTAAAGACCTTTATGCTGATACAACATCAAGGTTGTTACAGCGAAACCATCCAAACACCTATCGTAACCCGCCCTTAAATAGTATTTCAAGGACGGGGTACGATAGTTATTTGGGTGGTTTCACTGTGACAACCTTGATGTTGTATCAGCTTAAAAGGAAAATGTGACTTGTTTTACCTTACATACAGTGCTGACGGTCTATTAAGAAGCCGGTAGATGGTATATAGGTTAAATTAAACATCTGATGGTTAAAATTTTTCTAAAGTACTTAACGGCTGTTAGTTCTCACCTGATGAAAGCATTAAATGCCTCCGTCTATGACACACTGTGCTTTTGTTCATTGCCTGGTCTCCGTAGACATTCTGCAAGCGCCTATGAATGTCTGCGATGCCCTGGTTTTCCTCCAAAAGAAAATGACACCTGTCATTTTGCAGGCTACGTATAGCGCCGCTACCTCTCCGAACTTCCTGAAACGATAGGGTTCAAGACGGAATATTCAACGATGTTCCTCAACGAATTCGGCATTTTTTCAACCGACATTGGTCGAGAAAAAAATACATTACCTATTGAACGCCCTTGTATTTCGTTTGCAGACTAATAACTATAACTATTACGATTAGTATGGTTTTAGGTTGGTTCGTACCTCCAAGTGAGGGTTGGAACAAGTAAGGCATTAACTATATGAATGTGTGATGTCTATTCTTTCAGACATGTCCAAAAGAATAGACTCCACATGGAATCCACAGTTGCGAGAAATATTATGTAAATTGTAGGTGGAGGGTGGGAGGTGGGTGGGGGGGAATGTCAGCTGCATTGGGATTTTATGAAAAAACAGCGGTGCCGAATGATTATGTGTTCAGACAGGTATTCGGAACTGGGATCTCCTGTTTATTAGGAATTTGCGTCAACCACTGCGTATCTGGACACAGTGTTTATCACAACTGCATGGATAGCCTCAGCATGCCCCTCGGGCTACCCATACTTCCACAGAGTACCCACCCATCCACAGTCCCCGTCCACGTCCTCCATGCTCGCTACTTCAAGATTCCCACAGGTGTCGAACGTAACTGTGCATCCATATATCCGAAAGAACAGACAGCACACATTCATATAATTTATTCCTCTCCATGGGCAATAAATCGACCACTTTTAGTGAGGGTGCACAGTTATGTTCGACTTCCTTGGGAATCTCAAAGCGGCGAGCGTGGGGACATGGATGGCGGCTGCGGATGGGTGGCACTAGGTGGGAGTACGGGTAGCCCGAGGGGCATGCTGAGGTTATCTGCCGGCCACGGTGGCCGAGCGGTTCTAGGCGCTTCATTCCGAAACCGCGCGACTGCTACAGTCGCAAGTTCGAATCCTGCCTTGGGCATGGCTGTGTGAGATGTCCTTAGATTAGTTAGGTTTAAGTAGTTATAAGTTCTAGGGGACTAATGACCTCAGATGATAAGTCTCATAGTGCTCAGAGCCATTTGAACCATTTTTTGAGGTTATCCATGCAGTTCTGATAAACACTGTGTCTAGATGGCGCAGTGGTTAATACAACTGCCTCGTAAGCAGGAGATCCTTCTTTCGAATCCCATTTCAGCACAAATTTTCATTTGGTGCTACCAATATAAAGTCCCAATACAGTGGACATCAATAGTTCCATTCCTTTCCTTTCCCCCCTTCACCTTCAATTTACGCAAGAAGGCATTAACATTTACCTTTGAACAGCAAATAAGGAAATGAAATGACGACGCAATAGCGCAAAACGGACAGTCTGCACTGACAGGCGTAGTCCACTTCACAGCGCAGTTACGACTGAGTAGAAAACAACAGGTAGTAAATTATGTGACATGTTTGCGGGAAGACAGACACGTGCAAAAAACAGATAATACGTGGAACCGGATGCACACTAAGGTACCAATGGCCACGATATATACGAGTGCTCTTCGGAAAGTAAGGAGCGGTAGGTCGCGAAATGGAAACCACAGTGAATATCAAAACTTTCCAGAATGAGATTTTCACTCTGCAGCGCTGTGTGCGCTGATATGAAACTTCCTGGCGGATTAAAACTGTGTGCCCGACCGAGACTCGAACTCGGGACCTTTGCCTTTCGCGAAAGGCAAAGGTCCCGAGTTCGAGTCTCGGTCGGCCACACAGTTTAAATCCGCCAGGAAGTTTCAATTTCAAAACTGTTTTATTCGCAACAGTTAGGTACAACTCCCAGCTACTTATATCCATAGTCGCCGATCCGACTTAGACCTTTGTCGTAGCGTGGTACCAACTTTGCTATACCCTCGTTGTAGGAGGCAGCCGCCAGTGCTTTCCGCCAATTCTCTACACTGGCCTACAGCTCGTTGTCTGTGTCAAAATTTTGTCTTCATAGCCAGCGGTTCATGTGAGCAGAGATTAAACTCAGAGGGAGACAATTACGGGCTGTATTGTGGGTAATCAAACATTTCCAATTGAAAACGATGCAGGGGCATCTTCACTGCTCCTTCAGAATGCGGTTAAGAATTGTCTTGAAGAAGAAACCGCACGATAGTTATGTAATGTTGGCTGCATAGCTTCAGGCGATATTTCTCACCAGGCCGTCGTACTTGGCGGGAGGCACTATTGTTCTAGGTATCTTTATGTGCTCCCTGTGTGCTCAGAACTAAAAATAACGGCGTAACGTGATCGACGGACATACTAGAGACACTGCCCAACACACATGTGCAAAACTTCATCGGGTTTTCACTGTGGTTTCCATTTCGAGAACGATGGTTCCTTACTTTCCGAATATCCCTCGTACAGATACCCCCTAACAACCTATGAATTACAATCTCTGTCGGGATCTGAAGAATGGGCAGCAAAGTCAGATTAAAATGTTTATTTGACACCACAAACGGTCGTCAAGCCACAGTCATTAGCACAATGAAATCTTATAAAGGTTACATAACTAGTTTCGACGCATTGAGTCGTCGCCGGCCGAAGTGGCCGTGCGGTTAAAGGCGCTGCAGTCTGGAACCGCAAGACCGCTACGGTCGCAGGTTCGAATCCTGCCTCGGGCATGGATGTTTGTGATGTCCTTAGGTTAGTTAGGTTTAACTAGTTCTAAGTTCTAGGGGACTAATGACCTCAGCAGTTGAGTCCCATAGTGCTCAGAGCCATTTGAACCATTGAGTCGTCTTTTTCAAACTTAATCACGTACTGGGAAAACTGCATTAGTAAATGCAACCAGACTTCTTTCAAATAATACAAAAAATATACTAAAACCAGTAAACTGCCGGCCGAAGTGGCCGCGCGGTTCTAGGCGCTGCAGTCTGGAACCGCGAGACCGCTGCGGTTGCAGGTTCGCATCCTGCCTTGGGCATGGGTGTGTGTGATGTCCTTAGGTTAGTTAGGTTTAAGTTCTAAGTTCTAGGGGACTAATGACCTCAGAAGTTGAGTCCCATAGTGCTCAGAGCCATTTGAACCATTTTTTGAACGAGTAAACTGCAGCAAAGGCAGTTGAGTCGAAATATAAAGTTTGCCTTAGGTTACATATGTGCGACCATGCTCTCCCGTCTCGGTCCGTGGTAGGCAAACGAAACAGAGAGACGCTGTGAGGTGCACCTTTTGTCAGCCGGCAGCCTGTTATCTGCAGATGCTGCTGATACGGCTGGGCTCCTTAGGCGGGCCGCCGCAGACCCTGGTGCGCCTCGGTCTCGCGGCGGTAGCGACCGCCATCTGCCGGCGCCGAGTTTCCGCCACGGCTGACAGCCTCTGTTGCGCAACTTCCGCTTCTGCTCGGCGTAATTCAGCAGTAAATCTCCCACAGGACACGCCGCCTCCCCAACTCCCGCCCCACAACCCATTCCTCACCCCATTTGCCGCTTGCCTTAACTAGCGTCTGCTTTGCGTGATTCCCTCTCTCTCTCTCTCTCTCTCTCTCTCTCTCTCTCTCTTCCCTCTCATTTACGGTCCTGCTTTTCTCCTACATTACCCTCGCATGCGCACTCTCTTTTTCTCAGTCTCTTTCTCTCTCTCTGCACCACCACCACAGCAAGTGGCGTTCACCTTTACCTCTTTGCTGTCTACTGTCTTCTTAAATGGCATCGGGAGCATCTCGGGGAAGTTGTTCGGCTAAACTTCCTCATTAAAGGATTGAATAACTACCGTGAACTTGCGAGAAACCTGTCTAGAGAAAAGCTGGGGTTCTGGGACAGTGCCAGACGCTTTCACTGTCTAGTAAAACACATTATAAGAGACAATTTTCTGAAAAATGAGGTACGCGAACTTCGCTCTTGTGTTGTTCCAGAGCAGTACATTTATTGATTGCAGGTTACTGAGGTCAAAAAGAACAAAGCAGTAGATCCATCTGGAGATGTATAAACTGACAATTACTGAACTATATGAAATAAACTCGTGATAACTTCTGAACGATTTGCGTTACGACGTTCAAACTGCACGGTTGGCCGCGGAGCGTGAAGGGAATTAGTATGATTTGGTTTAGCGGTGAAGCTCACTTTCATTTGGATGGGTTTGTCAACAAGCAAAATTGGCGCATATGGGGGACTGAGAATCCGCAATTCCCGATTGAGAAGTTTCTCTACCCTCAATGGGTGACTGTATGGTTTGTAATGTCCAGTCACGGAATAATTGGTGCTGTATTCCTTGATGGCACGGTGACTACCGAACGGTACTTGAAGATTTGGAAGGTGATTTCATTCACAGTATTCAAAGTGACCATGATTTCGGCAAGATGCGGTTCATGCAAGACGGATCTCGACCCCAGGAGAGCGTTTGATGTCCTGGAGAACCACTTTAGGGATGGTACTCTGGTTCTGAGGTGCACAGAGGCTACTGGCATGTCTCATGGTTGGTGGCATATTTCTCCGGATCTGAACACATGCGGCTCCTGTTTGTGGGGCTACATTAAAGACAAGGTGTACAGTAGTAGCCCCAAAACCATTGTTGAACCGGAAACAGTCATTCACGAGGTCATCGACAGCACCGATGTTCCGATACTTCAGCGGGTGATGCAAAATTCCGCTGTTCGTTTGCGCATCATCGCCAATGATGGCAGGCACATTGAACATGTCATAATCTAAATCCGAATATCTGTAGCGACGTTTACATGTTGAATAAAGTGTGTGCACGCCGTAGCTTGTAAATAATTTCGTTTTTTTTTCAAGTTGTTCAATAATTGTCACCTTGTACATACTGCGTGCGAGCTCTGGCGGCTGCTGGATGGCCTGGACAGAATCATGTAGCTACAAAACATCAATATCGATGCACTGTTACTTCAAGGAACTCTAGAAATGGTATACTTATTAAAGCTACAACTCTTTACCATGTGGGGTTCACAGTCGTATTCATGAGGCGCATTTTAATTGAATCCAAGTGTACGCATGCTACTGTTTTCATTCCAAGGCAAGATGAACTGGCTTGGTCCATATGTCAACAAGCTTTGGGTGGCAAAACTGGAATACCACACGATAGGTAAGTATTCAGCTTCAAAAACGTCTCAATGAAACAGGTCAATTTGCAAGAACTGTTCCCCATATCGAATACCACGTTAAAGTTGAAATTAAGCTGTTGGTCACCGCTTATTTAGTTTATCCTCTGTGGCTTCTTGAAACATGCCAGTTTCTTATTCCCTGTTAACTGAACGTCGGCTCTGCAACAAATCCTATGACTATTGCGAGGCGGATTTGTTACCAATTGTTGTAATTCAAACTCTGTCGGCATTTAATTTTAATTTAGGCAACGAAAATGCAACATTTTTATATACATTTCAGGCTAAATACTTAATACATTAAACTCGTCTGAATGGTTCACGACGGCCTGCACAATATAAGACGTAAAATTGCACAAATCAAATTTATTTTTTATTCCCACTGAAACTGAAACGACATGGGCCAATCTGTACTCAACACAAGACAATAATCTGCATTCTAAGATGAACCATAACGGGCAAATTCTCCCCCATGAGCAACGGATCCAGCCGTGATGAAGTGGCTTGCGTTCCTCAGCGGTATACAGGGTGTCCCAGCTATCTTGTCCACCCAAAATATCTCTGGAACAATAACAGCTATTGGAAAACGACTTTCACCGGTATCAATGTAGGGCTGGGGCCCATGAATGTACATATTTGGAAACATTCTAAAACGAAAGAGTATGTATTTTTTAACACAAACTTATGTTTTTTTTAAATGGACCTCCTATATTTTTTCTTCAGCAATCCATAGCATGACAAAGCACATACACAATGGCGTTGATTGCATCGCAGTATTCCCATTACATCCCGAGATATTAAGACGCGAAGTTGACGCTTGAAACACCTGACATGCGCTGCTAGCGCACGTCCTGAGGCTCAGGCGTGAACCCGATGCTGCCCGTAATCGCGATGTGATTGACATGCGTAATCACACATCCATACTTATCAAGAGGTCCGAAACGAATAATACGGTCTGCTGCCATCCTGCATTAACGTCGTACATTCCAGCAGGTATTTATCCCATAGGCTAGGGGTGATGCGGTTCTGTAACATATCTGTGTACCTCAACGTTAGTCACAAAGTTAACTTCGCTTATCGTTAATCCGTTACTACAAAGGTAATGCCGTTCAACGTTAAAACTTTACTTTACTGTAGATCTAGCGCAAGTGACAGTTAATCATTCACTCGTAATAGTAAAATTCATGTTGGTGGTTTTAGTGAAACGAGCAAGTGGACTAAAAGTTTTACCGTTGCTTAGGTAAAAATGTTTTGAGTTGGGAAGTTCAGGCAGGACATAGAAGATGAATGTAAACATGTTTAACCAATTAGTTTTATTATCACATAATTATCAATGTTATGTTTATCTAATGCGTTAAATGACATATTGTTGCAAAGAAATGTTTCTTAACATCACTGGGTAAAATGGCCCTTTGTAGAAATTTCTAACGTGATACCAGCACTACATTCTAAACATAGCGTTCACATCTCATGCTCAAAGTGATTCCCATTGGCTTGCATACATAGGGTCACTCTGCGGATGAAGGGTGCCCTACTTCGTGCTATTGTTTCCTCGTTGATGGCGGTACAAGCATCAATAATGCGTTGCTTCATGACCTCTGGTGTTGTTGGTTCATGTTGGTAAACAACATCCTTCACTGCTCCCCAAAGAAAATAATCCAGCGGTGTAAGGTTCATATTGTGTACGTAGATACGTAAAACGTGCAAGAGGGAAACCATTATGTGCTTATGAGAGTTGACGGCAGCAGACCGTATTATTCGTTTCGGACCTCTTGATAAGTATGGAAGTGTGATTACGCATGTCAATCACATTGCGATTACGGGCAGCATGGGGTTCACGCCTGAGCCTTAGGACGTGCGATAGCAGCGCATGTCGGGTGTTTCAAGCGTCAACTTCGCGTCTTAATATCTCGGTATGTAATGGGAATATTGCGATGCAATCAACGCCATTGTATATGTGCTTTGTCATGCTATGGATTGCTGAAGAAAAAATATAGGAGGTCCATTTAAAAAAAACATAAGTGTGTGAAAACAAACACATACTCTTTCGTTTTAGAATGTTTCCAAATATGTACATTCATGGGCCCCAGCCCTACATTGATACCGGTGAAAGTCGTTTTCCGATAGCTGTTACTGTTCCAGAGATATTTTGAGTGGACAAGATAGCTGGGACACCCTGTATATAGCGATATCGTAGGTGGAACCACAGTGGAGGAATATCTGTTGAGAGGCCAGATAACGAATGGTTCCTGAAAAGGTACAGCAGCTTTTTCAGTAGTTTCGTGGGCAGCAGTCTGGATGGTTGACTGATCTGGCCTTCCACACTACTGGCCTTTAAATTGCTACACCACGAAGATGACGTGCTACAGACGCGAAATTACACCGACAGGAAGAAGATGCTGTAATATGCAAATGATTAGCTTTTCAGAGCATTTACACAAGGTTGGCGCCGGTGGCGACATCTATCCGTGCTGGCATGAGGAAAGTTTCCAACCGATCTCTCATACACAAACAGCTGTTGACCAGCGTTGTCTGGTGAAACGTTATTGTGAGGCCTCGTGCAAGGAATAGAAATGCGTACCATCACGTTTCCGACTTTAATAAAGGTCGGATTGTAGCCTATCGCGATTGCGGTTTATCGTATCGCGACATTGTGCTCGCGTTGGTCGAGATCCAATGACTGTTAGCAGAATATGGAATCGGTGGGTTCAGGAGGGTAATACGGAACGCCGTGCTGGACCCCAACGGCCTCGTATCACTAGCAGTCGAGATGACAGGCATCTTATCCACATGGCTGTAACGGATCGTGCAGCCACGTCTCGATCCCTGAGTCAGCAGATGGGGACGTTTGCAAGACAACAACCATATGCACGTACAGTTCGAAGACGTTTGCAGCAGCATGGACTATCAGCTCGGAGACCATGGCTGTGGTTACCCTTGACGCTGCATCACAATCAGGAGCGCCTGCGATGGTGTACTCGGCGACGAACCTGGGCGCACGAATGGCAAAACGTCATCCAACCCATCATTCGATCCCTGCAAAACCATAGATTTCAGATGGATAATGCACGACCGCATGTTGCAGGTCCTGTACGGTCTTTTCTGGATACAGAAAATGTTCGATTGCTGCCCTGGCCAGCACATTCTGCAGACCTCTCACCAATTGGTCAATGGTGGCCGAGCAACTGGCTCGTCACAATACGCCAGTCACTATACTTGATGAACTGATGAACTGTGGTATCGTGTTGAAGCTACATGGGCAGCTGTACCTGTACACGCCATCCGAGCTCTGTTTGACTCAATGCCCAGGCTTTTCAAGGCCGTCATTACGGCCAGAGGTGGTTGTTCTGGGTACTGATTTCTCAGGATCTATGCACCCAGATTGCGTGAAAATATAATCAGATGTCAAGTCCAGTATAATATATTTGTCCAATGAATACCCGTTAATCATCTGAATTTCTTCTTGGTCTAGAAATTTTAATGGCCAGTAGTGTAATATGGCCTTGATGTGTTGGGTCTGCAAACGACTGAAAAAAAGTGGAAACTACATCCGTTATTTTTCCCGAGAGCCTGCAGCTCTATTGTTTGGTTAGCTAATGATAGCATATTACGGAAGTAAAACCGTTCTAGATTCGAATTTCAGGGCGGGGACTACTCAGGAGGATGTCGTCATCAGGAAAAACAAATCTGGCAGGCTACAGGTCGGAGCGTGGAATGTTAGATCCCTTGTGCGGGCACTCGGGTTAGAAAGTTTCAAACGGGAAAGGGACAGGTTGAAGACGGATACTTGGTTCACAGTCTGAAACGTCTGCTGCAGCTGAAAAGTCCCACTCAAGCGTGGCAGTCCCTGTCTAGGTACGTGAACCGTGAGGGACTTCAAACAGCAGCCGCTCTCCCTGCCCCTCTTGTCCTCTTCCTGATTTGTTCTTTTGTGCTTTCGTCTCCTGCGAGCTTGACCCCGTTTTACACAGTTAGTCGTCACTTGACACGGCCGTCAGCAATACGTTCCCGGTGACTTGGTCAGGTCTATCTTATAGACGTCCTTGAAGCGAAAGTGCGGTCTTCCCATTGGACTCACATCCTCCTAAAGTTCTCCTTAAGCAGTATTTTTAGTATTAGCTCAGGACCCATGCGCTTGACATGTCCCAGCTTCCTTTGACGTCGGTGGCTGAGGAGAGCATGAATGCTGGTTGTGCTTACCCGGTGTAAGACTTCCGTGTTGGGAAATCTGTCTCTCCAAGAGGTCTGAAGGATCCTCCGGATAAGATGAAAACTGTTCAGTCAAGGTTCGCTTAACAAGAGTTGTCCAACTACAGAGAAGGCTGCTGATAACACAAACTGTTATTTGCTTGTAATTTAGTTTTTATTGTGACCGATCCATTGTTCTATACTCTGTTTCTCAATCTAGTTGTGGTAGATGATTCTTTTGCGGTTGTGTTAGCAGTCTCAGTGTCTACAGATAAGTTGCTATATTGTACGTGTATCCCAAGTAGATAAAGCCATCAGCTACCTGGAGAGAATTGCCAATGCTGATGGATGGAAGGTTGGTGGTGCCCTGCACTATGATCTGAGTCTTTTGGAGGCTTATAGTATGACCAAATTTTTTCCCTGTGTTTTTAATTAGATACAGCAGCCGTTGTGTTTTGCTACCAGTGCTGCGTTGTCTGCATACAACTACTCATAAATAACAACTGTATTTTCTTTGGTCTTGAGGTGGGCAATGTTGAAAAGATTTCCTTCCCAAATATACATTACATCCTCACAGTCTTTAAAGATAAACTTCAGCAGAAGGGGAAAGATCGAAAACAGAGTTGGAGATAACACACACCCTTCCTTTATATCGCTATTAACAGGGAATTCTTCCAATATTTTACCGTTGAAGCAGATTGTTGCTTACGTTTTGTCATGCAAAGAGACATTTAGTTTTAGTGGCTTCGATGGGTAGCCACTCTTCTACCGCAGCTTGAAGAGCCTATTTCTGCTCCCTAAATCAAATGCTTTAACAAGGTCAATAAACGCATTAGAAAGTGGCTCCTGGTGCTCATGACACTTGTCTTGCAGCTGTAATAGAGGGATCATCTCCACGGTTGATCCATCAGGTCTGAAGCCACGCTGATATTCTGGGCAGATACAGGAAGCCACGATTTGTAATCACATTAAGATGACTCTGGCATATGCCTGCCCAGCTACACTTAGCAGCGAAATCCTTGGCAATTATTGCGATCCCTGCAGTCCCCTTTCTGTTTATACAGAGTGACCATTTACGAATTCCACATACTCAGTGAGGCGTAACCTTCTTTCCAGCTGGTCGTGAGAAGTGAGTGTAGGTGTCTGAGAAGGACAGACTTGTTATACCTAATAAGCTCTGCTGGAAACCCTCTTCGCCTGGAGCCTTTCCATTAACAATGGAATCTCTTGCTTTACTGAATTCTTCCATAGTATGCATTGAATCTAGTTCTTCCATAACTAGCATTTGATCGTGTCAAGTACTTCCCACCTACCTTCATTCTGAGCTGCACACAAATCGAGGTAGTGTTCAACGCAGCATTCCATTTGCCTGGCTTAATCAGTAATGAATTCAGATGAACTGTTTTTCTGGCAGTTGGACCTTTTCCTTTCTTAATACCATCGTGTATTGCCTTAGTGTCCTCAGAATCTGCCGTTTCCTGTATATCTCCATACAAATTTAGCCAGCAGTTATTTTCACAACTTCTGGATGTTTGCTGTACCCTGTTCTTTGCTCCTCGAGATTTTCCACTTTGGGTTTCTTTTGTAAGGTACCAAGGCTTTCCGTTTAGCCTCAACGACTGGCTCCTTCGCTACCAAATTTTGGTCATAACAGTCCTTGTTTCTATTTTTTTTTATTCCATAGGCCAGTATTGCTGGGTGGTAAGTGACACTAGGTGATTGTAGCCGTTTGTTATCGACATTCCTTTCTCCTTGTAGGTTTCCTGGTAAAGCAATTTCAAAATTAATTTTCGTTGTGAGTCGACGAACATGATACGCGTTGATGCGATGGTGACCTCCAGGTTAGCGTGGTGGTGTTTACGAGCGTGGCCAGTGTTGCAATCAGCACTATGATAGCTACATGTCAGTAGCATACTTTTCAGATCTGTACGCTATCGCATAACTTTTTTAAAAGTGAATGAAATAAATTATTCTGTTAATTTTGGAATGAAATGTTTTGTTAAATATTCTCTTTTATGTTCGTCAAAAGCCACGATATTGACAGGGCGATATTGACAGAAATATCATACGTATTTCAACGTGAAAAAAATCTTTTTTTATTGTTACGCAATGAGCTAATTAAACACAATGCTAATTACTATTTTGTGAGACTTGATGCTCCAGTATAGTTGCCTATGTGCAATGGCAGCGTATACATTTATAGAAAATATTTGTTTGATAAAACTGCACCTCTGGCCTAAAAACTGAATTGGAAAATATTAGAAGACGCCGTTTTGTGTTTATTGAGATTAATCACTTCAATACTTTCAGAATTAAATGACTATTAAAAAAGTATTTATCACTTTTTCATTAATGGTGTCGTTTCAACAATGTATTTACACAAAATGGCAAGGGCAACATTTAATTATTACGTAACTAAATCATGGAGAGGGAAGATACTCTACAGATAATTGTATTAATTACAGACCGTGATTTACGTGCGTCTGTCAGCTAGGACATCAGAACCAAGAAGACACAGAAGACAATGAAACCAGAGACGTGCTTTACTTTATACCACGAGACAAAGAATACAATTAATACGATTCTAAGAGCTCATATAGCGCTTCCTTATTGTTGAATATCGATAAGTTAATTTTGTACTTCTTCTTTATCCAGAGGCTATGCTATACCGCCTAAAATGACAAAATCAGGTTGATGTGAATAGGGGTGTCTCCAGGACACGTTGTGTCGGTCCTTAAGTTGAAAATGTATTTAATGAAATAATAAGGAAGGCTTAATTTTCCTGGTGACGGCTAGATGATTTGAAACAATGATGTAGCAATGATTGGCGAAGCATAGTATGTGTAACCGGGGAAGGTGCGTCATTTAGTGGCTCAACGGTAGAACGCCGCGGAAAATCAAGAACGAGATGAAAACCTGGAATTAGGAACACACGCGTTACCAGAGTACAAATTTATCTCCTCTGCATCTGAATCTACCGATATTATATCTGTTCTAGCGAATACCGATATTTTTCAATGGAGCCGAGTATTCCGTGTGAACAGTGTTGGGTATTCAAATAATTTAGCGAATATATGTCCCATACTGTGGGCATCTGTTATTGAGAAAATGTGAGTTACCTAAAAGAAATTTAATTTCGTTACCGGTTCTGGGCACTTAGCCCCTTTCTTATCTCATTATTGGCGAGTGTTAACAACAAGAAGCGTACAGCAAAATGCTATTATGGTCATGTGGTTCATAGTATCTGTTCATAGACACTATGAACCACGTGACCATAGCACTTTGCTGTATGCTTATTGTTGTTGACGCTCGCAGATAATGCGAAGAAGGAGAATAAGTGTCCGGAACCTGTAAAGAAATAAATTTCCTGTATGCAGCTGGTTGCTTATTATTTCGTTACATACAACTAAAATTGCTGAGGCTGGATAAAAAATTGAAAATGTATGTTTGTAATGCATAGTCCATAAAAGCAGCAGATTTCCAGCAGTCTCTGTGCATTTTCATTCACTTTTACCCATCCATGATAACCTAGGCAAATTGGCCATATGTTATGTGTTACAACTCGAGAACTGAAGTTCCTTAGAATGTGTAGATACTCGGAGCCAGGTAATTTTGCTATTCTGTCGCTCCTTCTCTCCCATGCTGGATGATAAAGTGGGGGTGTACACATTCAAGACGTTGATAGCGCCAAGTGAAGAGCACATTTTTCAAGTAAGAATCCTCTATGTTCCACCAGATGGTGGCACAGTGCAGTTCAGGAGGGTGTATTTGACTTATTAACTGCGAATCGTACACCAAGAAGTCTTGGCTCGTCTAGAGACTTCCCCTGCCAGAAGCATGTGCTGTTTACCTTTTTAATCGAGTCCGTATCTGGAATTCGTGTCTCCTGCAGTTCCAGATTCAAGCGATGGAGCTCTCTGTCAGTTACAGCAGTCTTACGAATGAAATCAACAACTTGGGTATCGTCGTTGTACGTTGATCACTTGATCCTAACATTCCAGTCTGCAATACGAAATGGTGAATTCTTTATTATTCCCTTTCTTGTTTTTAATAGGTGTACTACATCAACTGTCTTGTCGACGGTTATTTCTAAGCTCGACACTCTCTATGAAGCTGGCTGGTTTGATGGGACAGCACCTTAATGGCCAGGGCTGCCCACCTTGAGACAGGCGTGGTTGTCCAGTGAGATGCTATGATCTTTTCCACCGTCGGAAGTAGCCCTTGGTGCTCGAGTCTTACGGCAATCAGACAGAGCTTGTAACCGATAACTACCTCTTCCACTCTTGTGCCGATGCCACTGGTCGTCACTGATGTCTCCTCTTCAAGATGCCTGAACGATAAATATAAAGACTTATCAGTCGCCCAATCGTCACGGTCTCCCTCTTGACGTAAATTATGGTGTCTAGAGGAAAAGCAAGCCAATAGCACAGGTATCACTTCGGTTGCAGGAGCTCCCAGGAGGAGACGTAATTCACCTTCCAGCCGCCTTTGGGGCCCCACTCCAGATTTACTTTCCGGATTTTATCCCTTAGCCTCCGTTCCTCCAGACCAGGGGCGGGCAAACGTTGCACGCGGCTGATGAGCGCACAGCGCTGCACGTGTGCTGCTCGCGTGCAATCGTCGACTGGGGCAGTGGCGACAGCCGGCAGGTTGCGGCAGTGTAGTACCAGACTAAGCTGCGGGACATTGATGCGTAGCGACCACTACGTAGTGAACGTTGTATTTCAAGAACCGGAAAATGCAGAGTGAAACAAGGAAACGGAGAAGTGGAGATATGCTATCTTTTAAAAAGTAACGGGAGAATAATTTTTTCTTTGTGCAAAAATGTGAAAATTCGAATTGTTTAATATGCGGCAGTATTCTCGCTGGTCAGCGGAAGTTTGGTATTGAAGGCCATTACAACAATTTTCAGGAGGACGAGTACAATTTATTGTCGGATTCTGAGTGGATGGGGAAATTGACTGAGCTTAAGAAGAGCGATCTAACGATACTAGATGAATCTGTCGTAGTTGCTGTTGTCACGAAAGATCTGCGACTTTCTTTCCCCATGTCTCTCATCTAACTGATTTAACATTTTATGGAGCACTGTTTTCAGTTTTTCAGGACGACAACAATAATAGCCCAGCGGTACGTACAGTTATAAGATTGCGCTTAATATAGCGAGAGCTGGATAACCATTTGCTGGATTAGTAAGTGTCGGTTAAGAGCAAACATCAGAGATGAAAATTTAAGTAACTGTTTGCGTTTGTCTGTATGTAGAAATTTTGTTCCACTCCACCTGTGATAATTAAATAAAACGTATCGTAATAGGTACTCTTTCAAACCACGATATCTTTCAAGCACTCCTACTAATCTTAGTCCTTCATTCAATAAAGCAAGCTAGGAAACAAAATGCATTGCACGGGAAGGAGCGGACAGAAGATATGGTGGGGAGGGGAGATAAGCGGGTGGCCAGCTTGCCCCTGTGTGCACGCAGAACACCTGTTAACTGCACGCGTGCAAGTGCACCGCACACGTGCAGGATTCCTGCCCGCCCCTGCTCCAGACTATAACCACAAGGTAACGGCGCGCAAGGTAATCAGAGGAGGAAAAGGAACTGTAATTGAGGAAAGTATAGGCGACAGGGTATGTAGGATATAATATGCGCCGTTGTGAGGTTCACTTTGTCTGGTTCCTCTACCGATGCCTTCCCAACTAGGTTACACATGCCAATAGCTACACTACCGCCGATATAGCTCTCAGTTTCCTAGGAGCACCCTAACTCTTCCGCCTGCACGGACAATGCTACGACAATGTGGTGCCGTAGTAACACAATAGTGCAAGAGTATATAACAGCCACCTCCGCACATGACGAAGAGACTGAAGGAAGGTATGATGAGACAAAATTTAATTGTGATGGGGAACTGGAAGTCGGTAGCAGGAAATGAAAGAGAAGGGAAAATAGTAGATGAATATGGACTGGGGGAAAAGAATGAAAACAGAAGTCCCTGGTATAATTTTGCACAGAGCCTAATTTAGTCATCACTGACACTTTGTTTAAGAATCATAAAAGAAAGCTGTGTACGTGGAAGGGATCTGAAGTCACCGGGAGGTTTCAGATTGGTTATGTAAGGCAGAGATTTCGTAAAAAGATTTTCAGTTGTGAGACATTTCCAGGGGCAGATGTGCACTCTGACCACAATTTGTTGATTATGAACTGAAGAAACTGCAAAAAGGTAGGAAATTAAGGAGAAGGGATCAGGATATGTTGAAAGACTCAGAGTTTGGTGAGAATTTCAGAGGGAGCATTAGGCAAAGATACACTGAAGCAGGGGAAAGGAATGGAGTAGAAGGTGAATGGATAGCTTTGGCAGATGTAATAGTGAAAACAGCAGAGGATCAAATAGGTAACAATACAAGGCCCTATAGGAATCCTCGGATACCAGAGGAGATGTTGAGTTTAGTTCATGAAAGGAGAAAATATAAAATGGAGCAAATGGAGCAGGCTATAGGGAATAAAATCTCTATTTCATAAAATGGCTAAGCAGGAATGGCTAAAGGACAAATGTAAGCATATAAAGGCATCTATAACTAGAGAAAAGTCAGATACCACCTACAGGAAAATTAAAGAGACTTTTGGAGAAAAAAAAATCAGCTATATAAATATCAAGAGCTGAGATGGAAAACTAATACTAAGAAAAGAAGGGAAAGCTGTAAGGTTAGAAGACTACAGAGAGAGGCTATGCAAGGGAAATGTACTTCATTATTATAGAAATGGAAGAAGATGTAGGTGGAGATGAGACAGGAGACACCATACTGCGAGAGGAATTTAACAGAACAGTGAAAGTAGAAGCAAGATCCCCGGAGGGACGTTCCCTCGGAACTACTGATATTTTCGGGAGAGACAGTCATAACAAAACTATTCCACCTGGCACGCAAGACGTATGAGACAGGCGAAATACCCTCAGACTTCATGACAAATGTAATAATTCCAATTCGAAAGAGTGCAGGTGCCGAGAGGTGTGAATATTACCAAACTATCAGTTTAAAAAGCAATGGTTGCAAACTACTTACACTAATTACTTACAGAAGAATAGGAAAACTGGTAGAACCCGACCTCGAGGGAAAGATCAGTTTGAGTTCCGATTAATAGCTCCAGAAAAGACAAACCTACGTTCATTGTTTTTACAGATTTGGAGAAAGATTTTGACAATCTTCGAAATTCTCAAGGTAGCAGGGAGTGAAAGGTTATATACAACTTATACGGAAAGCAGATGGCAGTTGTAAGAATCGAGCAGCATCAAAGGGAAGCTGTGGTTGAGAAGAAAGTGAGACAGATTGCAGTCTTCCCCAATGGAGCAAGTACTCAAAGAAACCAAAGGGAAATTTGAAGAAGGCATCGAAGTTAAGTGAGATAAAGCTTCGATGCAGTATGGGCTTGGAAATGAAGTTTAGTGGAACAGACAGTGTCTTGAAAGAAGGCAAACAAGGATTATTGAATGTAGTCGAATTAAATCAGGCGATGCTGTCGGTCTTAGATTAGGAAATGAGGCACAAAGTGGTAGATCAGTTTTTCTATTTGGGCAGTAAAATAACTGACTATGGCAGAAGTAAAATGGATATGAAATGTAGACTGTTAAGAAAAGCTGTTCAGAAGAAGAGACAAGTTTTTTAACATCGAGTAAGTGTTAAGAAGTTTTTTCTAGATTTGATTTGTAGATGCTACTCTTGTTATCTTATATTGGGGAATCGAGACGAAACCACGACATTAAGTTACATACTACAGTAGTGTACATCGAACAGATTTGGCAAATATTCTCTGGTGCAATAAGCACACGACTTCTCACGAGACTAGTGTTGGATAAATAAGAAAAGGACAATTAATTATAGACGATTACGTAACTACCCTGAGAACTGAGCTAGTTTACTGAGTGCTTATACAAGGCAGACTAAATTAAACAACATATTACACTGTTAATAATATTCCTACATTAGTTATTTCTCTTTTATGCTGAGCCATTGCATTAATGTGTGTTTCTTTCTTGTATAAGTCACGACTCATATTTTATTTTATTACGTTACACTAATAGTCATAAAATAATTAAAAAAATTATTTTACTGCATTACACCGTCTTGAGAACAGCTTTGCTAAGAGACTTCGCGCAATTGCATTCTGAATTAACTATTTCCATACCAAAAATATTATCACAACAGTTTTTTTTGTGTTAATTCGGTGTTATACTCTATGATTCAGCCGCCCTACAGATCCGGTTTATGCAACCAGCAATGCCTCAAAAAAAAAAAAAAAAAAAAAAAAGAGGCTCTGAGCACTATGGGACTTAACTTCTGAGGTCATCAGTCCCCTAGAACTTAGAACTACTTAAACCTAACTAGCCTAAGGACATCATACACATCCATGCCCGAGGCAGGATTTTCTCTGTGGACCGTAGCGGTCGCGCGGTTCCAGACTGTAGCGCCTAGAACCGCTTGACCACTCCGGCCGGCCTAAATTTGCATATTCTCTTGCTTGCTATGCACAAACTATTAGTCCTTCAGAACAAATGAACATGGCCTTTTTGTAGTTACATTTTGTGCAGGGACATACTTTCGCTGGAGACTTCAGTTTCAGTGTTATTCAAGAGAAATGCATTTGAAGATCGCTTTTGTACATTTTTCTTGAATAACTAGAAAACTACATATCTATCGAAGACATATCCAAGCACAAAATTAAAGTATTTAAATTTCTCACAAAAAGTTCATGTACATATTTTCTGTGGAACTAATAGTGTGGGAAAATTGGGAAATTTGTCGTAAGTTCCTAGGGACCAAACTGCTGAGGTCATCGGTCCCTAGGCTTACACACTACTTAACCTAACTTACGCTAAGTACAATACACACACCCATGCCCGAAGGGTGGGGGGGGGGGGGGGGGGGGACAGCGCAAACCGTGGCAAGGTGCCTGAGACCAGGCAGCTATCCCGCGTGGCTAATAGTGTGGGCACAGCGAGCGAGAGGATATGAAAGTCTCTCAGGTGGCATTTGAATGCATTGTGGGTTGCATAATGCCCAGCGGTAGGGGCAGCTGAACCACATTGCATGTGTTTACAATACAAATTGATTTCCGCCAGTAAGAGATATGACAGAAAAGGAGATGGTCGTTAACTGAGAAAGAAGTGCATATCAATGAGTCATAAAGTTAATAATTTTGTAAATTGGTTACATAAATATGCAGTTGAAGAATATGTTATGCAATACAATGTGTGAAGGAAATATTGCTAGCTGCAATAATTTTGCTCGAATGCCATTAAAACAACTTTCAGATAAATTGCTTAAGAATCGTAAGGACAAAGCAAGGTAGGGAAGTACACAGTGCTATTTCGCAGGCTCCGTCGCAAGTGCGAACAGAGAGCAGTCCACACCATTGAGTCTGACAGAGCCAACCAGTGTATACTCCCAGTCGCGCAAATGCACACACAGTGCCTCAGAATGAGCAAGAGATGCAGCCGGCCGCAGGAAACAGCACAGAACTGGACACTGGCGGACTTGCTGATCTGCCGTGCAGGATGGAATGAACCGCGGCCGGCGAGGGTCGTCCGGAGCGCCAATAATTGCCGTTCGCGTGACAGTGGGAGCGGGCGCTCGGTATTGTTCGGGAAGAGAATAGCCGCACCTCGGCCGCTCCCCTAATTGGACAATCCGGCAGGTTTATGCTGATTGGACGGTGCGGCCTGTTCCTGTCTGTTGTGCCACTTGCCATGCCGGACCGGCGACCGTGCGCCGGGCAAACACACGAGCGTGCCGTACGCCTGTGCGTGCTCTGAATGCGCTACCGCTGCCGCGACCGCCACGCAGTTTCCGTGGCGTCTCTGTGTCTGCGGAAGGCTCGTGGTAGCCCCGCATTCTGAACAGTAGTGGGGTCCCCTTCAGTTCAGCCGGTATTTCGTGGTTAACAATGAGATCTTCGTGGAGCAGTGCTTCGGTGCGTGCATTTTTTATCGTTCTGCGGGGGTGGAGACAGACCACTTCGTGAGTCGCCATCTTTGCTTAAAATGGCAATCGAACTGAACCTAACAGAAAATTCCGGCTTTATTCGTACACAAAATCTTGCAAACCTCAGATGAAACCGGGCAGGTAGATTGTGTCTTGTTAGATTTCCGAAAGACACCTAGTGACTTGGAAGAGCAATTGGATAGTGTCTTGGATAAAGGCTCTAAGATGCATTCGAAATAAATCAAAGCTGCTGAAGGAATTAGATTAGGAAATGAGACACTGAAAGTAGAGAGATGAGTTTCGCTATTTGGGCAGCAAAACAACAGATGATGCCAGAAATAGCGAGGATATGAAACGCAGATTAGCTTTAGCAAGAAAAGAATTTCTGAAAAATTGGAATTTGTTAACATCGAATTTAAATTGAACAGTCAGGAATCTTTTATGAAGAGATTTGTCTGGAGTTTAGCATAGTGCAACGTGAAACGTAGGCACTAAGCAGTTCAGAGAAGGAGAAATGTTGTGCTACGGAAGAATGCTGAAGATTAGATGGGAAGATTAAATAACTGATGAGGAGGTACTGAATCAAATTGTGGAGAAAATAAATTTATAGACATAATTAACTAAAATATGATCGGTTGCTTTGGGCATATGCCGAGGCTTCAAGAAATCGTCAATTTGGTAATGGAGGGCAATGTGGAGAGTAAAAATTGTAGAGGGCAACAAATGAATGAATATTGTAGACGTGTTCAAATGGATTCGAGTTACAGCAATTGTTCGCAGATGAAGAGGTTCGGACAGGATAGATTAGCGAGGAAAGATGCACCAAACCAGTCGTTGCACTGAAGACCACAACAGATTACTGAAAGGCGTTCGATACTGTACTATACCGGCGATTACTAACAAAGATACAATTACAAGAAGTTTCAGCACAGATATGTGACTAGCTCAGAGAATATTTGATTAATAGGACAATGTACACTAAACGGCATGTTGGTTCGATGAATATTTCGCTAATGGAACAAAGTACTCTAACCGTATACGACAAGGCATATCGGTTCGTTAAATATTTGACTAATAGATCAAAGTACACTATACTAGATGGTGAAGTGCTCTTGATGCATATTTGACTTATGGAACATAGTACAGTCCACTAGGTGCCGAAATGGCTGGAAATTTACCTAATAGAATAACGGACTGTATAGTTGACGACTAATGTTCTACAGGAGCGAAAGTAGCATCTGGCGTACTCCAATGAAGTGTTAAAGGACTTCTGATGCTTCTTAGTATACATAAACAGTTTATCAGACTGAGTTGCCCAATGGCAATGCTATTTTGTAAAGGAAATTGTCGTCATCGGATGATCATAGGGAATTTTTGGGAGACCTGGATCACGTCTCGTTCGCGTGGAATAAAGTGAGGAACGCTCTTTAAATGTGGGTAGATGTAAGATAACGCCTGTCAGAAAGAGAGAGAACGGGATAGTATCCAATTACAAGATTAGTGGTGACCATCATAAGCGCATCATATCCTGTAAATAATCGGGGGTAATACTGAGAGTGATATGAAATGGTACGCTCGTGCGACCAGTTCCGTGGAATTGTTACAGTGTTTGGACTCCTTATCAAATAAGTATGAGAACAGATAATGAACAATTTCAGGGAAACGTTGCTATGATTACTGAGGTCAGTATACGAAAATGTAACATAAATTCCCGAGTAAAGTACATGGGAATCCTTTGGAGAAAGAAGCTCTTGTGATAGACTACTGGGTAAATTTACAGAATCTTTTTTCGAAGAAAATTGTGCAACCAATATTTTGCCACCATTGTGTATCTCGCATAGGCGCATGAGAACAAAAGAGGTTAGGGCATATACAGAATAAAGCAGAGAGTTATTTTCTCCCTCGCTCTATACGCTAATAGTACAAAAAATAAAATCGATATTAGTATACCATTTCTCCCATGTACTGTCCAGTTGTTTTACCGAGTACAGATTCAGGTGTAGATCTTCACATTTTTCGTCTCGCCTGTGCATAACATCGCGGAACCAATGCGTCACTAGAATGCAGAAGTAGATAATTCCGAATCTGGGCCCACGTTATCCTATAACACTGGATGTTCCAGATTTCTGGACAAGAGCTAAATTACCTGTTTTATATCTACACATAAATTACTTCAATTCACACTCAATTCCTTGGAAAAAGGTTGAACATCATTCAGACTATTTTTCACCGTTCTGTTCTCGATGGCATGCAAAAAGTAGTAACAACCAAATCTTTATTATTATTATAATAGTTCCTTATCCCTGTGCTGGAGGAACTCAAGAAAATATCGTATATGGAAAAAGTTGGTGACTGAAACTTGGTGAAAAAATCTCGCCACAACGATAAAGTTCGTAGTTTTAATGATCGCTACTCCAACCCGCATATCATATGACTTGCAGTCTCTTCCCGATTTCGCGATAGTACACAACAAGGTTCCCTTCCTTGCAATTTTTCCACGTCCTCCGTCAATCCTATCTGGTAAGCATTTTACACCACTCAGCAGTACTCTAGAAGAGGAGCGATAAGCGTAGTGTGGGCATCTCTTTAGTGGATTTGCTCCATATTCTATGCATTTTGCCAATAAAATTTAGTCCTCGATTCTCCTTCAGCACAACATTTTCTTTGAGATAATTCAAATTTTAGTTGTTTGTACCTGTAGTTCCTAGGTATTTAGCTGAATCGACAACCTTTATATTTGTGTGGTTAATCGTGTAACCGAAATGTAACTAATTCTTTTCGAGGAAGTCCTCATAAGAAGGCCGCCAGATTGTCTTCTATATATTGCGAACAGCTGAAAACCTATAACAGTTCCTTGGGGAACGTCGAATGTCACTTCTGTTTTACTCAATGACTTTGCATCAGTTACTACGCTCTGTGACATTTCTAAAATGGAATCACGAATCCAGCCGCACAACTGAGACGATACTCCATAGGAACGCAACTTGGTTGGAAGGCGCTAGAGAGGAGTGGTGACATAAGCCTTCTGGAAACCTGGAAATATGGAATCAGTTTCAGATCCCATGTCGACAGCACTCGTTACTTCTTGAGAACAAAGTGTCAGATGCATCTTACAAGGACGATATTTTCTGGATCCATGCTATGTATCAAAATATGCTTTTGATGGAGGTAATTTATAACTTTCGAACAAGGTATATATTCCAAAATACAACTGCACATTATTGTCAGTGACACTGGTTCATAGTACAGTGGATTACTTCTATATCGTTTCGTGAGTATTGGTGTGATCTGTGCAACTTTCCATACCTTAGGTACGGATTTTCCTTGGAGCGATGGACTGTATATGAGTGCTGAGCGTGAAGCTGTGACATTAGTGTACTCCTAAAGAACTGTAACTGGTATACAGTTCTGAGTTATCTGCCTCTAAGTCAGACTTGTTGGAAGCTGTTCTTGATTCTCATTTTCAAATATTTGCTGCGTCTTCTTTGGAGAAGGACCTTAAGAAAAACCTGTTTAGTAAATCCGCTTTATTGACACTATCATTTATAACATTACAATTGCTATCGTGCAGTTAAGGTATTAATCGTGTTTTGCAGCTGGTATACTTCTTATACGACCAGAACCTCTTTGGACTTTCTGCCTTACTTCGTAATAATATATAGTGTCCAAACGATCTACTCTCGTGGTGCTGCAAACACGGAGGTCGACGCCTGGCTACTGCAAAAAAAAAAAAAAAAAAAAAACCGAGTATCATTTTAAAACTGTAATGTAGTCGATACAAGGAGTCTGATCAGAAAATTGATGTTGTCTCATTTCACTTATGCTTTACTCATGTATTACAATGCTGTGCAGAGCTTTCCATGAGATGCAGTAGTAGAAGTCGGTAAAATTTCTAATACTGCCAAAGCGTTAGTAATTCGTAAAATCAAGTGAAAAGAATGCAGATGCTCCTTGAAGACAGTTCACTTTTCCGGTCAGACATACGATTTATTAATGATGAAAACTAAAACTGAACTTATCAATCACTCGTCAAGCATAATCTGATATAAAAATGTACAAAAGCGACTACTTAATGATCTAATGAACGTTACAATTTTACGTGCATCTTACCTGAAGTAATGCACTGCTTACTAACATATAACTTCTATTCCTATGTCATAGAGATATAAAGGCGTTAATGTGTTATTCTCAGTAGGACATAAAATGCTGGTTTTTCAGGAAGGTCATTTGCACTTATGGACACTAAATGTGGTCTATTTCTACGACACAGGCTAGACAGGGATTTTCAGTAACAGTGTTTGCAAATGCTTGTCAATTCTCTGTGGGATATGCAAAGTAAAGACAAACAGCGCACACAGCTCGCTTGGACTGTCGATGAAAGAACCCGAACTAACGTTTTCTGGCCGTGCAGAGGTCTTACAGGTTATTAGCGTACGAAACAAACGAATACCTAAATGTTTGAAGTAATCGACCCTAAGTTTAATTTGTCAGTTGTATCTTGCTCATGATGTTGGGTATTGATACAATTTAAGCATCAGTTCGCAAAAGAATTCTGCATTGAAAATAAGGGTGCTCGAATATTAGGTTATTTGATCAGAGTGGCATTCAGTTGCTGACTGACATAAGTACTTTATTTTGCAACAGTCTTCTAAATTATGTCGACTGGGAACTACGGAGTGCAGAAGTAAATGCAAGAATGAGCTCTGTATTTTTGGAGAAATGTGAAACTTAAAAGCTGTTCCGCCTCTTTCTTAGTTCTTTTCTCAACTGTCAATTTCTTCAGAGTTCCTAACCAGTGAGTCCACTGAAAGATTTCGAGTAGAAACGTATTGTTATACCATCGATACTTGTTAACCTTCTCCTGCTTCCCATCAGTCATGTAAGGCTGCTCTTCATTTGTGAAGATGCGATTCTCCTTTTCCGTTTTGGAATTCTGCTGTTTAGGTGGATACCATATCTACGTTATTTTAAACTGCACACACTGAATATGCTTTCTGCTGATCTCCCCCCTGTGTGTGTGAGTGGGGAGCGGGGAGGGGGGGCGGAGCGAGTTTGAAATCTTAAATAGAAACTCCCATTTTTGTTGTAGATTCGGATTCTTCATCCAAAATACATAAGTTTTGTCTAAAACATTTGTTTTGTTTCCCGACAGATCACGCTGTAACTGGAAAAATCAAAATAGGTAGAAAAATTGAGTTTGAACATTCTATCCAACAACACTTTAACTGACACCCCACTTCCACGCTGAGAGTGTAGGACAGGAAATAATTTCATAACTTTTAATAGGAAACCCCATTCTCAATGTTTAATACCTCCAAAAAACGAAAAGGGGATTGCTCAACGCGCCGCTGTGGACGTATTGTGAACTACGTTCTAACATAGAAGATAGTGCACTGCGATCAGAAAAAGATTCATTGATTCGTTTAATTCCTAGTCAAAATCTACGTTTAGTATTACCGATGAACAACGACGTGAGACATGGTAGCTTTCAGTTCACTTTGGGGTGCTTTATTAATATGACTCCCCTTGGCTCTCACATATGGGAGTGTTATTTCCAATTAGAGTAAATCTTCAAACGTTTAACCTTCAAATACAGTAAACTCACTGATCCTTTCTTCGAATGACTGTGCGCAGGACAGAAGCAAATTTGCGAGAAATTCAGCACAAGCGTTTCTTACGCGTTCTACCATGTTTTCAAGGTCTGTTCACACTTTCGGATAAAGCTTATATTTTTGATATACCCACAGAAAGAAATCCGGATGAGTCAAATCAGGTGACCTGACAGGCCAATTAATAGGGGCATCTCTGCCAATCCACTGACGAGGGTAGACACGTTCTTATACTCCCAGTGCTTGAATTAAATAATGAGTAATGCACTGGGCAACGGCCAATCTCAAACCACATACTTTGTCGAACGTCCAAGGCAACATCCTCTGGTAGTATTAATAGTTCCTGGTCCAAAAAACTTCAAAATTGGATTCCATTTGAAATGCCTTCAGTAAAATAGGAACCAATTAGTTTGTTCCCTGTGATTATACACCAAACGTTAACTGCCCAACCAAGTTGATGTTCAACTTGACGTAACCAGAGGGGATTTCCTTCACTCCAGTAGTGCATGTTATGATGATTAATGCTACCAAGGTTTGTGAATGTAGACTCATCTGAAAATAGTACATTAGATGAAAAATTGGGGTTATTTTGCATATGGTGAAGTGCCCATTCACAAAATACTACTTCATTACGAAAATTATCGCCATGAAGTTATTGATGCACAGAAATTTTACATAGATAATACTTATAAAGGTACAATACGTTGACAATATTATCTTGGGAAATTCCGGAACCCCGTTACCTAATTGCATAATGCTTATCAGTGTGTTTTGGTGAACAGCTGCTAGTACAGCTCTTTCATACCTTCTTTCTCCTGTAACAGCTTTTCTTCGTTTCCTTTTATCAGCGTTTACTTTGCCATCAGGCATGAAGCCATCCACATCTTTGTAGAAAAACGAACGAGACAGAACATTATCTGGAAAACGGTCAGCACACAATGCAACAGCATCATTAACATTTCTCTTACATTAACCATAAATTAGAGTCATTTCAATTTTTTCTTCTGAGGTTGCAACAGTCACGGTCCACTTGCAGCTCTGTTATGGAAATGAAGGGAAGATGAGCAGACAATGAAATCTACTCACGTAATGAAATTTTCAGAGATGCTTTCAGTTCTACTTCTGAAAGGAAAGTGAGCTCTGATCCCACTGCAATGCCTCTTATGGTACGTCATAGGTCGCTATACAGCCACACAGTGGCCCATCGAGCAATCCGTTATTCCTTTTGCAGAGGAATACAACGTTGAGAGTAAGGTTTCCCATTAAAAGTTATGAAATAACTGCCTGTCCTAAATTAACAGCGTGGAAGTGCAGTGGTTAATTCAAGTGTCATTGGAAATCGTTTTGAAACATACGACTTCCCTTCCATTTTGATTTTTCCGATTACGAAAAAAGAAAAAGAGTTCGAGACGAAACTTACGTATCTTTTTCCGTAGAATCCGAATCTGCAACAAAAAATGTGGGTGCCCATTAAAGTTTTAAAAATGCCATTCCCCCTCCCCTCCACCCATGGCCCATACCCACATGATGGGGCTGAGTGGGGAGTCGAGTTCGTAGCATTGGACATCTCCCTCCGAGGCGGACAAATTTTAACTGTTGTTTGGATCCGATGTGTAGTTTTCGAGATATTTCGATGTCTTCTGATAAATTGAACACCGTGTATAAGAGGCAGTACATGAAAACGAGAGAGGAAACAAACTGTTAATTATTTCAAAAGTAGCGGCCATAACTGTTAATACTTTTATCCCACTGTAGCCACCTCCATGGAAAAATTTTAGCTGTTGCCTATGGAACCATGACTACACCGACACGTGCACTTTTTCGTCTGTAGTAAATCACAGCTACGAACGTCTTTCCTCAGGGCTCCAAAAATATGGAAATCGCATGGGAGGAGGTAGAGGCTGTGTGCAGAATGTGCAAGGGCTTTCCATCGAAACGTTTGCAGCGTAGTCGAAACAACCTTCGGAAAATGTGGGCCCAATAGACAACCGCCAACATTTTTCCATGGAGGCTTTGTTCGTCTCGTCTCACATTTGGACAAATTTATTATCAGTTATGGCCTTTACTTTTGAAATAATTAACAGTTTACTTATCTCTTTTCCGTTTGTCTCGTTTTCATTTGACTTCCCTTTAGACTAGTATACGATAAATCCCATAATGTTAACATCCACTCCAACCATCGAACGTCCATCACCATTTAATGAAGCTAGCAATATTAACGGTAGGAACTACAGGACGCGCACATTTCGTAAACAAACAAATTGATGTCACATACATTTCGGTATGAACGTTAATAGGAATCTTAACACACTAGAGAAATAAAAAAAAACACTGGAAAAAAAGATACAGACAGTACTAGACAATGTTGACAAAAAACGGACATGCTGTATTACGGCTTAAGCTCGAGAACGTTGGAGACTCTTATAGTTTAGAGGAAAATATCTCACACATAAAAAACGACATTGGGTGTGAGTGGGATAATCTCTTATTAATAACACGTCATGAGTTACTTTGAATTTGGAGGCAACCATGAGAGCTCATCAATAGACCCTGAAATACAGTAACACCTGTTAAATAAATTAGTATTTAATAGGTAGTAAAAAGAGAGCTTCCTAGCCATTCGCATATTTGAAACCACTTTATTGTGTAAAGAAGGAAACTTTCTTTTTGGGGGTGACTTCTGTAAAGTGAAAATTAGTGAACAGTATTCGTCACAGCTGCAGTAGCAATTCCGATGATCCTCTTAAAGCGAGTGTGTGTACTTTAGTCGCAGCAATGAATACATTAATTTTCCGTATTTGCTGACCCATCGATGACGACAGCGGATGCAATCGTCGCTAACGGACTGTTGCACTTTGCGTTGACTGCGCGTTTGAACTTCGCTGAACATAGGACACTGCTTAATAAAGCTGCTTTGATAATGTGGCGCTCAAAAAAATACCCAGTAATGAAACTATCGGTCGATACATTGGGATGATTACACACGCATACTGCAGAACGCGTGCATCACACATAACACAGCAGACGGCTAACACACAAACGTGCGTAGCCAGCGAATATTCGGCAATAGATTCTCTCTTCTCTCTCTCCCTCTCCCTCCCTCCCTCTTTCTCACCCCTTCTCACTCTATCTCTCTTTCCATCTCTCAGCTACGTGTCCCGCATTTTCTCTCTCTCTCCTCTCTCTCTGTCTCTCTCTCTCTCTACCTATCTTTCTCCTTCTTGTGTTCCGGTAGCTTTGCCGTTCACACAATAATATATACTCGTACACCTACTTCCTCTCTCAGTCACAAAATAATACTCGACCCATTACTTTTGATTACACCAGTCTGCGTGAGATCAGATGACTGAAAATAAAAATGTGTCCTTATGCTGGGAATACGTTTAGGTCTGCTTTTGAAAACTTACTACAGAGTAAAACACACTCGAATTACCGGAAAATTGTGAAAATTATATTGCTAACACAACAAGAGAGTTACATACCCTATCAATAAACTCTCACTATTTTAACGATTAATTTACAATTTGATATAAGAATCCATCTGATTTAACCAGGAAAAAGCTTTCGTAATAATTTAGCTATGTAGCGTTTTTTCTCGGTTCTTGACAGATGTTATTTCCGTGCATACTTTGTGCAGAATTTATTAATAACGACCTTCTTTGAAATGGCATGTGTTTGTTCAGCACTCCTTTGGGTCGTTACGCTTTGCTGTGTGTTTGCTTCTCGTCTGCGTAGATAAGTTTATCCGGAAAATGATCAACTAGCTGCAAAGGTTGGTTAAAATTAAACTTTCGCTGCTTGAGCTACTGTAGACGGAAAACTATTTACTATGTGGGTACCCGTCTCAATAGGACTGATGTTCAGACTATGCGCTGCAGGATTTGCGTTGTTAGTAGTGTCATGACTTCCCGTTAGGTGCCCGTACTGGTACGACGACGTACGTTTCGAAGCACAAGCATCAGTGTGCAGTACAGTTCCTCACAATCAACACGGGTCTGAACAAGGTGAGCGGGGCTTTACTAGTAACGCTGTTTTATCAAAACAACAGCTATTGTTCTGTTGCTCTCCGCGAATATTGACGCATTAGAAGAATATGAAGAGGTCCTCTTTCCGACCCGGGGTTGAAGAACGTGATTCGGAAGTTCGAATTAACTGGAGATCTAGGAATCGCTCCTGGGAGAGGCCGATGGCCAATGCGCCACACATTCTTGGAGTTACTGTTCCAATGGCTAAGAATGCTAGACGTAATGCGTGGTCTTCAAGAAGTGCGCGTGCTGTGTCACGACATTTGAACGTTTCATGGTGTAACTTGTAACGTCCCCCTTCCCTTCTATCGACAATGTTAGAAATATATGACCGTGTAAGCATGTGCCTAAACAATGGGAATAAAATTTTGAAAAGGCTGTCGTTCCGAAGATTCAATATAAAGTCGATAAATGAGGGGGAGGTTAACAACAAGATGCCTTCTAGGACAACTTATTCCGCCTACTTAATTACTGTAAAATTTAGTATGGTTGTTCGAAAGGTTTGTGCTATCATTCACGTACTGTGCCAACGAGAAGGGGTACCACGTGGATCGGAACAGATTAATAAGAGTTACTGAAATAATTATAGCTAAAAGAAATGCGGTCGCCATTCTGTTCGGTAGGTGAATTAATGATCAGAACAGTCAATGTCAAAAATTACTCGAACTAGCCTGGCAACAGAGGGCTTCACGCATGTTAGTAAAAACAACTGAAACATTTACGTAATAAAGCGAGCAAGAAAATTGTTTTCACTCGAAATATCATTAACTAATAGAGCTGAAATTTTAAAAACATACAAGATAACACTTAGATTAATGGTTACTTACTGTTGTAAGTGACAACGGCGCTACCTCACAATAACGTCTACTATTTTCATACGAATTTTGGAAAATGGGAAAAAATAATTAAAAGAAACTCTATTGACTTCTGAACAGGGAAGTAGAAATTGATAATTACTGTATCAAAGGTAATTATTATTCTTTAGCATGATTGCAAGTCAAAATGTGGACCAGAACTTTACTAACAACAAATTACAACAGTCACTGATATTTGCACTCACTCATTAATTCTATTTAGTGCTTTTGTTCATAGTGCCAGGAATCAATTTAATTTGATTAGTTGATTTACTGTTTGCAACAATTAGATCGCCTCAGACTAAAGCTCAAATTTAATGTTAGTGAGACTGAAATTACTGAATGCTGTAAGTTCAAATCTTTAATCTAACTGCATCATCTAGTTAATAAGCAAAATTAACTGGCACTGCAATTTTCGTTTTTCATAAGCGGTACTTGGACTATTGTAACAATCGGATAGGACAGGAAACTACTTGGTGAATGATTTTAGGATAATCACGGTTAAACAGTTCTGATTAAACTATGGTAATTATTCACCACACCACCACCACAAAGCTGAGTAACGCCGTTACAATACTAGTTGACGATAAGCTGAGATGCAGCAATCGTACTTCAGTCCATTCCCGCCGTGACGAAGTTGCTGACGGCGATACTGCTGCTGGCTCCTTTCCATGATAATTAGCGAGCACGGGAGTTTATGGGCAATGACACTGGCGTGGCGGGTTCTTGATGTTGCTGCAGCCAATATCTCCACCGCCCACGATCATCACTTGCCACGTGCCGCTGAACAATCACTCCTCCAGTACAGTGCACGCCATCCATGCGTCAGGACTTCACCAAGTCTCACACCAGAGTTCTCTCTGTGAGTAGCGCGCGATCTGATGTAATATCCTCCCTCGTCCAGAGACGCCGCTACTCCAACGATACTTATTCGTTGACAAAAACCTAACGTTTCCCTAACATTCCCTCAGCGATTACTCAGCGATATTTACATAATATACATAACTGATTATACGGCAAAACAAACAAATTAATTCATACATCGTGTACATATAAATTTACATAAAGATAAAAGCAAGTACATATACAATAATAAATAGTCAAAGAGCACATCGGCATGAAAGTGTTACAAACCCACCACTGGTTTTCTTATTATTCATTGAGTGGCAGCCTATGGAGGGCATAGACTTACTAAATAAAAACTAGACCGTGCATTGGCGCTAGTGTCGCGTCCCCACATTGAACGTGATAGAAGCCGCCATTTGCAGGGAAACAGTGCGTAAACAAGGTTCGTTCGTGTGCTGCTTTTAATTGTAACAGTAAGAATGGAAGCAAAGACGAAGACGGAAACAATGCTCCATTTCACAGGTCAGTCATTTCTGGTTGTTTGTTACTTTCTGTTACTTGTATATAGTATTTTCATGGAGAAATAATACATCATGAGCGTTTGCTTTGGTTTAGGTTTCCCCTTACAAATGATTTTCTAAATCGGAAATGGATTGTTGCTACTCTGAGAGAGAACTTCCAACCGACAGCAAATCATTTGCTATGCTCTCTTCATTTTTAAGAGAATTCTTACATGGAAAATTATGTAAATAGACGTCAACTGAAGGACGATGCTATACCGACAGTATTTGGATATCCAACTCATTTGAAAAAGGTATATTGTTTGCAAAGTCAATTAATGCAAATTCTAAATGTAGGGGACGGCAGATTGTTCTATAGCCTAACCTGATGTATATATTTACACTTTATACTGTATCTAATAAACTTTCTGCTACAAAAATTGCAAGTTACATAGGGAAAAAATTGCAGTGTTAGATTACAGAATAACGTACTCTGTTGCATGTCAAGTACTTATATTGTATTTGCATATAAATTACTAAAAATACTAATAGGGTCAATGTACTAAGTTGAACTGAATAAAGAACTAGGCACATGATAGGTATTTAGAGTTTTAATCAAATATATATTAAGTATGAATCAGAGGTAGGTCGAATAATTGCGTTTAGATACTTAACATGTGTTGTCACTTGGTGAATATACTTCGTAAATGGTCAAATATTTGATCAAATATTGCAAACTCAACCACTTTCAGAGGTGCTATCAGTGTTAAAAACTAATGTGCGAATGAAATTCCTATGTTATTTAAAGTGATATGGCTTATTACAATTAATCATACCAAAATTCGAGTGTAGACAGTACTGTGCCAAACAAAAGTAAGTGTGCAAGATGTACACAGTAGTCGGCAAAAAGCAAACAGGACCTGACAGGAAAATTATGTCAATTAAATAATAATCGTACTGTCTGCTGCTTTAAAGGTTTCATGTAATTATCTAATGCAAGGAGCTCTATGTAAACTCGCTCCACCTTGTCAGGAAAGAGCCTTACATTCTTAAATTTCACGTCTCTATGCAGACATATTTCGGAAATTAGGAAACTTCATTCATTTAAGTATAATTTTAAAATAGACTCGAATACTCAGTATTTTTTTAAATAAATATGTGTTTACGTTGTGCTTCAATTTGCTCTTGTTGCGTCTCATATACTTCAAATCACAACCCCAGTACTAGGATTCATCATTGCAAATGGCGGCGATCAGCTGCTTCAATTGGGGGACAGTTGCCTCGCTTCTCCGCTACGGCGTGGTAGGGGCTTGATGGAGGGTTACTTACTTTCTCTAGCAGGAGCTTCCTTTGATTATTATTATTTCTTTTGTTCTAGCCTGCTATGATGGTATATCCTGTCCACATTAGCTCTTATTTTTCTTTGGCGACATAACCTTCCCTGAATAGTTTTGCCCTTTATTTGAAATAGATTTCGGCCCACCTAAATTTTAGGAACAATTCCTTCACTGACGGAATTTATTAACGTCGCAACGGATAACGCAATGGTATTCTATGGGGCGGTCGGAAAAAGCTACGTACCTTTAGCTAAACTTGAGCCACGCACTTTGGATTATAGGACTGTAATCATCAATACTACAAATGAGACACCATTTTCAGATGTATTAAAAAATAAATTAACGATCGCGGAAATAGCTTCAAATGATAAAATATTTATTTTTGACTAATATTTCGCATGTTAGCAGGAATATTTTTGTATTTAATAGATGGACAAAACATTCCTGGTACATTTATATACGATCCTGTGGCTTTCTCGTACGATAATAGCAAGCAACGTTGGACTTAATCTGTAGAGGTGTGTAGGGTGGGAAAATATGGAGAGCACGTGGTCACAGCTCAAGTTTGTAACACAGACATTCACATGCACTAATTCACACGGCAAACAAAATGTCGACAGCATTTATTAGTGCGAAGAATTGTATGCACCTCGTATCTGGCATCGAGCAGGATTTTGGTGGCTGCATATCTTTGCGTGAAGCGCCTGGAATCAAATCGAATCATCTTGCTGAATATACGCTCGGTACAGTTTTATTGATAATTTAAAATGTCCCGCACGAATAAAATAAAATGGCAGACAGTAACTTTTAAGGCTTGGGCTGCGCTTTGAATCTATAGACCGCGTAGTCGCGCCAAACGGAAATCACACTATTATGACACTGATTAACTGAACCAAAAATTGTAACCGGAACCTAAATGGTAACTTAAAAAAAGGCTAGTAGAAGAAATTGTTGAGATTAACAAATTGTCCCTTGTTCGACACCGGCAGGTGTGGCCGAGCGGTTCTAGGTGCTACAGTCTGGAACTGTGTGACCGCTACGGTCGCAGGTTCGACTCCTGCCTCGGGCATTGATGTGTGTGATGTCCTTAGGTTAGTTAGGCTTAAGTAGTTCTAGGGGACCGATGACCTCAGATGTTAAGTCCCATAGTGCTCAGAGCCAAAAGAGCCTTGTTCGACGCAGACGTTCTGAGGCAACGTCTGGTCGCTTACCTGTTTTCAGAATAACTCAAACTGTAACCGTCACGCGGAGGTCTCTCCGAGCCGCCCGAGTTGGTGGGGGAGGCGCATGACCAACCTCTGCTAGGAAAACGTTTTGCTTTACTCATCTTTGACCAAGCCCTCCCGTTCCTGCTCTCTGCCTTCCATCGACATCGTTTAGGTTGGTAGAAGATTAAGAAACCGACCACTTCTCTGGTTCGTCCGCTGCTGCATTCAAATCATTCACACTTGTCCACACACTTTCAGGAAGTGTGAAAAATGGAAATCAGGGCACAGAACGTGCACATAAGAAAATGAAGAAAAGAAATGTGTAGACCCATATTGCTTCTACAGGCATGCTGTTGTTGGGGATGAGATTAATTAGTTGCGTCATTCTTTTTTTTTAATCATGTAACGACACCTATTACAGTGGCCCACCGTTCGTAAAGTGCTGCGAACAATTATTTCGACATAGTATCCTTAAAAACTTTGTACTATCAGCAACTTTTTTCACATGACGAAGACGTCGGGTAGAGTTTGCTCTCATGTTTCCTGTAAGATTTGAATTTTATGATATGTGTCCTTGGAACATTTTGTCGAGTGATGAAACATACTTTACGCTCCCTAAGGCAGTGAACACTCACAGTTACCTCATTTGGGAATCGTCACCACCAACGAACGTTCATGAAGTTGCCCTGCATAGTAAACGCGTCACTGTCTGGTGGGGCTTCATGGCGCAGTTCATGATTGTTCCATTTATCTTTGAGAAACATTGGACCTCAAGGACCAAGGACAAGCAATGCAAACGACACGCGTTACTCTGATCTGCTTCGCTAACATACCATCTGTGCTCTGCGGGGAAGACGTTTTGAAGCACGATGGAGCTACACCCCACATTTTTCGTGAGTTCACTCGGTTAATCCGTAACACATTAGGACAAAACAGAATCATTGACCGATCGTTCCAAACTGCTTGGCCACCAATGTCACTAGATTTGAAACCGTGTGATATCTGTATTTGGGATACCTGAAGAACAGAGTTTATCAACGAGATGCTAACACACGTTGGAGGTTGAAGATGAGCAGGGCGGAGGATGTAGCCAACATCCCACCTGAGATGTTTCGAGCAGCAGTAAAACGATCTCTGGTGCGGTTCCAGATAGTCATGGACGCAGACGTTTGTAACCTGGAATGCTAACATGGTACGCAATTAACAAATTTTATCCTCTCCTGCAGAAATTAAAATATGTTTAATTCAATAGTGTATTCCTTATTTTCCTTCCGCATGTCCTTAAAAATGTTTGCAACAAACTTTCATTATCCGACGATCACTCGTTTTTCACTGGGGTCCTCACAACTAGAGGAAATTTAATTATAACTACCCTGTATATTTAACGACAAGGGAACAGCCTACCTACGTCCCAGCTTAGCTACTGCAAAACAAAAACGTAAATAAATAATTTGAATGGTTCAAATGGCTCTCAGCATTATGGGACTTAACATCTGAGGTCATCAGTCCCCTAGGGCTTAGAACTACTTAAACCTAATTAACCTAATGACATCACATAATCCATGCCCGCGGAAGGATTCGAACCTGCGGCCGCAGCGGTCACGCGGTTCCAGACTGAAGCGCTTAGAACCGCTCGGCCACAACGGCCGGCTATGTCGAATGGCTCGACTGGAATAGTCAAAGATCCTTATAATATTATTCACCAGTGGCAACTTCATGAAGTACTCATTGCTGGCGGAACTCCGAGAGCTACCAGAAATTAAATGATGGGTGCCATCGAACTCTAAACCGCACCGTTCAAATCAACAGCCACACGCCCCAACCAACTGCTGCACGTAGTTTGTTGCTGGTCGGATGCACAAATTAGTGACAAGACGATCCATCTATAGACGTGGGGCTCGATGCTCCGATATTCACGACCTTGTTGCCTCCTACATGCCACTACTCAAAAGAACCCATGTGCGTCATCTGTTGGCGTGCTATAAACATTTCTGTTCTGTTTTCAGTCTGCCGTTATTTTTGACTTTTTTAATCCAAAGGGCTTACATTGAAATATTTCAAAATTCTGTTCATTTTTTCTTGTCAGTCTGCAAATATTCATCCTATTAACATACCTACAGAACATTGCACCTTTCCTGATTTCACCTGACTTTTTCTAGCTATTATTACAGATTCCATCATAAGGCTTCTATAAAACTTCGTTTAACTGCCACTAGTTTCGACTAATTTTCTTTATTTAAGACTACTGAGCTTAAAAAGAATAATGATGACGGCGAAATAGTCGAAACTAGTTGCTGAAAAAGGGGTGTCTTTTAAGGAAGGTGTGCTAATCGTATTATTCTGTGTATTCGTATAATTATGTGTCACTTACAAATTGAGTTTTTTCTGATGCCTTCTGCACAAAATTACATTTTTCTCCCTTTCTCATCATTTTTAAACATTACTAAAATTAGTGTATATTACGCTTACGTGCATTCTGATAGTATTAATGTTCTGTAACGAATTTTTGCATTACTGGACACTGATTTTTACTATAAACACTTTTTCTTTCGGGGACGCTTTTCTCATAGCTCCCATAGTCATCGGAATCACAGGTGTATTGTAGGTCATTTTCTTAGTGATGACGTTTCCGTGAAAGAACCGTACGTAACAAATATGAACTGTTCCATTTCTCATGCTGTTCGCTAGATGTGTTTGTTAGCTTCTCTCTGTGTTTTACAAAGTATTTCTACTTCTTCTAATATTCACTATTTGTTCGTTATCAGTTACTAATAACTTTGTGGACATATTGTCCCGTGATACCTAAAGTTACCGATTTACCTGTGTTGTCACAGACGTGGCGTAGTTACCATCGAGGTCAGATGACGGTAGCTGGCCCTTTCCAGCCGAACTCCGCTTCTCCATATGGTCTGCCGAAAATTTCTTTGTGACCTTTGACTGGAGTTAGAGAAAAGAATTGAGGTTTTGGTAAACCACTTTATGCAAGTGCCAATAGCCTCTTTTGTACAGGAAGTACATGAATTATTTTCCACTCAGTTCGAATTTATACTCTTTCCCTGATGACCTCACCATCGACTGGATCTCAAACTCAGTTTGTCGTCGTTCGCTTGATCCGAGAATATGAGGGAAAACGCGGACAGCAGCATTATCTACTTCGAAGGAATCAGTTTCTCCGAGAGACTGCATTACTGATAATTTGTGAGAGATGGCGAGTTTCTAGAGTGAGAGATTCGATCATCTACTTTATACATCAGGCCGTCTGGCTTAGTCATTATTATAAATGGATGAATTCACGTATTAGCCCTCGCAATGTGAAGAGGTGTGGGTGGGAGGAGGGGAGGAGCTGGAGGGGGGGGGGGGGACGGAGGGAGGGCTATGTCCATATTTTGAAAATATTGTAATCTACTCTTGTACTTTATATTTTAAATTTTTGAAAAAGAATATTTATTGTTTTTAATGATTTCTTATACCAGATTTTTTAATTGTCCTGAATTTTTCGGTAAAGCTTAATCAAAAACCCTAAGTCTTAGTAGTGAATGTGACTTTTCGGAAAAAGTGTCACATTCATACTTTCTGGTTCAAGACCCTTCTTCTTACACATACATATAACTATAAGAAGTATGTGGTGAATGAAAATCAATGACAAATGCCGAAGCTTGTATTTCTTAAAATTTATTTTGATGATGATAAAGTACCTCTCCACTCCTTGTATGCATTACAGAAAATGTGTTGTTGCTAAGATTATAATAAAATATTTTATCAGGGTCTGTACCCATTTATACAGCAGTAGCTATTTAAAAAGTATCTTATTAATAAAAGTTAAACATATTTAACGAAATTTTTAATTGTTTTGTTGGTGGCCAGGAATTACCTACCCTTGGTACCATACGTTATGCCAAAGACGTTGGTATTGTTGGCGAAGAAATGAGGAGGTCCTAAATAGGATTGGTATGGAAAAAGCTGAATGAGAGAAGGGACTTGTGTTAGATAACAGTAAATAACTTCCACGGTATTTGATGCAACTGTAGAGGATAAAAGCTGTGGGAGAAGATACACTACTGGCCATTAAAATTTCTACACAAAGAAGAAAAGCAGTTGATAAACGGGTATTCATTGGACAAATATATTATACTAGAACTGACATGTGATCACATTTTCACGCAATTTGGGTGCATAGATCCTGAGAAATCAGTACCCAGAACAACCTCCTCTGGCCACAATAACGGCCTTGATACGCCTGGGCATTGAGTCAAACAGAACTTGGATGGCGAATACAGGTACAGCTGCCCAAGCAGCTTCAACACGATACCATAGTTCACCAAGAGTAGTGACTGGCGTACTGTGACGAGCCAGTTGCACGGCCACCAATGACCAGCCGTTTTCAGTTAGTGAGAGATCTGGAGAATGTGCTGGCCAGGGCAGCAGTCGAACTTTTTCTGTATCCAGAAAGACCTATACATGCGGTCGTGCATTATCCTGCTGAAATGTAGGGTTTCGCAGGGATCGAACGAAGGGTAGAGCAACGGGTCGTAACACAGCTGAAATGTAACGTCCACTGTTCAAAGTACCATCAATGCGAACAAGAGGTGATCGAGACGTGTAACCAATGGCACCCCTTACCATCACTCCGGGTGATACGCCAGTATGGCGATGACGAAGACATGCCTCCAATGTGCGTTCACCGCGATTCGCCAAACACGAATGCGACCATCATGATGCTGTAAACAGAACCTGGATTCATCCGAAAAAATGACGTTTTGCCATTCGTGCACTCAAGTTCGTCGTTGAGTACACCATCGCAGGCGCTCCTGTCTGTGATGCAGTGCCAAGAGCAATCGCAGTCATGGTCTCCAAGCTGATCACGCTGCTGTTAACGTCGTCGAACTGTTCGTGCAGACGGTTGTTGTCTTTGCAAACGTCCCCATCTGTTGACTCAGGGATCGAGACGTGGCTGCACGATCCGTTACAGCCATGCGGATAAGATGCCTGTCATCTCGTCTGCTAATGGTACGAGGCCGTTGGGAGCCAGCATGGCGTTCCATATTACCCTCCTGAATCCACCGATTCCATATTCTGCTAGCAGTCATTGGATCTCGGCCAACGCGAGCAGAAATGTATCGATACGATAAACCGCAATCGCGATAGGCTACAATCCGACCTTTATCAAAGACGGAAACGTGAGGGTACGCATTTCTTCTTCTTACACGAGGCATCACAACAACGTTTCACCAGGCAACACTGGTCAACTGCTGTTTGTGTATGAGAAATCGGTTGGAAACTTTCCTCATGTCAACTCGTTGTAGGTCTCGCCACCGGCGCCAACATTGTGTGAATGCTCTGAGAAGCTAATCATTTGCATATCACAGCACCTTCTTCCTGTCGGTTAAATTTCGCGTCTGTAGCACGTCATCTTCGTGATGTAGCAAATTTTAATGGCCGCTAGTGTAGATGTTGAATGGTTGTGTTCCTGGTCGTGGAGGGCTGCATAAAACGAGTCAGAAGACATGACAAAGAGAGGCTTTGGTAGATACTGCGAAAATCTGTTAGTGAATTATAGCGGATAGATAAGGCTTTGGCTGTATTGCTCTAAAAATGTCCCAGGCTGCATGAAAAATGTCACAGAGGCGGAACACAGGGTGTTGAGAATGGCATCCGACATCTCCGACGTTAAGTCACGAAGAATGGCAGGGAGGACGGATAGCAGCCGGGGCGTGTAGAAGCTAATGACGAAATACCGTACTGACAAATCAGGGCCCCGAGTGTCATTTGTCAGGCGGGCATCGCGATATAGCCCGGCCGCTCCATTAATAACGGGCCGCCAGTTCGAGGGGTTGGAGGGGGGGGGGGGGAGGCGGCGTGGACGGGGAGCGTCCGGCTTGTCGGCTGTCGGGGGAACCCCCGACTGCCGTGCGGCGCGGCGCGGCTCGGCGCAGGTCGCGGCTTGTCGCGGTGTCATGGCGCTGACAGTGCGCCGCGGACGCTAAGCGACGCTAACGAAGCCGCCGCGGGTCCGCGCCTGCCGTAAATCCCCGTGCCGGCCGGATTAACGGCGAGCCTCATGTGTCTCAATAACGAGCGACTGTGTTCCCCGCCAAGAAATAAAAGTCCAGGTACTTGCCCGAAGGAGGGGCTCATGTCCGCGCTGTCGATACCCGCCTGCCGATACCCAATCTGTACTCGCGGTAATCGCCATCGGCATCCGCCTCAGATTCCATGTCGGAAGATTTTTATTTTCTTTTATTCGTTACGTGTGCTATGTGAAGGACGTGGTGAAAGGCAGTCATATTAAAAAAGTCGTTATCCAGTAAGGGACGAAACAACATCAGCGCTTCAAAAAAAGTGAATGTCAAGGAGTTCAAGTATCTGGAAGCAGTTTCAGGTTACTTTCCATAGATACACTATGTGATCAAAAGTATCCGGACACTTGGCTGAAAATTACTTACAAGTTCGTGGTGCCCTCCATCGGCAATCCTGGAATTCACTTTGGTGCTGCCCCACCCTTAACCCTGAAGTCAGCTTCCGCTCTCGCAGGCATACGTTCTCCTTATGTTATACCAAAACGGCAAATGAAAACTTTAGTCATTTTGATTGTCACAGCGTTTCATACTTTTGCCTTTGAACATAGCTTATTACATACACTGAGGGAAGCCGGTCCACAACTGTGGTAACTGGTTTTTGATGACCTGGGTAACGGCAGTGGACAGAGCTGACGTCCGAATTGGTACCATAGATGTTTTTTGGTCATCAGTCTACCGACTGGTTTGATGCGGCCCGCCACGAATTCCTTTCCTGTGCTAACCTCTTCATCTCAGAGTAGCACTTGCAACCTACGTCCTCAATTATTTGCTTGACGTATTCCAATCTCTGCCTTCCTCTACAGTTTTTGCCCTCTGCAGCTCCCTCTAGTACCATGGAAGTCATTCCCTCATGTCTTAGCAGATGTCCTATCATCCTGTCCCTTCTCCTTATCAGTGTTTTCCACATATTCCTTTCCTCTCCGATTCTGCGTAGAACCTCCTCATTCCTTACCTTATCAATCCACCTAATTTTCAACATTCGTCTATAGCACCACATCTCAAATGCTTCGATTCTCTTCTGTTCCGGTTTTCCCACAGTCCATGTTTCACTACTATACAATGCTGTACTCCAGACGTACATCCTCAGAAATTTCTTCCTCAAATTAAGGCCGGTGTTTGATATTAGTAGACTTCTCTTGGCCAGAAATGCCGTTTTTGCCATAGCGAGTCTGCTTTTGATGTCCTCCTTGCTCCGTCCGTCATTGGTTATTTTACTGCCTAGGTAGCAGAATTCCTTAACTTCATTGACTTCGTGACCATCAATCCTGATGTTAAGTTTCTCGCTGATCTCATTTCTACTACTTCTCATTACCTTCGTCTTTCTCCGATTTACTCTCAAACCATACTGTGTACTCATTAGACTGTTCATTCCGTTCAGCAGATCATTTAATTCTTCTTCACTTTCAGTCAGGATAGCAATGTCATCAGCGAATCTTATCATTGATATCCTTTCACCTTGTATTTTAATTCCACTCCTGAACCTTTCTTTTATTTCCATCATTGCTTCCTCGATGTGCAGATTGAAGAGTAGGGGCGAAAGGCTACAGCCTTGTCTTACACCCTTCCTAATACGAGCACTTCGTTCTTCGTCGTCCACTCTTATTATTCCCTCTTGGTTGTTGAACATATTGTATATGACCCGTCTCTCCCTATAGCTTTCCCCTACTTTTTTCAGAATCTCGAACAGTTTGCACCATTTTATATTGTCGAACGCTTTTTCCAGGTCGACAAATCCTATGAAAGTGTCTTGATTTTTCTTTATCCTCGCTTCCATTATTAGCCGTAACGTCAGAATTGCCTCTCTCGTCCCTTTACTTTTCCTAAAGCCAAATTGATCGTCACCTAGCGCATTCTCAATTTTCTTTTCCGTTCTTCTGTATATTATTCTTGTAGGCAGCTTCGATGCATGAGCTGTTAAGCTGATTGTGCGATAATTCTCGCACTTGTCAGCTCTTGCCGTCTTCGGAATTGTGTGGATGATGCTTTTCCGAAAGTCAGATGGTATATCGCCAGACTCATATATTCTACACACCAACGTGAATAGTCGTTTTGTTGCCACTTCTCCCAATGATTTTAGAAATTCTGATGGAATGTTATCTATCCCTTCTGCCTTATTTGACCGTAAGTCCTCCAAAGCTCTTTTAAATTCCAATTCTAATATTGGATCCCCTATCTCTTCTAAATCGACTCCTGTTTCTTCTTCTATCACATCAGACAAATCTTCACCCTCATAGAGGCTTTCAATGTATTCTTTCCACCTATCAGCTCTCTCCTCTGCATTTAACAGTGGATTTCCCGTTGCACTCTTAATGTTACCACCGTTACTTTTAATGTCACCAAAGGTTGTTTTGATTTTCCTGTATGCTGAGTCTGTCCTTCCGACAATCATATCTTTTTCGATGTGTTCACATTTTTCCTGCAGCCATTTCGTCTTAGCTTCCCTGCACTTCCTATTTATTTCATTACTCAGCGACTTGTATTTCTGTATTCCTGATTTTCCCGGAACATGTTTGTACTTCCTCCTTTCATCAATCAACTGAAGTATTTCTTCTGTTACCCATGGTTTCTTCGCAGCTACCTTCTTTGTACCTATGTTTTCCTTCCCAACTTCTGTGATGCCCTTTTTAGAGATGTCCATTCCTCTTCAACAGTACTGCCTACTGCGCTATTCCTTATTGCTGTATCTATAGCGTTAGAGAACTTCAAACGTATCTCGTCATTCCTTAGTACTTCCGTATCCCACTTCTTTGCGTATTGATTCTTCCTGACTAATGTCTTGAACTTCAGCCTACTCTTCATCACTACTATATTGTGATCTGAGTCTATATCTGCTCCTGGGTACGCCTTACAATCCAGTATCTGATTTTGGAATCTCTGTCTGACCATGATTTAATCTAATTGCAATCTACCCGTATCTCCCGGCCTTTTCCAAGTATACCTCCCCCTCTTGTGATTCTTGAACAGGGTATTCGCTATTACTAGCTGAAACTTGTTACAGAACTCAATTAGTCTTTCTCCTCTTTCATTCCTTATCCCAAGCCCATATTCTCCTGTAACCTTTTCTTCTACTCCTTCCCCTACAACTGCATTCCAGTCGCCCATGACTATTAGATTTTCGTCCCCCTTTACATACTGAATTACCCTTTCAATATCCTCATACACTTTCTCTATCTGTTCATCTTCAGCTTGCGACGTCGGCATGTATACCTGAACTATCGTTGTCGGTGTTGGTCTGCTGTCGATTCTGATTAGAACAACCCGGTCACTGAACTGTTCACAGTAACACACCCTCTGCCCTACCTTCCTATTCATAACGAATCCTACACCTGTTATACCATTTTCTGCTGCTGTTGATATTACCCGATACTCATCTGACCAGAAATCCTTGTCTTCCTTCCACTTCACTTCACTGACCCCTACTATATCTAGATTGAGCCTTTCTGATTTTCTAATTTCCCTACCACGTTCAAGCTTCTGACATTCCACGCCCCGACTCGTACAACGTTATCCTTTCGTAGATTATTCAATCTTTTTCTCATGGTAAACTCCCCAATGGCAGTCCCCTCCCGGAGATCCGAATGGGGGACTATTCCGGAATCTTTTTTCAATGGAGAGATCATCATGACACTTCTTCAGTTACAAGCCACATGTCCTGTGGATACACGTTACGTGTCTTTAATGCAGTGGTTTCCATTGCCTTCTGCATCCTCATGTCGTTGATCATTGCTGATTCTTCCGCCTTTAGGGGCAATTTCCCACCACTAGGACAAGAGAGTGCTCTGAACCTCTATCCGCTCCTCCGCCCGCTTTGACATGGCCGTTGGCAGAATGAGGCTGACTTCTTATGCCGGAAGTCTTCGGCCACCAATGCTGATTATTTATCAAAATGTAGGCAGTGGCGGGGATCGAACCCGGGACCGAAGACGTTTTGATTATGAATCAAAGACGCTACCCCTAGACCACGCGTCAAGGGATAGATGTTTTATAGGATACAATTTGGGTTCATTGCTGGCCACAGGAGTTCCTCAGCACCATGATGTTCACACAGGTACATGACTTTCGTGAAAGGGCATTGTACTGTTGAAAAATGGCAGTATGACCCAGTCATATGAGACGCATCACACCACATTCGTGTTGTACCATAGTGTTGTCACAGTCCCTTCTCCCATTAACTGCTCTGACCTGAAGCACACCGGTACCATGACATCAGGAGTAACATCCTGTGCCTCTCGAAAACGTTGGAAGAATGAGACCTCTCTCTCCAGGTCGCCGCCATACTCGCCATCGACGGTCATCCGGTGTGGTGCAGAATCATGATTCAACGCTAAACATAATGCGTTGCCATGCATCACTAGTCCATGCTTCCCACCCACGGTACCGCTCCAAACGGAACATTTCGTGTCGTTTGTTAACGGTAGCCTACACGTGGGACTGTTTCTCTCTAGTCCGACTGCTGCTAGTCTCAGACCAATGGTGCACGATGACTCAGAATGTTGCAGGGAATCCATTACTTGTTCTCGGATGGTTGGCGGTCAGCAGGTTACGATGTGCCGGTTCAGATGTTTAGTTCATCCGGTATGTTTACAATTTTGAAGCCATGTAATTTATGTGACGTCGTCCTGACGATGATAAACCGAATAGTATCGAAACCTGCTCAAGTTTTTAAAATTAAATTATGTACCGGTAGGCTGTATGCTTCGCACACTGAAAGAAAAGATAAATAAAATAAGTAAGATGGGCAGTATGACAGTAGCTTAAAACAAAAATCTACAACAGATCGATGATCTCACGAAGTTCGAGGAATTTTTACGAAGCTAGAGTCCGTAGAGGGCTGTAGCTACGAACCAGAAACTGGCGCTGGTTACAGCATTGTCAAACAGACTAAGGATACTGACGTAGACGGTGTTCAACGCTAAATCTGAAGTTTAGTTCCTATGTTTTCTTCCAGATTCTCTTGAATTACAAATCAGTTTAACTGAATTGTTCAACAACTTCCTCTTTAGACAGAATCAAGAAGGTAAACAATTCCTAAGCGAAAAACATTTTTATATAGCGTAACCATTACACACGAATTGGTCGCAGTATGCGTTGAGCCATACGTCAACTAGAAGTAATTCTGCAACTCTTCCTGTCTTTTACTCATTTCTTCACTGCAGTTCACTTTACCTTCCTGCGAGTAGTGAGTGAAAAGTTCTCGGCCCACCCATTAGATACTTGTCCTACGTGAACGTTAGTTTAGCAGCTAATAGTACATTTCTCTGCTGCGCCAAGTAACCAAATTTTTCATTAATATCCTTTTCTTTTGTTTCAGATATGGAAGTTTGACGTTCAAGGTGTACACATTTTGAAAATGGATAAAGACAGCAAGCGTGCGGTCATCCAGTCGTATTATTACTTATTCCATTGTTAAACTTACTACTAATTGATACCTTAGTACATGTTCCGCCAACTTGTTCTTTCTTTCGAGAGTAGTTTTTCATCGCCATCTATTTTCGACCGATGTTACGTTACAAGCTAAAGGAAAGATTGGCAACTGTTGGTGAATAATGTTGGTCACGGCATCCAAAGCCGAAAATACACAGGCGCCACATTTACTAATTCCTAAACCTCTTTATCAATACCAGACTGCCCATACCTCAGCTTACGATTCAAGATACCACAAGTAATCATTAACGAAAAGCGTGAAAAAGTTTTCTTTGTACATTAAAACAGTCTCTTCATTATGTCAATAATTAACTTTGGCAAACCAAATATGTACTGCTACCAATATAGGTCATATAGTGTTCTGTGTGCTAGTGCATCAGAGGAAAATGATTCTTGGCTGTTCTCCAATCCTGATAACCGCGTAAGCAGATCAGTCGGCTGCCGTCGACTAACCCAGCTAATTAAATTTGGAGGCACTGGTGCATTAACCTGATACATCAGTTTACATACTATCGCCTAAAACACAAAAAACTGTCATAAATTGAAAAACTTTACTAATCTCAACCCTTATTTATACCACCAATACACCATAACAGGTTATTAAATAACCAAATAAAGCTTTATTACGTTATTTATTGAATTTTTAAAAATTGGACTCCACTTGCTCTTGAAAAAAACCTTGTACTCTGAATATGAAGCTAAAACATCAACACGTAATTAAAGAAACAACAATTATTAGCACGTTAAAACTTATTGAATAGGATTAGGAGTCTGAGAATTAAAAAAGGAAATGAATACCATAATAAAACGATGGTAAAAAATTCACTACGTTTCTCCTTCTTATAAGCTGAGTCGACTTAGAAGAGATAGGGCATCCAGTATTAGAAACAAAATTTAAAACAGCTTTGGCGGAATTAAGATCAAATAAGTCTGAAGTGTTAGATAACATTGCATTAGAATTTGTAAAATCATTGGGGGAAGTGGCAACAAAACGACTATTCACGTTGGTGGGTAAAATGTATGAGTCCGGCGATATAGCACCTGACTTTTATAAAAATACCATCCACACAATTCCGAAGACTGCGAGAGCTCACAAGTGTGAGAATTATCGCACAATCTGCTTAACAGCTCATGCATTCAAGTTGCTGACAATGCATTCAAGTTGCTGACATGAGTAATATACAGAAGAATGGAAAAAAAATTAAGGATGTGCTGGATGACGATCAGTTTGGCTTTAGAAAAGGTAAAGGCACCACACAGGCAATTCTGACATTGCGAATGTTAATGGAAGCATGACTAACGAAAAGCCGGGAGACGTTCATAGGATTTGTCGACCCGGAAAAAGCGTTCGACAACGCCAAATGATGCAAGGTGTTCGGAGTTCTGAGAAAAACAGGGGTAAACTATAGGGAGAGACGGGAAATATACAATACATACAAAAGCCAAGAGGTGATAATAAGAGTGGACGACCAAGAACGAAGTGCTCGGGTAAAAAAGGGTGTAAGACAGGGAAGTAGTCTTTCGCCTCTGCTGTTCAATCTGTACATCGAAGAAGCAACGATGAAAATAAAAGAAAGATTTGGGAGAGGAATTAAAATTCAAGCGAAAGGATATCGATGCTACGATTCGCTGATGACGACGATGAGACTACATTTCATTTAATCGTACAAAGCTGCCGGTCCATTTACCGTTACAAGAAAGCGTTGTAACGCATCACTCATTGCTTGCTACAGATTGCTGAAAAATAGCAAACCTGTCTTAATAATAGGAGGCTTGGAACAGAAAATTTAATGAGAATGCCCTAGGATCCCTTTAAGTCTTTCGAATGACCATACCAACACAAAAATTTCTTGGTACTTATTTTGTAAATATCTGTTACAATGGCACGTACCACTGAATGAGATCACCTGAAAATTTTGGGTGAACATCGGTATTAGATCTGGTTCGAAAAAAAGCCTATCACTATTTCGAAGGTTTTTGCCATTTCAACAAAATGTCTGTCTTCATGACTTCATTAAAAGCTACAAATTTTTTTTTTTTTTTTTTTTTTTTTACTTTTTGAAGTTCAGATACTAAATGCTTTCTCTACTCTTGTTTTTCACAACACATGACAGCGTTATCACGTAGCTTCTTACAGAAACGTTTATACGAATTTTCTGCATCTGAATGTGTTAAATAATGAATAGAGGAAATCGGTTTTTTCCAGTGGCGACTGGTAATTTGGTTTGGGACAAACACCTACAAAACTATTACAGTGTATCTTTGCTTTCTGGACGCCTGTAATAGTAACAGATTTATCTACTTCATCAAATCGTCTTTAATAATCAATCAATGTTAGCTTCACTATAACGAGACGGAAGTCACAGGGCCTTACATATTAAATGCTAGGACTCATCATAGAAGACTGGTCTTTTCCACAAAGATTGTTGGACATGGTTTACTTAAAAATTTCAAACAGAAAAGGTATTTTCGATTGCTGTCAAGAGATAATGACCGGGACTGTTGTGTAAAAGTCTGTCTGTACACTGTGATTTCTTCATAAACTTTGAGAAGGAGCGAACAGTTACCTAATTGTGGTGCGTCTCGTCTGACACTAAACCTCGTACTGTTTATGGTGGACAGGCGGATGATTTAATATTTGGTTATCAGAATTCGACTCATACACCTTTGAAGACTCATGGCATCGTTATTGTTCATGGGAAATATCACCAATTCATATCAGCAACAGTGAGAGATAGGTGACTTCATGAGCGAATTTAACCAAACAGCAAAGGAATTTTGGTTATTCTGCATTATCAAAAATTTGATGCAACGACTGATTATGGTGAAAACGTCAAGAGCCGTCATTTCATATAATCAAATGAGCCTTTATAACATGGTGATCTAGTTTGATTCCCAAAATGAGAATAGGACGATTGATGGAAGAGAGTCGTCTCATCTCCGAAGGCACATTAGTACGTGAAGCAAATTAATTTTTCACACCTCATCAGGGATTGTTAGAATAAATTACAGTGCCAAACTGCTACAATATTCAGTGCGCTATAGAGAGAGATAGCGCAATGCTTATAACACTGTACTAGCATTCGGATGTAATTTGGTTCAGTACATAGTCGGTGAGTACCCTCAAACTTTGCAGGCAAATGCTGCTTCGGGGCTAGTGCTGCAGCTGTATTATAAACTCTGACCTTTATCCCTCACACTGCACAGTGGTAGCACTGTTGATGTTACAGTCCATTTGTAGCTACACTCTCCCATCTAATTTTTCTCTTGCCTGTATAAAACGGCGTCATTAGCGAACAATACGAGTGAACCTCAGCGATACCCCAGAACTGCCTTCACGGTCGATCTTACAATCTGCTAGATTAATTGCTGCTGCCTGAGAGGAAGTTGAGAGTTATTTTCTATACGGATGAGCCAAGAGCGGTACACGATCTATTATCTAAAGTGTTCCACTCTTGCCTGTATTGATGTACACGTTTCCTTTACTTCGTACTCAGTTCTTCATAAAGAGGAGAAATATAAGGATCAATGAGCAGAAAAGCCTCTGTGCGCATTGAATGTTTCCATTATTCGTCTTTTGTCAAAAACTAATGATGAACATTAATAGAAAACTAGGACCAAATACAATTTCTAAAAGGATATAAAACGGAAGACTAACATTAGTTCAGAGACTAGTCAAATACATGGATCATCCTCAACAGCCTGCTGGGACATATTAAATATCATCTGTGGTTTAAATTCAAGGACATAATAGAGAAACCTGTTCATGGAACTGATATTCTACCGCTTCTCAGGATGTTTATTCCTTAATGAAATTTATTGCAAGTAATCTATTTCCAACCAATATCTCCATACATAGTATCAGTACTAGGAAGAACCTAAAATCCTTGGTCCAAAAGAGGCTTCAAAATTCAGGAATAACACACACTTTTAATAAATTGCCAACATCAATTAACGACTTAGTTTCAGACAAAGCACAGTTCAAACAGAGCTGGAAAGACTTTTTGATAGGCAACGCCTTCTGTTCTACAGATTAATATCTTAACAGGGTCTGTTAGACCAGCTTAAGTGAAAATGTCTGTTAGATTTCAGTTTTGATAGCACTTGATCACAACAATCAAGATTAGTCATTTGTGTATGATAAATTTATTAAAAGTGCATAACTGTTTTTCATTCTGACAGTGTATCAATTCTACAAATATTAGCAGTTCCAGTTTACTGCAACGTATTCACACATTTTACAATCTCCTGGCATATGACCAGGGTAGTGAGTATTAGGTTTTTGGATCTATGGAACGAGAACTGAATCTAATCTAATCTAATCATGTAGATAACGTGGTGAAGTTTAAGTCTGGGCAACTTTGCGTTGAGAATCTTCTTATTCTCAACTAAAGACGATTTTGACAGAAACCCTTAAAATTACTGCATTAAGAGTTTTTCATTGGGCATAAGCACTGAAAATCGATAGTCTTTCGGAATGTTAAATTCTTAACACTTTAGAGAGGGGCTACTTAGAAAAATATTGAGCCTAGGAAGACAGCCACTTGTAGCGTTATTTATAGGGTTACTGGCACGTAAGTAATTGGTGTGTCTCCAACAGTAATGCAGACTTAAAAGGCCCATGTTCCAAGATTTTTGTTTCATATTTACTTTAGTTCATTGATAGATTACAAATTTTCAATTATTGATGACAGAAAGTATAATTATCCTCCAAAGACAAAAGTGTGAGGCGAATTATTGAGCTATTTCCTCCTACTGAACTTCCAAAATTTCTTGCTTGCTTAACAGACGTTATACATATTTTTAGGAGAATTACATAAAACTGCGTAACCTGACAAGAACTTACATGAAAAAAGTCACTGTGATCTTATTGGCTTAGCCATTCGAGACCACAGCTGGTACATTCGCGAATGTTTCTTTCTTAATAGTTCTAGAAATTGACAACACAATGCAGCAGCAGTCCAAGGGAGGACAGCGAAGTGTTCGTACATTCTTCTCATACGAAATAAGTCCACTTTTCGAAAGAAAGGTGACTTGCGCGTCAAGATAACCAAGGCCCGACCTGTATACAGGTGGATTCTTTTTAGTACAAAGTTGTGGCCGGAGCTATGTATGGGCTTGGTCTCCAAAGTGCATCGTATTTAAATTAAATCAACATTTTTGACTTCCTTATTCATTACAGAGACCTCCTTCACAGGATCTATGAAATATGCGTAACGTATTGAGTCATATTGAGGTCCCATTACCACCATACATGATAAGTATGATCATGATAAAAGGTTTTTGGGGCTGCCTACGACTCAAGGGTAACGTATGACGTCGTCAATGGGCCTTTCACTTTGACCTTATGACGTCATCGACGACCTTGAGAGTATGACGTCACCATGCACTACCATCTCCCCATATGGTCCCCTTCGTCCCTTCACCTCCTCTTCATCTCTCTTTCTCCTCTCCAACAAATAACAGAGTAATATTAAAACAAAACAGCCAGTCACAATGTGGACGAAGAGCACCAATCATCTGTGTTCTCAAAAGTATTTGAACAACCCGAGTATTTTTGCACCATGTTCAAAATTATTTATACAACCTGTTACATAAAGGTTGTAAATTGTAACATTTTTACATCTGCAGTATGTAATCAAGACACACACACACACACACACACACACACACACACACACACACACACACACACACACACAAGCACATACACACACACACACACACACACACACACACACACACACACACACACATACACACAAACTATGCACTATGCTCAAAAGTACCCAAATGATGTGAATTTTGTGTCACGTTCAAAAATGTTAAGGTATCGACAATACTGATGTAACTTACAATATCACGCCAAAATCATGTAAGCACACCCAATATTTAATCTCTCTCTGTTGCATACTTCAGTTGTTTCTGTCAAATAAAGCGTTGTCTTGTCGGTGTGTTTCGTCTCACACCTGTAAAATTATTTGGAAGCTATATAGCATTCACTATACTTTTCATAAGTACAAAACATGCTCACCATAAATAGTTAAAAAATAACATTCACTTATGCAGTGTAACTACGAATCGGAAATATGTAATTTCCAAAGATGATTTTTAATTCTCCCACTATTTTGTAAAACTTCAAGTTGCAATCTAAAATTAACTGTTACCTTGTGCTGCTGGTGCTTGTTATCAGTACATGTAAAAGACCATAGTTCATTTTTGGCATAAGATGAAGTGGATCCTCCAGTTAAATATTACCGCGTCTAAATTGTCTGCATTATCTTTCAAAATATACACAGCTCGTTTATCGTCACAACTGAAGTGAATTATAACTTACTCAACGACCAAAACTTGATCTTTTCACCATGCATTAAATTCACACAAGTGCATATAAACTGATTCTACAAAGCTACAAAACACTCAGAGGTACTACTGCTGATCTCACGTACAGATTAATGTGAACCTGTCAATAAGAGCTAACAAATAAAGACTGTTATTACCATGGTGTTGCCATTGATAACATCTTATGCTTGCAATAACCAGTTTCAGCTAGATCACCATTAATATGTACTTATTACCAAGCTTGGAATTCGTTTACAATAGTCGAACGATCAGAATACCTAATGCAAGCAAATGTTTTTTGTTAATATGTAAAATATAGAGACTGTCCATATCAGTAACAGAAACCTCTGGAAAGTTCGAGTTGTTGAAATACGTTTCCTCTGTATCATCCTGTTACCAAGTCTAAATTCAATCGATAACTTAACTAGGATGAAGTAAGTTTTATTAATCTAAGTAGTTTATTTCTCTCAGTAAAGCTTCAGGTAATTAGCATATTGGAGACTAGTTACACACGTTTGTGCAGGTACAAAACGAGGGTTGCTAAGCTTTCAGCTAAACACTTAGCAATAAAATATTATTCTGAGGCCATACTAGGATATCAACATCATGTTTTAGTATAAATCCTTTGTAATTTTCTGCTGATAATGCAGAGTTATGCTGCCACACACTGGAAACCATATGACACTTCGATGACAATTCAGATCGTTCACATACATTTGAGTTCGTCTCGAACGTTGTGTGTATATGAGTGTGTGTGTTTGTGAGTGCGTATGTGTGTGTGTTTTTTTGTTGGTACCACATACGCAAAATAGGTGAAACATAATCTTCTCGATATGGAAATAATGTGTGTGTTTGAACATGACACCATGTTTACCCATTTCAAGTGATTGGCTACCTCTTTCTATATTGCCTGATAAAGTACTAGGCACTAAGTGGTTGCTTCATTTTAATGCCTACTGCCAGCCGGGGTGGCCGAGCGGTTTTAGGCGCTACAGTCTAGAACCGCATGACAGCTACGGTCGCAGGTTCGAATCCTGCCTCGGGCATGGATGTGTGTGATGTCCTTAGGTTAGTTGGGTTTAAGTAGTTCTAAGTTCTAGGGGACTGATGACCTCAGCAGTTAAGTCCCGTAGTGTTCAGAGCCATTTGAACCATTTTAATGCCTGCTAAAATAGTATTCTGTGATGGTCTGGAAAAGGGATGGGGAAATGGAGAGGAAGTGGGGGATGTGGAGGAAGGGCATAATGATGTTATATGTTTGTGGTGTTTGATAACATCATGTGTTCATGGCCAAAATGTCATTGATTACCCCATGCATTTGCCTCTGACATGCTACAAAGAAAAGGTTAAAGATCGTCTTTGGCCGTACAAGTTTACTTCCAACCTGCCTATGGTAAATAATTAGTACATAAGGGGGGGTTTTATATGATATAACGTTAAAATAATTTCACAACATAGTGAAGTGTGTATACTCCACATGGCACTGCCTTGCCACGTTTTGCAGCAAGCAAATAAATAAATGGCAAATAGAGTATGTAGCATGAATGCAAAGAGTAACTTAAAATTGCAAGTAATAAGTCTCTTGGCAAATGAACACATCTTCTTACTTTGGGGAAGGCAACCATAGCAAGCAGACATTTTGAATAAAAGTAACAACACTGAAAACTCAAGAACCATCGAACCTATCATAAAAATTATAACAACTAAAAAGTCAAGACTGATGAAGTGCTCCAGAGGCCGCACAGCTGTATGAGCGTGTTTTATTTCTAACTATGTTTCAAATGAGTATAGATGCATCTTTAGGGTTATCTCTGAAGCATACAAATCACTGTGTGAACTTTTTGAATTGGTACAACTATAAAACCATAGTGCTGGCGTACAACAAAAAACAATGAGAAGTAATTAGAGTGATTATAATTCCATCATATATAAGGAATATTAATTATTATGCATTATAATTCAATAATATATAAGGTCCTCCCCAATGAACCATGGACCTTGCCGTTGGTGGGGAGGCTTGCGTGCCTCAGCGATACCGATAGCCGTACCGTAGGTGCAACCACAACGGAGGGGTATCTGTTGAGAGGCCAGACAAACGTGTGGTTCCTGAAGAGGGGCAGCAGCCTTTTCAGTAGTTGCAAGGGCAACAGTCTGAATTATTGACTATTTTGGCCTTTCAACACTAACCAGAACGGCCTTGTTGTGCTGGTACTGCGAACGGCTGAGAGCAAGGGGAAACTACAGCCGTAATTTTTCCCGAGGGCATGCAGCTTTACTGTATGATTAAATGATGATGGCGTCCTCTTGGGTAAAATATTCCGGAGGTAAAATAGTCCCCCATTCGGATCTCTGGGCGGGGACAACTCAAGAGGATGTCGTTATCAGGAGAAAGAAAACTGGCGTTCTACGGATCGGTGCGTGGTTCGTCAGATCCCTTAATCGGGCAGGTAGGTTAGAAAATTTAAAAAGGGAAATTAATAGGTTAAAGTTAGATATAGTGGGAATTAGTGAAGTTCGGTGGCAGGAGGAACAAGACTTCTGGTGAGGTGACTACAGGGTTATAAACACAAAATCAAATAGGGGTAATGCAGGAGTAGGTATAATAATGAATAGGAAAATAGCTAACACTTGGTTCAAGAATCATAAAAGAAGGTTGTATACATGGAAGAAGCCTGGAGATACTCACAGGTTTCAGATAGATTGTATAATGGTAAGACAGAGATTTAGGAACCATGGTTTAAATTGTAAGACATTTCCAGGGGCAGATGTGGACTCTGACCACAATCTATTGGTTATGAACTGTAGATTAAAACTGAAGAAATTACAAAGTGGTGGTAATTTAAGGAGGTTGTACAGAGTTTCAGGGAGAGCATAAGGAAACAATTGACAAGAATGGGGGAAAAAAATACAATAGAAGAAGAATGGGTAGCTTTGAGGGATGAAGTAGTGAAGGCAGCGGAGGATCAAGTAGGTAAAAACACGAGGGCTAGTAGACATCTTTGAGTAACAGAAGAAATATTGAATTTAATTGATGAAAGGAGAAAATATGAAAATGCAGTAAATGGGGCAGGCAAAAAGGAATACAAACGTCTCAAAAATGAGATGGACAGGAAGTGCAAAATGGCTAAGCAGGGATACCTAGAGGACAAACGCAAGGATGTAGAGTCTTATCTCACTAGAGGTAAGATAGATACTGCCTACAGGAAAATTAAAGAGACCTCTGAAGAAAAGAGAGCCAGTTGTATGAATATCAAGAGCTCAGATGGAAACCCAGTTCTAAGCAAAGAGGGGAAAGGAGAAAGGTGGAAGGAGTATATAGAGGGTCTATATAAGGGCGATGTACTTGAGGACAATATTATGGAAATGGAAGAGGAAGTAGATGAAAATGAAATGGGAAATATGATACTGCGTGAAGAGTTTGACGGAGCACCGAAAGACCTGAGTCGAAACAAGGCCCCGGGAGTATACAACATTCCATTAGAACTACTGACAGCCTAGGGTGAGCCAGTCTTGACAAAACTCTATCATCTGGTGAGCAAGATGTATGAGACAGGCGAAATATCCTCAGAGTTCAAGAAGAACATAATAATTCCAATCCCAAAGAAAGCAGGTGTTGACAGATGTGAAAATTACGAACTATCAGTTTAACAAGTCACGGCTGCAAAATACTAACACGAATTCTTTACAGACCAATGGAAAAACTAGTAAAAGCCGACCTCGGGGAAGACCAGTTTGGATTCCGTAGAAATATCAGAACACGTGAGGCAATAGTGACCCTAGGACGTATCTTAGAAGCTAGAATAAGGAAAGGCAAACCTAAGTTTCTAGCATTTGTAGACTTAGAGAAAGCTTTTGACAATGTTGACTGGAATACTCTCAAATTCTGAAGGTGGCAGGGTAAAATACAGAGAGCGAAAAGCTATTTACAATTTGTACAGAAACCAGAAGGCAGTTATAAGAGTTGAGGGACATCAAAGGGAAGCAGTGGTTGGGAAGGGAGTGAGATAGGGTTGTAGCCTCTCCCCGATGCTATTCAATCTGTATATTGAGCAAGCAGTAAAGGAAACAAAAGAAAAGTTCGGAGTAGGTATTAAAATCCATGGAGAGAAAATAAAAACTTTGAGGTTCGCCGATGACATTGTAATTCTGTCAGAGACAGCAAAGGACTTGGAAGAGCAGTTGAACGGAATGGATAGTGTTTTGAAAAGAGGATATAAGATGAACATCAACAAAAGCAAAACGAGGATGATAGAATGTAGTCGGATTAAGTAGGGTGATGGATGCTAAGGGAATTAGATTAGGATATGAGACACTTAAAGTAATAAAAGAGTTTTGCTATTGGGCGAGCAAAACAACTAATGATGGTCGAAGCAGAGAGGATATAAAATGTGGACTGGCAATGGCAAAGAAAGCATTTCTAAAGAAGAGAAATTTGTTTACATCGACTATAGATTTAAGTGTCAGGAAGTCGTTTCTGAAAGTATTTGTATGGAGTGTAGCAATGTATGGAAGTGAAACATGGACGATAAATAGTTTGGACGGGAAGAGAATAAAAGCTTTCGAAATGTGGTGCTACAGAAGATTGCTGAAGATTAGATGGGTAGATCACATAACTAATGAAGCTGTATTGAATAGGGTTGGGGAGAAGAGAATTTTGTGCACAACTTGACTAGAAGAAGGGATCGGTTGGCAGGACATGTTCTGAGGCATCAAGGGATCACCAATTTAGTATTGGAGGGCAGCGTGGAGGGTAAAAATCGTAGAGGGAGATCAAGAGATGAATACACTAAGCAGATTCAGAAGGACGTAGGTTGCAGTAGGTACTGGGAGATGAAGAAGCTTGCACAGGATAGAGTAGCATGGAGAGCTGCATCAAACCAGTCTCAGGACTGAAGACCACAACAACAACAAATATATAAGGACAACTCCCAGTTTTTGGAAAGTTATAAACATTAAGAAACAAACAACATTGATGGGTTATCACAGTGAAGTTGAGTACACCCGAAGGAAGGTTGTCAAAATGCACAAAGCATGACTGCTGAATGAGCCAGGTCTAGAAGGAAGCTCGGGAAGGAACAATTAATGAATGGACTCTACATTGAGTGAGAATAAAATGCCTAAAAAAATAACGAAGGTCTAAGAAAAGTACTATAAGAATATACGAAATATCATCCAAAACCATCTGGATTGCCTTGGGACGTTAATCGTTACGCTCAAGGAAATGAACGTCAACCAGTGGTGACGTGCTTGTTATCTTCAGGGAGGGATCCGTGATGGACTATGCTAAAGTCTCCATTGGTACACCACGGCAAATAATCCATGGGTCGAACAGAGGTCCAGCGCATGTGAAGATTCGAGCTAGTTGTCTACCTGAAGGTCAATAACTTATGTGGGCACGCCATGCAATAATCACTCGCGGCTGGAGAGTTTCAGTGGGTATCTAAAGACGAATTACATTACAGTCACACTGCCACTCAGAATCGAAACGAAAAGCCATCAGGAGGTGGCATAAAGGCGTCAATGATACCATCCCTCTGCTTGGGACGTCAATTCTCGCACATTTCGCGGTCTAAAACGACAGCCTCGGACAATTCAACCTTTCTATAAGGACAAATTGTAACCACTAGGGCCCGTTGAAAACGCATTTAACGAAATCTGAATGTGAACCAAAGCAGTAAAGAGTCCTTATGCTTTCCAGTGCTCCTGTTCCATGTATTCCTGTGACGTGGTAAGAGAGAAGTGCGACGACACATGCACGAATAAAACTGCAAAGGGCCCCTCTTAGACCCCGCGTTAATTGCACACTGTGTGTCTGACATAAATTGTACCATGTAGACATATGTACACATATGTAGATGTGTGCTAGTAGAAATATGTACACATATGTAAGTGCATATCCGCACTATTTGTGCTGACGGAAAAGTATGTACAAATTCCACTTGTAAGCATACTGTTCATGTTATGTGATCAGAATGTCAGTTGTAAACTTATCCACGTCATGTGTGCTGCCAGAAAAGAATGGGCTAACGTACACTTGTAAAAATATACCAAAAAAAGGTAAATTTGTAAATGAAACAATTTTTAAGTTTCATCTGCTGTTAGTCCTTCGAGTTTCACTACGTTTTAATGTAGATAAACGGTTCTCTCTCCTACCGAGTCTGTCGAAATTGTAAATAACTTTGACCTCAACAGGCTGCAACCAGTGCCACTGTTGTGTGGAGCGATTTTTTTTGAGATTATAGTTATTAGTAACAGTGATAATGTAAAAAGTATATCTCTGTCTGAATATGAGTGCTATTAAGGAGTTGAAGCTGAAGGAGGATAATAACAAAATACACTCCTGGAAATGGAAAAAAGAACACATTGACACCGGTGTGTCAGACCCACCATACTTGCTCCGGACACTGCGAGAGAGCTGTACAAGCAATGATCACACGCACGGCACAGCGGACACACCAGGAACCGCGGTGTTGGCCGTCGAATGGCGCTAGCTGCGAAGCATTTGTGCACCGCCGCCGTCAGTGTCAACCAGTCTGCCGTGGCATACGGAGCTCCATCGCAGTCTTTAACACTGGTAGCATGCCGCGACAGCGTGGACGTGAACCGTATGTGCAGTTGACGGACTTTGAGCGAGGGCGTATAGTGGGCATGCGGGAGGCCGGGTGGACGTACAGCCGAATTGCTCAACACGTGGGGCGTGAGGTCTCCACAGTACATCGATGTTGTCGCCAGTGGTCGGCGGAAGGTGCACGTGCCCGTCGACCTGGGACCGGACCGCAGCGACGCACGGATGCACGCCAAGACCGTAGGATCCTACGCAGTGCCGTAGGGGACCGCACCGCCACTTCCCAGCAAATTAGGGACACTGTTGCTCCTGGGGTATCGGCGAGGACCATTCGCAACCGTCTCCATGAAGCTGGGCTACGGTCCCGCACACCGTTAGGCCGTCTTCCGCTCACGCCCCAACATCGTGCAGCCCGCCTCCAGTGGTGTCGCGACAGGCGTGAATGGAGGGACGAATGGAGACGTGTCGTCTTCAGCGATGAGAGTCGCTTCTGCCTTGGTGCCAATGATGGTCGTATGCGTGTTTGGCGTCGTGCAGGTGAGCGCCACAATCAGGACTGCTTACGACCGAGGCACACAGGGCCAACACCCGGCATCATGGTGTGGGGAGCGATCTCCTACACTGGCCGTACACCACTGGTGATCGTCGAGGGGACACTGAATAGTGCACGGTACATCCAAACCGTCATCGAACCCATCGTTCTACCATTCCTAGACCGGCAAGGGAACTTGCTGTTCCAATAGGACAATGCACGTCCGCATGTATCCCGTGCCACCCAACGTGCTCTAGAAGGTGTAAGTCAACTACCCTGGCCAGCAAGATCTCCGGATCTGTCCCCCATTGAGCATGTTTGGGACTGGATGAAGCGTCGTCTCACGCGGTCTGCACGTCCAGCACGAACGCTGGTCCAACTGAGGCGCCAGGTGGAAATGGCATGGCAAGCCGTTCCACAGGACTACATCCAGCATCTCTACGATCGTCTCCATGGGAGAATAGCAGCCTGCATTGCTGCGAAAGGTGGATATACACTGTACTAGTGCCGACATTGTGCATGCTCTGTTGCCTGTGTCTATGTGCCTGTGGTTCTGTCAGTGTGATCATGTGACGTATCTGACCCCAGGAATGTGTCAATAAAGTTTCCCCTTCCTGGGACAATGAATTCACGGTGTTCTTATTTCAATTTCCAGGAGTGTATGTAGAATGGTTGCATGAGTATTGCCCATTGTGCTGCTGTATGGGATTATGGGAGGAGGTGGCACATGACTGTTTGCTTCCAAAGAGAAAGAGCAAACATGCCTAAAATTATATCACCTGTGTTATATCATCTGTACCTGAAGAAAACCACAGACGTAGTATTTGAACAAAGCTGCATGCTTTATAACTATACATGCATCAAAGTAGAAGAAAGATAAAATCATTAAAAGCACAGAAAGTGCGTAAAATTCATTAATTTTGCGTCCATACTTTTGTATCAGGAGTAGATACAATACTGTTTTGTTCATATTCATACATCTTGTACATCTTCTTGAGACAGTGGAGGACAGGACTCCCACAGAATTCCATGTCTTGAATAACTGCATACTTGTAGATTCTGCACAGCCATGTGATCTTCTCCTTGCCTTCGACGTAGATGATGGGGTCCATGTATTTGAATAATCGAGGTGATGTCATTATGTCTTTATAGGATATACCACGATCATCCCAATGAATTCGGTGGAAGAAACATGTAAATCACATTACACTTGTCAATGTTTTACCACACTTCACGCACTTTGAAGTCTTCTGCGATGCTTACTGGGAATGTTTCTTTTACAACGGCATCTTCTGTGAATGGTATAAATGCAATAAGGTCTAAAATGCGCACACCGGTGAGTATGCATCACAATTAAAGGACCCTGAATCTATAATCAGGTCAAAGGATTTTGTGTTATTACCATTTTCTTTGTTTGCTACGTGCTTCCTGACACTTGGCGTCTCGATCTGCTGACCTTGTCGTCTAGCGAGCTTCGTGTCTGCCTCGCGGAATACGTGTAGAGGAGCAGTCGTTGTCAGAACATTAGCATACAGAACATCGTCCCTGCTGCGGAAGGCCACCTGAGTGAGCAACTGACACTGTGTTGTATGGAGTAAGACTGTTAGTAAGTTGCATTTTGTTCTGATCAGAGTGGTTTCAATGCCTCAAGATCGTAACACCCTACACCTCTCTTTCCGGCTCGCCTTTTATCTCACGTATAAAACGGTGAGCATTATAAATACATATACATCAACTCTTGAGCACTACACAACTTTTCCGCAGAGTGGCAGCAAGCACAAAAGTCTATGACGAATACAGCAGCGTGCAACATTCTCCTTCTGGAGAAACGTGTATAACGATTTCATAGAATCATGGCAAGCCAACCAACTTAATAGTACCGTCATATGAACTGTCTATTTCTTTCCTGAAATATCCTTTCGTTACCCGCAATGCTTCTTCGACGTACGGTAGCCATAACGCCTGCCTTATCTTACGTTCTTCTTACGATTTTTCTTTCTCAGTATTTCACTTTCAATCGTTTTCGTTGATATTTTGGTTTATTCGTCTTTCTCTGAACCTCGGAGGGATTGTACCACGAGGTTGACGAAGACCTTGTCTGGATATAGAATTCATACAGTCATATACAGTTTTTTTTATCTTTACTCTCCCTTCTATTAATAAAAAGATCACCTTATTTGCGTCTGCGACACCTTCATCTTTGCTGAAACAACGCTGATTATTGTATTATAATAACCCTTCAATTTTTCATTCTTTGTCTGCAGAAGTCCGAAAAGCTAGAGCTAAATTGAAAAAATAACAAAGAAACTGAACCGGACCTCATTAACCAGACATACTAAACAGAGAGTGCTGATGAAAACATCTGGAGATTTTGGTTTGTAAATCACACATGACGTATGTAACACCATATAGAACAACAGAACATGCGTATAGGACTGGAAAATGTCGGTAATGATTCAGTTACATAAGAAACAAACCGCACAGCGTTGTGAGAACTACAGAACAATCTCATTGATTTCACATGCCAATAAGACTCTTGCCAGAGAAAGCTGGATTCATGGGTAATAAAGTGAAACGAGAGCACATACTGAGTCTCAGGCAGCTAACTGAAAGATGTAGAGAATTCTATACCACATTAGTTCTTTTCTTCTTGGACTATAGCAAGGCTTTCGAATGCGTTCAGTGGAAAGACCTACGGAGCGTATTACAGGAATGGACGTTCCTGATCATCTTGTCACCATTACCAGAAACCTCTCCTGTGATAGTAAAGCAATAAAAGGACTAGACAAAACTATTTCAAAGGAGTTAAGTGTGCATTCCATCACCCGTTCTACTTAACTTCTATGGAGAATATGTTATGAGACTGGGCAGGTGGGATCCGAATTGGGGGACTAAAAATCAGTAATTTAAGATTTACCGAAGACACAACACTGTAGGCAGGATCACAATTGGAAATGAAGGAACTGCTGGATAGAGCTAAGAGAGAAAGTGAGAAACTTGGACTGACAGTTAATAAGAGAAAGATCAAGATCATGATAACTGACAGATGTGACTCACTACCGGCAATTCATTTACTATCAGAGTATGAAAAAGTTCATCACTTTGTCTACCTGGGCTGAGTGGTTCAGAAAGAGGGTAGCTCCAAACAGGTGCTATGAAGTAGAATTATTCTGAGTAGGGATGCTATATGGAAACTGGCAATGATTTGGAAAAATCGAACCATAATCAGACATACTAAACAGAAAGTGCTGAAATCTCTGAGATATCCGGTTTTACTTTATGGCGTTGAAACGTGGGCAATAAATGATGGGGGCCGCAAAAGAATTTATGCTTTTGAGATGCTAACGTATAGGAGGTTGCTGAGAATGTCATGCATGGACAAATGGACCAACAAATCAACCCTTCAAGAAATCAAGGTGGAGAAGTTGTCTAGTATTTGGTTCCGACGAATAACACAGTTCTTTGCTCACATAATCTGACGACAGTAGAGTAACTTCGAAAAGATGATCAAACAAGGCGAAAGTCGAAGGGAAAAGATAGCAGGGAACACCGGCTAAAAGAGGGTGCACACCAAACATGGGGCCAGTTGCTCCTAAATGCAGCATATCGGGAAAAATGGAGACAGACTGTTAACAGGACTGTGTAAAGGGTCGTCAAATTCCAGCTATGAAAGACACATGTTTTTGTTGGTGGTGACGATTATGATGATGATGTATGCTGTTGTAATCATGTTTTATGAGTAACTGTCTCACATCACTATATGGATTCCGCATTTTTCAGCGCTTTCGTTTTTATGTCAACATTCTTTTTGTTCTTTGTGATAATGGTGACGCTATCAACCTTTCAAGCAACGCTAAGAAATGTCGAATTCATGATCAGTTGTAACAGAAAAGTTGCAGCAGTTCTCGGGAACCCGAATCTAAATTTAGTTGCATCACTGTGTAACAGCAGCATAATGGTACTCTGATACGTATCAGGACGCAACGGTGAATAACAGAGGCTCAAAAACAGCGTAGCCTGGTGTTGGTTCGGTAACAGATGGTGATGGTATGATCGAGAATGCAGTTCGTTCGATGCTTTCTGTCGCACGTTACGAGTGGAAAATACTAAATCGTGTATTGTGTCATATAAAACTCCATCACTGCTGAAATACTGCGGCTGTAGCAATGGGAGGCTCGCAGAAGTGAAGATTTGATTGATTGTATTATCGTGCGTCGAGCATTCATAAAGCTTGTTTCTTTTTTTGTCAGCGACATAGCGGTTATGCGTCATTATATATCACTCCTTCCTCATATCGGTAAATTCTCAGCATTAATACGACACCACAATTTATTGCGAATGCTGGATTCGGAATTTCAATTTATGCCCTGCGGCTATTCTCGTTCATTCGCTCTTTTACATTCCGCAGAATAAATCACGTTCCGCATTCTGTCTTTTGTGGACGGATGATAATTACTTATAGCTCAATAAATAGTCCAATCGAAGAATGAAGCTGTTATTTAAAGCGTCGATGAGAGACCTGGGTTTAACAAATAAAATAAAAATGCAGCACGTTGCATGCATTAACCACGTTTACGTCATTTTTCCAGAATGAAATAAGAAATAAACGGTGTTTTGAGGCCTCTAAAGTCCCTCACTCCGGTTGTGGGGTCCACTATTTCCTTGAGAATAAACTGCATAGTGAAGAATATTTCCTAACTGAAGTAAACATGAATGCGAAATTGCTAACTGCATACCGCATACAGATACTGAATATATGTGTACATGAAAGGTTGGACAAATTTATTTATCCTGACAAGACTACAGCCATTAGGAGTTCTGTCTAATCAGACAGTCTTCATATTCTACACTATATTCATTTCCAAGATTCACTTCCAGTATGGAATCCAAATGTGGAAATAGTTTTGGCATAAATAGTGAAAACATTGACAACTATAGCTAAAGCCGAATTATAAAGACCAATTACAAGCAGATAGATTTAAAATGTAGGCGCTGGCAACAATGGATATAGGAAAGGAGTGAGAGAATTAGAGAAAAAGGACTGTGACAGAACAGAAATAATGAAGGAAAGAGGACAGAAGTGACTGAGTGACTGAGAAACGGAAAGAAGAAGAATATCTGGGGGAATATGTGAGCAATTGTGTACTTTTCTCTTTTTTTAGAAATAACAATTCTATAGTTCACTTGTTTTTGAATTTCTTTCTCTCTTTGCTACAACTTTCACGCCTGCAGCCCCTTTCTCGAGCCCTCATCCTCGTTTAGATAAGCAAAGCTGTCATGCTGAAACTTGTCTTCGTTAGTATGGAGATGACAGATACTTGATACGTGTGGCTAATTGCTGAGCAGTCGTTGAAATAAATACACTCGCAGTTTACTGTAGTCACACAATTTATGTGGCCTTAACCATGCTAAATGTTCTTAAGAGCACGGTTTATTATAACCACCTAGGTTAATATGTCTTGTTAGATTATATCATAATAGTGGCGGTTCGGCAGAGCTAGAGATTTTACTAATTTGCTTATCACATCTTGTGAAAATATCTTCCGAGTCTCTTAAGGGCACAGACGAAAGAGGAAGTCTTCCTGCATGCAGCAACTACTTTCTGCTCTGTTGAGAATTTCATTCAGAATTACTGCCAAAGACCTCGCCGTTTTCTGATACGGTATTGGGATTCCATCGAGCACAGTACGAGACAATAGTTCTCCGAATTAAACGCTAAATAATTTCTGATATCACTCTGAAATTATTTGAGATTTAATTGAATTTTGTTGACATCCAGGATTTTGCACCCATGTGAACGCGAAAGATAATATGCAATTCATCAGAACCATTGCTGTAATGATGCCTTTAACAGTAGAAAGTTGAACTACAGACCATCGGCACGTAAACGATATTAACAGAAGGGCAAAACCGAGTTAAACAGCGAAGAGAGCAGTAATGAGCCCAGTACTGACCCCTGTGGCATTCTAGAGAGAAACTTCTTCCAGAGCGATCTCTCATTTTCGCAGACAATACACCGCTGTCAGTTTCTCAAGTAGCTTTCAAACCAATTCATCCATCCTGAAAATTGTGGCTATCGCAGTTTTCTGAGCAGTATGTCAAATTTGACGGTTTCGAAGGCTTTGCTGAAGCCTACTAATTAAGTTAGTGCATAAGCGTGTAGCATTTTTGTTTTGCATGTTCATACCCCGGTTGTTATGGTTTTATTGATGGCTTATCATTTTTATTTGTTTTCACTCTCGTTATTTGAACTTACATATAGTCATTATGTTATTTGGAGATAGTGAGTCGAGCAGTGAAAGCTAGAAAATTGAGTACCAAGTGGAGAAATTGGAGCTTTTCCGACGTATGCTCTTCTTTGACTTCTGTGGAGAGATGTTGCAACGAAGACACCCGGAAACATATGTGCCGTGTATGGCGATAATGTCACTGGACAGAGCATGGCAAGGAAATCGTTTTCTCGTTTTAAGTAATAGGATCGTTTCGACATTAGGTAGTCTCCGCGTTCAGGAAGACCTTCGGGGTTTGATGAAAATCATTTAAACGCATTAATCCACAAAGATCCACGTCAGTTTATTCGAGAACTGGCAAATGTGATGCAATGTGGTCATTCCACCATAGCACGAAATTTGCATGCAATGGGGAAGGCTCAAAACCCGGGTGTATCGGTACCGCACACTCTAAGCCAAAGTGACCAAAATCAGATGTTGGCCATATGTGCACCTCTGCTTGATCGTCATCAATTGACTCGTAACCAACACCGACCATTCCTATCTAATATCGATACTGGTTTCTTTGAACTAACGTAAGGAAAAGAAAGAAATGGTTGAGCCCAAACAAAGCAGCAACTCTCCGTACAAAGATTTGCGCACATCGACAAATGATAATATACATCTGGCGGAACAGCGACGGTTTGGTGTACTATCAACTGCTTCCCCGAGGTGTAACCTTCAATGCTGACGTTTACTGTCAACAACTTGCAGACGCAGTCCACGAAGACTGCATGAAGTGACCCTACCACACGCCCGCCCGCGTTGGGCTGGACTGACAAAAAACACTAACAGGAGCTGGGTAAGTCGTTCCGCACCCACTTTATTGATCTTGCGCAATCATATTTTCACCTTTCCCGCTCTCTCTATCAAACAACCTAAAAGTAACAACTTGGCTCGACGAGTTCAACATCTCAAAACAACGTGAGTTCTACAGTTGCCGAATCGGAAAGTTACCCCAGTACTGGCAGACCCAATTATTGAAGGAGAATATATTATTAATGAGTTAAGTCTGCGTCGTGTGTGTCTGTTTTGTTTATTAAACTTACAGAAAAACGGTACGAATCTATGAGCGAACCCTGTATTGTCAAAATTGTGACCCCATGATTGTGTACGATGTATTCGAGGTCGTTACTTGCCTTGATTAATGCAGTGTTTGTGCTAGTGCTACAGTATTTATGAAAACTGACGTTTGTCTGACAAACTGAATTTGCATGAGTATTCAATCAGCTGAACGTGAACAGAAAATTCCGGGATATTGGAGACATGCGGGTTGTACGGTAACGATAAGGCAACTTGAGTACCCTTTCTTACAGATAGGTAGAATTACGATTCCTTTCTTTCATGAGGCATACATTAAATACAAATATGTCGGTCAAGACGGTATTGAGCTATCCACGACGTACTTGGTACTAGTTATCCAGATAATATCGTTTCCAATCGCTTCACATGAAATTCTCTTTATTACTTTATTTGTTGTATTTATTACAGTATTTTAGGTTGAAAGTATGCTTAGGGTGGTGGCTCCTGTTAATGATAGTGTACTGCAGCATGTTGGCTGACTAGTGCTAGTAAACAATACTATTAGTTTGTTTAATGAGACCAGAAAACGAGTTTTCGATTTTGTCTTTGCCACACCCAAGCTACGAAGGTTTTTCCATAGACGTCAGAGCTCGTATCGCTGCAGAAAACGGAATGAAGGTTCTTGATTTTCGTATTGGTCTGTCTTGTTTTGCAGCCTTATTTAATCTCGCTAACGTTCGGGCTTCGGATTTGTCTGTTGGTGGTATCTCTGTTGCTTATCATTTGCGCGCCTTCGTAGCTGAGCCATCAGCGTAGATAACTGACCTACGGAAGACCCATGTGCCGGCATGTCATCGGTACAATACTATCAACGTCTTAGACTACGTTTATTTCTACGTGCTGTAAGTTAGAAGTCAATTACAGACCACAATTGATTTTCTCATCATCCTGTCTCAAGGACTGGTTCCTGGGAAAGTCAAATGAAAACAAAACAGATGAAAAAAGTAAGTAAGTTATTATTATTTCACAAGTAACCGCCATATCCCCATAACTGTTAAGACATTTATCCCACTGTGAGACAAGAGGGTCAATGTTTTCATGGAAAAATGTTTGCAGTTGCCTATGGGCCCACATGTTGACAAGGTTGTTTCGACTATACGACAGATGTTTCTCTGCGAGGCCCTTATACATCCTCCATACAGTCCCGATTTCACCCCATGCGATTTTCAGATTTGTGGAGCCCTGAAGGAAGACACTGGTGGTCATCAATTCACTTCAAAGAGCTGCACAGGTGACTATAATCATGTTTCCGTAAGCAAATTCAAACATTTTTCCATGAAGACATTGACTGTCTTGTCTCACAGTGGGATAAATATATTAACAATTATGGCGATTACTTTTGAGGAAAGCACACAATTTACTCAGACTTTTCACCTCTCACAGTTCTATTTGACTGTCTGGATTTTGCTAAAGTATTTTATGCATTTTCCCATTTCAACATTCAGACAATTTTGGAGATACGTAGACAACGCCTAGACCACTATAATTTAAATCATCTGTTAAGACTTTTAATGATAAGTGCCTGTTTACATGGTATTTGGGCCTCACGTGATGGGTAGTTCCTGGATGGCTAAATCATGGCGTCAGGTATGTGAAACTAAGACCTTAGGAAGGATGACTGATATAACCGTTAGGTAACAGGTGACCTAGAAAAATGTTCGTCAATTGACTAGTACCTAGGTCAGGCTCATCCAAGAATAGCGCCCGGCGGGCGCGCCAGCGCCCCGCGGGCGCAAGGCAGTGTAGTTCAGCGCCCCGTCCGCGACCGTGTGTCGCTAACGTCGGCATAGGAGCGAGAGAGAGAGAGAGAGAGAGAGAGAGAGAGAGAGAGAGAGCAGCAGAGCGAGTGCGACCGCACAGCACTGCTCTGCGCTGGACTGTCCCGCGGTCAGATCTAACGTAAACAAAATATTCTATTTTAGAATTAATTCTATGTAAAGCATATAGAGTCTCATTCTTACTGTTAGTAGTTACAAGCAAGTATATTTTGTTACACTTCGTGCTACAATTTTTTGTATCCCGTTTCAGAGCTTAGAAATCGGATCCTAAGTTTGCTGTTTTGTACGTAATAATTTTAACTGACGAAGTTTGAAAACTGATTAAAATAGAATTGAGGTTATAAAGCTCTTTAATTCTTACAGTCAACATTTTTAAAGAAGACAACATTTTACACGTTTTTCTTTTTCGAGGAAACGATTTTGTCTAATCTTGGTACAATATTCCGTGAGACTGCTAACCTCAAAGAATTGGTCAAATTTTTATCGCCAAGGAATGAACGGTTCTTAGTTTTAGCAAGCTTTAAAAGGGAGAAAAAGCGCTCACAAATATACATGGAACCAAACATTGAGAGAACTTTCGCCGCGTGCTTGTGCAAAAGAGGATATTTCTCTCGTGGAAGTCAGCTGTAAAAGTCATCCAAAGTTTTACACATTAGAAAGCGGTCCCTCAGGCAGATATGGCACTGTAGGTCGATCAGTTCTAGCTGAAGCACTTGTGAGACGTCCTCTGCCCGAAGGGAAACCGGGCGAACAAATACCGGGTGATCAAAAAGTCAGTATAAATTTGAAACTGAATAAATCACGGAACAATGTAGAAAGAGAGGTACAAATTGATACACGTGCTTGTAATGACATGGGGTTTTATTAGAACCAAAAAATACAAAATTTCAAAAAATGTCCGACAGATGGCGCTTCATCTGATCAGAATAGCAATAATTAGCATAACAAAGTAAGACAAAGCAAAGATGATGTTCTGTACTGAAAATGCTCAATATGTCCACCATCATTCCTCAACAATAGCTGTAGTCGAGGAATAATGTTGTGAACAGCACTGTAAAGCATGTCCGGAGTTATGGGGATGCATTGGCGTCGGATGTTGTCTTTCAGCATCCCTAGAGATGTCGGTCGATCACGATACACTTGCGACTTCAGGTCTGGGGACCTGGGAGGCCAAGCATGACGAAAGTGGCGGCTGAGCACAGCATCATCACCAAACGACGCGAGCAAGAGATCTTTCACGCGTCTAACAATATGGGGTGGTTCTAATAAAACCCCATATCGTTCCAAGCATGTGTGTCAATTTTTACCTCTCTATCTACATTATTCCGTGGTTTATTAAGTTTTCAAATTTATACTGACTTTTTGATCACGCGGTGTATCTATCGGCTGGCGTTCGGGCGGTCCGCACGGCCAGCTAAGCGGCACAGCTCGGCCACAGCAGCAACATACGAATTCACCGGGACGCTGGCCGCGGGCGATCGCGGGCGCTAGCGCCCCAGGGGCACAGTTTGGACGAGCCTGACCTAGGTAGTGAAATTACACATATTTCTGTATGCACAATCATTATTTTGAGAAGATATATCAATAATGCAATTAAATTTACATCTTAAGCATTATATGCCATTTTTTTGGTAAGACTAGTGGTATCACATGAAGCTGATGTACATACCACCATAGATAAAAACTTCTACCTAACTATCTGATATTGAGGCTCAGATTATTAAAGAGAATAGGATAAGCTACACTACTAGGTAAACCAATGATACAGTGAGACACATATGTTGCTACCATCAGTTATAAAAATATGCAGTTCTAAGTGCATGATCAGTTTATTTAAGGGTAGGAACACGAGAATTCTTTTGATATATATATATATATATATATAAAGAGCAAATATAATAGGAGAGGAAATGCTGAGGACATATTATCAACAGAAAACATATTGCAGGACATTGTTTGACAATGGATGAATATTGTAAATCATACCTAAAAGGAATATCCCACTCAATATGAATATTTATATTACAATAATATAAGAACATCACTTCTGAAATGTATGAGAGGAGGAACGATTTTAAAACTTAATACCTTCAAAACAAAGTAAGCTATAAGTGTGAGTATTATCACTCAGTGCCATTGTGATCAACAGCAAGTAAATGCCCGAAAACAATAACCTGCCAACTGAAGTATTCATTAACCCGTATCATGGAAGATGATTTTTATGTTAGTAAATATTGCTATAACGTAAATCAAGACTAATGTTCAAATGCGAAAAATTTATGTATTTGTCTAACTTGGAGTTCTACATATTATACACTGCGATATGACATACGCATGTTATACTAAATTTAGAATATAAAAATTACAGTAGCACAGGTAAAAAACATACACTCATAGTTTATATTTGTACACAATAAATATAACAGTAATTATATATTACTGAAAGGTAGGTTTTTAATTACGTATGCTAGCAGCAATTGGCATGGAGAGAGGGGCAGAGAAGGGAGGGAATGAGGAATGTGGCAAGATGGAGTTAATGAATACTGACGAAGAGAAGGTGGCGTGATTCAAAGAGAAAGGAAAAGAAAGAGAGAAGCATAATTGGGAGAAGGCGGAAGTATTCGCTTTATTATTTGACAGAAGGGGAAATTGGCTATATACGTTAATTTTTGGGGGAATTTTTCTCGAACTTCTTCTTACAAGTAGCAGAAAATTGAACTGTGCAAAGATAGCAGGACATCTTGTTCTGTGGTGGATAGTATCCACAGCGAAAGAGTGTGCTAATGTTTTTGTGTTATGAATGGGAACAACTAGAGTACTGGGTAAGTGAGACGGTATATTTCATTATGATGGAACTAAAGGTGTTTAATCGATGATGCGAGACAATGGGGTGCTTTCACAATAAAGAGCTGGCAAAGTATAGATAGTGTATGATAGCCCCCATAATTTGTGTGACAACAATGACCCAAAATGGCCGTACAAACCACTGAAATGGTCGTATCCACTGCTGTTGCAGAAACGACACACTGAAGTTTCCGTATTTAGCTCTAATCTTCTTGTGTTTGGACTAATCGTGCGATGCTGAGTAATGTCAAGTTAGTGGAGGTTCATTAGGACTAGTGATTGCATGACTTTGCATTCCAAGACCTGTGGAAGTATGTGTGGTATCATGTATCAGTTCTACATCCAATGGGCATCAAAGATGGCAACAGAATTGAAAGTTTCCGTCAGACGACAGTAGCGGTCACGTAGGATCTGGCGGGCCCAATAGTGCGTGCCCCCTGAGCCATGCGTCCAGCAGTTCTGGACTACGAGCAACCTCTGCTGCTCCTATTTAAGACGCAGATGCCACCTTGTTGCGCCTCTGACACCATAGATCACACATTAATTCAAAGAGCCTCATCTTTGTTGACCTTTTGCTACCTGAGCTCTATTTTCTGCTTTATTGTTAGTAATGAGTCTTCACATGCTTAGAGAAATACAGGTAAGTAAATCTTTTACTTACTGTGTTAACCTGGTCACTAATGAAATCTGTTCCTGTCCGGCTTTCCTATGACGACATTTGATGCTACACTCTGTAGCCGATCTCTCCTTAGCACTGTGTACTAAGTCATATGCAACATATGTTCCGAGATATCTGCTGGGCACAAAGGCCGGAAGTCCACCGGCACATGGCGACAGTATTCTGTGGACTAGATACTCATCCAAAGTTACACCTAAGTTCTTCCAGCTTTCTGATATGGTGATTGGGTACTGTCAAGTTGAATGGGAGGCAATTGATTATATAATTCTGAACTTATTAATTTCTCATGGGCTATTAAGATTATGTCTGAATTTCATTCCATTTAATTTAATTCCCAGAGTTTTGCCCATGTTAACAACTGTAAGCATTATATTATTCATGTGGGAAATCACAGTATTTATATCTTCAGGTCCAGCACTTAAGTAGTGACGTGGTCGTTGGCATGGAGACGACATTTGCATGGAGGGAAACCTGATGAAATGTTATTGGCACACTTGGAAAACAAAAATGTGTCTAAGACTAACCCCTGTAGCACTTGTGAGGGAACATTTTTCTTAGACGATTTTTGATTCCAAAATATAACATTTTGCTGCCTGTTCTTCATGTAGCATTCCAACCAATTTATTGCATGATCTAAGAAATGTAGCTGTCGCATGTTTCTAGGATGCTTGTCAAAGTAGATGCTATTTTTGCAGATACGTGTGACATTAAATTACCTACAGAGGATTAATATCGTGTTCTAGCCTTCACACCTCCCTAACAATAGTAGTAGGGTAAAGAGAGTTCTGGTGTCTTTGGTGTATGTGGGCTGCAAACACCTAGGGCCAAGCATAGATTCATGGGCAAATTATCACCCCTTCATCTCCCCTTAAACTATTGTTTTGCTAAGTGGTCTATGACCTACTTGGGGTTGATTTATGATCTTCTCGGATAACCTATACTCTGAAAAAGAACCACTACTCCCCCTCCCCATCCTTCTCCCCCACTGCTCTGAGAAAAGGGATGCCAACCTTAGTACTTTCTTGTCACCCCTTTCCAGTTCAGTTCTGAGCCACTGTTCCCCCTCCAGGAAGTCCTCCAACCTGCCCCTCTCCTACTTCTCCTCCCCCCCCCCCCCCTGACTTGTGAATTAGTGAGAAAAAGGTCTGTGCTGACTTGCTGTAGAGGAAGGATCTCGTGACACAAAAATCAAATGGATGTCAATTACGTTGCAAAGGATATTTTGTTTATTTAAGAATTCTTTATGTAATCAGTATGTGACAGACAGGGCTTCTTCCATCCCCTTCCCCACAGTGCTAGATACTATAGTGAAACAAAACGATAACCTCGCCTACACATTGAAGAACGGTTTTTAACTGGTCTGATCATAGCGAAAAACTTTGAACAACACATAGTAAAATTTCGAATAAGAAGAAATCTCTCGTTCTTGCTAGAATGTAGTTCATTTGCACTACCCTATCAAATTTCTTGTCTTCTAATTTACAGGAGCCAAACAGATCGCTGAAAATACAACCACCCAATGATGATTCTTCTTCGTGTCAAAGCATATTTTCGCCCTTGAGAATCACATATGGGGGAGAAAAGGGGCATATTTCAACAAGAACAGTTACTAATTTTTATTATTTTTTATTGTAAACTGTTTAAATTTGAAAATGGTGGTGATAAACAACATAATTTTACACACAAAAATCACTAATAAAATGTCCGATTAAACCCATTACGATAGCTACAGTAAAGTATAGAGAAGAGGTTGACACATATTTAAATTTCCCGCACCTATGGGGCACGTTGCAGCATACCTAAATTTTATTGAAATGAGCCTACTCAGCTTGGGTTATCTGACATGACAGATGAGTCTGAATTGTGTCCACAGTCTGCACACAGGTAGAATGGATCATTACTCACCCGTGTCCAACGAGACCACAGTTTGAATTTAGTGCACTGTAATCCTCTCCCTTTCTATAAACATCACCACAGATATAAAAAAAATTCTTGTTCTTCTTCGTAAGATGAATGAAAGTGCAATTTTCTATTGCTGCTAGTTGTTGCTTCCTTCTCTCCTTTTTTTCTCTTTCCATTCTTCAGTGCCATCTTGTAATTTCTCTCCTCCTTTTCTTTTTCTATAGTATCTTTTCTGGTTGTGTCTGTTAAGACAGCACACTTCCTCTTCTATCTCCCATGGTTGCTCTCTTTCCTTGGTCCAGCTTTAGGGAAAGGGCGCATGTGTTCAGAGGAAAAATGTCTCTTTGCAATAGTACCTGGAACAGAATTAACAGCATTCGTCACATTCTGGGTGTTAGCCAAATGATCTAAAAGTTTTTCTTCTCAGACAGGCGTATCAGTCTCAAAACATGCAGAAAAACCACTTTCCTGGAATTTTTCTGGGTAAAATGGAGTTATGCCTCTTGCTGAGAATCCTGAAATGATGTTTAATCGTGTGAAAGTGGTGAGAAGTCCTTTGTTTATAATGGAAGGCAAATGAAAAATTGCTAGTGTCTTGGACCACATTTTCTTGAATAGACTATAAACACTTGCATCAAGGAGCCGTAATTTGTGAGAATACTGGGGAGGATATGACAGAAGCACTACACCACTGTTCTTACATTTATTAAGAGCTTCTCTACTGAGATGGGACGAATGGTTGTCCAGCAGTAGTAGGACAGGAGCTTCTTTTGTTGGTCTGGTTTTCCTAAAAAAATTGTCGAGAAACGTTACAAAAGATCGCTCCACCATCCATCCAGAATCTATGGCCGCACCGATGCAGCCAATGGGCCCGCCATGGATAAAATGATCTTTAAAAGTTTTTCTTGAAAAATAATAATAGAGAGAATGAATTCCCTTGCGCCCATATTGCAGCTGCTACTGTTACCAATTCTCTCCGTTCAGCAGAGCTTTTAATTCCAACTTGTTCCACATCTTTGTGCATAACTATCCTGTTCGGCTTCAACACTGTACTTACACCCGTTTCATCAATGTTCCAAATTGTGGAAGGAAGAAGAGAGTGTCGAGAATAAACATCTCCTAACTTTTGGAAAGTTCCCCACCTTTTTTTCTATTAAATGCTATCATTCTTCCCAGACTTGTAATTTCAGGTTGTCTGATGAAAAGATCGTTGTTTCTCTCAAAAAATCCTGAAAGCCAATCGGCCACAGCTACTCCAAGATGATGACATTTTCAAATTGAAGTATTTTGCAGAACGATACCCCAGTTTTCGTACTTCCTCTTTGATCAGCTCGAACATAATTTCACCGGACCTCACGATATAATCCCTGAGTATTTTTTCCTGACTGCCTGAAAACACTTTCATGTATTTAGAGTACTCGCAAGTAACGTTTCCTTCTGTTCCTTTTTTCTATTTGATGAAACCAGAGAGGGTACAAGAGCAAATATTAAATTCTTTTGCAGTTTTCATAATAGTATAATAGCTCTTTCCTCCATTTTCCAGAAACAAAGTCGCTGCTCTCTCCACCACGTCTAAAGGTGTCAAACCTTTTCCTGTTTTGCGTTTGTAACGACGCATTTCCTATACCTGAAAGTAAAACTTTGATCTGAGTAAACGTAAAATACAAGAACAAGTAAAAGCTAAGCGTTACATTATCGAACAGTCACAAAAATTCGACCTAACCAAGAACGGGGTAAGTTGCAACATCGTGTTGCGACATGCCCCGCTTCGCATCGCCATATAGCTCGCAAGTAAACACCTCGATACTGACTGTAAACTAAATACAGTTATTATATTGTTAAACTAAAAAAAGTAACTATTTATCACGTGTGATTTCTGATGTTTGTTACCGAACTGTTATTATATAAGCTGTACCCCCTCCCCCTCTTGCACCTCTCCCCCACTTGTGAACTGCTGGGAAAAAAGTCTGCACTGAGCTACTGAAGCGGAAGGACGTAAGGTATTCATTTTTTTTTTTTTTTTGAAGGTGTTATCTCTCTAGATTGTCCTACACCTGCATCCACCCCTATGTCTCCACTTTCCGGCACCCCTGCATCCCAATTTTTCTGATTGCCATTGTATGAGTATTTGTTCACGTTGCTGTATTCCCTAGTCCACTATACCATTCTAAATTGGCGGTAAAATGTTCTGTAGCCATCTCCTCCCCCTCCCCCCCCCCCCCCCCCACACGTCACTTATGCCAACGACCAAGCCTGCAACTGTAATGGTTCTCAAACGGATATGTGTTTGCAGGACTAAGGCTCATAATGTGAGTGGTCCACCGCAAGTCGTGCTACTAACGATAAGGACTGTTAGCCCTTTTGGTGCTTGCCCCAGAGGGATCACCTTGGTCTAGGGGCTCAGCTGAGCGAGCTAACAGAGGGCAATCAGAAATGACAGGAACACAGCATACTGCCCTCATCCACCTGTAACGGTCTGTGGGTAGCTGAGTGGTGACTTTACCCATTTGCGAGGGTATTATGCTACAGTGGTCGCGTCTGACTCATATTCACCCTGCAAGTTTCTCTCCGAAACACAGTGGTGACAAAATTTAAGGTGATAAAACAACTACCTTCGACACCAAAGTAAACTACGATTACAAAATTGTTAAGACTTTCGTGGCCACTTGTTGACAAACTGCCTATTGGCTTCTGTCTCGGGTTCTTCGGCCGACGTTCATCTAATGAGTTTTCTGAAGTTTCGCCAGCACGAGTGGCTGGCATTGTCAAAGCTTCACCCTCCATTGCCGGTGGTGAACTGGAGGCGAGCTCGCGGCCACAGACTACACTCCTGGAAATGGAAAAAAGAACACATTGACACCGGTGTGTCAGACCCACCATACTTGCTCCGGACACTGCGAGAGGGCTGTACAAACAATGATCACACGCACGGCACAGCGGACACACCAGGAACCGCGGTGTTGGCCGTCGAATGGCGCTAGCTGCGCAGCATTTGTGCACCGCCGCCGTCAGTGTCAGCCAGTTTGCCGTGGCATACGGAGCTCCATCGCAGTCTTTAACACTGGTAGCATGCCGCGACAGCGTGGACGTGAACCGTATGTGCAGTTGACGGACTTTGAGCGAGGGCGTATAGTGGGCATGCGGGAGGCCGGGTGGACGTACCGCCGAATTGCTCAACACGTGGGGCGTGAGGTCTCCACAGTACATCGATGTTGTCGCCAGTGGTCGGCGGAAGGTGCACGTGCCCGTCGACCTGGGACCGGACCGCAGCGACGCACGGATGCACGCCAAGACCGTAGGATCCTACGCAGTGCCGTAGGGGACCGCACCGCCACTTCCCAGCAAATTAGGGACACTGTTGCTCCGGGGGTATCGGCGAGGACCATTCGCAACCGTCTCCATGAAGCTGGGCTACGGTCCCGCACACCGTTAGGCCGTCTTCCGCTCACGCCCCAACATCGTGCAGCCCGCCTCCAGTGGTGTCGCGACAGGCGTGAATGGAGGGACGAATGGAGACGTGTCGTCTTCAGCGATGAGAGTCGCTTCTGCCTTGGTGCCAATGATGATCGTATGCGTGTTTGGCGCCGTGCAGGTGAGCGCCACAATCAGGACTGCATACGACCGAGGCACACAGGGCCAACACCCGGCATCATGGTGTGGGGAGCGATCTCCTACACTGGCCGTACACCACTGGTGATCGTCGAGGGGACACTGAATAGTGCACGGTACATCCAAACCGTCGTCGAACCCATCGTTCTACCATTCCTAGACCGGCAAGGGAACTTGCTGTTCCAACAGGACAATGCACGTCCGCATGTATCCCGTGCCACCCAACGTGCTCTAGAAGGTGTAAGTCAACTACCCTGGCCAGCAAGATCTCCGGATCTGTCCCCCATTGAGCATGTTTTGGACTGGATGAAGCGTCGTCTCACGCGGTCTGCACGTCCAGCACGAACGCTGGTCCAACTGAGGCGCCAGGTGGAAATGGCATGGCAAGCCGTTCCACAGGACTACATCCAGCATCTCTACGATCGTCTCCATGGGAGAATAGCAGCCTGCATTGCTGCGAAAGGTGGATATACACTGTACTAGTGCCGACATTGTGCATGCTCTGTTGCCTGTGTCTATGTGCCTGTGGTTCTGTCAGTGTGATCATGTGATGTATCTGACCCCAGGAATGTGTCAATAAAGTTTCCCCTTCCTGGGACAATGAATTCACGGTGTTCTTATTTCAATTTCCAGGAGTGTATATGTACCTGGCGCGCCAACGTCCGAGGGCTTCTCCGCGGTCATTTCCGGTGCGGTTCTCCTCTTGTTACCTGCGACGGTCGTTCGCTGCAGTACGGGAAGCCAGGATCCGTTTACATTAAGGCTTTCCTCTTTCTTTTTGAAACTGTCCGCGTGTTTTTGAATTTCTACAGTTTCTCTGAACAAGCGCGTGTGATAGTGCTTCTCTACAGCCAGAACTTCCGTGTCGGCGAATTTTATTACGTGGTCGGTCTCATTCAGTGCGTGCTCTGCCACGGCCGATTTCTCCACCTGCCACAACCTGCAATGTCGCTTATGCTCTTTGATTCTGGTGTTAATTGATCGTCCAGTCAACGACGGAAGAAGAAAGCGCGACTGATGTCCTCTCTCGCCTTTCTGTCACGGTGCCGAGATGAAAGTGCTACACCGAAGTTCTTGAGATGCAAGCGCCTATTCACCACCGCCCAAGCACATCGTATCTACGACAGAATGGAACGAGCTTTTCTTCGCGAGCGAATACATACAACACGGAGAGACTTGGCAAGAACGGATCAGGAACTTCTGGACATTTTCTATCAACTAAGTAGCAGAATGCATCGAGACGACTGGGACAAGATCGACAGCATCACTCACAGGAGCATGCAGAACGAACTCGAGCGCTGCACCGAGCGGCAAAAGAAAAAGTTTGAAAGATGCCGGAAGCAGACCGACAAGGCGATTCCCGACATGTCACACACGGTGGTCAACCTCACTGAACGACAATTGACCGAAGAGGAAGTGTCTGTTCTTCAAAAAGGAGGGAATTTCGCTATCATCCCGAGAACTATACCTATGGAGGACATCATTGCCAACACCGAAGCAGCCATTCGGACCCTTCCTTGTGAAAGGGCAGAGGAAATACGCACTGAAACAGCCAGGATACTGCGCCGAGCAAAACCACCAGCTTGCAACCTGAAGAAAGAAGAGGTACAAGCCATTAAGAATCTCAACGCCGACAAGAGTATATTGGTACTGCCTGCCGATAAGGGGAATGCGACCGTCGTAATGAAGAGCGAAGATTATGAGCAAAAGATCCGAGACCTATTAGATCCAACGACGTACCGAAAAATAAGCGCAGATCCGACGCAGCGTTATCACTCGGAATACGAATCGATTAATCAAGGCGTCTTCTCTGCCGTCGGACATACAGAGAAACCTGCGCAACACAGAAGCCCTACCACCTCGGCTGTATGGATTACCCAAGATCCATAAGAACAACGTTCCACTGAGACCGATCGTTAGCGCTCCTGGATCACCAACGTATAAACTGGCGAAACACTTGGCCTCTCTGCTCCAACCACACGTGGGGAAGACCGACACATACATTAAGGACTTAGGACATTTCATTGAGAAGCTGAAGAAACTGAAACTTGCGCCAAACGACATCCTGGTCAGTTTTGATGTTGTTTCGTTATTTACGAAAGTGCCACTCAGGGACGCTCTGGAGCACATCGGTTCCATGTTCCCGCAAGACATCAAAAAGCTCTTCCATGCATGTCTCACCACGAGCTATTTCACGTGGAATGGCGATTTCTACGAACAGCTGGAAGGCGTCGCCATGGGTAGTCCTCTCAGTCCAGTGGTGGCCAGCTTCTTCATGGAACAATTCGAAGCACAGGCACTGGACTCGGCGACTTGCAAACCTAAGGTGTGGTACAGGTACGTCGACGATACTTTCGTGGTGTGGAGCCATGGTGAAGAACAGCTCGGTGAATTCCTGAGACACTTGAACAGCCTCCATGCCAACATAACATTTACCATGGAAGTAGAAAAGGACAACAAAGTGCCATTTCTAGATGTGCTGGTCACAAGGGACGGCGAAAACCTGGGACACAGCGTGTATCGAAAACCGACACACACGGACCAATACCTGCACAAACTGTCAAACCGCCACCCGAGCCAGAAAAGAGGCATGATTAGTACGCTCGTAACGAGAGCAGGACGAATATGTGAGCCGCAACACCTCAAACGAGAAATGCAATACCTGGAAACTGTTCTGAGGAGCAATGGGTACTCCACAAATTATATTAGAAGTGTAACAGAGCCAAACACTCGGCGAAGTAAGGAACCAGAAAAAGAAATGTCGGGTACGGCCTTTCTGCCATACATTCCCAGAGTGACGGACAGAATCGGCCGTATATTGCGCAAACACGGCGTAAAGACGATTTTCAAACCGACAAGGAAGATCAAAGAGTGTCTTAGATCGGCGAAGGAGAAAAGAGACCCACTTGCAATGTCGGGAATATACCGTATACCATGCACACACGGAAAAGTTTATGTCGGAATGACTGGACGATCAATTAACACCAGGATCAAAGAGCATAAGCGACATTGCAGGTTGGGGCAGGTGGAGAAATCGGCCGTGGCAGAGCACGCACTGAATGAGACCGACCACGTAATAAAATTCGCCGACACGGAAGTTCTGGCTGTAGAGAAGCACTATCACACGCGCTTGTTCAGAGAAGCTGTAGAAATCCAAAAACACGCGAACAGTTTCAACAAGAAAGAGGAAAGCCTTAAGGTAAACGGATCCTGGTTTCCCGTACTGCAGCGAACGACCGTCGCAGGTAGCAAGAGGAGAACCGCACCGGAAATGACCGCGGAGAAGCCCTCGGACGTTGGCGCGCCAGGTACATATAGTCTGTGGCCGCGAGCTCGCCTCCAGTTCACCACCGGCATTGGAGGATGAAGCTTTGACAATGCCAGCCACTCGTTCTGGCGAAACGTCAGAAAAATCATTAGATGAACGTCGGCCGAAGAACCCGAGACAGAAGCCAATAGGCAGTTTGTAAACAACGATTATTTGTAACACAGCCAGGTACGTGGCGTTGCTGTACGCCCTATACCAAAATACCTCTCGACAAACACACTACCGTCGAGGGGTTATGCTATAGCTGTCTCTGCACATCACCATCTCCAGTCGCCCCTCCTACCGCCCCCGCCCTCACCTCCCCCCGGCCATACATGTATTAACCCATAACACAACACTTCTATATATCTGCCGTGTGTAAAATAGATAAAAAATCGAAAATATCCACTAATTTGATCTGTAAACTACAGAATGTTCTTTTTATTTACGAACTGTATATACCTACCTTGTGTAAAATCGATAACTCATCAAAAATATCCACTATTTTGATTTGAAAACTACAGAATGTCCTTTTTATTTACGAACATCAATCTGAGTAAAAGTGACAACTAGTTGAGGTCAAACTTTAAGATACGAAACATCTAAGTTATTAGCCTTGTGTGAGGGAAACTTTCAATGGAACAGTCGTATCTAATGTCAACCTACCTCTTGTAAGCGACCAACTGTTGAGAAGCACAATCATGATGGTAACAAAGTTGTCATGGTTTCATAAGAACGAACACAACCAATTTCTTTCTGTCTGATGGAGAAATTGGTGTAGTTTGAGAGCGACCCTTGCGCAAAATTAGTGTCTACGGAAGTCTTACAAACAAACCGTCATGCACATGAGTATTACACGTATTTCAGACACGTGAAAATCAATATATAACGGTGTCTTTCACACATGTCACAAAAAAAATCACTTTTAGGTTTGACATCAAGCTACAATGCACATCTATCTCTCTCCTCATAAGTACGAACTATATTAGTAGAACTCTGCTGTATTTCGAAACGATCTGCCCCTTCGTTGAACCTATTCGCAGAGAATCCTGAGAAAACTCTAGAAGGTCTCTCTCTCTCGAAGCATCTTCTAACTGTTCCTCTGTTTTTGGCCAGCCCTCCCTGCAGCATCGTCTCCGATTTAATTTGGAAATCACCAGAAGCAGAATGGCACTATACCAGCTACATTACGTCGTATGATGGAACAGAGCGAGTTGAGTTCCACATCGTCAATACATTTCGACATTTTGCTTTTCAGAAGAGCACGACACCCGTTCCACACTTGCACAACCGATTGGCTCTAGCTATATAGATTGATATTCTCACTGTAATACTGAAACCGCTGTTCTGCGAAGATTGCTCCATACCAATTTTACGCACGACACCCATCCAAGTACACATGAACACTTCAGATGCGTACATGCTGAGGAGGCTAGCAATCATTATTGCTCTACAGTAAATATGAGCCTGAAGCATTTTTGAGCGTTGTGGTGATATAATAGACAGTTAAGAAAAGAAACTCATGATTTATGCATCATGAAGCTTTAAATGGAAGGAGTTTGAAACATTTTACGTAAGTCATTTCTGCTACCAATTCTGGAGAATTGTTCTAGTGTTTGGAGTACATTCCAAGAAGATTGGAAAGAGAGAAATGATCACAGAGCATAAACACACGGTCCTAAGCGTACACGCTATAATGTTAAATCCGTATGGTTTTCAAGTGCTTGTTCGTGCTTCTTGTGAGGGGCAGTGATTTTGGGAATAATATCTGACAGAAGAAAGACGCAAAAGTTACCACAAATGTTGCAGCTATATTACACCACACCTCAAAATTACAATAATATCTACAGGTGGAAGCTGCTATTGATACATCACACACACGTCAAATGAATGGTAATTTCTCTATGTCTGCATTTGAGAGACTATACCCCTACTCATAACCAGCCCCCACCCCCCTCGCACTACGAAATCACGGTTGGTCGGTACTGGTACTGGAAAAGAATGTGAACGAAGCACATTCACCTCTATCAAACTATGTAGATATATATACATGTTGCTGTTGGTGTTAATGGAATAATTACTGACAGAATTACATCTCCTGACTCCCATATCTCGAGCCATGTCGACTAGGTAAACCTACAACAGAAGTGGACTGTTTAAATCTATAGGGGAACATCACCCCTGAGAGGAGACTGTCATTCGTTGACCTAGTCTGGAAAACTCCTACAAGAGCTGTTGTAAATTTAGCCGACGCGAAAGTTCTGGCTTGTATCAGCGGGAGGAGGGGTGCGTACCCTTGGTAGAAATGGGAAGCTAATACCATGGGCTGTGAGACTCATCAGCAAAATAACAGATACAGAACCCTACAAGCAAAGCCCTTCTCCTAGTCAGATCCTTTGCCCTGCACAGCAAATGAAAAAAAAAGTAGATTGATACTTGTATTGAGGCCTGGCACCCACCTACCTCTGATCTACATTGTAGCCAAATTACTTCGATATGTCCTCAGGCGATCGGTCGATCGAAAAGACGCGTGTTATTGCACTGTTGGTGGGATTCCTCAAAACCAGCGCTACTACACTCCTGGAAATTGAAATAAGAACACCGTGAATTCATTGTCCCAGGAAGGGGAAACTTTATTGACACATTCCTGGGGTCAGATACATCACATGATCACACTGACAGAACCACAGGCACATAGACACAGGCAACAGAGCATGCACAATGTCGACACTAGTACAGTGTATATCCACCTTTCGCAGCAATGCAGGCTGCTATTCTCCCATGGAGACGATCGTAGAGATGCTGGATGTAGTCCTGTGGAACGGCTTGCCATGCCATTTCCACCTGGCGCCTCAGTTGGACCAGCGTTCGTGCTGGACGTGCAGACCGCGTGAGACGACGCTTCATCCAGTCCCAAACATGCTCAATGGGGGACAGATCCGGAGATCTTGCTGGCCAGGGTAGTTGACTTACACCTTCTAGAGCACGTTGGGTGGCACGGGATACATGCGGACGTGCATTGTCCTGTTGGAACAGCAAGTTCCCTTGCCGGTCTAGGAATGGTAGAACGATGGGTTCGATGACGGTTTGGATGTACCGTGCACTATTCAGTGTCCTCTCGACGACCATCAGTGGTGTACGGCCAGTGTAGGAGATCGCTCCCCACACCATGATGCCGGGTGTTGGCCCTGTGTGCCTCGGTCGTATGCAGTCCTGATTGTGGCGCTCACCTGCACGGCGCCAAACACGCATACGACCATCATTGGCACCAAGGCAGAAGCGTCTCTCATCGCTGAAGACGACACGTCTCCATTCGTCCCTCCATTCACGCCTGTCGCGACACCACTGGAGGCGGGCTGCACGATGTTGGGGCGTGAGCGGAAGACGGCCTAACGGTGTGCGGGACCGTAGCCCAGCTTCATGGAGACGGTTGCGAATGGTCCTCGCCGATACCCCAGGAGCAACAGTGTCCCTAATTTGCTGGGAAGTGGCGGTGCGGTCCCCTACGGCACTGCGTAGGATCCTACGGTCTTGGCGTGCATCCGTGCGTCGCTGCGGTCCGGTCCCAGGTCGACGGGCACGTGCACCTTCCGCCGACCACTGGCGACAACATCGATGTACTGTGGAGACCTCACGCCCCACGTGTTGGGCAATTCGGCGGTACGTCCACCCGGCCTCCCGCATGCCCACTATACGCCCTCGCTCAAAGTCCGTCAACTGCACATACGGTTCACGTCCACGCTGTCGCGGCATGCTACCAGTGTTAAAGACTGCGATGGAGCTCCGTATGCCACGGCAAACTGGCTGACACTGACGGCGGCGGTGCACAATGCTGCGCAGCTAGCGCCATTCGACGGCCAACACCGCGGTTCCTGGTGTGTCCGCTGTGCCGTGCGTGTGATCATTGCTTGTACAGCCCTCTCGCAGTGTCCGGAGCAAGTATGGTGGGTCTGACACACCGGTGTCAATGTGTTCTTTTTTCCATTTCCAGGAGTGTATTATTCAGCATGACCAACATAAGAAATATAATTGATGGTGTGTACATTCCCGGCTTAAAAGGCATATAAAATCCACGTTTCGTAAGGGACAGAACATTATCTTTCAGACTTATAAAGTGGCTTCGTTCTAGCTGATTTATAAGCGATACTTCGTAGTGTGAAACAGTCGGCCACCTCCTTCGACGCCTGCATAAGAATTTGCTATGGACGTAGAAAGGGGCCACCAACTACCTTTTCTAGAAACTGTGGTAACAAGGAAGGATATCTGTGCAAGCTGTTAGATCATGACTCGAGACAGAAAAGCTTATGAACTATATTCTGGCTGTTTATATTTTTATATTTTATTCGTAATCTACACGGAGATTCTTAACACTCTTTCCGAAAAAGACAATATAAGTATTACATTAAAGAAGGAGAAACACTGTAGCAAGTTATTCTTCACAATACCATGTAATATAAGCATTGTAGACTTAGGTTGAAATCAAGAAATGAGAACTTGTGTATTTAGTGAAAACAACTCCCATAGAGGATGAATATAATGCCGCAGTTGCAGAAAGAGAAAGCTATGGCAATGGTACAAGTAAGGTTCAAATGTTGCTTTAAAACAAAGTGTATGGAGGTGGCTAGCTGCAACTGTGGAACATAGGCTACTAGCATTTACTGTTAATAGCAATTATGCGTTGGACTGCTTACCGCAAATGTTTACCACATTCAAGGACACTCGAAAAATCTGTTTATAAAGTCTCTTATGGATCGGCTTTAAAAGGAATGACTATTATGTATCTAAATGTCATGGATTAGACGTTGGGAGTTAGCAACAGAACAGCCCTTTGCGGCCTTTTAGACTGACTGAGCTGATCATCGTTGTGATTCTAAGCCAGAAGCAGGAGCTTCTACCTGCTCTATGCATGTATGCATTTGCTAGACAGCTGTTACAGTGTTAGAAAGAGAGAAAGAGATTGTAGTTAATTAGTGTTGTTCTCTGCCTTTGTAAAATATAGAAAATGTTCTGCACTGTATACATATCTTATCGAATTTATAAAATGCTCAGACTAAGGAATACTATTTATTTATTTATCTATTTTCATTTAGACGTATAGTTCCATTAGACCAAATTGAGAAGCAAATCTATAACGTCATGGAACATATCAGTACATGAAATTACAACACAAAAGTAATAACAAATTAAATAAAATGTTAACGAAACCAAAAAAGTCAAGCCATAAGTTTAAGTAAACGAAATCAACAATGTAACATAAGAATCAGCTTAATTCTTCAAGGAATTCCGCAACAGAATAGAACTATTGACCCATGAGAAAACTCTCCAGTTTCTATTTGAAAGCGCGTGGATTACTGCTAAGATGTTTAAATTCTTGAGGTAGCTTATTGAAAATGGATGCAGCAGTATGCTGCACACCTTCCCGCACTGGAGTTAAGGAAGTGTGCACCAAATATAGATTGGATTTCTGATAACTGAGTGAAAGCTGCTATTTCTTGGGAATAATCTGATATTGTTAACAAGAAAAGACAGTAAGTAATATATAAATTGAGGGGTCAGTGTCAAAATACCCAGACTAATGAACAGGGTTCGAGGGTTCGACAAGAGGTTCATGAACGTACACCACTTATTGCCCGAAATGCCCGTTTCTGAGCCAAAAATGTCCTTTTAGAATGGGAAGAATTACCCAAAAATATAATACCATACGTCATAAGCGAATGAAAATTAGCAAAGTAGCCTAATTCTCGTGTCGAACAATCACTTACTTCAGATATCGTTCGAATAGTAAAAACGGCAGGACTTTCAAGACAGTTGACTATCTATCTGAACACCTAGAAATTTGAACTGTTCTCCTTCGCTAATCATATGCCCATTCTGTGAAATTAAAACGTCGGGGTTTGTTGAATTGTGTGTTATAACTGTAAATACTGAGTCTAACTGTGATTTAGCGTTAGTTTATTTTCTACTAGCCCTCAACGTATGTCATGAACTGCACTATTTGAAACGGAGCCAATGTTGCACACAACATCTTTTACTACCAAGCTAGTGTTATCAGCATACAGAAATATTTTAGAATTACCCGTAATACTAAAGGGCACATCAATTATATAAGTAAGGAACAGGAGTGGCCCCAAACTTAGACCCCTATCACTGGGGCAAACCCCAGCCCCCATTTGACCTTACCCCACTCATTTTGCTGTCTGTTGATAAAGTAAGAAGTGAACCAATTGTGAGCTGCTCCCCGAATTCTGAAATGGTTCAACTTCTGGACCAATATTTTGTGATCAAAACAATCAAATGCCTTAGTTAAATAAATAAAAAAAATACGCAAAGCGTTCGAAACCTTTTGTTTAATCTATCCAGTACCTCACAGTGAAAAGATAGTATAGCATTTTCAGTTGTTAAACGACCTCTAAGGCCGAGCTGTAAATTTGATAGCAAATTATGTGATATAAAATGATCAATTAACCTTACATACACAGCATTTTCAATAACTTTAGCAAACACTGATAGCATACAAATAGGTCTGAAACTCTCTACGTTGTCCCTTTCTCCCTTTCTACAAAGCGGCTTTGCTACTGAGTACTTTAATCGTTCAGGAAACTGAGCATTCTTAAAGGAAAAATTACAAACATGGCTAAGTACAGGTTAACATGTGCAGCACAGTACTTTAATACTCTGCTAGGCACTCCATCATATCCATGAGAGTCCTTTGTCTTCAGTGAATTAATTATTGAGTCAATCTCCCCCTTACCAGTATCACAGAGAAGTATTTCATATCTCGGAAAGGCATTTTCCAAGAGAATTATATCATCCCCTGTAGACACTAAGTTTTTATTTAATTCACCAGCAATGCTCAGAAAATGATTGTTAAGTAGTGTACATATATCTGACTTATTAGTAACAGAAATATTTTTTCTACGAACTCACTATATCGTCAACCTTGTGCTGCTGACCAGACACTTCCTTCACAACTGACCATATGGTTTTAATTTTATCCTGTGAATTAGCTATTCTATTTGCGTACCAGATGCAGATGACGAAGAAATTGATGGAATGTATGATGAGATAAAAGAAATTATTCAGGTAGTGAAGGGAGACGAAAATTTAATAGTCATGAGTGACTGGAATTCAAGAGTAGGAAAAGGGAGAGAAGGAAACATAGTAGGTGACTATGGATTGGGGCTAAGAAATGAAAGAGGAAGCCGTCTGGTAGAATTTTGCGCAGAGCACAACCTAATCATAGGTAACACTTGGTTTAAGAATCATGAAAGAAGGTTGTATACATGGAAGAAACCTGGAGATACTAAAAGGTATCTGATAGATTATATTATGGTAAGACAGAGATTTAGGAACCAGGTTTTAAATTGTAAGACATTTCCATGTGCAGATGTGGACTCTGACCACAATCTATTGGTTATGAACTGTAGATCAAAACTGAAGAAACTGCAAAAAGGTGGGAATTTAAGGAGATGGGACCTGGATAAACTGAAAGAACCAGAGGTTGTACAGAATTTCACGGAGAGCATAAGAGAACAGTTGACAGGAATTGGGGAAAGAAATACAGTAGAAGAAGAATGGGTAGCTTTGAGGGACGAAATAGTGAAGGCAGCAGAGGATTAGATTAGAGAGATTAGATTATATTAGTTTTCGTTCCATAGATCCGTGCTGAGGAGATCCTCGTGGATGTGGAACATGGATCAAGTAGGTAAAAAGACGAGGGCTAGTAGAAACACTTGGGTAACACAAGAAATATTGAATTTAATTGATGAAAGGAGAAAATACAAAAATGCGGTAAATGAAGCAGGTAAAAAGGAATACAAACGTCTCAAAAATGATATCGACAGGAAGTGCAAAATGGCTAAGCAGGGATGGCTAGAGCACAAATGTAAGGATGCAGAGGCTTATCTCACTAGGGGTAGGATAGATACTGCCTACAGGAAAATTAAAGAGACCTTTGGAGAAAGGAGAACCACTTGCATGAATATCAAGAGCTTTGCTGGAAACCCAGTTCTAAGCGAAGAAGGGAAAGCAGAAAGGTCAAAGGAGTATATAGAGTGTCTATACAAGGGCGATGTACTTGAGGACAATATTATGGAAATGGAAGAGGATGTAGATAAAAATGAAATGGGAGATATGATACTGCGTGAAGAGTTTGACAGAGCACTGAAAAACCTGAGTCGAAACAAGGCCCCCGGAGTAGATAACATTCCATTAGAACTACCGAGAGCCTTGGGATAGCCAGTCCTGACAAAATTCTACCATCTGGTGAGCAAGATGTATGAGACAGGCGAAATACCCTCAGACCTCAAGAAAAATATAGTAATTCCAATCCCAAAGAAAGGAGGTGTTGACAGATGTGAAAATTACCGAACTATCAGTTTAATAAGTCACAGCTGCAAAGTGCTAACGCGAATTCTTTACAGACGAATGGAAAAACTGGTGGAAGCTGACCTCGGTGAAGATCAGTTTGGATTCCACAGAAATGTAGGAACACGTGAGGCAATACTGACCCTTCGACTTATCTTAGAAGCTAGATTAAGGAAAGGCGAACCTACGTTTCTAGCATTTGTAGACTTAGAGAAAGCTTTCGACAATGTTGACTGGAATACTCTCTTTCAAATTCTGAGGGTGGTAGCGGTAAAATCCAGGGAGCGAAAGGCTATTTACAATTTGTACAGAAACGAGATGGCAGCTATAAGAGTCGAGGGACATGAAAGGGAAGCAGTGGTTGGGAAGGGAGTGAGACAGGGTTGTAGCCTTTCCCCTATGCTATTTAATCTGTATATTGAGCAAGCAATAAAGGAAACAAAAGAAAAGTTCGGAGTAGGTATTAAAATCCATGGAGATGAAATAAAACTTTTAGGTTCGCCGATGACATTGAAATTCTGTCAGAGACAGCAAAGGACTTGGAAGAGCCGTTGAACGGAATGGACAGTGTCTTGAAAGGAGACCACAACAACAACAACATTTGCTTACCACATATCCTTTGCCTTCCTAATAACATTTTGAAGCACCTTACAATAGTGATTGTAAAGGGTAGCTCGATTGTGACTACTTCTAACATTTTAATATAATTTTCACTTTGTTCTACATGATATCCTTGTCCAACTAGAAAGCCACCCAGGCCGCCTTTTACTGTTAGTATCCCGTTTACAACGTTCTAATGGAAAGCAACTTCCAAAGAGCATGAAAATTTGCTAGGCAAAGCATCATATTCGTCATCTATGTTATCGGCTCTAGAAACTATCCACTGCTACTCTTGTTCCTTAAGGACGTCTATTGACGTTGGATTAGCTTTCTTACATAGTTTGTAATTATATGTGACATTTGTTTGAGCACAAAAGCCTCTTAGTGTTAAAATTTGTGCATCATGGTCTGAAACGCCATTCACCCTTTTACTGACTGAATGCCCACACATTAATGAAGGACGAATAAAAATTTAGTCTTTCGCTGTGCTACTGTTCCCCTGCACCCCGGTTGGAAAAATCACAGCCTGCATCAGCTCATACGAGTTTAGGAGATCTACAAACATCCTTTTCCTCGCGCAGTCATACACAAAATTAATATTGGAGTCACCAAATATAACTATTTTTGGTACTTCCTACAAAGCGAACCAAGAAGCCTCTCTAGTTTGAGCAGAAATGATGTGAAATTAGAGATAGAGCACCTACAAACAACAACAATTAGAAGTTTAGTTTCTCTAATTTCAACTGCCCCTGCACAACATTCAAATATCTATTCAGTGCAGTGCCTGATACGTCTATGGACTCAAATGGAATACTGTTTTTTAACTACATGGCCACTCCCACACTCCGTATGGAACTCCTTCAAACGGATTGTACTGACACTTATTTTTACTCCCAATTGTAATGCATCCACACGTAAGTTGACGTGGTTAGACCGAGGCAGATCTTCGTGAGTCATACCACTACACGTTGTGTAAAGTTAGATTACTGTTAACCGCATAGGTGTTGTGTGTATTTTAATGGTAATGGTTTATATTCACTCATGTTTAACGTTTAAGTTCAAATACTCACATATAACTGTACTGACACTCATTCGATGCTGTATTGTCATGTCATTTCGCGGCGTTAGAGGCGTACTGTCGTGTTACTGAGTTTTTGAGACACTTCCTCCTGTGCTGAGAGGACATCGTTAGTAAGAGAACTGGTGTGTCTGACAGTCTGCTGGACAGTAAGAAACGTAATACTGTTCATCAGGTTTTTGTGTGGACTTACAGCCAGAATCGGCCACTGAGATCATGAGACATATTGATTGTATCGAACATCGTATGCGAATGAGGGCTGAGCAACTGTTTGAAGTATGACATCCGAGGGGTTGAATCATGGGCTATATGGAGCAGTGGACTGTCATCAACACTCGCATTAAATGTGACGATAGAGAGAAAGATGAGACGATATAGGGAGACAAATTGACCAATTAATTGACCACGACTTGCGGCGTGGCGATGCACAATGCAGCTGGCGGTCTTAAAGAGTCATCGGAATGAATGAACGTTACCAGATTGATACTTATACGGATATGGTGTCTGTTCTCTCAGACATGTCAGAATGAACAGACACCGTTGATGACCTGCAGCCGTCTAGAACGAAATTAGAATTTTATTAATACCTTCAGCTGCTAACGGGCGTTGATATATATATATCAATGGGGACAGGTGAAAATGTGTGTCCAGACCGGGATTCGAACCCGGGATCTCCTGCTTACATGGCAGACGCTCTATCCATCTCAGCCACCGAGTGCACAGAGGGTAGCGCGACTGTAGGGACTATTTCACGCACGCCTCCCGCGAGACCCACATTCGCACCTTGTATCTCCACACACTACATTCGTAGTGTCCCACCCCAACACACTCATTACCCGTGGAAAACATTCTTACCAAGTCCCGTAAGAGTTCGGGGTACATGTGTGCATTCTGATCGCAGAGTTACCTTTCTTTCGGAAAAGACAATCCTCCCTTCGTCCCGACTGGTTGGCAGTGGTAATCACACATGAACACTATCTATTGTATATACGATTATCAGGTCCCATAAACAAAGCTGACGTAAGGATGGAAGCATCGCAACTGCATAGCTGAAACTGGACTAGACGCAACTGCTGAAAATCCATGACGTACCAGTGTTGTAGGTTTGCTGTCATCAGATGCGACTTCAGAGTAGCTGAGAGCATCAGCAGCAGCTGAGCCAGCAGGGCCAGCTACAGAATCATCAAGTACAAGGGTGGAAGCAGCTACTGCTGTACCAACAGCAACAGCCTGCGGTAGGGGGAGCACTGCCCTACACAGGAAGCACTAAGATAGGATGCGTCACCGAACCGCTACTACGGCGAAATTTCTTGGCCGCAGCAGTTAGACGCACTAGATGGAAATCGGCACCTGTAACGACTGCCAGAATGGATTACTCTGTACCTGGCTACGTGACCGACACGGTCAGTCGCGTTCATTGTGTTAACCAGACACGGAAGTTGGCCCTGTGGCCTTCAAGGAACCACGCATCAGCAGTCATCTAGATTGCCATTTTGCTCACGGCAACATAGGTATCATGCAACGAAGTATAGTCACTTCGTTGAACTACCTCATCGGACAGAAGAAAGTGATGTATCACAAACCCTCCAGTGTCATACCAACACGAAGTCCTGAAAGAACAGACTGCGGCTTTCATCATCACACAAATGCGACGGTTAAAGCAACTATTGTTCAAGGGAGAGCTGAGAGATGGGGAACTATCATAATTCTTGCGCTGTATCCGCCTGCTGGCGCATTCATAAATGCCCGACAGATTCCTGCTCTCCGTATGGATGTCATGCTTGCCTGAAATGCACCGCACCTTACTGTCAGTGACACACACGAACTGCATTTGAATAAGCTTTCAGAAAACGCAGACAGAATATCTGAGTACTCTCCAGCGGTGTTTACCATGTTCTCCGCGGCATACGAGGCCGCTAAGGACGACTTCTTGTCGCGGCTTGACGATCTCAACGCGCCACGTTGCTGTCCATCGACTACCTAGACCATAGGTGGCAAACCCGCCGATCATGATCGAAAAATCGATCCCCATTGTTTTACGAGCAGAACTTTCAAAACCTTTATCCAAAATCTGTTCAAATGTTTTTGTAATATACCATTTTGTTGACGAATAATATTTCGCAAAGTCAAAAATATGAGACTGTGTGTCCGCCTTGATGCAAAACACTTTAGTTATTAATTTATTTACTCCCAAACCAATTTCAGCGACAAATATCACCATCAATAGTGGGTTCTTTAATCCTTATAAATCACAGCGTGGTTTTACTATTGTTGCCACTGTTTCCGGCATATTTTCTGCGTTTTTTGCTGCCACTTTACTTGGCATGCATGATGTCATTTTCGTTTGACGTTTTGCAGCTGCTTGTAGACACAGAGAAACATAAATTTCGTACCTTGTTCGTTATCCTAAACATTACTCCATCTTATTGTTCGCGTGTGTCGCGTATTGGTTAAAAATAATAATTGCTACATTTGCTCTTAGGAAAATGCTGAAAGTTTTCTAGATGTCATGAGTTGTCTGCTTTTTCTATAATGTTTGGACCTGCACAAAGAGAGAGATAATGCGTATGGTTAGGTTATTTATTGTTGTAAATTTCGTAAAATTTCGACGGTCCAACATTATTAAGTCCAGGGTTTTGGAACAAACGAGTATATTGCGTTCGAACATTATGAATTACTTCGAAGAGAACGGTCTACTGACACACAGTAAACACCGATTTAGAAAACAATTAGGTTCCTTCCACAGTATGCTGATGCATTAGCTCCATACTTAGCAATCATATACAACCGTTCGCTCGACATGAGATCCGTACCCAAAGACTGGAAATTTGCACAGGTCACACCCCCATTCAAGAAAGATAGTAGGAGTAATCCACTAAATTGCAGCCTCATATCATTAACGTCGAAATGCAGAAGGATTTTGGAACATATATTGTGTTCCAACATTATGAATTACCTCGAAGAAAACATTCTATTCATACACAGTCAACATGGACTTAGAAAACATCGTTCTTGTAAAACACAACTAGCTTTTTATGCACACGAAGTGTTGACTGCCATTGACAAGGTGTGAGTTGCAGAGTACCCATGTAGATGTTGATGTAGATGTTGAACGTTAAGCATATTTGTGAATCGGCAAATTTAAATAAGTGAAAGGTAAGACTTCGGTACGAGACAGGTTATCTTGATTTTTTAATCAAGTGATTTCTCACCTTTTTTTAAATTTAATCTCACTGGTAGTTCTTGTATTTATTCTTTAAGGTATTGCGAAATCTGGTACCCGCTTCTTACCTCAGTCTTATGGATGGGATAAGAGCCACGTGTTACTGAAATTTAAATTAGTTTTCATTTTGTGCTGGTTAGTAAAATGATTATTTTCTAATGGTTTATTACTATATATTATTGCATCGAGCCGTGTTGTCGTATGAAATGATACGTAGTAAAGGTGAACTGTGTAAATGTCACTGAACTCAGGCAGTCCTCCAGCTTTTGTCAGTTCTATGGTCCTCAGTCACGCTCCACACTCGTACCGTACACTATAACTATGGTGGTGAAGCGTGATGGTGTAGAACTACTACTTAATTTCTATCCGAATAGCTGTTCGCACAAAATATTAGGAGAGCAGTGAAATCGATTCTCTCTCACAAAAAACCTGAGTCTAGTATGCGTTTCAGCAGTTCACAATTTTAAAGTAACTTATCAGGACAAGGGAACTATTTTTTGGACCAGATAAATTAATTTACGCAGTTATGTTTATTTTTCTAAAATCATGGTTCATACATTATTCAGAGCTTTAAGAACTGAGGTCAGTGATAAAGTTCTCATTTCAAGTCTACTGCCTGTCCTGCAAACAGTATGGAGTGCATACATTGCATGTTTTTCATACTCAGGCACACATATAAATCTCAAAACTTAGTAATCGAATCAAACTACTTCAAGCAGTGGTGGTAGGCAGCTATGGTGCAGTGCTGGTGTTTCGTTCCCTAGCTTTAGTAGGCACTCGGTTCAGCACAGCACACAGTGTTTTATAGACATAAATAAGAACCGTGAATGCAATTATTTCTCTCCCACGTGTGGAATTTAGTATGCCTTTCTAGCTGTTGTTAATTTTAAAATAACTTACCGGTAGATAGGAGTTATTTGTGGCACTAGGTAAACTGATTTGCGCCAACAGAAGTTTTGCCTTTTCAGAGCTTTTGTAAATGATACTAGTGGCAAGTTTGCAAGTGTAATACAATACTTTTCCTGGAAACAGAATTGAACCGACATGTTAGTGGAACGTTGCGGTGATGGGATTGCAGTCGCCTGCACTGCAATTACGGAGGAACCTCCACTCATAGAAGTCTCCGTCTCCATCTACCAGACCTCTCCCTCAGACTAATGAAGAACTCAAGATGCCCATCGCAACATTCTGCCGAGACCAGCTTTCAGGTCGGCTAACGACGTGCGCTAGCATACAGCACTTTTCATCAGGAGTGCACTGAACTTCCCCGTGACCCGAGACAGACTACTCTGCGCCCGGTGCACTGATAGTGCCTTTTCACATTGAAAGTACTTAACTAATTCTACGGACACTGTGGAAAAGGGAACGGAGGATAATATACACTCAGCCACACACTGTAAGGCAGCTTGCGGAGTACGATGTACTTGTAGATGCAGATCTGTGCTACTTCCTATATTTTTGTTTCTTGTGGTGACGAGGTGGCTCTTATGTTTAACCAGGAGGTAATACAACAAATATAGTTCTAGAGTATTTGATGAGCTGATTTGCACCTAATTAACATGTTTCTCGAAAACTCCGACTGTCATTTCTTTACGTATATACAAGATTGTCAGAGTGTAAGTGTCTTCTTGTAGACTATGTTGTGCTGAGAAATAGTTGTTAAGAAAAAAAACAATGCCGTTTCCGAGTTAGTTAGCCAATCAAGCCGTTGTGCGCAAATTGAAGCACCCTCCAGATATAATAAGTGTCAGTTGTTCTCATGCAGCCGGCCGGGGTGGCCGAGTGGTTCTAGGCGCTACAGTCTGGAACCGCGCGACCGCTACGGTCGGAGGTTTGAATCCTGCCTCGGGAATGGATTGTGTGATGTCCTTAGGTTAGTTAGGTTTAAGTAGTTCTAAGTTCTAGGGGAGTGATGACCTCAGAAGTTAAGTCCCATAGTGCTCAGAGCCATTTGAACCATTTTTGTTCTCGTGCACTATTATCTATGATAGGGTACGATACTGCTCAGCCTTTCGCCCGGGTACGATTCTTACTACCGTCCCCGGTCCAAATTGTGTAACCACCTTGTTCAAGGAAACCAAACGAAGAACAGGTTCGGCGACACCGTCTCTGGCGGGATCCCCAGACCTCATTCGACTAAATTTCATTACCCTTGTTTTACTTTTGTTGGTATTCATAGTATAACCTCTTTTGTAGACTTTCCTATTATGATCAACTGACCTTCGAAATCATTTGTGACAGTATTACGATGTCATCGGCATAGGACAGCAATTTTAACTTCCAAAAGAAGCATTCGATGCTCGCCTTGAAATACGGAAAAGCTTAAATCTGAGGATCCATTACTGCATTACTTCCTGAGGTGTCACGTTCAAGGAACGCTTCCTAGGTGTTTCCAGTCAGTCTTTCTGTGCATGTAAATAAGCGGTAGAAAGCACTGGGAAATATGAGTTCAATGACTGAGCATTTCTTCTTTGAAAAGTCTGTAAAGTAGATCAAAAGAGTTTACATCACTGAGGGAACTAACTTTGTTGGATTAAACAAACTACAGTAACAGATTTGTGCAGGTGACTGGTTTAAACGATTTGTAAGGCAAAGTTTTGAAACGTGCTGGCTGACTGAAACTGTATGCCGGAACGGAACTCGAATTCCAAACCTTGCTTTTCGTGAGCAACGCCTTGACCGGCAGAACCATCCAGTCACAACTCACAACCCCCTCTACCCTCTTCCCCTTCTCCTTCACACAGATTCAGTTTGCCCACAACTCTCTTCTATGTTCCAAGTCCCATATAAACTTTGACAGACAAGCACTCCTGTATGAACTGTAAGAAGTAGTGGAGAAATGGCTTAGCTACAGCCTAGGGGATTGTTTTCCGTAAGAATGTTTCATTCTTCAGTGGCCTGTGCACTATTATGAAACTTTATGGCAAGTTACAACGACGTATCGGACTGTATAAGATAATGGGAATACTGATTCTTAGTTGAATGTTACAATATATTGACAAAAGCGTGATAGGAGAGTAGTCAGTCTTTCACCCAGGAAGATCTTGCTGACGACAGGTCCTTGATTTGGTTCAACACATCGGGGACGGTGAAATCTATAATTATAAATAAAGGAATGTAAGGCGAAGGGTTAGGGCCCATGAACCATCATGTGTCATTTCCTGTTACTACCTTACTGGCACAAATACCTCTGCGACAGGTGGGCCTTTGACAATCACAATTTCAGTTAATTAGAACACAGATTGAGTAAGATCTCAGATCTCAGTAATAGGGCAATAAAAACAGGTAACCTTGATTAATAAGCGTTTCGACTAACTAAAATTATGAGGTAGCTCCGGGAGCGTTCAAACCTTCAGTAAAAACATCTTCAATTAAGTAAAATTACGCAATAGAAAACAGGCAAGCCCTCAATAATAACAGTTTCTGTTAGGTAAAATTACCCATTAGAAAGGCAGGCCTTCAGTGATAACAGTTCCAGTTAAGTAAGATAACAAATAAGGAACAGGCAGGCCTCCAGTGATAACAGCTTCAGTTAAGTAAAATTACCAAACACCAGCAGACAGAACTTCAATAATAACGGCTTCAGTTAAGTAAAATAAGCAAACAGAGAACAGACAGGCATACAATGATCACAGCTCCAGTTAAGTAAGACTACGAAATAGAGAGCAGGTAGGCCACCAATGACAGCAGTTTCACTTAAGTGAAATTACCAAATAGAAAAAAGGCAGGCGTTCTTTAATAACAGTTTCAGTTAAATGAAATCACCAAATATAAAACAGATAGGCCTTCTTTAATAGCAACTTAAGTTAAGTAAATTTACCAAACAGAAAACAGGCGAATCTTCAGGAACAACTGCTTCAGTTAAGTAACCAAGAGTTTGAGTTGCCTCATCACAAAGGGTGTACCAGAAGGCTTATACGCAAGAAACACAAGACTACACCACACAGGAAGGCCAAGAAAGGTTACAACGAGAGGACCGGTCTTCCAAGGCCCTTTTCGTTGGTTAGAGACTGGCAAAAGAAATAATAACACAGCAAAGTTAATTACGTGAAAGCAACAATAAGTAGCTAAACGGTATACCCTCGTCACTGCAAGATACTGCCTCTGCAATGACGGCGAAACGTCCAAAAGAAAACTAGGCTGCCAAACCCAATTACATAGCACCAGCAATCACAAGTTTTTATACGCAGGCACGTCCGAAGCCAGTATAATTAACACAGCGATGACGTCTACAATAACTGAAGGTATCTCGGAGCCTGCATCCGGCCTATTACAAAAGAAAGGTACTGTGTTCGAAGATGTTTGGCGGGGAGGGCGGCTGAAACCCAATCATCTAGGTACAGCGTGGCGACGGATCGGCCTGGCCACAGCATAGAAGAAACATGTTATTGCTCCAACTCAGGGAACACCATCGGCTCACGCAGTTCAAGACATCCTGTTAACGAACAACCAAGGCCAGTATCGATTCAGAAGAAGTGAACAACGGCAAGAATTGAAGGAACCAACTGGTGGTGAAACAGATCAGCCAAGAAGTTGCAGTGATGGCAACAGACCTATAGGTATCAATTACACAATAATGGGCAAGAGCACAAATTTAAAAATTTAACTGAAGTTAAGGAATCGAAGCTGAAGCTTTCCGGTTCCAAAGGGGCCCAGAATTCAGCACAACGAAACTGGCTTCAACTCTCACATCGCTGTGCCACATCCCATGGCTGGCTGGCTAGGCAACGCACGAAGACGGCACTCGAAGTCAGCCATGCACTCAAATCGGCCATAAATATGCCCAGCAACCAATCGCCAGACTCCGTGCCCAAAATGGTTGCGCAGGTGCTCGCCTTAGTCGCAGGGAGGGCCTCTCACACCGCCCTCCTCGCTGCGTTAGCGCTCCCCACCTCGACTCGGCTCAACAAGCCCCATACCCCGCCAACAACCTCGAGCAAAGATCTTAGTGGCCTCAAATCAGAGGGATATCATATCACACGACAGATCCAGCTGGTAGCGCCAGGAATTCGAAAGACGACGCCAGCAACCCCGCCACGGATCGGATGCGTGCGAAGAGGTCAAGTTACAGATGTGGCTTTCGTCGACCTCACAGCAGCTTCTGATACGGGCAACCACAGAAAGCTGCGTGCAAGAATGTATTCAGTTTCAAAGGATTACCGCTTAACACAGTTCATCCACAGTTCGCTGCAAGATCGGAGATAGTCACGCTGCAAAACAAGAAAAGTCGATGGAGTCCTCATAAAACTGGCCTACCTAAGGGAAATGTATTGTCCTCGCTTTTGTAAAAAATCTACACGAATGACTAACCAATTAGCTCCTGAATTAAGGCGTTTATTTATGCTGCTGATACAGTAATTGGCTGGCTCTGAGCACTATGGGACTCAACTGCTGAGGTCATTAGTCCCCTAGAACTTAGAACTAGTTAAACCTAACTAACCTAAGGACATCACAAACATCCATGCCCGAGGCAGGATTCGAACCTGCGACCGTAGCGGTCTTGCGGTTCCAGACTGCAGCGCCTTTAACCGCACGGCCACTTCGGCCGGCGCATACAGTAATTGCTTCCGAAGATAAAACGTTTGAGGACGTGGAAGTAAAGCTGACGGAAGCTCTCGAAAACCTGGCCAAGTACAACGATGATAACAATCTGAAGCGAAATCCTGGAAAGAGGCAAGTTTGTGCCTTTAAGAAACAGGGCAGCTAAGAGAAAACTCAACCTCACTTGGAGAGGAGAACAATTATTCGACAGCGATACTCCCAAATACCTTAGACTAAAGATAGGGCGCCCCCTTATATTCAAAGCCCACTACGAAAATATTCTGCAACAGTCTAACAAAACTCTGTACACACCTAACAGGTTAATACGGCTTTGAACGAGACTGGACGCACTGCCTGTCTACGACCATCTCCTGTCAGTAAACTGTACCAAATTAATGGTATACCACCGCCAGGTATCATGAGGAAAACAGCTTCAGACGTGGAGAAGAAGATCCCTTGTTTGGATAGGAACCTCAACGACCGAGACAGATGAAGAATTATAGCTTTATGCGCGCAACTGCAGCAACTCCTTCACTCGCCAATTGGAACTATGACGACATTCCTTGTTGAGACACGCCGAACAAATGTCAAAGAGGAATCAACCTCAGGCTCACACCTGCATTACGTTACATAAGACCGAGAGCTAGAGTGTCACGATTCAAAAGTCAATTTCACCAGATGGGTCATTAGCAGTGAAGATGAAATTTGCCTCTGTTGTGGATCGCGGGACTGACAACGTCTGCTACTCTACGGGAACCAGACTGAGAGCTAGTTCACGATGCAAAGTCAACCTCAGCAAATGGGATTTAGCAGCGAAGATGAAATTTGCCTCTGTTTTGAGCCGTGGGATTGGCAATTCTGCTACTCTACAGGAAGCTGCCGGACAAATGCACTACGAGCGATCTTACTGCAGCTAACAAACCAGCAGTCAAAACCGCAGAATATGTAGAGAAATATCTTGGTGTTTCTTTACTATCCGTATTGTTGTACAAATTAATATCTGTATATTTTTGTTATTTTCTTGAATTTCCTGTATCATTCATTCTTCGCACCGCCCGGCTCTGCCGATTGCTGTTCGCAAACGGAGTGCACTCAGCCCTTGTGAGGCCAATTGAGGAGCTACTTGACTGAGAGGTAGCGACATCGGTTACGAAAACTGACAACGGCAGGGAGAGCGGTGTGCTGATCCCATGTCCTCCATATTCGCATCAGGTGACGCCTAAGAGTGAGGATGACACGGCGGCCGGTCGGTACTGTTGGGCCTTCAATTCCTGTTCGGTCGGTGGTTGTTTGTTTTATTCATTCCTTGTCTGTAAGTCATTTCTTTGTGTACGTTAAAAATGCTCTACCAGTATCTCAATAAATTCAAGTCCTGGACACATAGAATAAATAAACAGGGAACACGACTGCTAGTTCGTAAGGAATTCAGGAGAAGGTGGGATAGAGGGATCGTGAGTCGTTCTGCTTAGATTAATAGGTAAACAAATTGATCGCCAAAAGGAAGGTTCAACTCTGTCAGAAAAGAAACAGTTTTCATCTGCCAGGAAATCTCAAAACAGCGCACACTCCACTGCAGAGTGAAAGATCAATTTTTAAATCTCCCATGCTGCGAGTAAGCCATTTTTCCGCGATATCCTCGTCCTGCAAAGTATGTAGGGAAGTTTAGAAGTCAGAGGAAGGTAGTGGAGGTAGCCAGGCTGTACGAACGGCTCGAGGGACATCCACGGATAAATGAGTCGGTAAGAGCTTTGTCTGGAATTCGAATCCTACTCCAGGTCACAGTTTTAATCTTCTACGAAGATCACGTTTTCGTGTTGCGACTGTGCTTGGAAAAGAGAACAGGTCGGGTGACAATGTTGACCATAAAAGTTCAAGGCTTTTTTGGTTATCAAACTGGGACCGATTACAACTTCTTGCATCATCTGGGTGTCAATAAGTACTGGTATGCATAACTGTTTCCTACTGTTAGCTTTGACTAGTGTTCACTATAGATCTTTGTCTCCGTGTTGATGAGGGAAAGGAGAGGATGCATTGCGGTTTCAGCATACCATCTTATTTTAAATTATCAAAAATGGTTCAAATGGCTCTGAGCACTATGGGACTTAACATCTATGGTCATCAGTCCCCTAGAACTTAGAACTACTTAAACCTAACTAACCTAAGGACATCACACACATCCATGCCCGAGGCAGGATTCGAACCTGCGACCGTAGCAGTCGCGCGGCTCCGGACTGAGCGCCTAGAACCGCTAGACCACCGCGGCCGGCTATTTTAAATTATGCCGAGGGATAGCATAGGCTGGTGTTCCAACTTCCTAAGACTGAAGTGACAATCAACTACGCCACTCCACGAATCCCTGCGGTGACTTGTAAAACTTTTTCCAAGGCAGTGGTGTACAGAATTTCATAAGTAACTCTAAAGCATCACCTTTACATCATTTAACAACGAAAAACACATACTAGACTCGATCAGGCGGGCTACGTCCTGGGCTAACATCACTACGTAATGTACGGAAATGGTCTAGAGCACTGTGACAAGTAATGTGGCGAAATGAGCAGCGTTTCTTCTCTTCCGTTACCATCACATATTTTATTCCAGCTTTTCGGTTAACTTACTTGAATGTAATCAAATCAAAATATTGAGAAAACGACAAACATCGGTGACCCTAACTCTAACGACTAAGTGAAGGAAGCAGTCTTTCACAATTTAAAACAGGCCGGTAGAAGTGTACTTCTGGAAGGAAGTATATCCGCACTACTTCACATTTAACCCATACTTGCCGCTTCTGTCCCCAATTGTTTCCAATCTCTTTTTCGGGTACGTGATTAGTACTGTTGTTACAGGTCACTGTAAATGTTTCATTTTCGTACAGAACACGTTTCTCCGAAACACAATTCGGCACAGTGCTGCCCTCTTAGCCAACATTATACTTCACTTGGTTAGGTAATAAATAATCTGTTTCCGAGGCATTTTGGATCTTCATTTTGAAGGATTTTTGTTTACATTATAACAATTAACTAAACGAAATGTAGCCTGATGCGGTCCTAGTATCGTTATAGGACGCTATGGCCCATGGGAAAATGTAGCAGAGCTGCTCGGGGATTTTGCATCTGAATACTTCGAAGGAAGACTATAATTCTTACGAAACCCTGAGACCCTTTAACCTAGGAAGACCGTGAAATCATTCAGCTACCTTCATCGCATATTCCCCAAAGGAATAATAAGATGAGAGAAATTGTGGCACTTACAGTGGTAAATACTTATTTTCCTTTGATCAGTGCGGTAGTGGTACAGAAAACCGCTAATACTCGTACGAAGTACCCATTTCCAGGCACCGTACGGTGGCTGGCGGAGGATATACGAAGATTTCTTCTTCTTCTTCTCTTTCTGATATTATCGCCTCATTGTACCAATCACTTTCTGTTCATCTTCCTCAATAAGTTATCTTTCCGAATTGTTCAGCACCTTTCCATTCGCTCTAATCATTTTTCTCGTTTCTCATCTGTATATATGCTTTTTATTGTAAGTCGTTTGATTTTATTTAAATCTTATTTTTATGTTTTTTTCTTTTTTTGCTTTAATTTTCTGGTTTTCAAATCGTCCATGGTGAATTATTACTCATGTCCTCCCTGATTTCCTTTATCCATCCTGCTTGTTGCTTTATTTTACAAAGTTTTTCCACATTTTTTCTTGCTAATGTGGTTTCCCCGTGTCCTTCTAATGTGACCAGAAAAATAAATCCTTTTATTCCATAAAGTGTTTGTAAAAGACTTCAGTTCGCTCTATACCACTTCATTTGGCACAATCCACCTTTATCCACCTTTTTCATATTTCTTACGTATGCATGTTATAGCTAGTCTTCTCTCTACTCTTAAGATTCTGTCGATGCTGTTTTCTGGAGTGACTCTGAAAAGAGTTTCACTGCCGTGTGTCAAGTCTGATTGTACCACCACCTCGTATTGTCTTCCCTCAAATGGTTCAAATGGCTCTGAGCACTATGGGACTTAGCATCTGTGGCCATCAGTCCCCTAGAACTCAGAACTACTTAAACCTAACTAACCTAAGGACATCACACACATCCATGCCCGAGGCAGGATTCGAACCTGCGACCGTAGCAGTCGCGCGGTTCCGGACTGCGCGCCTAGATGTCTTCCCTCAGTTTTGACTCATATACATTGTTTTGCACATTGATGATGTCAATTTTTGAGCTTCTGTCGTTTTAGTATTTGTTTTTAGTAGTTACACAAGGTGTTCCGAAATTATTTGTTCATATTAATACCGTAGATAGAGAACATCAGAACAAATATACTTACATGAGGATCAAGTCGTTCCTGAAGTCAGCTTGCAATGTTAGGAATCATTTCGTTTGATGTGCTGTTGTGTTAGTGTAGCTGACCGGTAATGTGTACTGACAATCAAAACTGCCTTGTGTACATATGGTCGAATCTATGGTCTGCTTGGAAACACACCGATTCATTCGCAAGCATCACCACATTGTGATACCAACAGACATACGTTGACTGGACCATACATTTTTTCATTCCCCCTCAATGGCAGACAATCGCATCTTCATGGAACATATGTTGCCAGAACTGCTGAAAGATAGGTGTTTGAACGTTAGACAAAGGTTGTACTTACAACACTGTGAGGTGCCATCCCATTTCAGCATTTCTGATAGAAATTCGAGAGCCCCCTTCGGGAATCGATGGCTCTGTGGCCTGGCCACTTAGGTCAGTGTCGTACAACAGGAGACATCGTCGCTAGAACTGTCGTCGCTGCTGGTACCATTGCGAACAAGCCAGCAACCTTTGAAGGGACGCAGCAGTCAATGGTCTGACAATACTGTGACACTACAGGGAAGTTTTTGTGCTTTCGAGTATTTTCTGTGAAGGCCACAGCTGCAATTAGCATGCTAAACCACCTTCCATGTAAATCGTCCCAGGTATCACAAACTGCCTTCGGGGACAATATGTATGAGGGCTATTCAGAAAGTGAGGTCTCATCAATGGCGAAATGGAAACCATGGTGAAACTCCGACGAAGTTTCACTTCGATGTGTTGGACAGTGTCTCTAGTATGACCATCGATCGCATCACGCCGCTCTTTTCAATTCTGATCGCACAGTGAGAGCGTAGAGAAGACTGGAAAGCGGTGTGTCCCGCCAGATATGAGTGCCTATGAGTGATTTCGCCTGATTTCATGCAGCCCACGCAACATAACCGTCATGCATTTCCGTCTTCATGACAATTCTCGGTCGCACACTGCAGGGGCAACGACGTGGCTCCTGCAGCGTTTTATCGTCACCCATCATATAGCCCCAACAGGGCTCCCCCAGGGTTCCCTCCCTGCTCACATGAACCACTGGATAAGAAGACAACATTCTGACACAGAAAACAAGCTACCGATCAGCATAGAGACCAGGTAGCAAGCAAAGACGGTTGCCTTCTGTGACAAGATTTTTGGAAAGTTGGTAAAATGTCTTAGCATGAGCGGTGACTGTGTAGAAAAGTTGTTGGAAGGTGTAGATAACTCTTCCAAATAAAACATTTTTGATTTTCGCTGTGATTTCCATTTAGCGACCGAACGGACCTTAGTTTCCGAACAGCCCTCATAGCATAAGTTAATGTATTTGTTTTGATGCTCTTCACCTCCTTTATTAATCTGAACGGATATATCTGAACGTCCTGTATATATGAAAACGGTTGCCCCATTGACCAAAAGATAATAAAAGTACATCTCTTAAGAAACAATGTGAGCACTGAAACTACCTGGCAGATTAAAACTGTGTGCTGATAGGAAAATTCCTGTCAGTTTACAACAGAGAGCCGGATCTATATAGAGCACTTGCCCCCTAAAGGCAAAGGTCCCCATTTCGATTCTAAGTCCAGTTTTAATGTGCCAGGAAGTTTTATATATCCGTACACTCAGCTGCAGAGGGAAAATCACATTCTCGAATACATGCATTGTTTTTATAACGTTTCGATGGCACTGGTCTAATTTCAAAGGTATAGTGACGAAGAGAGTGCCTGTCACAGCATGACGATGACGAAGTTCTACTTCGGTCAGCTTCTCACTAGCTCTTTAATTTACTTCGTATATGAACTACATGCCAGCCGGCGCAATAATACAACACAGACGTCATTCCGTTACAAGAAATACACGACGGGGCGCGCATGAATGAGGCGGGCGTGGCCTGTAGGGTTGACAGAGCTAAGGGCAGGCCGGTGCCGTGCCGTGCCACACGGTACGCGAGGCGAGGCCCGCTGGCGCCGAAACCGCTGACGGCCCGCACCGGCTAGCGGCTGGCGGCTGGCACGGCAATCCATCTTTGCTGACGGTGTCATTATCCGCCGGACCGGCTGTCATTAGCGGCTGCGCTGGCCATTCGTTTCCTCTCCCGCGAGCTAGTGAAAGGCCAGGAGGGAGCGACTCGGGCGGGGGGGGAGGGGAGGGTAGAAAGAGGCCAGAGGGAGAGTGGGAGTGGCAGACGGGAAAAGAGAAGTGCGGACTCACCGGTGCGCGCGCACAGCCAGGCACGAGTGTTTTAAACCCCCGAGCCGCAAAACAAAAGCCAGCCCCTCTCCTCGGCCCCTCTGGCCCTTGGCCCGTGGCCTACCCGAACGCGCCAGCTGGCGGCTGCTGTGCTCCGGGGCGCGAATATTATCCAAGACGCACCCGGACCAGATAGTCTCCCACTTGCTTCCACAGACTAGTTGCTAGCGCACAGCAGCCATATGGCGGGTGACACGGAGATGGTTAGATTCTAGGTAAATGGCGACGTGATGCAACGATATATAGATTGGACTCGTAAATGCATTACGCAACATAATTAAAAGATCATTTGTCTGCCATTCAGGTGCTTCGGACGCACAAGTGTGGCGCCCTGCGACGACGCTTCAAACAGCAAGGCATATGCTCAGATAAGATTAGAGCTCAGAAGTTCATGTAACTTTTCAAGTGGGTATATTATGTCACATTGGCACCGAACTTCAACACAACTGTGCACAACGCCGCCGTGGACGTGTCACACTATGAGAAGATGGTTAGATCCCCTCTTATCAATATTTCACCCCTTCTTCTGAGATCTCTGTGATGGAGGTCAGTGTTGAAATCTGGTGGTTTTCTTATTGATGGCCGAGGAAGACAATTCAGACACGCCGTCACACACAATCGAAACGAAAAGGCCTCAGGGAGTGGAATGGAAGGCTTCAATGAAATCGACCATCTCATGGAATGTAGATTCCCACATATTTCACGATCGAAAACGACAACTCGCTGTGCGATGAGCTGCATACCCATCGAATACGACCTCACCCCTCTGGAGTGCTGTGCGACCGTGATTTTTGCTCTGGTGTGCAACGTGAAAGCACTATGGATCGCTGAAAACCATTCGAACAAATTTGAATGTGATCTGAAGCAGCAAAATCTCCTTATGCATTTCCAGCCAGCCTGCTCCACAGCCTCCCATGGCGTGATCACAGAGAGTCCAATTTGACACATACATGAATAAGACTGCAAAGCATCTCTCCAAGACTCCCTGCCCTCTTTCGGTTGTACCCAAGAATTTTTGTGTATTTTAAAAATGTGCCTTTACACATGAAACCTGCGAAATATTCCTAGGCGCCTGAAGCAAGCCACCTGGCCTTGGAGGTGTGTCAAGTGGTTGCCTACCTGTTTGCACCCTGGTCTTCTTTTCAGATTTTTCTCTGTAAAGGCACATTTTTAAAATTCTCAATAAATGTGGGCAGGTGTCACCGAGGTATAAACGCGGGGTCTAAGAGGGGCCCTTTGCAGTTTTATTCGTGCATGTGTCGTCGCACTTCTCTCTTACCACGTCACAGGAATACATGGAACAGGAGCACTGAAAAGCATAAGGACTCTTTACTGCTTTGGTTCACATTCAGATTTCGTTAAATGCGTTTTCAACGGGCCCTAGTGGTTACAATTCGTCCTTATAGGAAGGTTGAATTGTCCGAGGCTATCGTTTTAGACCGCGAAATGTGCGAGAATTGACGTCCCAAACAGAGGGATGGTATCATTGACGCCTTTATGCCACCTCCTGATGGCTTTTCGTTTCGATTCTGAGTGGCAGTGTGACTGTAATGTTTTCCTTGGCAAACCATAAGAGAACCGCGAGATTTCAGTGCCGGCCGTCGTTGTTGTGACTATCTCAGAGGCAACAAAAGAAGGGTGGGTAAGTCGGGTTGTGACACGTCCACGATTGCTTTATGCTGAATTTTGGTGAAATTTTGTGCCACATGAATTTCTAGGCTCTGGTGTTATGCGTCGCAAGGGGAGACAGCTACAGGTTTCCTAAAAACTGATCCTTCAATTCTGTCGTACTGTTTACATCATGCACCTTGACATACGTAACCGAGCTTGTATCAACTACTCTAGCGGTGGATGATGTAAGTTGGGTTGCCTGTCTTAAGTTGCATGAAATATAAGGGCCGATCAAAGTTTTTTCCATCTGAGTGCGTTGATGCGGCGTATATGCTATATGGCACGACTCCGATGTGGGCATATATGCAACGACATTTAGGCAAGGAATTAGTGTAGCATTCGTGTCTTAACCGCCATGCGTGAGGTAAATGCGTATCATAAACTATGGCGACGTTATTACCAGATGTGTTCAAACAGGACGAACGTGGTGTTATTACTTTCTTGGTTGCCGAAGGACAGACACCGGCGGACATCAATCGGAGAGTGAAGAATGTGTATGAGACAGCATATCTTTCGAAAATAACAGTTGTGGAATGGTGCGCGACAAGGCGTGCTGCTGCTTCATGATAACGCACGTTCCCATAAGGCAAATTTCATAACATAGAAGTTAGGCCAACTAAAGTGGGAGACATTTGAGCTCCCATCCTGTAATCCTGCTCTCTCCTCATGCGATTATCACTGCCTGTATCCCCTAAAAAAGGCGTTTCATGGTCGACGGTTCCTAAGGATGTGCAACAGACAGTTACAGATTTCTTCACGCAGCAGGACACAGTGTTCTACCAAACGAGTGTCTTCAACTGTATGCATAGGTGGGATGATTCCCTCGGTGATACCGAATCTGGACTATACGGCTTTCAAACGGAAAATTTATGATCGCCCCTCATGTTTTCTGGGCCACTTTATTTCTGTCCATCGTGCTGTATTTACTAATTCTGTCTTTCGCATTGTGTTAACGCGTTTTTTTTTTTTTTTTTAGGAAATGAACATTCTTCTGGCATGTGACCCAATGTGTCAGCAATAATTTTAAAGGTACTCTTCGGAAAGGTCGGTATACATTCGTGAAATTGCCTGTCGTTACTCCTTCCGACGTAATGCTGGGACTCACCTCTCGCTCTTCAGCTTACATAGAGGCTGTAAGAGGACTGACAACGGACACGCATTCGGCAGGCCAGCGGATAGAAACCACGACCAGCTATAGATAACCAGGTTCTCTGTGATTTCCGTAAATCGTTAAAGCTAATGCTGCAATGGTTGCGTTGAAATTGAGTAGGATATTTACAGCTCCACCTTTCCACAATTCGGCCTAAGATTGTGATAGCATGTTCCAAAAAGAGACTGGCAATATATTATTTTCTCCTTCTATGAGTAATGCGAGCGCCAATTAGCACTCTCAAGTCGTAGCTATGCAAATGTTTACTGGCTAAAAAATGAGCAAATATGCTTGTAGATTTAAACCAAAGAAAACCGCCCCAAGTATATTAACCAGGTCTTCTCAAGAAATTGATGATTTTAACTACACTATACCGTCACAATTACTCACTTGTGCTCATAACAAACTTCATTGTTACTGCACAGGTAGTTCTGTGCTGGACTAGGGAACAAGATCTCTGCCAAGAAAGAATAAACGTAAAGCAAAAAGGGGAATGAAATTCTACAATATAGTGCCTAGGAAGTTTAAAAACATTACTACAAAAAATGGTTCAAATGGCTCTGAGCACTATGGGACTTAACTTCTGAGGTCATCAGTCCCCTAGAACTTAGAACTGCTTAAACCTAACAAAGGACATCACACACATCCATGCCCGAGGCAGGATTCGGACCTGCGACGGCAGCGATCGCGCGTTTCCAGACTGTAGCCACTAGAACCGCTCGGCCACGACGGGCGGCAAGATCACTACAGAAAGACTGTCAAAAAGCAATACATACCATACAATGTAGGACGATTTATATACGATATACCAGAAATGTTGCGTCAAATTTCAAGGGTTTGTAGAGGGTGTCTCGAGGAACAAGTCGAGGATAGCAACGCTTGTCCAGAAGCGTCTTCCAGCGGCACCAAAGAGCGTCGAAGTTGTAGGCACTGGTATCTGCAACTGGTCCATCCCTTCACCAGCAACGTGGAGGAACGTCTCGCAACGTTGTTTGTTATTCAATGATTGGAACTGATTACCGCGATTACCAGCGGAGAAGCTGGAGCTAGTTGCTACATAAAAAAGGTATTGTCTCTTATGAATGCAATGCTCTGTTGCCTCACTGGATGACGGTTTGGGACCCGAGTTCCGATCTGCAGTTTATTTTTTTCCTGCATATTGAAAAACATCTCAAATTTAACAGAGTTCCAGAAGAGAAGTGAAATGCAGATGGGATCCTATGTATGAAACTGTCATCCACCAAAGCATAAGATAATAGCAATCATAGGAACTTATGCCTTTCTAGCCCAACAGCTAGCTCTATATTTTCTACTGGCGACCATGGCAGTCAGTCACTATCACTGAATAATAAACAACATAGCGAGACGTTCTACCTACGATCCGAGTGCGTACAAAATCACATTTGCTGCCAGAGTGGTTGCCTAGTGGCAGGCGTTCTGTAGCGTCGCTGGAAGACGTTTCCAGACACAGGTTCCCGTCCTCACTTTGTTCTTCAAGACACCCTGTACAACATATCAAAGTTTGTAGCAGCATTTCTGAGACATCCAATATATAATACGGATTAGGCGTTTGTTAAAAAAAAAAGTAATATAAGTAAATTATAATAAATCACCTCTGTCATTTCATACGCTACGGTCGCAGGTTCGAATCCTGCCTCGGGCATGGATGTGTGTGATGTCCTTAGGTTAGTTAGGTTTAATTAGTTCTAAGTTCTAGTCGACTGATGACCTCAGAAGTTAAGTCGCATAGTGCTCAGAGCCATTTGAACCATTTATCATTTCATAACACACTTTGGAAGTATATATTTTTTTCTGAGATACTGTACGCTACAGTAAATATCACTGAAGGAAGAACTAAAATTGTAATTTCGTACCTGAGCCGATCGCCAGATGGCAACGAAAATTCGTTGTACAAGTTTCACATTATTTCGGTCCTACACTATAAAAGATCGAAGCTTTTGAATTATACGTGGTATTCCAGGAGGCACGGTCAGTATTTGGGGATATGACAGGAATGATCATTTGAAGCAAAATACTTCATGTGGACACAAGTCTTATTCCAAATGGCTTCCAAAATAGAACACATTTTATGGACATTGTAATTTATACAGAAAATTTATTTTTAAACAGGAATTTTACATGCCCATTCAATACAGCTGTCCAAATTTAGTCTAGTGCGATATTTGTTTATCGATATGTATCTGCAGGGACAATAAGATACGAAGAATAGGCAGCTGCTACATGGCGATAATAGTCATCACCAGCCAGAGCGGTGTTTTCGCGGCTGGAGGACTGGTTATGCTCTCTAGACTTGTGAAGCTACTATCTCTTCACTCTATTGTATCTTTGCACAATGTAGTTCAGCAACGCGTGCTGCCACAGAGTGTGCAGCATGCCCCTTCTGCGTGATTTAAGACCACTGCGTTTGCAGTATCCGTGTTAGTGTGTGCTCTTTGCCTAGTGTCTTTAAATCTAACTAGCCACAAAACTGTTAGCAACCGTGGTTCAAGTGCTTCGATGGAAATGTAGGAATGTTTTTTTCTTCGTGTTCCACATGAAACCTGATATCTTGTATACCTTCTGTCAATTTAAGGCCTACAGGTTCAGCGCTTCCTCTATCTGGAACATAGGAAAAGATGTGTCCAGTATACTGCATCTGACGAGTTGCGTGTTTTCATGGATGGTCGTTACAAGATTGACCGTAGCTAATCTTCTTTTACGTAACATGACAGGCTTCATTCTCTCCGTTAGTGTTGTTTTAGTGCCATCTGGCTCTGGTTGCTTTCTATTATAGCAGTTATTACTGCCTGCCAGAACGCTAAAAAATTTTTTGTGTTGAATTGGGAACCGATTTGGGTGATTACGTGCACAAGTTATTATAATCCTCGTTCTGTTATTATTTACTGCATTTACGTATAGGATGTCAAATGGGCCGTTTGGAGCAGGAGAGGCACCACAGGACATTTTATTTTCTACTGTCTACACTTTTACAAATAACTTCATAAAACTTTGTCAGCATGGCAAGGAAGGATTCAGGATTCACACTCATAGCAGTGGAAGTGCAAAAACATAACAAAATAATTTTTTATACGAAATTTCATCATTTTTTCACTTACTGTTGGCTCCATTTGTTGCTACAGGTACATTTTTCTTCACAAGTAAGAGAGATTCTTTGATGAATTTTGCACAGCATGCAAACCATACTTACAGGTGTACGAAACTCTAGAAATTTCCAAATATACTAAAAACTGTGGTAAAAATTGAGATAATTAACTACAAAATTTGATTTTTTTCTAAACATTAAGTTTAAAACGTAACAGCTCATTCATTTTTTCATAAATTAAATAGATTCTAGAGTTTTAGACACCTGTAAGTATGGTTTGTATGCTGTGCAAAATTCATCGAACAGTCTCTCTTACTTATGAAGAAAAGTGTACCTATAGCAACAAATGCAGCCAATAGTAAGTGAAAAAATTATGAAATTTCACATGTAAAAAAATTATTTTGTTATGTTTTTGAACTTCTGCTGCTACGAGTGTGAATCCTGAATCCTTCCTGGTCATGCTGACAAAGTTTTGTGAATTTACTTGCAAAAGTATAGACCGTGGAAATTAAAATGTCCTGTGGTGGCTCTCCTGTTCCGAGTTGGCCCGTTTGACGTCCTACCCTCCTTAAGAAGCTTTTCAACATGTGTAAATGCACCCATATAGGCGCACGCTACATTATGCGCTATTCTGATTGTGTTCCTGGTGTCAGCGTTAATTACTATAGGTGACTGTTCTATGCTACTCAATCTAAAGTTGGTTCCCTTTTGGACTATAGTTCTTCATATTAGATATCTATAATGTCAACAGTTACTTTATTTTGTGTCATCAGTTGTTTGGATTTATAAATGAGTATTCAGAATTCTGAAACGTTTTTTCTATTTTGATCAAAGCCTATTAATCATGGTCTATGTGTTAGCCAGCAATTGTCTGTTATTATATTTTAATAGTGTATGTAGTGTATGTTTTATCTGTTTCCACTTTTCCTGAGAGTTTCTCGATTGCAAACACATCTAAAATTGCTCCCATAAATGTTATTTCGGAGATGGCTACGATAAGAGTTTGAAGGATGACAGATTTTGGGCTGCTACGTAATCCAAGTTGTTTCAGGATCTCGAGAAAAGTTATTTGGTCAATTGAATCATCAGTCCATTTTAAATCTGAGAATGTCGCTACGAATTTCTCACTTCTACATAGTTGCAATGACGCGCTTCACATGCACTAAAATAGTTTATAAAACGTGCAATAATGCACCCAATTTATAATAAGTAACTACAGTTGTCACCTACAGTCTTGACTAGCACACCACCTGGTACGATGATATAATTCTGCGATTTTTCCAGGGCATAAAACTGTCAATAATAAAACTGAAACATATGAAAAATTCACATAAAATGTGGCTACAGGTATAACATACAGAACAAAAAAAATCGAAAGAAACAATTTCAGGCTAACACAGAGAAGAGACATAAACACAACAAAACTTTTCATAATCGTGAATAAAAATTTCTAAATCCGAAAAAAGTTCAATTAAATATAAGAACTATTTACATTATAGGCATCCAACTGATGTACTGTACTCACAAAAGGGGCTAAATTTAAATTAAATATCGTGTAACAGGCGTCTGTAGTAATTAGTGGCAAGAACAAAATTAGACTAATTCGTAACCATTGAACACTTATTTGCGTACTTATACATCAGATGCGATTCCGAAGAAATGTAGGAAGAAACGTGGCAATACTGACCTTACCACTACTCTTAGTACATAAGTTAAGGAAAGCCAAAACTTCGTTTATAGCATTTGTAGACTTACTCGTAGAGAGAGCTTTTGATAATAATGTTTGGAAAGCTCTCTTTGAAATTCTGGAGTATCAGTGGTAAAATACAGGGGGCGGAAGGCTATTTCGGAGCAGTCTGAGGGGCCTTGCCACAGTCAGGCCAGCTGCCCCCGTTGGAGGTTCGATGTCCTCCGTCGGGCATGGGTGTGTGTGTTGTCCATAGCATATATGTTAGTTTATCTCACGAAATAAGCGTCAAACGAAAAAACTACAAGGAACGAAACTCGTTTAGCTTCAACGGGGAAACCAGATGGCGCTATGATTGGCCCACTAGATGGCGCTGCCATAGGTCAAACGGATATCAACTTGGTTTTTTTAAATAGGAACCCCCATTTTTATTACATATTCGTGTAGTATGTAAGGAAATGTGAATGTTTTAGTTGGACCACTTTTTTCGCTTTGTGGTAGATGGCGCTGTAATAGTCAAAAACGTAAAGTACGTAACATTCCGCCAGTGCGGACGGGATTTGCTTCGTGATACATTACCCATGTTAAAATGGACCGTTTACCAATTGAGGGAAAGGTCGATATCGTGTTGCTGTATGGCTATTGTGATAAAAATGCCCAACGGGCGTGTGCTACGTATGCTGCTCGGTATCCTGGACGACATGATCCAAGTTTCCGGACCGTTCGCCGGATAGTTACGTTATTTAAGGAAACAGGAAGTGTTCAGCCACATGTGAAACGTCAACAAATGATGAGGGCCAAGTAGATGTTTTAGTTGCTGTCGCGGCTAATCCGCACGTCAGTAGTAGACAAATTGCGCGAGAGTCGGGAATCTCAAAGACGTTGGTGTTGAGAATGCTACATCAACATCGGTTGAACCCGTACCATATTTCTATGCACCAGGAATTGCATGTGATGACTTTGAACGTCGTGTACAGCTCTGCCACTGGGCACAAAAGAAATTACGGGACGATGACAGATTTTTTGCACACGTTCTATTTAGCGGCGAAGCGTCTTCACCAACAGCGATAACGTAAACCGGCATGATATGCACTATTGGGCAACGGGAAATCCAATATGGCTGCGACAAGTGTAACATCAGCGACCTTGGCGGATTAATGTATGGTGGGGCATTATGGGAGGAAGGATACTTTTATCGATAGTAATCTAAATGGTGCAATGTATGCTGATTTCCTATGTAATGTTCTACCGATGTTACAATCAAGATGTTGCACTGAATGACAGAATGGCGATATACTTCCAACATGATGGATGTCCGGCGCATAGCTCACGTGCGGTTGAGGCGGTATTGAATAGCATATTTCATGACAGGTGGATTGGTCGTCGAAGCACCATACCATGGCCCGCACGTTCACCGGATCTGACGTCCCCGGATTTTAAATCTGTCGGGAAAGTTGAGAGATATTTGCTATCGTGATCCACCGACAACGCCTGACAACATGCGTCAGCACATTGTCAATGTATGTGCGAACATTACGGAAGGCGATTACTCGCTGTTGAGAGTAATGTTGTTACACGTACTGCCAAAGGCATTGAGGTTGACAGACATCATTTTGAGCATTTATTGCATTAATGTGGCATTTACAGGTAATCACGCTGTAATAGGATGCGTTCTCAGAAATGATAGGTTCACAAAGGTACACGTATTGCATTGGAACAACCGAAATAAAATGTTCAAACCTACCTACTTTCTGTATTTTAATTTATTACCTGCCTGCTACCTACAGTTCGTCTAATATTGTGAGCCATATATTTGTGACTATTACAGCGACATCTATCACAAAGGGAATAAAGTGGTCCAACTGAAATTTCCATATTTCTTTGCGTACTGCACGAATATGTAATAAAAAATGGGTGTACCTATTTCAAAAAACACAGTTGATATCCGTTTGACCTATGGCAGCGCCATCTAGCGGGCCAACCATACCGCCATCTGGTTTCCCCCTTCAAGCTAGACAAGTTTTGTTCTTTGCAGTTTTTTCGTTTGACGCTTTTTGTTGTTGTTGTGGTCCTCAGTCCAGAGACTGGTAAGATGCAGCTCTCCATGCTACTCTATCCTGTGCAAGCCTCTTTATCTCCCAGTACCTACTGCAGCCTACATCCTACTGAATCTGTTTAGTGTATTCATCTCTTGGTCTCCCTCTACGATTTTTACCCTCCACGCTGCCCTCCAGTACTAAATTGGTGATCTCTTGATGCCTCAGAACACGTCCAACCAACCGATCCCTTCTTCTAGTCAAGTTGTGCCACAAACTCCTCTTCTCCCCAATTCTATTCAATACCTCCTCATTAGTTACGTGATCTACGTATCTAATCTTCAGCATTCTTCTGTAGCACCACATTTCGAAAGCTTCTATTCTCTTCTTGTCTAAACTATTTATCGTCCATGTTTCACTTCCATACATGGCTACACTCCATACAAATACTTTCAGAAACGACTTCCTGACACTTAAATCAATACTCGATGTTAACAAATTCTCTTCTTCAGAAACGCTTTCCTTGCCATTGCCGGTCTACATTTTATATCCTATCTACTTCGACCATTTTATTTTGCTCCCCAAATAGCAAAACTCCTTTACTACTTTAAGTGTCACATCTCCTAACCTAATTCAGGCAGCATCGCCCTACCGAATTCAACTACATTCCGTTATCCAATTTTGCTTTTGTTGATGTTCATCTTATACCCTCCTTTCAAGACACTGTCCATTCCGTTCAATTACTCTTCCAAGTTCTTTGCTGTCTCTGACAGAATTACAAAGTCATCAGTTTTTATTTCTTCTCCATGGATTTTAATGCCTACTCCGAACTTTTCTTTTGTTTCCTTTACTGCTTGCTCAATATACAGATTGAATAGCATCCGGGAGAGGCTACTGCCCTATCTCCCTTCCCAACCACTGCTTCCCTTTCATGTCCCTCGACTCTTATAACTGCCATCTGCTTTCTGTACAAATTGTAAATAGCCTTTAGCTCCCTGTATTTTACCTCTGCCACCAAGAGAATTTGAAAGAGAGTATTCCAATCAACATTGTCAAAAGCTTTCTCTAAGTCTACAAATGCTAGAAACGTAGATTTGTCTTTCCCTAATCTTTCTTCTAAGGTAAGTCGTAGGGTCAGTATTGCCTCACGTGTTCCAATATTTCTACGGAATCCAAACTGATCTTCCCCGAGGTCGGCTTCTACCAGTTTTTCCATTCGTCTGTAAAGAATTCGCGTTAGTGTTTTGCAGCTGTGACTTATTAGACTGATAGTTCGGTAATTTTCACATCTGTCAACATCTGATTTCCTTGGGATTGGAATTATTATATTCTTCTTGAAGTCTGATCGTATTTCGCCTGTCTCATATATCTTGCTTACCAGATGGTAAAGTTTTGTCAGGACTGGCTCTCCCAAGGCTGTAAGTAGTTCTAATGGAATGTTGTCTATTCCCGTGGCCTTGTTTCGACTTAGGTCTTTCAGTGCTCCATCAAACTCTTCACGCAGGATCATATCTCCCATTTCATCTTCATCTACCTCCTCTCCCATTTCCATAATATTGTCCTCAAGAACATCGCCCCTGTATTGACCCTCTATATACTCCTTCCACCTTTCGGCTTTCCCTTCTTTGCTTGGAACTGGGTTTCCATCTGTGCTCTTGATATTCATGCAAGTGGTTCTCTTTTCTCCAAAAGTCTCTTTAATTTTCCTGTAGGCAGTATCTATCTTACCCCTCATGAGATAAGCCTCTACATCCTTACATTTGTCCTCTAGCCATCCCTGCTTTGCCATTTTGCACTTCCTGTCCATCTCAGTTTTGAGACGTTTGTATTCCTTTTTTGCCTGCTTCACTTGCTGCATTTTTGTATTTTCTCCTTTCATCAATTAAATTCAGTATCTCTTCTGTTACCCAAGGATTTCTATTAGCCCTCGTCGTTTTACCTACTTGATCCTCTGCTGCCTTCACTATTTAATTCCTCAGAGCTACCAATTCTTCTTCTACTGTACTTCTTTACTCCATTCCTGTCAATTGTTCCCTTATGCTCTCCCTGACACTCTGTACAACCTCTGGTTCTTTCAGTTTATCCAGGTACCATCTCCTTAAATTTCCACCTTTTTGCAGTTTCCTCAGTTTTAATCTACAGTTCATAACCAATAGATTGTGGTCAGAGTCTTAAAATTTAAAATCTGGTTCCTAAATCTCTCTCTTATCATTATATAATCTATCTGAATCCTTTTAGTATCTCCTGGGTTTTTCCATGTATACAACCTTCTTTCATAATTCTTGAACCAAGTGTTAGCTATCATTAAGTTATGCTCTGTGCAAAATTCTACAAGGCGGCTTTCTCTTTCATTTCTTAGCCCCAGTCCATAACCACCTACTACTTTTCCTTCTCTTCCTTTTCCTACTGTCGAATTCCAGTCACCCATGACTATTAAATTTTCACCTCCCTTCACTACCAGAATAATTTCTTTTATCTCATCATACATCTCATCAACTTCTTCATGATCTGCAGAGCTAGTTGGCATATAAACTTGTACTACTGTAGTACGCGTGGGCTTCGTGTCTATCTTGGCCACAATAATGCGTTCACTATGCTGTTTGTAGTAGCTTACCAGCACTCGTACTTTTTTATACATTATTACACTTACTCCTGCATTACCCCTCCTTGATTTTGTATTTATAGCCCTGTATTCACCTGACGAAAAGTCTTGTTCCTCCTGCCACCGAACTTCACTAATTCCCACTATATCTAACTTTAACCTATCCATTTTGCTTTTTAAATTTTCTAACCTACCTGCCCGATTAAGGGATCTGACATTCCACGCTCCGATCCGTAGAATGCCAGTTTTCTGGGGGACTATTTTACCTCCGCAATATTTTATAAATCATATAGTAAAGCTGCATGCCCTCGGGAAAAATTACGGCTGTAGTTTCCCCTTGCTTTCAGCCGTTCACAGTACCAAAACAGCAAGGCCGTTTTGGTTAGTGTTACAGGGCCAGCTTAGTGAATCATCCAGACTGTTTCCCCTGCAACTACTGAAAAAGCTGCTGCCCCTCTTCAGGAACCACACGTATGTCTGGCCTCTCAACAGATACCCCTCCGTTGTGGTTGCACCTACGGTACGGCTATCTGTATCGTTGAGGCACGCAAGCCTCTGCACCAACATCAAGGTCCATGGTTATTTCGTGATATATATATATATATATATATATATATATATATATATATATATATATATATATATATATAATAGCGCTCTGACTTCAGTGGGTGATTTCCCTAAATCACTCCAGGAAATGCCGGGATGGTTCCTCTGAAAGGGCACGGCCGACTTCCTTCCCCATCCTTCCCTAATCCGATGAGACCGATGACCACGCTGTCTGGTCTCCTTCCCCAAAACCAACCAACCAACCAACTTCAGTGGACTGGATTAAATGGTGCAATGGATTGAGTTGAGTGTTACATTTGAGATCTTATTCGTTGATCAATAACTTGAGTCGAGATCAATAAACCTGGAATAATAACTGGAATCGAAGTGAGGACAGCTAAATAGTTAAAACTCTCTGGCTCGGTAAAATTCTACAGTATTTAGTACCACAAGCAATTAAATACAACCTTAACGACCAGTGGAATAAGTACTTCCCACTCTTATTCAGGTTTTCTGAAAAGATAATATTTACAAATATACTCTGTAATCGAATTCCTTAAAACAGCAACCAGTAGTTGCTTTAAAACTGAATAAAATTTCTATTTAACTGTATTTGAGAAAGACATACGCTCACTTCAATAATTTAAAACCAGATAGATAACAAATCTCAGTTTACATAGTACCATGAGAGCAACGCTAACTTCCCTGCCATAGTTGGTAAGATTCCAAACCCTCACCTTGTAATAACATGTACTTCGCCGTCGATTTGCTTCCCGTTGCTAGAAAAACTGTTTTGAAAGAGGAATTTCATCTGTCCACTTGATAGTGTGGTCCAAAATTATTCTTGTACGGATTTCGTTTTACCGATATGCCGCAATCGGGACAGTAAACGTGAAGAATAACCAGTAATCGAGCAACGACAGCCTGCTGTGACTTCAACCATCTCGTAGCAGCGCTGCACAATCGCTCTTAGAGTACTGGTTATTCTTCGTGTTTCACTGTTCCTGTTAATACGTATCGATAAAAAAAAAAAATTCGTGCTACACCGATTTTCGATGGCGCTGTCGAATGGGCACGTAAAATTTCGCTTTAAAAATCGTTTTGCTCATAACTGGAAACAGACTTGCGCTTTTTATCGACACTGGGTATCACATGAAAAGCGGGATCGGTAGTATTTGTTTGGATTGACTCCAGCTATACACTGCAGAATGGAAACTGAAGATATCTGCCGAGACACGAGAGGAAGTGCGCCGGACTGTTAGAGAGAAACCTTATATATACGTGGGGCGCTCAATAAACAATTCAACACGTTTTTTTCTCGGCTAATTTCGGTTGAAAAAATACGTAATTTTTTGTGGAACGTCGTGGAGTATTCCCGCTTCAGCCCTTATAATTTCAAGAAGCTCCCAAAAGTGGGAAGCGTTAAATACAGCCATGAAAAACCGAGCGAGGTGGCGCAGTGGTTAGACACTGGACTCGCATTTGGGAGGACGACGGTTCAATCCCGCGTCCGGCCATTCTGATTTGGGTTTTCCGTGATTTCCCTAAATCACTCCAGGCAAATGCCGGGATGGTTCCTCTGAAAGGGCACGGCCGACTTCCTTCCCCATCCTTCCCTAATCCGATGAGGCCGATGACCTCGCTGTCTGGTCTCCTTCGCCCAAAGCAACAACAACAGCCATGAAAATCTTGTCTGTAACGAAGGTGCGTTCCAAGAACAGAAGTGCCACTGAGTATTCTTTGGCGGAAAGCTGATATTCATGGGCGCTTGCAGAACGTCGAAGGAGACCTGGCTGTGAACAAAAGCACGGTGAATCATTGGGCGAGACGTCTGCCTTCATTGCAACAAGGCCGTGCAAACCCGTCCGTACTCCCGCGAGCCGGCCAGCCGCACACAGCTGTGGCTACTGTAATGTTGGAACATGCTGACACCCTCGTTCGTGGTGACCGACGGATCACAACCGAACTTTTCTCTGCCCAACTCTCTATTGGCAGTGCCGATAAAATCGTTCACCAGTAGGGGTACTCAACAACATTCCTATTAGTACCAAGGATTTCGTAGGCACCCAAGTGATCTTGCATGGTCCATCGGTATTTTGCGGTGCAGTTTTGAACTTCAGTCTCGCTAACAAGGATACGAATGAACACGGTAACGGCTGGGTCACCATTGCTCTTGTACGTGGATCAAAAGTCGATAAAGTAAAAGCGCTAGATAATTTCAATTCACGTAATGTCATCGCTTATCGGACATTTCCGATTTGTGAAGTTTACAACAGAGATAAGGGTTCATCGTATTACATGTCGACTATGCCTTTGGTTCTTAGGACCAGGAATCGTCGTAAAATAAATGAGTCGGAGTCTGTGCCCGCTGAGTTCCTCGCCACCTAGCAGAAGACCATAACGACCAATTATCTGTGCGGAATCACTTGCGCATTAATAGGCTGATCCTGACAATGTTTCGTCCACCGTCATCACTGGCGATGGAGCATGTGTTCAACATTCCGAACCGGAAACCAAACGGCAATCCATGGAGTGGTGCCACACCATCTCTTCTCCGCCGAGAAAGTTAAAAGCCGCGCCCTCACCCTGTTACGTCAAGACGACGGCCTTCTGAACCCTCGTGGTGCAGAGATCAATTGTCAGGTGTATTGTGCTATCCTCAGGAGATTTAAGAAACGAATTTGGCATGTTCGTCGCCAAAAATATGCACGCTAACTTCTGCTTCTCCGTGACAACGCAAGACCACACACACGAGAGTGCACACCAGAGAGGAGACCACAAAACTTAATTGTATCGTTCTTCCTTATCCACCCTACAGCCCGGATCTCGTAGCTTGCGACTTCCATATGTTTGGCTCGATGTGGATGATGGGGATGTTATTAATGCAGCAAGACGTTGCCCGTGACGTCGGCCAGTAGAGGCAGACAGGCCCTCCTAGTTAGGGGCGTAAGGTCGTCACGTTGAGTGGAGATTGTGTTGAAGAGTAATATTTTGTAGTCAAAAGAGTGGGGAACAGTATGGTGTATTGGAATCCTGAAGAGAAACAAGCTGCTTTCAGAAATATGTGTTGCATGACCAATTGTACGCCCCGCATATGAGGTCTGTAAATTTTTTCTACGCTTTTCTTTTACGTACTGTGCGTGGTCTCCTTCAAAATACTCCACAATTGGTTCACCTCTCCGAACGCCGTTTACAGTTCCGGAAGCAGTCTTGGTATGCCTCTTGCTAGATCACGCGAAGCTCCATCTGGTAATTTTCATTTATCTGGTCTATCGCCTTTTCAACGGGGCTTTTTACTTAAGAAAAAAAAATGCCGCAGGGGCCAGGTCTGGAGAGTACGAAGCAGCACAGTGATTTCGTTTTCGTGCAATAGTCACACACCAACAGGGATGAATGTGCGCGTGCGTTATCTTGATCCAAGAGCGGTGAATTGTCTCGCCACGTTTGATGCGGTTTTCGTCTCATACTTTTTCACAGGCGTCGCAACACGTCTCGATAGTACCATCGATTAACAGCTTGGCCCCGTGGCACGAATTTATGATGAACTACTCTTTCAAAGACAAAGAAAACTATCAGCATGGTTTTGACATTTGACCTGACCTGACAAGCTTTTTTTATCTTGAGGAACCTTTCCCGACCCATTGTGAAGACTTAACCTTTGTTTCAACATGATAACCGTGGATCCACCTCTCATCACCAGTTATGATTCTCTTAATGAACATCTCTTTCTCTTCTGTGCAATCCAAAAGCTCTTCACTGATTGCGAGGCGAAGGTGTTTCTGGTCTTGACTTATGAGCCGTGGGACGAATCTGGCGGCAACACGATGTATTCCAAGATGCTGCGCCAGGATTTCATGACATGATCCAACTGCAGTGTTACATTCTTATGCCATGTCTCGAACAGTCATCTTGGTACGCACGTTTCTGGGATTAGCATCGTCGGTAGACATCGAGGACGTCCTGAATGAGGGTCATCTTTAACTGCCGTCCGGCTATTTTTAAATCGTGTGAACCACTCGTAACACCGAGTACAGCTTTAACACTCACCTACGTACGCTTGCTGCATCATTTGGTTTGCCTCTATAAAGGTTTTCTCAAGTGGCACGCAAAATTTAATGCAGATGCGTTGCTCCTGTAACTCTGTCATCTCGAATTTCGCAAAATGTGCGATACAACGTTCTACCCAGTACCGCATTAAACAATAACTAACTGACATTCATCAATGAAACTTCCGGCAGTTACACATTAAACACAGGCGTATGCAGGGATGCCAACTGCATTTCGCTCCAACGCACTACTGGCGCTAAATTACGAATGTTTCGGAATTTTTTGAAAAGATCTCATATCTTGAGTCATCAGTGTTCGGTTTTCTGCGGCCCGCTCCGAATTCCCTCTCCTGACAATCTCTTTATCTAAGAATAGCACTTGCAACCTACGGTGTATTTTGATGGATGGATTCAAGTCTCTGCCTTCTCTTGAAGTTTCAAACCTCTACAGGCCCGTCTAGTACCATAGAAGTTATTCCCTTAACGCATGTTCTACGATCCAACCCACAACTTATCAGTGTTTTCCGTATGTTTTTTGTTTCGACGATTCTGCACAGCACCTACTCATTCCTCCCACCTAACTTTAAGTACCCTTTTATGGCACCACGTCTGAAACTGTTCGATTCTATGGACCATATTTGCTTTCAGTAGACCTCTTTTTCTCAGGATTTCCCTCTTTTCTTGTGCTAACCTGCTGTTCATGTCACCTTTCCTTCGCCAGTCATCCGTTATTTTGCTTCCAAGGTAGCAGAATTTGTTGACCTCGTTCACGTCGTGGTCCTCAATCTTGTTAAATTTATCGTTAATCCCTGTTCTGCAACTCCTCATTACTTTCCTCTTCGTTCGATTTATTCTCAATTCACATTTCGTAATCATTTAACTGTTTTTTCATTGAAGACAGCAACACGATCAGCAAATCTTATCATTGACTTCCTTTCACCCTGAATTTTAAGCTCACCTCTAAAACTTTATTTTGTGTCTGTCATTGCTTCTGCGATGTAGAGATTCAAGAATAGTGGTGAAAGACTTGTCTGCTTGTCTTATACACTTTCCTACCTGACGTACCGTTCTTAGCGTTCCATTCTTATTGTTATCATTTGATTTTTGTACCTACTGCATATTACCCGTTCTTCTCTGCACTTATACCCGTTTTTCTGTTAATTTCGAACGTCTTGTAGCACTTTACATTATCGAATTCTTTTTTAGGTCTAAAAACACTATGAAGTCTTGCTTTCACTATCAATCGCAGAATGAAAACTGCCTCTCTAGTGCTTTTACTTTTCCCAACATCAAATATTCTCTTAACTGAGATTGAAATATATATGGCACTGACTACTTATTTATTGCCTCTCCTTCGTGACTAAACGGCAATACGATAGGAAATAATGCCCAAAAGTCGTAGACGATGTAGATTTTCCGGCGGAAGACCCTAAAATTCAGTATTGCAAATGTACAGTGGGAGAAGAATTATCTTTTCAAGATGCAGACTGTAGGACAGAAATGGAGAAAAGTGGTGAGTGAAGCATCCTTCACCAGAACGGACCTGACTGAAGATGGAGGAGACAATGGCAAGATGAAGCCTTGTGTGTCCCTAGTGTGGTTAACAGTCATGGTAAGTTAGATGGTATTAAGCACTCAACAGAAATTAATAAACAAGTATTCGAAAAACGCTTCCTCCATGATATTGCAGCGAAATACCTTACGTTAATAGTATTGGAGCAGTGTTTCCTTTCCATTTATATCAAGGAATTTTGGCACAATCAAGAAATGCTAAAAGAAGAAGGTATCCCTACGTCACAGCTTTTGCGTTGCCCTGAGCAGTCCCATTTTCTATCTGATCGTGGTGAATACGAATAGCTCCTGTGAACTAAAATTTCCACAAGCTCACACCTGGCGCAATGTTTTGTCAATAAATAAGGATCACATTCAGAGGAAGACTCCATTGTTCTGTGGGTGCCAGTCGCGACCGCCGAGAATTTCTAGAGGCGATCATTTGAATGGGAATCTAAAACTGGATCCAGGTAGTGATATTTATATCAAGCAGCAGCGAAGTCGATATTATAAGACATTGTGTTCACTGTACAAACTGCAAAAGAGAAAATCCCTTGGAGGAAATTTATTTGACATGTGTTACCATTCACAGTGACACGAAGAAAATCATTAGAGAATGTAAGAAGGATTGGTTACGTTAATAGTAAGATAAATTAGTTGAAAGTTATTTCATGTTAGATAAAGGTCAGAAATATGGCTATGAGTTCAGTGAGTTTCATTTGTTTTTGCAGATTATTATTTTTAGTTAAATGCACATGTGAATGTGATATTAGTACTTCAACATTCGAAATTCCTGTTTCTTTCGCGTATTGTACATATGAGGTATAATGGACACTATGAATTTGGCTATATACGGGTGTTAAATTCAGTACATACAGCTGCCACCTGTGGCAACAACAGCGACTGCATTTCAGTTGTTCGAAAGGAATCTGATAGTGTCTTCGCCGGTCCACGTTGCTCATCTCTATTTTATGCATCGCCTATGGTGTGTCCACTAAACGGTCTGCAAAACTCCAGCAAGTACATTAATAATGACGCTTGGTACTCTGTAAGTTCATAGAAACATTTTCTCTTGGTTTTTCTCTAAGAATTACCACCAAACGTTTGTTACAAACACAGGAAAATGCCTTGTATAACTGTAGAACTTAGCTTTACCGTATTATTTTTCAAGACGTCGAGAAACTATTCTTGTAGAGTATGAGGTTCACGATAACAGACTGACTCACTTCTGGCCCTATTGGTTCTACATCGGCAGTCAGGCACATGGAGCCTCCCGCTTCCTGGTTAGGCATGTATTTATGCTGTACGTATGACAGGATGAAACTGAACGTTAAATTTTTATACATTCCCTAGCAGTACCGCGTTATTTGCGTAAATCCAACCAATTCGTTAACACATCGAAAGTACACAAATTAACGAAAGTTGATATATAGAGTTATAAGGCGACGGGTAGGTATACACACTCTCTGTAACAGCCGTCTCCAGCGGAAAGTTAATTTTTTACATTGGCCGAGGTAACGGTGGCAGAAACAGCCTCACACTCTTAGAAGGAACAGCGACGACGTTAGCCACTATTCAACAGATATTTTGAAACAAAAATAAAACAATAAAGAAACTTTGCAGTTTATTGAACCGTGAAAGAAACAAGAAAACGGTAATCTAAAAAAATCTGTAAACATTCAATGCAATCTGTTTCTATTAACGTCTTTCTGCTTCCGTCACAGTTTTATTATGGAGATTTTGCAAATTCTGTGATCTGTCCATGCCGTTTGCGGAATGTTTGGAAATTGTTGTCAGTGTTACTAACATTGCACCAACGGCCTTGCCGCAGTAGTAACACCGGTTCCCGTCAGATCACCGAAGTTACGTATTGTCGGGCTGGGCTAGCACTTGGATGGGTCACCATCCGGTCTGCCGATCGCTGTTGGCAAGCGGGGTGCACTCAGCCCTAGTGAGACAAACTGAGGAGCTACTTGATTAAGAAGTAGCGGCTCCGGCCTCGTAAACTGACATACGGCCGGGAGAGCGGTGTGCTAACCATATGCCCCATGTCCAAATCCAGGTACGCCTGTGAGTTGAGGGTGACACGACAGCCGGTCGGTACCGTTGGGCCGTCCAAGGCCTGTTTTGACGAAGTTTTAGTTACTAACATTGCGGTTTGCGTACTTTAAAATTATCTCCACAGGTGCATTTCCAACTTCACGTATTTTAGTGTGTCCTTTGTAATTGGTATCATAGTTGTTTTCTGTTCGCAGAATGAATTTTCACTCTGCAGAGAAGTGCATCCTAATTTGAAACCTCCTGACAGATTAAAACTGTGGACGGAATGTTTATCTCTCGGTGACGAAGTGTCTACTGACTGACCTTCTTCACAGCCGCTACTGGCTGTCTTAGCTGGTAAGCCAATAAGAGCGTTTACCTTCAAAAGAACGCGGTTCCAGGTTCGTTTCTGGGCCCAGTACGCAGTTGTAATCTGCCAGGATGTTTACTTTCTGTTTCTCATGTATACGTACAGGACGGCATAGGATATACATGGCACACTACTCTCACAAGGGTCGTAGGACAGAGGCATATAATTATATATCGTTGACATAAATCTATTTTAGATCGTGTTCCCGCGTTCGACTCCCGGCGGGGTCAGGGATTTTCTCTGCCTCGTGACGACTGGGTGCTGTGTGATGTCCTTAGGTTAGTCAGGTTTAAGTAGTTCTAAGTTCTAGGGGACTGATGACCATAGATGTTAAGTCCCATAGTGCTCAGAGCCATTTGAACCATATTCTATTGTAGAGTTATGGAACATGTTTTATGCTCAAAAATTACGACGTTTTTGGGGAACAAATATAGCCGCTGCAAAAAATCAACATGTATTGCGCAAACAGAGATTTTGCGAAACTCAGCTCGCTCTGTTCCTCCATGAGATCCATAGTGCTGTAGACAACGGCGCTCAGGTTGATGCCGTGTTCCTTGACTTTAGGAAGGCATTTGGCACTGTCCCGCAATGCCAGGAAGTGAAAAAACAATCAAACAGACTAGCTCCTCGGGTATCTGACCAGATTTGCGATCGAGTTAATACTTCCTTGTGATGAATTCAACACCTCCACTTTAACGGAACAGAATCCACAGATCTAAAGGAAATTTCCGAAGTACCTCAAGGAAGCGTCATAGGACCGTTACTGTTCACAGTTTATATAAATGATCTAGAAGAAAGTGTCGGAAACTCATGAAGAGTGTTCGGAGATGACGCGGTTTCCTATAAGAAAGTAGCAACGCCAGAAGGCACTGTCGATATGCAGAATGACTTGCAGAGGATTGATGAATGGGAAGGGCTATGGCAGTTAAACCTGAACGTAAGTAAATGTCACATATTTCGCATACACAGGAAAAGAAATCCACTACGTACAAACTACACTACTCACAACAAGCTGCTGGAAACATTACCTACTGTAAAATATCTAGTAGTAGTCGAGTGGCCATATAAAACAAATAGTAGGGAAACCAGATACCAGACTGTGGTTCATGGGAAGAATCTTAAGAAAACTCATCAACGAAGGAAGTGGCTTATAAGGCACATGTTCGACCGATTATTTTGTTCATAATATGGCATCCTTACCAGGTAGGACTGACAGAAAAGATACAGAGGATCTCAATATCGAGTGATGCTTTTCGTCACAGGATCCCTTATCGGGCGCGAGAGCGTTAACTGCCTTCCGGGAAGAGTCGGAAATATATCATTTCCTGTCACATACATCTCGCGAAATTAGAACTTATACAGGGTCTTGTCAGCGGTCATTCTTCCCACACCTTTATCGGTACAGGAAAGGGGCAATCAGAAATACGAGAAGTACTCTCCGACATGCAGCGTTAGGTGGTTTGTGGAGTATGATGTAGAAGCAAGTACAGGGGAAGTGACGAAATGGAGCAAATAAGGCCAGAATGTGAATGTTAACGTAGGATCGACGTCAAGCTGATGAAAGATATACAGAGCTATTCAAAAAGAAGGAACAGATTTCAAACATTTATTGCCATCAAACTACAAAAGACAGAAACATAATTCCAACGTTCCTGGAAAGAGAAAGGTTCACATTTTTTTGCGTTAAGTGTTGACGCTGAATGTTACACCACAAATATCAAACCGGTAGCTCAATTCCTGCCACACACGAAGCAGCTGGTCTCTCGTAATCGGATTCACAGCTTCAACAATGCGATTCACGAGGGTATTTTTGATCCGTCATTGCAACTACAAAAATGCTTGATTTTTTCACCAGACGCGTTTCTCTGTATTGAGGTAAAGCACCATCAGTGGTCTGTAATTAAGTTATTTCCATTTTGATTTGATTTTTAGATCGAAAAACAGTTCGTTAAGAATAGGTTGATTTGTACTTACGATGATTTTTCTGCTGGTTTCTCGATGTAAGCGAGAAATCAGCCGGAAAATCACCGTAAGTACAAATCAACCTGTTCTTAACGAGCTGTTTTTCGATCTAAAAACGCAAAGAAAAATGTAAGTAACTTAATTACCGACCACTGATGATGCTTTACCTCAATAAAGCGGAAAGCGTCTAGTGAAAAAAAATCACGCATTTTTGTAGTTGCAACGACGAATCAAAAATACCGTCATGAATTAGAAAGCAACTACCAACACTATGGCCACACAAATGAAGAATTCAACAATGGGATGTGGCAGACTTTCAAGGTGCGAGGCCTGGAGACCTGGGACACCAGCGGCGATGATCTTCTGCTCCTCCTCTTCCAATCCAAAGTCCTGGAATGGTGTCCTTGAGATAACGTCTGACGTGCTTAGAGAATTTCTCTCTGATGTCACCTCGACGAGTTGTGAGTCGATGATGATGAAATGATGATGAGGACAACACTGAGTCTCTGAGGGACGAGAATGTCCGACCTTGCCAGGAATCCTGGGAGCCCCAGGGTCTAGAGGCAGCAACGTGAATCACTACACCAAAAGAGAGCCGTGTATCGACCCGTGCCACACCTTGTGTTTGGATTGCATTGGTTTTCCTTTTCTTCCCCTGACATGTTTGTTTGATATGTTGTCTGTCATTAAGTGGCTTCTTGGTTGTCTTTTCCCTCTGCTATCGATATCTGCGTTTTTGTGTCCGGGAAACTTCTATGGAGGAAGTGAGAACTTTGACCGGTTGTAACCTCGGGTGGTGACGCGAAAGTAGGGGCCTTGCGCGCAGAGAGAGTGGTGGACACGGGAGGACAGTTTGGCTCTACAGCGCGAAGCAGGCGTGGTCGGTTGTACCGAGTCGCCACGTGTAACGAGCGGGTCGAGTTGACGGAAGAGCTCACCGCGTGTTGGTTGTATGCAAAATCGCCCCAGGAGTAGTTGCTGTTCATCTCGCCTTGGTGGGACGTTAACAAGCTTCTTTAAATCCTCCGTTTCTACACTGGAGTTTAAAAGGATACATCTAACATGAAGGAGCGGTCACTACCCGTCAACGTTGCAGAGATGACGCGAACTCCAGTGACAGTGCGTTTTCTTGCGTGACAATGGCGTGTAGGGTACGCTCGCGACGCGTGTGCGGTCAAATGTGTGGATCCTTGCCATCAGAGCTCGTGTACTGCCTGTGCATCATTGCAAGTTAAGTTCGGGGAAGGTTTAAGCATTAAGTAATCATTTTGTGTAACCAGCGTCTCATCCGCCTTGTGGCCTCCGGCGACCGGGTTTCCTGTCCCTGGCACCGGTGTAATTGAAGACAGTGATGTTTCCTTGTCCTCCTCTCGTTACTGTCCGATGGGAGGTGTAGTTTTGGCAGTTTAATTGTTTCGCTATTCTGTCTTGGGTTATGAGTAAATTCATGCTTCTTGTTGGTTGATCATGTGGTCGCGCATTCAGGACTGTGTGGTGTAATGTTTACTTGCACGAGGTTAGCTCTAATTCTGTCAGCAAGTTAAGCCATCTTATAACAAGTTTTCGCTGGCTAAAGTCGGTAGAGTGACCAGCTTGAGAGTCGAAATTGTGTTTACGGGCGTATTTAAATTGGTCAGTATTCTGTCTAGCCTGAGCATCCGTGAGTGGGTGATATGTGGCCGCCTTACGCGGGTCCGTCATGTCTGTCATGCTCTAATGAAATTCCAGGACACTTTTGTTTAAAATTTTTTTAAATTCCTCCAAGTTTGTAAATTCCTTTTATTGCCATTAATCGTGTGTTTGCTGAGACCTGTTTAATATTTAATGGCGGTGTTGGTAGCTTCACTAGCTCATCGTACTTTATTAACAAAGTTGTGTATTTAGTAGCCTGTTTACTAATGTTCTTTAAATTTTTTTAAATTGTTGTATTGCTATAAATTACTTTGATTGGCGTTAGTGGCGTGGTTTAAAAGATGGTTTATAGCCGTACTGCTAGCTTCTGGGTTTCTTAAAAAACATTTTAAATTGTTGTATTGCTATATATTCTTGATTGCCGTTACCGGCGGGTTTAAAAGGCTGTTTATTGCTGTACTGCTAGTTTCTGTAAGAAACGAATAAAACATTTGTGAAAATCTCAACTCGACAATAAACTACTAGAAATTTGGCCCCGTTTCCCAACTTGTGGTGTGGTTTGTAGAAACCCTAACCAATGCGTGTGTTAAAAAGTAACGGACATGTTTGCATAATAACAGACCTACATTTACCTCAAGACATCTCTCAATACCAGCAGGTACGTATCTCATAGTGGACAAATGATAGGTGGCCACCACAGAGTGATTAATATCTCAAAGGGTCTTAGGATCGATGTTTTCGAACCTGGGGCCTGTGATTCCCACCAGACGGATGGCAAAGATGAGGTGTTTGCGTTCCAAGACGACTGGTCATGGTTACCTGCAACTAATTGATACAGTTCAAGAAAGAGCATATTGGTTGTTTCATTGCATTCGTGAATAGCAGATGTGTAATAATTTCACTAGCGTATTTCACAAATATCCTTTGCTAACGGATTGGTTGTCATTGCAAGATTCCAACAACGAACCATCGGAACGCTGGTGCGTGGTGCCGTTGAGATCCTGTATGTCGTAGAGGACGGCAACCGTTTTCCAAATCGCACACAAGTCAGATGTGCAGGCCCTGTGGGGACGAGGCCCTGCCTATCTTGGGTTTGCTTCGTTGGCACTTCTCGGATATAACCAGGACAGCACGACATTTCATTTAGTATTGCGGTGTGGCATTTTCTCGTCGGCACATCTCTCTTCAGTTCGTGCTGTTAGCGCTAACTACTCTTCACTGTTCCTTCACCGTACGAACGACGTTCACAGGACCAATTGCTGTTTGCACAAAAAGTGGCAGTCTAGAGATTTATCATCACAAGCCTTTATAAATCTACAGAAATGACAGAAGAGAGGGATGAGAATTCTCAGTACCTGTCGCATAATCGACGGGTACTACAAATTTGCGACATTACAATAAGATGTAGAAATAATTTAAAGATTTAATTGACCACTGTAAGAACAAAAAATAGCAACGATCGATAGACGTGATTCATTGTTCTGTACATCAAGAACCACTTTGTACTGAATTTTCAGGCATGGAGCACGTGATAACATTGGGGGTATGAATAGTAAAGTTTCTGAAGTCGCAGGCATTATTCCACCGTCAGTTGCTACAGTTTTTGATGAAAATTGACAAAGAATATGGAGACTTTAGATATTACTTCAAAGTACGCCGGTTTATTGAAGGGGCCGGCCTGGAGCGTATTTCTGATTTCAAACCTGCTGTTGAATAACTGAAGGAAAACAGAGTACAGGAAACGAAAACAGAACATCCGGAATACATTGCCGACCTCACATTTTAAGTGTACTCCACATTGCCTACAGTAAAACATTGTAAGGTGAGAACTTTTTTCTGATTTGCTGGGGCTGCATTTAAAAATAAAATCGCGTGACAAAAACAGTACTCCTACGTATGCTCCTTGATTTTGAATAAAACGAGATGCTGGAGAATAGATCGTGACGCTGAAAGAAGTACAAGGATAGTTTTTTAAACGTTTTGGAGACACCGTCAATCTTACACATGTTTCCGAGCTTTGTCCGCGACTGTCTGCCGTTTCAGCTGAAAGCACGTCTGTGAATGTGCTTATGGACAAATGCAGTAACATTAAGACTGTAGAGGTTGTCTACATTGTTTTCCTATGGTAAAGTTTCCACGTCACCCTAACGAAGTTGCAAATGTGCTGCAATATTTCGATCAACGTATGCGTGTGCGTGTGCGTGTGCGTGTGTGTGTGTGTGTGTGAGAGAGAGAGAGAGAGAGAGAGAGAGAGAGAGGGGGAGAGAGAGAGAGATATTTTTTCGATTGTGAGACTAAATCAGTCACGAACTCACGTTGATGACTCGGCGACCAAATTTGCCTGATGTAAATCCTGTGGCACCTATACGATTTGCTATCAGGCGTCATCACCGGGTACGTAAATCATACGCCTTTTATTTACTCAATTTACATGACCTGCGCGTAGACATCTAATGGCACATCCTCCACAAACTACCAACAAGCTCTCGGATCCCTGATACGCAGAATCAGTGAAGTATTTCGCTCCGAAGACGGACTGACGGTTAAACAAACTATTAAGTAGGTGGTCATAATATTTTGGTCATCATGTTTTGACTGATCAATGTGTATTCGGTGCTCCCTCGTGTTCTTCTTGCAGTTGGCCGCTTTACCTTTGAAGATGTCTACTGCAGTCGCAGATGAAAGTTTTATGCATCGACTACGGCATATCAGTGGAAACGATGCATTTCCGGACATAAGTTCATTAGACCTTCTTTTCCGTATCCTATCATCGACCAACGCTAGAGTTCGTACACCTTGGGAAAAAATCATCTTGTATTTTATGAACATACAGAGAAGTGTTTTGTTACTAGCAGTAACATGTAGGGACCACTATGGTTAGCCTGGAGTGTATGTCTTAAGAAACTGCAGCAATAAAAATAACATAAATTCGGACCGTGGACTGTCCATGTAAAGCAGCCACAGCGTCGCGGCTCGAACGAACGACCGGCCAGACACAGACGTGGTGTCGTTAGCAGCTTCAGGTATGCCGACCCCAATAATAAAGGCTTGCGAATGTGGTCCCCTTGATCCCCTTCTATTTCGGGCCGTCGGATCTCCGCGTTTAGCGCGGCGCGGCAGCAACGGCGGTGACGGCGGCGGAAAGAACGGCGCCCGGCGTCGCGGCGGCAGGCGTCTCTCCACGTCGGGATGCCTGCCTCTTAGCCCGCCATTGATTATTCGCGCCGCGCTTAATTAAGCCGCCGCTGCCAAAGTGCCTCGCCGGCTGCCATTGAGGAAACGCGTCGGTTGCAAATGAATTCAGGGTATTTCGGTAGACGTGTTCGCCTCCTGCCTCGGCATTTGGCACACTCCGATCGCGGTGCTTTTTCGCCGTGGAATGAAAATTTCGCAACGCTGGCATTCCTTCCGATCCCGGCACTTACTGATGAGCAGGGGAGGTGAGAAGTACCAACACGCCCCGTGTAATGGATCACAGACTCTCCGCTGAGCCTGGTGAACATGCAGTTCTTGCAGAAGTAAAATTCTAAGTACTAATGGACATATCCATTCACAGAAACACTCACCTGAACATCAGTTCATTCACTATTTCAATGGCCATATATAGTCAGTAGCAAAGCCGAAATGTGTAGTATTCTATGCTGTCATTGTGTCCGTATGTGTCTATGGTGTATAACGCGTGTACATATCCTACAAAATGTTCTCATCGTTCTGATTCACGGTTGAAACTAATAGAGATCATTGTCTGTTTCCTACCGATTATCCTGCCGTACGAGGTTTCCTTATCCGTCCAGCTGGACTGGTAAGATAAGGATGAAGGAGGTTTTCTGCAGAATCAGCGAAGATAGGAATGTGTGAAAAACACTGACAAGAAGAAGGGAAAGGATAATAGAACGTCTGTTAAGTCACCAGAAAATAGCTTACATGGTACTAAAGGAAGCTGCGGAGGTTAAAAACTGTAGAGGGAACAGAGATTGGAATACGTCCAGCAAATAACTGAGCATGTAGTTGGCAATTGATACTCTGAGATGAAAGGTTGGCACAGGAGAAGAATGCGTGGTGGACCGCACCAAACCAGTCAGAAGACTGATGACTGGGGTTTCCTCTTCTCATAACTCGGCATGTTAATTTTTATGTAAACTTAGTGGTCAAGTACCTATATATAGGTACTTGGCCACTAAGTTTATATATAGCCTTCCAGGACGTCCCCATACAGGCACCTCGGCAGAGGAAGGTGTGACAGTGTATTTCGACGATTCAGAACATTAATTAGGGCCAAGCTATACCTTCATACGAAGTCACATGCGCTTAGACTTGGAATGTGACACCATGCATGCGATTTTCCTGTCTGTTATAATACGACACAGCCGGGATTCAAACCCGTGGCCCTTTGGTTAGCAACCTCTTACGCTGTCACCCCCCCCCCCCTCCCCCACCCCTCCCCCCAGCTACACAGGAAGACGCGCCCGGTATCGATACAGGTCTGACCTCCTTCTCTCGTATGTTAGCGCTCCATGCGCTAAGTTATACGAGCTGGTCAAAATAGTCTTTGTAATCTTTCATAAATGCTACACTTTGTTTAATATACACTTTCCAATCTTTACACAACCATTTCTGTACAGATTACAGATTGACTAACATTCTAGGCTATATTGGGATAAGGGAATAAGCAACTGAACACACATGCTGTCCTTTCATTAAAGGTCGAAAATCTCTGTTAATTTCATCTGGTAGCATTTTTACATACTCCAGAAATAGTTCACAGTGGTTAATATAGCAGAATGCTGCGTAAACAATTCCACTTTATGTTATTCTCTTAAAAAGCGTATACAACAATCTGTCAGATTTATTCAGAAGTAAGCTAATATTGAGATCCCGTTCACATTCTAGCAGATGTAAACACTGAGAACACTATATTTTGCATTATTCCCATAAAAAAAATCTTCTATTATCCTGTCCTTTATAACTGATACTAATGCAGTTATGAAGACCATTACTACTGCTGGTACACGAATTACTGCGTGGTCTCTCATTAACATATCATCCCATATTGAATGACGTTTTCATAGTACAAACGAATTTATACGGATGTTTCATTGTAGATTTCCTTACGGTTTCAAGAGTCGGGATAGCGTCTCTCCAGTCCCAGGCCAATATTACTTCTCTGAATCACTTTTATCTCCACTTGGGTGATTGGCACATTGTAGAGTGGTTTAAAGGGTCACCTTCCCAGTGGCCCAGCTGGCCATGGTAACCGAGGCAGTCGGGCTTCAGCAAGACATTTCCTCCCTGCTGAATAAGGTATGGTTTTCCCTCCAATTATCGGCAAGCGATGCAGTCATCACAGCACTACACGCTATATACAGTAACTTGCATGTGTAAAATACAGAAAATGACTTTTCATGTCCATTCCATTCATGAGAACCATCAGCACTTTGAAAGGTGGACGTATGGTAATGCAGACGACTATTGAGTTGGGCCCAAATCGGAGAAAGTGTTCAACTATAGTGTGAAACCTTGTTACCACCGATGTGGCTGCCTATTTTTTATTAGGTGGAGACATGCATATTTTACGAGACTGAAATATTTGAAACGGCAAATATTATAATAAATTATTTGTAATAACTATAGCATTAAATTAGAAATCACTAAGAGGAGGAAAGAGGAAAAATACACTGTTGAGCCAAAACATTGTGACCACTGTCCACCACGAGATTGTGGGCTGCCTGGTGACGCTGAGGGCACGTGACACTGCAAGAGAAGTACATGAGCGGAGACGAATGGTGGATCATTCTAGGAACGATGAGGGTGCAGATGCGGAAATCCGCCGACTTAAGCGACTTGGATGAAAGCCAGACTGTTGTGTCCCAATGCCTGGGAGCGAGCATCTAGGTAACGACGAAGAAGGTCGGCTGCTACTCTCGTCAGTATCCATGGAAAGTGGATGAAGAATGCTGAAACCACGAGTAGGAGACAAGAAACGTGTTTTGGAGAACACCTTACAACTCCAAATGTTGGACATGATGTTCCGCAGCAGAGGACCTCTAGGCGTTCTCACCTTCATCCAACAACATGGTCAGTTATGATTACAGTGGGGATGGGATCATCGAGATTTGACCGCAGATCACTGTAATCGTGCCGCCTGGTCGATGAATCGCATTTATAGTTAAACTAGGTTGATGGTCATGTCCACATACGTCATCATCTAGGTGAACGGCTGATCTAAACATACTGCTCGCCACGGACGCAGGCCGGTGGGAGCGGTATTATGTTATGGGGGACATTCATCTGGGCTTCCGTGGGACTTGCGGTGGTAATCGAAGGCACCGTGACAGCTGTAGACTGCGAGAACATTATTAGGGACTAACTGTAACCCGTTGTGCTTGTTGTCTTCTCTACCAGCGGTGGCGTCTTCCAGTGGGATAACGGTCCATGTCACAAGGCCAGAATCACGCTGAAATGGTTTGAGTAGCATGATAGTGAAGTCATGTTGATGTTTTGGTCATCAAATTCGGCTTATCTGAATCCGATGAAACTGGGACGCTATTGAGCACCAGCTTCGCGCCCACAAAACAACAGCTCGTCAGTTAAAATTACGGGAAGTGTATGGCCTGTGCGTAGACATCTGATTCCACAAACCTCTAGAAATGTATCAAGTAGTCACCGAACCAGTGCCACGCAGAATCAGAGCTGAATTGCGTTCCAGAGGTGTGCCAACACGCTTGTAAGTAGGTAGTCACAATATTCTGTCTCATCAGTCTAAAAGGAAAGTAGTAGAAAGGATGGAGAAAGTTAAAATTCGTCTGACGCTTTGGGTAACAGTGATGGGAAGACAAACTGACATTTAATGAAAGTAGCAGTAAGGGGTGAGCTACTGACGTTTGAGCGATGAAGCGTTGTAAGCTGAGAGAATCGTCCTCCTTGTCTTTACTTTTCTAAGTTATAAAAAGTGCTGAGATGGCAACGGTGTTCATAGCTGTCAGTAAGTTTTCTGTTCAGGTACCCAGATACATTTGAAGATTAGCTATACGCAAATTCTAGTTACACTGTGGGAAGAACTAGGAAGATACATCAATGGTTGCTACGAATAAGACGTGAAAGATCTCCAACAGACAGATATGCAAACTGGTGTGTAAGGCGTAAGGACGAAAGTAACATATATACTATGTGATCAAAAGTATCCGGACACGTGGCTGAAAATGACTTACAAGTTCGTGGCGCCCTCCACCGGTAACGCTGGCATTCAATATGGTGTAGATCCAGCCTTAGCTTTGATGACAGCTTCCGCTCTCTCAGGCATATGTTCAATCAGGTGCTGGAAGGTTTCTTTGGGGATGGCAGCCCATTCTTCACGGAATTCTGCAATGATGATAGGTATCGATGTCGGTCGGTGAGGCATGGCACGAAGTCGGATTCCAAAATATCCCACAGGTTTCTGTAAGATTCAGGTAAGGACTGTGTGCAGGCCAGCCCATTACAGGGATGTTATTGTCGTGCAACCACTCCGCCACAGGCCGTGAGGTATGAACAGTTGCTCGATCATGTTGAAAGATGCGAGTGCCATCCTCCAGTTGCTCTTCAACAGTGGGAAGCATACTGTAACGCAAAACAACAAAGGGGGCAATCCCTATCCATGAAAAACACAACAACTCACACCACCGCCTGCGAATTTTACTGTTGACACTAAGCACGCTGGCAGATGACGTTCGCCGGGCATTTGCTGTACCCACACCCTGCCATCAGATCGTCACATTGTGTACCATGATTCGTCACTCCATACAACGTTTTTCCACTGTTCAATCGTCCAATGTTTACGCTCCTTCCATCAAATGAGGCGTCGTTTGGCATTTGCCGGCGTAATATTTGGCTTATCAGCAGCCGCTCGACCACGGAATTCAAGTTTTCTCACCTCTCGCCGAACTGTCACAGTACTTGCAGTGGATCCTGATGCAGTTTGGAATTCCTGTTTGATGGTGTAGATAGATGTCTGCCTATTACACATTACGTCCCTCCTCAACTGTCGGCGGTCTCTGTCAGTCAACAGACGAGAACGGTCTGTATGCTTTTCTGCTGTAGGAGTCACTTAACGTTTGAACTTCACTATCACATAGTGGATCTAGGGATTTTTAGGAGTGTGGAAATCCCGTGTACAGACGTATGACACAAGTGACACTCAATCGCCTGACCACTTTCGAAGTCCGTGAGTTCCTCGGAGCGCCCCATTCTGCTCTCTCACGATGAATAATGACTACTGAGGTCGCTGATATGGAGTACCTGGCAGTAGGTGGCACCACAATGCACCTAATATGAAAAATGTATGATTTTCGGGTAGTCCGGATACTTTTGAGGACTTAGTGTAAGATGTTTCAGTGTCTAGAAACATAGATTGATGAAACTCGGGCCATAAATAGGAAGAGCATAGTACGGAAGGTAACTAGGAGAAATACGCAATGGGACTAACTGGAAAAGACAAAAAGACCGCGATTTATGATCCTCCCCTGGTCATTGCTAAAAGTCGGACATCTGTCTTAATGGGGTGTGTGATTACCACGGACAGCAATGTAACGTGGCCTCTTGCAGGCTGCAACACCAGTAATAAGTTTTGTGGTAGGGCTCTCCATTCTCCCGCCAGCGCGATTGAAAACTGCTGAATGGTCGTTGGTGCATCTAGACATGCTGCAGTATGTCTCCTCAACGCAGCCTACACATGCTCGATGAGATTTAAATCGACGGAACAAGCAGGCCAGTCTATTCGCCGAATATCCTCTCGTTCCAAGAGCTCCTCCACCTGCACTGTTTGATACCGTCGTGCAATATCATCCATTAAAAGGCAAAAAGAGGAGGAGGAGACTAGTGTTTAACGTAGAGTCAACAACGAGGTCATTAGAGCACAGGCTTGGATTAGAGGAGGATGGGAAAATTGGCCGTGCCTTTTAAAGGAACCATCTTGGCATTTTCCTGAAGCGATTTAGCGAAGTCATGGAAAACGTAAATCAGGATATCCGGGTTTGGACCGTCGTCGCCCCGAATGCGAATCCAGTATGCTAACCACTGTGCCACCTCAGCCGGTGCTAAAAATACAGGCAGGCCCGAAAGTGACCCTGATAACACGTTCATGGGGAAGAAGTATAATGTCACAATAACGTTAACTGGTGAGGTATACCGTTGAAACGTTTAGAGGTCAGTATGCCAATGCAAGGCTGTACCACCAAAACGATCGTGTTCGCCAATGTTTCTGGGAGCGTTATGTGTTCCCACTTCACACCATATGAGTGTACGTTCGGAATCAATATTGAAATTGTATCTTCTGTCATCCGAGAAGAGCACGCGAGTACACTCCTCGTTGGTCAAGTCCGTATGCTCTTGGTACCATAGCAAATGGCGCCGCAGACGCGCAGGTGTCAACGGAGCAAAATGACTGGTGGTCGCGCAAAGAGACCACCCTTATTCCACTCACTGTGCCATTGTGGAGCTTGAGATTGCCTTCCTTGGCAGTCCTGTTAAATATGACTGCATTTGCATCCACTGTTTGGCGTGTGTCTGTTGCTGACTGTAGCAGAATGTAGCGGCCTTCTGCTGCGGTAGTTGAAAGTTGTTGACTACCACCTGTAAGGGGACATCCTCCTCTTGCATTACTTTTCCTCGACAATACTTGTCGGTACCAGTATTACTTTTCGAATTTTGGACAGATCAGTATTATCTCAGTTGCTTTTCTGAAAACTTTCGAACAATTTTATACGGTGTGTGTTATATTTTGAGCTAAAATGTATGAAAAAGAATTACTTTATAAAATATTTTAGTTTCGATATTATAATCAATAAGTACTAGTTCTGAATGTATAGTTGAAATTATTTTTTTAGTAACATTTGAATTTACGAATTATTTGCACACATAAAAATTCTGTTATTAATTACGCAATTCTGTTTACTATGTTTGATTCTGGATTCATTAGTGAAATAATAATCGAAATTAATAATGTAATTCATTTGTTAAGAAAAACTGTAAACCCTCTGGAATATTGTTACTTCCGCAGAGTGCTGGAGTCGTAAGCTTGCCTTTGATGTTCAAATGGTTCAAATGGCTCTGAGCACTATGGGACTCAACTGCTGAGGTCATTAGTCCCCTAGAACTTAGAACTAGTTAAACCTAACTAACCTAAGGACAACACAAACATCCATGCCCGAGGCAGGATTCGGACCTGCGACTGCCTTTGATGTGATTGGACGTATTTTTGTGCAATAGGTGTGAGCAATGTAATTGCAGCTTCGTTAATGTGAAAAGTCAAAATACTGTATGATGTATTAAAATGTCAGAAAATCAGTGGAGTATATATTTACGTAAAAAAAATTCTGCAACAAAAATCTTCCAATTTATTTAGTTCAAAGCAACCGTGAGGACCTGATGTTAGATTTTCAGCTTCAAGAATTAGACACCTAGACAGAAAGAACTGGAGCCATCTCAATATGCCAAGTTAAGTAAACTTGAAAGTTTTTTGTTATCTTCGCCCTTCGGAATCTTCATATTAATTATTTGGACTGGGCATTAATTAATGTGGACAATAGATGGAAGAAGGAAGGAGGGGGGAGACTACACACCCTCCTTCAGGCAGCAGTGCCTGTGATTCGTAACCCTCCCCATGCAATGAGGAACAATGCTGTGAGCAATACCGAACTCCTTGGCTACATTCGTCACCGTTGACCTCCTCCCCTTTCCCTCTCATTCTTCCCCGTGTGATGTCATTCAGATGTCTACAGACCATCTTGTAATGAACACTGTCACAGCGCACCATAACTGTTCGCTGACTGACTTACACAATATCTTTTCCGGTTCATTCAACGGCCTCGTACTGTGGAGCCAGCCCCATCTGGCGTTATAGGCACGTTGGCCTCACGATGTGTGACCTCCAGCTTTCTGCGCACGACTAGGAGTCCTCTGGTAACGTGTACCCGCAGTTTCATCCATTTCCACCTGGTAGTGTGTTACATTGCTTTATCTACCTCATCCTTAAACTTTGCAGAGCAACGTGTGTTTTTTATCGCTTATAGAGGCACAGCTGTGAGAATGTGACGCGGTCAAATACATAATGCGTTAAGCAAAGGCATACGACAATGTTCAAAGTTGATTTTCACAAATTTCACCTCCAACTTCAATGCGCTATTCAATTCTCTTCTGAGATCGTCTTGAAGCTCTGTTATGGAGACAGCCCTACTCATAATTCGAGTAATTCGTCTCCTGTGGGACTGATGACCATAGATGTTAAGTCCCATAGTGCTCAGAGCCATTTGAACCATTTCGTCTCTTGTGTTTGGTCTTCACTTGCAGACTTCGCCTTTGAACCGTCACCACAGGCAGAAGTGCAAAGTAGTAAGGTCCGGAGAATTCGGCGACCAAGAAATGTGACCATTTTTACCGATCCGTCTTCCGGAATATTTTGAATTCAGATAATGGGTCACCTGACGCCAAGGATGTGTGAAATCTCTTCAAATAATGCTAGTAAGTCGTGATAACGAGCCCCTCTAAGACGATGCGATAACACAAAAGGCCCAATGAACTTACTGTCGCGCCATACTACACATTTAACAACAGGCGTTTTTACAAATGTGACTCCACAAGGACATGCGGGGTTTCCGTCAGACCATGGGATTATTCAGCTATCTGCAATTAGTCAGCGACTAAATTCCCATCGTCTACCGTCGCCTCCCTCTCGATGGTGCTGAATCCGCAATAAATATTAAGAATACATAAAACCCGGCAGGTGGAACACCGGTATATGTAGAAATTCTGTGTATGCTCGTTGATGTACTAAGTCTAACAAGTTAATAATGTCTTCTACTTCATCTACACTCTGTTCATTTCCACATTCGAATCAAATATTTCTGCTGGCACCGCAGCAGTGTCACGGAAATCAGTAAAAACACGAAAAATCACTCTTTAATCTGGTAGCGAATCGTCAGAAGTACTCCCTACAAGCATGAGCAGCATTTCCATCACAAAACCTGTACCCAAGTACCACACAGGCATATTCAACATGTGTATATACTTGCAGCAGTCTACAACAACACAGCAGTATTGGCCTGCGAATTACTGTTAGAATCACAGTAGGGTAGTTACATTATTTTAAACTGAAGGGCACTTTCATAAGTTGAACTTCAAAACAAAAATGACGATCGATAAATGGTTCAGATGGTTCTAAGCACTAAGGGACTCAACATCTGAGGTCATCAATCCCCTAGAAGAACTTAAACCTAACTAGCCTGAGGACCTCACACACATCCATGCCCGAGGCAGGATTCGAACCTGCGACCGCAGCAGCAGCAAGGTTCCAGACTGAAGCCCCTAGAACCGCTCGGCCACAGATGCCGACGATCCATAAATAAACCCATAGCGATTAGACTACCAACAGAAAAAAGCACTTGGGTGATTAGCACATTGTAGAGTGGTTTAAAGGGTCACCTTCCCCGTGGCTCAGCTGGCGACGGTAACCCAGGTGGTCGAGTGGCCTACCGGTACCATCCGACCGCCATGTCATCCTCAGTGGTGGAAGCGTATAGGAGGGGCGTGGGGTCAGCACACGATGGTATTCTTGACCGCAGCCGCTACTATCCGGCCGAGTAGCACCTCAGTTGGCATCACGAGGCTGAGTGCACCCCGAAAAATGGCAACAGCGCATGGCGGCCTGGATGGTCAGCCATCGAAGTGCCGACCACACCCGACAGCGGTGATCTCACGGGAACCGGTGTATCCATTGCGGCAAGGCCGTTGCCTTGACTACTAAAAAGCAAAATAAAAAATTTTCTCTGTAACTAGCTGTATCTTAGTAACCAATAAAACTGGACACAAGTTAATCGAAAGTTTTACTCGAATTAGTCTATGCTACTACTCCTAAAATACTTACTTCTCGCCCTGAAACACCACTCGTATACACCGTCCAGTCACATTAACGTGACCGCTGTCAATGCTCGAGGCAAGCGTGCAAAAGACCACTCAAAGAAAAGAGGTGGTGGCAATAACAGTGGAGGGTATATAAAGCGTGTCAGGGGACGGGGGGTCAGTACCAGTCTTTGTCTTATTGTACAAACGGAGCCATTTACCTTACTTCCAAAAGGGCAGGACTATTAGCTTTCAGGCCAAGGGTGGGAGCATTCTGTTCGCGAGTCGCTGTGGTTGAAACATACCGTGTATGGCAAAATGGCGTTATCCAAACCCAGTGCCGAGGCAACTGTGGTGCACACAAGCCATAGATGACAGCGGTGAATGACGGCTGCAGAGATCGGTACAGGCGATTAGACGTGCAGCTGTTGACCAGTTGACCACCCAAATGAACCAAGGGGCTACTAACGACCGTTCAGCGAGCGCTGCTGCGAATGGACCTCTGCAGCGGACGTCTGGTTCATGCATCCATGCTGGCTGCGTACATCGGCGACGATGGCTGGAATTTGCGCGAAAATATCGCAACTGGAAGTCCACTTAATGGCGACAGGTGGCCTTTCAGACGAATCACGTTTAATGCTGTATTGAAATGAAAGGAAACGCGTTCCAACCATTTTCGGCAATGTGTAGGCCGGAGTAGAGAGCGTTATGGTTTGATGAATGTTTTGGGTGATTTCGTCATTCTGGTAGTCACATCATGCACCTCCCCTTGTGGATCTTGTCCAATCCTAAATGCTCTTTATTATTCCTCGGTCCGATGGCATCTACCGGCAGGACACTGCAACGTTTCACACAGTTCGCAGGGTACCTATGTGGTTGTAAGAGAAGCAGAATGAATATGTAACCTAGGCTCCAAACGCCAAGGAGCTAAACCTAATCAAGAATCCGTGGGACCACCTCCATCAGGCTGTTCACGCCATAGGTCCTCAGCGGAGAAATCTAGGGCAGCTGATCATGGGGCTGGAGTTGGCATGGTTCCACATCCCTGTCGGTTATTTCCAGAATCTCACTAATTGTCTCCCTTCACGTCTCTCAGACGTCCTTGCTGCAAAAGATAGTTATTCAGGGTTTTGACAGTCACGTTAACGTGACTGGACAAAATTTGCTGACCAGCTGTCTACATGGCAAAATGCCAGTCGACAGCATGTACGACAGTACAAAGCTTCGTAATTGTTTGGAACTGTACTATTAGCGTCGATAATAATGCACAAATAGTTTGCCATCCAGTGAATTATTCAGATGTTCTAGGTGTGAATACAACAGAGAGTCGCTCATCCTAAATCTCCCCATTATCATATTTCTACAGCCAAACGCCTGCTGTGCTACCATAACGTCATTTATCCTAAGATACGAAAGAAAGTAGTGCAGTACAAGTTTCGGAGCCGGCCACTGTGGCCGAGCGGTTCTAGGCGCTTCAGTCCGAAACTGCGCTGCTGCTACGGTCACATGTTCGAATCCTGCCTCGCGCATGAATGTGTGTGATGTCCTTAGGTTAGTTAGGTTTAAGTAGCTCTAAGTCTAGCGGACTGATGACCTCAGATATCAAGTCCCATAGTGCTTAGAGCCATTTGAACCATTTTTGAGGAAGTTTCGGTCAATAGTGTGCAACTTTACCCAAGTAATTTTGTGTTTTGTAAGCTATGTTTTTTAGGTATACATGGTGAAGAAGCATGTAATTTTCCATGATAACACGTTACACTAACAAACGCTTTCTGGCTCCCCGCTCGTTAACCAACAGCTTGAGGATTCGGTCTGAGGCTGTCTTACGCCCTCGTGTCATAAGCTATCGTGCTACTTGTTAACACATAACTGCTGGTCAAATATCGTAAGAAATACATTTGCGCCTAAACTGTTGGTGTTAAACTGCTTCAAAATGCACTCAAGACGCCGCCTCGTGAATAACAATAGTAGAAACGGAGATCGTTGTCGGCAGAGACTTGGCGAAGCGTCGTCATGTATTGAGTAGCTGTAATCTGCTTATGGACAATGTCTGTAGCTGCTACGTGGAACACGTTATATCATTATTATCACTGTAATTACAACTGCTTTGTTTTTTACTTGACAGCAATGGCAGAGAAATGCCAGACTATCGCATAATTAGCTTCACAGCCCATGCATCCAAGTTTTTGACGAGAATCATATTCAGAAGAATAGAATAAAAAATTGAGAATCTTTTAGAGGACCATCAGCTTGTCTTTAACATAAATAAAGGTACCAAAGAGACAAGTCTGACATTGCGCTTGAGAATGAAAGCACGACGTAAAGATATACGAGGAATGTTCGTAGGATACGTCGACGTGGCAGACGTGTTCGCAATGTAAATTGGTGTAAGGTGTTCGAAATTATCATGAAAACAGCTGTGAGTTATAGGTGAAGGTGGGTAATATACATTCTGTGTAAGAATCAAGAAGAAAATGGAACTACAAGAAGTAAATTCTGGGTTTAAAAAGGAGTGTGAGACATGGATACAGCCTTTCGGTTCTTAATGATCGAACTATATATCGAAGAAGTAACGACAGGAATGAAAGAAAGGTTAAGAAGTGAGACTAAAATTCAGGCTGAAAGGATATTAGTCATAAGTTTCCCTTATGACACTATCATCCCCAGTGAGATTGATAAAAATCCGAAGGATTCGCAGGATCGAATGAACAGTCTAATGTTGAAACGCTACGAATTGAGAGTTAACCGAAGAGCGTCGAAAGTAATGACAAGTATTAAAAATGAGACTAGCGATTAACATCAGCGTTGGGGACTTGAAGTATATAATTTGAAGGAATTAACTTTTAAGCAAAATATCACTTGAAGGCCGAAGTAAGAAGGACGTAAAAAGCAGACTACAACAGGCAGAGAGGGCATTCCTGGGCAAAAGAAGTCCACTAATATCAAAGACTTGCCTTAATTAGAGGAAGAAATATTTGTGACTGTAAATTAGGAGCTCATAATTGTATGAAAATGTATCTTGTCCGGTGGGAAAATCGAAAAATAAGAGAATCGAAGAGTGTGAGATGTGCTGCTGTAGAAGGATACTGAAAATTTGGAAAACTGGTAAGACAGGTAATAAGATGATTCTCCGCAGAATCGACGAAAAGAGAAACACGTTGAGGACATTGAGAAAAAGAAGCGACAGGATGTTAGGACATGTGTTACCACATCAAGGAGTAACTTTCACAGTTATAGAGGGAGCCTAGAGGGTAAAAACTGTAGGGGAACATCCAACAAATAATTAAGAACGTTGGGCGTAAGTGCCACTCTGAGACGAAGAGGTGGGCGCAGAAGAGAAAGTCACGGCGGGCCGCGTCACATCAGTCAGACTAATGATGGTAAAAAGTTTTCGAGCTTACTCTGTTTACTATGGAAAATACCGATTATCCATTCTTTTATCATATTTGTCCCAACAGTTGCATTTATTGCTCTTCATTAATTTCAGTCTAAGAGAGTCTTCAATAAATAATGCAACACATTTTTATCTTGGTTAATACCGATTGAAAAAAATGTAGAATTTGTTGTGAGACTTTTTTGGAACATTCCTGCTTTAGCCTCTATATATTTATTATTTTTCCATAGATGGCGGACTTGAAGGTAGCCTTCAAAATGGCGTCTCTAACGGAGGTGCGTCCCAAGAAGAGAACTGTCATTGAGTTTCTTTTGGCGGAAAATCAGAGCATCGCAGACATTCGCACACGCTTGCAGAGTATCTACGGAGACTTTCCATTGAACAAAAGCACGGCGAGTCGTTGGGTGAGGCATCTGTCATCATCAGAACAAGTTCGCGCAAACCTGTCCAATCTACCGCGTGTCGGCCTCCCGCACACTGTTGTGACTCCTCCAGTGTTAAAACAAGCAAGATGTTGGCTCCAACATCGACCAGTAGAGTGGTACTGAACGAGTAGACAGGCCCTCCCCGTACGGTAGCGTAAAGCCGTAGCATTTAACGGAGACTACGTTGCAAAATATGATTTTGTAGCCAAAAGAATGAGGAAAAATATGGTGTATTGGACTCCTGAATAAATCCAACCTGCTTTCGGGAAAAAGATGTGTTGCGTTACTTATTGAACGTCGCTCGTATATCAAAGCCATGTGGCTCTACAGTCAGGTACCGGACGTCAATACAAAATCAGTTACAAATCATCAACGATACTTTTAGATGCTTTTAGAATATAAAGGAAAAATAAGCATTACATACAAAATATACATCTGCCATAAAGTCGTCACCTACTTCTGTAACTAAGTGCAGTTTTTAATGATCTCGCATTGTGGAACTGGAGTACTTAATAGAAATTTCTTAATTTCGAAATATAAATTAATAGCTAACTAATTACTGACTATTAATTGGGGGTGAATTGTGGAAGAAGATAAGAAGGGGCGGCGAAAACTAGGTGACATCACTATGACAGTAATCGCCTGACTAGGCGAAACGAATGTCCGATCGTGTACGACAGCCGTCATTGAAACGTTGGTTACAAGCGACGGATGATTGAAGTACTGTATTAATTTGTTTCTGCGCCTAGACATTGCTGGGGTCACATTTGTAATTGTGAGACGTCCAAACGCTTAAATACAACTATATGACAGTTCGAACCAAACGGTGTTAGAGATCTGAGAGAGCAAGACAATGGAATAGTGTTTGCAGTTAAGAGGCCTTGGAATCTCTCAGGCCATAGATTTACGTTTAAGGAGGTCTAGGCAAATAACTCGAGGGTAATGGTGAGCCTGTTTCCACAATATGGATGTGGTTGATATTTTTGCATCGTCTCTGTCCGACAGAACAACCAGCATATCGACGAGATGTTACGGTCTGCATGTCTGTATTCTCAGCCTATTCTGGTTACTTGAAACGAATGCATACAGAAACTCAAATAAAATGTAACTTTTGGGAATGCTAGCGTCAGGACGCGTTGGGATCGGTAATAAGATCTGTTAGCCATTCGGGATATTGTAGATATAGGAAGACCAAAATAAAACTACCGTGGTACATTCGCACCATATACAAACCTTAAGATCTTGCATTGGCTTGTCGATGTTCTTGTGAGGATTTTCTAATGCCTACACAACGGAACGTGGTATTTGAGTTTACATACCCAGAAAGGTTAAACAACGCTTGATACTAGGAAATACTGAAAATTAAAGATGTAGATATTTCGATACGATTTCATTCAGAGGGATATAACTGAAGAGCTGGGAATTAATGTCCAAAACTAGATTCATGGAAACTACAGGTCACCTACGAGGAAATTATTTGACTTTGAGCAATATTTTCTGGTTTCTTATAGTACTGGGATGACCTCTTCATGTAATTCGTGCAAACACTTTTCAAGGCAGTTTTATCTCGGCCAGCTGACAGTTGTTTTAATGGTCTTCGGTCACACGGCCATCCATTACCAAACTGATTGTTCCTTCATGTGTTAAGAATAGTCTATCAAACAATCTCTTCATTGTTTCAAGTTGTACAATGAATTTATTTGTTCTTCTTTTTCGGTCTACCCATATAATCTTCACCATTCTTCTGTATCGCCACACTTCAAAAGCTTCTATTCTGTTCTTCTTTGAACTACATGTCGTCCACATTTCATTGCCGTGGAACGCTACACTCAAGAGAAATACCTTCAGAATACATTTTATGTTAGATGACGACAGACTCCTATTTTTCCAGAAAAAGGTTTCTTCCTATTGACATTCTGCATTGTATAGCACCATACTTGTCTATCATTAGTTATTTTACTGCACATATGGAAAAACTCTTCAACTGCCTTTAGTTACGTAAATTAATTCACTCAGTATCACATGACTGACTTCGATTACATCCCAAAATATTTGTCTACTTAATGATCATTTTATAACCTGTTTTCAAAACTCTATCGATTCCGCTCAGTGGTTCTTTCATGTTCTTTGCCGCCTCTGAGGGAATTACAACGTCAAGACATACCTCATTGTTTCTGTTTTCTCAGTGTGAACCATAATTCCGTTTCCAAATTATACTTGGTTTCTTTTACTTCTTGTTCAGTAAACAGATTGAACCACATCAGTGATAAGCTATAACCGGGTCTCACTCCTTTCTCAATCACCGCCTCCTTTTCATGTCATTAATCTACTACTTTGCACCTGCCGTCTAAATTGTGTACAAGTTGTAAATAACTTTCCGTTATTTTTTTTATTACAGCTTATCTACAGAATTTCAAAGAGTGTATTTCACTTAACATTGTCAAAAGCTTTAGTTAATTCTATACATGCTATAAACGTAGGTTGCCTTTCTTCAGCCTATATTCCTGCGCATACCCAAAAATCGCAAAACCAAGGTGGAGCTGTGCGACGTAAACGAAAGGTAGTAGACGTGTTTCTGCATCTTAAAGACGATGTCTATACAGGTTGCGCTAGTAGCACAACTGTAAGGATGCAAATCAGATTTGCTTTAAATACACCCTGTAACGGTCATGAGCGTTAGTTACCATTGAGATGAGACATGGTGAGTTGATGTTAGCCAAGAATGCCTTTAAGTCGACAAAGACGCCATTATCAAGATCTCACTGATCTTGAACGAGTTCATGTAAAAGCGCTGGGTTTTCTTTCTCCGACACTGCAGAAAGACTTGGTAGAAATGTTGCCACTGTACATGATTACTGTCAGTAGTCTTCACGAGACTCTACGGTCGCAAGAGGACCGGGATTTTGACGTCCAAGTGGCACTACGAAGAGGGAAGACGTACGGCGCATGGGTCTGGCGCATCATACTGCATCTGCAGCTGCAGTTTGAGCAACAATTGGCGCCACAATGATACAACGAATCGTTGCAAATTAGTTAATTCAAGGAGGGCTCCGAGCCAGACTCCCTGTATCTTGAATTCCACTGACCCCAAACCACCGCCGTATGCAACTTAAGCGGTGTCAAGCGAGAGCACATTGGAGGGCTGGGTAGAGATCTGTTTTGTTCTCGAATGAAAGCTGGTTCTGCGTAGGCACCAACGATAGCCCTGTGTTGGTTAGAAAGAAGCCAGTTGAGGGCCTGCCTGCACCAGTATCTAACATTTGCAACGGCTTATCTTGTGCTTACATTAACTTGTGGGCTTGCAATGTTAATCACCTAAATATGTTACCAAGACAAATGTATTCCCGACAACTAATTAACCATTTTTTTGGTGTTTCTGTCAGTGGAGACAAGTTGTAGGGTCAGGGTTCTCCGGAATCCAAACTGGTCTTCCCCGAGGTCGGCTTCTACCAGCGTCGTCTTTCCTCCATAAATAACTTTTGTCGTGATTTACGAAACTGATATGTCGGTGGTATTCATACCTGTCAACACCTGCCATCTTTGCAACTGGAATGATTACATTCCCTCTGAAGAGTGATGGCATTTCGCCTGTCTCATGTATCTTTCTCACTAGAGAGAATAGTTTCGTCACTGCTGTCCCTCCCAAGGGTCTCAATAATTCTGAAGGAATGTCCTCCAGATGCTTGGTTTCTGCGTAGGTCTGTCTACACTTTGTCAGATTCCTCTCGTGGTATCGTATCTCGCATGTCATCTTCATTTATTTCCTCTTGCCTTGTATAATACAGGAACTTACAGTACGAACCCTAATTATTTTCATGTACATCAGCTGAAACGTGCACACTCCCTCCCAGGAGGAACATTATTGATAGTTTTTGGGAACCTTATAGTGGAAATCCTAAACACTTAAAAGCACATCGATGGAAACGTACGTCCAGTAGGGCCATTCTTGATAGTTAATTACGCCCTTTAATTACGCTCTTTTTTTCGTTGAACCATGAGTGAACGGCAAAAGGCGGATTCCATATTCGTAGATTTCCGAAAAGCATCCGTCACGGTGCCAACTTGTAGGCTGTTAACGAAGGTACCACCATGCACAAACGAACGACCTAAATTCTGTCTCACCTGTTTTCTACGCAACCTACGTGACGTAAATATCTCGCAAGTCCTCTGCTCTCTTTTCAATACAGTCGTTTGGCTAAGTAAAGTGGTTACTGATGGAGGGCACAAGAGGTAACTCCAATGTATGGCTGTCAATCGATATGCAGATAAATATCACGATGATGCAAGTATCAGAAAACACGTTATTAGAAAAGACGCAGCCATTAAGCTTGTAAACTCGAATTTATTACAATAAATGACACTTCAAAACACCAGTTCAACTTTAAATTCAAATGGTTCAAACGGTTCTGAGCACTATGGGACTCATCATCTTAGGTCATAAGTCCCCTACAACTTAGAACTACTTAAACCAAACTAACCTAAGGACATCACACACACCCATGCCCGAGGCAGGATTCGAACCTGCGACCGTAGCAGTCTCGTGGTTCCGGACTGCAGCGCCAGAACCGCACGACCACCGCGGCCGGCAACTTTAAATTACATGACGTAAACTTCAATACTGGTCCGGATCCAGGACTTCAATTCAGCAACCAAAGTTCCTTTTAAATACGACCTCAATCACAAACAACAAGGTATGCACTCGTGCAAACTTGAAATTACATAGCATACATTTTTGCGTTGGACGGAGATTTGAGCCCAGCACCTAATGGGATTGTTAACTAAGCACAATTACATGTTACAAATCGTAATTTTGCACCTGTAGCGATCTGATTGAAACTGAAATGACAAGCCCAAAAACGTTTGCCTTACGAGCATTCTAACCCAGCACATATCGTCGTTGATTAATAGTCACGAGTAGACATTAAACAACGATTTATTTCACCAGTAGCGAGATGTGCTCTTGTCTCAATTGGAAATACTACGACATCAAGTTCTTTGCTGACTGGTAGTCTAAACCTACACATATGACGATTGTTGACAACAAATCAAGAGACGTTGACTATCGAACTCCTTTTCACCAGTAACTAGAAGTGGCATGTTTGAACATGAAGTTATATGACGAAAAGTTCGGTGTCCGACTGCGAGTCGAAACTGGTACCAATCAATATTGCTGGAAACGCTGTAACCTCCCCACAGATATTTATAATAATACTTTAAATGTGAATAGTCATAGAGCTAAGTGTAACCTCCCCAGAGAAATTTTAAACACAATAATTGAATGTTAACAAGAACACAACCTAATGTAGCCTCCCAGCAAATAAATTTAATGACAACGATAATTAAATAAAAATTAGCAATCTGATCCAGGTATAAGCTGCCCACAAAAAATGTAACACAATTCAATGATAATGAAATGTCAGTGACAATGAAAACGCAAATAGACCGAAACGTTGATCTTAGGCCCAGATTAAACTCAAATTCTTACCTCAGGAAACTGCATCTGCTCTTATTTTTCGCCATAGTTTGGAGGAAATGCATCGCAAATATTCTTTGAACTTAAATTAATTTTTCTTTGAGGAAATGGAAGGCAAATATTCTTTCAATAAAATGTTTGTTTTGTTAAAGTGCTTGGTTTGAAAACAAAATTATTATTGGGGCGATTCTTGAACAAATTAGTTACAGTTAATTTACATTACATTATCAAATGTGCGCAATGCTGCTTCAATACCTTATTTAAAAATATACCTCGTCCTGAATCTTGACCAGAGTGCCATGTCGACGCCCGCCGACTCCTCACACACTACTGCGACTATCTCTCGCGCGCTACTACCACAGACTATGTCATCTCGCATGCGCTACTACTCTCGAACTCTAACTCGCAACTGAACACTCGCGCGGTCAAGCGCAGACTAGGAACGACAAATAGCTCTTTGGTCAGAGACTCTGCAATGCCTCGCCATCGCCGCCACACAACATACGTGTTTCATAACCCTCCACTGGGGGGGCAAAAATTTGGCAGCGATGGTGAGTCATTTGGACTTGCCAAGCGCGGCAAATTTTTTTTAATTAATCAACTTTTACAATTTACAGAATATTCAGATGTAGTACATGAATTAAATGTGGTGCACATGCACCGAGTACAAAACATTTCAGACAAAGACAAAATGTGAGTACAAAACATATTAGCAAATCAGAAAAATGTATATACAAATTATTTGATAGATAACAAAGTGCACACGCACTGAAAAAATTCTTTAGCATTTTCAGAACAAATAAACAGAATGGCAAAGAATCATGTTGACAAGTGACATGAGTGCACATGCACTGCAGTTCATAACATATCAGCAAATGACGAAATGTACATACAATGAGTAACAAATGACATAAGTGCAAACGCACTGAAGTATTGAACATATCAGGAAATCATAAAAGGTATACAGAATGAGTACAAATCATATTGAAAAATGAGAAAAGTGCACAGGCACTGAAGTTCAGTAGAAAACATATTAACACATAAGTGCACATGCACTGAAAAACTCTTTAGCATTTTCATAACAAATAAACGCAAACGTAAAAAATCATTTTGACAAGTGACAGAAGTGCACATGCACTGCAGTTGAGAATATATCAGCAAATCAGAAAATATATTAATAAACGGCAAAAATACACACGCACAGTAGTACAGAACATATCAGAAAACCACAAAATATATACATAATGAGTACAAATGGCATAAAGTGCACACGCACTGAAAAACTCTCTAATAATTTTACGACAAATAAACCTAATGAGTACAAATTATATTGACAAATGACAAAAGTGCACACGGGCTGTAGTACTCTCTAGTATTTTTCTACAACAAACAAATAAATCGAGGAGTGTAATAAAGTGCACAAGCACTATGGAAGTCTTTGGTAATTTCAGGATAACTGATCTTATTAACAAAAGAAAGGAAGTGCACACGCACTGTATATGACTTTTTCATTTTACAAGAATTAGGGAAGGAATAGGAAGGATTGCATCATGGTTGTAGCACTTAGGTTGCACGCAGCTGCACTGAAGGTCCATATCTTTCCACAGAAGTACAACACTGAGTGAGACAATTTGCAGTTCTTTTCCCAGAAGTATTTATCAGCGTATCCAAGACACTGAATGTCGTAGTAATATTCCCTGTTATCATTTAGGCAGTACATCAGGTACACCAAACAGTGGGACCATAATAGCGTCTTCATCGCTCACGGTGGTGGACAGCATGTCGTGTCAACACCACGCTCTTACAAGGCACACCAACGTAGAATTAGTGCAAAAACCAAATATAGTGCTCCATGATCATGAGGATGGACAGGACAAATGGATATTACAGTAATTCCAGGTAGTTAGGTCAGAAGGTGAACGACATTAAGTTACAGACTAGTCTTGATTACATTAGTAGTTTGCGGCATTCATAGCCCAGTTATTGAACATTTCTGTACCATGTATTTAGTATTACAGAACAATGTTCATAAAATTAAATTATTGGCATCATGGGTAATCGCATTACAATAAACAGTGGCAGTCCTTGGCCGGTCACTAAGCATATTTAGTATGACAGAATAATGTTCATCAAAAGTCATCATTGAAAAGGAGAGTCAATTATTGGCATAGCATTAACATAATTCATTGAGTTATACAAATTATTGGCACTCATTGGCCAGTTACCAAAACATGAAAAGTCATCATTGAAAACAGGAGCTAATAAATGGCACAATTAATAACATAAATCATTTAGTTACATTAATTATTGGCACTCAGTGGCCAGTTAGCAAAACATGAAAAGTCATCATTGAAAACAGGAGCTGATTAATGGCATAATTAATAAAATAATTCATTTAGTGACATTAATTATCGGCACTTAATGGCCAGCAAGTATTGAATAGTATAAAACATTGTTCATCATTCAGTATTATTCAGAACTCTCTTAAATGAGTAGCATTATTTGAAACTGGTGATACACACCATTAAGAAGTCATGATTAAAAATCAGTTAATTACAGTCATAGCATTAATAATAATGGGCTTATAAGTAGTCTCATTACAATAAACAGTGGCAGTTATCTGCCAGTTACAAAGCATTATTTTATATTTTTTTTGTATCATTAAGAAGTCATTACTGAAGTGACATACTATTCAGAGCTGATCAGTATTACTCAGAATTCTCTTAAACTAGTATCATTATTTGGGACTGGTAATACATTTTTTTTGTTTCTGTGCTAGTTAGTTAGCAATGCATTGCTTTGGGTAATTATAAGGGAAAGCAAGAAGAGAAAAAGAAAAAAAAAATTGCTTCTGGGTTGTTCCTGTAAATGAAAAATGTGTAACGTCATTCGTCATGAGTCAGCTGTAGCTAGGTTGTGACACAAGTGGGTAAAAAAAATGCAGGTACTAGTATAGGCTTAATAAGTAACAAGTTTAGTAACTATCATGAAAGGTTTCTCCTGGAAAAAATACAAAATGGATTATTGAGCTGAAAGAAGAAACGCATGCTATGCTGAAAAGTAGTGAACTTCGAATTAACAGGTAGTGAAATGTGTATAAAATGTGTTCCATAGCTGTCCTTTCTAAAACCTTCAGTCATCATACCATACGATATAAAACATACTGTCAAAACAAAACTGCAACAAATACTTTTAACTACATAGCATAAATACATAAACTTCAACATCATCCTCATCTGTAAAGAAAAACTTCATTATTCATAGTAGCATATTCTTCATCATTACTCTTCATCAGCATTCATTGTCATCTGCAAAATATCACTTCATTATTCATTACACGACTATTCCTTATCTCTAGCATATTTCATCACTAAAACTAAGATGTGTAGTTCTGTCTGACAGCCTGCATCAATCGCCTTGTATTCTGAAAGAAAAAATTTGTTAAGAGTGCTATTCTACGATGTGTATAGTATATTCTTGTTAATGCTTGTTAATTCTGATCCATTTACTCTTCCTCATAAGGTGTTTGTATCTTCTTTCGTCTATTCCGTAGTTGAAATTCCCATTTCTGTTTAATTTATTTCATTTACGTATCATTTCTTTCTGAAATTGATGAACATAGATTAATGCCTTGCATTTAAATCATATACCCACTAAATAATGACTCGTTTATGGTGACATAATTAAGCATACAGCATAACATGACAGAAAACGTAATATGTCAAAAGCATAGACAGTGTTCAAAGGCAAAAACGTACAGAGAATATCACAATGCAGCAGCAAAAAAAGAAAAATGTAAAACAGTCACGATGTTGAGATATCATAGGGCAAAAAATGTCAAAGTCAACTGGTGTGTGTTATACCTTAACTATTTCACAGTGCATACAAAAAAAAAAAAAACATGAAAACAATTGTACACACATAAGAAAGACAAAATGTGACGTTCGTTGTGTTCAGCTTGTATGTAGTGTAGTTAACAGAGGAGAGAATTAAAGACTTTAATGGAGAGAGAATTTGATAAAATTAATACGTCACTACATAGAATTGCATAATTATTCATAAAATACGTAAGTTTGTCTGGAAAAATATGCACGGTCTGATGTGTAACGACAAGAAGAGCGACCTGCTAACCTTACCTTGCCGGGCACTTGCCAAGAGAAAAATATGATAATCATCAGTAATTTGTCACGTGAATATAATTGCATAAGTGATCATAAAAATTAGTAAATGGCAACATAGCATGTTAAATCATAAAGTGGTTTCATTCAATAAAGGGTTTAATATTGGATAAGTGTTGGTTTCCTTTCGATTTTCTGGTTCTCAGAGTCTCGACGTATACAACATTGGGGTGAGGAATGCTGCGAATCCGATATGGACCTGCGTATAGAAGTTCAAATTTACTGCACTTACCTTTTATTTTATTGGATAAATAGTGTGTTCGTACTAATATCTTCTGTCCAATGTGAAAGTCTCGGCGCGTACAAACCTGTTTTTGTTGTCTTCTCCGGCGCTCTGCGGCACGTTTGATGTTGTTCAGCGCAATGTCAATTATTTCGTGGTGTCGTAATCGACGAGATGTAGGAAATGTTACTAATTCTTTAATTTTGTTTGGTGGTTCAACGTTTTTCAGTATAACAGACGGAGATAGCATAGTGGATTCATTTGGAATGGAATTAATTACATCTTGGAATGAGAATATGTGTGTGTCCCAATCAATATGTCTTTTGTGGCAGTATATTCTACACAGTTTACCAATTTCTTTCATTAATCGTTCACAAGGGTTCAAAGAAGCATGGTACTTGGAAATATAGATCGGAGAAATGTTTCTAGCTCGTAACATACGTGTCCATAGGGCAGAACGAAATTGTGATCCATTATCGGAAATTACTCTCATCACATGCCCTACATGAAATAGGAAATATTTTACAAATGCTTTCGAAACGGTTTTAGCAGTAGCTTTGCGTAACGGAGTGAAAGTAACAAATTTTGAAGTGAGTTCAACAGCGACAAAGATGTAGCAAAAACCTCTGTTAGTTCTCGGAATTGGACCAAAAATGTCTACTGCGGCCATATGTCTTAATTTAACAGGTATAATGGGATATAATGAAGGAATATGTGAAGTGGTGTCTGACTTAGCTTTCTGGCAAATTTTACATGACGCTAAAACTCGTCGTATACGTTCTTCCATGTTTGTAAAATAACAGTTCTGTCTCAGTATAAGAAAACATTTTCTGGCTCCGTAATGTGCGTAGCTTAAATGAGTGTACCAGATTAATTTGTTAACAAGTTCGTCAGGAATGCATAATAACCAGTTGTTGCTGTCTGAATGAGAGCGGCGAAACAGAGTGTCATTGCGTACAGTGTAGTGGTTCCTAATCGTAACATTATTCTTATCTTGCCAAAGGTGTTTAATTTCTTTCCACACATTGTCTTTACTTTGCTCTTCTGCTATGTCCTGTAATGACAATGAAATAAAATTTTCAAATGCAACTTGCTGAATGTACATGACACTGAAATTTGCTTTGCAGAAGTTGGTTGCTACGTCTCGCTGATTGTTGCTGAGAGAACGAGATAGTGCGTCTGCTATAACATTTTGTGTGCTGGGAATGTGAACAATCGTAAAATTAAATTCCTGCAAATAAAGTTTCCATCTGCTTAATCTGTCGTGAGTGAATTTAGCCGAAAGTAAAAATTGTATCGCTCTGTGATCTGTGTAAACGGTGGTATGTCTGCCATAAAGAAAGTGCCGAAACCTCGTAAAAGCCCATACAACACATAATGTTTCCAATTCTGTAACGGAGTAATTTCGTTCAGCAGGCGACAGAAAGCGACTTGCAAATGCGATGTTTTTAATTATTGTTGAGCCGTCGTCTTCAATTTCCTGAATAATGTGTACGCCTAAAGCGGTGTTGGAACTGTCGGTGGCAATGGAAAAATTTCTGGTAAGATCTGGGTGCGATAAAAGTGGTGCATTCAACAAAGCTTCTTTCAAGTTCACAAATTCAGAATGTGCTTGCTTATCCCATGACCAAATAGTGTTTTTACCTGTTAATTGGCATAATCTAGGTGTGTCTAAAGCAGAGTGATGAATAAATTTGCGAAAAAAGTTAATTAAGCCGAAAAAACTACGTAATTGTTTCTTCGTTGTATGAACAGTAATGTCACGTAGAGCTTGAAGTTTTTCCGGGTCAGGCGCAATGCCTTCCGCCGAAATTACGTAATTGTTTCTTCGTTGTATGAACAGTAATGTCACGTAGAGCTTGAAGTTTTTCCGGGTCAGGCGCAATGCCTTCCGCCGAAATTACGTGTCCCAAAAATTTTATGTAAGTTTTGCCAAAGTGTGATTTACTAAGATTAACTGTAAGTCCTTGTGCACGAAAAGTTTGCAACAGTTGTTCAAGAATCAGATTGTGTTCACACCAGTTAGCTTCTGCGATAAGAATGTCGTCTACGTACGTCATAATTCTGTCCTTAAGTTCTGTCGGAAGTATTGTGCTCAAACCGCGAATAAAAGCTGCACAAGAAATAGTTAAGCCGAATGGTAATTTGCAAAATTGATAACAGTCACCAAAACAGAGAAAAGCTGTATATTTTCTGCAATTCGGATGAAGTTGAATTTGCCAAAATCCCGATTTCAAATCTAATGTAGAATAAATAGCCGTACCATGAAATTTCTGTAGCAGTTCCTCTAAAGTCTGTGGTCGATCTGTTTCATTAATAATTACGTCATGATGTGACGTGAATCAAGTACGAGGCGAAGTGAGCCATCTTTTTTCTTAACAATATGTAGCGGGTTTATGTACGGACTAACTGCTGGTTCAATAATTCCTTGGTCGAGCATATCCTGCAATTCCTTTTTAACTTGTTCTCTGTGGATATATGGAATGGGATAATGCTTGGCTTTAAATGTGTCGTGCTGTTTGACTTGAAATTCATACATAAATCCGGACATAGTACCAGGAATGTTGTCGAAAACTGGAGCTTGCTGTAAAAGAATTTTGCGTAGTTGCGTGCGTTCGTCGTCTGTATTTGCACTGCTCTGTTTAACTTTATCAGAAATCATCTGTATTACGTCGTAGTCAGCTTCGTCTGGAGTATTATAGTTATGTACGTACGTGTCTGTGAACAATGAGGAATTACAGTCTATGTTACGTAACACGGAAATGACCTGTGTACAATTGATTGTTTCCTCTTCTACCGATAATGAGTGCTGAAATTCCAAAGCCAATTGCACATTTTCATCCTTCAACGTTAAATAGGAATTCTGAAAATCAACCACTGCGTCGTGTTGTACGAGAAAATTAGTACCTAAAATAACGTCTGTTGTCAGTAAAGGAACAATCCAAAAATTTGAGTGAAAAGTATGTCCTGCAATACAAAATGATAAATGCGTCTGTAATTTAACGTCTACTCCTTTACTCGATACTGCTCCTTTCACTTTCGTTTTGCCTAATGGTAATGTAGGATATGTATTCTCTTTGTTACACTCGTTAAAAATTTCCTCATTTATAACTGACATAAGTGATCCAGAATCTATTACTGCTGAAAATTTCGATGAACCAATTTTAATTTCGATGACAGGATGTGAAATGGTTTTCTGAACAACTGGTCTTTCCTGTAAAAGAGTGTCTCTGATATCGTCAAAAGTAATAACATTTTCGTGAACAACATTCTGCGTGTCTAAAGTAGTGCTTGTGTTATTGGAAGATGCGACCTGTACAGTATCTAGTCAGATTCTATCTGACGTATTATTATTATCAGGAGGATGTTGCGGCATTTCTACTATTTGAACTGTTCTATTACTTCTTCCAGACGTATTACGCTCTGGATGATACCTACTGTCGGGTTCATTCATGAGAATAGGTTCTTGTGGATAATTTTGCTGTTGGTATGACCGACTGTTGTTAGATGTACGCTGAAAATTGTCCTAATTATTTTTACATCTGTCGTAATAGTCATTCCTATACGGTGCATTGCGATAGCAATTGAAATACTGTGTTTTCTGTACGTAGTTGTTTCTCTGCTGCCGTGCGTTACTGTTTGTTGTACCAGGGACTACCCGTTCACGCGGCGAAACATTAATATTTGGTTGACCTTGTGCATTACATTGTTGGTTAGGTATTCTAACCGCTTGACTTTCATGCTGTTGTGGTGGAAAATGTCTATTGTTACTAAAAGGTTGTTCCTGTTGCTGAAAATTTTGACGATATTGATAATCAGAATTTTGCCTGTGATTTAAGTTCTGGTAGTTGTCGTTCCTAAAGCGTCTGTTACTTTTCCTATTGAAATTACGTCCCTGATCATAATTACTGTAAGTTTGTTGACCTTGGTTATTATACGAAAAGTTTTTGTTTACAAAAGAATAATCAGATTGCTGCACTTCTAAAAGCTGCAACAGATCCCTGAATGCCGAAATATTTTCTTTTTGTTGACCTGTTAAAAGTGACACTCTTAATAATCGTGGTAATTTAGAGATACATAATTGAATGAGTGCAGATTCACTATAGGGTTCACTTAAATACTGGTTTTGTTGCACCATGTGCTCCAAAAATTGCGTCACACTAGGAAAATTTGAGTTCTCATAATTTGGTAAGCTAATTAACTGATCTTTAATTCCGCGCTGTGTCGTTTTCGACCAATACGCTGACAGAAAAGCATTCTGAAATTCTTCTACTGATTAACATTGCCTCGCGATCGGTCTCATACGAGTTGCCGGCTCGCCTTCCAAAAAACTGCAAATAAATTCAAGTTTGTGCATTACGGGCCAAGTCGGTGTAAAAGCAAAGCTAAATTGTTGTATCCAATCTAGCGGAAGAATTTGTGTCCTGTCATTTCTAAATACTTTAAATTTTCTCACTGACAGAAAATGTTTGTAATTAAAATTATCGTCTCTGTATGTTGGAACAGGTTCATGATTGTAAGAGAATCTATTTGTCTGTGTCCGTTCGGAATCTAAGTCGTGTACTCTCTGTTGATTACCTAAATTATACGCACTCCGTGAGTCTGACAAATGTTCATAAAGTGGCGACTGTTGTGATATGTTATTAACTGAAATATTTTTCATCTCTGTTACTTCTTGTTGTAAACTTGACAATTTTCTACGTAAGGAGTTATTAGATGAATCAATCTCATTAATTGTCTGCTGTAGATTTTGAAATTCAGGTGTTTGATTAAATGAAACCGGTGAAGTATCGTCTGATTTGCTGTCATTATTACTTTCAATAACGTCAATACGACTGGCCAGTTCATCACATTTTTCAGTCAGTATTTTTACCTGATCATCGGTTTTAGTGTCAGTAGTATTAATCTGTTTTTGTAATCTACGTGTGGTTTCGTTCAATTTTTTAACATCAGCTTTCACGACATCGGAATCCTGTGTTAGTTCTAATTGTTCAAATCTGTCTGTCACTATCTGAATATCTGCTGTGTGTGTATCTGTTTTTGATTTAAGGTCGGAAATCTCATCACGTAATTCCGCGTTCAACTGTTCGATGGTATTAATTTTGTCCGATACCGTAGCAATATTGTTGTCTACATATGTTTTTGCCTTCGCAAACATTTTACGTTTGTCTTCCTGTCTCTGTGTGGTGATTGTTTCCATTAGTTGTCGTTTTATTTTATTTTGATTCTGTATGAATTTGCGGAAACGCGTATCACTGTTTTGTATGTGAACACTAAGACGTTCGTTAATTTGAGAGTTCTGTTGGTCGAATTTCGCGTCAATCTTTTCATCCATTGTGCGCGAAAGTTCTGCTGTCATTGCTTTAAACTCGTCGCGTAATTGTGTAGCCTTATCAGAGCATTGTTTAGCGACTCCGCTAATTTCGTTTCTAAGTGTTTCTGTTGTAGCTGTTAGCATTTCCCTTAATTCTTGAGCAACAGACCTAATTTCTTCGCTACTTTTTCTTGAAGAAGCCTCAATTTCCTCGCGTAACCGTTCCTTAGTGTCATGGCACTGCGCGGCTACGTCTCTAATTTGTTCACTAAGCTGTCTGGAATTGTTGTTTAATATTTCATTTAAGTTTTGTTTGTGTTTTTAGTTATCTTGTTTGACCTGTTCATTAAGTTGTTTGAAATCTTCACTCTGTTGTCTGACCTGTTCACTAAGTTTGTCTTGTTTTTCATCCGACCGTATTGAACTGCTGTCTATTTTCTCAATAAGTTCTTTGAAATTTTGTAGCAACAATGCTATAATTGGATCCGATACAGAATTAGCATTTCTATTCTCCGTGCTGTTTGATTGCGTATCTTGAATTGACGCGTTTTGTGTGACCATTTGGTCATTCTGTAATTTACAAAAACGTTTATCAGTCGGATGTACACTGTCAGACACTATTTCGGAATTAAACAAATCCGTCGTACTTTCAGTACACTGTCTATTTTCGTTAGAAAAATTTGTCTGTACGTTACTTGAATTTTTCAAACCGGGTGCGTTAAGGTGGGCAGCGCTCATTACAATAGGGCGCCCCGTGTCATCGATTGTCGTCAAATCAACAGAGGACATAACCGAGTTCGTTTGTTCATCATTAAGACAAAAATCATCATTAGTGGTTGGAATGCACTGATTGTCAGTGAACGCAGGATTGTCATCATTACACTGCGTGTCACAATTACCATCGGTCACGTTATTTAAGTCGATAATTTCGTTCAAAATACCTCGCGATACACTATTCATAGTCTTTCGCAGCCTTTTTACTATAGTCACAATTATTCACAAAACAAATAAGCACAATGCAAAAACAACACACAAATACAACAGAGTAACGAATTGCCGATGATCTGAGGAAAGAAATTCACAAATTAGTAAAAGCGTTGCGCCAAACGCTAATTATATTTAAGCAAATAAGAGCAGATATCTGGCTACGTTTCAGAAGATTCTCAACGAAATACGATCCTGGACTGGGTGTCGCCAAGTGTAACCTCCCCAGAGATATTTATAATAATATTGTAAATATAAATAGTCATTGAGCTAAGTGTAACCTCCCCAGAGAAATTTTAAACACAATAATTGAATGTTAACAAGAACACAACCTAATGTAACCTCCCAGCAAATAAATTTAATGACAATGATAATTAAATAAAAATTAGCAATCTGACCCAGGTATAAGCTGCCCACAAAAAATGTAACACAATTCAATGATAATGAAATGTCAGTGACAATGAAAACGCAAATAGACCGAAACGTTGATCTTAGGCCCAGATTAAACTCAAATTCTTACCTCAGTGAAACTGCATCTGCTCTTATTTTTCGCCATAGTTTGGAGGAAATGCATCGCAAATATTCTTTGAACTTAAATTAATTTTTCTTTGAGGAAATGGAAGGCAAATATTCTTTCAATAAAATGTTTGTTTTGTTAAAGTGCTTGGTTTGAAAACAAAATTATTATTGGGGCGATTCTTGAACAAATTAGTTACAGTTAATTTACATTACATTATCAAATGTGCGCAATGCTGCTTCATTACCTTCATTTCTACATTCCATGAACCAACGCGTGTTCTAATAGAACTGGATTACATCTCACCACGATACCCTTACTATTCAAGTCTAATTTAATAGCACGAGCCTGCCCAAACATGACGCATTAGCAAGATATTACCCTCTTTTGATCTCCACATGGTCTGTCTATGTGAAGTCCTGTGTCCCACCCAAGACGCATTTCAGGATTACCAGAAAAATACATAAACCTTACAGCGATAGTTGACCCAACAAGAATCGAGTTATCCAATTATTCAATACCACACATAATCAGCTGAATTATGTATTAAAAAATAGGATGTGAGTCCGTATAAGCAGGAAAATATTAAGTTTTAACAAGGGTGCAAGATGAGAGTTCCTTAAATTTTTCATTTTTAGATGTAGGCGTTACTAAATCGAAATTGCGATGAGACTTGCGATGCTGAAGTTAAGATTTCCTTAGCGGTATTCGATCTGGAACCTTACAGCTCGGTAAGAGAAGGAGCAAAATGTAGACAAAAATTTTGGTCTCTAGCGAAATTAGAATCCAGAGCTAATGCAACGCTCCGTATACGAGGCAGGCACAGTACCATTTAGCTAGTGAGCCGGTGCGGCTACAAATACTATCATATTCCAGTGTTCTTCATGAGCAGAGAAAACTACTGATGTTAAATATGAGATTAGTTACAGATTCTGTGCGGAGTGACCCTCTGGGATCAAACAATATATTTTACACCCCAGTGTTTCACGTCAAGTAAGAATCAGTCAGATTATTTATCGGAAATGACAAAGAAATATCAAGTGAAATAAGCAGGACCATTCTGAACAACACCAAGAAGTAAATCGGCAATCACATTTTTGCCAAACATATTCTACAATGTTGCCGATTCTGTATTAGACTAGAGAGAATAAGTTTGGTCAGATTACGTGCTGAGCCGTCTATAACTTGGGAATTTCGCCTTTCGGAGACGCGTCTTACGTGTACTGGAAACATACAGTTCATTTGCCAGAAGTGTTTAGCTTTTTTAACACCAGCTGACACTGTTACACTATGATTAAATTATGTTCTTTTTAATATTATTCACTTAAAGCAGTTTTCCTTAAGAATGCTTTCATTGGCACCACCTCTAACATACAATAACACAAATGAAATAACAGCATAACACTGATTAGAAAACATTGACATCCACAAATATTTTTCAGAAGCTGCGAATAAGATACAGTTTCAAATCATAGAGGTAATCAGTGCAAAAAAATCTTTCCAGTGACCAAAACACACTTCTTAGAAATCTGTGAAGGTAATGAAACAAGCAAATGAGTGCAGTGCAAGATCGATAATGTTAGATAAAGTGAGAGGCTAGTTCTTACTTCAGCTATTGTACCCAATAAACTAACCCAAAACGATATAAAGTATACACTATACTAACACAAATGCATAGCAGCTTATCACGGTAATCTTACAACACAAATATTCTACACTACAAAGAATTACCCTTAAGACAATAATCCCCAAATCGTCACGAATTAGCAAGATATTATGCACTTTTGGCATAAAAACCACCTGTGACTACGTATGGTCCATGGCCATAATGAAGCAGCGTTACAGACCTACCATAAAAATATGGAAATGGAACAATGTTGGCAGACATGTAACTATACTGTAATTTCCCCCCTCCTCCCTTCTTCCATCTATTGTGCGCATTAAACAATTCCCAGTCCAAGTAATTAATAAGGAAAGTCTTTTATGAAGATTTGAGAGGAACGAAGATTACAATAAACTTTCAGGGTTACTTAGCTTGTCGTATTGAGATGACTTCAGTTCTTCTTGTCTATGGGTCTGATTTATAAAGTTGAAAATCCAACATCAGGTCCTCACAGTTGGTTTGAACCAAATAAATTGGAAGATTGTTGTTGCAGAATTTTTTTTGTAAATATAATTTCCAGTCATTTTATCACTCTTTAGTATATCATACAATATTGTGATTTTTCACAGTTACAGTATTAATTTCGATTATTATTTCATAAATGAATCCATAAATAAACTTAGTATGTAAACAGTTCGAAAGCTCAAATGTGTCTAAAAAAAATAATACTAACTGTGCATGCAGAAATAGTACTTTGTCATTATAACATTATAACTAAAATCCTTTATAAAGCGATTCCTTATCATAAGTTTTTGGTTCGATATATAACGTTCTGTGTATAAAATAGCAACTGAGATAACACTGACCTGTCCAAAATTTGAAAAATAATACTGGTATCGACAACTACCGTTGAGTAAAGTAATACTAGAGGAGGATATTCCGTTAAAATAGCCAGTTAACAAATTAATCTGAGCCTCAGTAAGTTCAATCCAATTGTTTCCTCATAAAAAAACTAACAATTATCTCTGCAGAAAAAGGAAAGGGAGCAATAACAAGTGTACCAATCTGTAGGTTTTTCACTTTTAGATCTGAAGTGTACTGGACCAAGATACAAAGAAAACATATGAGTGAGAAGTTTTCTGAAGATATCTTCACAGACTGTCGATCTGCCTGAGTTTAACTGTCATAAAAGAAGTAATAATCCTGCGTCCATCCAGATTTTACCTTACAGCTACCAGTGTCTTCCTTTGACGGGTGAACACTTTACTGCTGAGCCAGCAGACAGTTGTCACAAGGAGCTCTCTCTTTACCCTAGTGACGGCTAAGCTGAATGTTGCAGTGTAAGAGACGAGGGTGACTGTAATTTCAGCTTGTAACAAGCTTCCTGGCTCTGAAAAACTTTCTTTCTTTATGTCATCTCTTAAGTGGAAACTGTTTAGAATATCTAATTAAAATGACAAGAAAATATCAAGTAAGTAGAGCAAGATAATTCAGTGCCACTCCAGGAACTAAGTCAAAGGTCACAGTGTTGTCGGACATATTCTGGGATGTTGTTATGTCTCTGGCTAGTGTCAGGAAAAGTTTTTCCATAGCTTACCTCTATCTCGAGTGTCTACTAATTGCTTTTGAAAGACAAAGAAGAGGCATGTATTTAATTTTACATTTCTGTAGCTAGTGGTCGAAGCTAAATCGAAGTTATTAATAGTTTTCAGATTCATCGACAGCAGTCTAAACACCATAAATTAAGATTAGGAGGAATTATTTGGGTGGCTTAACTCTTCACTGGAGGTTGTAATTATTATTTTCTGTTTTATGCATGGCGCTACCTGAAAAGCTCCTTTACCCGTCACAGTTCAACAGCAGCTGCTTGTTGCGTCATTGTAACCCATACTTAATCTCTGAGCTGTATGTCAATTACATCGACACCCCATGACCCCACACTACACAGTCGCCCCATCATGGTTGATAAATAAATTGTTCACACTGTCTATTGATCGTTTATCTGAATCTAAATTTATGTTGGAACTAACTACCTTTGGTTAAGAGTTGTTACTGACAGCAGATTTAGAGATAGATAAATAGAGCCAATGTATAACACACGAGATACTATACTGAACTGACATAGCATTGAACCACATAAATCGAAACAAGGCGTATGGAGTAGATGACGTTCATTTATTGACATCCTTGGTAGAAAACACCATGGCAAACTATTCCATCGTGTATGCAAGACTTATAGCATAGGAAAAAACACCTTCCAACATCAAGAAGGACGTATTAACTCGAATGACAAAGGTGGCAGTTGCTGAGAGATGAGACTATTACCGAGCTACTGGTCTTATAAGACATGGGTGCAGAGTACTGACACGAATTATTTACAGAAATATCGACGAAAAAACCTTGTGAAAGTTGGGCTCAGTGATGATCAGTCTGGATTCCGAATAAATAGACGAACGCATGAAGCAATACTAACCCCATCTTAGAAAATAGGTTGAAAAATAGCGAACTGACGTTGTAGCACTCATCCACGTTGAGAAAACATTCGACAATGTTGACAGGAAGACACACTGAAATTCTGAAGATAGCAGAGATAAAATACAGGGAGCGAAATGTCATTTAGAACTTGAATAATAAACCAGTTTGTGGATGATGAGCATGAGGGGCAGCAGTTGTTGAGAAGGTAGTGAGAGAGTGTTGTAGTCTATTCCCGACGTTATTCAGTTTGTGCATCGAGCTGCCAGTCAAGGATGCCAAGGAGAAATTTTGAAATGAAATTGAAGTTCAAACTGAAAAAATTAAAACTTTGAGTTTTTCCGATGACATCGTATTTTCGTTGGTAACGGCAGATATCTTAGAGGAGCAACTGAACCAAATGAATAGCCTCATGAAGAGAGATGATACGACATCAACAAAACTAGAACAAGGATAATGAAACACAGCTGAATTGACCCAAAAAAATTGGTTCAAATGGCTCTGAGCACTATGGGACTCAACTGCTGTGGTCATAAGTCCCCTAGAACTTAGAACTACTTAAACCTAACTAACCTAAGGACATCACACACATCCATGCCCGAGGCAGGATTCGAACCTGCGACCGTAGCGGTCGTGCGGTTCCAGACTGTAGCGTCTTTAACCGCTCGGCCACTCCGGCCGTCTGAATTGAACCAGGGGATGCTGAAGGTATTAGATTGGAAAACGAGACCCTAAAAGTAGTAGATTAGTTTTGTAACTTAGGCAGTAAAATGAGTGTACATGGTCGATACAGAGAGGATAGAAAAAGCTGTGTGCAATAGCAAGAAGAACATTTCTGAAAAGGAGAAACTAGTTTACATTCATTAAAACTTTAAATGTTGGAAAGTTTTGTCTGAAGGTACTTGCCTTGAACGGAATTGAAATGTGGGCTATTTACGGATCAGACACAAAAAAACCAAAGCTTTTGAAATGTGGTGAATAGCAGAATGGTAAAGGTTACAGGCATTGATTGGATAATGAGGAGGAGAAGAAAAGAAATTTATTTTACAACTTCACTAAAAGTAGGTATCTTTTGACAGGACACGTCTTGAGTCATCAAGAAATCGTGATTTGATATGGATGGTGGTGTGTGTGTAGATGGGGGGGGGGGGGGGGGTGGGTGCGGGGGCTCAAGCTATGAATAAGGCAGTAAGGCAGGAAGGTCCCAGTGGATGGAGGTTGCAGTAGCTATGTAGAGACAATGCAGGTGTTGAATTAGCGTAGAGAACTGCATCACGCCAATCTTCGGACTAAAGAGCATAACTGCAACAACAGCAACAACATAGACCTTATTGTCTAAGAAAGTGCTTTTTTTTCCTCCTTTCTTCCAGTGCCAGTCTCCTAGGCCAATCTCTCCATGTGCTTTAAACATTTTCAATTATACGATGCGTGTACTTCAATATCTGTCTCCCCTTACAGCTGTTACCGTCCACGGCTCTCTCTAGTACCGTGGAAACTATCTTAACACGTGTTCTTTAATCCCGTTTTAATAAATAGATTCCACGAAGCTACTAATTTACTGTCTTATAAGACACTTATTTTTCATCATTCTTCTGTTAAACAACACCTCAAAACGAATCGACTTTCTTTTCCGGCATTCAGATGAAAATATAATAGTGACAAAAAATTGTCAAAGGCGAAAGTTCCTGTGTAGAAACTTTTAGAGTGAGTCATTACAATTGAATACGAAAGTATTTATCTCGCAGGATAAAACATTGAGAAGGAGCCACTATCTCGGCTTTCGGCAGTTGCTTTGAGCTTTTGTAAAGATGCGCTAACATGCAAAGGCGGGGTAGTGCCTTGAAAGTGAAGTGTAGACTGGAATGAGTCTACAAAAATGTCTTATACTTTTGGAACTTTAATGCAGGACTTGCTAACTTTAAGTAAAATTTTGGACGGTGAAAGATACGTGGCAATGAATTGATTATTTCTCAAACCGTAAAACGCAGAACATGTGCAGTGAACATAACTTCACCTGTGTACCATACGATAAGATTTGTTATGCAAATTATGTACGGAACTGAAAGGGCTGGTGATAGGCCCAAGCGGCACGAATTGCAGCTTGGGGCCGCAAGCTGAGAGGGGTGCCTAGGTCACCGCAACTGTAGGATTTACATACAGCATGTGTCACAGTCAGTACAGGCCGTATACGGCGCCCATGGCGACCAAATGAAATATTTGTATATCGTGCAATTAACCTTAAGTAGCGAATAGCTATACGGGTGAGAACAGACGAGCGAAAAGAGGAGAGAGGGCGAGCTCCAATGATAAGTTGCTCGTGCCGAAAAATATTCTACAAGCAGCCCTGGAATTCACACGATAACTGTAGCAAGCAATCAAATACGGTAGTGAGCAGCAAGTTGGTAAGGACAGATAATCCCCTACAACAAGAAACGCTTTTGCGCATGTCTCCAACAACTTCTGCTTGCCGGCCGATACAACACTTTCATTGAGACGCAAGGTAGGCCACACTATTTTCAGACCGCCTTGTACTGAATCTGTGTGTCATCAGCAGATGAAATTTAAATTATGGTCACCTACAGAGTAATATTCAGTTAATGTAGAGCACTATTTTATGAAGTAACCTGTTTTAACAATGGCACTACGTTAATTCTTATTTCAAGTATTAAATAGCCTTGAGGCTATGCCATGCTGAAACAATCAGGAAGTAATTGTAGGGCACACATCGCCAATTGCGAAGCGCTCCACGGAAACTTCACCCCACGCTCATGTGGGTGGACCTCTTACTGGTAATTTGGTTTTCCTGCGTTCAAAGTGTACTGCATATTGACACGGCTATTCATCAGATGCATTTCGCTTCTCAAAGCAATATCAACGATTACGTTTAATGAATACGAGTCGATGATACTATTCCTTATTTTGATTATTGCAGACTGAGTGGCAGTGTCGCCTAATGGAGACATATTTCAGGCAATACAGACAACACTGCCAGCGCTATCTTTTCCTATTTACTTGTGCTGTTGACAGCACAGTCGGTACAGAAGTTGATGCCTTGGTATTTCCAGTTCAGACATGCACACATTTCGCAACTGGTTCAAACAAAACGGTTTTTAACGTCTATTCGTGACTAGAAATCAACCACGGTAATGCTGGCTCGCGAATCCCGGTAAAGCAAAACTTTTTCGTCATTTAGTTTTAGTCGTCTCGGCACTGGTGGAAAGTTACGTTTTGTAACATGTAATTGTGTGTAATTAACAATCCGATTAGGTGCCGGGTTTTAATCTCGATGGAACATAAAGCTTTATGTCAGGTCAATTCAACTTTAAATGTGTGCACACTTCGTTGCTTGTGATAAAACCACATTTAACATCTTTTGTGATTAATTAAAAAGAACATTATTTGCTGGGTTGGAGTTCTGGATCCCAGCCCAGCAAAAAAACTTTCGTCATATAATTTCAAGGTGAACGTTGCTTTTTGAATGCCATTAAGTGTAATAAATATAATTTACAAGCGTAATGGCTGAGTCTTTTCTAATAACGTGTTTGCTGTTATTTTCATTATCGTGGTATTAATTAGCATCTGGAATGATAGCCATTCAGGAGAGCTATCTCTTGTGACCTCTGGTAGTAACCATTTTGTATAGTCAAACGACTGTACCGGAAAGAGTACAGAGGATCTGCTAGACAATTACGTTATGTAGGTTATACAGAAAATAGGCGAAACAGAATTCATGTCGTTCGGATTCTTCTGATCATGATAGTACAAGATACAAAATAGGTTCCCAGGTACGTGAGTGGCTCTAAGACCTAAGTAACAGAATCCAGTATGTTGTCCTCGACGGCGAGTGTTATTCACAGAAAAGGGAATCGTCAGGAGTGCCCCAAAGAATTGTGATAGGACCGCTGTTATTTTTTTATATACATATATGATCTGGCGGAGAGGGTGAGCAGCAGTCTCCGACTGTTTGCTGATGACACTATGCTGTATGGGAACGTGTTGTCGTTGAGTGACTGAACGATAATACAAGATGACTTACGAAAAATTTCTAGTTGGCAGGTGAATTTGAACTACCTCTAAATGTAGAAAAATGTAAATTAATGCAGATGAGTAGGGAAAACAAGCCCGTAATGTTCGAGTACGACATTAGTAGTGTCCTGCTTAAGACAGTCACGTCAAATATATATCTAGGCGTAATATGAAATGGAATGAGCATATGTGGACTGTAGCAGGGAAAGCGAATGGTCAACTTCAGTTTATTGGCAGAGTATTACGAAACTGTGGCTCGTCTGTAAAAGAGACCGCATATAAGACACTACTGCGACACATTGCTGAGTACTGCTCCATTGTTTGGGATCTGCACCAGGTCCGATTAAATAAAGTCATCAAAGCATTTCGGAGATGGACTGCTAGATTTGTTACCAGTGGGTTCGAACAACGCCCAAGTCTTGACGGAGATGCTTAGGGAACTGAAATGAGAAGGCGAAGCTCTTTTCGAGGAACACTATTGAGAAAAATTTAGAGAACCAGCGTTTGAGGCTGACTGCAGAGTGATTCTACCGCCGCCAACGCACATTATGCATAAGAGCCTCGTACGGGGATATGTAGACACATCACACGATGCTTTCCCGCGTGTGTATGTAGATGTAGATGTATGTACTACCTGCAGTAGGAATAACATGTACGCACAGTAAGTAGCCGGTTTGCTAATGCACACTGCCTGAGCCCTCGAATGAAGGATCGTGTCGTTGTAGCCGTCTCTGGCAACCGGGGCGCCAGGTCACACGCGCGACTGTAGCGCTAATTAGAAGATAATTGCCGCAATTACGGCGACGTGACCGCCCCGTATCTCGCGCACGTCCGACGTGAGGTTGTCCCTGGGTACGATGCCTCTCCCACGCTTTCGTTCCATCGCACTAACAGAAACAGAAACAACGCTCAGCCTTGCTCTTTTCGCATTGTGGCGTGAACATTGTCTCCAGTTACATCTAGTACTCTTCCTTCTGAATGTTGCTGCCAACTGCGGCAAAACCAGATAGTAACTCCATTACTTGAGTCTACAGCGTAATCTTAATTGGTTGTAATGCTCTGCATCTCATATTTGTCTCTTATTTTTCGTACGAGTAATGGTCCGCTGATGAGAGGAAATTGTCTATCCACGTATTTTATCTTCGCGCAAACACATTCTGTGTTAACCGAAGTTATAAGACTAGGCTGAATAGCTCGGTTGAAATACCGACTTCTAAAACTGATAGTTTACGAACCTACTACCACAACTTAATCGCTCATTACTGAAAGGCACAAAGTCCAACTTTTACAGTTTTGAGATAAAAACAAAATAATGTTTTTCCACTCTTTTATGTAGTATGAGGCATAATTGTTTGTACATGTAAAGAACACACACACGCCATTATAATAAAGCCAAAATTGTTCTGTTGTGGATGTTACTAACGCTTTTTTGACACACTACGATAGCTTACATAGCTGGACTTCTTTCCTTTCAACACGGAAAGAACAGAACATGTTAGGGAGCAATAACATTCATAATCTTTGTTTATTCCCTTTATTTCCAAATGTAAATCTCCATATGAAGTCTGGAATTAAAGGGCAACAGAAATGAAGTAATTACTAATTTTTCATACAACACACGGAGTTGTTTATTATATTCTGTGTCGGAATACAACCGTCATCATTTTCATCATCAGCTTCATTTCCCCTCTATCCAACATCTGGTCGGGTTGGGCTGTCAATGGTACTTCGTCACTTTACTAGGTCATTCCACCATTCTTCTTCCACAATTCGGTTCCATAGCAGGTTTCTCCTCCTTAAACTCATCTTTATTGTATCAATCCATCTTCTTCTCGGTCTTCCTCTTGCCCTCTTGCCCTCAATCTTGAACACGATCATTCTTTCCTCTCCCATCCTCTTCACATACCCAAACCATTTTCAGCTGTTCTTTTCAATTTTCTCAGTCAACTTCTCCACTCCAATTTCCTGCCTCACATCGTCATTTTTCACTCTGTCTCTCCTTGTCTTCCCTAGCATACGTCTCAGAAACTTCATTTCACTGGATTGTATCCTACTCTCCTGCCTTCTAGTCATAGTTCAGGTCTCTGAGCCGTAAATTAGAATGGGTGTGAAATAAGTCATGTACAGCACCAGCCTGCACCTTATTGGCATTTTCCTTCCAAACACCAAGCCCCACACACCCTGGTATAATGTACGACTTTGCTGTATTCTTTTGCTAATTTCTGTCTCCAAACGAGCATTCACCATTAATACACTACACAAATATTTAAATTTGTCCACTATTTCAATATCCCATCCCTTAATATGAATTTGTTCCTTGCCCTCTTAACCCCTCCGGTTACCACCATGGTCTTACTTTTCTCCACACTAAATTTCATTCCATATTTCTCGACCTTATCGTTTAGGATGTTTATTTGTTTTTGTACCTCCTTACTGCTTGTTCCCCACACCACAATATCATCAGCAAATAGTAACAGCTTCATGTCCCTTCCTCTCTGGGCTTCTTTCGTCTCTTTGACTATTTCATCCATCACCATTATAGATAGTGCTGGTGATATCACACTTCCTTGCCTTAGTCCCGAAACATTCTTAAACCATTCACTTCTTCCAACTGGTGTCTGCACACAACTAGAGCTTTTATCATACATTGCCTGGATGACTTCAAGCGTTTGCTTTCGAACTCCCTTTCTCTTCAAGGTTGCCCATATATTTTCCCTGGGAACACTGTCATATGCTTTCAGTAGACCGAGAAATCTCATCACCAGATCTTTCCCATACTCCCAATGTCTTTCCATCAACTATCTCATACTAAAGATTGGGCCCACTGTTGATCTACCATGACGAAAGCCATACTGCTCCTCTTGTAACTGCCCTTCTACTTTTTCTCTCACTCTGTTTAATCATAGTCATTGATGATGCACAACATAACTGTTAGGATAACAAGTCATACTGTTAGGAAAAGTAGGTGACGGATTTTCACTGACAAGGCCATTTTAGTATTTTAGCAAAGAATGCTTTACTCTCCTCGAAAGTCGTGACATAACGATGAACCTTCTTGAGATCGTCTTCTTTCGTTGATTTGATTGGAACTCTTCCTTCTTCATAGGCCATTCTCAAATGGTTCACAAGAGGCGCATTTCTTGGTCCAGGCTGAGACAAATGGAATATGTGAAGGACAACGCTCCCAGTGATGGGATGAGCAGCCACTCTCCCAGGACGATCTGCAGAGTAGTGGAAATCGGAGAGTGATGCGGGAGCAAATTGCACTTTGGCACTTCCAGGAATGTTCTCTCCTGTCGATTCATTATTCAATGTTGTTTATCTGTAATGCTTAGATCACCAAGTGCTCATATCAATGATATCAACTCCTTCCACCATTTGTACTATAAAATCTCTGTTTGCATAAGCTATGATTGTACAATAGTCTTTTGGAGTGTAGATTCTGTCACAGCAATTAACTTTTTTCTTGAAAATACCAAAATTCCTAAAACATGGCAGGAAGGAATGACCTCTAACAGGGAAGCGGTGAATAATTTCCTTGAATCGTTGATCTTTGACTGAAACCATGCAGAAACGAATAAATGAATGATTCCTGTTTTGGCCTGGACACGCATCATAGTAAAAGTGTAGTTATTCCGTGCCTGGTTTAATCTCATTGGTAAGATAGTCCAGTATTGCCTCTTTCTTGGCCTGACCCTCATAATATATATATATATATATATATATATATATATATATATATATATATATATATATATATATATATACTACGGAACTACTGTCCTTGAGGTTGTATATAGTAAATACATGCTCCCATAGCTGCCTTAGGCAGAATATTTCCTGAACTGGTAATCAGGCAGAGGTAAATTTTGCATGACGTCAAAGGCAACACAGACTGTATCACCGGGATGACAGGATCCTGACCATGATTTCAAACAGGAATAAAATTTTCGACTTCAGCACGTGTGAATACTTGGTTCACTTACTGCTGCTAATTTAATATTTTGCCGTAAGTGTGGAGACTTCATAAGTTCTTCACAGTTACTGCGCACATCTGTTTTGGGTCTACCGAGTCTGTAGTCGAAGTTCTTGTTGAAATAATTAACATAAAATGCATATTTTAACTTAAGATTAATATGTTCCTCACTAAACAATTCATGCATTTTTTAAGGTTCAGTCTTGCATCCAAGCACTTTTCTTCTTTTCGCCCATAATGACATGTTTTGACAGGAGATTTGAAAACATGTTCCCGAGTTTTTGTGCAGATTTCATGTTATACAGGGTGTTACAAAAAGGTACGGCCAAACTTTCAGGAAACATTCCTCACACACAAATAAAGAAAAGATGTTATGTGGACATGTGTCCGGAAACGCTTTATTTCCATGTTAGAGCTCATTTTAGTTTCGTCAGTATGTACTGTACTTCCTCGATTCACCGCCATGATTTCATACGGGATACTCTAACTGTGGTGCTAGAACATGTGCCTTTACAAGTACGATACAACATGTGGTTCATGGACGATGGAGCTCCTGCACATTTCAGTCGAAGTGTTCGTACGCGTCTCAACAACAGATTCGGTGACCGATGGATTGGTAGAGGCGGACCAATTCCATGGCCTCCACCCTCTCCTGACCTCAACCCTCTTGAATTTCATTTATGGGGGCATTTGAAAGCTCTTGTCCACGCAACCCCGGTACCAAATGTAGAGACTCTTCGTGCTCGTATAGTGGACGGCTGTGATACAATACACCATTCTCCAGGGCTGCATCAGCGCATCAGGGATTCCATGCGACGGAGGGTCGATGCATGTATCCTCGCTAACGGAGGACATTTTGAACATTTCCTCTAACAAAGTGTTTGAAGTCACGCTGGTACGTTCTGTTGCTGTCTGTTTCCATTCCATGATTAATGTGATTTGAAGAGAAGTAATAAAATGAGCTCTAACATTGAAAGTAAGCGTTTCCGGACACATGTCCACATAACATATTTTCTTTCTTTGTGTGTGAGGAATGTTTCCTGAAAGTTTGGCCGTACCTTTTTGTAACACCCTGTATAGTGAAACGTGGCGCCATTGAATTAGTAGGCTGTTATATCTGGCGTCACTGGCTCAGGTGTAGTATCGACTATCCCTTTTGCGGCCCCATTGCCAATATCTATGAGGAAAAGTTGATATCTGTGGGTTGTACCGTTGGAAGGTCCTTGCTTGCCGATATATATATATATATATATCGTGGTGATATATATATATATATATATATATATATATATATATATATATATATATATATATATATACAGGGGTCCGCTGGCCCGAGAGGGAGGCACGAAGTTTGGGGATTGGCGGTAGCGTCGGGAGGACGAGAGGTGGTCACGAGGTCCGAGTCATCGAAGCCACGAGCTGCGGAAGGAGGAACTGCCCAGAGCGAAGATACCGGACTACTTCACAGGGGTCAGCCTCGACTACAAGCAGCTGGCCGATGTCCCGTCGGTTGGTTGGCAACATTCGTGTCAGGCGACCGCTCGTGGTCTGGCTGCCCTCTTCTACCTGGCTTTCACCGGCACCACTCGGTGACCGCTGCGATAAACCGTGGATACAGGGAACTGCTTGCTGATAAAGGGGAGTAGCATTCTATAATCCTCGTGGTGATTTCTGTCAATCTCTACCTGCCCTCATTATTTTCTGATTATTTTCTAGCTGGTACCCGACACTCAGAGTTTTACTCGGTCGGTACCTAGACACCAGTTGTCTGAAAATTTGTCCCATTATTATATTCCCTTTCCTTTCTGGTTTGTACCTGATCATTAATGTTCTAATTAATAAGCTCTTGGTGGTAAATACAGCCGGAACAATTGTACTAAGGCACAGGTTGCCGTTAAACAAAAGAGTGACCCTATGGTTGAATTTAGCTGTTAACCTGTTCAGTTCTTTGATTGTAATTACATTTCTCAGTCATTAGTTATAATCTGAACAAACTGTTGTACTAAGCTGTTCGTTTCTTTCTTTGAAAGACCGAGTCATCATTTGTGTATTTTAGCTGGATGTTGTGGTTCTGCTAAGTGACGTCTCTTGTAATAAATGTTCACAAGAAATGTTTTAAGGCGTCCCTTCAGAGCGGTCTTAATACCTGCAATCAGTTTAATTTTGAAAATATTAACAGCGAACTGCCATCAAGGCTTTAGTCAAAATACAATTGTCAGAAGGGACGTGCTGGGATCCAGTTGCACCTTGGTTGCCGATTGAAATTAAGAGGTTGGTTGCTTTCTAGTAAGCCTTCTCATTGTCATATTGTTTGCTAATCTGTGTTACCTTTAAGCACAGGTGCGCATTTTAACCCCCAACCTTTCGACATACAGCTTTCAAATTAAAAGTTAAGTCATCTGTTTTGTGTAATTGAATCACTCTTGTTAATGGTGCTTATATAGGTTACATGTGTTGCAGGATGGCATTTAATAAGACAGACTGTGTCCAACACGGCAGTAAACACCGCTGATTCACCCGATAACGGAAGGGCTGCAGGTACGGCCGTCTTGTAAGCATTGTCATATTGTTGGGTGTTTTATAATACAGCACTTCAGATTTATTTTGCAAAGATTAAAAGCTTATTAAACTTGAGGTTTAAGGTCATAAGAATTTTACAAACTTGTTCATTTTGTTAAAGAAAACTTTATACCTAAATGCTCCGATTATCTATAAAACACAATTATATATTGTTAAATAAACAGGTTGTGTGAAGAGAAAGTTATATTGGTGGGTACTCCCTTCAACGTTTTCCTTAATTCCAGCAAGTACGACTATCATATAGCATGCATCTTCTTATTGAATACTCTCTTGTCTGCTGCGCTTTCGCTTTTCACCAGTAGCTTAGCTATACTGAATATACGCTTCTACGTTATACCATGTAAGCTAATGAATGCATTCCTACATACCTGCAGACGCTCCTGGATGTAATTACGTAATAAGTATATGCAGAGTCACATACCAGTTACGATTGTTTTCTGTTTTGATTAGCGGCCCTAGGTCTTCGCCGTTTAATGGGATGCCATCCAATCAGTCTTTGTAGGTGGATATTGGGTTCATTTTTGGTTTCATAATCGTAAAAACTATTAAATATCTCCAGCTTCTCATCTTCTTCCTGTTTATCAAGGCATTGACGTTTTCAGCTGAAACAAACACACAAGTTACATAGGTAAAGTCATTGTCAGACATCAATTAAGCAGTCATAACTTCAGTATCAGTAAGCATTCGAATCACTTTCATGGAAGGTATATAGTTGGACATATAATATTTAGGTGAAAACGATAATTTATGTCATATCTGCATGGAAGTCCGATACTTTTCTGAGGAACTGCCTTTCCTGCATAGCTTGTACATGCATTACCCTTAACCGTTGATAGCTGTATTTTATTCCTGGTGTAATTTTCTTATTTGCGTTGACGTTTCTTTCCTGCCATAACTTCATTATCCATAATGAAAATACCTTTATGAACACAGCACGAAAACGATATACATACACAGCACAACAACCACAGAGGATGTATCATCAACAATACTCAATATCGACGCAAACAAAACAAAAAAGCGCGCGAATCTTCACATCTGAAAGACAGCAGTTTCCCTGGCACTGATAGACGTTCCGTGTTGAAACGCACTAACCCTTTAGCACGGATTGACTAATCTGACGGCGAAGTTAATGGAACTTGCGATACCAGAACGTGGTTCCTTGCTATACCAAAACATTTATCTTTCTTATTAGAACGCAAAATGACGCTAAAACGAATTTGTCAAAAATGTGGACTTAGTGCCTTTCAACAACTAGCGATTCAATGGCATTTCAAAGTGAATAGTTTTATGATAGCGCCCTTGCCTGCAACCCCTTATAGGGGATGTCTCTCTTAAGAGTGGTGAGGCACATTTTCTCTGGACTTTCAGCGGACATTTATAATTAGTTTTTGCATAGCGTAGCTGGCTCATCCCAAATAAATAGTGATTTCCACATCTTTCATGGAAAGTCCAGTGTCGACGGTAAGCCCCGGTTTGCATCCCGTTACAAACAAAATAATTTTTAAATTTCTCGTGCCCAGTCAATAGAATGGCCCCGTATTAGGCTAGTGCGGTAATCGTTTTATCGATGTATATTGAGTGACAGTAAAACGGAATTGCAAATTTCTGAAATACCAGAAAAAATGCATCTGACGTCTCTTGAGAGAGACCCTGTATATTCTAGCGTTTCATCCTGGTTAGCCCTCTTTTGATAGATACTTGTGACGTAGTACATCATTTTGAGCAGCCATGCCTTTACTGTGACACTAGAGCCGAGTTATCGAGCATTACACATCTCCTCGTTGTCAAATTTCTGCATCGAAATCACAAAATTTTGAGAATTAGGCTCTTTGCAAAGTTTACCTCCTTTCTAATGGGATGCGTCTTGTTAGTGTTCGCTAAGCGTTTGTCTATCGTTCTTGGGCTGTTTGAACAACAGCATGATGTAGGTCAGCTCTTCTCACAATCTTCTCTATCTATTTTGTTAATTATACCTACATTGGGCACCACCCAAAGAACATTATTTAAGAATTAATCAAACGAGCATTTTTAGTATCTCCTTTTGTGCAAAAACTACACCTAGTTATGAATCCGTTGATAAATATCAGTCAGATATCTATCTTCCTTTCCACACCGTAAATCACCGTTCTATCTTTTATATCTCAAAAATTGTTTTATTTTGTTTGATGTTATCTGGAATTTAATTCCCTTCTCAAAGAAAATGTCCTAACTGTGTGTGTAACCTTACTTATGTGTGGAAGTGTGCTTATTGACTTGCACTCCTTTCTGGTAGTGGATTTCTGCAGTTCGGCAAATTTAGTCTCCTGCGACCCGATGTCTCGTGCTAAGTCTGTTGTACGCTACAACTCAGAATTAAATTAGAATGCTCGTGATAGAGCGTTCAGAAGTTGTCCCAGCAGTGATACTATTCTAGACTGGAATAAAAGACGCGTTATCGATCCTAGGAAAACTTCTAATGGAGGAAAAAAAACTTTTCCGGTGAATAAAATTCTCGCAGAAGGGTTCCGACAGCACGCAGGCGCAAGATTGCTACCAAACTCTATCCGTCCGAACGTCTATTTCGACGTGCAACACGTCGCGCTTCATATATGCTGTCACTTGAAGCAAAAAACTGTAGTTACCTTTTAACTTTAAACAACAGAGTATTTTCTAATATTCTTCAGATACAGACAGAGTTATCTTTCGTATCGAACTTACTACTTTATCAAATTATCAAATTTTTAGAATTCCAGATTATACAAGACGGCTAACTTTCAACGATACATCGAATTACCTTCGTACAAATACTCAGTACACTTCTACGCAACCGAAACTAGCACCAGAGTGCCCTACTATATTTCTTTAATTGCGTATTGGCCATGTCCAGAGAGAAGCGCTAGGAGCCACATAGCGCGTAGCTTCTCTCTCGCAGTAACAAATCAGAAATTATCCATTACGTTCATACTCGTTACAAAGGTTCGATTTATTGTTACTAGATTTAAGTGTCAGGAAGTCATTTCTGAAAGTATTTGTATGGAGTGTGGCCATGGATGGAAGTGAAACATGGACGATAAGTAGTTTGGACAAGAAGAGAATAGAAGCTTTCGAAATGTAGTGCTACAGAAGAATGCTGAAGATTAGATGGGTAGATCACATAACTAATGAGGAAGTATTGAATAGGACTGGGGAGAAGAAAAGTTTGTGGCACAACTTGACCAGAAGAAGGGATCGGTTGGTAGGACATGTTCTGAGGCATCAAGGGATCACCAATTTAGTACTGGAGGGCAGCGTGGAGGGTAAAAATCGTAGAGGGAGACCAAGAGATGAATAAACTAAGCAGATTCAGAAGGATGTAGGTTGCAGTAGGTACTGGGAGATGAAAAAGCTTGCACAGGATAGAGTAGCATGGAGAGCTGCATCAAACCAGTCTCAGGACTGAAGACCACAACAACAACAACAACTGATACGCAAATCACAGTTTTTATCGCTTTGACCAGATACGCTTAACACACTTGACGCCACCAATGTGCGCGACTTATTGCCGGTAACATAACTCAGATTATTGCTAGTGTTGTCAACTAATGGCGCCCAGTACGTTGTATTAAAGTTTTTGAGTGTCACCTGACAGACATAAAGTGCTAACAAGCTTGCAATCTTTCTCCATATCGTAACAGTCTCCCACACACGTCCATTCCACGCACACAACAGCTTCAGAGCGACAAAAACGTTGTCTGCTAGGTCGAGCACACATGCTGTAAGTAGTAATGGACCTGTCATATGTATCTTTCTGATGTACTCCGCAGCTATTCCCGCTGGTGAAAATGTCGCACATTAATAACGACTTAGTGCGTCATGTTAGTAAGATCTGAGTCACCGCTATTATGGTTACCTGGAAACATGAATTTGGTCTACTAGACGACAATACAGAACTGTACCTGCGTATTCTTTGAAACCGCTCTATTGATACCACATGGTGAGCTTAGGTTTACTGTGAAAGATTTAACGTAAATCTCAATACAGTATTTTCTACCAGTGAATAAAATTGCACAATAAGCTCTCTAGGGAGATTAAAGAGATAAGTGCACTGCATATTTTTCTTCAACAGTCCTTTATTGAACACATTGTCAATTACACACAGGAAAGAATGGTGTTTTATCTACTCACCCTATTGTTTACGTAATCTCCATCGCATTCTATGGCCTTCCTGTGTGTGTGTGTGTGTGTGTGTGTGTGTGTGTGTGTGTGGTTTGAGGTTTTCGGGCGCTAAACAGCGTGGTCATCAGCGCCCAAACGCATAGAAACAGGAACACATGCGGAGAAGGGACGAAGACGGACAGCGAACAAGGAGAACGGCCTGACGCAGTTACAAATCCTCACATACAGAGGCAAAACAAGAGGAGAAGAAACGCACTAAAAAAGGAAAGGAAACACAAGGAAAAGAGAACAGAAATCGAAGTGAAACAAGTAGGTAATAGTGACTGGCGGACCTCTTACCTAAAGCCTGGGTGAACCAGTCACCCAGCAGCACATTAAAATCCTCTCCCTAAAATCCGAGGCAACAAATTGGACAGGACACAAAACCGTAAGACCTTAACCACAGTCGTTGCGTCGTCTTGCAAAATAGAGGGCAAATCCGGTGGCAAGGAAACCACCGCCCTCTGGTCAGAGAATAAAGGACAGTCAAGTAAAATGTGGCGGACAGTTATCTGGACGCCACAAGCACTGCAGATTGGCGGGTCCTCCCGCCGGAGTAAAAAACCATGCGTTAACGGACTGTGCCCGATGCGGAGGCGAGTGAGGAGAACATCATCCCGCCTGCATGACTGGTAGGACGTACGCCATGGCCGCGTGGTGGCCTTGACCAGACGCAGCTTATTTTCACCGACTGCCAGCCACTCCTCTTCCCATTGACGCATAACACGAAAACGCAAAAGGGAGGTAACAGCATGGAGGGGGACGGCACATTCAACAACGTGAGGGAGGGAACGTGCATCTTTGGCAGCCACATCCGCCAGTTCGTTTCCCCTAATACCCACGTGCCCCGGCACCCAGCAGAAAGAAACCTCCTTCCCCTGCCGTTGCAGGTGGAGTAGGGCATCGTGGATGTTCTGGACGACCGTATCCTCCGGGTACAAGTGTTGCATGGTCTGAAGGGCACTCAGGGAGTCAGAACAGATGAGAAGACTGGGAACACATTTCATCTGCTCCAATGCCCGCAAGATCGCAAACAATTCGGCATCAAAGATGGTAAACGCCGCAGGAAGCCGTAACTTGACGACTCGATCAGGGAAAACAACAGCACAACCAACAGAGTCCCCCTGTTTAGAGCCATCCGTAAATACTGGTACATGGTCGGCATGCTGGTTTAAAATATCGTAAAATAAGGAGGTAAAAACAAACGCAGGAGTGCAGCTCCTCCGGTACTCTGACAAGTCTAAAAGGACGCTGGGCCTCTGGAGCAACCAGGGAGGCAGGCGGGTAAAACCCTGGAGTTGGGGTGCCACACGCTCCACACCAAGGGACTCAAGCAAATGCTTGGCACGAATCCCAAATGGTCTCGTTGCCCTTGGACTATGGCCTTCCTCCAGCGCGAAACAAGGACATGTATGCCCTGTCGGTACCAATCCTCGTCCTGATGGCGGAGCCACTGCTTCACTGAATGAATCACCTCCTCATCGTCGTAAAAATTCTTCCACGAATGACATCCTTTAATGGCTCAAAGAAGTGGAAGTCCGAGGGGGCTAGGTGAGCTGTGACAGCCATGGATGTTCTCCCCGGCCGCTGCAAATCGTAGAGCTCCGCCGAACCGCATTCTGATGATCAAACCCTCCGCGCCCAGCGGCTAACTGTACTTCTGTCAACAGCAGATGCTCCATAGACTTTGCACTAGCATTTGTGAATATTCGCTACAATTTCTTTCACTACAATGAGACATTCTATGACGGCACATTGCTTGTAAAGCACGTCACCTACAGACGTCATTTCGCAACTGTCCTACAGCTACGCTAACTGTCGGAAGAGACGGAAACTTTGGCCCGATCACTCGGGGGACTTCAAATAATACATACGTAACGTTTCCCATTGGTAGCATTGTTACCGGCTGAGAAAAAAAATGCGGTGAATTACTTTCTGGGCATCCCTCGTAAAGCAAACTTATTTAAAACTCAGTTCAGTAACACCTGCTTAGAGATACATTCTACGAACGCCAGTCAGTAAGTGCAAAATGGTAGAAATGGCTCTAAGCACTATGGGACTTAACATCTGAGGTCATCATTCCCCTAGACTTAGAACTACTTAAACCTAACTAACCTAATGACATCACACACATCCATGCCCGAGGCAGGATTCGAACCTGCGACCGTAGCAGCAGCGCGGTCCTGGACTGAAGCGCCTAGAGCCGCTCGGCCACAGCGGCCGGCCAGGAAGTAACACCACCTGTTCTTAGCTCCTTAATGAATTTGGGGGAGAACATGCAATATTACATGGCCGCTAGCTGCACAGTCAGCTCTGCAGGTGAGGGAGTGAACAACGGTGGTGGTAGTGACTCCCTTGCGGACGGGACAGCGCCGTAGGGGAGGTGTGGTCCTGCAACTGAACCCTTCATATCAACTCTTATCTCGCAGGATTTTCTAAGCTACAGCTGACGAAATCGTATTAACAAGTTATGCCAGTACGACAAATACACTTTTCGTTGGTCATCGCCCTCAATTCGAAGCGGGACGACAACTGTGTCAGTCAGTGAGATTCTGGGGCGAATACGTGTCTGGAGATGCTTCGGAGAGCAGTGGGATACTGAACTGACTGTTGCCCGCCATACGGCCCAACAACCAAGAGTCATGGTCTAGACTGTCAGTTTATAGCAGGACCTAATTGGTTGTTATCCGCAGCACCCTTAGAGCACAGCCGCGTTTTGTTGACCTCCAAGGCAAGCTATCCTTGGCTTACATATTAGCAAGGTAATCCCTGCCCACACATGGCGAGACTTTCTACTTCTTCTTTATGCTTACCAAACCCTACCTTAGCCAGAAAGCTCGCCAGATCTCTCCGCATTTGAGAACGTTAGGAGCATAATGGACAAGGCTCTCCAAACAGCTCAGGATTTTTGACAATCTAAATCCCCATTTGGGCATAATTTGGCACGATATCCCTCAGGTGGACATCCAGCAACTCTGTCAATCAAGGCGAAGTCGAATAACTGCTTGCATATGGCCAGAGGTGGACCAACACTTTAGTGATCTCCTCAATTTGAGAATTTCTTTCTCTTCAATAAATAATTAAATTTTTTTGAAACTATTATCATATATATTTCTGTACATGTACAACACATCTACCAACTACCGTTCCATTTGAATAATTTCTTCGTGGTGCGCCGTTGTATTATTGTCTTAGTGTGTAATTGGACAAATCACTGTTTATTATCAGAAGCACATTGGGTGCAGGATTATGCTGAAATTGTAACATACGGAGCAATTTCTTTTCGTCTGTCTTGTACATTATTCCTTCTCTTATTGTGACGATAAAATTAGCTTTTTTTGCAAAACACAATAAGATTTACACAATGTCACCTCACCAACATCGAATGCAGTTGCTGTAGCGACAGAATCCTGAAACAACCTAGTATTAATCAAGCGACTGGCAGGAAGTAAGGTCAATAGCTTACGAACAGTTCATCCTCAGTGTAAAAATAATTGTTTCCTTCATTTATATTGTTACAAACCCATATTAATTCCTATTTTACAAACCATAGATGGCCCTTCAAAGAATTACATTTTTTTCATTGTATATAACAATAAGTAAGAAAGTTTTGCATGGCTGTCTCGAAAACATTCTCTGCTTTGCGTGCTGTAATATGCCGACATTTCGTTTCAGCATCTCATGAATGTTATGAACATTTAACTTCCGCTGCATCATTTGCGCACATATACATATACAATATATTTTCTCGAGAGTGACGATATGGATCTCATCTCAAGTTTAAACAAAAATTTAGTATGTTAGCTGCATTCGTATACAGCAATATATTGCGATCTAAGATCCACCAAATGTAAACTCTTAGAGACCCCCAATTTTTCCTTGCAAAGTGTTCGAATTTCGCACAGTACCTTACCAGATATCACAATAAGTATGACTATTAACCAAGGCAGTTCATCATAAAGCTGAGGAATGAGGCTACGAGATGCGTGAGAATCAATTTCTTCCTGTATGTTTCCTTTAAAATCGTATGAGAAATGTAGCAGTGCAGCCAGCGTACGTACACCTCTGTTATCACAGTGTAGCCAAAGCAAGCAGGCAATGTTTAGTTCATAACGGACGAAGCTCACAGCTCCGTCGGCGACAGGCAACTAAGGTGACCACCCTTCTGGAACACTGGGGTGGACTCGCCCGGTGTTGAGAGAGAGGATGTCTTTCTGCATTTGGGTCAAGTAACTTTGCGCGACCTCTGCTACAGTAATCACGAACTTGGCGCATTTCCAAAAACCTCCTCCTACCGGCCGCTCCAGTAATAGCGTCTACATCAAAATATGGCAACGTTGTATAAGTTTAGAAAATGGCTCACTTGGACGTCTGTGTAAGACAGCTTCCTGTGACAGAAGTCCTTACTTCAGAACATGAAACAGTAGGATTCCTGAGAGGCAGGAGAATGAGTATGTAGGTGCTACGGTGGACGTCAACGGCGTTTGGCGATGGGTTCCTCAGTGTACAGGAACTGAAGGGCAAACATAGTTGGCTGACGCAGTGCAGAGCTATTGCAGTGACTTCACACAGCACCAAGTGTGTCGACAATAATGTTCAAGGGTGTGTGAATTCCTAAGGGACCAAACTTACAAAATACTTAAACTAACTTATGCTAAGAACAACACACACATCCATGTCTGAGGGAGGACTCGAACCTCCGGTGGGATGGGCAGCGCAATCCGTGACATGGCACATCAAACAACGCGGCCACTCCACGCTGCGTGTCGACCAAAAAAGCTATCAGGGCTTCTACCTGTTCAGCCCATTCACCAGGGATATCGCATTGAAGATGCATAGACCTGAAAAATTCTGTACGGTAATCGCTGAGTAAGCAGGACCACTGTTCTTAATGTACAGGTATACATCTCCTCATTACAGATAGATTCTCATTAAGTTAGTCAGCAAGCCAATCAGAAGTTGTGGTACACAGAATTGTAATCAAACGACATGGGCAAATTCCTGAATTCAGTTCCCAGCTCGTTAATGGATCATGGTGAAATAAATTGTGTATCGTGTGATTCAAATAGCTCTGAGCACTATGGGACTTAACTTCTAAGGTCATCAGTCCCTCAGAACTTAGAACTACTTAAACCTAACTAACCTAAGGACAACACACACATCCATGCCCGAGGCAGGATTCGAACCTGCGACCGTAGCGGTCGCTCGGTTCCAGACTGTAGCGCCTACAACCGCTCGGCCACCCCGGCCGGTGTGTATCCTGTGAGCAGTGGTAGTTATTGAGAAATAAATTAACAGTGTAAGGTCAGATTTTGCGCTACGAAATAAATTTTTTGCAAGAATGTATGAACACGTGAGTATTGAAACTTCAAGGCAGATTTGAAGTGCTGACAGATCGAGATTAGAACTGGAGACCTCTGCCTTTTACGAGCAAGTACCCTAACAACTGAGCTACCCATACCCGAAACACGATCTGTTTCTTCCAAGTGTGCTCGTACCCCAAGTTAAGCAGAAGAACGGGTGCGAAATTTTGATTGTAGGAGATGAGGTACTTGTTGTGACCTGTCCACTCGTCTAACATTGGGTGCCTAGGAAACCTGCTTTCACGAGCTGCTAGACAGCAATTCAAGCACATCGTATTAATGAATTTGAATTACAGTAAGATAAATGACAATACTTAACTCTGACAATTTACAATGGTGTCACAGACAAATAAAAAGTATATACAATTCTAATACAAATTAAATTACACACATCACAAGAAGTTTTGCTTCACCTCAGTTCTGAGAGTTCCTGAACCTGTACAGAAAATTGGAATAGAGACCAACATAAACATCATTTCCGCTCTTTTTATTTCCCACGAAAACCACACATTGCATGTGGTACAGCGATATAACGACACCTTCAGAGGTGGTGGACCAGATTGCTGCACACACTGGTACCTTTAATATCCAGTAGCACGTCCTCTTGCATTGATGCATGCCTGTATTACTTGTGGCTTCCTATCCACAGGTTTATCAAGGCACTGTTGGTCCAGATTGTCCCACTCCTCAACGGCGATTCGGCGAAGATCCCTCAGAGTGGTTGGTGGGTCACGTCGTCCATAAACAGGCGTTTTCAATGTGTCCCAGGCATGTTCGATAGTGTTCTTGTCTGGAGAACATGCTGGCCACTCTAGTCGAGCGATGTCGTTGTCCTGAAGGTAGTCATTCACAAGATGTGCACGATAGGGGCACGAATTATCTTCCATGAAGACAAATATGTCGCCGATATGCTGCGGATATGGTTGCACTATCGGTCGGAGCATGGCATTGACGTATCGTTCAGCAGTTACGAAGCCACCAGCGGTGTACGTCGGTCCCACATAAAGCCACCCCAAAACAGAAGGGAACCTCCACCTTGCTGCACTCACTGGACAGTGTGTCTAAGGCGTTCAGCCTGACCGGGTTGCCTCCAAACACGTCTCCGACAATTGTCCGATTCAAGGCACATGCGACACTCATCGATGAAGAGAACGTGATGCCAATCCTGAGCGGTCCATTCGGCACGTTGTTGGGCCCACCTGTACCGCGCTGCAGGGTGTCGTGGTTACAAAGATTGACCTCGCCATGGACGACGGGAATGAAATTGCGCAATATGCAGCCTACTGCGCACAGTTTGAGTCGTAACACGACGTCCTGCTGCTGCACCAATAGCATTATTCAATATGGTGGCATTGCTGTCAGGTTTCCTCCGAGCCATAATCCGTAGGTAGCGGTCATCCACTGCAATAGTAGCCCTTGAGCGGCCTGAGCGAGGCATGTCATGGACAGATCCTGTCTCTCTGTACATCCTCCATGTCCGAACAACGTCGGTATGGTTCACTCCAAGACGCCTGGACGATTCTCTTGTTGAGAGCCTTTCCTGGCATAAAGTAACAATGCGGACGCGTTCGAACAGCGTTATTGACCGACTAGGCATTGTTAAACTAGAGACAACACGAGCCGTGTGCCTCCTTCCTGGTGGAATGACTGTAACCGATCTGCTGTAACCCCTTCGTCTAATAGGCACTGCTCATGCACGGTTTTTTACATCTTTGGGCGGGTTTAGTGACATTTTCGAACAGTCAAAGTGACTGTGTCGGTGATACGTCTATCTTCAGGAGTTCTGGGAACCGGGGTGATGCAAAACTTTTTTGATGTGTGTATGCAGTTTCCAAGTTGCTGCCTTAGCGTTCGTAGAACGACTAGACTTCAACTCGAGCCACGGCAGGGGGCGCGGCGCTTATGTCCTCTTTGTGCAGATGCCGCTCCAAGAGAGAGGTGGGTCAGCGTACTATTGGCTGAGGTCGTCTAACAGCCATCTCTGCTCTGACGTTCTTCACCATCACCTCGGCGCTTGACGTTACGCCAGAACGGTGCTCACGGATTTAAAGCTGTGAGGAGAAGCCTTAAGTCATGTTTGGATAACACTGCAGGCAGAGCCCTTGCTCGCGAAAAGCGAAGGTCACGAGTTCGAGTTTCGATCAGGTACACAATTTTAATCCAGCATGAAATTTCATATCACCGCACACTCCGCTGCAGAGTGGAAATTTCTTTCTGAAAACATCAGCATAGAACACAGGCGGTAAGATGAATGAGGTTACAAAGTTGTTAATTGTTTGGCCTTGTATTACGCAAGATGGCGGCTCTGATTCCCATACAGCCATACTGATTTACTGTTTCCACCGTTTCCTAACTTACTACTGCGAAATATTAGCATCGCTCCTACGAAAGGACCAAGGCCGGATACATGTTCCATCCTTCTCAAATTACATCCCAAAATTCGTAAATACATGAAAGTTTCTGGCAGATAAAAACTGTGTGCCAGACTAGGACTCGAACACAGGACCTTCGGCTTTCACAGGAAAATGCTATACCAACCGAACTGTCTAAGCACGATTCATGATCCCCCTCCCACAGACTTCCTTTCCGCAGTACCTCTCTTCAACCTAGACTCCACAGAAAGTCTTTAGCAGAACTTGTAGAGTTAACACCAGTGAAAGGAAGAATATTACGGAGAGGTGGCTTCGTCACAGGCGGGTATTGTTTTGGTCATCAGCGCACTCAATTGGAGAATGGCCGGCCGCGGTGATCTCACGGTTCTAGGCACTCAGTCCGGAGCTGCGCGACTGTAGCAGTCGCAGGTTCGAATCCTGCCTCGGGCATGGATGTGTGTGATGTCCTTAGGTTAGTTAGGTTTAAGTAGTTCTAAGTTCTAGGGGACTGATGACCACTGATGTTAAGTCCCATAGTGCTCAGAGCCATTCAACTGGAGAATAGTACATTTATTCATTCTCGAAACAATCCTTCAGGCTGGGCTGAACCGCTTCTTAACAACATCCTTTCTTCCAATCCTGCAGCCTCGCAATATGTGTAGAACAACTGGTCTATGGTGGGACGTACTGACGGAAGCAGAGCTGAGATGACGGATGGTGAGTCGTGGTTGGATAGCTCAAACGACAGAGCAACTGCCGCGAGAGGCGAAGTTTCCGGGCTCGAGTCATGGATCTGTACTGAATTTTTATGCGCCAGGGAAGTTTGAAGTGAGCTCTCACTTCGATGCAGTGTGGAAATTCCTTGTGGATGTTAATACTTGTATATATGTACTACATTTCTTTTTGTTTTTAAACTGTAATAGCGCGATAGGTCGAAAATCCTTTTAAAAGTGACATGGACATAAACCAATACTACTATTGCTAACACTACAATTCCAAAGAATCAGTCACATCATGAGTGATTCCGAGTAGAAATTATCACACCTATTTCATGGTGTTCAAAGTGTTATCAAGGTGCTGCAGAAAACCAGTGCGTGTACATTATAACAGTTCAAGTACGTTGATATGTAGCGCCATTTGGATTTAGGCGTGGAGAGAGGAAGAGCCTTGAGAAGACTTGTAGCACACATGGCACAACAGTACGTTTTTATTTCAGCAACCACGTGCCTGTGAAGTGATCCATTTTAAGGCAAGCACTCAAAACTTAAGTGTGGTTTTAACCACATGAGTAGCACCCAGCGAATTTCTTTCCCTATTGACCGAATGCTTCAAGAGCAATAGACATTGGTTACCGTTGTTTTACGCCGTCCCATACTATTGCTGCTTTTCTAATTTATGTTTTTAGAGCTCACAGTATGAAAAGAGTCCTAAGGTTTGTTTTCTTCCGTGTTAACAGTAAAGAATAAATTCGATTAAGGGAAACTGTTGTTGTAAGTAGGCTGTTTAGGTTTTCTTATTGGTAACGCCACGTAGCGCTCTGTATGAAAAATCACTGGCTGTGCTGTGTGCAGTCTGTGGCTAGTTTGCATTGTTGTCTGCCCTTGTAGTGTTGGGCAGCTGGATGTTAACAGCGCGTAGCGTTGCGCAGTTGGAGGTGAGCCGCCAGCAGGGGTGGATGCGGGGAGAGAAATGGCGGAGTTTTGAAATTTGTAAGACTGGATGTCATGAACTGCTATGTATATTATGATTTTTCAACACTATTAAGGTAAATACACTGTTTGTTCTCTATTAAAATCTTTCATTTGCTAACTATGCCTATCAGTAGTTAGTGCCTTCCGTAGTTTGAATCTTTAATTTAGCTGGCAGTAGTGGCGCTCGCTGTGTTGCAGTAGTTCGAGTAACGAAGATTTTTGTGAGGTAAGTGATTTGTGAAAGGTATAGGTTAATGTTAGTCAGGGCCATTATTTTGTAGGGAGTTTTGAAAGTCAGATTGCGTTGCGCTAAAAATATTGTGTGTCAGTTTAAGCACAGCTTCATATGTCGACTCTTAGCCGAGGATACCTCACTGGAATCTTCTGATTTTTTCTTGTAGTTTGTGTAATTAGTGTAACTATTGTTTATTGCTAGCGCGTAATTGTAGAGAGAATCGCCTTTGTAGTTGCAGTCTTTCATTGTTGTTGTGGCATGCATGTAGATTTGCACCAAGTATTTCGCAGCTGCACTTGCAATTAACTAGATATTATTTTCAGTGCTATGTTAATGTGTTTTCTTATTTTGCTCTTCAAATTGTGGTTTTCTGTGTTATTGTGACAATAATGGCGTGTGAAAAACGTAATATTAGGCTCCAAAGTAAACTGAGAAATGACAGTGAAGACGAAAGCAGTGTGTTAGCGCCACCAAGTAATGAACTAACTAATGTTCAAAGTAGTAATTTGGTAACTGTGCATAGGGAAATGGAGCGGGCGGCAAATAATGGTAGGCAGTGAAACAATTAGTGAACAGGGAAGCATTATCGTTCGATCGGTCAGCAATAGCTCGCCTCAGGAATCCGAAATGACAGGACACAATCTCGCAAATACTATAGATTCAGGTTTTGCGTCCTCACTGTTTTCTCAAATAAGTCAAGACACATTTTCTGCTTGCCAAAATGTGGATGTTGCCGGTGCAACTTCACTGCCGAAAAGCAGTGAGGAACATGTTTCAGACACCAGTGCATTGTTATTACAGTTAATGCAACAAATGGGACACAGGCTACAAAAGTTAGACAGAACGCTTGAACAAAATCAGAAACAAATGGGACAAAATCTTCAAAAGTTAGACACAATGGAGCAACACCAGAGACAAACACAGCAACAGTTAGACGCAATGGAAAAAAATCTTCACACCACACTTGAACAAACACGTGAAGATTTAACTACTGAGTTACATAAAATCGAATCGAAATGTCAAAAAGTCTGTAATGACGTGAAAACACAAATTTGTGAGCATTTCCAACCTATTTTTTCGCGTCATGAAAATGCATTACAGAATCACGAAGCAGCCATAAAAGAACTGCAGACTATTGTTCATGAAAATCATGAGACCTTGCAAGCTAAAATTGACTCAGTTGCATCTACCCATTCGGTTACGCAACTTGCAAAAACTCAGGAAAACTTAAAGGAGACAGTAGATACTCTGAAAATTGGTTCAGAAAGAGGATATTAGTTCATTATCAGAAAAAGTAGTTGAACTTTCGGATCAGCTAAATAATTTATCTACGAAGGTAGATGATAATCTGAATGACACAAAACCGGTAGTCTTTAATGACACAGAAGAGTGCGAACAAATTAGGAAATTCAAACAAAATCAGAATCAAATTAATACACAACACCAAAGAGAAATCCGGGAAGTACAAGATCAGCTGACACAGGTAATACAAGAATTACGTATTTCAGAGGACACTCGCGCCACAACACGGGAAGAGGGACATAGAAATACGGAACAGCCACAAAATAATAACACAGCGCATTTCGGAAATTATGAAAGAAATTGGCAAGGTGCACCGAATTTTGAAATGGAACCACCGAAACGACGTAACAATGACCGATATGCGACTCGCCGACATGATGATTTTGACTATAAGCTATTCATTACTATACGTAAATTCAAAACATTTAAGAATTCTGGCAACGACATTCATCCACAAGCGTGGCTCCATCAATTCTCTCATTGTTTTCCTCCCAACTGGTCATTAGAGCATAGATTAGAATTTATGTGTGGCTATTTAGAGAATGAACCAGCTGTAAGAATGCGATCGGTTAGTCACGATTGTCACAGTGAAGGAGAATTTTACCATGCCTTCCTCTCAGCATATTGGTCTCAAGCTACACAAGATCGAGTAAAACATAGCATCATAATGATGAAACATTTCGAACAATCTGAATTTTCCAGTCTTGTGAAATATTTTGAAGACATGTTTCACAAGAATCAGTACCTGTCAAACCCATACAGCCCAATCAGAACTCATCCGCATTTGCTTAATCAAATTACCTGAACATTTACGACATATTATTTTGGCAGGACGTTGCAAAGACGAGATTGAAGCTTTTCAGGACTCTTACAAGAATTAGAAATTGACACTGACAATCGCGGAACGCGAAAACAGGAACACAACAATTACAGATCACATCCGTCGCAATTCCGCGATGAAAGAAATAATAACTGGACACGGCAAGGCTATTCTCACAACACAAATCGTGACCAAAACAGACACCACCCGTATGACAACCGTTGGCAGAGTAGTAATAATTACAGAGAAAGATCGCATTTCCGCGGTAATGACTATCACAGAGACAATCAGAGAAACAGACTATACGGGAACCAAGATAATTATTATCAAGGGAGACAGAATAACTTTAGACGCAACGGTCCACCACGCAGTAACGATTCTGGGAGAAATTCTCCACCACATGACCCACAAACAGGAAATCATGTAAACTACCGACAAAATGACAGACCTGAATTCCATCAGAACTGGCGAGCTTCAAACAGGGCAGGGCCTTTTCGTCAAGGTGAATTTGTAGAAGTTAGGTCTCCTAATCCCAATAATGACGCGCGCCAACAAAGAGACAGACAATGACTGGCACCACAGGCAGCCACGTGCGCCGGCTGGCTCAGCGAAAAGTAACATAGACGCTAACCTTGAGAAAAATTTTAGCATTCCTTACCGACGTATACAACATGATAATTGCGTTGAAGTTGAAATTCTGCATACTAGGAAGAGTAAAGGTTTACACCACATTTCACATGTAAAACCGTTTCTTGAATGATAATCTGCTTTTTAACTTTGTCTTTGCCATAAAATTTTTCACTTCACGCTACTAGTATGCTTTGTCAGACTTGGAAACTGTTAACATGCAACAATGTTTGAAGTTAAATTTCCAGTCAAGAACCAAGAGAACTTATTTAAACATAAATTACGAATGCATTGTTATAGCGAACAGACGACACAGTGTTGGTATTTGTACATTCTTGCTTGTTAGTTTACGATTACGTAACGACCATAAGGCTCACATACTTAGAATATACCAGTACTGCTAATGAGATTTTAATGCAACATTTTGGTTTACTTGAAAAGACATTCTTTATTTGAAGTACTTTCTGTGAGATTGAAGATGACTTAGTATTTGGTTTCTTTGACAGCTACACGATTGTATCACGACGCTACTAATGTGTGACACAATTTACATTGTTGCTTTTGTGCTGTATCTGCTTTATATCTGCACAGTTTTTCTGTATTATTCTGGAAAGTAAAACATGTTTTAGTAGTATCTTTTGTGGTATAGCTACAATGAGACAGCCATTTTCGTAGCACAACAATACATTATAGCACAGTACTTTCTTCATCACGGCAATAGGCGTAATAACTAAGATATCTATACGGAAAACATTTCACTTTTGTTTATGGTGAGGTGAGTACATTGACTTCCACAGAGATTGTCTTACAACAAGACGCACAGTTTAGCGCTACAGGACACGTATTTGAGTGATTAATTTTGTACTTAATACATTTATTTTTAAAGATATTTGAAGTACAATGATACAAAGGTTTTCCGTGATACATTTCATTCCATTGCAATATTCTGTAACACCTGAGGGTATAATTACATTAATCCTCAGGGGGGTACACGCTTACTTTGTGTACCATGTGTTTGGCAGGCACAAGGAGCCCTAGCTAATATAGTATTTGCTTATATAACTTTACACATCGGTACCATATTTCTCTAACACATAAAATACACAGCCATCTGAGAATTTAACTGGGAGAGACAAACATTTATTTTACTACATCAGTGACAGATGTTTATGTAATTACACCGTTGGATAACTTCACACTTACGAAATTGTATTTTGTCTGTACTTTGTGAACTGTTCATATTTTTTCAGAACCATTATGATAATATGAGAGCTTAGAATGATGTATCTGGTAAGGGATCATTATTTTTGCAGTACATTTGAGGTAGATGACACTATTTAAATGAGCAGAGAATTTTCTTTAGGTTTTGAAATTATTGCAGAAACCTACGACGTTTTCAAGATTTGACTGAGGTGTTATGATGTTATTTTTACGATGACGATGTGTATTATGCTGTTGAGGTATGTTTATGATCAATAAGATGATGCTACCGTATTTGAGGGATTTGATTATGCTACGTATTTATTATGATGAAATATTAAAGAAGTGTCAATGAATATGTATATGAATAATGAGTAGTGGTTAGGGACTCTGATTTGTGGAAAAGGATGTTGGAAATCAAGAATCGTACTTTAAGAGTTATGAAATGTGTGTACATGCGTGAATGTATCACACTGCCGCAGAAAATTTTTTGGACTCTGTTATATTTATAGGATTTTATATTCTACACATTTGTAACGCAAATTCTCAACCTGTGAAAATATTTTTATATGAGACTGTCACTGTAGCGGAAACTGCTGTCGTAAATATGTCAGTAAGAAAGTTAAATGACCACCTGCACATAATGCATTGTGGGCACCCAGCTGCGTGACAATTGCCTGGATGAAAGCCATTTGTGTGTGCCTTTCAGAGGCACAGGTGAAAAAAAAGGGGGCCATTATCCTCGCTATTGACATTACTTTGTAGAAAGCATCGCAAATACGACACGCTCAAACTTGAAAACATATGATAACACTGTGGAGCTCTTAATTTATGATATTTACTGAAATGTCCAATGAAATGACGAGAAATATTTTATGTCTATACACCTGATTATGACTAGTGTGTTTCTAGTTGAGAGATTTTTTTTACTATCTTATGAAATGCCATATGGCTAATGAATGATGTTTCAAGCCTTCCTTTGTACATATTTGCTCATTTTCTTTAATATCTAGTTTCTAGCTGCACTGCAGCATTGGTTATTATAAAATTTAATAGATGTACTAATATCACTATTTTCTGTCTACAGACCCAGTAAAGAATACGTTTCTCATATACTTTCTTAGAAAAGAGAGCACAAATAGACATTTCCCTTCACAGGAATTGCACAAATAATATTTTTAATGACTTGGTGGCTTTCTTGCAGAGTAAGTTTTGTGATGCATCACTCTAGTGTTAAGATGTGACATAGGTATTAGATATGGCCATTTTTAGTGTAATATTTTTTCTGCTTGAGCTTTGTCATGTTTAGATATGAGTTATTACATTTACTGCTGCTAGCTTTGCCAATTTCCATTTTTTTTGTTGTTGTCATTGCTGTTTGTGTTAATTGTTCTGTGCTGCTGCATTGCCTCATCCCTTAGTTTAGCATCTGAGCTCAGTAGATTTAAGTTAACTTAAGAGGGGGTAGACTTTATAAGACAATGAGTTGCGATGAACTGGAAGAAATGCATCGAGAAGTCATACCAAAAACGTACAGAAAGCAGGTATAGAGAGGACTTTTTGAAAATAATGGAGAACGAAGGGAGATCTCCGAGAAGTAAAGAAAGTTTTGTTTGCAAAATACTGCAGTAAAAGAAACCCTGTCCTTTCCTTGTGTTATCCCAATATGTGTTTGTGTTCCCTTGTGTATTTGTGTTTTTCCTGTTTTTATGTGTTTAGCTGATGTTGTTATGTTGTAGAATTTTTTTAATACTATGTTATTTACTTTGTAAAGATGTTTAAACATTATTTGTTCTGTTTTGTTTTAATGCTCATGTGTGAAGTTGATGTTTCTAAAGTTATTCTGATCTTTTATGTATGTACTCATGTAATAATTCCTGTAACACTGATGTATATGTTATTTCGATTCTTTTGTAAAGCCTGTACTACAAATGTTATCTGTATTGTTATGTTCTTTAATGATGTATTTTGTACCTTCGTAATTGTATTCTTATGTTATAAAATTGTAATTGACACCAGTTCATCAAATTAAGTAACTTGTAAGTTACATTTCACTGCACATGTTTCTGTTGGTCATAGTATATGGACAATATGTGACAAATAGGGACTGTTAGTGTTTGCACATGTGTTAATAATTCAGAAAGGGACTGGATAACAGCATTGCTAGTTCTAAGGACAATTCCAAAAACTTTGTGAGTGGACAAGTGGTGGTTCATGGACTTGCTATATTCTCCGCAAGACTCTTCGATGGTGATTGTGCACCTGCACAGTCGCAACGGATGGCTGCTAGCCATCTCTACAAGGACTACAGTGGGTCTGCATTTTTGATGACCCACCACTACCATTATTTCTACAAGGACTGCAGTGGGTCTGCACCTCTGGTGGCCCACCAATACCGTAATCTCTACCAAGACTACAGTGGGTCTACTCTGTGATGACCTGCCTACCAATATTCCTCAAAACTTCGAATGACTCTGCTGTGGGTTTGCTCTGTTGTGGCCCATTACCTGTCTGCATGTCAAGAGTCAGCACTGTCTTTTCGTTGGAAGGACAACACTACATCTTCAAGACTGCATGGAAATCCACTACTTCCGTGTGCATTTTCTTCTACCTCTCAGACTTTGGGAAAAACATTGCAATTTTACTGTGATTAATGGTCAGGACTGTCTTTATGATGGACTGTGAGAAAATTTTAGCTTTTGACCAACATTGTATCAATAAGTGTGTGCATTTAATGTCTTTGTTATTGTAATTATGAAAAATTTTATCAAATCATTATTGGCCACTGCCCTAAACAATTTGCAAAATTTTTTGTGAGGAGCATGGGGGCTATGTAAGTAGGCTGTTTAGGTTTTCTTATTGGTAACGCCACGTAGCGCTCTGTATGAAAAATCACTGGCTGTGCTGTGTGCAGTCTGTGACTAGTTTGCATTGTTGCCTGCCATTGTAGTGTTGGGCAACTGGATGTTAACAGCGCGTAGCGTTGCGCAGTTGGAGGTGAGCCGCCAGCAGGGGTGGATGTGGGGAGAGAAATGGCGGAGTTTTGAAATTTGTAAGACTGGATGTCATGAACTGCTATGTATATTATGATTTTTCAACACTATTAAGGTAAATACATTGTTTGCTCTCTATTAAAATCTTTTATTTGCTAACTATGCCTATCAGTAGTTAGTGCCTTCCGTAGTTTGAATCTTTTATTTAGCTGGCAGTAGTGGCGCTCGCTGTATTGCAGTAGTTCGAGTAACGAAGATTTTTGTGAGGTAAGTGATTTGTGAAAGGTATAGGTTAATGTTTGTCAGGGCCATTCTTGTGTAGGGAGTTTTGAAAGTCAGATTGCGTTGCGCTAAAAATATTGTGTGTCAGTTTAAGCACAGTCCTGTACAATTTTTCTATGGGGACGTTTCATTGTTAACTGTCTCTTTCTTAAAATGTCAAGCTAACTTTTGGTAAGCTACGAAAATGTAACTTCTACATCCTTATAACCTGAAATCTTTTCCAAATGGAGGGGGTACTTACTATGTATTAAGTCTCTTAAGCGATGCACTTCAAAAGCCAATGGTAATCTCGCAGTTAACGTACAGAGCTGAAGAGCGCGGGGCTTATACGAAAGGATCGCGTTAGATATAATCCGAGTAGGCTGACCCTTCAAGTCGCTTTACTTCTGCTCCACTTAAAGAGGTCGCTGTTCTTCACCAGTTACTTGTCTCAAGAGAGCTCAACAAGCAATTTTAATACATCAGACGTAATGCATAAGGAGATAACCACGTACAGCAGCAAAAGAAAGACTTTGCAAATGTCCAAGGACGCCCATAGAAAACTGTGAAGACAAGGGGCGGGGCTGGGTTCTAATATTAAAATGCAGACACTTCCTGGTCTTAAGACAGTCCCTCGAAGAACGTTTAATACATCAGTGAGGTAGCTTCATACTGTTGCAAAAGAAAGACTTTGACGCGGGGGGGGGGGGGGGGGGAGGCAGGATAACAGGATAAGAGGGCGAGAAATTCTAAAATTAAAATCTTGGTATGTAGCTGAATGGATTTAGAAACGTGTCACGAGAAGTAAATTTTATTGGCAGTGTGCGAAACTTATTGTATTCGAAAGGAGTAACTGTAATTAAAAATCCATGTTTTGCAGGCAAGCGGCTACGGTCCCTTGGAGCTACGCTTAATATCACTGGCATATTTTAATTACATCCTTTCTAAACCATTCATACCATTACTTGATCATATTATTAACTTATTCATATGAAATTGCATTCTGTTATAATTTAATGCCGTAAGTATCCAACATATTGATTCACTTCAGAAATACAACTAGAAAATATTAACAAGCGATATTTTCATGTTGATATGTTAGGTTGACACTGAAGATAAAATTTTGAAATGAAGTAATCTCCGACTGACTAAAAGAAGTCTGAAAGTTAACCGTTGTGTAGGGAGTCACACACTGCCTGTGACTAGTTCTTCTCGATAGTGAAGGAAACTTTTAAAACTGTTAATATTTCTTGTCTTATGCAAGGTACATCAGGAATACTATCACTGACTATTGGGAAGTATTTATCATATAAAAACAACAAAAATGGTTCCAAAAACTACTTAGTTTTTGAGTTATAAAGAAACATCGTTTATTAAAATTATGATGTCAGAAACAGATAGTAAATACACAAAGTATTCATCACTTGGTTATATGTGACCTTGGACTATTATATGCTATCAAACAGCCCTGTCTGGTGTCGAATGGTTTTGCAGACTCCCATGATGCACCATGAAACACACAACATAATTTCTGAAAATGCATACAAATTCTGCAACGAATAAGAGGGCTTCACTGGGAGGACGCCTACGCAAATATCGCGCTTTATCGTTCAAAAACTGAGTTACTAATTCATATTACTCAACTGTAATAAGCTTGAAATTGTTATATAATGATCTACTGTTGGCTTAGGCTTATATTAGGACAACTTTGCTTTCTATATGTACGATAATAATGCAGAGGTTGAGAACTTTTTCAGAAACCTCTTTGTCTACATCCATTATTGTGAAACTTCGTCACGTCTAACAATATTGTTTGTTTCTACATTTACATCTACATCCATACTCCGCAAGCCACCTGACGGTGTGTGGCGGAGGGTACCTTGAGTACCTCTATCGGTTCTCCCTTCTATTCCAGTCTCATATTGTTCGTGGAAAGAAGGATTGTCGGTATGCTTCTGTGTGTGCTCTAATCTCTCTGATTTTATCATCATGATACCTTCGCGAGAAATACGTAGGAGGGAGCAATATACTGCTTGACTCTTCGGTGAAGGTATGTTCTCGAAACTCTAACAGAAGCCCGTACCGAGCTACTGAGCGTCTCTCCTGCAGAGTCTTCCACTGGAATTTATCAATCATCTCAGTAACGCTTTCGCGATTACTAAATGATCCAGTAACGAAGCGCGCTGCTCTCCGTTGGATCTTCTCTATCTCTTCTATCAACCCTATCTGGTACGGATCCCACACTGCAGAGCAGTATTCAAGCAGTGGGCGAACAAGCGTACTGTAACCTAATTCCTTTGTTTTCGGATTGCATTTCCTTAGGATTCTTCCAATGAATCTCAGTCTGGCATCTGCTTTACCGATGATCGACTTTATATGATCATTCCATTTTAAATCACTCCTAATGCGTACTCCCAGATAATTTATGGAATTAACTGCTTCCAGTTGCTGACCTGCTATTTTGTAGTTAAATGATAAGGGATCTATCTTTCTATGTATTCGGAGCACATTACACTTGTCTACATTAAGATTAAATTGCCATTCCCTGCACCATGCGTCAATTCGGTGCAGATCCTCCTGCATTTCAGTACAATTTTCTATTGTTACAACCTCTCTATACACCACAGCATCATCTGCATAAAGCCTCAGTTTGAAGGAACCACCAGCCTGAAATTGTGTACTGGACTGGAATCGCACCCGGCTCTTAGCACATTGTGGACAACGCTATCTACTAAGCTATCAAGGTATGGATGTCGATCTGCCTTCACAAGTTCATCACTGAAGCACTTGTCACTGAGCACTGAAGACCCTGAGCTGGTGTACCTTTCTCAATCTGCAAGAATGGTGCTACAACACTATTGTAGAATACTAGAGCGATGAATTCTTCTTATTAGATAGTAATCACCAGATGACACGTTTAAGAAGCGCTAGTGCCTAGCATTCTCAACTATTCATCCGCCATTGCTGGTGGTGGACTAGTCAGCCCTTAATAGCCACAGTGCTTCTGGAGTTGATATGGTGTTGCCTTCCTCCGGTCTTTGTGCTTATTGTAGCGCAGCTACTAATTTTTGGGTACTACTATGAAAACAGCATCAGTTGCGAAGAGAAAGTGGCAGGAGCCAAAATACCATCATGGCGGTTGTGGAAACAGCGCTGTTTACGCATTGCCAGGGAGATCAGACCGAGTATTGCAGTATTGACGACACAGCAAAAGGACAACACTGTAGCGCGACCGCCTGGTTGGTGTCCACAGCTGTGAGTGACGGGCTTGTTACACTGTATGTAAGCATCGCAACCACTATAAATACCACAAATTCCTAGCCCAAGGGGTCCTAGTATGGCAGCGTCTTTGACGAGGAGAGTGCTAGAGTGCTATGCCAGGCGATGGGGAGATTTAATTTTACAAGCAGACACCACAGGTTTGAACCTTCAACAGCATCGATTCAACTGCAGGCTCTCTGTCTATTTCCTTGGATCTGGCGCTTTGCCACTGGTGAGCCTCCGTCCGATTCCCTCCAGCCACATGAGATTTGTGCCCTGGACAGCCAATCGAGACCAGGGCGATGCAGACACTTGCCCTTCCTACGGTGTTGTCGGCGTTCTAGTGCCATACGCCCTTCTTTGCGAAGGCGTTCCGTTTCTGAGGGCTGACATCCGCTGCTAGAATTACAGTGCACCTCCGCGCTACTGGTATGTGTTTCCGGAAGCAACCACAGCGTGTATAGCCAGTGCACACTACAGCACGAGTCCCCCTGCTTAGGTGAATGGTAACGTGTTTGCCTACTATGCAGTGGGCCCGGGTTCGATTTTCGGCCACGTTGGAGACTTTCTTCGCTCGTGGACTGGGTGCTGAGTTGTCCTCATCGTCATTTCATCACCACCGACGCTCACGTTGCCCAATGTGGCGTCACCTGAAATAAGGCTTGCAACACTGCGGTCGAACTTCCCCGGATGGGGCCTTCCGACCAACAATGCCACACTTCTACATCTACATGGATACTCTGCAAATCACATTTAAGTGTCTGGCAAAGGGTTTATCGAACCACTTTTACAATTCTCTATTATTTCAATTTCACACAGCACGCGGAAAATAAAAACACATACATCTTTCCGTGCAAGCTCTGATTTCCCTTTTTTTATGATGATGATCGTTTTTCCCTATGTAGGTCGGTGTAAACAAAATATTTTCGGATACGGAGAAGAAAGTTGGTTATTGAAATTTCGCGAGAAGATTCCGCCACAACGAAAGACACCTTTGTTTTTATGATGTCCACCCCAAATCCTGTATCATTTCAGTGACACTCCCTCCCTTTTTTTCTAGCAATAATACAAAACGTGCTGCTCTTCTTTGAACTTTTTCCATTTACTCCTTAAATCCCATCTGCTAAGGATGTCATACTGCGCAGCACTATTCTAAAAGTGGACGGACAGGCAGTATACAGTAGTATAGGCAGTCTCTTTAGTAGATGTGTTACATTTTCTAAATGTCCGGCCAGTAAACCGCAGTCATTTGTTTGCCTGGCCCAAAATATTTTCTGTGTGTTCCTTCTAATTTAAGTTGTTCGTAATCGTAATTTCAAGGTATTTAGTTTTTTGTATCCCGCCTGGGTAGGCGGTGCGTGGGTCTGCTCCTGTGAGCTGCTTCTGTAATATAGGCCGAGAGTGAAGGAAGCGAGTAGGAGCAGGAGAGGGGAAGCACTTCGGTACTGCATGTAACTTTAACGCTTTTAATAGAGTCAAACACACGAGTAAATATCAAATGCATACATAACTTTGGCTAGGATGAGCACTAAGGTGTGACGCCGTAGTCCATGTCTAATCCTGTGAAGTTAAGCTAACAAATACTCGTTGCTGTCCAAACTAACTGAACGTAACTACCCAATCGGCAGTAGAAGCGACATTTCCAGGTTGTCTGCTGTTGATGAAAAGGGCCGAAATCGAGATGGCACTCCCTGAACTCCACAGCGTCGGCCAGAGGGCGCTGTGGTCGGCGTAGTTAGTCTCCTCTCGTAATGCCAACTTACGAGAGCGTGCACCTACGTTGTGGCATCGTAACTATAGACGTGACATAGTTGAATTTATTTTAGATTTGATTGATTTATCGTGTAACCGAAGTTTAACGGATTCCTTTTAGCACTCAAGTGGATGACCTCACACTTTTCGTTATTTAGTGTCAATTACCAATTTCCGCACCATACAGATATGTTATCTAAACCGTTTTGCAATTTTTTTATCTTCTTTACTAGTCGATATACGACAGCGTCATCTGCAAACAGCCTAAGAAGGGCTGTTCAGATTGTCTCCCAAATCGTTAATGAGGAACAACAAAGGGCCTATAACGCTACATTGGGGAACGACCATTTCATTTTTGCTACAGCGGACTCCAGGCGTCGGCATACCTCCGGTCACTCGTCGCAGCTGGCGCCTGGCTGCCTGTTGGTCTTCGACATGCTCTCCTGACCACGCGCCAGAGAGGGGGTTGCCCACCGCGAAACAGTACTTCGAGCGTTGTAGCACAGTCTAGTAAGTGCAGTCACGACACTCTCTTTCGAAAGTTGTTGCCGTTTGACACCTGTAGCGACTCTGGCTCTCCAAGCGGTGAGAAAGCATAGTCACATGCAGCGTACGAAACCTTTCTTTTTTAATTATTTTCTACTTAATCAAAGGAGTACTTGTTATATTTTTCGTTCCATACGTTAGTAAGTTACCAAGAGATATGAACTATCGCGAAATACATGTAAAAATAGCCGAATCACACTGATTCAGTGACACAGACTACAACTCATTCACGAAGAAATAATTTTGAATATTACTATATTTGCAGCTTATTCTTCCCCTGAAAGCAAGAGAATCTTGACTCATTTCATGCATGGGAAGCATATATTTCTGTTTTGTTGGTATTATTATAGACACTTTCCTTCACACTTGAAATACTTTTATGGAGTCAAAAGATTGGCCCTTCTTTACACTTCACTTGACTTTCTGACACACGATTTTTTTGTATATGTAATTACTTTTGCTTCAAAAGCATATATGTTGGAGATCCTTGCCATGTGTGGCTCAGCTTTAGCAACAATTGTGGAATTGGTTTCTCCTGTCTTGGGAAGGAGTTCTATTGCTGTTGACAATTTGTTATCACTTTGCGTGATTTTGCCTTAAGCTACAGCTGTGGCGGCTTATTTGATACGTCAAACAATTAAGCTATTACATTCCATATGGGCTTCCTACTTTCCAGATTCACTGATTTGGCTGAAAGCGTAGCAAACAAAATCCTGCTTTATTGGATCGATATATATCCTTTTGTAAAAAGTCAAGACTTTTGGTATTTACTAGCATTTTTTGTGATTAAAGGGAAACGGCATTACTCACGAAATGTCTGTACGTCACAAGAGAATCGTAAATAAACTAACCTGTAATGCACCGTTTTCTATCTCCTAGGGTCCTTGGGAAACTAAAGAACCACAAATATGGCGTAATTTTTTAATTATTGTCGATTTTTATGACACTACATACACTCTGTTACCAAAAACAATGTTAAAAGTCAATACAAACTATATTCACACTCAGAAGTGTTTCTTGCTGGCCGCTTGTGGCACACCTATCCCTGGGGGTAACAAAACTACACGGAGTGCCGCGACTATTACTTTAGATTGTGGTTGTAGATTGAGTCTCAATAAAACATTGGACTATTGATGCTGTTTTCTTGTCTTACATACTGACAGCGACGCATCACCGCTACCCATCTGTACCACTACAGACGCCATCCACCTGGGGCGACTATATAACTCCGCCAGCCACTTTCAAAAGGACCTACGCTTAGCCTGGATTCTTAACCACCGTACAACTCAGAAATTTTCACACTGACGAACATTGCCAGATGTAACAGCAGTGATAACTGACAGATAAAAGTGAGTCAGCCGTATGACTTTAATCTGCCACCTGTTGTTGAATCTTAATCTCTTTGATTAGTTCTCTGTCAGTTAAATATTGAGCCACCGAGCGGCAGTTACTTTAATTGCAGCACACTTATTCTTCTTGGGTGAACAGCCTCCTGAATCAGCACATTTCCTAATTCCCTGTACATGCATCTGAAAATTTTCTGAAAACCTGTTATACGATTATTACAATGCGCTGTTATCAGTGTCAAAAGAGTCAGCAAACTGCCGTATTAACTTCACATATGTATCAATATGTACCCAACAGCTGATGTGTATACTTTGTAAGAATGGCACGTAACCTCTAAGTGAGCTAGATGTGGACATTACAGCTGTAGGACGCTCTTTGCATCGCTCCTTCCGGCCAATGTATTCTACACAAAAGTTTGTGAAACTCGTAAAATCAATAAGAATACAAATTTCTGGAATGAACTTAATACAGATATTTAGGCACGCGATACTAAAAAAGTGATTTCAGAACTGTGCAATTCTTTACTTGTGTCGGAAGCATCAAACTAGAAATTAAAAGAGAAAAAGAAACACAAGTAATGCGAACAGAGCTGTTTTTCACTTACGGTACTTAAAAAAACTTACAGCAAACAACAAAAGAGAAGGCGAGTGAAAGTATTACAGAACAGAGCGTTAGACTGTTTTAGCTCAAAATCGGGCCAAATTAATTGTGTTAGGTTTGCTGGCGTTCGTCGAAGCTTCACTGGGTGGTGTAATCAGGGTAGTTGCATATATAAAGTTATTTTGCGAGTTGAGGGCTGGGTGGTTGTTATAAAAACAGTACCTGGCTACACGTTTCCACTTCGTGTGACGCTCGGCACAGACTGAGCTGCCCAGTCACACAAAAGAGGCCGCTGTCGCGTCTACATGCACGCCACTTCTCTGACATTTAAATCACGTTTTATGGTTCCGCTTTCGTACACGTTCTCTTATCGTGGTATGTTGCAGACCATTGCTTCTGAATGTTTCATGTTTTACAAACAGTAGTGTTTATCCTTGAAAACATGAAGAACAACCTCTTCTGTCGCTTTCTCTGCAATGGGTTACATTACAAAATTAGTATCGACTACATAAAGAACCATTTCCACTTGATGAATATTATGTTGAAGATCATTCACATTTTCAAGGTGTTAAAAAGAGCTCGAATATTTTGAGAGGTGATAGAAGCAACCAAAACAAGAAATATTAGTAAACCAGGGCTCTAAAATTCTAGCCTTAAAAAAGAGCTATGAGCATTTTTTTTAATGGAAGAGATGTGTTTTATTGTGGTGAAGATGCACAAGAGCTCACAGCTCTTAAAGTATGCCTTGTAGATTGCACGTTTATAAAACATGTTTTTACTGTCTCAAAATATTCGACAGTTTGCTTAATGGCGTACTGTATAAGAAATAAGAGTGGACTCAAAATTAACCCTGGTGAGACTCCTTCGTGATTCCTCCTGAGTCATTAAAATGTGTTTTATTGTGGTGAAGATGAACAAGAGGTCAAAACTCTTAAAGTTTGATTTCTAGATAGCATGTTTACAAGACATATTTTTATTGTCTCAAAATATTCGACAATTTCTTATTGGCATACTGTATAAGAAATAAGAGTTGACCCAGAATTGACCCCGGTGAGACTCCATCGTGATTTTCCTGAGTCATTAAAATGTTCTACCCTTCCATCATTGTTTGAATAATTCACCACCACTTTTTGCAGTCTATTTGCTAAGTATAATTCTGACTAGTTGTGTGTAGCTATATCAATCCCATAAAACTGAGTTTTTTTAAGAGTGTGATATGGTTTCACAGACTTTTTTTATTTATTTACCGCAGTGTTATTTCACGACACGTTTAGTTTTGTAGCTTGTGACTTATTCGTTTGCTAATGCGTTTTCTTGTTCTCAGAATGATGCACGATCCTTCCCTCATAATCTTTGATGGTTTATATCAGCATCATGATACAACCATTAATTAAAGGCATGACGTTTAAAAACTTCCTCAGTAGAAATGTTAGAATATAGGATGCCGGCCGCGGTGGTCTAGCGGTTCTAGGCGCTCAGTCCGGAACCACGCGGCTGCTCCGGTCGCAGGTTCGAATCCTGCCTCGGGCATGGATGTGTGTGATGTCCTTAGGTTAGTTAGGTTTAAGTAGTTCTAAGTTCTGGGGACTGATGACCACAGATGTTAAGTCCCATAGTGCTCAGAGCCATTTGAACCATTTGAATATAGGATATTCCTTTTGAGTTCCTCATGTCTTTTCCTGAAAGACAAATTTTACAATGTTAATTACAATCCGTCTTGACTGTAAAAATTTTTATTCACATGACCGGTTGCGATTCCTCCAGAACCATCTTCAGATCTGTAATTTCAGTTACAGAAGAAACCCGTCCACTCACAGCAACCTTCACATGCTGCGTCACATTAAAAAAAATTGGAAAGACAAATTATTAAGTTGTATGTCCAAACTGCTCCCGGGAAATCAGTCCTGCCAACGCCTCCACGTCTGTCTGTCACAGGTGCCAGCTGACTGCCGCAGCTCACGCCAAGGGCAGACGCTCGCTTCCTCCTCAATGGAATGACGGGCGTGCTGAACGCCAGTCCAGGAAGGCTTTAATTAAAGGCGATGTCTGGAAATAGCGCTCGCTCCAACAGCTCGAACGTCGGTTATCGGCAGAACTTTGGAATTTCACGCAGAGGAACGTTCAGTGCTACTGATGTACAGTTATTCCAAATAACCATGTATACGGCACGGGTGCATTGTTTCCATACTTCTGCAGTGGATTATTCTTTTGGTAAGCATCTTACTTCAATAGTTTCCAGTGTGATACGGTGAGAAGTCGTTTCTGATAATCTCCACAGCCACATAAACTGTTTGGTTACATCTGAAAATCAGTCGTACATATTTTGTTAATTTAGGCAATTCATGAGGAACTGTTTACGTAGTTTGTGCTTAACTACCCTGAACTATGTACTTGCCTGTCCTGTATTTAAGCAATGTGGACAAGATTAAGCGCTGCATCACGGTTATGTTTGCTGTGGTTAGATGGGGAACACTGGAAGTACAGCGGGTTGACAAAAACATGTAAATATCATAGGAAATGCATACTTGAACGTAAATGCAGATGTTAGCCGAGTCTACAGGTTGTGCTGTTGCGTTTGACTCAGAACGCCATCTGCGCAGTATCCTCAATATGCTGCTGTAAGTGTCAATCGTGATCTGAAGAGTTTTCTCTGCAGTTGTGATTGCATTATGTCGGAGCTCAGTCTACTCGAGGGTGAGCAGTTCTTGGTGCTCGTATGAGGCGCTTCTGTAATATAAATGAAATGAAATGTCGTGTGGCTGAGGCCCCCCCGTCGGGTAGACCGTTCGCCTGGTGCAGGTCTTTCGACTTCTGTAATCAAGGCACCCGAAGTGTTTCCTGTTTCAAGGAGCACAGTATCAAAGATTTATACCGCATAGACTGAAAGCAGGAAAAAAATCACCAGCCAAGTCACAACAACGCGGAAAATTCACTGTTGAGAGATAGTGATGGACGGTCTTTGAAGAGGAAGACAACTGCAAAAGTCACTCCAGAACTGAACTGCGCACTCGCGAACCCTGTCAGCACCAAAACAACACAAAGGAAGCTCCATAAGCACGGAATTAGATATCGAGCTGGAATTCCAAAACCACTTATCAGGACGAAAACGCACTTAAAAGCAAAACGTGGTGTCGAATCCATAAAAATTTGACTATGCAGAAATGGAAGTATATCATTAGCCGAATGAGTCTTGTTTCATACTGTTTCCAGTTTCTGGTCGCGTTTACGTCCCAAGAGTGGAACGTGGTGATGGTTCGGTGATGATTTGGGCTGCTATATCGTGGTATTCCAGGGGCCCCATATATAAACTGCGAAGTCTCATTACTGCCAAGGATTACGTGAACATTTTGGTAGATCAGGTCCATCCCGTGGTACAATATTTGTTCCCCCTTGATAATCCAACGATCCAAGACGACGGGGCCCGTGTTCACACAGCTCCAACCGCCCAAAACTGGTCTTGTTAGCACGAGGATGAATTATCTCTTCTCTCCTGCCCACCACAGTCGCCAGATCTAAATAGTACTGAACCTTTGTGGACTACTACGGAGAGAAATGTGCCTGAACACTATCAACCCCTACTGTCGCTATGTGAACTTAGCACTGTTTTACAGGAAGAGCAGTGTGAGAGTCCCCTAAAAACCACACAGGACCTGTATTTATACATTTCGAAACGACTGGAAACTGTTTTGAACCCCAATGGTTTCCCTACACCGTATTACGCGTGGCAGTTTGTTGTGTTTTTAGTTTTTCTATATTTTTTTTCACCTTCTGTATATTATACATATTATATGATAGCAAAGTAGACTGGGAAATATTGATACGCATTTTATAATACATTATTATTTTCAGGTTAAACATAAGGCCCAAGTGGTTAATACAAGAAACACGAAACGTCGAGGTAGAAAGTCACATTTACGAGGGTTGTTTATCGGGTAATTAAGAAAGAAAATATAAACCATAACTCTTACAAAAAAAGGAACTGACATAAGCTTAGTCAGAAAATCCAGAATCCAAGCAGCCACATATTGTACAAAGGATGAACTAGAACTCACACTCTCGAACGCCACATTGCGGTTTCTTGCAGAGTAATATCTGTTATAATATTTCGTGCCGTATATATTTCTTCTACGAAATGGACATATTAGAGCGTAATTTGGCAACACATAATCTCAAATCCGATAAGTCTCTTCAGTGTTAAATAGCTACACTGCCCGTTTAATGCCGTGGGTGGTGTTTTGTGTTAGATTATTCGGGTTCGTGAGTTCGATTCCGGATCTAGGTGTTTTTTTTTTTTTAATTTGCTAAAATTACGAGTGGACTGTGTGATACCATATCCGACTTCCTACTCGTAGTACAGTGACTATAGACAAGTCTTAAACAAAACAGATGCCATTGTTTAGTATTAACCCTGAAATGAAAGCACAGTCATTTCCATTACTCCATTTTGAAACGAAGAGTTCAGAGAAATATGATTCGTCGTGTCACTAGCTGTTTGGAGATTTTTTGAGGTCGATTTGAACATCTGCTCTGAAGCCGTTGATTTGTGAAAGTCATGTTGTCATTAACAGCTTATTTAAAACATTAATACTGGTCGCGGCTACTGAATGTAGAATCTACATTTAACATCTCCACACTCTAACGCAATTTTTATTCTGCAGCGTAGTGTGCATTGATATGAAACTACCTAGCACATGAAAACTATACTTGACCTAGACTCGAACTCATGACCTTCGTCTTGCAGAGGCAATTTTTCTACTGACTGAACTGCCAAAGCACGACCCAATGCCTTTCCTCACGGCTGTACTTCTGCAGTACATTGTCTCTCGCATTCCAAACTTCACAGAGGCTCTTCTCCGAAACTTGCGAGACTAGCAGTCCTCTAAGAAATTATATTGCGAAGACATCGCTTTCTTCCAGGAGTGCTGGTCTTCAAGTTTCGCAGAAGAGCCTCTGTGAGGTTTGCAACGCAGGAGACGAGGAAGTACCTCAGATACAGCTGTGAGGGATGGTTGTGAGCCGTTCTGGGTAGCTCAGTCGGCAGAGCATGTACCTGCAAGAGACGAAAGTTCCGAGCTCGAGTCTCGGTCTGACACGCAGTTTTAATCTTCAAGGAAGTTTCATCTCCACAGTCATTACTTTTGTATTTCTGTGCTACAACAGGCAATTTATTTTTAACTAATTGTCGCTCTTCTTAAATATTTCTTACATATCTGACCAATAATTTTACATTCAGCATTAAAGAAGAATATTTGTGGTAAAAGTACAAACAGTGTATACTACAGCATTATTGGACAGACAAAAATGAGAAATAAGAAAGGTACACCCTGACACGGAATCGAACTCTCGAACTCGAGTTTCCTAAAGCAAAACTCTACTAAGATGGCATAATACACCATTACAAAAGCAGCACGAAACAGACACATTGCTTCGACAGTAATAGCCCTACTTGAATAGAAGGTTTCTTAAACCCTGGAAACACTGAGACAAATGCATTGCTCACACTGTATAGTCGTGATTATTTCCAAGAGTTACGCACATGTAGCGCCCAGTACTCGGCTTCTCAGTTTAAGGAATTTTGTAAAATACAACAGCATAAAAACTCGAAAGTAACACGACTTTAACAAATGACATTAGCTCTCTGCACATTGATTTCCAGTTCACACTGTTCTGTGACAGTATGCTCGCCGAAGTCTACAAATGAATGTTGACAAACTGCTCCCTTCTCTAATGGGAAGCAGTCATTAAATATCACTCTATCGCTGAGAGATATTCTCTAATTAAAGGAGCGATGCCAGATACGTAAATAACTGCGTGTATGATATTCTTTTAAATCTGCTACATTACTTAATCTTTAGGGAAGGACATCAATCAAGAATGAAGGGGCAAATTTTAATCCAATTGAACTAGAGTAAATGGTAGTCCTCGATATTTTGATGGAAGTATATCATACATTAACGACCATACATACTTTCTATGCTTATACCCTACGTTTTAATTTTGTCATTGACTTATAGACCCAAATGTTTACTACTATTTTCCAGATTGTAAAGAGTAAAAAGCTGAACTCGTATATTCATCTTCCTGTGTTTCATGTACTGTACCATCTGACAGTAATGTGAATTTCTGACTGTGACATAATTATTTGTTAATTATTGTTTTTGAGTGCAAAACTCATATTCTGTGTATCGAATCTCACTTAGAAGTGTTTCTGACGACGGTAACAAATACTATAACTTCAAATTATAATGAGCCGTTCGTCTGACTCAGAAACGCAGTGTCTATCCATCATAAATATGCACAATGGAAACGTGTGAGTTGAGTCATAATAAAATAAAATAAATATTCATTCGAAGGAAGTGAAAACTGACGTCTTAGTGGCAAATTTGGTTTCATGAACTATAAAACTTATTCACATAATAAATAATACGCAAACCTTATAACACTGCACCACTGATATCTGCCCGTGGGTAAAGATACGTCGATGAAATATCGAGCGATAACGTCACGGGGCGATTCAAAGGAGAACGGACGTACAAAATCAAGTGTACAGAAATCAAATATGCGAATAAATTTACTGTGAGAAGCTTGGGGGAAGTGTAGAATAACTGTAATTAAGACTGTACATAACTTCCTTGCGACTTCTTTCCATGGTACTGTTCAGTATTCTCACGAAATCGGATGTTGGGAAGAGAACGTAGTAGTGATAACTAATAAGATAAAGCAGTGTGAGCATTTTACAGAGAGATTCTGAGATTTAACTTCGGAATCACAGAAAAAAGGCGTTTAGTTCGTGGAACAGTTCGGAAAGTTTACCAAACCGAGATTCGAAACAGTTAGGAAATCTAATGCACTACCTCCATCTTACACTTAACATCAGGAGTATAAGAATAAACAAGGATGACTAAATCTCTTTTGTATGCAGAATGATTCTTCATCTGTACTTCGAGATTGAAGCGGGAAAAAGGAGGGTAGGGATACTAAACGAAGGACTCTCTGCCATCCAATGTAGAATGACCTCAGAAGTAATAGAGGTAGAATATTCTGTATTGCTGTTTACATTTTTATCATCCTCGTCTGTCTGAATCGTTCAGTTTATTTCATTTTCATGGTACTGCAGATGTTTTCCCGAACCATACTTCATTTTATCTACATGAATAAAGGGTTACTACCATCACTTCCTTCATAATTTAGAATTCTTTGTAATTATTTTTGATTCAGTGACAGATTAGGGAGGAATGACTTACATATTCCCGGTAAAACGATTAGTGTTGGACCTATGGTACACTGAAACAGAAAGACGAAAAACAAATGAGAACGAAGGAGTGAGTGGTGGGAAGGAAGTCAGTGAGAACTTTATTCCAACAGGAGATGAAGTGTTAATTTACTTCTGAAAATGAGGAAGGGGAGATTGTGTCTCAATGAAATTGCTGCAGATGAAAACGACTTCATGACAGTGGCTTTACGAAGGGGAGCGAAAGGCAGAGTTTTACACACCGAGGTTGAAGACCGCATCACGTCGTTTTTACTGCTGAATCATATAGTTTACATGGAGAAATTAACATGAAAATAACTGTCATATGTGTCTGGTGTTTAAAAAAATTGTACTCACAATGTGTAGCAGCCTGAAAGAAACGAATAACATCTGTAGCTGCGTCGACTAATTTACTTTTCATTCTTACGTGTAATATACTAACCAATTTATCTTCTCCTCTTTTATTCATTGTGCTCAGCAATGTTAGTACAGGTATACGATAAACAGTGCCAGTGAGATTTCATAAAGGATATGTTTGCTGAATGCCTGAGTGACATCACGTTTATGGAAGCGCATTCCGTCTTTGCAACTAAATGAAAAGCAGTTGGCTCAAAAATGGCTCAGAGCATTATGGGACTTAGCATCTGAGGTCATCAGTCCCTTAGAACTTAGAACTACGTAAACATAACTAACCTAAGGACATCACACACATCCATGCCCGAGGCAGGAGTCGAACCTGCGACCGTAGCGGTCGCGCGGTTCCTGACTGAAGCGCCTAGAACCGCTCGGCCACTCGGCCGGCTTAAGCAGTTGCTTGCCACGTGCGCTTCTCTCCTTTTATTTGTGAAACATCTTCAGGTAATAAAAGAAACGAAACGCGTATGGCAAAACACAAACTGCATTTCAATTACTTACAAAGACGGAATATAACCCTGTGATTTGAGATAATTCTCATTAATTGTTCAATCTATGTTGCACATTTTAATTTACATTACATGTTTTGAACACTCAGGCTCATCTTCAGGTCCAAGGGAAAGTGAAACTAAGTATGTAGCTTGTAATATCTTACAACAACCAGAAAAAAATGAATTGTACATTAGTGAAGAATTTTAGTAAGTAGATATGTCAGCAATCCGTTTCGTCTCTTCAGAACCACGTATCTGGGTACAGTGATTTGCAGATTCGGCTAATATCTTAAAAAGGTTAATGTTGGAGTGGGGGGAGGGGGGAAGGAAAAATGAAGTGAGGCTGACTGGGGGAGGGGAAAGGATGCAAGTAGTGTGTGGTGGGGATGTCATAAGTTAAAGAAAAGGAGTCTTAGTACAATTACCGAAGGTATGATTGTGTAAAAATTCGCGTTAAAATACCAATGATTTAGAACAATTGGCGCGTAAAATCTAAACACCATAAAATACTCAAGTTATAAACTGGAGCGAGGGGGACTGAGAGCGGGTAAAGAAGGAATAGGAGGGGGGAGGGGGAGCAGGGGTAATGGAAGGGATGATGTGGGACTAACAAGAGAATGTCTTACACTAAAATCGCAACACGGCACTTATGTAAAAAAAACTTCTGTTAAAATGGTAGATAGCAGATTATGAAAATGGAAATAATGTGCCTAAAATGGAATTATCGTCTTAAGATATTAAAAGTGTAAAATTCTGAAAGAACAAAATCATAAGGCCTTACTCTGAAAGTATAAAAATGAAATTGTACAAAAATTTTCGTTAAGATACTAACAATAAGGGATTAGCACAATGGGGGTAAAAATAGTGAAAGACATAGGGACCGCAAAAATAGAGAAGTGAAATTATGTGGAGGAGTTAGAACTGCATGACGTGCCACTAAATATCAATTTTTTAAAAAAACATTGATAGTGGAAGAAAAAGTGTAGGCACTGGACAAGTTTCCGCGGGTCTGCCGTTAGGCGGCTCCATCGTCGCTTAGCGCTGGGCGAGGAACACTTCAACGTACGTAGTAGTCGGATCTTACACAATTTTGAAACACTGTATTTGATTAAACACTATGTTTGATTAAGACAAGGTAAGTGAATTATACCATTTGCACTGAAATGTAAAACGTTGACGTCCTTTAGGGTTATTATAAAACATCGGGTTACATCTAATAAGCAAGTAAAATATACTGACGAAGATCGAAATACAGCTTAACACGGAAAAATTCATCTGTAGAGGCATATGCCAATCAATAATACAGACTAAAATATACGAGATAAAAAAAAATATAAACTCAACCATTTAATTTGCAGCTGTTAGCTATCGGAAATTTTGGAAACCTTGCATCAAGACTTCGTAGTATTTGCTGACAAGATCTCTTTGCTAATTTCTTCTGTGCGAAAGAAACAGCGGGAAATGGAAAATTAATATATCAGGAAGGTCAAGTTTATGTTCCAACAACATGTTAAATCACATGTTCCTAAAACGATTTCGTCAGTGATGTTTAAACACTCATAAAACATATCACCACTTAGATTTTAATTGGAAGACACTTTCTTTTCAAGAACTACTTCAACCAGTAAAAGGACGCTGAAAATGCTTTTGGACGGGTAAATCCAATAAGAAAAGTCATGTATTGAGCCCAAGTCCTTTAGGGCAGTGAAGGCTGCAACTTTTGTGCCAGACACCATTTCATTCACAAGAGTTTGCGCACACTTCATACAGCTGCTCTGTTCATTAAGATTTTTAACAAGGTAACCTGCTATACGATAAACTAAACATTGATTTGGAATGTTGCCATTATAAGGAAATAACTGTCTCAGCCCGCTGCCACCATTTTGTCCTTAATTTTGTCCTCAGCGGATACGTTAATGCGTTGTTTCGTACCTCCATTTCGTTAATATATAAATGCATCTGAATTCGGTACACAGTTTAGGGATGCAGATATAAACCCCTTAACGGGGACTACACGCAGTGTAACACATGTAATTGCAGAAAATCTATTGTTGATGGATGCTTGTCACAATCTATAAACCCCAGATTTCGAAATGGTGCTCCAGAGTGTCTTCGTTAAATTTTGCTGTCATTAAGAACTTAAAAGGGAAAGCAAAAAGGAGGAAGCAGTATATAGAGGCTCTATACAGGGGCGATGTTCATGAGGACAATATTATGGAAATGGAAGAGGAGGTAGATGAAGATGAAATGGGAGATATGATACTGCGTGAAGAGTTTATCAGAGCACTGAAAGACCTAAGTCGAAACAAGGCCCCGGGAGTAGACAACATTCCATTAGAACGACTGACAGCCTTGGGAGAGCCAGTCCTGACAAAACTCTACCATCTGGTGAGCAAGATGTATGAGACAAGAGAAATTCCCGCAGACTTCAAGAAGAATATAATAATTCCAATCCCAAAGAAAGCAGGTGTTTACAGATGTGAAAATTACCGAACTATCAGTTTAATAAGTCACAGCTGCAAAATACTAACGCGAATTCTTTACACACGAATGGAAAAACTGGTAGAAGCCGACCTCGGGGAAGATCAATTTGGATTCCGTGGAAATGTTGGAACACGTGAGGCAATAATGACCCTACGACTTATCTTAGAAGAAAGATTAAGGAAAGGCAAACCTACGTTTCTAGCATTTGTAGACTCAGAGAAAGGTTTTGACAATGTTGACTGGAATACTCTCTTTCAAATTCTAAAGGTGGCAGGGGTAAAATACAGGGAGTAAAAGGCTATTTACAATTTGTACAGAAATCAGATGGCAGTTACAAGAGACGAGGGACATAAAAGGGAAGCAGTGGTTGGGAACCGCGTGAGACAGGGTTGTAGCCTCTCCCCGATGCTATTAAATCTGTATATGGAGCAAGCAGTAAAGCAAACAAAAGAGAAGTTCGGAGTAGGTATTAAAATCCATGCAAAAGAAATAAAAACTTTGAGGTTCGGCGATGACATTGTAATTCTGTCAGAGACAGCAGAGGACTTGGAAGAGGAGTTGAACGGAATGGACAGTGTCTTGAAAGGAGGGTATAAGATGAACATCAACAAAAGCAAAACGAGGATAATGGAATGTAGTCGAATTAAGTCGGGTGATGCTGAGGGATTTAGATTAGGAAATGAGACACTTAAAGTAGTAAAGGAGTTTTGCTATTTGGGGAGCAAAATAACCGAAGATGGTCGAAGTAGAGAGGATATAAATTGTAGACTGGCAATGGCAAGGAAAGCGTTTCTGAAGAAAAGAAATTTGTTAACGTCGAGTATTGAATTAAGTGTCAGGAAGTCGTTTCTGAAAGTATTTGTATGGAGTGTAGCCATGTATGGAAGTGAAACATGGACGATAAATAGTCTAGTCAAGAAGAGAATAGTAGCTTTCGAATTGTGGTGCTACAGAAGAATGCTGAATATTAGATAGTTAGATCACATAACTAATGATGAGGTATTGAATAGAATTGGGGAGAAGAGGAGTTTGTGGCACAACTTGACTAGAAGAAGGGATCGGTTGGTAGGACATGTTCTGAGGCATCAAGGGATCACCAATTTAGTACTGGAGGGCAGCGTGGAGGGTAAAAGTCGTAGAGGGAGACCAAGAGATGAATAGACTAAGCAGATTCAGAAGGATGTAGGCTGCCGTAGGTACTTGGAGATGAAGAAGCTTGCACAGGATAGAGTGCCTTGGAGAGCTGCATCAGACCAGTCTCAGGACTGAAGACCACAACAACACTAACTTAAAACCTTTGGACCATGATACTGAGAAACTTCCAATGTAATCTTTAGCGTGACAGGGAATCCATTGTTCTGCTGGTTTCTGAGCAAATGCTTTCCTAAAAGTCAATTAATATTTTGTATGAAGGGGTATCTTTGTAGAGTGAGTTGTTTGGTATTCTAGAGTTGAGTACATGTGATACATTACGGTATTCATATCTCTCGTGAATAGTTCCGTGTTTTCACTACTGCTAAAATTCTCGTGATTAGTTTTACGGAAAAAGTATACAAAAATACACGAAGATAATATTCCACTGGTACTCTTTGATAAAAAAATTTCTTTAACATCACGAAAAACAACAATTCTAAATGTGTCTTCAGAGACACGCTGTGAGAAATCTGCTTAAGCGAGCCACAAGCGATCGCTTGGCAGTCTGTTGGTAGGCGCAGCGACTACCGTTAAAAACATACCACATAATCAGAAGTAACGATACTTCTTCTTCTAAGCGCTATATTGGTAGTAAGAAAATAAAACAGAAAAAAGTATAAAACAGTAAATGATAAAAAGTGGAAATATGTGCACAAACTAAAATCATGGGGACAGGGTGTGGCAGTTTTGGTGAAATGTGTTAGCTTTTGGCTGGTGGCGTTGTACGGCGCGCAGTTTCGCAGTACCGTATGTACGGCAGGCAGTCTGCACGTCGGCCTGCTGCTAGTACGGTGCATCAGCCTTTGCGCCGCAGCTGTATGTTTTGGGTGAGTGGGGGCTGCTGATAATAATGCGCCCTGGTGAGGGGGACGATTGAAAAAAGCATTCAAAATTTTTGTAGAATGCAGTATTAATACAATCTTTATTCTGCTTTTACGTGTTGGCAGGCTCTTGCAGATGCTGTGTAAAAATCGTAGTTCTTTCCAATACTGTCGGAGGTGTCCCTTGGGTTCATTGAGCAGCACTTACAGCTGTATAAGCATAGTAACAACAGCGTGCTTCGATGTTAGGTGCTTATAAGACGCTGTTTTATTGTTGCTAATTGAAGCGTGCTCTTTGAAGGGCATTCCAAACGTCCTGCCTGTTTGATCTGTGTACACTTTTGAACGGTTTTGTCACTATAGATTATAAACACGTGCTGCCGTGAATTTCGAGGCTTCTCTGTTCACACGGTGCCTCAGTATGAAGTGAATACTGTCCTTATCTTCAATCCTATCGTGATCTACCGACAACGCCTGACGACATGCATCAGCGCATTGTCAGTGCATGTGTGAACGTTACCGAAGGCGAACTACTCGCTGTTGAGAGGAATGTCGTTACACGTATTGCCAGATGCATTGAGGTTGACGGACATAATTTTGAGCATTTATTGCATTAGTGTGATATCTACAGGTAATCACACTGTAACAGCATGCGTTCTCAGAAATGATAAGTTCACAAAGGTACATATATCATATTGGAACAACCGAAATAAAATGTTCAAACCTACCCACGTTCTGTATTTTAATGTAAAAAACCTACCTGTTACCAACTGTTCGTGTAAAATTGTGAGCCATATGTTTGTGACTATTACAGCGCCATCTGTCACAAAACGAGAAAGGTGGTCCAACTAAAACATTCATGTTTCTTTACGTACTACACGAATATGTAATAAAAAATGAGGGTTCCTAGTTTTAAAAAAAGCAGTTGATATCCGTTTGACCTATGGCAGCGCCATCTAGCGGGCCAACCACAGCGCTATCTGGTTTCCCCTTTCAAGCTAGTCAAGTTTTGTTCTTTGTAGTTTTTTCGTTTGACGCTTATTTCGTGAGATATTTGACCCGTTCACGATCAATGGACCACCCTGTATATACAGGGTTATTACAAATGATTGAAGCGATTTCACAGCTCTACAATAACTTTATTATTTGAGATATTTTCACAATGCTTTGCACACACATACAAAAACTCAAAAAGTTTTTTTAGGCATTCACAAATGTTCGATATGTGCCCCTTTAGTGATTCGGCAGACATCAAGCCGATAATCAAGTTACTCCAACACTCGGCGCAGCATGTCCCCATCAATGAGTTCGAAAGCATCGTTGATGCGAGCTCGCAGTTCTGGCACGTTTCTTGGTAGAGGAGGTTTAAACACTGAATCTTTCACATAACCCCACAGAAAGAAATCGCATGGGGTTAAGCCGGCAGATCGTGGAGGCCGTGACATGAATAGCTGATCGTGATCTCCACCACGACCGATCCATCGGTTTTCCAATCTCCTGTTTAAGAAATGCCGAACATCATGATGGAAGTGCGGTGGAGCACCATCCTGTTGAAAGATGAAGTCGGCGCTGTCGGTCTCTAGTTGTGGCATGAGCCAATTTTCCAGCATGTCCAGATACACGTGTCCTGTAACGTTTTTTTTCGCAGAAGAAAAAGGGGCCGTAAACTTTAAACCGTGAGATAGCACAAAACACGTTAACTTTTGGTGAATTGCGAATTTGCTGCACGAATGCGTGAGGATTCTCTACCACCGAGATTCGCACATTGTGTCTGTTCACTTCGCTATTAAGAAAAAATGTTGCTTCATCACTGAAAACAAGTTTCGCACTGAACGCATCCTCTTCCATGAGCTGTTGCAAACGCGCCGAAAATTCAAAGCGTTTGACTTTGTCATCGGGTGTCAGGGCTTGTAGCAATTGTAAACGGTAAGGCTTCTGCTTTAGCCTTTTCCGTAAGATTTTCCAAGCCGTCGGCTGTGGTACGTTTAGCTCCCTGCTTGCTTTATTCGTCGACTTCCGCGGGCTACGCGTGAAACTTGCCCGCACGCGTTCAACCGTTTCTTCGCTCACTGCAGGCCGACCCGTTGATTTCCCCTTACAGAGGCATCCAGAAGCTTTAAACTGCGCATACCATCGCCGAATGGAGTTAGCAGTTGGTGGATCTTTGTTGAACTTCGTCCTGAAGTGTCGTTGCACTGTTATGACTGACTGATGTGAGTGTATTTCAAGCACGACATACGCTTTCTCGGCTCCTGTCACCATTTTGTCTCACTGTGCTCTCGAGCGCTCTGGCGGCCGAAACCTGAAGTGCGGCTTCAGCCGAACAAAACTTTATGAGTTTTCGACGTATCTGTAGTGTGTCGTGACCATATGTCAATGAATGGAGCTACAGTGAATTTATGAAATCGCTTCAATCATTTGTAATAGCCCTGTATATATAAGTCATTCATCAACAATGTATGTGGTTGATGCGTAAGTTCGTAGCGTTTTTGTTTTGTAGGGTGGTATCTCGGTTGCTATGGGTTAATTTATCTACTGTCTTTTTTACATGCGGTTCATTGTTGCTATTTGAGTTTACGTATTGTCATTTTGTCGTTTTCAGATAGTGGGTGGATCTGTGAACGCTAGACAATGGAATGCCAAGTGGAGAAATCGGATCATTTCGGACACATTCCTCTGCTTGAGTTCAGTAGAGGGGTGACAGCTGAACTAGCAGCCACAAACATTTGCGCATGTATCGGCATAATGCCATTGGTTAGAGTACGGTAAGAAAACGATTTTCTCGTTTTAAGGAGGATCGTTTTGACATTAATGACTCTCCAAGTTCAGGAATGCCTTCAGGGTTTGATGAAGATTGTTTAAACGCGTTAATCCACAATGATCGACGTTAGTGTACTGAGAACTGCTAACTGTGATCGACATTTGCATGCAACGGGCAAGGCTCAGAAATCGAATATATGGGTACCGCAAGCTCTAAACCAAAATCACAAAAAGCAGCAGATGGTCATATGTGCATCTCTGTTTGCTGGTCATCAATTGAAGCGTGCAGGAAACCGACCTTTTATATACTCTGTCGTTACTGTTGAAGAAATGGTGTCTTCATGCTAGCTTAAGGAAGAGAAAGGAATGGCTGAGCCCAAACAAAGCAGCAACTACCCGTACAAAGACCTGCGCGCATCCACAAAAGATAATGTCCTGCATCTGGTGGATCAGCGACAGTCTAGCGTGCTACAAATTTCTTCCCCGCGTTGTAACCATCAATGCTGACGTTTATTGTCCACAACTGAAACGTCTTGTACAAGCAATCCAAGGTAAACGACCAGGAAGACTGCCTGAAGTAATGCTACTATACGATAACACCCGGCCGCTTTCTGCTAGACCGACAAAAAATACTATACAGGAGTTGGGTTGATAACTCATTCCGCACCCACGTTATTCACCTGACATTGCACCCTCAGATTGTCACCTTTTCCGCTCCCTGTCGAACAACCTTCAGTGAGCTTCCTTTCCCAATGAAAATGAGCTCCGAACATTGCTCGACGAGTTCTTCACCTCCACTTGATTTGTACAGTCACGGAAACGAAAAGTTACCCCGCGTTGGCAGACGGCTGTAAATAGTGAAGGAGAATATATTATTTATCATATGTATCTGCTATGTTTATTAAGCTCTTGGAAAAACGGCACAAACTTACGCACCAACCCAATTCTTCTAATTAAATTGCAACCTTCCATCTGTTTAATCGTACGACACTTCTCTGAAACAGCTGTGGCAAGCTCTCAGGAGGACGACGGTTTAAACCCCCGTGTGCTCATCTAGATTTAAATTTTCCGTTATTTCCATGTATCTTTCCTGGAATATTTCGGAATGCTTGTGCTCCATCTTTAATGAAAGCGCTGTCGACGGAACGTTAAACTGTAATCTTCCTATATTTTGATGACAGGCATCTGCGTCACTTTCAGAGACAATGTATTGTAAGACGTATCTTATGAGACGGAATAATATAAAGGGAAGATAGTAGCCACAGTTTTTAGTTATAATTTTCATTTTGTCAGTGCTAACCATTTCGAGTGAGTTTACTCATCATCATGTGCGTTTACATTAAGAAGTACGAGCAGTTATATAGTGAGGGTTTCAGAAATTACATATCACTTTTAGACATCAAACTGATACTGAAGACGAATTTACTGAACGTAAGAATTACTCCAACAGGACATACAGCTTCACGAAGCATACTCAAAAATGCTCACAAAACGATACAAACAACAAACCGATATTGCGGCTAAAATAGTGACTCACACAGAAAAAGATTTTCAATTGTTTGAATTTTACAATCGCAGACCTAGCAGGCTCCATCCTCATGACCGAAGGAACAAAAATGTCGCAGTAAACCAGCGGCTATCATGCAGATATGACATGCAAACGGGGCTGTGTTTGCAGAACTGACTTTTGCAGTTAACAGGTTACATAAGCAATGTAACAATTTTTCTCTCAGAAAAAGATATCAGTAACACTATAACTTGAAACCCTTAATGAAGAAAATTTTACACATCTATTAATAGATTTGTAATTATGGTGATACAAACTCTTACGAACTGTAGGGAAAGGAGCGTGTATCAATTTGAGAAGTGGAAAACTTGTCCAGAAACGAGTGTATCGAAAGATACGCAACTAAAATAATTTTATGGTAAGACTGCCAAATGAATACGAGAACTTACAAATTATTGTTTGTACGGTGAAACAACCTCAATTATTACGCATTTAGTTGCTAATAAGAGAATTCTAAAAACTGCAGTGGATTTTGTATCATCAGAAGTCGGTTTTACTGGCATCCCCTTCTGAAAGACTATGTTGCTCTCCGCAAGATCTTGTTAGAGACAATATTGAATGCGATTCAGCAGTTTTATTATGATGTAGTATTTCGGTCTTCTTCTTCTTCTTCTTCTTCTTCTTCTTCTTCTTAACTGTCTCTTGGACCTTGGAGACCATACACGTTCTCTACATTCCTCTTCCAGTGCTCTCAAAAATGGCTCTGAGCACTGTGGGGCTTAACATTGGAGGACATCACACCCATCCATGCCCGAGGCAGGATTCGAACCTCCAACCGTAGCAGTCGCGCGGTTCCGGACTGAAGCGCCTAGAACCGCTCTGCCACCGCGGCCGGTCCAGTGCTCTCAGTTCCTGGCTTTTGTAGTCCATTCTCCTTTACTCAGGTCCATTGCCACCGCGAACTCGTCGATGTCATCCTTCCATCCGGTTCGTGGCCTTCCTCCCTTCCTTCTGCCCCCTATGGATCCAGAGAATGCTACTTCAGGTAGACGTTCCTCCTCCATCGTAATTAGATGTCCGTCCCACATCAGTCTCCTCATTTCGATGCGGCTGGTCCCGGCGGAGGTTCGAATCCTCCCTCGGGCATGGGTGTGTGCGTTTGTCCTTAGGATAATTTGGATTAAGTAGTGTGTAAGCTTAGGGACTGATGACCTTAGCAGTTAAGTCCCATACGATTTCACACACATTTGAACATTTTTTCCTCATTTCTATGAGTTGAGTTTAATGTTCAGTTTGTTTATAAATGCTGGCTACTGAACTTGTTGCAAGCAAAACCTGTATGATGTATACCGAGATAGCGCTAAGTTTACTCTTCACATTGCTCGATAAGAAATTCATGGTAGTTACGATGCGTGACATTGAAGGGCGTGGAACATATCCTATTGTCTCTAAGCATTGCACTTTGTAGGTATTGTTCTAAACTCCTAGTATAAAGGGGTACTACCTAGTTCGACTTTGTCAACACACAGGTGTTGAAAGCGTACCTGTGATTTTACAACAAAGTCGCATAAACCCGATCTTGAATGGATCTCTTCCACATCACCAGCTGAAATCTACGGGGTTCATTTCAGTTCGATCCGGACTATAATAGAGGATCTGTAGCAACCATCGCATTTGGATGCTGTTGTCATTCTGGAAACGTGCCTCCTCTTCCTTTTTTTAAAAATTTTGAACTGATTTGATGCAGCCACTCTACGAATTGCACAACAGTGCACACCTCTTAATTCATCGTAGCATTTGTAATGTATGTCCTCGGTTATTTGTTGTATGTACTCCTGTCTCGTTATTCCCCTGCAGGTTTTAATTTTTACAGCTCCTCTAGTACCGTAGAAGTTATTTCCTAATGTCTTAACATGCGGTATGTCATACTGCTCAGTGTTTTCGAGATGTTCCTTTCTTCGCTGGTTCTGAAGAGAACCTTCGCTTTCCTAATCTTGCCAGTGCACCTAATTTTCAAGATCCTTCTACAGCACAACGTCTCAAATTCTTGCATCCTCTTCTTTTCTGATTTCCCCACAGCTCATGCTGCACTACCATAAAATCCTGTGCTTCAAACGTACATTCTCAGGAATTTCTCTCTTCGAATTAAGACTCGTATCTAATAATAGTAAGATTCTCTAGGCCAGAAACGCCCTCTTTGCCCGTGCTAATATGCTTTTTACGTTCTCCTTGCTTTGTCTGTTATGTGGTATTTGGCTTCCTAAAAGCAGCAAAATTGCTTGACTTTACCTGATTCGTGGTCACCAGTGTTTATGTTAAGTTTGTCAATAATTTAGCTTCTGCAACTCTTCTTTAATTTCGTCTTTCTTCGGGTTACTTTCAGTCCATATTCTGTACTCATCAGACAGTTCATTACATTCTACCGGTTCTGCATTTCTCTTCCACTTCTGCCTTGGATGGAAGTAATTTTAAATCTCTGGTTTTTCGTTGTGTGGATTGAACAGTAGGGAAGAAAGCCTGCATCCATGTCTTGCTCCCTTTTTAATACGAGCACTTCCTTCTTGGTCTTCCATTAATAACGTTCCATTCTGGGTTTTGTACATATTGTCTATTACCTGAATTTCCCTACAGCTTACCTCCTATTTTCCTTTTTTGAGAATTTTAGACTTCTTTCACCATTTTAAACTGTCGAATGCTTTTTCCAGTTGGCAAAGTCGTGCAAACGTCTCTTGACATTTCTTAATTCTTGAGTCAATTGTTAATTACAACTTTAGAAAGTCTTACAGATACTCAACTATCATGTCCATTTGGACGTAGGAAACAGTAGTATCCTGAGCACGACTATGATAAGGTGCCACATACGCACCAACGACGCCAGTGGAAGATAGCAAATCAATGGGAACCAAGCCGTCCTAGGAGGAACTTTTGTTGGCAGGAAGCTCGTGGCAGCTGAACATCAGATCACTGGTTGCAACCTGTTTCTAGGAGATTTTTATAATTTATTTGGTGGATGGTCAAAGTGGCCACAAGAAGTTGGAGTATAAACCAATAATTCGCAGTGCAAAACCCCCTTGGCTGGAGAACGAAGTTATGAAAATACATCATCGGAGGAAGAGCATAGGAGGAGAACATTTAAAAAAAATAGTTTTGTTCTATTAGAGCCTTGATGAAGAATGTTGGAATAAGGCTGTTCTTTTGGCCGTTTGGACAAGACAAGAAACCTGACTACCACTTCTGTGTGTACACTGCTGTCCCTACGGCTTTGCTCATACTAGGAAACATCTGGGTAATACCATCTAACATCATCTCTAGTCTTGACAAAGGTCACAATGCGGTGAAGACGTGTACCTGCATTCTCCACATATACCATATCCAGCTGAATCCACTCATCGATGATTAGATCCCGTAGAACTACCAGATTTCGGGTATGCTGATTGTCGCGTTTCAACCGCAGTTAGTCCTTGATATTCTCTATGGGTATGAAGATGGTATCTGATCTTTCGGACATGTCTGAAAGAACAGATACCATTCGTGATCTTGCAGCTCTCGAAGAATGAAATTAAAATGAATTCCAGACCATTAGCTGATATATATCAACTCCTGTAAGCAGCTAATGGTCTGGATTTAATTGTAATTTCATTCTTCGACGGCTGCAAGATCGCCAATGGTATCTGTTCTTTCAGACATGTCCGAAAGAACAGATACCATCTTCATATAGATAAGGCTTACCGGCCAATGATCTTCTTCAGTGTGGATGCACTCACGTTTTTCAAACTCTTAAGGCAATGGGTAGATTGACTGCCGCGAGTAATGAATATAGTGGGCAGGGGCACTAGAAATGTATTAAAATGTATTGTGTCGACAGTAAGTTGGGAATGTGGGTCTCACGAGGAGCGAGCCAGAAATAAGTTCATGCAGTCACACTGTCCTCTGTGACCTCGATGGTTCAGTCGGATAGACTGTCTGACATGTAAGCAGGAGATCCCGACTTTGAGTCCCGGTCGGGGCACAAATTTGCAACTGTCCCCGCTGATATTTATCAACGGGCTCATCTACCTGCAACGGAAACAAGATGTCACTTTACACATTTGTTCTATCACTGTTAACTGTCATCATGTGTACCACCCGCTGATATAAGTAAGTTAACACTTAGTAAATGGACAAGGGATTGACATCATGACATCTAACCTTGGCACGGGTGACAGTGCTAAAAAGCATAATCACTATCAAAAATTGTTGATATGACCAGTGACTGTAAGAGGAGTTTAAATACAAAAAGCAGAAAAGTAGGTAAGAACACCAGCAGAAATGCCAAGTTGCATGATCGAAGCAACCAGCTGACCGCAAATGTTATAGCTGTGCAATTCATGAAAGTTAACTGACATCGCACCCCTCGACTTGGTAATCGCTTCACCAGCCCATTCTTATCGCTCTTGTACAGCACGAAGTTGGAAGACAGCGGCAGTAACGGGTGGCAATTCTGAGTCCCTGTCGCCCATTGCACTCGGTACTAAGCTGGAGACATCATACTATATGACAACATGCCAAGCCCCATCGGTCATCTGGCAGCAAGTCATTAATCCTCCATCTGCCCACAGCAGATGTTGTCTATCTTAACCCTCTGAAACTCAGCTTTTTCTGCTTGTGTCAGATTCTCACCATCCGATTGCAGCAGACCTAGGAGTTCCAACAAGTAATAATTTTTAAAATAAGTTACACAAACTCTTACTCCTCAGGAATTTGTTATGATTAACCAATGATGCCGTGGCATATGGTGGAAGGCAGAAACCCTTTTCCACTCCATCACAGGTTTCTGAATCTAAAAAATCAAAGGGTTCCACACATTGACACATGCGGGAAAGTTCAACGGAAATAAGTATAATAACCAATTAGAAATCTGGCTGCAAGTATTTTATACTAACATTCTTCAATTGTGTGGCTGCGGCGAGAAACAGCGGATCTCACACTCTACCATCTACCTTACGTTTTATCTTTTCTAAAGGCATTACTCCTAGTGTCTCAAAAAATACTGTCTTTGAGTAGATAGCCTACCCCGTGGGCCTCCCAGTGTGACGACGTGGAACGAACTGAATTCTGCTTCACCTACCCGGTCTCAAGGACACCTTTCAGCTCTCAACAAATTTATAACTGTCTCGATCCTTTAAAGCAAACTCAGCTTGAGAAAACTTCACAATACTGCAGAAAATGACAGGCCCTTCACTGTAATAAAAGGTAGGCATGACATAAGTTAGCTGGCAGATCACTGGTAGTACTGAATATATCCTGCAGTTATAATGCAAGGTAAACAGCCGTCTGTTTTGACCATGAGGATAGGCATATAACATCACGAAACACGTTGCATGACAGTTTAGGTTCAAAAAATGGTTCAAATGGCTCTGAGCACTATGGGACTTAACATCTATGGTCATCAGTCCCCTAGAACTTAGAACTACTTAAACCTAACTAACCTAAGGACATCACACAACACCCAGTCATCACGAGGCAGAGAAAATCCCTGACCCCGCCGGGAATCGAACCCCGGATCCCGGGCGCGGGAAGCGGACAGTTTAGGGGTAAGCTTCCACACAACACTATGAACACAGCTGCTGTTATCTTGGATGACGGAAGTGTCCGAAGCATACTCAACAGAAAGAGGAAGAAGAAAGGTCAGTACTTTATTGACAGAATTGTTTAACTTAACATGGTGGTTCAAATGTTCAAATGTGTGTTAATTTCTAAGGGACCAAACTGCGGAGGCCATCCGTCCCTAGACTTACACACTACTTAAACTAAAACTGACTTATGATAAGAGCAACACACGCACACACACACACACACACACACACACAGACACACACACACACACACACACACACACACACACGCACGCACACGCACACACACCCATGCCCGTGGGAGGACTCGAACCTCCGACTGGAGTGGCCGCGCAGTCAGTGACATGGCGCCTCTTGCCGCGCGACCACTCCGCGCGGCACTTGGTGGTTCATGTTAATGGCAACCTTAATGAGTGGTCGGTCGGAGTGGCCGAGTGGTTCTAGGCACTACAGTCTGGAACCGCGTGACCGCTACGGTCGCAGGTTCGAATCCTGCCTCGGCATGGATGTGTGTGATGTCCTTAGGTTAGTTAGGTTTAAGTAGTTCTAAGTTCTAGGGGACTCATGACCTCAGAAGCTAAGTCCCATAGTGCTCAGAGACATTTTGAACCTTAATGGCTCGGAGCACTATGGGACTTAACATCTGAGGTCATCAGGCTTCTAGAACTTAGTACTACTTGAACCTAACTAACCTAAGGACATCACACGCATCCATGCCCGAGGAAGGATTGGAACCTGCTACCGTAGCGGTCGCGCGGTTCCAGACTTAAGCGCCTAGAACCGGTCAGCCACACCGGCCGGCGAACCTTAATGAGTGGGTCCAAATCGTAGCATGATAAAGAACGAAATATCACTACCTGACTTACGCCCCTGACACACTGCGGGTTAATGGCCTTAATAGGTCGCTCACTGACTCAGCGCTTTGCATCATTTGCAAGAAGACAAAATCATTACTCATCGACTCATACTATATACCTTGATTAGTCTAGACAGTCAGTACATTTATCGTTTTGCCTATTAAAGATATACAGCTACATGTGAGTAAGGTCTTTTCCAAGGTACTCGATTTGAAAGGTCGACTGATTGTAGTTTCCTTCGTAACATCCGTTCAGCAACTGTTTGAGATGGACCTGCGTTCACTAAAAAGTGGCAAGTTTTGTCGCATTTGAATCGTATTTTCATTGACAATCTTTGGCACTCGTCTCCAGTGCCTGTCACTAAAGGCCTTTTTACGAGCACTGTTCTTAACGCCGTATTAAAGAGCTGCGTGTGGTTCACTATTACTTGTAGATATCGGACCGCACTGATACACCAATAGATTGGGCGAAGTTTAAATGCGATGGCTCCTCTCTGCCATTATATCACGTTTCTACGTTTATCCATCTGCTCCAAATCCATTCCTCCGCGTAGTACACACACACAGTACTTTCCTGTCACGATTTACGTGAGCGTTGAGGTCAGATGACCGCGTGGTGTGAGTTGCTCACCGTCTACAAGAGCTTTTTATTTATTTAGGTCCGATCAGTCGTGAAATAGAAACTGCAGTGGAAATCAAGAAGTTTTATTTGCAATAGTACCTTCCAGGTACTTAGTCCCACCTACGACTTACAAGTTTGTCGTAGCTTGTACAAACTTTCTAGTACCCATGTCATAGAAGCCAATTTCTGCTAATTCTCTACGCTAATTCTCTACGCTGGTGTGCAGCTTGTTGTCTGTGCCAAAATGTAGTCTTCATAGCCAGCGGTTCATGTGAGCAGAGATGAAACTGAGAGGGAGTCAACTTCGGGATGTATGGTGGGCGATAAAACTATTCTCATCGAAGTGTGCGTGTGCAGCCGAGAACTGTCACAGAGAAGGAATTATTTTCTAGGCATCTTTATGTTCTCACTGTGCACTCAGAACTGAAAAGTGCTACGTGCCACGATAGACGGGCGTACTAGAGACACCGCCCAAGAGATCTGTGCAAAACGTCATGGAAATTTCACTGTGTTTACCACTTCGCGATCGGTCTGATCTTAATAAACGAATAACCACCGTACCTCGTTCATAAGCGATCTATTTTCCCTGTTATGGCGGATAACAAACATTTCCTCTGGTGAGCTGAGCATATTATGTGAAAATCATATTAACAAGTGCGCTATCTTAGTTCTATAAGCATAAAGTATTTTACTATCCAGTTTCTTTCTAAACAGTCAATAAAATTCTTCTGGGTTTGGGACCGCATTATCAATTATAAAATGCCGACGTTTAGCCGAATATTGCAAGACGCTTTCCTCAAGGTGTATTGCTAACTGCTGGATGGATGCTAGTTTGATTACTTACATAATATGGAGGAGTGCTGTCATTTGATATAAGGGTGAGGAGGAGGGGTATTAGGTGTTCTTTTCTTTGGTCTTTGCATTGCGTGTTGTCATTGGCGGAAATAGGCGTTTTCCACTGGAGTTTCCTTTATTCCTGGCCATTGGTGGAAATCTGCCAGCTAGTGCGCCACAGTTTGACGCCCACCTATTTCAGGTGGAAAGGGGATTTCTATGAGCAGACGGACGGTTTAGCTAGGGGTTCCCCTCTATCGCCTGTCGCAGCAAACATTTTTATGCAAGCATTCAAAGAAACAGCACTTCATTTCGCACCATTACGTCCAGAATGCTGGCTACGATACGTTGACGACACCGGTGTCATCTGGCGACACGGAGAAGAAGAACCTCAGAACTTCCACCAACATCTCAGGTATCAAGCGGATATTTCGTAGCAACAACAAAGTAAAAGACGGTCTGTGCTCGACGAAAGGTAAAATTGACAAGTTACATGCCGCTGGAGTTTGTAAAATCGGGTGCGAATGTGGAATGGTGTATATAGGCGGGACTGGACGTCCAATAATCACAAGGTTATCTGAAGACAAGAGATATATCCGTCTCAAACAATGTAACAAATCAGCGGTGGCAGAACATCAGGAACAGTGCAGGATGAAGAATGTATTTCGAGAGACCCTCGTACTGGCGAAACAACCATTTAGCTTGAGGAGGAAGCTCAGAGAGGCTATAGAAATAACCAAGCGACACGACCAGATGAATAGAGAAGACGAGTACCGACTCCCAGTCTCTTGGCTGCCAGCAGTGATAGCTTTGCGAAAGGACAGCTCTCGCAAAGCAAAGGCGCACGGTACGCCACAGCGGCGGATACTAGACAGTTAGTAAACAGCGCTACGCTGCAGTCGCCGCTCAATTTCCTATTCGCCGAATTCCACCAATGGCAAGCAATCATGGAAACTCCAATGGAAAACACAATTCAAAAACCAATAAAAGAACACCTAACATCCTTCCTCCTCACCCTCATATCGAATGACACACTCCTCCATAGTATATAAGTAACTATACTAGCACCCGTCGACCAGTTAGAAATACAATCTGATGAAGGCGTCTTGCAATAGTCGCCGAATAGTCGGAATTCTATAGTTGAGAATGCGGTCCTAAGCCAAGGAGAATTTTATTGAGTGTATAATATTACTTGAAAACACAGCTCTTCGGTTGCACAGGTAAAAAATTTTCAACTTTACCTAGGTTTCAACTGCTCTAAGGCAGCCTTCATCAGAAGTAAAAAAAAATTTACCTATAACAGAGTTTTGGAATAATATAAAAATTATTAAATTAAACATTTGTAGTAAAATTACATCATAGCTATCTGCTACGGTACAGTAGACAAAGAAAGCATACTTACATAGAGTAAATAGTTACGAAATGGACTATAGCAACAGTGCTCACGTTAAAGATAAAAATATATTTGTACATTATAAAATTTTCCTAGGAATGCACGACTTGATTAAGCCGCGCCGCTAAGGGTCGCGTGTGTGGCCGGCACTGTAAGCAGCATCAGACTGACAGGCGCGCGCGCCGTCGATGTTAGCAAGTCGGCAGCTTGTATCGCGCCATCTAGTATTGAATGCTTGTAAATTACAGTGACAACAGCTGTCAGAAGCATTGGACCAGGAGTGTACGTAATGTGCTGATTACATTATGTCAGATAGTATGTAACAGACGGAAGTTGAACAAAATATTATACAGTAAAAGAGGGAGAGAGAGAACAATATTTAAGGCTACAGTACGGGAAGCGTAATAGCAATATTCCGCGTTAAGTGATTTTAAGCAACGGCTTTACACCATCAAAGAAATTTTTATCACGTAATTGTAATTGCTCATTGAGGATTAAATGGTCGTTACGGGAAAAATGTTTGAAAATTTCCAACTGTTCAAGAATATCAAGTCTGAAGCCTTTCTTTCCCGTATGTAAGATACTAATATCATGAACATCTTTAGGTTTGTGTCCTGTGATAAGAAGGTGGTCAGTGAGTGACGAATTATGTACGTTCGTACCTTTTTTTCCCTAATAGATGCTCTTTATATCTAATCGAAAAAGCTCGTCCAGTCTGTCCTATATAATAAGCTGAGCAAGTGTCACAGGTGATTTTATAAACGCCTGAGTTTTGCAGAGGCGACCGTCTTGGCTTTAAATTATGTAGTTCGCCCTGAAAATGTCAATTACGACAAAAAATTAATCAACTCTATTAATGTTGAACTTAGAGATAACGATGCTCTCATAACAAAATCAGATGAAGGTAATTCTCTTATTGTTGCTACAAAAGATGAATACGTAGCAAAAACTTTAGAATTTTTTGAGGGAAACAATATTTCTGAGCTACAGGTAGATCCTACCCCAATTTTAAAAAATGAAATTAGATCCGCGGTCAGTGATGCAAATTCCTTACTTAAGCCATTCCAGAAAAAACAGCTGATTACCATGAACCCCCAGCCGCCTAAGCTTCGGTCACAGTTTAAGGTCCACAAAATAAATCACCCTATTCGGCCTATTTCTAATAGTATGAGCAGCGCTTACCACGATCTAGCAAAATTCCTTCATGATAAATTAAAAAGGTCTTATGTTTTTCGAAATAATTACTCTGTAGCTAACAACAAAATAAAAAACATACACTACGACGAAAACACAAAGATGTTCTCATTTGATATTAAAAACATTGTGCCTGTACTAACGACTTTAGATATTATAGAGAATAACTTACGTTTGTTCAAAAAAGAACTCTCTGATGAACAGATCACTGATTTCATTAACCTAATGCAGATCGTAACAAAGTACAATTAATTCGAATTCAATGGACAGCTGTACCAACAACCTGATGGTCTTGCTATGGGCAATCCCTTAGCTGGCATCCTAGCAGACATTTTTTTCAATTCTGTAGAAGAGAATCCACAGGACATGTGGCCTGTAATTGAAGAAGTGTCATGATGATCTCTCCATTGGCAAAAGATTCCGGAATAGTCCCCCATTCGGATCTCCGGAAGGGGACTGCCAAGGGGGAGGTTACCATGAGAAAAAGATTGAATAATAACGAAAGGATAACGTTCTACGAGTCGGGGCGTGGAATGTCAGACGCTTGAACGTGGTTGGGAAACTAGAAAATCTGAAAAGGGAAATGCAAAGGCTCGATATATATATAGTAGGGGTCAGTGAAGTGAAGTGGAAGGAAGACAAGGATTTCTGGTCAGATGAGTATCGGGTAACATCAACAGCAGCAGAAAATGGTATAACAGGTGTAGGATTCGTTATGAATAGGAAGGTAGGGCAGAGGGTGTGTTACTGTGAACAGTTCAGTGACCGGGTTGTTCTAATCAGAATCGACAGCAGACCAACACCGACAACGATAATTCAGGTATACATGCCGACGTCGCAAGCTGAAGATGAACAGATAGAGAATGTGTATGAGGATATTGAAAGGGTAATGCAGTATGTAAAGGGGGACGAAAATCTAATAGTCATGGGCGACTGGAATGCAGTTGTAGGGGAAGGAGTAGAAGAAAAGGTTACAGGAGAATATGGGCTTGGGACAAGGAATGAAAGAGGAGAAAGACTAATTGAGTTCTGTAACAAGTTTCAGCTAGTAATAGCTAATACCCTGTTCAAGAATCACAAGAGGAGGAGGTATACTTGGAAAAGGCCGGGAGATACGGGAAGATTTCAATTAGATTACATCAAGGTCAGACAGAGATTCCGAGATCAGATACTGGATTGTAGGGCGTACCAAGGAGCAGATATAGACTCAGACCACAATATAGTAGTGATGAAGAGTAGGCTGAAGTTCAAGACATTAGTCAGGAAGAATCAATACGCAAAGAAGTGGGATACGGAAGTACTAAGGAATGACGAGATACGTTTGAAGTTCTCTAACGCTATAGATACAGCAATAAGGAATAGCGCAGTAGGCAGTACAGTTGAAAAGGAATGGACATCTCTAAAAAGGGCCATCACAGAAGTTGGGAAGGAAAACATAGGTACAAAGAAGGTATCTGCGAAGAAACCATGGGTAACAGAAGAAATACCTCAGTTGATTGACGAAAGGAGGAAGTACAAACATGTTCCGGGAAAATCAGGAATACAGAAATACAAGTCGCTGAGGAATGAAATAAATAGGAAGTGCAGGAAAGCTAAGACGAAACGGCTGCAGGAAAAATGTGAAGACATCGAAAAAGATATGATTGTCGGAAGGACAGACTCAGCATACAGGAAAGTCAAAACAACCTTTGGTGACATTAAAAGCAACGGTGGTAACATTAAGAGTCCAACGGGAATTCCACTGTTAAATTCAGAGGAGAGAGCAGATAGGTGGAAAGAATACATTGAAAGCCCCTATGAGGGTGAAGATTTGTCTGATGTGATAGAAGAAGAAACAGGAGCCGATTTAGAAGAGATAGGGGATCCAGTATTACAATCGGAAACTAAAAGAGCTTTGAAGGACTTACGGTCAAATAAGGCAGAAGGGATAGATAACATTCCATCAGAATTTCTAAAATCATTGGGGGAAGTGGCAACAAAACGACTATTCACGTTGGTATGTAGAATATATGAGTCTGGCGATATACCATCAGACTTTCGGAAAAGCATCATCCACACAATTCCGAAGACGGCAAGAGCTGACAAGTGCGGGAATTATCGCACAATCAGCTTAACAGCTCATGCATCGAAGCTGCTTACAAGAATAATATACAGAAGAATGGAAAAGAAAATTGAGAATGCGCTAGGTGACGATCAGTTTGGCTTTAGGAAAAGTAAAGGGACGAGAGAGGCAATTCTGACGTTACGGCTAATAATGGAAGCAAGGCTAAAGAAAAATCAAGACACTTTCATAGGATTTGTCGACCTGGAAAAAGCGTTCGACAATATAAAATGGTGCAAGCTGTTCGAGATTCTGAAAAAAGTAGGGGTAAGCTATAGGGAGAGACGGGTGATATACAATATGTACAACAAGCAAGAGGGAGTAATAAGAGTGGACGATCAAGAACGAAGTGCTCGTATTAAGAAGGGTGTAAAACAAGGCTGTAGCCTTTCGCCTCTACTCTTCAATCTGTACATCGAGGAAGCAACGATGGAAATAAAAGAAAAGTTCAGGAGTGGAATTAAAATAGAAGGTGAAAGGATATCAATGATACGATTCGCTGATGACATTGCTATCCTGAGTGAAAGTGAAGAAGAATTAAATGATCTGCTGAACGGAATGAACAGTCTAATGAGTACACAGTATGGTTTGAGAGTAAATCGGAGAAAGATGAAGGTAAGAAATGAGAACAGCGAGAAACTTAACATCAGGATTGATGGTCACGGCCGGCCGCGGTGGTCGTGCGGTTCTAGGCGCTCCGGTCCGGAGCCGCGCTGCTGCTACGGTCGCAGGTTCGAATCCTGCCTCGGGCATGGATGTGTGTGATGTCCTTAGGTTAGTTAGGTTTAATTAGTTCTAAGTTCTAGGGGACTGATGACCACAGCAGTTGAGTCCCATAGTGCTCAGAGCCATTTGAACCATTTTTTTATGGTCACGAAGTCAATGAAGTTAAGGAATTCTGCTACCTAGGCAGTAAAATAACGAATGACGGACGGAGCAAGGAGGACATCAAAAGCAGACTCGCTACGGCAAAACAGACATTTCTGGCCAAGAGAAGTTTACTAATATGAAATACCGGCCTTAATTTGAGGAAGAAATTTCTGAGGATGTACGTCTGGAGTACAGCATTGTATGGTAGTGAAACATGGACTGTGGGAAAACCGGAACAGAAAAGAATCGAAGCATTTGAGATGTGGTGCTATAGACGAATGTTGAAAATTAGGTGGACTGATAAGGTAAGGAATGAGGAGGTTCTACGCAGAATCGGAGAGGAAAGGAATATGTGGAAAACACTGATAAGGAAAAGGGACAGGATGATAGGACGTCTGCTAAGACATGAGGGAATGACTTTCATGGTACTAGAGGGAGCTGTAGAGGGCAAAAGCTGGCCGCGGTGGTCTAGCGGTTCTGGCGCTGCAGTCCGGAACCGCGGGACTGCTACGGTCGCAGGTTCGAATCCTGCCTCGGGCATGGGTGTGTGTGATGTCCTTATGTTAGTTAGGTTTAAGTAGTTCTAAGTTCTAGGGGACTTATGACCTCAGATGTTGAGTCCCATAGTGCTCAGAGCCATTTGAACCAAGAGGGCAAAAACTGTAGAGGAAAACAGAGATTGGAATACGCCAAGCAAATAATTGAGAACGTGGGTTGCAAGTGCTACTCTGAGATGAAGAGGTTAGCACAGGAAAGGAATTCGTGGCGGGCCGCATCAAACCAGTCAGTAGACTGATGACCAAAAAAAAAAAAAAAAAAAAAAAAGAGACATTTTTCAAAAATTTTTCCACTACCATCTTAGGAATTGTCTCATATTCGATGTACGTCGATTACATTTAAATCGTCTATAACGGAACGAACGATGGCATTCACCACCTGTTCGAGATCTTTAACAAACTACATGAAAAAATCACCTTCACATGTGAACTTGAAAACATCTCCCGTCAGTTAAATTATTTAGACCTAACTTTGACAATAGTGAATGACAAAATCTCTTTCAATATTTTTCGTAAGGATTCTTTTTGCGACCAAATTTTGCCAGCCTGTTCCACACACCCACGATCTCACAAAAAAGCATTTTTTCACTCTGCTGTTCATAGAGCAATCTCTGCCCCTTTGTCCTCTGAAAATTTAAAAACCGAATTGAATCTAATTAAAACCATTGCAGTTAATAATGGTTACGAACCAAATATAGTAGATGATGTCTTCAGACGGAAAACCAATAACAGAATTAACACGCTTGGGACCACTATTGACGAGCCTAGCGATTTGAAGAAATACTTCTCTTTACCGTATGTAGGGCCAATAACCTACAGATTGCAACGTCTCCTTAAAAATAAATATGGCTGCAAGATAGTTTTCTCTACCAACAACTCTCTCAAAAATAATCTTATCCATAATTTAAAACCAAGACGGTCGCCTCTGCAAAACTCAGGCGTTTATAAAATCACCTGCGACACTTGCTCAGCTTATTATATAGGACAGACTGGACGAGCTTTTTCGATTAGATATAAAGAGCATCTATTAGGGAAAAAAGGTACGAATGTACATAATTCGTCATTCGCTGACCACCTTCTTATCACAGGACACAAACCTAAAGATGTTCATGATATTAGTATCTTACATACGGGAAAGAAAGGCTTCAGACTTGATATCCTTGAACAGTTGGAAATTTTCAAACATTTTTTCCCGTAACGACAATTTAATCCTCAATGAGCAATTACAATTATGTGATAAAAATTTCTTTGATGGTGTAAAGCCGTTGCTTAAAATCGCTTAACGCGGAATATTGCTATTACGCTTCCCGTACTGTAGCCTTAAACATTGCTCTCTCTCTCCCTGTTTTACAGTATTATATTTTGTTCAACTTCCATCTGTTACATACTATCTGACATAATGTAATCAGCACATTACGTGCACTCCTGTTCCAATGCTTCTGACAGCTGTTGTCACTGTAAATTTCAAGCATTCAATACTAGATGGCGTGATACAAGGTGCCGATATGCTAACATCGACGGCGCGCGAGCCTGTCAGGCTGATGCTGCTTACACAGTGCCAGCCGCACGCGCGACCCTTAGCGGCGCATTCCTAGGAAAATTTTATAATGTACAAATATATTTTTATCTTTAACGTGAGCACTGTCGCTCTAATCCATTTCATAACTATTTACTCTACGTAAGTATGCTTTCTCTGTCTACTGTACCGTAGCAGTTAGCTATGATGCAATGTTATTACATATGTTTAATTTAATAATTTTTTATATTAGTCCAAAACTCTGTTATAGATAATGTAAATTTTTTTCACTTCTGATGAAGGCTGCCTTAGAGCAGTTGAAACCTATGTAGAGTTGAAAATGTTTTACCTGTGCAACCGAAGAGCTGTATTTTCAAGTAATATTATAAATTTCGTCTACCGTTGCTGCATTATCGGCCATGTTCATAATTGTTTATTGAGTGTGACAACGGCCGCGGAAGCCTACGTTTATATTTCTTTCCAGAGTTTAACGATCGCGACACCGAGGTGCGAATAACTTACTGGAATCGTCACAATGCTATTTGAAACGAAAGTTATCAAATCTTCCGTAGGGCGGCTTGAGTAAACAGATGCAGACGAATATGTCTTGCACGGGTAAGGGCCAATGCAACAACTCCACAATTACGACATTTAAATGAAAGCCCTCACACAGCTGGTACTTATCCGTTAAGAAGTATGTATGATTTTGTTTAGAAACGATTCGCTTTAGAAAATGTAAATGTAGAATGGCATTTTTGGCCGAGAGATCTCAAGGGTTTGTTCCTCCACCCACATTGGCTCTTTCCTTGCAGATATGTGAGAGTTGTGTCGTATGTGACTGTGGGGAGTAGGTGATCTTCATGGTTGCGTGTAGAGTGTAGTGTTGTGTTCGTGTTACATGCTGACGAGAGAACTGAGGCGTTGAAACCTGGAGGCGGTACGTAGCCTACTTCTCTAGAATAGCACCAAGTGTGCCACCGACCTTAACGTCCGCACCCGACAGACGGATCACCATCAGTAGTTTCGCCAGCCCTCACTTAATGATACACTGTGGACAAATTTCGAATTTAATCCAAGACACTGGCGTGAAGACTGCGAGTCTGAAATTTTACGCCACCGCCCTTCCTGTGGACAAATTTCGAATTTAATCCAGGGCACTGGCGTGAAGACTGCGAGTCTGAAATTTTACGCCACCGCCCCTCCTCCCCTCAATAGTCAAACAGTGGCAGAGAAAGTTTCATCCACTATCAAGTTTCGAACCAGCTTACCTCCGAGTCGAACAACTCCGCACTGGCGCGCTTTAGCGACGTCGGCTACGGAGGACGAAGCTGTGTGATGAAGATAGGCTTCGTCTTTTTCTCTTCATATACGTACGTATGTTAGTGAACGTGGGTACTGGACGATTTGCAGAGGACTGCTATTGCGGCGTTTTAGAAACCGCAGTGGTCAGCTTCGTCATAGTCTTCCTTCACGACTTCACCGCAGTAATGGACTGCCATCGCGTATGCACGACAGCCAGGCCTACGCTATGCTGACATCTCATTCCGGGACGATTATTGCCGTGTTATTAAAATACCGGCGGCATCTCTGCTCACGCGCACGCCTTTTTTCGCGGCCCGCCTTTGCAGTTTTCTCTCTCTCTCTCTCTCTCTCTTTGATTAACTCTTTCTCCCTCTCTCCCTACCTCCCCCATTTCCTCCTTCCCTCACAGCACCTCCGTGATCCAGCGAGTTATAATTTATGACAGCGACGGAGAGAGAGAGAGAGAGACAGAGAGAGAGAGAGAGAGAGAACCTTAGCCGCAAGCGGTCTGTGGCTGTTGCCCGCTCACAGGTGCGCCAACATTACAGAACGACGCGTCATTCCTCGCTTAACAGTTCATTGAGACCGCTTTGACGGAGAGAAGACAATATATTTTTGTTCTCTCTCTCACTGTTATCCTAAGTACATTCTTCACCTTTCTCACCCGCTGTGTTCATCGCCTGGTTGTTAACAGCTTGTAAAATCTCCAGTGGCGAGCTTCGCTACGCCTCCTCTTCTTTCTCTTAGCCGTCGCTTCTAAAACGCCGAACCCCTTACCGAGAGAATTAACAAGCTTCTTTGTAAACAAGTCCGAAGAGAGGACATCAATCTCCGTAATGACGCCGCGCCACACAAAACAACTTGGCCAGAATGAATCGGAACACCTGCGGGATTTCTCGTCGGCTGCCGTGGTGGGGTTAATGTCTTCATCAAGTCGCTCCAAACTGCGGCTCGCCTTTCCATCTTCAGACTCACGCGCGTGGGTAGTCCCTGCTGTTGTCTTGGATTCTTGTCTGCTTGACCTTAATATCCCCTAAAACCACTAAAAACGATCGTCTGACCTCCACTTTTTACTCTCTTTTCTGAATAAGACAAGTAGGTTTCCACAGCTAACCTTTCGAATCAGTCTGGAGAGCGTAACTAACGCTTGAATGACGGCGCTGTTACATAATTCTCATTTTCGTATGCCAATTTCACGAAATTTAGACGCAATGTTGACTCACTGTGCGGCATAGAGAAATTCATACTGTTTTTAACCGCTAGTGTGTACAGATTGACCCCAGCACCTCAGTTACAACAAAGATAAAAATTTCGATTGTCAATTTCTTCTGTGCAGCGGAGTGTATGCTTCCCCCCCCCCCCCCCCCCCCGCCCACCCACCTTCCCTTCATCTGCATCTCCATAAATACTGCGCAGACCCTCTTACGGTGCGTGGCGGAGGGTACATTGCACCACCACTAGTGATTACCTTTCCTGTTACACTCGCAAATAAAGCGATTGAAAAGCGACTGTCTATATGCGTCCGCATGAGCCCTAATTCCTCTTTTCTTATATTTAATCCTTACCCGAAATGCACGTTGGCGGCAGCAGAAGTGTTCTGCAGTCAACTTAAAATGCAGGACTTCAAAGTCTGCTGAGTTTGTCAATGTGTTCCTCGTGAAGATCATCCGCTTCCCAACAAATCTAGCAGCCCACCTTTGAATTGCTTCCTTGTCTCCTTTAATCCGACCAGGTGGAGATTCCAAACACTCGAGCAGTACTCAAGAATGGGTCGTACTGGTGTTCTATACGCGATCTCCTTTAAGGAAGAGCCACCCTTTCCCAAAATTCTCCTAATAAACAGAAGTTGACCATTCGCCTTCACTACTATAATCCTCCTCGCTCGCTCCATTTGTATTCGCTTTGCAACTGTATGCCTAGGTATTAAATCGGCATAACTGTGTCAAGCAGCTTATTACTATTATTATTAATGCTATATTCGAATATCATGGTACTGTTTTCCGTAGTCATCTGCATTAACTTTCTTTATTCTACATTTGTATATTCATCACACAAACTAGACATGTGTCTAAGTCACCTTGTATGACGTTACACTCACTGAACGATGACACCTTCCAGTACATCAGGGCATCACGCTCAAGCATCAGCAGATTGTTGCTCAACCAGTCCGTCAAGTCATTTGTGTATATAGATGATAATAACGGTCCTAACACTTGTCCGTGAGGCGCTCCTGGTGATATCCTTGTCTCTGATGAACACACCCGTCGAGGACAACTGACTGGATACTGTTACGTAAGAAATCTTCGACCCACTCAAATATCTGGGAACCTATTCCGTATGCCCTTACCTTAATTGACAGTCAGCAGTGGGGCACAGTGCCAAACGCTTTTCAGATATCTCAAAATGGAATCTGTGCCTTACCCCTCATCCATGGCTCGAATGGCTCTGAACACTATGGAACTTCTGAGGTCATCAGCACCCTAGAACTTAGAACTACTTAAACCTAACTAACCTAAGGACATCACACACATCCATGCCCGAGGCAGGATTCGAATCTGCGACCGTAGTGGTCGTGCGGTTCCAGACTGTAGCGCCTAGAACCGCTCGGCCACCCCAGCCGGCCCTTCATCGATGGCCACCTCCTCCCCCCCCCCTTCCCCCCAATAAATACATACATTATACAGTTTCGCGGTGTTTAGTTCACTCTCACTCTTTTTACACGCCGTAATTTTTATGGCTTTATATTGTAACGACCAAGGCGGTTATTTTTTACAGCTACCTTCAATAACTTTAATGGTGTTGTTTAGTGATTTATCACATTAATAAAGTAAGCAGATGACTGTGGAACTAAATAGGCGGTGTTATAAATCTCCATAGCACTCCACACTTCTCGAAGAGCGCTAAAGGATTAGCAAAGACAAACATTTTTATAAAGAGTTTTTCTCTGTGCAGTGCAGGGTGCGCAGCTACGAAACTTCCTGGCAGATTAAAAATGTGTGCTGGACCGAGAATCGAAATCTGGACTCTCACATTTCGTGGGCAAGTGCTGGAGCCTGGCCCCTATTGGGAGTCTCGGTCCGGCACACAGTTTTAATCTATCAGTAGCTTTCATATCAGCGCACATTCCACTGCAGAGAGAAAATCTCATCCCCCGGAACGTGACTAAGTCATGTCTCCGCAGTGTACATTCTTCCAGGAGCGCTACTCTTAAAAGTATCGCAGGAGATCTTCTGTGAAGTTTGGAATGTAGGAGGTGAGGTACTGGCGGAATCAAACCTTTGAGGACGGGTCGGGCTTGGGTACACCACTTGCCCGCGAAAGGAGAAGATCCTAAGTTTCAGTATCGGCCGTCTCTAATAACCTCGATGTTGTGGAGGCGTTAAACACAGCCTTTCTCTCATTTTCCTTCTTCGAGTCTCAGTCCAGCACACAGTTCTGGGCTGCCAGCAAGTTTTATAAGCTTTTCGTTCAACACGCAGTTCATAGGAGAATTGCAGAAAGCAGACATCTACATAACACTTTTTCAGGGTTCTGGAAATATGCACGATATATATATATATATATATATATATATATATATATATATATATATATATATATTCCTTTGCTGTACGCATTTCGATTGCTGATATTTCTGTCTCTACTCTAAAGGTACAGCCTAGACATGAGCCTTTGTCATACAAATTGTTCCAAGAGCGACAAGCTGGATACCGTCTGAAATGGTGAGGGAAATTCAATCTAAAGCACACACAGTCTAACAAGGAGAGGTCTCCAGCATTTCGATCGACTTTTTGGAACTCTCTACATGGTGATGTAGGTTAAGATCCCGGGTACGGCACACTGCAGCCTGTAACGTTCGCTAGCAGCACACACACACTATTAATAAAATGAAATGACATTTAATTGTACTATGTACGCCACTATGAGGCAATTCGTATCTACTGTAATTGTTTAACAAAAAAATATTATTTAATTTTGTATAAAGGACATTCGTTATTATTGTAATATTTTCTGTAATAATATTCTCGATGTATTTATGATTGTAATATTTCTATACTCATAATGTAATTACGAAATATGTTAATATCTGCGATTAAAACAAATGTAAAATACAGCCACAGAGGAAAATAATGTTGTAAGATTACAAAGAGACATTCACAATCAGCAATAGTATAAATAGGAATACATAATGTGCATTCTTTGTCGTCTTCCTCGAGAGCTGAGAGAGAGAGGAACCTGTGACGTAGCATTTTATGAATGAGTAGACTTCTTTTGTCTATATCTATCTTTAGCCGCCATTAGAGGAGAAATTACAAAGTAATGTAAGTTTAATTATTGTTGTGGTCTAAATACATTATAATTTATCAAAATTGTGTATTACTGATGTAAATTAGCTTGCCCATGTCATCTACAATATTCCTTTAAAGAATTTTCAGCATTTTTAGCGATTATCGTTGGTGTTGCTGGGCTGTGCCGCGACCGAACGATTTGCAGCGGCGGCACATTTAAAAAATTGTTCCGCAAAAAAATTAACCAAACCCGTAAATCGGGAGCAGATAAAATTAGCAGTGAATTACGAAATATTTTTCTTTTACAGCGATCCTGAGGCTGACGGAATTTATTACTGGTTTTACATTTGTGCATTCATAGGCGGATGATTAACGATGAAGTTGTTAATCTGTTGGTTCTTTCAATTTCTAAAGCAAATAACTTAAACGTATAGTGAAATGTGTTTTGTCAATGATAATTAAACGTTCAAGTCGGCTTGGCAATATTTAACCATTTTATGCTAACAGAGACAGTCTTGTGTTCCGTAGCCAACGCCAGGAAAGAATTCAGTAAATATTTAAAAAAACCACTGCATTTAGAAAATGTGTGCCAAGGCCGAAATACGTAAAAAAATTTAATGTATACAATTTTCAACTAAATGTTCTTAATCAGTTAGTATGAATTTATCAGCATGAGAGGGTTGCTAAGGTTCACGTAATTTTAAATGTGCTTAATTCTGTCTGAATGAATTTTTATTGCCACACGTAAATAAGGGGTTCTACAACAAAGTTCGTACTGAAAGAGTAAATAACAAAAATATTTAAAGCCATTTCTTCCCCATTTTCATTCATTCATTTTTTTACATAATAAATATATATATATTTTTTTATTTCATCAAAAGCCATTCACCCTGGAGGGCTCTCGTTTGCGAGTAACTGACAAAAAAAAATCGGAGCTTTGTGTGATAGTAGCAATAAAAAAGTTCTATAATATAGTCCGGTTGACTGATATAATGGATAGGGAACAGCTTCAGATGCAGGAAGTTGTGGGTTCAAATTTTATCAGATGCACAAAACATTTTGTTTTATTTTTAAATCTTTATCGAAATTATTTCGATCATTATTGTTATCAGTCAATTCGTTTAAATGTAGTTTTTTATTTATGTTCCATTTTCACATAACTATAATCACCGTATGAACTTTTTAATTTGTTTCTTTTTTTCTGTATATCTTACTTTTTTCAATCGGAATTTTTGTGAATATAAATTTAATTATATTTATACATTAATTTCATCCATTGTTTTTCAGTGTTTCGTCCGCGACTGTTTCACTTTCATAAAATGAAGAACAAACCGCCTTCAGTCAAAAGTTGCGTTTATTTACTGCACTTTTCATTTCGAGCCCTGGTGGCTTATCTTTAGGTGCTTTTTAGTGATTTATATCAGGTTTTTTTACTTGTTTGCCTGTTGATATTATATTTTTGTGTTACAACATGGTATATTGTAGATACAAGTTTAACAGCGTTAATAATGTGAAACTCACTTACAGTTTAACATTGTATGATGTCTGCTTCTGTTGTGCAGTTGGTATACACAATACACATCTTTAATTTTGCAGTACATACTGGGATATATACATAGTCACTATGTATATATACATACATATATATACATACATACACTGTACAAGCAACCAAACTGTGACAAGGAACTTTTTTATGTTATTGAGTATTACAAGAAATTCCAAAATTTTTTTCGTAATTGCTCGCAAGCGAGTGCCCACCAGGGTGGATGGCTGCTATGTGCGATAACTGGGATCCTAACCTTCACCGCCGTATAGGTAGTTTCAAATGGTCGATAGCAACGCTGGGAGCCTCTCCTTGTAAAAGTGAACATTGCGACGTTGTTCGCACTTGACGGAAACTGGTTTTGGCTACCCATTGTAGAAGTGCCTACCGACAATAAAGACCAGACATTCGCTGTTACTCCCTTACGATTTCATAATGTCCTGATAAGAAGTTTTTTTTTCGTTTTTAGTATCAAAAGTGGCATTACCACTTCGTAATTTAGGCAGCTTTGGTAAAATAGACACCGTAGATTAATTTATTGCCTATTATGTCTACATGGTACTGCTTCCTGATCGACAGTATAGCAGCTATTATTAGGTGGGATGTAATGGTTCGTGTGTCAGGTAGTAAACTTTCTGGAAAAAGTTCTCAGCATTGCGGTGGCTTGATCAGCAAAAACGTGTGAAGCACGGGAATATGGCCAAATAACACTAATTATTATTCTTATTATGTTAATAGCAGACAAAAAGAAAATAGCAAATAAATAAATAAATCTCTCAAGATCAAGAGGATGTGGAGTACATGCTGAGAAAGCTTAAGGAGTAGTATCGCAAATGGGGTGTGGGAACAAATCTGGACTAAACGGAGTATGTGTGTGTGTGTGTGTGTGTGTGTGTGTGTGTGTGTGTGTGCGTGTGTGTGTGTGTGTGTGTGTGTGTTTGTGTACATGGGACAGGATTTGGTGATAACTGATTTAGTGGAGGGAGAAATAAAATTCTGGAGACGCTACAAATATTAGAGACTGACAATAGACAGCACCGATATTAGTTCCAGAATGCCACTGTGAAAGAGAGCTTCTTAAGCTTTGTGTGGGGGTAATATGGGGAGATGATATTGGAAGGACAAAACGAAAGGAATACTTCAGAGCGTGGCGGAGAGCGTAAATCTGTATAAAACTGAAATGTGGTCTGAAACAAGGAAAGAGAGAGAAAATTTGAACAGTGGAATTGGACTATACGAGAAGCTGTCTGCAGTTAACAAGGCGAAGGAAGATACGAGACGAGGAGGTGTGGAGCCTTATGGAATAACGTGCTCCATCTCAAAACAGTGGAGAAAAGAGTGCTTCATTGTTAATAGGCACGTAGAGAAAACGCCCAACTGTATGTGCCCAAAGAAGATTTTAAACTGGGAGCCGCCCGGAAGGAGGAGAGGAGAGCTAGTGCAAAGATGCGAGAAATACGTACGGGAAACAATGGAAAACGTAGATCGACGATCGGATGACTTGAACGAATGAGACCTCTGCAGTCCGAGAGTGGATAATTCCTAGAGGGAAACGTCAAAGAACATGAAGAGACAGGAGAGGGCCGAGCAGAGGGCAAGAAAACAATCAAATACTTCTAATAACCATAGGTCTGAAAAATAATAGTTTCCCTGATTCGACATATCGACAGATGCAGTCATACCAGACCTACAACACTGTTAATGTCAAAGGCCACATTTATTTCGAATTACCACATCTGAAGCGTACATTACAAAGAAACAACCTGTCCTCGTTTTATTTTGTCATAATTCCTTAGTACTCCTAAGGAGCGTACAAATTATGTGTGATTTGGTAGTCAGATCTGAAAGTTGGAGAGATCTGGTGAGAGTGAATGAGAATCTCCAACCGTTGTTTCTACCGAATTATCGTCTTCTAAAGTTGTGTCTCCAACGCAGAAGACAGCTCGTCGGTCGTCGGATCTTCTTTGGCGGAGCCTGCTATGCTGTCCTCTTGAACCTGTTATTGTGCTTTTTATGGTATTCCTCTTGCCCAGGCTAGTCTCTGTATCTACAGAGGGTAAGATCAGTAGTACTGACAATTATAGTAGGCGACACTTCTCATTAATGTTTCCTGTTTGGTTTTTATTGAAATATTCACACATTTTACACTGTCTTTTACAACATTCGGCATAGCTTTTTAATTATACGGTAACTTTTCTATTCAACTTCCGATACAGAGTACGACATGTCCGTCCCTCCAGAACGACCAGAGCATAGTTACGTGTCCGTCCCTCTAGAACGCCTGAAACAGAGTGACTATCGCAGCCGATTTACTTCGTTTCCCAGGCGTGCCTAAGCGACCCGAAGGTGTCCGAAGCACTTCGGCTGCAATATCGTTACTCTTATGTTTCTCAAAAGTAGTGGAATTTAATAAACAAAAATGATGGACTCCTTGAGTGACCATGAGAGGTTGTCATAATAAGAACTGCGTTAAATACAATGAAAAGCTTATAGATGGACTCGTTGAGTGACCATGAGAGGTTGTCATAATAAAAACTGCGTTAAATACAATGAAAAGTTTATCAATACTTTTTAAGAGAAATTAGTAGTTTTGGCGTCTAGTACCCGAATGTGCTGACCAATCAGAAGCGAGTCCAGTACAATTGGCTGACTCTCCCTCGAAAATGGTACATACTGTGCCACCTGTCGCTTGTACCTCACTCCACTTCCGTGCCATATGCCACTTCAGTTGTATCAGGCTGCATCAAGGCGAGCTTCGTGCAAATTAAAATACTGGCGGCCACAGCCAGGAATATGACAAGCGTTTCGACAACTAGAGTATCGGTCGTGTCTCTCCAGTACCATGGCATCGTGGGTAACTATCCTTTAACCCGTTAGACATTATTGTGTGCAGATAATTAAAAGCTTAGCTGAATGCCAGCTATACTGATAGACGAACTCCGGGAAAACATTTTGGACGGTTTTCCGTGCATTCGGAACACGACTGGGAAGTGTATGAGCATCGATGAGGAGATATGTTGAAGCTTACGGTGGGCGGCATGTTGCCCTTTGGATCCTCGGGGACTCCATTGCAGATGTTCGTGTTCTCAGCATTAATACGCGGCGTCGGAAAAGCTACTGATTTCCGGACCTACGTTTATCAGTATTATGTGCTTATTTAATGGTCCTCTACTAGCCCATTTTGTTTATACTATCGTAAAAACACTATGTACACAACGATATTTGCCCAGTATCCACCTATCTTCAAAATACCAGCAACAGATCAAATCCCTTTCTTGGCCCAGTCCGAGGCTGTGGATGGGTCGTTAGATCCTTATCTTCATTACCTCCTTTTCCCTTGAGGATAAGTTTCTTTCCTGCTGGTGCTGAGTCAGCCTTGAAGGACTCTGTTTCTATCCATGCCTCCCGTGTCTTAGGAAGTGGATTACGCTGTTAGTGCGTTGAGAATTACACGAATATGTGCTCTGGCTACGAGGGGAGTGTTAAACATATTCGCACAGCGAAGAATAAAAGTAGAAAGATCGTGCATAATTGTTGGCCACTTGTGATCCTGAAAGAGCGAATCTAGCTCTGTGGAATACATTGTCCATTTCTATCTTCAACCGTCTTTTAGAGCATTAGTGGGATGGAAGTTCATTCGAAATGTTTAATTATTCTCACCGTTTATTTGTGACTAGCTTATCGCCCACTCCTTCCCTCGTGAAGACTATATGGTTTACCAGAGACTTTTTTATTTCTCTGTAATCGAGCTTTTATGATGTTCACAAGTTGCAAATCTTCTAAAACTTTCACACTAATTAAGGTCATAAAAGCATGGCCTATTCAGTATGTACCACTGGCCAAAAAGCTATTCCGATAGCTGGTGTGTAAGGTTTCTGTTAATCATGTCTTTAGCGTTCTTTCTGTGATATTTCCGTAGATACTTTCATCCCTTAATACATATTTCTTTGTATCTAACCGAGAAGAGGAATAACAATTTTCAAAGATTAAGCTTGAAATCTTTTTTAGTACAACGAAATATCTTCTTTAAAATTTTCATGTGCTATTTCTTCCCCTTAGTGGTTGAATTTCCAAAAACAGTTAAATACATATTTATTTATTTCTAACATAGATACCAAATACAAATTTTCGTAGATTTCGCTTTCAAAATGCTGTCATAATGAAATGATTTCGTAAAATTCTTCATGCCCTGTTTCACTCCCTTAGGGGATCAAAAACCCTGTAGATGTAACTTCAAAAATGCTGTTCATCCCCTATTTCACCCCTTAGCCCCCATTAGCAATGGAATTTCGAACAATCCCTTCTTAAACGACACCTGTAGTATATGATCTACAGCCTTTGCAAATTTCAAGTTTCTATCCGTAGTGGTTTGGGCTGGGCGATGATGAGTGAGTGAGTTAGTCAGTCGGGACAATGAGAATTAATGGAAAAATGGAGAAAAAAGTTCTTTAAGGAATTTATCGATGTAAAATTTAGGGTAGTACTGAAAAGAGATGAAGCTACGTTACAATGAATATTCCAGCAAGAAATGGTGCGAATGAGACCATAAAAGCGGTAGTTCAAATACAACGTATCGACGAGAAAGACTTTGACCAGGAAAGAGATATCTCTGCTGGGACGAGAGCTTTGTTTGTCTGCATTGACAGTGTCTTCATTTGGTTCAGTGTTTTTAATTTGTGTTCGTAGTTTTCGCACTTATATCCGGTCGACAAATAACCGATATGGCGAACGAGTGATCCCGAAACTCTTTTCAGAGATAATGATCTGATCTGATTATAATCGAGAAGGCTTCGCTGCAATGGTAAAAAAATTCTTATTTATTGCTGTATAGTCAGTACCGTGTGCCTACAACGATCTAATGCCCCTAGTGTCTACAACTCCACCAGATAATGAAAATACTTTTCGAGATATTTTAAGAACTTTTAAAGAAGTAGCCCACGTATAAGTTTCTAAATGAGCCACACCGAAATACGTCCGAGATTTAATTCTCTGTAGTACCACATCTCTTAGCTACTTACGATGAGTGTGTTTGTCAGTTTACAGATCTAACAATGATGTCCATGCCTGAACATAAATGGAAGTGCTAAGCAGAATTTGAAATTAATTTGTGAGCATTTCCTTACTTCCTGCTGGTTACTTATTTGCGTTACTTTTGAGCTACATGTTAAAAACCTTCGAAATATTAATATACAGTTACTCAAACTGTAAGGTAATCCAATAAAAGAAGAATTTGTGGGAAGATTTTAAACGATTGTGAACACACACACACACACACACTCACACACACACGCACACACACACAGCTTTGTATTATTAGTTTTGTTTGGGAGACCTTTCTTACAGAAACAAATAAAAATCTGTTGGACTCATCATTTCTGATCGAAGATTTCCGAACACTTTTCTTGGGTAATAGACAAATACCAGAACTTTTAACAAACTGACGATATATTAATAATACAAATAAGCTTCTGCAATATGTCAATGATCATTGTAAGCTTTACCGAATAATACTGTATTGATCGTACAATGTCTTTATTTTTTAATAGTAGAAAAGAGCATGAAGTTATCTAAATCCTACTACACACAGAAACACTTACGATAGGTACGATAATTCATTCAGTTCAGTACAACGCAACATTTCATATTTTTTGGCCTCGTAAATTTTTGTTGTGTGCTCAAAATACAGGCCATCGATCATTACCGATAAGATCGAACACTTCCTTCTGGAACAGATCCTAGACTGCTGTAGAGACTACGTGTGAGAGACAGCAGTCGACTGCCCCTATACAAAAGAACACAATAACCTAAAGACTCGTGTGGGGGGCACGTCATACCGAGATTTATGGATATGTTTCTAGTGTAGATTTACTGGCGAGAGCAGCGGGCACTTAAGGCGTTGGCGAGTTGTGGTTATCTCCCGCAGTCACCATTTCCTGTGTCCAGTGATGTACGGGCAACAGCGGGTCTGAAATGTCGGATGGAGAAGCGTATTCTGTTGTTTTTTGTGACAGGGTAGTTAAGGGACACAATTCTATGTAAATATTTGACGAAAAATGAGAAACGTATTAATTTCATACTTATATGGGTATGGTGTCTTTTCTTTCGGACATGTACGAAAGAACAGACACCATATCCATATAAGTACATAGTTCTGGCAATACCGGCTATGACCTACTTGTTCTGGGCGGATGCACACATATTCCCTGAACTCTTACGGCACTTGGTACGAATGTCTTCCACGAGTAATGAGTGTGTTGGGGTGGGAGACTACGAATGTAGTGTGTGGACATAAAAGGTGAGAATGTGGGTCTCGCGGGAGGCGTGCGCGAGATAGTCCCTGCAGCCGCACTATCTTCTGCGCCCTCGGTGGCTCAGATGGATAGAGCGTTTGCCATGTAAGCAGATCTCGGGTTCGAGTTCCGGTCGAGGCACGCATTTTCACCTGTCCCGTTGATATATATCAACGCCCGTCAGCAACTGAAGGTATTAAGTTAATTCTAATTTCGTATTCATTTTAGGTTAGAACCACCGACATCTGTAATGCATTTTTACTTTCATCCAAATTTGTTGGTTAGTATGTGCTTCCTGATCAAAATTTTAGTCGTAAGATATATCTGATCAAAATTTTAGACGTAAGATATACGAGGTATGACGAACTGTCGTAGTCCAGCTGCTTTAAAATGTTCTAGACTCAGAGGTTATTCCGCGTTGCAGAACTGCAGTTTCAGTCTTGGAGGCGGTCTTGTGCAACACAAACGCACAGATTAAAATCTAATAAAAACTTAATTATTCGTATTACTAAATTAGTACGTGAATAGTTGGTAACACAAGGTACAAAGTCCAACAGACAAACGAAAAAGGCAGACACGATGGCTACATTGTAAAATGATTTTGACAGTAGAATGCTTCTCATTTTTTGTATATTACACAACCAGAACTATGTAATGCGGCATTAGCTACTAGATGGTACAATAGGAGAACCCGTCAGTATGAAAGGAGACGGGGATTGTTGTGTTGTCAGTAGACAAGGGTTGGAAAGGAGAGATAGATACTTAGAACACGGATTTCACTTAAGTAACAAATCCATCAGGGACATTAAAACCCTTCTAAATCTGCCCAAGTCAACTGTTGATGAGGTGATTGTGAAACGGAAACTCGAAGCAACAACCACAGCTTAAACAAAACAAGAGAAACCTCATGTACTGAGGGACATGGGAAAGCTGGGCATTGCAGGTAGTTATTGTAACAAGTCACACGTAACAAGCTAAGAGAATCACCAGTCGTAAAATGCTACCAGCAGTCCAGATAGCAGAATCAATGTACGTAGTGAGTTATAACGGGGAACGATGATGGAGCAGCTCTTCGTAAGCCACTCATTGCTGTTGTCAATGTAAGCGACTCTTGAAGGGGTACAAAGGGTGACGTCGGTGGACAGTGTACGACTGGAAACGCGTGGGAGAAAAGACCGATAGTAAAATACTAATAAACTGAACTTCAAATCAAACTAACTTTTATGCACACCCACAAATAAGTTGTATGTTTTGCATAGTAACTCGTCAATTGTAGAGTCCCGGAGAGACGCTCCCAGTGAGGCGATAGCTCGGCTCGGGCACTTCGTAAGGCTTCAGTTTCAACTATCATAGCGCTCGTATTAAAATTTGTGGCTCCTCTCTGGATCTCGTGAGTTGAGCTGCTATGTGACGTATTCAAGTACGTTTGGTTTTGTATAGAAGTTACTTTGATTTGTACTTTAGCTTCGTGGTATCTTACTATCTTCCTTTTCTCTCTTCCTGATCTGATAAAGACTTGGTAATAAGTCGAAACCGCTTACGATAACACTTACGTGTCCTGTCGCTGAGATATATTACATAATATACATTTCACTGGTGTGCAGAACGGAAGGACGAAAGTAACTATCGCATGACGTGCATCTAGCAAATAAGACAGCTAGATGAAACCTGGACTATATATACACAAAAACTGCTATAGTACAGTGCAGTAGGTAATTGAAAGAAATACGCAGTTAGATGAACAACATTATAGTTTCATTCAAAGACGGTAGTTTTACTAAAGTCACCATGATTCCTTCGACATTACAAAAAGCAGGAAATGTTTCTTAAAAAGAGTGTGATCAACACAGACGACTGATGGGTGGTCGTCGGTGCAGGTGGACGTCCTTTAGTACTAAGTTTTCTTTAATTTACGTCTATGGTCACAAACTTTTTCTTAACAGATTACCGGTTTCGGTCTTTAATGACCATCATCAGATTTGCTGCAAAAATGGGAAAAACATAAATTCAGTCACAATTTTCCATTTTTGCAACCCTGAAGCCGGTAACCTTAACAAAAAGTTTGTGACCATAGACGTAAATTAAAGGAAACTTATTACATATACGGGTCACAGTTTTTTCGCGACAATGTCGCAGCTTTTGTCCTTTAGTACGTCTGCCCAAAGCGTCCCATAAGTGTTCTATGGGATTTAAGAGGGCCAATCTATTCGCCGATTACTCTCTCGTCCTAAGAGTTCCTCCGTCGCGCATTGCCATGCATAAAAATGAAGTCAGGGCAAAATCCACTCCTGAAGAGACGCACATGGGAATGGAGTACAGTGTCACAATAATTTTGACCGCTAGGTGTACTGTGTTCAAAGATATGGAGGTCTGTGCGCCCATGCCGCATTATGACTCCCTAAATTATAACGCCAGGACCACCAGAACGATCACGTTCGATAATGTTCCTAGGTGCCTTACGTGTTCCCACCTCTCGCCATACGACAAATGGTTCAAATGGCTCTGAGGACTATGGGACTTAACATCTGTGGTCATCAGTCCCCTAGAACTTAGAACTACTTAATCCTAACCAACCTAAGGACATCACACACATCCATGCCCGACGCAGGATTTGAACCTGCGACCGTAGCAGTCACGCGGTTCCGGACTGAGCGCCTAGAACCGCTCGGCCACCACGGCCGGCACCATACGACAGTACATCCAGAATCCCCACTGCTTTGAATCTGCTCTCTTCCGAGAAGGGCAGGCAACTCCGTTCTCATAGGTCCCTACACTCCTGTCGCCATCGCAATCGTTACCGCCGTTGTGTGGTTGTAAACAGAACATAACGTACTGATCGTTGGGCAAATAGACCGTCACCACGCAGTCGCCATGTCACCATTAAGCGCGAGATCGCGTGTCTTGCGCACCTGTTAAATGTGGTTGCAGTTATATCCGTAATATCACGCCGGTCTCTTCTTACCTGTTGTACAATATAACGGTCACCTGCTGGTGTAGCTGAGCGTTGTCGACCACTTCCTCTCCTTCGGGCAGCAGCGCCAGTGGATCGGAACGCACCACATACACTTAAAACAATGCTGTGAGCAATACCAAACTCCTCGTCTACATTCGTCACACTTCGTCCTCCTCCTAGTTTGTCAATGATTCTTTGCCATATGAAATTGTCTCTATGCCATGTTGTAATGAAGAACACCACCACAGGTCACCGTACCTGCGCGCTGATTGACACACACTGTCTTTCCCCGTTCCTCCAACTGCCTCGTGTTGTGTGGCCAGCCCGATTCGACGGTATAGTCACGCTGACATGACGCCGTATCACGCAACTGGGAGGCCTCTGGCAACATGCTCCGTACTTCCATTTATTTCGACCTAGTAGTTAATATGTTCTGATACTGTACCTATCTTGCACTTTAATTTTGTAGCTTGGTGTATTTTTTACAAGGTAGTCCTTAATGCAATTCGCCTAGTCTGTGTTAGTTCTCATTATCTAGCCACAATATTTGTGGGCTAGGACTGCGCAATGATGAATGGGCACACAACGATGATATAGATTAATGAGTAAGTACATTAGAAGCACTTAAATCCTAACCTGCCAGAGCTACGACATGTCAAGGCATAATGTGCACCAGATACCGAAGACGCTAAGAATCCACGTACGTTGATGACCACTCAACATTCACCCAGAGATTGGTCAGAAATGGCTTCTCAGTCAGTGACGTTGTTGATTCGTTCATTACGACGGTTTTCAATGAGCTTGGGTTGCGCTTCGAAGGTACCTGCATGTTCAAAGAGCGCTCGTTCCACAGAGGGACGTGTATGAACTGTTTCCGACGAACAAAGGGATGAACATGATCAGACAAGAAGAGCTTATATTCTTCGACAGGGAGAGATAATGCGAACACAAAAGGCTGTACATCTTATCTCATGCAAACAACTACATCTACATCTACGTGATTACTCTGCTATTCACAATAAAGTGCCTGGCAGAGGGTTCAATGAACCACCTTCATGCTGTCTGTCTACCGTTCCACTCTCGAACGGCACGCGGGAAAAACGAGCAATTAAGTTTTTCTGTGCGAGCGCTGATTTATCTTATTTTACCGTGATGATCATTCCTCCCTATGTAGGTGGGTGCCAACAGAATGTTTTCGCAATCGGAGGAGAAAACTGGTGATTGAAATTTCATGAGAAGATCCCGTCGCAACGAAAAACGCCCTTTTTTAAAGATTGCCACTCCAATTCACGTATCATGTCTGTGACACTGGCTCCACTATTTCGCGATAATACAAAACGAGCTGTCCTTCTTTGCACTTTTTCGATGTCATCCGTCAGTCCCACCTGATGCGGACCCTACACCGCACAGCAGTGCTCCAGAATAGGGCGCACAAGCGTCGTGTAAGCAGTCTCTTTAGTAGGCCTGTTGCACCTTCTAAGTGTTCTGCCAGTGAATCGCAGTCTTTAGTTTGCTATACCCACAATATTATCTATGTGACCGTTCTATCCCTAACACGATAATGACTGTGCCACTTACCTGAGAAGATCGCTGGTGGGACACCACGATGCTTGGCTTCATGTATTTTTCAACGTACTCGTACCCTGCTACCCACGAGTATGAAAGTGAACCGCGATTCGTCCATCTAACCACCCTTTTTCCACCTTTCGAACCTCCAATTTGGACCTTCCTGCGGACATACTAGTCTATGTGCACCGTGATGAACGGTGAACAGAGATTCACGTGTGACGTAACAGTTCCTGTACCTCACAAAAACGAAGAAGCGGGTTCGGTACGCTATGCTATTGAAGCGGTTACTATTCAGGAAGGAGTTGCCGACACCGTCCTGTCATTCAGTCAGTGGTAGTTGACTGTAACCCCTGTAATGAACAAGTTATTGCCCACTGCTGTTTCTCCGAATCAAGGCACAGTAAACGCTTGATCCGCTGGGAGGAGAGAAACCTAAGGCCTGTACGATCTTGGAAATAGAGCGACCCAAGCCTCCGACATCCACATCTGCGTTCACCTGCTATGAAATAGCGTGTCTTGTCGATTTTGCATTCCTCTGTCACACCGACGGCCACTTCAAAAGCTTTCGACATCCGAGGTATTTCATTTCCATGTCAATGGAAGCGCACTCTCTGCAACACAGTAACTATCGGTAACTCAATTGTTCATGAGCATGCGTGCCAATGCAACTGCAGAATTACTAGGACTCCATTTTAGAGAATGAAAGAGATCGTAGAATGTATACTTTGTATCAATGAAGGGCATTTGCATCAGACTGACACGTAACCCTCTCCAATGGATCACGCGGTTTCTTTCATAGAACTGGTAGAAGACTCTAACTTGTCATCAAACTGGCTGGTGGAGCGAAAGTCAGTTCTGATAGCTGTGATTCTGAGGAAGAAATAGCCGTGCATTAAGTGATGGCAGAAACGTTGTGTTAGTGACAAAATAAAATGCATGACTAATACCGAAAAAATAATTGTTTTATTATATGTGATAGAAAGGAAAAAAGAGAAGGCAAAAGAAAGGATAAGTAACACATTTTTTAATCGATGTACGGATTTTCAATCAGAAATGAAAATAAAACACAAAAAGAGAGAACTTATCTTTTGCCGTTTTTAATATGTAAAATATGGTACCTACAGCAATATCAACACAAAATAACTGATAGCGTTTTGTTAGGTACTATGAAAATGCACAACATTGTAACAAATCCAGGACTTTCTTGGAATATAAACTTATACGTATATGTGCTCCGACATTTAATTTCGACGTATATGGAATTTTACATCTATCCTTTAATTTTTGAAGAAATAGTATATTAGGAATATGGAATATTGTCCGGACTACATTCTACCTTTAAGTACTCAGGACTACATTGTTACTGTAATTCTATGTAAGGGAAAATAGAGTTAAGTTGGTCTATCATGAAGATAGATTTCCCTAGAATTTCTTTATGACACGCAGTTATAACTTTATTATAAATTAGCTGAGGTTTGTAAGTTTTCTTTATTCATACACAGAAGAAAGTTTGTGTTTGGTGAGATTTATTTTTCAAATCTTTTAAGAACTCAAATAATTATAGAGCTATGCTTATTGAAACAAAATAAGAATGAAAAGCCAGTAAACCGCATTAAGCAAAGTGAGTAAACAAAACTGTGGCACTCTTTAACGTGTCTATAAGGCGAATTTTATGCGAAATAAACCCGTAAGAAGACTTTAACACAATATCCACTAAGCAATGTAACTGCGTCAATCTGTTTTGTATTTACTGAGAAGTTTCTTGGATTATAAAAACAAACTCAAGACACATTCAGTAAAACATTCTTAGCAACTGCGTATCATATTTAGAAACAAAGTTGAAATGCGAAATAAAACTTCGGCTTTTTTTTTTACTAAACCTAATGCATATGTCCCTAATTTAGTTCATGAGTATATATTTATGCCATTTCAGTTATCACATATTTTTCTACAGTTATGCATGCTGTCACAAAGTTACTCCCATGATCTCCGGAAATATCTTTTTTCGCTTCGCAATGGTTGGAGAAATTGTTTTTAAATTTAACTCTAACACAGAACGATCTGCACGTTCACTGAAGCAACAAAAGTCACAGAATACCACCTTATATCGCGTCGAATCTCGTTTTGCCCGGCCTAGTGCAGCAGCTCGACGTGGTATGGACTCAACAAGCCGTTGGAAGCCCCTCTTGAGCCCTCTGCAGTCGTCCATAACTGTGGGAGTGCTGCAGGTGCAGGATTTTGTGCAAGAGCTGACCTCTCGATTATGTCTCATACATGTTCGATGGGATTCGTGTCGGCCGATATGAGTGCCCAAGTCATTCGCTCGAATTGCACAGAACGTTCTTCAAACCAATCGCGAACGGTTATGGCCCGGTGACATGGCGCATTGTCATCCATACGCTTCAGTCCGGAACCGCGCTGCTGCTACGGTCGCAGGTTCAAATCCTGCCTCGGGCATGGATGTGTATGATGTCCTTAGATTAGTTAGGTTTAAGTAATTCTAAGTCTAGGGGACTGATGGCTTCAGATGTTAAGTCCCATAGTGCTCAGAGCCATTTGAACCATTTTTGTCATCCATAAAAGTTGCATCATTGTTTGGGAACACGAATCTAGAAATGGCTGTATTGCATCATTGTTTGGGAACGCGAATTCTAGAAATACCCGCAAATGGTATCCAAGTGGCGAACATTACCATTTCATGTCAATGATCGGTTCAGTTGGACCAGAGGACCGAGTCCGTTCCACGTAAACACAGCCCACACCATTATGTAGGCACCACCAACTTGCAGAGTGCTTTGTTGACAAGTTGAATCCGTCGCTTCGTGGGGTCTGCTCGATACACGAACACTACTTCCAGCTCTTACCAACTGAAATCGAACTCATCTAATCAGCTCACGGTTCTCCAGTTGTCTAGGGTCCAACTGATGTGCTCAGGAGCCTAGGAGAGGCGCTACAGGCGATATTGTGCTGTTAGCAAAACTCGCGTCGGTCGACTGCAGCCATTGCCCATTAACATTAAATTTCGCCACGCTGTCCTAACGGATACGTTCGTCGTACGTCCCACATTGATTTCTGCGGTTATTTCACGCAGTGTTGCTTATCTGTAATCACTAACAACTCTATCCAAACGCCGCTGCGCCCGGATGTTAAGTCCGTAATGATGGGTAGTGCCTGAAATGTGGTATTCTCGGTACGCTCTTGACACTATGGATTTCGGAATAATAAAAATGTCCCATACTTCTAGCTCTGACTGCCATTCCATGTTCAGAATCTGTTAGTTACCATCGTCGGAAATCTTTTCACATGAATCACCTGAGTACAATTGAGAATTCTATCAATGCACTGCCCTTTTTTGTATTGCATACGTGACACCACCGCCATCTGGATATGTACTCATAGATATCCCATGACTTCTGTGGCCTCGGTGTATAACTTTTCTCATCTGTAAAAGGCCCCTTTAGCCTTTCCAGGCGGGTTGCACAAGAAGAACTCTTTGTACAACACCTATACCAACTTACCCGTAGTTGAAACTTCCTGGCAGATTAAAACTGTGTGCCCGGCCGAGACTCGAACTCGGGACCTTTGCCTTTCGCGGGCAAGTGCTCTACCAACTGAGCTACCGAATCACGACTCACGCCCGGTATCACAGCTTTTACTTCTGCCAGTACCAAAAGCTGTGATACCGGGCGTGAGTCGTGCTTCGGTAACTCAGTTGGTAGAGCACTTGCCCGCGAAAGGCAAAGGTCCCGAGTGCGAGTCTCGATCGGGCACACAGTTTAAATGTGCCAGGAAATTTCATATCAGCGCACACTCCGCTGCAGAGTGAAAACCTCATTCTGGAAACTTACCCGTAGTTACTCAGCCCTCCAAAGTTATCTACAGTAGCAGAAAATTTCCAAGAACTGTATAACTACCTTATTTTTCAAAATAGTATTACAAACCTCATTTTCAACAGGCATCCACGTATGATATTACATGGCCCAATGGTGTAATGTGTGTCACAAAACTGAGCCGTATGCGTATATTAAAGACAATAAAAATCTAATTATCTCTTATTTGTAAATAGATTTTTCTTTAAGCAAAATTATATATCTGAGAAGAACAGTGATGCACATACCTACAATACTAGAGGGAAAAAATGACCTTTATTACCCACTATTAAAGCTTCAATGGCTCAGACAGGAGTTCACTGTGCAGCAATATAAATTTTTGATCATTTTCCCACTAACATAAAATGTCTGACAGGGAGCGAAGCCAATTTTAAATCTAATTTTTCTCCTGGACAATTCTTTCCGTTCCATTGAAGAATTTCTACTTAAAAACTGGTAGCCAGTAAAGAAATTAAGTGTAGTGGCATTAGCAGGAATAAGATGATAATGTGTTCGTCAATGTCAGAAGTAAACACGTGTAAGTTTTCTGTAAACGGTCTTGTTTCTCGTCATTTCCATAAAAGAAAGTTCATATGACCTATGTAACATGTAACCGACTATGAACCTCTATCTCTTATTATCATATGAAAATAAAAACTCGCTGACGATAGGAAAAAATGTACTGAAACATATATCGATAAAACGAAAACTGTCTTGCAGAATGCGGAAATTTTCTCCTTTTTTTCGTGGAAAGGGAGGAGAGTAAGAAGGGTTTAAATATTCACGTTCCTTCTCGTCAGTCACTGTCTCTGTAGTAATTGTGTAGGATACTAAACTGGGCAGTATCCTTAGTCAGCAGCAGTGACTGTCAGCAACTGCCACAGCCTGCTGTAGAGTGCTTACTTGATTCTTGGTATGGTGTGTGTGACTTCATCAAACTACGTATAAAACTTCACTTTGCAGTTATAGGAAGGAAAGTTCATCGTATCGATCAAGAACAAGCGCAGGTCTTTCAGCATATGAGTTAACTAATCTAGTAGATGTGTGCGTGTGTGTGTGTGTTTGTGTTTTGATAGTAAGTTGTTGCTGTGGATTCTAACGTGGCCACTACGGAATCAATCGACAGGTATGTAGGACCTCGTCATAGGATGAGGCAGTTAATTGTCATAGGGAATCTTGAAGGTACTACTACTTTTTGTTGACTGTAAAATGTTGAGTAAACGTAATGGTGAAACGTATGCTACATAATTTGATTCCAACTGTGATGCACGGCAAAGCTAGGTTATGGCGTATTAGGACTGTTCATACGCGAATCAAACATCTTTTATTTGGCGCGGTGCAGATTCTCGTAAACCGGTTTTCATCACATATACTACAGTGAAAGAAGTGCAATTAAACGTAACAAAAAAAGACAGAAAAAGTGTGAGTACGTGTTTCCATTTTGTAGTCCACTGCCTGAGTATAAAATGGCACATGGTTCGTAATGGACTACTTTGAAATCAGAAACTAATCGACGGAAATATATATTTGGTTTTTTATTTACATAAACTACTGGAATTTATAAAAAGCTGTTCGAAGTAAGTACGCCACAATGAATGCACCACAGCGGCGTATAAAATTTTGACATAATGTATAAAATATCACTGTTATCTTCTGTACATTTTGGTAGGCAGTTGTGGCATTACTAGCCAGCACCTTTTCAGTGTCTAGTAGGATTTCACGCACACTCTAAGACAAAAAAAAGATACACCACGAAGGAGTTATGAAAACTGACCGACAAACTGATACAGTTAGAAACGGAAAATGCAGAACTGTAAACTTTGGCGGTTTCACCGCGTAGATGGCCAAGATAATAAACAGAGGACATGTCGATACGAGGGCAAGGCTTTGCGAATTTCATTCTGGTCTTCAGTTTGACAGTAACTACATCTCGCAGACAGGCGCGTCAATATACGCAGATGTCAACATTTGAGAAAGGACATGTAGTTGGACTCAAGGGAGTCGGTTGAAGCAATCTGCAAATCGCTCGACATCTGAAAAGGAACGGTACCAAAGTTTGACGATGTTGGCAGAAATGGATGAACCATAGCGAACACAGTCTGCAGAAGGAAGTGGTAAGGCTAAGAGACACGACGGAATTGGAGAACAGAGCAGTCGTCAGAGAGACTCATAGCTCCGGATTCAGCATTATTATCGATCCGACGTGCAGCTTATGCTTCAGTGACCAAAAGGACCATTAATGTGCGGCTCACAGAAAGAGGGCTGAGCTCACGGTGTTCCTTGCAGCGATTATCGTTGACCTCTGTACACCAACAAGTCCGTCTGCAGTGGTGTCTGGCATATTCGGTCTCGAATCTCACTGAATGAAGTAAAATTGCCTTCAGTCATGACCCCTACTACGAAGTGAGCCCCGATGAGTAGCGAAGATGTGCCAGGAAACAACCCGGACAGCGGTGGAATAACAACGCTACTGTCGCCCGACATATGGACCGACAACCATAAGAGATGGTCTGGGGTGTCATTTCATGTCACAGCAGGACCCCTTTGGTTGACATCCGCGGCACCATTACAGCACAGCAGTACGTCCACGATATGCTACCCCCGTTGGGTTGCCCTTCATCGCAAGCTATCGAGGGCTAACATTTCAGCAAGATAATGCCTGCTCGCGCACTTTGAGAGTGTCTACAGTTTCTTTTCGCCCTTACCAGACCCTACCTTGTCCAGAAAGATTGCGAGGTCTCTCAGCAGTTGAGAACGTTTTTACTATTATGGGCAGCGCCATTCAACCAGCTCAGGAGTTTGAAGATCTAACGCGCCAATTTGACCGAATTTGAAACTATATTCCTCAGGACGACATCCAGCAGCTCTATTAAGCAACTAAGCAATGCCAAGCCGAATAACTGCTTGCATAAGGGCCAGAGATGAACCAATGCCTTATTCACCAGCTCGATTTATGAAGCTCCTGCTCTTGAATAAACCATTCTATTTTTCTGAAACTGTTATCATTTGCTTGTCTGTAAAGGTATTTCACATCTACAGCTTTCCGTCATATTCGCAAAATTTCTTCGTGGTGCGTCGTATTTTTGTCTTAGAATGTATTATCGATTTCGTATACGCCATAGGGAAAAATCCAACGTGGACACATCTCCAATAATTAAGTTTTCTTGTTTTCAAGGACGTGGGTCTGACGTCGACACACAAAAATTAATAGTTAACAAAGCGTGTTGCTCATACCGGACCTCATACAGTGTGAAGTACTCATTTCTGATCACAGGTTCCCAGTCTTAGGACAGGCTGTTTATGACTGTCTGTTAACCATACAATAACGACTGTAAAGTTTTAGGATCAGACTGCACGTAGAATTACCAGGGATGTTTAAAAAGTCCGTGCAAAAATAAAAACTACTTACGTGTTTGGGGTAAACCTTTTTTGTTTTTCTACATAGTCTTCATTTAGACTTGTACACTTCGTTCAACTCTCTTCTAATTTGCTGATCCATTCCGAATAATAGGAATTGTCCAAGTATGCAAAATAGCTATTAGCTGCTGCAATCACCTCTTCGTTTGAATAAAATCTTTCTCCCGCCAACCACTTCCTCAAATTGGGGAACAAACAGTAGTCCGAAGGAGCCAAGTCTGGAGAATAGAGGGGATGTGAAACGAGTTGGAATCCTTTTTCCATTAATTTTGCGACCACAACTGTTGAGGTGTGTGCTGCTTGCATTGTCTTGATGGAGAAGGACATTTTTGCGGTACAATGGCCGGCGTTTTTCTTGCAGCTTGGTTTCCAAACAGTCCAATAACGATGAATAATATACACCTGTAATACTTTCACACTTTTAAAGATAGTCGAAGAGGGTTATCTTTTGCGAATCCCAAAAGACAGTTGCCATAACCTTTCCGGCCGAAGGAATGGTCTTCGCCTTTTTTGGTGCAGATTCTCTCTTGGTAGTCCAATGTTTAGATTGTTGTTTGGTCTCACGAGTATAGTAATGTATCCATGTTTCATCCATAGTGACGTAGCGACGCTTAAAGTCCTGGGGATTGTTCCCGAACAGCTGCAAATCATCCTTGCAAAACTTCACAATATTCCGTTTTTGGTCAAGCGTGAGCAATCGTGGATCCCATCTTGCGGATAGCTTTTTCATGTCAAATGTTTATGCAAAATATTATGTACCCGTTCATTCGAGATGCCTACAGCACTGGCAGTCTCATGCACCTTAACTCTTCTGTCACCCATCACCATATCATGGATTTTATCAATGATTTCTGTTGTAGTAAGCCTCCAGAACAGCATCACTTTTGCCCATATGGCCACTCTGAAAATTTTCAAACCACTTTTAGAAAGTAATGTTTAATCACCACACCAAATTCTTTTTCGTCCATTTTTTGAAAATCACTCGACTTCCTTGATTCACACGAATGCCAAACACAAATAAATAGATCAATATGGCTCAAACTTGGTGTGCGTTCTTTCCAAAGATGCTGCTAACTAAACATGACCTCGATACGCACCGGAGGTGCCATCTCTCGGACTTTGCACGGACTTTTCAAACGCCCCTCGTATATCCAAAATTATACGCAGTTTTATAGGATAAATGTGTAACAGAACTTAATAGAAAGGAATTATTTTCACTTTCAATAATCCATAAGTGAATCCCATTCAGACTTCATTTCATTTGGCTGGTGTTAAAAATCTGGGGTTAAGTTATTTGCACTTATTATCAGCGAAGTTTAAAGACATTTCATATACTTGTGTAAGAATCACCACACTAAGAAAGAAGTGCCGAATGAATCCAGACTGTTGGAAGATACAAGGAGCAGTGTAACAGCTTTCTGTAAGTAAATGCCAGTTTGTCTTGTCGACGCTGAAGGGCATAATATGGTTATGGTGATGAGTTTTGACGGGTCAGAGTGACCAGTGTCGGGACCCTTGTTTTCCCCTAAGGAAGCATTTTGCTTTGCACATGGTATGTCGCGCCATATCAGAGATGCGTGCCTGGAACATTTAGATGTGTTACGCCATGACGAGAAAATGTGGTCACTTCACGGAATGACAGGAATCTTCGTCTCTGTGGACGCGTGGACGGCACACCTAGTGCCACAGGTCTGGCTACGAACTAAAGCACTGCAGCGGATGTGGACTTGTCCCTGTCGATGACCTGCCTCTATCTGCTATAGCGTGTTATCGCTGCACGAACGCCAGTGGTTCAAATGGCTCTGAGCCGGCCGGTGTGGCCAAGCGGTTAAAGGCGCTACAGTCTGGAACCGCGTGACCGCTACGGTCGCAGGTTCGAATCCTGCCTCGGGCATGGATGTGTGTGATGTCCTTAGGTTAGTTAGGTTTAAGTAGTTCTAAGTTCTAGGGGACTGATGACCTTAGAAGTTAAGTCCCATAGTGCTCAGAGCCATTTGAACCATCAAATGGCTCTGAGCACTATGGGACTAAAGTCATCAGTCCCCTAGAACTTAGAACTACTTAAACCTAACTAACCTAAGGACATCACACACATCCATGCCCGAGGCAGGATTCGAACCTGCGACCGTAGCAGTCGCGCGGTTCCGGACTGAAGTTCTTAGAACCGCTCGGCCACCGCGGCCGGCGAACGCCAGTGCATCGGATTCAAGAATATAGACAACATAAGCACCGGAGACTACAATGATCACATGAGAGGCAAAATGTAGTTATACAATGTAGTGATTACTGCCGTACTTTAATGGCAACGTAACTGTCACTTGTTTCAATTCTGGCCGTAACCTGGCAACCAGTTTTGTTAAGAGAATACGTTATAAATAGCACACCTGTCTACTAGCTGAAGTTATTTTGACAAAAAGTCGTATGTCACGACCGCTAAGAGCTTTGTTAGAATAGTGATTTATTACCGGCTTCAATCTTCCGAGCATCTTCAGGTATCATAAAATTCTTTCCTTCAGCCTGAATGCAAGCTATCTTACTGTCGCATAAAATAAAATGTAACGGGTTCCAGCTTTTTCATTCCAGCAAAGAGCAGAGTGCCTGCACACGGGAGTGTGGAACCCGATGTTTGATGCCACAGTGAGCAGATTGTCACATAGGCTGTTGTAAAATGTTTCGTGACACCTGAAGGTGATGAGAAGATCGAAAACCGTGGTAAATTAAGAAGTATTTTATGATCAGTCCTCGCTGTTTTTAAATATGACTTTTTCAAAATACTAACGGCACAAATTACGTTTATTAACACGTAGTTTGTCTGCTGAAATGGTTTATGAACAAAGAGATAGAATGTCATAGAGAGCTAACGCCGGCATGACAGTGGAGGAAATTAAACATTCCTCCACTTTAATACATAGTTTATCCATCGAAATGGGTTATCTACAGACAGATAGAATACCATAGAGAGGTAACACCGACACGGCAGTGAAGGAAATTGAACATCCCTCTGCCACGTTTTAAGCCGTCAGAACAATTGGAGGGTGGCATAGGATACAGGTAGATAACGTGTTGCGTAATTGCTAGGAAATAACATCCAACTGTTAATGCTGTCCAGTGAAAGCCAGAAATGAAATTATCCCTTATTATGGCGGACGAACATATGAAACACCCGGAATTTCAGCAATGACTGCCTTTTATACATTCAGAAACTTCAGTCTCATATGATCTATTATGTGACATTCAGAATTGTAATGTATGGTTTGGAAAATTCAGTTTTGTTGAGTCTTCGTGTGGCTTAATACATTCTTTATTGTACATATAAATCCAACACAGAAAAATATCAAACTTCTTCGAAGATATGTGTAATACACAGGTTCGGAGAACAGAAACACGCTCTAGAAAAAGGGCGCTTTTATACAAATTGTATGTATGTGTTTGCAGCAACAATAAATAAACTATGCGTCACGAACATCCAATACAGAAACTCGGGCCCACGGATCGGGTACATTACGACCTAACCTACCGAGCCATTCAAATATACGTCTGAGTTATAGAACAATCGTAATAAAATTAATACTTAATGAAATTAGTACTTAAGTCACTACCTAACTAATGTAGTTTTCTCCTGAATCAGTTTATCATCTGATCATATTATAGCTCAAAACTTTACAAAACAACACCCATACACAAAAGGACCCCAATATTGTTTCACATAGGAAATTTATGTTTTTTTTGAAAGTCGTATTAACATTTGAAGTTTCAAATTAAAACAAGTAACTATCGTTACAGGCGTTTCTGTCTGTAATCTATATTCTCTTGTGCGAAAGCCCACTGCACTTAAAATTTCCAAAAGTAGGAAAAACAATTATTGGAGTAAGATCTGTTGCACCTGTTAAGAACTTAATCACTTACATCATAACACTCATAAAAAGATACAATTCACCATACCTTTCATGCAGCAACCAAGTTTTCAGTAACAATAAAAACTAACGATATTATGCTCCGGACGTTTCGCAAATGTTACACAGTATGCAAACAAGCCTTTATCAGGATTGCCAATAGTCACAGATTTCTCGGAATGTAGTATGGCTTGAGGTACATGACAAGATGAAGCTGAATGAATGAAGTCTCTAGCAGACAAGTAAACAAACATATAGATATACCTGTACATAAAATACAGCACAGTTACAAAACATACGTAGAATATTGAACACAATATTCACTTTTTTTCGAGACATGTGCGTGGGTACACGATAGACATGATGCGGAAAAGAAATTTAGCAGTTCTGGGTCTTACAAAAACCATACACCAACTCTCTCGGTTTTAAAACAATCCCAGAATGACCGCACGAAATATGGTGGTCAGTAGTACGGCGTGGCACCGCAGCGAGCGCTGAATAACGGGCCGCAGCGTCTGTATGCATTCTCTGTCTTTTTCACATCGATTAATAGTTTCTGTGAACCGCACTATAAATTCTTCAATAATAAATTCAATTTCATGACATTACTGTGACATTATGACTCATCTGAACGTTGATAAATTCCTTGCATAAAGTAGTTTAAGCGTGAGAAGAGATAAAATTAAGCAGGACAGTTAAGATAAAGAACAGTCAATGCACTGGTCGTTCATGGCAAGGGCAATCACAAACTGCAAATGTCGACAAGAAACGAACAACACACAAAGCCAGACATAAACCACTCAGAGGCAGGGTTCAGTGTCTTGTCGATTTCGCAGTAAACGTAGAAATAACAGAGGTTACTTTCCTGTGCTGTTAAATACGGTGGAGAAATGCATCCTGGGATAGGACTAGGAGTAAATTATACAGTTAAAATTCTGTCGAAACTGCACCGCTGTGGAGTTACAGACATAAAACTCGAAGCAATCAGCAACAAGAGGACGAATGTGTGTTCATATAAACTTATTTTCACGAGCTCTACACGTTATACTAAATTTCGCAATTTCTACTTATATTTACTGTAAATAACGAGTTTAGCTGAATAGGGGAAGATTGGCATCTGTACATTCTTATCCATTTTTGGTTATATTATACGCAAATTCTATGTGATGTTTACTGCATAAAGGTTGACTATTCAATCTGCTACGCTACAAGAACCGTAATGGCATTAATTTTGAGCTGTGGTAAAATTTGCTGTTTCGAAGAGCGCGGCGCAGCGCGTAGTGTAAAGCAGTCGTCCTCCGTTTCTGGTGGTGGCGCCGCTGTTGCAATCGCAGCTTTGGTGTCTCCCTCTGGTGGGAAACGGGAAAAGTTACTCTTCACGTGCGTTTAAGTCAGTAGGAGACAGTTGGTCAGCCAAGTCAGTCTGAGTCATGCAGCCGGGCCGAGTTTGCTCAGTCGGTCAGCCTGCTCAGTGTGGGGCAGTCAGTGTCTGTCTGTTGTGCGGAGTGCTAGTATGTGTCAAGCCGCCAGTCTGCTCGAGTTTGTTCAGGCAGTGGGCATTGGCGGTCGGATCGACCGATCGATAGGTTGGTCGGTCGCGCACTGGGACACAAGAAGACTTGTCCGTCTTGAGCGTCGCCCCATGTGAGGTCGCCACGTCAGTTCAGTGGGCCGCGCCGTATAGCGAGGGGTAGTGGCTTTGTGGCCGACACGAGAGCAACAGGAGCCAACCTACGACATCGGTCTGCCTGGTGGGAGCTGTGACGCCGTGAGACGGGAGATCGGCGCGCCTTCGTGCGTCCGTTGAAGCGGCTGGCAGCGGACGGTTCGGGAGAGCGTTTTGGGAGTGCTGCGCCAGGTCTTCTCCAGACATCGCAGTTTATTAGAAGTTAAGTGATTCGTGATATATTGTTTCATTTACTTGTTAAAGTCTGCTTGTTTTCTTGGTCAGTCTCTCGTCCGCATTTGTTGGGCAGTTAGTGTCTGTCTGTCTATCTGCCTGTCAATCTGCCATACGTTAATAGCTGCCTTTGTCATGTTAGTCGGATTCGGTGTTAATGATTTTATTGCCTAAAGGCCGAATTCTTGAAATATGTTTTCATCTTGCCTATCATCCTGCGAGGTGGTATATGTGTAACGTAGGGCAAGTTGTACGTTTTATGTAAGTCTGCATTTTATGGGTTTTATTTAAATAGTGATTTTAGGTTATAAGATTGCCACACTTCCACAGTAAGAGTCCCTTAAAAAATTGCACTTCCGGTGGCAAATAATTTGAGTGTTGTACCATTTCCATCCCTCTTATGGGGTGCATAGTTTACGTGTTTGTGTGAGTTATTAAAAATATATTTAGTTTAAAGTAATCTGGTGTGTTGCAGATTGGCACCAGTGTACTCCTTCAGAGGTTGTTGTGAGCGGTCATGACTACGGCCGTGTTGAAAGGGAGCAGGCAAGCGTCTCAGCCCGAAGGCTCGTACTGTTAATATTGTTCTTTCTGCCTCTAAATAAAATTGTAACTTGATACTTCGAAGGTGCTTTCTGCTTATAATTTTAAATCTGTTTTTGAAAAAGCTTTGAGGAGTAAAATTCACATTTGTTAAAAGTAATTTCATTTTCCATCAGTTACTTCCTGGCAACTACTTCTACGTTCACCCAGTGTGATTAAATGTCTTAATGCTCTTGATGAATCGCTAGTAAATGAAGTAAATTCTTTAAGAAAAGATTTTGAAAGTAAAATTCACGGTTAAAATTTGTTGATACTATAAAATGTTTCGCAGAAATACTACAACAGTAAAACGGGAATGTATGGTGCAAATGGTATTAACCGTGATATCTGTACGTCAGACCTAATTTTTCCTAATGCGTGGAGGGGAAGAATAAAGATTTATTCTATCAGGTACAGTAGCTCAGTAAGTGTTCATTAAGAGTATGGTGAAAGAGAAAAGAGACATTAAATTTTAATTATTAATTTTTTTTAAATCCGATTTTTACAGCAGATACGCGCAATTCCTGCCCTCATCATCAACGAAGTGAATAACAATTGCAAAGTACCACAACAACCACATCAGAATACAGAAGCAGCTTGGTCGTGCAGCGAGACACGTTTTAAAATGTTCGCTTACTAGACTAACTTCTGCACATTCGTCGCCGGTTACGCTGTTTGAAATTTGTTTCTCAAAGGTAAAAGGTTTTACTGGTTTATTTTTGGAAGCACAGTAACAGGCGTGATGAAAAGTAACGTCTTCCAATTTTTTGTGTGAATAACCGAATTCCAGCGGGTAATACGACGGTGTGTGAAGGAAACATGTCGGTTCGTGAGAGACAGTGTGCTGTAAGCGAGTTTCGAATTCGAAGGGATCGTGCAGACATGGAGCACACCGTCCTTCAGCATGACAATGGCAGGCCACACACGAGGACTGCGACATCTGCAACCATCAGACACCTTGGGTTCACTGTCATCGATCGTCCACAATCTAGACCCGACTTGGCCCCAACTGATTTTCATATGTTTCCAGAACTTAAAGAACATCTTGGACGACTTCACATTGATAGAGATAAAGCGGTGCAAGGAGAAGTGAGGTTGTGGCTCCGTCAACAATGTCAAACATTCTACAGTTACAGTCTCTCGCTGGGAGGAATGTATCAGTCACACGGCTAAATGCGTCGAGAAATAAATAGGGAGGCATGAAGAATAAACATATAGAATGTTAATGATTTTTGTGTTTTGAAAGTCTCTTCGGGTTTGCTGCCGGAACCTAAAATCAACTTGACTCGATATTTCGGCGATTCAGCTGGTCACCAACATCAGGAAAATGCTGATGAGTCCCGCCGAGAACTGAATCCAGGGTGCAAATCGACGTCCTATATAGTACTCCGTACCGTACACGGCGCATGCTGCCCTTCAAGACCGGTAGGTGGCGCCGCCCTTAGTGGAACACTGCTGGCAACGATATATCGCACTCAGGGCCGCACCGAAGAACGTTCAATTTTGATGCGAGACATTACAGGATTCCACGTCTTGCTAAGAGGAAACCCATTGTCTCTGTTGATTAAATTATCCGCCAACCTAATTTCTATCGCCTCTTTATAGACCCTGTTCCAAAAACCGGAAATGTTGGCAACTACCACTGTTTCATTAAATTTCGTACTGTGTCCCTCATTTAAGCAGTGTTCTGCAACTGCCGATTTTTCTGGCTGTTGTAGCCTCGTATGACGGCGATGTTCCACACACCTGTCATGCACCGTGCGAATCGAACGGACAACGTAAGCTTTCCCACACTGACACGGAATTTTGTACACACCGGGTTTCACCGGGCCGAGTAGTGCCCTATCGTGCACCTCCGGAGATGGTCCAAACTCCATAGCCCGACGAATCTGCTGCTCGGAGTATCTATTTCCCTTAAAAACAGCCATCAAATGCGCAAGTACTTGGGTTAAGCTATCTGCGTCGGAAATGGCATATGCTCTCCGTACCAAAGCCCAAAGGACGTCACTGCGTTGGTGTGGTGGATGACAACTCTTAGGATGCAGATACCAATCTGTGGGTGTCGGCTTTCGGTGAAAACTATGTCCCAAAGTACCATCTGGTTTTTTATAAACCATAACATCTAAAAATAGAAGCATCCAATCATTTCGAAACTCCATAGTAAATTTGATGCGCGGATGAAGACAGTTGAAGTGGTCCAAAAATCTATTAAGAGTATCACGTCCATGCAACCAGCAAAAGGTATCATCCACATATCTCAAGAAGCACGTTGGTTGCAAAGCTGAAGTCCTCAGTGCCATATCCTCGAAGTCCTCCATAAATAAACTGGCGACTATGGGTGATAAAGGACTTCCCATAGCCACTCCGTCATTCTATTCAAAAATGTCACCGTTAAATAAAAAATGCCTGGATGTCAGCACATGACGACAAAGCTGCACCAGCTCTTCATCCAGTTTTTCACTGATCAAACTAAGGGGCTCTTCCAGAGGAACTTGTGTAAAAAGGGATACCACAACAAAACTCACTAACAGATCTGAAGGACTCAACTTCAAAGATCCCAATCGTCAAATAAAATCCATCGAACTGGAGATATGGTGTTCACACTTGCCAACAAATGGACTGAGAACAGATGATAAATACTTCGCCAGGTTATAAGAGGGTGCTCCCAAATTACTAACAATAGTGCCTAGAGAAACCCCTTCCTTTACGAGTTAACACGAAACTCAGAGTCATTACTTTGCGGCTCGCCTTCGTACTTAGAATTTTTCAGTCACATGCAGTTTTGGCACAAATTTAGATTCGCTGTAAGGAATGCTAAACGTAGCTATTTAATCGTTATAATAACGCCAGTATTGTTGTATGAAGGTTTCTAATGTAATGTCCTACAAAGAGATGTTTAATTTTATAGTCTATAATACAGCTGCGTATGTAAAGTTGTAATAGTGTAATGGTGCATATTGTATATTTGTTTTATACATGGTTTTTCACAAAAAACCTCGGCAACGAGTAAAAAGTAGACTGGTGCCTGCGTTTGCGAATTTCATGGCTTCAAGAGATTGTGTTAAATCTCCTGGCCACTTCTGATACAACCTTGGTAAACTTGTAGTGAAACAGCGGCGGACAGTCTTTGACTTTACCAGAAAAGTGTATCTTGCGTACTTTGGCGTAAAGGTCGGATATCAGGACAATTCATGATTCCCACATCAATTGTGTTAAATGTCTGAGGAAGGAGCAGTTGTTCCTAGCGAGTAGGACAGTCGTCTCAAAATATCTGGTCAATTAGTACGTCAAAAGTTAGAGGGAAAAATGTACTGTTCGAACTGATGCTGAAAACTCCCACTTCAGATAACATTTTGAAACAATTTATGGAACTCCTACCAAAAGACACTTTCAAGTATGTGGCAAGTAGGTTACCTTGGCTATGAGAAGTTAATATGAAAGAAGAGGTTTTTCGCCAGTCCCGATGCTCTGAAACTAATGAAAGACGAAACATTTCATTACAAAATTAATGGAATTCATATATTATCTCGGATATCATTTAAACAAGTTGCCAACAAGTTTCTTGGCAACTTCAAAGACCCTGCTGACGGTTATTAGTAAGAAATACGCTGCATAATTTCGAAGTACTGGACGTGTCAAAGGGCTTGGAGCTGCACTTTGTGATCTCCCGCATCTGCTGTTTTCTAGAAAACCTACATGTTACGAGTGGTGAACAGGAAGAAAGATTCCATCATATCATGAAAGGGAACAGGGGAATAATAACCTATCAAATGTCAGCACGATAGCTCAATACTCCTGGATGCTTGTCTTCAGTCAGTGCACAGAAGAAAATGCAACGGAAATTTAGGCGTAAAAAGAAGTGATATAAACTTTTACGTCTTTGTATTAGACCTGGAGAACATAATGGTTCACTGTAGCGTCACTAGTGCCTTATTTTATCATCCTTTATTTTAATTACGTTTTTCACTGAATCTGTTTTGTATGTATTTACGGTTCAAATGGTTCAAATGGCTCTGAGCACTATGGGACTCAACTGCTGAGGTCATTAGTCCCCTAGAACTTAGAACTAGTTAAACCTAACTAACCTAAGGACATCACAAACATCCATGCCCGAGGCAGGATTCGAACCTGCGACCGTAGCGGTCTTGCGGTTCCAGACTGGAGCGCCTTTAGCCGCACGGCCACTTCGGCCGGCTATGTATTTACGGAATCTTCATCATTACTTCGTGAAGAAAAAAAGAACCTTGAGTGATGGAAGGGAATCCTCAGCATTTATGAACTTAGCACATCAAAAAGCATCAGAATCAGTTAACATGATTAATAAAAAGAATTGTGAAGTATAAATTTGTAGTCCTCCGTTATCTGTCGTTTTATGGCCCCTAAACCCACAACATTCTCAAATGGAATGATCAGATTACACAAGTAATGGGTAAGGCGAACTCTAGATTACGGTTTATTGATGGAATCCTGAAGCGATGCAGTCCTTCAACAAAGGAAATAGCTTACAATACGTTAGTTCGTCCAGTCTTAGAGTATTGTTCGTCTGTATGGGAACCTTACCAGTTGGGTCTGATTCAAGAGATTGAGAAGGTCCAAAGAAGAGCGGCAAGATTCGTGACTGGTACATTTAGCCATCGCGAGAGCGTTACAAATCTCATATAAAGTTTGAAGTGGGACACACTTGCAGATAGACGACGCGCTAAACAGGAGGGGCTGCTCACTAAATTCTGAAATCCAGTGTTCGCCGAGGATGTAAAGCATATATTATTACCACCAATTTTCAAATCGCGTAATGTAATAATTCAAAGATAGGGGAAACAAGAGCTCGTACTGAGGCGTTCAGACGGTCGTTTTTCCCTAGCGCGATCCGCGAGTGGAACAGAAGGGGGAAATATGACTTTGGCGCGAATTGTGCCCTCCGCCACACACCGCTTGGTGGCTAGCGGAGTATGTATGTATATGTAGATGTGGATCGGTATTTGGATAACTCACCCTTGCCCAGTCTCTATTATCAGGATGATTTCTTCCGTCCTGTACTCAGTACCAATACCTTCCATGCAGATTCGACGGATGTCAGCTTCAGTTGTCGCGTCTATTGTTCTGTTGCTTGACACCGCATCGTTCTTCCACGTCGTCACGTGCCGTTTCCTTATAGATTAGCAGCGGCAACTTCAAGGGACGCCGGTCAGTTTGTAGCCGCCCGGCGACTGCTGACGTAGATGAAGATGCATACGCGGCGAGACCTCCTGGACGCGCATTGACCCCGCGTGGGCAGAAAGGCCGCGCCAACTCTTAACTGGCCCACCCGCCGATCGGCCTGATGGATCGCCGCTGGAGGCCGCGCGCAGCGAGCGGCGCGGGCCTCGCCGGGACACCACGGGGACTGCGCGCTGGAGGAGGGACTGCCCCCTCTGAGCCAACGCCAAGTTACCGCTCGGAAACGCACGCTAACAGACCTGGGTTCCATCTTTTATAAACTTTTTATGTGCATTTTCTATACAGTTACACTTCAAAGAAGACTACCGAGGTACATTTCTACGCGACATACGAATATTGTAATAATACTAACGTCAACTAAAATGAAATTATTATATTGTAAACGATGTATGTCTCTGATGGGCTCTATAAAGCGGTCGCTGGCCACTGAGCCAAGGATACTGCTTCTGGCCTGCGATTGTAATGTTGGAGTTAGAGAGCGTTTGGCGCACAGCGCGGACTGAATAAGTCTGTGAGCGAAAGAGGATAAAAGAGACACTTTTTTGTAACGTGAGCCGGCCGTGGTAGCCGAACAGTTCTAGGCGCTTCAGTCTGGAACCGCGCGACCGCTACGGTCGTAGGTTCGAATCTTGCCTCGCGCATGGATGTATGTGATGTCCTTAGGTTAGTTAGGTTTAAGTAGTTCCAAGTTCTAGGGGACTGATGACCTCAGATGTTGAGTCCCATAGTGCTCAGAGCCATTTGAACCATTTTTTGTAGTGTGATCTGTAAAGCCCCCAAGTGTTGGATTACGATGTAGGAATTTTCTGATACCAATATTTTACACCGCACGTAAAACTGGTAGTTAAAAGTGATGAATGTGATAGAATGTAAAGTGAAATGAAGAAATGTAATGTTAATTGGACAAGATAGGATTAGTGGACTGATATTACAAAGAAGCTTTACGAGTACATGTATTTATTGGAAATGTAAACATCGAAGCAGAAGTCTTCTCGCAGTTACGGCAAAGAAGTTAATTACATTACTATTTTCCTTTTGCCAGGCAGTTAGTGTAAATGAGCTGGCTGATAATTGGTAGCAGTGAGTTCTATGTTGAATAACCACAGAATGTACGGAAACAGATTTGATGTATAGGCTAGTCAGATATTTCCCTTTTGTAATGTTTCTAAGATCTGTTAATACAGGTATGCCTAACTGATGATTTGTCTTTACGCTTTTTAGTGATGTTACATAATACATTCCATTAGAATTGCTGATAGCATTGGAAGAGCCAGCCATGGCAAAAATACCATCTGGTGAGCAAGAATATAATAATATCAGTCCCAAGGAAAGCAGATATAAACAGGTGTGAAGTTTACCGATCTAACAGTTTAGTATGTCAGGACTGCAAAATATTAAGACGAGTTCTTTACGGACGAATGGAGACACTGGTAGAAGCCGACCTGGGGAAGATCAGTTTCGATTCCGTAGAAATACTGGAACACTTGAGGCAATACTGGCCCTACGACTTACCTTAGAAGATAGATTTAGGAAATGAAAACCTGTGTTTCTAGCAATTCTAGAATTACAGAAAGCTTTTTGACAATGTTGACTGGAATACTCTCTTTCAAATTCTGAGGGGTCAAATACAGGGACAGAAAGGCTATCTACAATTTGTATAGAAACCAGATGGCAGTTATACGATAGCTTTTGACAATATTGGCTGAAATACTCTCTTTCAACTTATGAAGGTGGCAGAGGTAAAATATAGGGAGGGAAAGGCTATTTACAATTTGTACAGAAACCAGATGGCAGTTATAAGAGTCGAGGGGCATCAAAGGGAAGCAGTGGTTGTGAAGGCAGTGAGACAGGTTTGTAGCCTATCCCCGATGTTATTCAATCTGTATACTGAGCAAGCAGTAAAGGAAACAAAAGAAAAATTCTGAGTAGGAATTAAAATCATGGACAATAAATGAAAACTTACCGATGACATTGCAATTCTGTCAGAGACAGCAAAGGACCTGGAAAAGCAGTTGATCGGAGTGGACAGTGTCTTGAAAAGAGGGTATAAGATGAACATCAACAAACGCAAAAGGAGTATAGATTTATGTGCCAGGAAGTTTTTTCTGGAAGCTCTTGTATGGAGTGTAGCCCTGCATGGAAGTGAAACATGGACGATAAATAGTTTAGACAAGAAGAGAATAAAAGCTTTCGAAATATGGTGCTACAGAAGAATGCTGAAGCTCACATGGGTAGATAACGTAACTGATGAGGAGGTACTGAATAGAATTGGGGAGAAGAGGAATTTGTGGCACAACTGGACTAGAAGAAGGGATCGCTCAGTACGACATATTCTGAAGCATCAAGGATTAACAAATTTCGTACTGGAGGGCAGCGTGGAGGGTAGAATTCGTAGAGGGAGACCAAGAGATGAATACACTAAGCAGATTCAGAAGGATGTAGATGGCTGTAGGTACTGGGAGATGAAGAAGTTTGCACGGGTTAGAGTAGCATGGACAGATGCATCAAACCAATCTCTGGACTGAATACCGCAACAACAACAATAACAAGAACAACATAATAATTGCTGTAAAAATCTGAGTGTTTGTGACTACATCAGCAAAGAAAGGTTTTCATTCAGTAAATTGGATGTAGTTTTTCGGAGTAATGTAGTTTGAATTGTCAGATGTTTTGAGAAGCAGAACTTACCTTGAATACAACTTCATCATTGAAAAAGTCATTGTTAGTAATTCACCAAAATCACTACCGCTTCCCTATCCAGGTCACACGTTTTTAAAAGACATTCAAAATTTCTTAAATGTATACATTTATCAGCCAAAAGAATTTCACCTATACTTCAAAGTATTACGGCCAGCATTGCAGACCACTGAGCCCGAAGCTAGTATATTTTATTCTTCTTCATGAGAGATTCACCGTTGCTCTTTAAAACTAAAACAATTTTATTTATTTGTTATCTGCACGGGGACCAAAGTAATCAGTTTTGAACAGGACCAGGGGATTCAGTACCTAAGAGGGCTGAATCTATTTTGCAATGACTGTATTTCTCTATTGGTATTGTATTGCCCAATCAGGTCGTATAAAGTTTTGCTAACAATAACACAGAATAAGCGCCGGCCGCAGTGGTCTCGCGGTTCTAGGCGCTGAATCCGGAACCGCGTGACTGCTATGATCGCAGGTTCGAATCCTGCCTCGGGCATGGATGTGTGTGATGTCCTTAGGTTAGTTAGGTTTAAGTAGTTCTAAGTTCTAGGGGACTGATGACCATAGATGTTAAGTCCCATAGTGCTCAGAGCCACTTGAACCATTTTTTTAAACAATAAGCACACCACTTGCAATTATAACACGTCTCACGATAACTCCGGTTTTGTGTGCATTCCCAGTTCAGGCGTTCATTTAAGTATTTCAATAATTTATAAAGATCATTACGTACTAACAAGTCGTGAAAATAAAAGATTTACGTAACTTTGGAAATATGCAGCAGAACCAGTAAAGCCATAAATATACCGGTGCACAGTGAAAATCTGGAACAAAGAAGAACTACCAGAAAATTGAATATTGGACTACAGCTATAGTTCTAAACAACTGTAGATGAATTTCCCTTTTGAGTATCACATATAACGCTATGTCAAGAATTCTATAAAATCGTTGTAAAGATCAACCTGAAATAAAATTAGGAGAATGCTAAGGAGGATTTAGACTCTGAGAAAGCTGTCCACAACAGATAATAATTATTACAAAAGAAGACGAAAACAACAATTAATAACGTTTGTATATTTCAAGAAAGCTTATGATTGCGTCCACAGATCTTCGAAATTTCGGTCTTCAAATCTAAAGTAAAGTTCAGACGAGAAATTTCTGAGCCATTCACTATTAAATCAGGGTTAAGACTGGGAGATGGTTTATTGGCATTGCTTTTCAGTCGTGTTTTGGAGTACGTGATGAGGGAATGGTACAAGGAAAATCCTAAGAACATAAGAAATGAAACAAAGAAAGGCCATATAAACTTAAATTGCTTTGGTGCAGCAGATGAATTAACGTTGCTAGCTAATACCATTAAAGAAGCCACAAATCAAATAACAAGCCTTCAAAACATAGCATAAAAAATAAAAATCCAGGTATCATTCAAAGAAACAGATAATGGTATGAGATCCGCTAGTAATCAACCACATAACAGTAAGTAACAGGAAAGTAAAAATAATGAAACACTTTAAATACCAAGAAAACAACTAATAAAATTATAAAAGCTAAAAAATTAACATGGTTTACATACAATAAAAATTCCTGTCAGTTAATTTAATTAAATCATCAAAAGACTATGGTGCAGTCCTCTTCCCCCGGTATAGCTAGAAATGATGTAGTTTCTTCTGAAGGCAAGTTCCTGGAATCTCCTTGGTGGCTGGTGTTGTAATGGTATTCCAATGAATGATTTTTATTGCACATAGTAGTACAATGGCACAAGTGAAACTCTTTCTATACTTACCCAAAAAAATAGAGTCGATAAAATCCTAAAAGTAGGAAGTCCGTACATGCATAAATAAGAAACATCAAAAAGATAGACATCGGTGGATATTGCCAAATGAAGCGGCGTACAGGGAACTGGAGCCCATTACACCTATTATACGAAAGAAAGGAATCTCTTTCTCTGATCACATTATGTGAACACCAGAAACCAGATGACCAAGGAAAATTATAGAGAAACTTTGGAACATAAAGCAGCAAGTAGGACGGATAAAGAAAATCAAGAAAAATATGAAAGAGCTAGCTAGATTTAATCCTGGAAGATTTGCTAAACAAAACAGAAAATTTAGAGACACTGAAAAATATAAAAATGTGACTTAAACCAACAACAGACAAATAATATAAAATAAAAAGGGTATTCGTAGACGAACAATGACAAAAAAGGTCAGAACGAATGGAAAGATACTGGGCATTTGGAAAGAAAATCTACTGAAGAACATGATCAGAAAATAATTGACTAAAGTGGTCTAATGTCGGCGTAAACCAAAAGGAGAAAAACATATTTTACGAAGAATTAGGTCACGGTGCAAAGTTTCGAGTAATGTGCGGTCTTGATCCTGTTGTATACTGTATTTTCTAATTCTACTACTAAATTTTCAGGGTAACGCTATTTTCTGTATGCTACCGGCTTACTGTGTCTGTTGCCTGGTTTTGGTTCTCAGGAAACATATTACTGAGTTCAGAGAGTTTCAACCTGGCATCCCGTATGAGTTGGTTCTGAATATAGGGCAACAAACAAAAGAAAAGTATTGTTAAAAATTAAATGAATAAGTAGATTACACACAAAGAAGTGGAAACCTACCAGTAAAGCAAATGCTGACGAAGCTAAAATGCACGTTAGGAGAGCATTGATATATCATATTATACAACGAAGGCTTTCACGACCGGATGTTACAACTGCCGAGAATTCTTCCGCGTTGTACGGCTTTGGTCCATGGAACTCTTCTGTCTCAGACGTTTCGTCCAAAGTTACGTTGGACATCTTCGGAGGTGCTCCTGGTTGTGCTGAGTCTTGACGGCTGACAAGCCGGATGTCGATGAACGGCATAAATACCGTGGAAACTGGGCGTGGTTAGGATTTCATGTGATAGCAGAGATAAAACTTGTCAAGGATGAAATATAACTATCGATTATAGAACGTCGAAGATAAAATTATCTCATCGATTCTGTAGTGCCACAGTCCATATATCATTGAGTTTCATAGCTTCTTCTTTTCTGGTCATGGTGGTAATTTTAACAGAAAAGAAGAAGCTATGAAACTCGGTGATATATGGACTGTGGTGCTACAGATTCGATGAGAAGGTCTTCACAACTGTTCGCAGATGATAAGGTGTCTATGAGACAGTAGCAATGCAGGAAGACAGTATCGATTTGCAGAAAGACCTGCAGGGGACTGATGAATGGGGCCAACTCTGGCAGTTGACCTGCAAAGTGAATAAATGTAATATATTGCGCATACATGGAAAAAGAAATCCACTACCGTACAACTATATTATTGTTGACAAATTGCCGGAAACAGTACTTGGAGTACGAGGGTCACTCCAAAAGAAATACACACTATTTTTTTAAAATCCATCTTTTATTCTACATCTTTGAAAGTTTACAGAATTTCCATCCCTCTCAACTACCTTACGCCATCTTGGAACCAGCGCCTGTATACCCGCACGGTAAAATTCTGGACCAGCCTGTTGGAGCCACTGTTTGGCAGCGAGCACAAGGGAGACATCATCTTCAAACCTTGTTCCACTAAGACAGTCTTTGTTTCCCAAAGAGATGATAGTCAGATGGAGCCAGGTCAGAACTGTAAGGCGGGTGTTTCAGTGTTGTCCAGCCGAGTTTTGTGGTCGCTTCCATGGTTTTTTGACTGACATGTGGCCGTGCATTGTCGTGCAACAGCAAAACATCCTGCTTTTGCCGATGTGGTCGAACACGACCCAGTCGAGCTAGAAGTTTCTTCAGTGTCGTCACATATGCATCAGAATGTATGATGGTTCCAATTGGCATGATGTCCACAAGCAAGAGTCCTTCGGAATCGAAAAACACCGTAGCCACAACTTTTCCAGCAGAAGGTTGAATTTTTTTCTTGGGTGAATTCGCATGATGCCACTCCATTGATTGCCTCTTCGTCTCTGGTGAAAAATGATGGAGCCATGTTTCATCACCTGTCAGAATTCTTCCAAGAAATTCATCTCCACCATTCTCGTACTGTTCCAAAAGTTCGCTGCATACCGTTTTTCTTGTTTCTTTGTGAGCCACTGTCAACATCCTGGGAACCCACCTGGCACAAACCTTTTCTAACTCCTACACTTTCAGTATTCTGCAAACACTTCCATCCCCTGTTCCAACGCAGCATGACAATTCGTTCACTGTGATGCGTCTGTCAGCAGTCACCAATTCTTTAACTCCTTGCACATTGTCTGGAGTGTGTGCAGTACAAGGCCTGCCGCTGCAAGGACAATCTTCAATATTGCCGTGCCCGCTTTCATCACGTAACCTGCTTGCCCACCGACTAACTGTACTGCGATCGACAGCAGCATCTCCATACACCTTTTTGAACCTTTTGTGCATGTTTCCCACTGTCTCGTTTTCACAGCACAAGAATTCTATGATAGCATGTTGCTTCTGACGAACGTCAAGTGTAGCAGCCATCTTGAAGACATGCTGTGATGGCGCCACTCTCGGGAACAGGCTGAACTAAGTTTGAAAACAAGCGGGAAGGACTGCATAACTTTCACAAACGCCGAATGTAAATTGTATTTTTACAAAAATAATGTGCATTTCTTTTGGAGTGACCCTCGTAAATTGACAGGCCTCAAGCAGAATGACAACATCAAACAAACAGTAGGAAAAGCAGATGCCATACTGAGATTCAAAAGAAGAATCTCAAGAAAATGAAATTAATCCATGAAAGAAATGGATCACAAGGCGCTTTCCAGGCGGGACAGGTACACGAGGTAGAGAAGTTCCAACGAAGAGCGGCGTGTTTCGTTACGGGATCGTTTAGTCAGCTCGTGACAGTTAGAAGAGAGTCGGCTTCACGGAGAGGTTTACTATTGAAATTTCGAGACAGCACTGTTCGGAATGAGGTGGACAACATGTTGCTTACTCCCATATATATATATATATATATATATATATATATATATGTATCGCCACATGACCACAACGAGAAATTTAGAGAAATTAGAGCTAATACAGGGGCTTACCCGACAATTATTCTTCCCACGCGCCATTCGCGAGTGGAACAGACGAAGTTGTGAGGGGGGGGGGGGGGGAGGGGGGAGGAGGGTCAGTTAGTGGTACCAGAAGTACCCTCCGCCACGCAGCGTCAGGTGGCTTGCAGAGTATCGAAGTAGATGCTGCCACTACTGGACGATCACTACTACTATTCTGCAGATGTCTCAGCCACATGGATAGCGGAATTCAGGAGACAGCCAAGCGCAGATGGTCTAATTACCTCCATCTTACGACATATATAACTGACATTGTCTACTCTTTGTTCCGGTTCTACACGTAGCATTCCAGGACCCGTCCCACGAATGTACCTGCCGAAGTAGATCAGTGTCTCTGAAACCATAGCCCCATGATGTTCCTCTTCATCCTCTGCTTTCTTTTCCGACACTCCTGTTAGCGTTGATGCTAGGATTTTTGATGTGGCTGATCCAAAAATTCTTTCTTCCTGGTAAATTCCACGTCTTTCAAGGAAACCTTATCTGTTATGTCACAGTCTGCTTTATCTCAGTATTGTGGAGATTCCTGTTGTCATCTAATTCTATGTGGCACTCTCACAGCACATAATCCATATTGCCTTCTCAACTACACTCGTATGTGTTACTGGGACTTGGGTCTATACTTTTCAGGTAACTCGGGTACGGTCCGTGTCCGGTTAAGTAGTGTACCGTTTCCCTTGGAGGCTCCATGTAACCTCAAGAAAGTCACTCATTCACATTGACGTGAACGGAGACTGTAAACAAATCTCCCTGGTGTTGCTGTGGGTACTGTTAAAATTCCGCGTGTATTAGCACCACAAACCTGAACGCTACTTACGGTGGTATGACTGAACCGTTGCATGAATTGGGCATTTCAAGACTCATTACGTTCGGTGGTCCATGTAGATTTCAGCAAATATATAGTTGTAGAAGTAGATGCCAGGTTTCCACTTGAATAAACGCATTTAATATTAGTTGCCCACGCTAGGTAGAGAAAGTGAAAATGATGGAACGTTGTCGCTTCGCGAAAGTGTGATACATTGATACAACAGGTAAACAGCCTTTTATACCTTCGCTGTCATAGGATTAGATTCTTTCAGCTTCCAAACTATGGTTGTGAAGTTGCCTCCTAGAACCGTGATCGTGGATGGTTTATGTCTTGTGCTTCTCATCGAATTAACAGCATCTATACTTCACCACAATCAGTGTGTCACCACCACTTACGTCGTACCTTGCATTTCTGCGTCAGTCTTCGTGTCAATCCCGCCTTCATGTCCCATCCGAATTAATAGTTTAAACCTTTATATTATCGCGCCGCCGTCGGTTACCGAAGTTCTTCTTGTCTTTGCTGCCGTCTGGTTATCATAATCTCCTGTAAGACAACTTCGCATCATGACGCAGACATCTACCTACCATCAAAATCAGTTACACTTCTTTTCCACGTCCCCTTCAACCACTGTCATATGGAGCAGCATTATCCTGTTCTATACAAGTTTTCCGAATCCCAGTTGATTAGATATTTTTTCTCACTTAAGATCACAGGAGCTGGACCTCTGTCTGTGTTGCAATAGGTCTGTGCTGCACTATCATTCACTGCTGCCACTTCGTATGGAACGGTAAACGAGCTTTCAACTGTGTGTGACAAAATTATTGTAATTAAACAGATCTGACGAAATGACTGGTTAAAGAAGCACATAGTGTCACTGAGTACAAACGTATGGACTGACACTGAATATACAAACGCAATGGACTTTTACTGAATATACATATGACTACAAGACATATCTAAGCACAACGGAGTTAATTTAGTGTTATTTAAACAAAAAAACACACACGTAAACGTTTGTGACTGCATTGATGACAACCAAGTGTTAAACATTCTTTGCAGCATTGTGGAGATACCGAACAACTGGCACTCACCTGTAGGCACAATGCTGCTCACAGCGCTCTTCAAATCAGAACATAAGGCTGAAAGTATTGTAACCAATAGCCGTACAATGGACTAACGTGCTCTTGAATACGTGATTACCAAAACGTTCACATCATTCTAATGCAAATCATCTTTACTAACTCTCTAGGCATAATAGCTTAATATTCAAACAGATAGTTGGTTTTAATAGAAAAAAGAATCGAAGTTGCGGACATAGCGGTACATAATGAACAAACGCGAAACAAAATCTTTAATACAGGATAATAAAACCCAAGAGGAAAATACGAATATAGTATTCGCAAGCAGAAAAATTTGTACTCAAATTACTTTATAATTAAAGGTTGGCGTGTTCATGCCACCTATCATCTCACAGCCTTTTGGCCGCAGGACAAAGCATTCAGGACCAAGGGAAACCTGTAAGCAAAGCTGACTATGTACAGGGTGATAATAATTAAATTTAAACTTTGAAAACGCTGTAGAAATAACACCACTGATGAGAATAACGTCAAACTGCAACGGAATATGATAGGAGAAGAGGGAAAACGTATGGCATAAGAAAAAAAAATTGTGTGAAAATTGATCAATAAATGGTGCTGTATGTGTCAGAATATGTAAATGAAAACACCTGTCATGCGCACGACCCATTAAAGTTGGTATAAACACGCCGGGACCGAGCGATCTGGCGCAGTGGTTAGCACACTGGACTCGCTATTCAGGAGGGCGACGGTTCAATCCTGTGTCCGGCCATACTGATTAGGCTTTCCCTGATTTCCCTAAATCGCTCCAGGCCAATGCCGGGATGGTTCCTGTGACAGGTAATGGCCGACTTCCTTCCGGCTTTCCCTCCTTTCGCCTCTGTGACGTTCGCCATGACTGTCTCAGTGCAGGATTGCGCTCTGCTTGTAAAGCTGTATTACAAGAGTGATGACTGTGCACACGTCGCTCTGCGGAAGTTCCGGAGACTGAAGGGTTTGAAAAAAAGCGTCGGTTCGATGACTGTCGTTGGTCTGGAGAAAAAGATTCGGAAATTCCAAAAGACAGGTTCTTTTGGTGTGCTACATGATAGAGGGAGGAAACGAACTGATTCGACGTCAGTGGAAGCAGTGGCGACAGCAACGCAGGAGGAGATGAGTGGTGGTGTGCTAACGTGTAGTGCACGGAGAATTGCCTGAACATTGGACATATCCGTGAGCACGGTGCGTAAAATCGTACGAAACATCCTTCTTTGCCATATTTTTTTCTAAGAGACAGGTGCTTCTGGCCCTGTGACCTATACCGTCACTGGCAAGCGCTATGAGCGTCTTTTGCGCAACCACGTCATTCCAGCTCTCGAACAGCGTGGATGTGTGGATGGCATCATTTTTACGCAGGATGGTGCATCTCCGCGCATTACAAATCCAGTTAAGCAGCTGCTGAAGCTCCAATTCGGAAATGTTAGAGTTATTAGGCGCCATTTCCCTACAGCGTGGCCGTCCCGATTACCTGTTCTTAACCTGTGTGACTTCTGGATGTGGAGCTATCTGAAAGATGTGTTTCGTGCTCCGATTGCAAACCTGGCTACACTGAAGGCACGCACCGCGCAACACATTCTGAACGTGACACCAGAAACACTTCGATCAGTTGTGGACCATGCTGTTTCTCGATTTCAACTTGTTGCAGAAAACGGTGGACAGCATACTGAACGTGTTTTGCGCCAGTTGCACTGAAATTGATAATACGATTTGATTTTGATTGATGCTTTTTATGAGGTTTTTGGCCTCAGGACAATTAAAAGCCGATGTGACTGATGCTTTTTATGCGGTTTTTTGCCTCAGGACAATTAAAAACCGATGTTATTGATCCTTTTTATGCATTTTTTGGCCTCAGGACAATTAGAAACCGATGTGACTGATGCCTTTATGCGGTTTTTGGCCTCAGGACTATTAAAACCGATGTGATTGTTGCTTTTTATGTGGATTTTGGCCATAGAACCATTAAAAACCGGTGTGATTGATGGTTTTTATGCAACTTTTGGCCCTAGGACAGTTAAAAACCCATGTGATTGACGCTTTTTATGCGGTTTTTGGCCACAGGATAATTAAAAACCGATGTGATTGATGGCTTTATGCGGCTTTTGGCCTCAGGACAGCTAAAACCGATGTGATTAATGCTTTTTATGTGGTTTTTGGCCGTAGGACCATTAGAAACCGATGTGATTGATGGTTTTTGTGCGATTTGTGGCCCCAGGGCAATTAAAAACCGATTTTTCCCATCTGATGTGATATGACCTTATCGTGGTGGATGGGCTTACGTAACTAACAGAATCACACCTGTACACCCATTCACACTGCGTAGTACAGTTTATTTAGTGTCAAACGTACACCTTAGGCATTGTTATATGATTAATTTGACATTTGTAGTCGACCACTATTAAATTGTAATGCTTACAGTGCCATCTGTTGCTGCATTTTGTAACTATTTATTTTTCTTCTGCCATACTTTTTCCACCTTCTCCGATAATACTCCGTTGCAATTTGACGCCATTCTGACTGGTGGTGTCATTTTTCCTAAAGCGGTTTTAAAGTTTAAGTTTACTTACAATCACCATGCATATTTTTACAGATTGTAAATTACAAAAACGGAGTTAACAATAGAAATAACACGAAATATAATATACATGTAATTTACGTATACTCGCCACGAAGGGCTCCGTTTCCCACAATAAAATAAATATAAAGACACCTCGACTTGAACACAAGTCCGCTATCGTATCAAAGAGCATTATCTCACAAAATCGTACAGATTCTGGCCTTATCACTACCTGGGGTTCATTGATTAATACTTGAGGCTCACATGGCATGCTAAATCACGAGTTTCTCAGAATTTCTTCCCCAGGAAGCAACTAGCTCACCAAAATTTAAACGCCACAAGTTCCAAATAGTTAGGAAATATGCTGTTGAGCAACGATCATAATAATAGCATATGATTCAAAATGGTTCAAATGGCTCTGAGCACTATGGGACTCAACTGCTGAGGTCATTAGTCCCCTAGAACTTAGAACTAGTTAAACCTAACTAACCTAAGGACATCACAAACATCCATGCCCGAAGCAGGATTCGAACCTGCGACCGTAGCGGTCTTGCGGTTCCTGACTGCAGCGCCTTTAACCGCACGGCCACTTCGGCCGGCGCATATGATTCACACAAAGAAACGTGGCAAGAAGCTTCAACCAACGTCTTGGCATGTTAATTTATGGCACCCCGTGAAATAAACGAGTAAAGTAACATAAAAACTGAGAAATGCAGCTAGCCGGTGTGGCCGAGCGGTTCTAGGTGCGTCAGTCTGGAACCGCGCAACCACTACGGTCGCAGGTTCGAATCCTGCCTCGGGCATGGATGTGTTTGATGTCCAGAGGTTAGTTAGGTTTAAGTAGTTCTAAGTTCTAGTGGACTGATGACCTCAGATGTTACGTCCAATAGTGCTCAGAGCCATTTTTTTTGAGAAATGCATGGGCTCTGAAGAAGATTCACTCAAGAGAACATTGTTATTCTCAGTTTCATGAATTAAATTATGGAACTTATTCCAATAACTAAACTGAGAACTAAACTGAGATGAGGTGTGCAATGACAAAAGTGAATGTCAGGTTAATTCTCTCTCTCTCTCTCTCTCTCTCTCTCTCTCTCTCTCTCTCTCTCTCTCTCTCTCTCTGGCGCAAGCAACTTACCATCCATGATAGTTCGACAGTAGTGGCGGCAAGGTCAAATGTGTATCATAGGCAGCGCCTTCAACTCAAATGTCTCCACTCGTGTTTCCATGAGTCTGCCTGCTGGCCTTGGAGGAGGTTACGTTCACCCCGTAGTACTGAAGCATGTCGTCATTATGAGGTGTAAACACCATATCAAATGGTTCAAATGGCTCTGAGCACTACGGGACTCAACTGCAGTGGTCATCAGACCCCTAGAACTTAGTCCCCTAGAACTACTTAAGCATAACCAACCAAAGACATCACACACATCCATGCCCGAGGCAGGATTCGAACCTGCGACCATAGCGGTCGCGCGGTTCCAGACTGTAGCGCCTAGAACCGCTCGGCCACCCCGGCCGGCGTAAACACCATATCGAAGTCGACGAACGCAGGGTATCGACTTTCGTGCTTCGTTAAAGCCGCCTAAACAGCGATAGCCCCAGACGAATTACAGGAGCATTTCGTTATACACTTGTTTTGTGATGTCCAAATTAGTGTCAATGGAAATGAGTTAATTTCGCCTTCAGAAAGGCTTACATACTGTGTCAGATCAGAAGAGTTACGAAGATTTTGATTAATTTGTTTGCAAAGGATGTCTAAATTTCGGTTCCTTTAAGCTATGCTATGCATTGGGCGCTTTTGGCTCTTTCTGCTGTCATTTGTATCACACGTTTCTGAATTGTAATAGTTGTTTGGGTCTGTCCTAAAAAATGTAGGTCATGGCTAATGACATCCTACCCAACCAGTGAGTCTAGACTAACGAAACGTAAGTTGAAGGTCACAGCATGACATAGAGATAATTCTGCCAATTTGTTTAATATTTTTCACTGTGTGGAAAGTAAGTGTCAGATGAGATATCTTAACATAACATTGCATTTTACTCATAGAAAGAACCATTTGCAAACATTATAACCTCAGTGTAGTAACTCGAAATAGGTATTCGACGAAGAATAACTCTTTGGCTTCCTACTTTCAGCAGAATCGCTGTACCTACAAGAACTCGGAAACTAAATGAGAAGTTAAATGGTTCAAATGGCTCTGAGCACTATGGGACTTAACATCTGAGGTCATCAGTCCCATAGACTTAGAACTACTTAAACCTAACTAACCTAAGGACATCACAAACATCCATGCCCGAGGCAGGATTCGAACCTCGGACCGTGGCAGCAGCGCTGTTCCTTACTGAAGCACCTAGAACCGCTCGGCCACAGCGGCCGGCGAGAAGTTAATTTGGCATTATTATTTGGCTGCTGACCTCCCGGATGTCTCAGAGCAAATAAATCAGACTGGCACGTTTATTCCTCCTTGTACAGTAATGGATATTTGTATTAACACGCAGCTAATTTTATTTATTGTTTTGGCAAAAAACAATGCGCTATTTTCAGATGTCGGACATGTCAAAATATACTAGTGTACAAGTATATATGTATGTATGTATGTATGTATGTATGTATATATTAAACCGAGGACCTAGAAACGACGGAGAGGCTTCGGCCCGTTGTAGCCCTCAGTGGTTCACAGCCTCACAACAGGCCACAGCAGTCCACCCACCCCACCCACGCCCCACCCCGAATCCAGGGCTACTGTACGCCCAATAAACTATAAGTACGTCTACATATAGGCTACACTGTACAGAGAATTCATTCCACCTGTCTTGACTAGGAATGACTACTGGGACCATCAAGAACATGATGCAGTACCTTCCCTTGGTCAGTTAATAAAAACCATCTTTACTCTATGCTCTGACTTCCAAACTATCATTCTTACGTGTATTCAAGACACATCAACTGAAATACCTTTCAGAAACCAAAACAATTTAAACTACTCATTCTTTCAGTAGACGGAGTAAGACACCGTATCTCCACATATAGTAATTGCTTCACATTTCTTGTATGAGATCTAGTCCTTCACGATGCAAACCGTCGCCTGTGCTGCCCCATCCTGAAACATACGTTACAGGTAAATGTAGGAATGGGCACCAAACATGCTCCAAATTACACACATCAAAAAAAGTTTTGCATCAACACAGTTTCCAGGACTCCTAAAGATAGACTTTGACTATGGATGTTGTCTTACAGAGGCAGTGCCTTTGACTGTTCAGAGATGTCACCAAACATGCCAAAGACGTAAACAACCATGCATGAGCAGCGCCTATTACACGGAGGGGTTCCGACAGCCGATCCGTTCCAGTCATTCTACCTGGGAGCAGGTACACGACTCGTATTGTACGTACTTCAATAATGCTTACACGGTCAATACCCCCGGATCGATCGTGTCCGTGGTACCAGGAAGGGCTCTCAACAAGGGAAGCGTGCAGGCGTCTCGGAGTGAATCAAAGCCATGCAGATCGACAGAAACTGTCCATGACATGCCTCGCTCAGGCCACCCAAGGTATACTACTACAGTGGATGACCGCTATCTACGGATTATAGCTCAGAGGAGCCTTGACTGCAACGCCACCATGTCGTGTTACGTCTCAAACTGTGCGCAATAGGCAGCATGATGCGCAACTTCAATCCGGACGTCCATGACAGGGTCCGTCTTTGCAACCATGACACCATGCAGCGCGGTACAGATGGGCCCAACAACATGCCGAACGGACCGCTCAGGATTGGCATCACGTTCTGTTCACCGATGAATGTCGTATATGATTTCAACCAAACAATCATCGGAGACGTGTTTGGAGGCCACCTGGCCAGGCTGAACGCCTTAGACACACTATGCAGCGAGTGCAGCAGGGTGGAGGTCCAAATTGTTCAAATGGTTCTGAGCACTCCATTGCGCATATCTTGTAAATGACTTCTTCCAGGGTAATGACATCGCACGACTAGGGTGGTCAGCATGTTCTCCAGACATGAATCCTATCGACATGTCTAAGATGGATTGAAAAGGGCTGTTTATGGGCGACGTGACCCACCAACCACCCTGAGGGATAAACGCCGAATCGCCGTTGAGGAGTGGGACAATCTGGACCAACACTGCCTTGATGAACTTGTGGATAGTATGCCACGACGAATACAGCCATGCATCAATGCAAGAGGACGTACTACTGGGTATTAGAGGTGCCGATGTGTCCAACAATCTAGGCCACCACCTCAGAAGGTGTCGCTGCACGGTGGTAAAGCACACAACGTGTGCTTTTCATGAGCAATAAAAAGGACGGAAATAATGTTTATTTTGATATCTATTTCAATTTTTTGAACAGGTTCCGTAACTTTCGGAACAGAGGTGATGCAAAACTCTCTTTGATGTCTGTAGAACGAAAACATCCCAAAAACTAAAAAAAAACCGAAATTATTCCACAGTAACACTGGCTGTAACCTCACTTTGTACTATCCGCTCATTTTAACATCCATCCCCTACAACAAAATCTATGCAAACATTTCCCATCGTAGCAGTGGGACACTTCAACAACTACTTACAGCCCTCATTTGACATCTGTATAATACATTGTAGTCCATGGAGGTATAGCTACCAATGTGTCATCTTTTTCTCCTGGTTGCGATACAACTGACAAGCACGTTACACCTCTCAGTCCGTACGTAAAGACACCACGATGAAAGACTTGTACACACAGAGAAATGCCCTCACTCCATCTAAGTTATCCTTGAAGCTTCTATATAGTTATCCTTGAAGCTTCTATATAGTCGTATTTTACTAATCACGACAGAGTAAACGCCACAGTGATAATTCTTCCATGAGTTTTATTTCTGTGTCCTCCAACCAATTCACTCCCAAGTCATCCAGAAACTCCTAAACCAAGCATCTTTGAGCCATGCTGGCTATTCACGACCCACTCTTATATGTTACAGATTCTTTATTGTAAATATTTTTTTCTGTGATCTTCATAGGGTCTACAACACGAACGCTCATACCGCGACCCGCGGGCCGCACACGGCCCGCCATTGACCTGATGACGGGCCCCTCCTCACCGTTCTTACTTGTCATTGTTTTTAAAATCATCTTTCATTACCTCCCGAAAGCGAGAGAGCGGGCTCTTGTAGAATTTAGTGCTTTTGTACCCATTGCAGCTAGCATTATGGAACGGGGATCCCAATTGCGAATAATAAATTGTCTCACTGAACGTTATTTTTCAGTTTGTGGCTCTTAGGTAGTCACAGTGAGGGATTTGCGATCGACAGTATTTCCAAGTGTGTAGACGCCTCGTCTGCATCTGCGTATGATATTCCAGTCAGTTATCCAAATTCAAAATCGATACAACTACAGCTAACTACATGTACCTTACCTCAACTTTTATACAGTCACACATCCTACACAAGAACCAACAACATCAATGCTCAAATCTCCTTTCTCATTGTGTATTCTTCCAGACGTTTATTCACTACATTTGTGCTTAGACCCCATTCTTTCACGTCTTCCAGCTCACTGACGCTGTTTTCTAATAGAATGCTTCGCCCTTCATTTCACCCTTCAGATATCCCAAATTTCTCTGTCAATTTACCGCTTAGTAAAATGACTCTGAGCACTATGGGACTTAACTTCTGAGGTTATCAGTTCCCTAGAGCTTAGAACTACTTAAACCTAACTGACCTAAGGACATCACACACATCCATGCCCGAGGCAAGATTCGAACCTCCGACCATAGCGGTCGCGCGGTTCCAGACTGTAGCGAATAGAACCGCTCGGCCACCCGGCGGGCTATCGCTTAGTACCAATGGTTTCTAAACAGAAATGCTTCTAAAATCCAGGCAAGAATTGCACAACGAAACACAAACAGCTTGCCCGTCCATGTCTTCTACAACATGATGCATAAATGTCATATCCAACTAACACTAAAATATCTCACACTATATCTCAACTTTCAACTGACATGGAATCTACAGATCCAAAACTTCCAACAGAAGGCTGGAAACAACAAATATGGCTAAAACTAGTTCCACTATAGAGACTGCTTACTCATTAGACCCCCTTAAAGCCTCTTATCCTGTCACATGTTAGGGTAATCAGTATCTCCACTTAATCAAATTTCTTTGCCTAAAAATCTAAAACTATGAACGTGTGTCATTTTCAGTTTACCGTCTCCCATAAAAATCCTGTACAGAGAAATTCCCACCCTTCCTCGCCTACAGTGGATGCATGTGTGTATCCATCTCTGACTTCATAAACCTAGATGTTCTCCCCGCTCCGTATCCCTGATGCTGTGTCTGATCTATAAATAAACATTTCCTCTACCGAGAAAGTAGTTTTCTGAACGAATCGATCCATCGCTCTCCACATTGTTAGAAAGCTCTCAGTTATCTGATTGACGCTATCTAAGAAAATCACCGTTGACAGGAAGTGAAATAACAATCTCCGTCCCTGCATATAGTTCGTTTGGTTTTACAATAGCGATGATGCTTGCGGATGTGGTGAGAGTTTAGTAGACGAGGGACGAAAAATATAGTTGCCTGTGACCGTCTCACCTCTGTTTTCCTGAAGCGCCTGAAAGACATGTCTGTTGAGAACGCCTGGCCAGAATTTGATGCTGGTTCCTACAAAACTTCCTCACCTGATTTGATAACAATTGTTACAAAGTTTAGATTAAGAATGTCGATTTCATGGCACGCCGCTGGGAGATAATTTATATGGCGCGGTAACGGTGTCAGACGTGCAGGGTTAAACATTACCATTGCTATAGTTCACTGAACTAAAAAATAATGATGATGCACCACTGTTTAGTCACGGAACGGAGCTCTGCGAAGCTGCCAGAAGGCAAGGCTGTAATTTCTGCAGTTCGAAGCAATAGCGCAGTTTTTCTTTTCATCTGGGGCGGTAATTGGACTCAGTAGCGGTTTTGATGAATGCAGTTACGCCAACATCCGCAGCTGAATCTTTCGATAAATCGTACATAATGAAACTAGGTGTAAAAAATTACTAAATATTATTCTGTTCTGGAACATGTTTCTTATTTATGTGTCTTGTTCCACAAGAAGGAGCAGAGAAGAAGCTTTTCTCCATTTTATTTTCAGTTAAATGTAGGTCTGGAAGCGGAACCTATCTGACTGGAAATTCAAGCACTGGAACGAATAATCTACAGTCGTACTTACGTGAAGACTCTGTGAAATTTGCAAGACACGTGAAATCAAAAATGTAGTGTTCCGTATGTGAGCTAACGATACCGGAAGGTAGATTACAAGCCCAGTTTACTAAGCACTCCGCCACTTCACTCGACGGAAATCAGTTCGTGTTACCCAGCTATGCAGTACAGTGATTCAGGGAGAGCAACTCATATTCGCAACGAGAAGGGTTCATGTCCTCATCCTAACCTGTGTTTCCTGCGTTAGCCAATATCCATGAAGGCGAATTCTCAGATAGTTCCGGTGGAAAGAACACAGCTGATTACCTTTCCCATTCATTTCCATTCAAAACTTATGATATGTATCTAAGAATTTTACCTTCGACGGGAAGTTAAACCCCAATCTCATTTTCTGTTGATTCCACTTGAAGTTACCATAAACCCGGCACGATAAAGTCCTAGAACTTTTATAATCGTAATGTAGTTCTTTAAAGATAAACGGTAAAATCGTTACCTAATAATCAAAACTATTATTACAGGTGCTCCTCAGTGTAGCATATTATAGCGAATGCTGTTCTATATCTACAGCTACATAGACATCTATAATCCGCAAACCACCGTGAAGTGATTGGCTGAGAGTACGTCCTATCGTATCAGCTATTACGGTTTCTTCCTGTTCCATTCACACATGGAGCGCGGGAAGAATAATTGTTTGAATGCCTCCGTGCGTGCAGTAATTATACTAAACTTATCTTCACGATCCAACAACTTTCCGAACAGCAGTATTAAAGGCACAAAGAAAGCTAACTCCGTGCAGAATAAGAACATGATCTGCACTGAATTACATTTGCCAAGAAAGAAAAAATTGAAACTCAAAACAGCATATAGCAAATAGCAAGAGAGTTTGTATTTGACACAGAGTAATATAGCAACAGAAACAACAACAATAATAATAATAATAATAATAATAATAATAATAATAATAGTAATAATAGGAACTATTATTTAATATTAAGTTGCCAGTTAAATAACTACTTTTAATTTTCCAATAATTTTCTTTCGGCAATCCTTGCTAATACCTTGTAAAGATGTTCGGTAACCATTGTTGACGTGTATAGTGTCGCTTAGTCGTCCCAGACCTCTCCGGGCGTTTTCATCAAATCAGTACCCTGGCGGTTAAAAGTTCATGCTTGCGGATAACTTTCAAACACACTGGATCGCAGATGTTTATTACGGTTAGAGGTTAGATTCGAGGACAACGGGTCGGCAGTATTGATGAGAAGGGTACGATTATTGTGGTTATTCGAAACGGTCACTCACAGGCAAGATTTTTCGTATTGAATCAGTCTCGTAGTGTTCCCATCCTACGGCTTACCTCTCACTAATTTCATGTGTTAAAATTATTATGAACTGGAAAGGAGAGTTGGTATCCACTTGCGTGGTGTTACAAAATTTCGTCCATTAGGCTTGGAGCTGGTTACAGACTCCTGGTATAGATATCATTCCGTAGGATTATGCAGCCAATTTTCATCATTTTCCCCATAGATTTGGCTCACTTTGTGTGTACCTTAGAGTATTTGAGTTTTTGTGATTGCTGGTACTTTCAGTTCATGTGCACGTGTTCCTTCGAAGTCATGTGGGTTGTGTCTGATTCTTATCTTGATTTTGTAAACAATAATACGATCTAACTGCATATACTGTTTCTCATTTCCTTTTTCATAGGTCATTTATTGAATATTTATGTACAGTGTACTCTTGTGTGTGCTTTGTCTGTCGTTATTTCGTATTTACGAGTGACAAGTTTCTACCTTTTGTCTACCTTACTGTCTGTTGACTACAGTTCCGTGAACACATACTAAATAATAACTCAAGTTGGAAGAAAGCTAATGTCCTGTCTTGAGGTACTATGCGAAGAAGAGTTCCAAACTAACAGTACTCAGTTAAATCTCTAGGTAGGAGGTCTTAGTCCATGTATGATAATTATATTCACTGTTCTGTTTCTACAGAAGATTAACCACTGTCTATCGGCCAATGTTTCTATCCCACTCGGCGACTTGAAAGCTTGAAGACACGACGAACGGTCTGCAGGAAGTCACTAGCAAGACTCGGGCTGACGTACAACTTCTAGCTCACAAGATCTGCCCGTGCGTGGTTACGTAAACATACGTCTTTCTCTCACGCTGGTAGCGCTGTCGCTCCAAAAGTCGTGATTCACGCGGGCAGGGTGATTGGTTCGCGCGGAGCGATGTTCCTGCTGCGGATGTACGCCCACGGTACTGTCACAAACCCTTCTTGTGTACACCACAGAATTCTTACACAAACGGAGGTCACGGTCACAATGATTCGGCTGAGAAGCCTTCATACACTACTGGCAATTAAAATTGCTACATCACGAAGATGACGTGCAACAGACGCGAAATTTAACCGACATGGAGAAGATGCTGTAATATGCAAATGATTAGCTTTTCAGAGCATTCACACAAGGTTGGCGCCGATGGCGACACCTACATTATGCTGACATGAGGAAAGTTTCCAACCGATTTCTCATACACAAGCAGCTGTTGACCGGCGTTGCATGGTGAAACGTTGTTGTGATGCCTCGTGTAAGGAGGAGAAATGCGTACCATCACGTTTCCAACTTTGATAAACATCGGATTGTAGCCTGGCGCGATTGCGGTTTATCGTATCGCGACATTCCTGCTCGCGTTGTTCGAGATCCAATGACTGTTAGCAGGATGTGGAATCGGTGGGTTCAGGAGGGTAATACGGAACGCCGTGCTGGATGCCAACGGCCTCGTATCACTAGCAGTCGAGATGACAGGCATCTTATCCGCATGGCTGTAACGGATTGTGCAGCCACGTCTCGATCCCTGAGTCAACAGATGGGGACGTTTGCAAGACAACAACCATCAGCACGAACAGTTCGACGACTTTTGCAGCAGCATGGACTTTCAGCTCGGAGACCATGGCTGCGGTTACCCCTGACGTTGCATCACAGACAGGAGCGCCTGCGATGGTGTGCTCAACGACGAACCTGGGTGCACGAATGGCAAAACGTCATTTTCTCGGATGAATCCAGGTTCTGTTTACAGCATCATGATGGTTGCATCCGTGTTTGGCGACATCGCGGTGAACGCACATTGGAAGCGTGTATTCGTCATCGCCATACTGGCGTATCACCCGGCGTGATGGTCTGTGGTGCCATTGGTTACACGTCTCGGTCACCTCTTGTTCGCATTGACGGCACTTTGAACAGTGAACGTTACATTTCAGATGTGTTACGTCCTGTGGCTCTACCCTTCATTCGATCCCAGCGAAACCCTACATTTCAGCAGGATAATGCACGACTGCATGTTGCAGGTCCTGTACAGAAAATGGATACAGAAAATGTTCGACTGCTGCCCTGGCCAGCACATTATCCTGATCTCTCACCAATTGAAAACGTCTGGTCACTGGTGGCCGAGCAACTGGCTCGTCATAATACGCCAGTCACTACTCTTGATGAACTATGGTATCGTGTTGCAGCTGCATGGGCAGCTGTACCTGTACACGCCATCCAAGCTCTGTTTGACTCAATGCCCAGGCGTATCAAGGCCGTCATTACGGCCAGAGGTGGTTGTTCTGGGTACTGATTTCTCTGGATCTATGCACCCAAATTGCGTGAAAACGTAATCACATGTCAGTTCTAGTAGAATATATTTGTCGAATGAATACCCGTTTATCATCTACATTTCTTATTGGTGTAGCAATTTTAATGACCAGTAGTGTACTTCACAGCTGTTCGCCTTTCATCTTTGGTGTATGCGTACTTACTCTGCGGCAGCCCCATTATTTTATAGCCACACCTTGTATGACAGCATTTTTTCTGTACGGTCAATAACCTTAGGAAATACGGAAAGCAAATTTTTGTTTCTGCTAGAAGCCGGTAGACAGACAACTTGCAACTGAATCCCTGCAGCGTTTCGTAATACAGATACTGCTGGTACTCGCACACGAGGCGACACCTTGCGGCTGCCTCCATATTTCTTTTCTCTCTCCGGACGCAACAAACAGCCGCAGATTGAGTCGACCCCGGCCGCGCAAATGCGCCGCCGAGTCGAGATTATTTAGCGGGCGCACGCACGCCGCGGGCTCCTCATGCAGAGTGAGAGAGAGTGCCAGCCAGCCAGCCAGATATTGGCTTCCATTTTTCACGGCCGATGTGGCGGCCGCTCGAGCGCGCAGACCGGATCGTTAGGTTACGTTACGGTCGGCCTTCCAGCCCACACAGCCTCCAACCCCACCCGTGCTCCCTGCTCAACAGCTATCAAATTCTCCTGACCGCCACCAGACTTTTATCGCATACGAAAAACAATAGTAAAACCGTAATTGCCCATTGTTTGGAGAACTGCACCAGAAAAAGGACTTATCTGGCTCTTTATTACATATTAAAATTTCGGAACACAAAAGGTTTCGTTTAACAAACCGTTTTATCTGAATTATTCCGAGAGATTTTTATCGAAAATCCACGTTCTTTCGTGTGGAATCGTTATTTCGTCGGGAACACGTGTAATTTCGGATTCTTACGACTATGTTAGGGAAGGCGAAACGCTTTACAGCGTGATAAACTCTGAAAGAAAAGAATGTGCTCTTGACACGAACAGCATAGAAATTCTCGTCAAGAGCTGCAAATCGCTCTTATGCGATTTAAATATTTATTTATTTTTATTTGTAAGAACCAAATGCCTTGTCAGGTACGTAGCTGGATGTTTTTGTAGGTAATTAGTTGCGCAAAACGCCAAATGGTTCAAATGGCTCTGAGCACTACGGGACTTAACATCTGAGGTCATCAGTCCCCTAGAACTTAGAACTACTTAAACCTAACTAACCTAAGGACATCACACACATCCATGCCCGAGGCAGGAGTCGAACTTCCGACCGTAGCGGTCGCGCTCTCCCAGACGGTAGCGCCTAGAACCGCTCGGTCACGCCGGCCGGCAAACCTTCAAAGCACACCTTGCTAAGTGTCTGATCTTTTCCGCCACTTAAAGCGAGTTTCATCTCTGGCGGTGGCCTCTATGTGTGAAAAAATTTGATGTGCAGCGTGGTTCGGATTAAGCCTCAAGCTATAGCCATCTTAAAACATGGTAGATAGGCATACTGTCACTTGAGCATAAACACACTTTAAAACAACGCATTATTCTAGTCGCAACTTTGATCTTCTACTCCATTTCGAGATACCAGCAACAGAGTATCATGAATATATTTTCTACGTGATTATCTTCCAGTAACGCAATGAAATCTTTCTTTTACCGCCATCCTGTACCTATCTGCTTCACTGTTAAACTACTCCTTTTCATAAAACGACTATTCTCCGTAGTTTTACAAGCTCGTATTTTCCACTTCGTATTTCACGTGCCAGGAACAACGTAACACAACTGAGACGTTACGTGCCACTTAGATCAAAGACCGAGGGACGTATCACGAGAAAAATCAGTCGTTATTCAAGTCCTAATACTTGCTGATTTTTGTGTAATGATAAATGGGACATTATTTTGTAGTAGCTTAATGTATATTAATAGCAACTCGCGCATCCGTAAGAACTGTCATACACGGAGGCTACAGTAATTTCCGCAGCCTGACCACTGAGAAATATTTAGTCCTTGGAAGTTCAGGTCACACGTAAAGTCAAGAGACAGGTCCCCTTCGATTCACTCTTCCAGTGGCCGTCTGGTGTTGAAACCGAATAAAGCAGACAAAAAGCGAAAATATTGAATTTTGCATTGAAAAACGTATTGATGATTGCTCGGATTCACAAATAAGAGATATCAATATAATCACTACAAAAAAATGATTCAAATGGCACTGAGCACTATGGGACTTAACTGCTGGGGTCATCAGTCGCCTAGAACTTAGAACTACTTAAACCTAACTAACATAAGGACATTGCACACATCCAAGCCCGAGGCAGGATTCGAAACTGCAACCGTAGCGGCAGCGAGTTTCCAGACTGTAGTGCCTAGAGCCGCTCGGCCACTCCGGCCGGCTATTATCACTACAGATACTGAAAAACGATTAAGACTACTTGAAGCGAACAAAAAGATTTACTTGAACCATAAAAAATAAAAGACCACATATTTTGGAGTCTCTTCTTTTCCATCCAGTTGTTCTCAAATGACTGTAGGAAAACGACTGGTTAAAAATATTTGATTGTTTCAGACTGTAAGTCTGATTTCACAGCCTGACTGTGATGTAGTAGTTATCTTTTCGCTATTAGTCATACTTAGTACAATGTTTCAACTCTGAGTAACAATGCCGATTTTTCGAAGAATTTGCAGTGAATTAAGGGTGTGAATTACGACTGGTAATCTGAGGAAGCAGGAACTGGCGTTCTGTAATTGTGGTCATAAGTCAAGTTGAGTCTCTGAACCATCTGTAGAAGTATTTCGAAATCAGCACGAAATTTCTGAATAGCAATCAAGAAGATAGTGCCCGTATTTTCATGAACTTTAAAAGCTAGTGGAGATTCGTTTACCTGTCTTTCGTATAAGTTGAAAGTGTTCGAACAAAAAATGACCTTCGCCCCACCACGCACTGACTCGCGATCCCATGTATGTTTGACACAAGGAAAGCATGAAGCATAAATTGGGTCATTTTCTGCGCTGCTAAAAAACTTCCTGTATATAAAGAAAGTAAGGCTGTATCCCACGCAGCAGTTTACTCTGTAAATAATTAATTGACTAGCACAGGTTTTGGACACGCATGTGCTTTCGCTAGGCTGTAGTTCTGAAGCGATTTCAGTCAACTGGATTTCGCTTTGGCGACTTGCATCTTCTTATACAGTTATCAAACCGGGAAAAGTAGATTGTAACGTGAAATCCGAGTCGCGTTTCGTTCCTTGCGAGGCAGGAATTCGATCCTGGAACCTTGCAGTTCCAATCCACACTCTACCACTAAACTATCAAATCAGATGCCAATTTGGTCACGCTTTCTGCTAACTGAAGACACTACTGTGCTCTCGAGGTATGCCCGTTGTTCGCAGGTGGCACTGTCATCGTTTTTATAATTTAACATCGGAATTCGGATACTCTGTGAGAAATGTTATAAATATACAAAAGCCTTTCTCGTGGAACATTGTGCCTATTAGTGAAAAACACATCAAACTCTATATAGCAGTTCCTCATATTAGCGTGCAAATACAGACGAACATTCCTGTATCAACTAACTGCCAAATTAAAAGACTTGACCTAACAGCATCTTGAGAGTGCAGTTTTCCTCCTCAGTAACAAACAAAAATAGTTAAAGGGAATAATATTTTGATAAGTGTTCAATTTTAATTAACGTTGGTGACTTCGGGCGGCAGCGGATTAAACGTGGCCGTTTGCCAAATAGGCAGAGGAGTACGTAGCGAGGCGACTGCGGTGTTACAGGACGTGACCGATGAATATTTTGTAGTTCGCCTTGAGGAACTGACAACTCATGGGCATGCCGAAAGGTACCGATCACCTGCTATGGCATAAAACTCAAAGGTACCGACCACAAATTCGCATTGTAAATGGTCGCGAACAGCAGCGCATGTGCCAGGGTGCTGTGGTTGGCACCACTGGCAACCGTGCTGCGGGTCACCAGTTCAAAACCAACCGACTGCAATTATTTATACTTTAACGATTGTCACTTTTGGTAATTTTTATGTTTGTAATGTGTGTATGTTTGTGACTATTCGATGTTTTTATAAATGCACTGTGAGAGGCCCTGCTAAACCCGCGGGACAGGACAAGTAGTAGGAATTGTGGAAGGGGGCCAGAATGAGCAGCTGTCAGTTACACTCCAAACATAACACTTTATTTAGTTGTCCAAACAGTACACCGCAACTTCTAAGCTTGACTATCGACAGAAAACGTCTTTAATTCTAAAACGGATGAAGGCCCAGGATTTATTTTATTTTATTTTTTTTTTTTTTTTTTTTTTTTTTTTTTTTTTTTTTTTTTTTTTTTTTTTTGAGACTGAAGGCTCTAGGCTTTAACCTTAAATATTATTTAAGGCCAAGCGATGTAAGACTTGACTAGTCAGATAGATTAAGTTTTTAAAAGCAGCTGAAGGTCCATAAATTTAAAACAACATAACTACAATAACCTTTCAATAGGCAGAAGGCCCAAGCTTTATGACCAATAAGAAATCTTACTACAAACGGCTGAAGGCTTTTGGTTAAAAAAAAACTGGAACCGATTTTCCGAGGCAGAAGGCCCAAAGCTTTTAACCTTAAATAGTATTTAAGCCCAAGTGATGTAGGACTTCATAAGTACAAATTCAAATGGCTCTGAGCACTATGGAACTAAATTCTGAGGTCATCAGTCCCCTAGAACTTTGAACTACTTAAACTAACTAACCTAAGGATAGCACACACTGCCATGCCCGAGGCAAGATTCGAACCTGCGAACGCAACGGTCGCGCGGTTCCAGACTGTAGTGCCTAGAACCGCTCGGCCACTCCGGCCGGCAAGACTTAAAGCAGCTGTAGGCCCATCATTTTAAGAACAACGCTACTACAATAATTTTCAACAGGCAGAAGGCTCTCAGCTTTATCTGAAAGAATGTAATATTTTATAGATAAGATCCTTACAACTTAAAGCGGCTGAAGGCCCGTGCCTTCTAAAAACAATACAATGACAATTAATTCTCAACAGGCAGAAATCCCACAGTCTTATGCTTAAATGTGTAATACTTGATATGAAGGATCCTTAAAACTTAAAGCGGCGGAAGGCCGATGCTTTTAAAAACAATACAATAAATTTTCAACAGGCAGAAGGCCCAAGCTTTATTTTCAGATAACGTAAGACTTGCACAAGTTAGAAAAACTTACTTTTAAAACGGATGAATGCCTTTGTTTTTAAAAACAGAGTTACAAGCATACAAATTCCAACCATCGGCTATGAGTCATTAAAAATACACAATTAAACACTAATAGAAGGCAGTATAGGCAACGGCGCTCAGAAGTTTCCAGTGGGCTCGGTCTGCCCTTGAAATCTTAACGTTCGCTTAGGTGAGACAAGAAGTCAGTCCAACTCTACTCGATCCACCGGCCACACGACGAAGAGACAGTCAGGGACCCACCGACAAGACGACTTGCTAACCACCGGCCAGTATACGACAATTACAAAGCCAAAACGTTACAGACATAGCCGCCAATAACCAAAATACATTAAGCTGTCAAAAACTACACATCATGTTGGACAGTAACTACAAGTAAGGAAAGGCCATTACCTGAATTAATGTCAGCGACCGGGGCAGGTAACCGAAACACTAACGGCCACAAGGCAGAAAATTCTGCTGGTGCACTTGAATTTCAAACTGACAAATATAGTTAATTCCACCACACTGCGGCTAAATCTTCACCAACTCGAATACTCGCTGTTGCTCCCAGGAATACCGCCCAACAACGAACCACCAACGAAGGGGACAACGTGAACAGCCGTGGCTTCGGTATTAAAATCACCACTCAAATTTCATGTCCTGGGTCGGTGAGTCACGAACCTCGTAGCGCCCGGAACAGCCCCCACACGCTCCTACACTGCGTAGAGACCGGCAGCGGGCCCGGCCGACTGCGCCACGCGGGGACTTGCCTGCTGATCTGATCCAATCGACAGACTGGCTGCACACCGACAAGCCAGAACTATCAGCACCAGACCGAAGATGGTATATGGTGCAAATATCGATACATACCGCTGCTGCCACATGTAGAAAGAGGAAGAACCACGGCATAACTGCAATAACCGCAATAACCGTGGGAATCCAAATGCAGAGCAATAGCCAAGTTTAAAGCAACGCATAAGCCAGGGTCTCGTTCATTGAACTGAAGTTGTTGGCAGGTGCCGGAAACAAAGTGGAAACAACTTTTCATGCTGTCATCCTGCATACTGATTACTGACTTGGAGAACTTCAGTGAAGTGTATGCGCTCTGACAGGGTTTATCACCACGTGACGCCTACATGGCATTCTCCGTATTAGTCACGGAAGTCACCTTGCGGTATCCGTAACCACTCTTCAATGAGAGCCTTGGGAGTTTTTGGAAGGTCTGTGGTGCAACATGGCAACCACGAACACGTCTGTCAAGCAGGTTCCACAAATGCTCGGTGGTGTTTAGGTAGGGACTCATCACTGGCCTTTCCATTACTCCAATGTCTAGACTTCGCAAGGCACCCCCCCAGGGTCAGCCGGCAAATAGGCGTGCATGAGACCAAATCCATGGGCACCACCATGTGTAGCAGCCACCGCATGGTCGAAAAGGATCTGTTCGATGTACTGCCTGGCTGTAAAGTGACCAATAACAAGATACGTACGGCTGTCAACACTGTTGCCTCCCCACACCATCGCAGAACTTTGACCGATCTGTCGATTCCATGGACAACATCTGTAACGCACCGCTCATCACGGTGTTTCCACACGCTAACATGGGCATCCCTTTGCGTCAGAGAAAATCTAGACACGTCTGTGAATGACACGTTTCACCAGTGATGAAGCTGCCATTTGTCAAGGCAACTGCAGAACTGAAGGTGAGCTGCGATACGTTTTTGTGTCAGGTGGGGTACTCGAACAGGAAGTCTGGATCGTAAGGTCCTTTCTCGTAACCTTTTCCTTACGTTATGATCGGATACAGCAGCTCCAGTGGTGGTCATTGTGCGATCATCTTGAAATGCTGTAGCAGTGACTGTAAGAAACCACAACACAGAGATGGCCAGATGTCGGTCTTCACTTCGGGGTGTAATGCGTCGGCAACATTGTCCAACTCACCTTGTGTGCTGATCTGTCTCCCTGTAGTGTGCGCTCAATCTATGAACGACAAATAGAGAGAACGTGTAATCTGCAGCAATGCGGCAGAAAGTATATCCCTCTTGGACCAAACAGACCACTCTCGCAACTTGCACTGCAGTACGATGTTGCATTGCGTGTGCCTGTTTGAATACAATATCCACAAATGACAACTGCAGTCTATGTACCTCATAAGAGAACACTGGGACATTGGTACTGGCTGCCTCCTGAGGGGTTGATGGATTAACTGATACAGTAATGCATAGCACCGACGTTAGATGGTGAATGACTTTAGTTGTTGCACACAGTGAAAGCGAGATCTTAAGCCGAGTGGTTCTAGGCGCTACAGTCTGGAACGGCGCGACTGCTGCGGTCGCAGGTTCGAATCCTGCCTCGGGCATGGATGTGTGTGATGTCCTTAGGTTAGTTAGGTTTAAGTAGTTCTAAGGTCTGGGGGACTGATGACCTCAGATGTTAAGTCCCATAGTGCTCGGAGCCTTTTGAACCATTTGAAGATCTTAAGCTATCCAATAACACCATAGGTGCCGCATGTATCAAAACTAATGTAACGTACCGGACGCTAATGCTCGTTTCCTCCTTGTTCATTTGAGCAGTTTACCTGCACTCTTGGTCCAGGAAGTAACTTTTTTCCGGGTGTTTAACAAACAGCTGTTAGCTATAAATGTGCTTTCAGTGCTAAATGTTGTACTTCACAGACCGACCTGCCTTCCTGTCTGGACTTCATTGCGGTTTCGATGTGACAATATTTGTAGCAAGGAACAAAAAGCCGATTTAAGATTGTTGTAATACAAGGTAAATGAGTTTCAAAACATTAAGTAAAAGTTTGTGACAGTGTCTGGCGTTTAAATATAAGTGTAATTACTGTTAATAATTGTTTAATCTTCTGATCACACAGAGAACGCAACAACACTTCGTCACGCGATTACAGTGTCACGACTTTTGGGTCCCTGAGGCTGCCAGTAGTCTGAAAGTACAGTCGAGACCAAGTGTTTGAAATAGTATAGACTTTTGACGATCATTCCTAGGGGTCTGGTTGCTAACTAGTCGTCCACTACTGTGACTAGCCTCTTGGGGCCTCATATCATACTAATTCATGGAGGTTACTAGCCCAAAGTAGTACGAAAGAAAGAGAGTACAAAAACGTGTGGTTAGTTGCTGGTGAGGCACTGTAAATTAATCAGATGCATGTGCGTCCACTGACCTGTGTGCACAGCTATATGTACTGAAGGCTCACACAAATAGTCCTATCTTTATATAAAAGATTTATTATTCACAGAAAAATATAAACGAAGTAGTTTCCCGATTAAGGAATAACAGATTCGCCACTCTTGTTTCAGGACTTCCAGGAATGTTTTTCTGTTGTTGCTGACTTTTTTAACAAATAGATACAACACTGCAGACATATACGAAAGCTGCCATACATCACCAAGTCCAGCCAAAAACTCTTCACCGCTACTAAAATACAAGCTGCACATGGCGGGCGTCAAGAGATGTAATTCTTGAGTCACTGATGGCTCCTATACTAATTTTTTACAATGCAAAGAATATTTGTTTCTTAACTGCTACATTACCTTTGTCGGTATAGTATTACTTTTGTTACCGCATTGTGAAAGTTCGGAATGACGACAAGCACTTTGTTTATCATTATGGCCCAGATGATATCAGTACCAACGAATTCCGACGTAATTTGCCAGAAAACGTTCCGAATAAAAAATATTACAACACATAATTCAACGAGCTTATTAAATTTCATTACAAAAAATACTAGTTGCAACAAAAAGCAATACAAATGCTAGTCTTCCCTTAATAAAATGTATAAGAAGTAAAATTTTCCAAAACACTGTATTCACAAGTTATACAAATTTGCGTTAATAAATAGTGCATAAAGGAAAGCAAAGTTTTAAAGTCATCTAGTTCCTGTAGTCATGTAGTCTTTATGCAGATGCTCTGCTAGCAACAAGCGAAGAAAATTGTCAATTTTATCACTAAAATGTGTGTGACACCATGTCCAATTTCATTATAGTGTGTATCCATGCACATGAAAGCGTTCCAGTTCCTACTAAAACTTTATTCTAAGGTTGTTAGTAATTTTTTAATACAACTAGGTATCAGCTGCTGAAAATCAGAATAATGAAACCTCTTTATTCATGTATCATAATTATCTGTTTACCCTTTCTCGGCCACCACGACATTACTTATAAAACTCATACATAAATTTGCCCACCTGTTAATTATTGAAATTTCTAAATTAATTTTTAGCCTCAAATGGTTTGTTTTATGCCCAAATCACATAAATCAAAAGTCGCGAATGCTGTAATTTCCCTGAAACTTGCAATTTAATTGAGATGATTGAATACCTGTTGAGTTCGCCTCTTTTAGAACTACAGCACTAGCGGCAGAAATTACTATAGTTTCACGTCAAAACGAGAAGATGATACCGATGTCTTGTGATCTTACTAATGGTTGCTATTCTCTTGCTGTAACATGTGATATTCGTATGCTGAAACTGGTACGTGTAACTTAATGACGGAATGCTTATTATTCGAAACATTATTATATGGAACTAAAAACTGAAATTTATAATCTTTTCCTTGCCTTTAGTGGTTGGTGATTCAATCATGAGAAGTTACCATCCGTGAAACACATGGATCTACAGCTTGCCTTCGAGTAGTTAAGACATTTCAAAGTGAAATGTATACTGAACACTCATCCTTAACAGTTACTGATTCTATATTGTATCTTACATGAAAGTGGAAAAAAATTATTCTACGCTAACACGCAAAAAATAATTGCTTCTCATGGCCTCATGGCCCTCACGTAAAACCTAAGCTGTACAACCGGATGGTCTGCTCTTGTCTGTTACAGCACATGAAATAAATCACGTTGCTGCTTGTGGACATGAGATAAAACTCGCTGCTACGAAGAGAACTGCTACGCGTTGAGGATACATATACTTACGCAAGATGGGTTTATTAATCATTAAAAGGAAGTATGGAGTTACGGGATAAATGGTATGACGTTCCTACAAACTGCTATTGCATATTACGTCTGAACACTGCAAGGTCGTTAGGCAAAGAGTCATGAAACAACGCACAGCAAAATTATGATCTTAGGTGAAAGCGACACAGCTCCCCTTGTTCGATAAACAGACTTATAATCAAACAAGACGAGCGAGTGCAAAGTTAGTTACCTTCACTGAATAATAAACGAATGATAGTTGAGTGTGTCCACTTTCAATAACAACAAACCCGCGTGTGCAACAGGATATATTTATTATTAGTGGGCCGCCTAACTATGGAAGGGTTGTAGGACAATAGATTTAAAGGACTCTTTAATTTAACTAAATTCTGAGTATATCAGATATTTATGTTATGTTATGTTATGTTAACCGGGGACCTAGAAACAACGGAGAGGCCCCGTCCCCGCCGCGGAAGCAGTGGTCCACAAACCCACGACGACTACCGCAGTCCACTTCACCCCTCCGCCGCCCCACACCGAACCCAGCGTTATTGTGCGCTTCGACCCCCGGTGGAACCCCCAGGGAACGTCTCACACCAGACGAGTGTAACCCCTATGTTTGCTGGTTGAGTAATGGTGGTGTACGCGTACGTGGAGAACTTGTCTGCGCAGCAATCGCCGGCATAGTGTAGCTGAGGCGGAATAAGGGGAACCAGACCGCATTTGCCGAGGCAGATGGAAAACCGCGTAAAATTCATCCACAGACTGGCCGGCTCACCGGACCTCGACACAAATCCACCAGGGGGATTCGTGCCGAGGACCAGGAGCTCCCTCCCACCCGGAAAGCCGTGCGTTGGACCGCAAGGCCAACTGGGCGGGCATCAGATATTTACCTGCTCTTATTACTGGACGCAGTACACAAGTAGTTAACAGAGGGTACAGTTTTCTGCAAATCTGAACTGAATTCATGCTGATACTGAGTGGACGTACCAAATTCTATGGAAAGCTACATGGAAAAACGCCGCAAGCTATCCTTACCCAGCCAGCTCACTAATTTAAGTGTTATTGAGACCAATTCACAAATTGTGGTGTCACCGCCAGACACTACACTTGCTAGGTGGTAGCCTTTAAATCGGCCGCGGTCCGCTAGTATACGTCGGACCCGCGTGTCGCCACTGTCAGTGATCGCAGACCGAGCGCCACCACACGGCGGGTCTAGAGAGACGTACTGGCACTCGCCCCAGTTGTACAGCCGACTTTGCAAGGAACGGTTCACTGACAACTACGTTCTCATTTTCCGAGACGATAGTTAGCATAGCCTTCAGCTACATTTGCTACGACCTAGCAAGGCGCCGTATTCAATTGATAGAGATTCTATTAATGTATCATCAAGAGCGATGTTCTACAAATGTAGATTAAAGTTAAGTATTCCAGAAGCTACGTACTTTTCTTTATAGCATTCATTACGTATCCTGTTTCAGACCTCACGCCAGCCTGCGTGAGTTTAAGCGCGTGCCTTTCGGCTTCCTCTCGTTGTGACTTGGCTGTCTTGCTAAGTCACAACACAAATTATAATCAAGTAGCGAGTTAGCTCAGGAAGCAGATCGTGCTACCACAGATTGAGAAATTTACATTCCCCAAAGCATGTACCCAACACCTACAGACTGCAGCCGGTAGAACAATTGTACAGTCGCTGGAACAAAAATACCAAAAAATTTACTTACCTGTCCTTAGCTCCCTGCTTTCAAAAAAACTTCATGGAAAGTATGCCAGAGAGCAGTTGCCAGCTCCCATCTCCTTGGGGAGGCTCTCATCTCCTAAAAATATTCGCTGACTACATTAGCATGAAATTCCCAGCTTGAAAAACTCGACGCCTTACTCCCAAGCAGTCACATGTCCAGTACTCTCAATCAAACAATTATAGAATATTGGCAGAAAATGAAACAATGCCGCTTAGCGGTATGTGCCAGTAATGTCGCAAGTGAATCAAAAACCTGCCCCAAAGTAACGGTTGTATTGTGAAAAATAATAAACACATAGTTAAAGAGCCACTTACAATTGAGTGAAAGTAAATCCATCTCTTAAACGACATTGTCGGTAGCAATCATATGGAACAAAGAGCTATAGTGATACATCAAGTAAATTTGTCAAGAAAAATCTCTACATACAGTACATTTCAATTCTGAAAAGCAAAGGGATTATCTGTCAGTTTCCATGTGTGGCTATTGTATATCAGCTACCCTCAAAAGTTTGTGTAATCTTAACTCGACACAGTGAATCCTGACATGAATGATCATCCCCAAGCATATTACACGAATGTTAGTGATCGCAGCGAAATCAGAAGCGTTAATACATGTTATCCCTTACAGCACGTACAGAGAGGCAGCCGCTGAAAAGCCAGACACTACACTATATCCACTATAAGTTCAATCTGCAAGAGACTTGGTAGGAAAGACGACTGACATCAACTAATACCAATATAAACTCTGTTTGGCAAAGGCAAGTATTCCACACATGTGCTCAAGTATATTGATCTTTGGGTGTGCTAACAGACGCTGGCGCATGGCCTAGTGGCCAAGAAGCTGTCATAATAAATACTGCAGCCACCTTTCATCCCCTGTTGTTAATGTAGGTGTGAAAAAGAGACCATCTGTCGTTAACACTTTGGAGACCAGCCACTTAGGAAAACACTGGACCATTTATGCCATTATTTATAGAGTTAAGGCATAAATGTAATTGATGTATCTTCAACCGTAATAATACTAAAAAGGGCCAAGCTTCAATATTTATTTTTCATGTTTACTTAAGTTCTTTGGCAGATTACAAATATGAAAATAATGATGACCTAAAGATCACTTATCCAACCAAAAAAAAATGCGAGGAGGACTATTGAACAATTCCTTCCACTCTCTTACAGGTTGAACTTCTGATGGATATAATAAAGAGTCCCGCTTTTCAAAAACTATTTTTATGCCGAAATATTGTTCTAATACATCTGGAGAGCGTCTACTATTTTCATTCCTCATTTCAGTGTCTATGTTTGAGCGATTTAAAACAGTATCTGGAACGGTATAATTTCATTTGATTACAGATGAAGTACTGACTGATGTTACCTTTCAAGAAACGCTAGTACCTGTCAGTTTTTAAACGGCACTAGAGTTTTGCGAGCAGCTGCTTTTAGCTTCCAAAATTCTTTCTCCACTCAACAAACGTGACGTGTCTGGAGTAGAATTACAGCGAACTGGGAAATCTAAAGTGTACTCGCCAATGCAGTCTTATTGGCTCAGCCATTACGACAGCAGCTATTACGTTCGCCTTTAGAATTACCGGTAGACTTGACCAAACTCCTCAATCTGATGGGGAAGATTTATGGGACAGGAGAAACACCTTCAGGCTTATGAAGAGTATAATAATATCAATTCCATAGAAAATAGGTGCTGAAAGGTGTGAAAATCACCGAACTATTAGTTTAATAATTCACGGTTGCAAAATACTATACTAACACAAATTCTTTACAGACGAATGGAAAAACTGGTAGAAGCCGACCTCGGGGGAGATCAATTTGGATTCTGCAGAAATGGAACACACGAGGCAATACTGACCCTATGACATATCTTAGAAACTAGATTAAGCAGAGGCACAGCTACTTTTACAGAATTTGTAGAGACAGCATTTGACTATGTTGACTGGAATACCCTCTTTCTAACTCTGAAGGTGACAGGGATAAAATACAGGGAACGAAAGGCTATAATTTGCACAGAAACCGGAAGGCAATTATATGAGTCGAGGTACGAAAGGGAAGCAATGGTTGTGAAAGAAGTGAGACAAGGTTGTAGCTTATCCCTGGTGTTATTTAATCTGTACATTGAACTAGCAGTAAGGGAAACCAAAGAAAAATTTAGAGTCGGAATTAAAATCCAGGGAGAAGAAATAGAAACCTTGCCGATGACGTTGTAATTCTGTGCGAGACAGCAAAAGATTTGGAAGAACAGTTGAAAAGAATGGACAGTGTCATGAAAGGAGGATATAAGATGAACATTGACAAAAGCGGAACGAGGATCATGGAATGTAGTCGAATTAAATCAGGGGATAGTGAGGGAATTAGATTAGGAAATGACAAACGTAAAATAGTAAATAAGTTTCGCTATTTGGAAAGCAAAATAACTGATAATGGTCGAGGTACAGAGGATATAAAATATAGACGGCGTTGGAAAGAAAAGCGTTTCTGAAGAAGTGAAGTTTGTTAACATCAATTATAGACTTAAATGTCAGGAAGTCTTTTTCTGAAAGTATTTGTATGGAGTGTTGTCATGTATGGATGTGAAACGTGGACGATAAATAGTTTAGACAAGAGATTAGAAGCTTTTGAAATGTGATACGTCAGAAGAATGCTGAAGATTAGATGGGCAGATAACGTCACTAATGAGGAGGTACTGAATGTAACTAGGAGAAGAGGAATTTGTGGCACAATTTGAATAGCAGAAGGAATCGGTTGCTAGGACACGTTCTGAGACATCAACGGATCACCAGTTTAGTACTTGAGGGAAGCGTGGAGGGTAAAAATCGTAGAGGGAAAGCAAGAGATGAATACCCTTAGCAGATTCATAAGGATGTAGGCCTGCACAGGATAGAGTAGAATGGAGAGTGCATCAGTCTTGGCTGTGGACTGAAGACCACAACAACAACAAAAAAGACGGGCCGGTTTTACATGCCGTACCCTATACAGGGTGGTCCATTGATAGTCACCGGGCCAAATATCTCACGAAATAAACGTCAAACGAAAAAAACTACAAAGAACGAAACTTGTCTAGCTTGAAGGGGGAAACCAGATGGCGCTATGGTTGGCCCGCTAGATGGCGCTGCCATAGGTCAAACGGATATCAACTACGTTTTTTTAAAATAGTAACCCCCATTTCTTGTATTACATATTCGTGTAGTACGTAAAGAAATATGAATGTTTTTGTTGGACCACATTTTTCGCTTTGTAATAGAAGGCTCTGTAATAGTCCCAAACTGATAAGTACGTGGTATCACGTAACATTCCGCCAGTGAGGACGGTATTTGCTTCGTGATACATTAACCGTGTTAAAATGGACCGTTTACCAATTGCGGAAAAGGTCGATATCGTGTTCATGTATGGCTATTGTGATCAAAATGCCCAACGGACGTGTGCTATGTATGCTGCTCGGTATCCTGGACGACATCATCCAAGTGTCCGGACCGTTTAAACAGGAAGTGTTCAGCCACATGTGAAACGTCAACCACGACCTGCAACAAATGATGATACCCAGATAGGTGTTTTAGCTGCTGTCGCGCGTAATCCGCACATCAGTAGCAGACAAATTGTGCGAGAATCGGGAATCCCAAAAACGTCGGTGTTGAGACTGCTACATCAACATCGATTGCGCCTGTACCATATTTCTATGCACAAGGAGTTGCATGGCGACGACTTTGAAGGTCGCGTACAGTTCTGCCACTGGGCACAAGAGAAATTACGGGACGCCCACAAGAGAAATTACAGGACGATGTCACATTTTTAGCACGCTTTCTATTTAGCGACCAAGCGTCATTTACCAACAGCGGTAACGTAAACAGGCATAATACGCACTATTGGGCAACGGAAAATCCACGATGGCTGCGACAAGTGGAACATCAGCGACCTTGGGGGGTTAATATATGGTTCGGCATTATGGGAGAAAGGATAATTGGCCCCCATTTTATCGATGGCAATCTAAATGGTGCAATTTATGCTGATTTCCTACGCAGTGTTCTACCGATGTTACTACAAGATGTTTCACTGCATGATAGAATGGTGATGTACTTCCAACATGATGGATGTCCGGCGCATAGCTCGCGTGCGGTTGAAGCGGTATTGAATAGCATATTTCATGACAGGTGGATTGGTCGTCGAAGCACCATTCCATGGCCCGCACGTTCACCGGATCTGACGTCCCTGGTTTTATTTCTGTGGGGAAAGTTGAAGGATATTTGCTACCGTGATCCACCGACGGCGCCTGACAACATGCGTCAGCACATTGTCAATTCATGTGCGAACATTAGGAAAGGTGAACTGCTCACTGTTGAGAGGAATGTCGTTACACGTATTGCCAAATGCATTGAGGTTGAAGGGCATCATTTTGAGCATTTATTGCGTTTATTTGGTATTTTCAGGTAATCACGCTGTAACAGCACGCGTTCTCAGAAATGATAAGTTCACAAAGGTACATGCATCACATTGGAACATCCGAAATAAAATGATTAAACGCACCTACGTTCTGTATTTTAATTTAAAAAACCGACATGTTAGCAACTGTTCGTCTAAAATTGTGAGCCATATGTTCGTGACTATTACAGTGGGATCCATCACAAAGCGAAAAGAGTGGTCCAACTAAAACATTCATGAAACTTCCTGGCAGATTAAAACTGTGTGCCGGACCGAGGCTCGAACTCGGGACCTTTGCCGTTCGCGGGCAAGTGCTCTACCAACTGAGCTACCCAAGCACGACTCACGGCCCGTCCTCACAGCTTTACTTCTGTCAGTACCTCGTCTCCTACCTTCCAAACTTTACAGATGCTGTCCTGCGAAACTTGCAGCACTAGAAATGCTGAAAGAAATTCGTGCTTGGGTAACTCAGTTGGTAGAGCACCTGCCCGCAAAAGGCAAAGGTCCCGAGTTCGAGTCTCGGTACGGCACACTGTTTTAATCTGCCAAGAAGTTTCATACCAGCGCACACTTCGCTGCTGAGTGAAAATCTCATTCTTAAAACATTCAAATTTCTTTGCGAAGTACGCGAATATATAATAAAAACGGGGTTTCCTACTTTAAAAAAACGCAGTTGATATCCGTCTGACCTATGGGATCGCCATCTAGCGGGCCAACCGTAGCGCCATCTTGTTTCCCCCTTCAAGCTAGACACGTTTCGTCTTTGTAGTTTTTTCGTTTGACGCTTATTTCGTGAGATATTTGGGCACGTCACGATCAATGGACCACCCTGTACAGAGACGCACGTTTACCCTTTCATTAACAATTGCGCAACGTTTATCACTCCTGTCAAAAAGAACGGGAGACTGATAAAGAAACGCGAGCGGGAATATCGCTAAGGCTAAGGAGCGGCAGTCCGGGAGGTAGCTGGTCATCAGGGGACGTCATCGAAAGTGCCCGCCGTGCAGCGCCACGCCGCAGAACCACTGCGGTTCTCTTGATTATTTCCCGTCAGCAGCCGCGGAGATAATTGAAGGCGCGAGGATTAATGGTTCGTCGTCAGGCGCGCTTCAAGGGGGGCGACGTGTCGCACCGACACACGCGCAGACACACGAGCAGACACATACACACAAAGGGCAGAAGACTCCGCGGGCTCGCAGAGACGCCACACCGCGCAGGGGCAGCGCCGCTGAAAGGGATTAGAAGCGCCGCGTCACGCGGGCCTTTGTGGCGGCCGCGGATCCTCGCCTATTGAAAGCGAACAGCCGGCTATTAATAGCGGCGCCGGTGACGGATGCATTAGCGGCAGCGGCCACTGCGGGCTCACCCCGCCCCGCGCCGAGCCGCCGCCAGCAGCCGGTCTTGGCCCGCCTTTCACGCAGGACTCCGCAATCCTCACTGATGCCTCTTTAATTGCTACGCTCCCCGTGTTCCCGTCTTCTTTTCACGCGGCTCTCACGGCGACGTCTGACGGCGCGTCGGCTGCGCTGCCAAGCAGACGTCACTTTCCTTACGTACCGCACTCGCGCTACCGTATGAAGGAAGCCTGTGTGGGAAGCACAGTACCTTCCGAGTTGAAGAGTCCTCGGGCCACACGTCGCAGAACACGAGTACTCATTACTTCTTTGGATAGAGAAACGCAGATCGTCAGTAGCTTTTTTATTCTGCCAACTTTGACAATTTGAGTGTACATTTCTGGCTCTCGGAGACAGGATTATTTTGTAATCCAATCAGTCTTACATACCGCAGCAGGTAGCAGTTACAAAAAAAGTAAATGCAGATTGAAGTGACGAGTGAAAATTTGTACCAGCGCCGGATTTAGCCAGCCCGGTTAGCCGTGCGGTCTAACGCACTGTTTTCCGGGCGCAAGGCGTGCCGGTCCCCGACACGAATCCGCCCGGAGGTTCAGATAGCTGAAATGGCTCTGAGTACTATGCGACTTAACTTCTGAGGTCATCAGTCACCTAGAACGTAGAACTAATTAAACCGAACTAACCTAAGGACATCACACGCATCCATGCCCGAGGCAGGATTCGAACCTCCAGACTGTAGCGCCTAGAACCGCACGGCCACTCCGGCCGGCCTACCCGGAGGATTAGCGTCGATGTCCGGTGTGCCCGCCAGTCTGTGTATGGTTTTTCAGGCGGTTTTTCATCTGTCTCGGCGAATGCGGGTTGGTTCCCCTTATTTTGCCTCATTTACACTATGTCGGCGATTTCTGCGGAAACACTTTCTCCACGTACGCGTACACCACCATTACTCTACCACGCAAACATAGGGGTTACACTCGTCTGCTGTGAGACGTTCCCGGGGGGGTCCACCGGGGCCCGAACCGCACAATAACCCTGGGTTCGGTGTGGGGCGGCGGAGGGGTGAGTGGACTGCTGCAGCCTATTGTAGAGTTGTGTATCACTGAGGCTACGTCGGGGACGAAGCCTCTCCGTCGTTTCTAGGTCCTCAGTTCACAACAGTACAATACAAAGGCGGGATTTGAAAAAAATGCTTCAAATGGCTCTGAGCACTGTGGGACTTAACATCTAAGGTCATTAGTCCCATAGACTTAGAACTACCTAAACTTAACTAACCTAAGGACATCACACACATCCATGCCCGAGGATGGATTCGAACCTGCGACCGTAGCGGTCGCTCGGTTCCAGGCTGAAGCGCCTAGAACCACTCGGCCACCAACGACCGGCGCGGTATTTAAACCTGGGTCTCTTGTTCACTAAGCAGATGCACCAACCACTACATCACCCTGGCACACTGGGTTTGCCAACTGCACGGACTACCCTCGCCCCTCAATTCAAATCTCACTTACGCCTCAGCCCACTTAGTAGTGTCCCTGAACTCGAACAGCATTATATACTTTCCTTTTATTAAAGCACCTATGCCACTGTTTCAGGCACGATCCTCCATTTCGTTTGATGCTGAGATGATATTACAATGCAGTTGGACAGCGTGTACTATTTTCGCTCCTCATTTCAGCCTGCATATGTACAGCGTGGATCTTTGGGACTTGGAAAGATCTCTAGAAGCATATAGTTTCATTTGATTACAAAAAAAAGTATTGGCTGATGTATACGACCAAGAAACCCTATCTCTGTCTCTTTTAATGCGGCACTAAAGATTAGTGAGCTGCTGCTTTTAGACGGAACCACTGGAATGTGCCACAACCTGAATGATTATTCAGGTATGGCTAGCACGCTGCTGTGTATAGCACCATGGGCAATCTCTGGTGACTTGCGGGCGTGATTCACATACATTAAACTCGCCTGCCGGGTCATCGCGTGAAATGACAGCAGCACTACTAGGGCACGGAGCCAAACTATAGGGCGAGGAACACTGATGTTTATGGGGTAACGCACCGATACGAATGACACCGTTTTCCTGACACACCACAACAAATTACACTTCAAAACTGGAGTTTTTGGGGTAAGTTCATTTTAAATTCACCGAATGTTCAGGAACTGCTAACGCCTTTGCCGGAGTGGTAACACACGTTCCCGCCATTACCGAAGTTAAGAGCTTTCGGACTTGGCTAACATTTGTGCGGGTCTGCCGAGTACTGTTGGCACGTGGGAGCAGTAAGCGCTTGTGAGGTCAGTTGAGAAGCTACTTGTTTGAGAAGTAGTGATTCCGGCCACGAAACAACAGTGCCGCGTTGCTAGAAGAGACTCTGATCTGCTGCTGTGCCGATAACAGTTGCATCACAGTGTGCGAGCCGAGCCCCACCAGAAAGACAGGCAGCGGCGCGTACGTCACGTCACGTGACACTACAGGTTTTACGAGTGCCAGCAGCCGCCTCTGGCGGGGAATGACAATTCTTGACTGCACGTTTAGCTGCATTTAAGTTCTCGAAAGGACACGATAAAATTAAGACCTTTAGTGAGTACCTTCTCAATTAAATATTAATTTCCCGTGGGGCTTGCACGGAGCTGAGCTTTCATGAAGTGTGGCGGACAAGCTGACTAGTGTCACACACAGGTTCGTCTCAGGACACGTAGTATCTCGTTGGCCCCGGTGAGAGCGGAATGACGTGGCAACTGAAAACTTGTTACAAAGACGAAGTACGCGTGACAGTCCGATTCTTGTGGTCAAAAAGTGTAAATGTCACACAGATTCACCCTGAAATTCTGGCGGTATTGCACCAAATCCATTTTCGTGTGCTGTCGTAGCGCAACGGTGCCAACAATTTGACCAGAGCCTCAAAGACGTTGGTGATGCTGATCGGGAAATCCAAATCTTGCGCTGGGCTATTTCCATCTATCCGGTAAGCTGAATGGTGAGAGTGTGTGTGTGTGTGTGTGTGGGGGGGGGGGGGGGGGGGGGTTCACATAGCGATTGTCGAATGGCTCTGTGGCCAAGGAGCGGATTTCTATAGTCGATAAATTAAGTGGTGGATCGTTCCGACCATTGTTTACAGATAATTAGCCACTATGCTGAAAAGTAGTGTCATGTATCTGTCGCACTGTGAATTGTAGTATACCATTCCATAAAGTTTGGTTGACCTGCCATAGTAGTGTGTAACATACCTTTAGAAGTTCCCTCGTTTCTATTAAGAAAACAAGACGTCAACGAAAAAATTTTCAGAGACGTAAAGAGTCTCTCTTCAGTGAGCTCGTTAAAACGTGCTTGCAGAAACCAGCTGACTATAATATTTGTAAAATTAGAAAAGATATGAACAGCTCGAATCATTTCATGCGTAGTCAGGTCGTCACGAACAAAGCCCTGAGCCCTGGCAACTGATCCGCGCTGGCAGTTAGCAGTTAGTCATGAGGTGTGCACATCCGCGGCTGCAGTGGGCTTGCGAGTTGACACTTGTCTAAGAAAAAAAAGGTTCAAATTGCTCTGAGCACTATGGGACTTAACATCTGAGGTCATCAGTCTCCTAGAACTTAGAACTACTTAAACCTAATTAACCTAAGGACAGCACGCACATCCATGCGCGAGGCAGGATTCGAACCTGCGACCATAGCGGTCACGAGGTTCCAGGCTGAAGCGCCTAGAACCGCACGGCCACACCGGCCGGCTCTAAAAGCAACGCAGTTCATTTACTTAATAGAAACGTTATTTATCGTCCACTGACCATGAGAACGTACTAGCGACCCGCCCTGCCTACACACGGATTAGCGGTGAGTTACATTCATTAACTTTCCTCATGAATCAGTCTGTCAGTTAGTGAAACCCATATCAAAATCCTTACAGTTTCAGACATTAGCCTTAACATATAGATGGAAAAACGTTGCTGGGTGGGGGTGGTGGGGGGGGGGGGGGGGGGGAAAGGCTTTGATTTCTGATACGTACCAATCTGAATTGCCTTTCGTGTAGATTATGCACTGGTGTGCCGAACTAAAAGCAGAAAGTAAGTTTGCGTGGCGTGTCAACACCAAGTAACATAGCGCTTCGAAACTTGGAACATACATAGAAAAAGCCGCTACAAAGTAGCAGGGAAGGTAACCGAAAGATACGAAACGAGACGAACGGAAACAATACTTTTATTCAAAGACAATAATTATACTGAAGTACATGCGCTATTTATTATGGTCCTCTGGATGTAATAAAAACTGGGGAATGGTTCTTAATAGTGTGTCTGATCACCACGGGTGGCAGTGCATGCTGTACGACGTGCTCCTATGCTAGCCACAAGGTTGGTAATGAGTTCTTGTGATAGGAGGTTCCATTCCTCCACCAGGGGACTGACAACTACTGGACGGTTGTTGGTGCATGTGGGCGTCCTATTACGTCTACCGAGAACACCCCCCCCCCCCCCCCGCCCGCATCTCGTGGTCGTGCGGTAGCGTTCTCGCTTTCCACGCCCGGGTTCCCGGGTTCGATTCCCGGCGGGGTCAGGGATTTTCTCTGCCTCGTGATGGCTGGGTGTTGTGTGATGTCCTTAGGTTAGTTAGGTTTAAGTAGTTCTAAGTTCTAGGGGACTGATGACCATAGATGTTAAGTCCCATAGTGCTCAGAGCCATTTGAACCATTTTTTTGAGAACACCCCACATGAGTTCGATGGGGTTTAAGTCAGAGGAAATTGGAGGCCAATCCACTCGCCTAATATCATCTGTTTCCAAGAGCTTTTCCACCTGTCCTGTTCAATGCGGTCGCAAACTCTCGTGCGTAAACATGAGGCATGGTCGAATGTACGAGGTGCATTCAAGTTCTAAGGCCTCCGATTTTTTTCCTGATTAATTACTCACCCGAAATCGATGAAACTGGCGTTACTTCTCGACGTAATCGCCCTGCAGACGTACACATTTTACACAACGCTGACGCCATGATTCCATGGCAGCGGCGAAGGCTTCTTTATGAGTCTGTTTTGACTACTGGAAAATCGCTGAGGCAATAGCAGCACGGCTGGTGAATGTGCGGCCACGGAGAGTGTCTTTCATTGTTGGAAAAAGCCAAAAGTCACTAGGAGCCAGGTCAGGTGAGTAGGGAGCATGAGGAATCACTTCGAAGTTGTTATCACGAAGAAACTGTTGCCTATCGTTAGCTCGATGTGCGGGTGCGTTGCCTTGGTGAAACAGCACACGCGCAGCTCTTCCCGGACGATTTTGTTGCAGTGCAGGAAGGAATTTGTTCTTCAAAACATTTTCGTAGTATGCACCTGTTACCGTAGTGCCCTTTAGAACGCAATGGGTAAGGATTACACCCTCGCTGTCCCAGAACATGGACACCATAATTTTTTCAGCACTGGCGGTTACCCGAAATTTTTTTGGTGGTGGTGAATCTGTGTGCTTCCATTGAGCTGACTGGCGCTCTGTTTCTGGATTGAAAAATGGCATCCACGTCTCATCCATTGTCACAACCGACGAAAAGAAAGTCCCATTCATGCTGTCGTTGCGCGTCAACATTGCTCGGCAACATGCCACACAGGCAGCCATGTGGTCGTCCGTCAGCATTTGTAGCACCCACCTGGATGACACTTATCGCTTTTTCAGGTCGTCATGCAGGATTGTGTGCACAGAACCCACAGAAATGCCAACTCTGGAGGCGATCTGTTCAACAGCCATTCGGCGATCCCCCAAAACAATTCTCTCCACTTTCTCGATCATGTCGTCAGACCAGCTTGTGCGAGTCTGAGGTTGTTTCGGTTTGTCGTCACACGATGTTCTGCCTTCATTAAACTGTCGCACCCACGAATGCACTTTCGACACATCCATAACTCCATCAACACATGTCTCCTTCAACTGTCGATGAATTTCAGTTGGTTTCACACCACGCAAATTCAGAAAACGAATGATTGCACGCTGTTCAAGTAAGGAAAACGTCGCCATTTTAAGTATTTAAAACAGTTCTCATTCTCGCCGCTGGCGGTAAAATTGCATCTGCCGTATGGTGCTGCTATCTCTGGGACGTACTGACAATGAACGCGGCCTCATTTTAAAACAATGCGCATGTTTCTATCTCTTTCCAGTCTGGAGAAAAAAAATCGGAGGGCTTAGAACTTGAATGCACCTCGTACTCCTGAAAAGAAGCACATGGGGAAGTAAACCGTCACAACATTACACAGGTCTGCGACATAAAAACTTTTTCAGATGTATTAGGTTATTTTTATAGTGTTTTCAACGCTGATTTCGGGAAAAATAGTGAAAAAATTCCATCACACAATTATTTCACAAACTATGTGTCTAGTTTTAGTTTTTATCGATATTTCAGCGCTCTAGTGAGTTTGAATTTTGGTTTTTAGGATCTCCATAAACTGTTATTTAGCCTTTTTTATGCTAGATATACGTACAATAAAGAGTTATTAGGAGAAACCAGCAGTATTTTCGTGTCCCTGTCTGTATGTCGCGCTGCCCCTTCCCCTGCCATCACCGAGCAGTGAGCTTCTGCTATTGTCCTTCAGTTCACAGTACCTCTTCACTCTGTGCTGTTCAAGTGTTGTCGTTACTAGTGGTGTAAAGTAAAGACTATTTTATGGTGTTGCAAAGTTGTTTTATGAACAATGGACAATGGCTACCAGAGGATATATAAACTCGCCAGATCGCTTCTGCTACATTTGTGGTAACTATACCGTTAAAAATCAACAAAGAAACATTTACGATTTTGTTGAAAAAGCATATTTCGCATTTTTTGGTATAAAGTTAGACCATCAAGATAAGCCTTGGGCCCCACACAAAGTTTGTTCAGTGTGTGTTGAATAACTGAGGCAATGGTTTCACCGTAAAAAGCAGTCCTTACGCTATGGAGTACCAATGATTTGTAGGGAGCCCAAAAATGATAGTGATGACAGCTACTTTTGTTCTTGCAACGTACGAGGTTTCAATTTGAAAAACAAAAAGGATATTTCTTACTAGTGTTTTGCAGTGATGTTCCTGGACTTATGGCACGTTTCAAAATAGAATATGCTCCTCACATCTTAACTACTTCCTTGCAAACCTTGGTGATGTAAGTGAAGAGCAAGGCGAAAGATACCACCAAGACAACAAAGAAATGAAAAGAAGATATCAAGGAAGATGGAAGGTCAACATGATAGCGGACTACTGCTGGGTGACAAAAAGAGATGATCCTCAAAGAGTCCACAGCCCAAAAAGCAACAAAACAAGCTTCGACAGAAAGCGAAAGCGTTATTACAATGAAAGTGTGGAAATATAGCTTAGAACATGATTTATAACCGAGCGAGGTGGCGCAGTGGTTAGACACTGGACTCGCATTCTGGAGGACGACGGTTCAATCCCGCGTCCGGCCATCCTGATTTAGGTTTTCCGTGATTTTCCTAAATCACTCCAGGCAAAGCTGGGATGGTTCCTCTGAAAGGGCACGGCCGACTTCCTTCCCCATCCTTCCCTAATCCGATGAGACCGATGACCACGTTGTCTGGTCTCCTTCCCCAAAACAACCAACCAATCATGATTTATAAATAAAATAGAATTTTATAACGTTGGAAAAAATGTGATAAATTGCTTAAATTTTGTTATTATATCCAAAAATACTCCCTTTTTTGTGAGAAAACCGGACGTGATAGAAAAAAATGGATCGCATTTTTTAAATCAGCACTGAAAAGTACATAAAAGTCAGTTATCAAATTTCAAACAACTCTGAAAAAATATTTTTTTTCAGACCTGTGTTATTAACCGGTTAGTGTATTGTGCTCAAAGGTTGGTGATGGCACCAACAGCGAAGGGATTCGATCAACTAGGAGTGGGGTCACATGCTGTTCTCTGATGAGAGCAAATTAAGTCTGCATAGTGTTTTCAGCCTGGATGTACCCTCGTATGACGAAAGCTGGGGACGTAACATGTATCCAAGAACATTGTCGAACATTATCGTTTTGATGGTTCTTATGGTATGTAGAGGCAGAACTTTGTATGCCCATACTGACCTCCGCATGAACATGGTACTCTCACCAGTCATTGCTATTGTGAGACTGTACTCCTTCCCTATGAGTAATCTTTCAGGGGTGTATTCGGTCCTCACTTAATTTTTGTATGTGACACTGTGCAGCCGCTTCGAACAGCACAGGTGAAGCAGCTCTTGGAATGAGAAGGTATTTGGCGAATGGAGTGGCCTGTCTGGTCTCTCAATTTAAATCGCATAGAGCGTGTGTGGGTTGCGTTAGGAGGGAGGGGGCCGGACGTGTTGCTGCGTACCCACATGCACCAACGATCATCCAGCAGACAGTTGCGTGGTGGGGGAATGCAAACTTCTTACCAACCTGGTGAACAGCGTGGGAGCGTGTTGCAGAAATGCGTTGCCCCCCGTGGTGATCACACACCTATGGTCCTATTGATGTGCAGGAGACCATCATAAATCGGGGTGACCTCGGTGTAATAAGGGTCTCTGAATAAGAGTGTCATTTCTGTTCGTCTCGTTGAGTATGTATTTCAATTAGCTTCTGTGTTATACTGTAGCAGTTCTTTCTATGTATGATATGAGTTTCACAGAGCTATGTTGCTTGACAGCAACACAGCAAACGAAAATTACTTTCGTCCTTTGGTTTTGTACACCAGAGTAGATCGCTGCCGGTTTTGAGCACACAACTTTGCTCTTATGGTTTTGTTATTTTGACCAATGTTAAAGTCATGAATAATATACGTCGCGTTGCTTTTCATATATCGGATGTGTCACTTAACAGCCTATCTAAACCTGGAATTCTAGACACATGTACGAGGTTCACTCCAAAAGAAATGCACACAATTTTTTTAAAATTCATCTTTCATTCTACATATTTTAAAGTTTTACAGTGTGTAGATACATCCTTTAGGAACAATATTTTCATTTCTCCACATAATTTCAATCCCTCTTAACTGCCTTATGCCATCTAGGAACCAGCTCCTGTATACTCGCACGGTAAAATTCAGGACCAACATGTTGGAGCCACTGTTTGGCAGCGTGCACAAGGGAGTCATCGTCTTCAAACCCTGTTCCAAGCAGAGAGTCTTTCAGTTTCCCAAAGAGATGATAGTGACATGGAACCAGGTCAGGACTGTAAGGCGGGTGTTTCGGTGTTGGCCATCCGAGTTTTGTGATCGCTTCCATGGTTTTTTGACTGACATGTGACCGTGCATTGTCGTGCAACAGAAAAACATCCTGCTTTTGCCGATGTAGTCGAACACGACTCAGTCGAGCTTGAAGTTTCTTCAGTGTCGTCACATATGCATCAAAATTTCTGGTGGTTCCACTTGGCATGGTGTCCACAAGCTAGAGTCCTTCGGAATCTTAGAAACACTGTAGCCATAACTTTTCCAGTAGAAGGTGTGATTTTGAATTTTTTTTCATGGGTAAATTTGCATGATGCCACTCCATTGATTGCCTCTTCGTCTCTGGTAAAAAATGATGCAGCCTTGTTTCATTACCTGTCACAGTTCTTCCAAGAAATTCATCTCCACATTTTCCGTACTGTTCTAAAAGTTCGCTGCATACCGTTTTTCTTGTTTCTTTGTGAGCCCCTGTCAACATCCTGGGAACCCACCTGGCACAAACCTTTTTTAACGCCAACACTTTCGGTATTCTGCAAACACTTCCTTCCCCTATCCCAACATAGCGTGACAATTCGTTCACTGTCATGCGTCTGTCACCAGTCACCAATTCGTTAACTCTCAGCACATTGTGTGGAGTGTGTGCAGTGCGAGGCCTGCCGCTGCGAGGACAATCCTCAGTAGTGCCGTGCCAGCTTTCATCACGAAACCTACTTGCCCACCGACTAACTGTACTGCGATCGTCAGCAGCATCCCCATACACCTTTTTCAACCTCTTGTGGATGTTTCCCACTGTCTCGTTTTCACAGCACAGGAATTCTATGACAGCACGTTGCTTCTGACGAACGTTAAGTGTAGCAGCCATCTTGAAGACATGCTGTGACGGCGGCACTCACGGGAACAGGTTGAACTAAGTTTGAAAACAAGCGGGAAGGATGTATCTACACACTGTAAAACTTTCACACATGCAGAATGAAAACTGTTTTTGTTACAAAAATACTGTGCATTTGTTTTGGAGTGACCCTCGTACGTTTCATGTGGCAGTGTCACGGTCGTATGGCTAAACAGTGCCAAGAATCAAAATGACTAGTTATTAGGTGTAAACATTAAGTTAGTGTATTTTATTTTATTTGACTTGTAATTGATATTGTTTTAAAATGAGTGAGAAGAAGGGTAAGACTTCGGTGGAGTCAGAGATGCAATGATGGTAAGAACCAGAGGCAGTATGTATGATGTTGAAAAGGGTAGCACAATTAACATAAATTACGAGTTCCATAGTGTATCAGAAAAGCAGTCGCCAAAGCAAAATACAGACCTTTTAACAGCAAGTTTAGCTGCATCTTGCCCTGGTAAATAAATGAGGGTATGCAAGCAGTTGTGGAAGATTTTAAGAACTTGGAAATTTTGAAAGATGGTCTGACAAAAGTTTTGATGGTAACAAAATTAAGATTAACTGGAGAAGCAGGTTATACAGCGGCTCTCAGGGGCGCTGTAACATTGGAAGAATTTAAAAATGTTTTAGTTCAAAGGTATGAAGCAAAATATTGCCAGGCATTTTAGGGAACGGTCTGGCATGGTAACAAAGGGACATATGGAATCAATAGAAGAAGTTGTAGGTAGGATAAGGAAGATGAATGGTTGTACATACAGGGAGCGGAATAAATGCTGAAGTTAACGAAGTAATTAGATGGTAGGAGAATCAATGTTCTTGACGCATTTTTAAGGGGATTATGAACAGGTGCGCATGTTGATGAGCATCCAGCTGTGAGACTTCAATATAATGTGAGTAAATCGTTGTGTTAGCCAGGTTTGGAGTTAGATGGACAGTGTTTTTGGCGAATATACGTTGTTATAAGTGTGGCTAGTATGGAAGCAATATTGGCAGCCACAGGACACTGGAGCAGAGGCAGAGGGCAGCATAATGGTAACGGTAGTATCAGGGGCAGATGACCTCAAGTGATGCAGGCATTAAACGCCATAGGAAACCCGAAGTCCATCTGCAGGCATTCCCAGTAAAATTAGATGGTACTAAGTCGTATGCAGAGGTGGATTGTGGGTCAGAGGAATAATGAGTAAAAAGAACTGTAGCATATGTTAGACACAAACGTGCATGTATAGGCTGGCAGTGAAGATCTGGTAGAAAATAAGCAATGCAACCCACCACAGTAAAGATTACCTGAAGTGGAGGATAAGGTTGTCGCGCTGTTGGGATCAGTGGACATAGGTTTTGTCCCGGGTATCTTTCAGTACAGACATTGCGTAGAGATTGTGCCATATGTGAATGAGAGGGTTGACATGATTCCCTGGTTGAATTTCTTGGATCAGAATTGTACCAACATCGGCAACACAAGGTAAAGCTTGGCAGGGAAACGTTTCAGCTGGATGAAACCAGTGAAGGTCTACGAAAACTGTTTAAGCCACCAACAATCACACTAAAACTCGACCCACAAAACTGTGTACCTAGGGGTACTGGGTCATTGCTTTGCGTTAATTTTAAGTCTAATTTACCATTAGGATTGTCGTGGAACCGTTGGAAGTAAATGAAGTACTGGCTCAGGTAGCCTGCTTAGTGAAAAGAAGTGGTGTAAATGTGTTAGAGGTAAATGATGAAATAATTGTACCTGTGTTAGTGGATAATTTCAGTGCGGAGAATTTAAGATGAAGAAAGTGGTTGTTGATAACTAGCATGGATTACCTGGAGGACTAAGCTGGGAACCGAGGGATGTTGGCCATGAAAATTCACCAGATGTCACTGAAATTGCATTATGAGGGAAACTGGAGCACATAAAGGGGAGTGATAAGCAAAAGATGTAAGGGTTACTGTTGGAATTCAGAGATTTGATTTTTTCTAAAGGGCCACTGCCAGCATAGCATTTTATGCAACACTGAATACCGATGGGAAAGGAAACACCAGTTGACTACAAACCTTATAGAGTACAAAGGTACTGGCAGCCAATTCTGGAAGAATTCATAGATAAGCAGCTGAAGGATAGCATTATTAGGAAAGTAAGACT